>NW_024870773.1:25356875-26856250 GCF_019054845.1 Dipodomys spectabilis
ATGGCCCTCGCTCATTCTTGTTCCCTACACACCACTGTGTGGCACAGCCAGGTGGCACGGTGGAATCTGTCATCAGTTTCCAATATTTGTCTGAGCCACACCTCACCCAGGGCCTACATATGCATTAGGGCTGATCTAACAATGTGTTGGAGAATTACCTTAAAAGGAAAAGGATCTTAGTCTTAGTTTAAGCCCGGAGCTTGTTACTCACACCTATAATTCTAGCTACTTGGGATAAGAGCATCAAGAAGATTGTGATTCAAGGCAAGCTAGGGCAAAAATAAAATTTACAAGAGTCCTTTTCAATCCAGGGCTGAGTGCAGTGGTGCATGGCTATCATCCTAGCCACCCAGGAGGCTGACATTAGGAGGACAGCAGTTCCAGGCCAACCTGAGTAGAAAAGTCCACAAGACTCCATCTTGGCAGAAGAAGCTGGTCAGAGTGGAGTTTGCTATGTGATCACAGCTATAGCGAAGCCCAGAAACGGACTTTGCCAGCAAAGTGCAGAGGGGCCTGGGGTTGTACCTACTCCTTCTACAAAAGACAAGACAGCCAGGAAAGCTAGGGAGGGCCTGGGAATTGTAGGCAAGTCAATTTCATTTTTCAAATTGTTCTACATTTCCTACTTTCTACAATGAAAAGATGTTCATTTCAGAAACAGATCAAAGCTTGGCACCTAGATGCAGGCTGTATTTGGACTTCTCATCTTACACCTAATGGGGAGACCTGGTGTCTCTCTGACCACAGGTGCCACCCAACGACCATCATTAAGCGCATATCCCACCCTAGGTGGAAGGAGACTCCCAGAGAGGGCATGGTGGCTGGCGAGGTAGAAAGAAATCCTCGGCCCAAAGAAACATAGGTCCCATGGTTTCCCTTATTTGCAGTATCTAGTATATGTCTGAGTCAAGCAGAAAAGATCAGATAAGGTGATGTTAGGGAAATGAACCCTAAGATATATATTCAAATGTTTTTTTTCTTTCATGCGATTGTTTCTAACGCAATTATAAGATTATTTCTTTGTTGCTTTGTATGTCTCTCCCCCACAGTATAACCCCTGCTTTCACTGTATTTGATGTCAGTATAATTTGTGGAGGGGAAGAGGAAAAACAAATCGTTTAAATAGGGATACAGGTGGACCCATTGCAACAATGAGATGTACAAGTTGTTATGTCGAAAACGAACTTTGGTGCGGGGGGAGGGTGGGTTGTGCGGAGAGGATTGGGTGGGGGGGGCAGGGGAGGAGGATGGGAATGGATGGGAAGGGGAAACAAAGGAGGAGGCTACAATGCTTGATAAGAAATGTACTCACTACCTTGCTCGTGTAATTGTAACCCCTCTGTACAGTATTTTCACAATAAAAATAAAAGAAATCCTCAAAATTCAAAATTACGTTGAGCCCTCTCCAAAACCCCAGCCCCACCTGACACCAGGATTTTGAATTCTCCAATGTCCGGGGAGAGTCTCTAGTGATAATGTTGCTCTAGTACAATGCCAGAAAGTCCATGAGGACTTCCAGCCCTCCATCCTTAACCTTAACCAACCAGAGGCTGGTTAAGTCTCTGACTCTAGCCTAGATTGAAACCATTTTCTAAGAGAAGTCTGGTTCTACAAAAAAAAAAAAAAACTAGTATATGAATGATGGGGCTCCTTGGGGATCTGGTGAATCCAGAGACTCCTCTCTGTCTTGTCAACCACCACAAACCCACAGGAATCGCTGCTGCTCTGCAGGAAAGCTTCTCCATTGTAGGGACCAGGAGCCATGGAGGGGAAGGAGAAACAATGAAGTTGGTAAGGCTTCCATTCCCACTGCAGCCAATCAGCCCAGCAGCAAATCAGCTAATCAATGGCAAGATTGGCCAGCTTCTGAGCTGGGCTTGCCTGTCACCATGTGAGGGAATAAGGGAGCTGTTTGTGGGTATGTGGTGGACTTTGTTAAGTGCTTGTATAAAATAACACATTCGGCTTAATGTAAGGTTATAAAAATAAGTGATCTTCATGGCTCCACACAGCCGCATAATCAGAAAAGGAGATGCACAACCATGGGTCTTGGTTGCTCTCGTTCTGCCAGCCATCATCCTGCCAAGAGTTTCCTCCTCCCTTCCTTCCTCTTCCTCCCCCCCCCCATTATCTACAAAATGGCAAAGCCCACAATCCATCATTCAGTCCTGGCATAAGCAGGAGCCAGGGCTCTGGGTTCAGGGGTAGAAGAAAGGACAAACAGGGCATCATCTTGCAAACACTTAATATCCTCTAGAGACTGAGCACAGTCAGGAGTTGATAACCCTTCCTGACCTCAGACCTAAAGAACGCTCTGCTACACGAACCACGCCCCCAGCCTGTTTTTCTCTTGGTATTATTTTCAATAGGTTCTCACATTTTGCCCAGGCAACAATCTTCTCATGTAGCTGGGATGACAGACATATCCCACTACAGTCAGCTTCATTGGTTGAGATGGGATCTTGCTCATCAAACAGGGATCCTCTGGATCTCTGCCTCCTGAGTAGCTGGGATTATTGGCCTGCCTGCACTGGTAGCCAAAATCCACAGGCAAAAGGAATTCATAAACAAGCTTATTTTTGTGTACTGCTCTCTGGGAGGCTTCACTATTCATTGAAAACATATGAGTTTATTATGGTATTTTTTTAAGAAATGTACTTCAATTATGGAGCCCTTATTTGTGGGCATACTTGCTTTGTGAAGACTCCAGGGTAGATTAGCCTGAATTTGAACAAATTACTTCACCCTTTCTTGCTTTTCTTGTTGATAAGGAGAATAATGATCATAGATAACTCAGAGGAGTCATGAACATCAGGTGAGGTATAATATGTCCATTAATGCTTTTTCCTTTATGCTCGAAATGTAGTCCACAGGTGATGATATTCACCTCCTAACACTGGGCCTGTTATTCCTCTGGCTCAGTGAACTGTGCATAAAATCATGTTCTGAGATGTGGGGCTTCCTCTTGTCTCTCTCATGAGCTGTTGGCTGTGCCCCATGGAGACCTGTGATCTCTAAGCACTCGCAGAGATATGTCAGAGCCACCCCCTGAAAATGGGCCCCTCCCAGGCCTCTATACCAAAAATTTGATGTTGGAAGCCACACTATACCTGAAAAGTAATTTGAGCTAAGCAAGATATAAAGTCTTCCCATTGAAACAAAAGCAAATATGAGCTCCGGGGGAACTGATCCACTAGTTCCTTGGAGCTGAGAAATGTGGTCTTCCTATATTTTGTTCCAGTTCCCACTTTGGGATTTCAGAAACAATTGCTCATCCCCTGTGCCTCTGGGGTCTACTCAGAGTCCTGTGAGGCCAATGAAATTCACAACTGGTCAACCAAGAAAAGGCAGGACCAGCAGCACCTGGATCTCCTTCCTAGGAGCTTGAAGTTGCTCATAAAGAGCAGAAAAGATCTGATGGACTCAGATTCGGCTCCAGCCAGCAACATGCATGAGTGCTTTCTCTGCTCTCTCCAGTGCCCTACCTGATACCATTTTAGGAAGCCATTTTTTTGCTGGGTTGTACCAGAATGTGTTTCCATTGAAAACTCGGTTAAAGTCGTGGAGCTGGTACCCTGCAAAGCACAAACCATCCCAAATTAGCCATGGTGATGCTGTCCTTCAGATGCCATAAAAACACACGTAGAATAATGACAGCCCAGAACTTCTTCCTTGCAGACTTATTAGACCTCCAAGGATATGATGTCAGCACCCGCCAGGGGTGCTGGGCACCCATGGTGGTGCTTTAGGACACTGCTTGCAAGACAAGCTGGGAAGTGTGTCCCTGAAGTTTGCTAGGGTCAAAGAGAGGCTGAACCACAGAGTTCCTGCTGCACCAGCTTTCCAACCCTGCTCTGTCCTGGGCTCCGGCTTTCAGCACAGCCACACACAGAGTCACTACCTGGCAATAAGAAAATGGATCCCCCTCCTTTGGGACCAAAAGGCTCATGTGTTCATAAGATACATAGTAGAGTCCTCTAGCACTTGTCACTAGGACATCAACAAGGGACTTGAGGTCCCTTGGCTGATAAGCCCAGATCACCCCAGGATACGACAGTAGCCAGGCCCCAGTCTTACCTCTGACCCTGGTTCATGGCAAGCCTTGAGTCAGTCCACATCCTGGACACATGACCCACTGAGTCTGTGATACTGCTCTTAGCTGCCACATCTGGTCATGGCCAGTGGACAGCAGTCCACTGGTCACTCCCCCAATGGCAGAAATACAAGCCAGCAGTGAGTTGGAAAGCTAGGTTAGCAGGACAACCGTGGGCAATACAATAATAACAGGGATAAAGGTGGATGTGGGTCATTCAGAGTCCAGGGAGAAAAACACACTTCCAGACAGTACATTCTCTGAAAAGAATGCAGGCATCAGTGATGAACTGGCCCTTGCTGCATGCTGAGCGGACCCCAGTCTGAAACTAGGGGGATGAAACTCAGTAATTTCCAAATGGGCTCACTCACTGGGTGGCCGTTTGTTCTCTTCTAACAGCAGGCTCCAGTCCCTACGCATCTGTATAAAGGCGCTGTGCTGTTCAAATTGCTCACTTCAGCCTGGCAAGAATCGGGTTGGAATGAATGGATAGGAGCCTCTCACTATATTAACAGGAAGTTCTTTAGAAAATACATCACAATTTCAAGGATAATAGCATATACCTTGCCAACATCAGAATTAACCATTGTTCCTCGCTCTGGAGTTCCAGCTCTCCTTCTGCCTCTCTCCTATGACACAGAAGAGACCATGAATAATGACTGCTGAGGCAAATCCCTGCCACTGACCCAAAGAGATATTACCAATCTCATTTTCCCAAGGAGGCTCCAGAAGCCAATAGAAAACATTCTTTGGCCATGAGTGCTCTTTAAGTTAGAATATATTTGGTTGCAAGAATTGGAAAAGCAATCTTGACTCAAAGAACTGAAGAGCTGAGAAGCAGGTTGATTCAGACCAAGCTGGAAGCAGAATGCAACAGCAGGATGGAAGACAATCTTCCTCTAACTCCAGCTCTTCCTCTGACTTCCCAGTGCCTCAGTGGTCCAGCACCCTCAGTTTGTAGGACAACTATAGCAGTGTTGGATTTATAGTACCAAGAGAGGGCTGGGAAGGTGGCTCAGTGGTAGAGCACATGCCTTGAATGCCTGAGGCCCTGGGTTTGATTCCTCAGCACCACATAAGTTAAAAGAAAAAAGCCGCAAGTAGAGCTGTGGCTCAACTGGTAGAGCGCTAGCCATGAGCTGAAGAGCTGAGGGGCAGTGCCCAGGCCCAGAGTTCAGGCCCCACAACCGGACCCAAAAAAAAAAAAATAGCACCAAGAGAGAGCTGCTGGAGCCCGTTAGTCAAGAAAGCATCCTGGGGCTGACTCTCGCTGGCCTGGTTGAGTTGCCCAGTGAAATGGTGGCTTTCTGAGCAGAGGTCAGGCACAGCCACCAAAGGCCCCATTTAGAAAGATCTCACCCTTCGGTGAATGCTCTGGCGTCACCATCTTGACATGCTTAATAATTTCTGGACCCAGACATGATATTTTCAACTTGCCCTGAACTTTGCAAATATTAGAATCCATGCTGGCTTAGGAAAGCAGGGTTAGGCTAATCTGAGCTTTCCTTAGAGCTTAGAAGAGAATGACTCTCACCCAACCAATAGGCTATGAGTCAGGAATGGCGGCTCACAAGCAAAGAGAGGGCTTCGTTTCCCAGGGCTGGAGCTGGGAGGTGGAGGGGGAAGGAGGAGAATGAGTATTAGACAGCAATACCAAGAATCCATGAACAGAGAGAACCCACATTAGACTCTGGCATGTTTCAGCCCACCTGATCAGGTGTCTTTGACAATGCATATGCTTTATCATTTGTGTTTGCTGTAGGGGTCTTAATACTAGTATACATTCGTCAGGGGTTTGTAGGATAAATAGATGTTTCTATCTTACCATGGAACCAAAATCCACACAGGCTGTTTCTTCCTGGGATGCCTTCTTTTTTGTCCCCTGATTACTCTGCAGTAAACACCTAGCACTCAGTAGGTGGTAGATACATATGCATCAACTGACTGTTGATGAACAAATGGCTCAGCCCTAACACCGGACCAGGCTACCGCTCCACGCATAATACTGAAACAAAATTAGCTCTCACCCTGGAACTCAGCAATTCAAAGCTAAAGGAAATCTTCCCTTTGCACTACTTAGGAAATGTCTGTAGGGCAGTTCCAGAGACATTAGGATAGGCCTTCTGATGGTCCATATGTTGGAGTTCCTCCAGTTTCTGTCGTAGAACTGAAGTTCCCAGAGATGCTGGTGAAAGACATTCCAAGGTCGTGAGAAAGACTGCATTCCTCTCCGTCACAGAGATTTTACAGGTCATGTCAGCAAATTGTTCATGACCAGCCTTGAGATATCCTTCAGTAAAGAAATCTGTTTAATGTTATAGAATTTGGCATTCCACAAGTCTGTTGCTCCTGCAAAGAAAGATGTTTTTTCAGCGTAATGGCTACTTTTGCTTGGCAGGTCTTAAAGACAAATAGGAAAGCTCCACCTGCTTGAGATATGCAGAAAAAGATGAACCACGAAGAACGCGGTTACATTGTCATCTCAGACAGGTCAAGTTAGACCAGTTGAACAAATTATTCATTACAAACCTTCTCCCTCCAGTTATACATCAGGGTCATAAAACTAAACAAGGCATCATTTAGTTCCTGGAGTGGTTAAAAATACAGCACAATCTTCAATGCATGCCAGCTCCCACTGACTGGAATTAGCTGAGCTGGCTGGATGTTTGTGTAGAGAATTCTGTAGCTGCCTTTGGTCTCTGTGGAAAGGGAGCGGTGGCCAGGAAGAGGAAGAGGCCCTAGAATCATACCTAGAGCTTTGCAACGCCAAGAGCCTGGCTTTTCTCTCTGAAGTGGAAAGGGCTGTACATCGGTGAGGATGCCATAGACATGCCATGGCTCTTCTTCACCGGTGATGTAGTCTGTGGATGAATTCAGATGTCGGCCTCATTGCTGACTGGGTAGCATGTTTTGCCTGGGCCATCGCAGGCCCCCTCTCCCATAGTCCCATCCATTACACCCTCGGTGCCCAAAGCTCACATCTTTTTCCTGGGTATTACACTTGATTGGAAAACTAAAACTTGAACCGTACATCCTGAGATCCAAGCTCCTCCTCTCCCTCCCTCAGCCCTCCTAGCCTTTGGAGTTTGTTCCACGACTATAAAGGGGGACACTAACGCTGGCTAACTCCTGTGCCCAGCGCTGCGTGAACCCCACATGGTAAGACACAGAAGACAGGGGTGGCACCAGAGAGAGATGCATGGTGGCCGGGTAAGGTGGACTGTCTCCAGGCACTAAAGATCCCTGACTACATGTTCTTAGAGGCCTCTGCCTTCATGCTCACTCTTACCAATGTCTAAGTTATCAGAGCAGTGCAAGAGAGCAGATTGCAGTTGAAGAGGTAGCAATTCACGATCCCTCTGCACCCTGTTTTCAGTGTCCATTCCAGATCCTACCTCACCAGCCCAGCCTGCAGTCCCCTCAACACAGCCTTGTCTCATAATGGTAGGCATGCATGCATACTTCCTGAAGCTTTTGGCTCGCTGATCCCAAAAACATGCAAAGGCCCTACTCAGGCAAATTGAAAACATTCATTTGGCACATTTTATCGCCAAGCCATGCAGAATACAAAGCAAGAAGATAAAAGATGAGTCTCTTAATACCAGAAAAATGGCAGAAGTACCTTGTGTATGGACAGCCTTTTCATCCCAGTGGCCAGAAAACACATCCTGGCATACCACTCTTACCAGGCAGAGGCACACGGAAGCCGGTAATAACTCAGGGTATTTTATCGCCATGTGTCCTCCAGCTAGGCAGTGAATGGGAAAAACACTCTGGAAACAAAATTAAATAGTTTTAGATCTAATTTTACCAGGCTGAACGAGACCGCAGATTGATTTTCATGGAATCTAATAGAGAGCGGCACCACGCTGCCATCCTCACAGAAAATCCATCTCCCACATTGTGCTTTTTACTTACTTTGCTGCTCACGAGAAGTAATAAGAAACTAATATTTTACAACGCAATGTGTTTCGCTCTGTAAACGGCCTTTCACTTGAAAGCTGTTGTGGATGCTCAAGCCCAGCCTTGGGTTTGTGTCCTCAAATGCCTGCTTAAGTTTTATTGATAAACCGCTGCTGGGATTTGCTGTCTCTCCCTGCTCTTGCCCTGGAGAGGCACGGGCAGAGGCCGGGTTCCAGGCTCTGGGGTGTCAGAACCATCCTTCTTTGTTGTTTGTCTCTGCTTGCCACCCACCCCTCCTCCTTTCCTGTCACCCCTACTCTTTTATCAAGCCCCAAAGCCCTGCCTGTTCTGACTTCATTACCCCTAAAACCACCTTCTACAAAGACAACAAACATGTACCTGTACCTGTGCCTGTCTAAGCAATGGGTGCATTTAGGGTGAACAGAAGGTGTATGTCACCTTGCTCAACCTGTCTGGTCCCAAGATGCTCTGCCTCACCCCTGAGGAATAGCCACCTATCTGATTTTTGTTTCTTCTTCTGTTGTCACCCATGGTCCTAATGATATGACATGGATCAATCTTATATCCAGCATGCCCTCCTAACTTAGGCGTGAGTAAATCCATCTCCCAAATAATATTACAACCGCCACAAATACAGGCAAGTGTATATTTACAGATAGGTCTTGGGGCAGGATTAACCGCATAGCTCAAAGATTCCCTGCAGAATCTTTGTAATTATTTCAATTATTGTGGAGCATTCCTTAATAGCTTCACAGGAAGCTGAGAGGTAGAGAGACCTCAAGCAGCAGGGTGGGACAACCCTGCTATCTGACTGAAATCTAACCACCGGGCAAAAAAAATGTTTAAATTCTAATAAAACTCAGTAGCTAGAACTTAGGATATTGTTAACCCAAATTCTGTTTTAATCCCGTTTATCTAGTTTAAAACTACTGCTTTATCTACAAATCTACCTGCACAATCTTGCTACAGATTCAAAATAACATCATAGCATCTGTCTTTCATTCATCTAATTACACGGGAGATCTTTGTAGGGAGGAAAGGAATGCAATCGTGTGAGGTGGCTTCCCATTTCTATCTTTGAGCTGTAAGCATCACTCTTTCAAAATCTTAGAAAAATGTGAGGTGATGTCAGTTGGCCCTGGTAGAACATATCTAAGAACTCAGGATTTCTCACTAGTATTTGAAGATAGGCACAAAGTCCTAGCACAAACAACAACAATGATAATAATAATAACAACAACCAAATGACAATGACTATGCATCTTTTTAATTCATTGACAGGCACTGCAGATGAGGTAGAGGTGAATCGGGCTGGAAACAATCTGAGTTTCCTGTGTGCTGTGGCACCCATTTTTGCATTCAGCAAACATCTCTTACAGCTCTGCTGAATGCTGAAATCCATGCTGGGTTCTAAGCAAAGACTTCCCTCAGGGAAATCAAGTGGGGTTGCTGGACAGGACCACATGCTTAGATGTTCTTTGGCAGGTTCTGTGATTTCCCAGCAGGCCACCATTCCTATCAAGTACCAAGAGACAGGATGACCTGTTTCTTCACAGCAATACCCTTCAGGCTGTGCTGCTGATTCAGAGAGAGAAAGGCTCTTCTTCCCAGGTATACATCTACACTTTCCAGGAAATCAAGGCACCCAAACCACTGCAGGCCCACACGTGAGTGTTATGTGAGGCTTGAGGGAAGGTACGGATCTCCATCTCTCAATACCTAACATTCCACGATGGAAACCCCAGGGCTCCTAATGAATTATTCATTACCCTAGTTTAAGTATCTCTGCAATGGCATGCTCTAGCATGTTTTGTCTTGTTTTACCTATGTACCTGAACTGGGTGCTGAGGATCTCGTGGACAACGCAGAAGGTTCGTCTGGATCACGAGGTTGAAAGCTCATGGAGGGGACTCCTTGCTTGGTGCTCTGTGGGGACAGAACAATGAGAAGTTTAACTTTGAGGAAAGAGTTGGCACAAAGCAGGAGAGAGCAGGAGGGACCAAGAAATAAATGTGTTTCGTGTACAATTTGGCATGTTAGATATCTTAAACGATATTCAGTTGGTCTTTCAGAAAATATCTGTCTGCACACTTGCCCTGAGATATGCCACAGCCTGGGCAGTGGGGACTCAGCAGCAATGTCCAAGGCCAGGGAACTCCAGGCCCATTGGAGTCTAGCATCTACCACATTCCAAGCAAGTGGAAGACTATAGAGGAAGTAGAGCAAGAATGGAGACTTTGGGGCTGAACTGAATGAATGAGGGGGTAGAATGAGGGTATGGCAGACTGTGTCCACCACCTTCCATTCAGACAGCCCAAACCTATGAGAGATGTGAAGAATGGGAGGCATTGCAGATGAAGTAGAGGTAGAGGGGGCTGGAAAGAAAGGCCCCATCCCACACTCAGTAGGAGTACATTTGTCAGTATGTACATCCTCATCTCTGTGATTATTACAGATCATCACACACACACACACACACACACACACACACACACACACACTTGGGATGGCAAAGGCATCTTTGAGATGTTGCTTTGATCTTGTCATCATCATCTGGTCAGCCTGGGGAAGGGTAATTTAGCAGTGCTCAGCCTACGTCTGGCTGCAAGAATATATCAGTCTATTAGCGGGGGTTAAAAATAATAAATATCATTTTCATACATTAACCAGAAGCTCAATTCTAAAGAAAAATAATTCAATTTAGACTTGCAAATGCAGGTACTGATACTTTGACCTGGTCTCTGCACAATTACTTATATGCTCATTGTTCCATTTTTCAGTTATGAGAATACTTAATCCATATAAGAGATGAGAAATTAACCGAATTTCTCACCTTGCTGAGGAAGAACATGAACCTTGTGTTAACAACCTGGCTAACTGAGGTCAATGGAGGACAGGGCGACCTGTTAGAAGGTTCTGTATCTTCTTTCTATTTTCAAATTCAGTGTTTTAATAAAACGAATACAAGAAAGTGAAATAAAAAGAAATATTACACCCAACTTGTGAAGTGGGAGAGAATTACTGCAGCTAGTTGAGATCAATCAGAACTCATGATCAGATGAAGCTGATGCCTAGAAACAGGCACCATGGGCCACATACAAGGCACCACTCAGAGTTCCACATCCTCCTCTCAGTTCATCCTCATGGCAACCCAATGACAATGATGGAGGAAGAGGAGGAGGAGGAGAATGAGGATGAAGAGGGTGATGGGGATGATGAGCATGATGGTGCTGCTGCTGCTGGTGTTAATGATCTACAGTTTAAAGACAAGGAAACTAGAAGTTTAAGAAGTCTGGCAAGATCTCAGAGCTTGAACATAGATTGGAACTCAAACTATCCCAAGCAGCCAAGCAGCCAGCCAAGCTCAGGCCTCAACCTACAGGGAAAGTTGATCCAGTAGTGGAAATGGCCCACAGAGGAAAGGACTGGCCCTGTGAGGACACACGGTAGTGGACAAGGGTGAGGTGTGGGCTGTGTTTGAGGAAGTCAGAGGAAAAGACCTCAAGTATGCATAAGCATGCTCTTCTCTTGCCAGTCACCCGGCCCAGAGTTGGCCAAGTGAACTTGCAGTGGGGTGCACTTGGGACCATCAGAATCTCAGGTGAAAGGCATGTGGGGAAGATGGCCAAGTCCACCCAGCCACTCGTGGTGAGGCATGACATCAGCATCTACCGAAGGCTTAACTTCCAGGCAACACCGCCACTTATTGTGGTAGAGCTGTGAACAGTGAGTTGAGAAAAGGCTGTTCAGACTTAAAACAACAGGAGGGTCTGTGCACAGCAAGACTCTTTATTTATGTGTGCCCCTCCCCTTTAGAAGACAGAATTCCTTCCTCCAAGATGGTTCTTTCCCTGCAAAGTTCATGCACTGTTCTTGGTAAGATGTGAATCAATGCCACCAGCCCATGCTTCGCAGATTCTTGAGGAGTTAGGGTCAGTCTCGACCACACTGTGATGTGAATGGAGCCCTACAGGGCATGGGTCACCTGATTCTCCTGCTGCTGCTGACCTTGGACTTCTGTCAGCTACAGGAATGTAGCCATGAGAGACCACATTATCTCTTCCTGCCTGGATTTCTACATAGCTGCCATGCAAGAGAAAGGAATCAGAACCAGGTGCCACAGCTACAATTCTAGCTGCTCAGGAGGCGGATGACAGGAGGATCACAGAGCTCATCTCATAAGACCCCATCTCAACAGAAAAAAAATCTGGGTATGGTAGTAAGCACCTGACATCCCAGCAATGTCAGGAAGCATACATAGGAAGACCATAGTCATCAGACCCTGTTTCAAAAATAATAAGAGCAAAGGAAAAGAATGGAAGGACGGGAAGCATGGTTCAAGTGGCAGAGTGCTTGTCTAGCAAGTACAAGGTCTTTAGTTCAGATGCCAGTATTGCCAGAATAAAGTGATTTTAGCAAGAAGTGAAGATAAATGGATAAGCAAAATACATAGGAGATGGTTATAATCACTCACATAGAGCTAATGTGTTGATAGCCAGATGTGGGGATAAGAAATGACTAGAAACTACACTCTACAGAACATGGTAACCCATTTAATATGTGGAGTAAGGGAAATAGAGGAGTGGATCTGGCTCCTGGGTTTCTAATTTGGATCCTGGGTAGATGGTACTAAATAGGTCAGAGAAAGGCTGCACATGCAAGAAACACTCGTTCTGTTTTGAGCAGATGGACTTAGGATTGCCTATAAAGCAATCAGGGAAAATCTGTTGAAGGAAGTAAGAAGTTTGGCTTGAGAGACAGAAGCTTGTCAGGGATTAAAGAGAACTTTCAATTGCCTTCAGGCTACCCCCTTCAAATAAGAACTTTCTTCATAAGTAGGGTGACCTCCTGCTTTATCTTCCAAACTGGGACACTCAGGAGATGAAGAGATGCTTATTAAAGATCACACTGGAATAGTAGAGCAAACTGGGACAGGTCAAGTCATCCTGGAGCAGATTGTGCCCCGTCCCCAGAGCACTGGCTCAATAAACAGGACACATCTCCTTTCACCGAACATCACTGTGAACCACAATCTCAATGTCACTATGAAATCCCAACCCCAAGTCCACAGCCAGGTGAGGAAATGTGCCCTACAAATCATAGAAACAGACACTGAAAAAAATAACACGCATGCTTCCCACTCCCCAAGATGAGGGACAGCCTGTGTCCACATGTGCTGGTGTTTGGCCTAGACTGCACTATCATAATGCAAAGGATGGAGATGGAGAATGTGAAGGTGGTAAGGAGGCAGATGGCAGAAACATCTCCTTGTCTGATTCCATGCTGGGTAGCATGTTATCTCAAACAACCCTATTTCAGAGATATCAGGGCCTGAGGCACCAGTCAAACATCTGAGTCATACACAGTAGGCTAAAGAAGCTGTCCATACACTCCCTCCAGTGATAGCTTCTGGTAGATGCTTCTGGTTTAGGAAATGAATGAGGCCCCTATCTAGAGGGAATGAACTAGGACAATGTGTCTCTAAAATGGAAGTGACATGTAAAAACCATAAATTAGCAAATGGATTTTGGGGTAACATGTCCCCGAAGAAAAGGCCAGAAGATGGTAGAACACCCATGATGAGCCAAAAGTATTGAGAGACTATGGGGAAAAGACACCAAGAAAATCAAGGAGTCTCAGTGTAGGAGCCAGCATCGCGTGAACATTGACTATGTAGAGCATTATCCCTTCTTGTTATTGCTCTGGCTCTCTGACTCTTTGGGATACCTATGTAGTTTTACAAAGTTCAATTTGTGTTTCTTCAAATGTTCAGAATTCTGGACCGGAATCACAGTTTAGTCCATCATCCATGGACTTCCTGGTACATTTAATCATGTCAGTGAGCAATGAAATCTCTTGATCAAAGCCCTAACACCTCCCCCTTCACACACACACACACACACACACACACACACACACACACACACACACACCACTAGAGCCTAGGCCCACCAGCTATTGCTGAATACAAGCTCCTTCAGCACCTGCCAATTATCCTCCAACAGAAATAACTGAGTTAACTACTTACGACGGCAGTGTCATTGTTTCATTAAAGTTGTGAAAAGTCAGACCTCTTAGAAGTGACAGTAACTTTGCCCCAGGTCTAGAAAAGAGTCAATAAATATATATGGAGCAGGAAGGAAGAAAACAGATGGGAAATCCCCTACAGTGACATAAAAGTAGGACAAGGGGGGTAGTTCGGCGGTGGAGTGCTTGCCTAGCATATGAGAAACACTGGGTTCCATTGCCCACACTAAAAGAAGAAAAAGAAGAATTACAGCATAATGCACAATTTCCTGGACAAGAGTACCATGAGGAGAGTTATGTGTTTGCAGGAACATGTCTTGTTTCTTAGTTTGAGAAATATACTGCAGCTTGTGTAAAAACTTTCCTAACTGCCTAGATGATTCCAGAATACAACTGCTGCTATAAACAGATGAGCTCTGCAGACAGTGCTCAGCAGGCTGTCGATGCAGGAGGCATTCCTTGATGGACTAATCCTTAAGAGCCTCCATTTAATTGGTTTTAATGGAAGGAAAATCTGCCAAAGTTGCTTTCTACTCTTCTATCGGGGTCTCAAACAGGAAGACAACCGAGCTCTGACCTTTTCTTCATTCCACCATCCCTCCATGCTGGTACCTTTCAGAAGCTCCAGGCAGAGAAGGGACACACCCTGCCCAGGCTGGATGGCCAGTAGGCTAGACTCCACCACCCAACTTGTCCACAATAATCTTCATTTTGCCCTAGAGACTCACTTGACTAGGACAAACTCAAATGTAGACAATGATATCATACAATTTCTAAAAGGCTCCATTCCCAGATTCTACAATGATGGAGTGGTTCAGAACTTTACAAAACCCCAGAATGCCTTTCTCAGGATCTTCAGAAAGCTATAAGCCTGAGTGAAGTGTGAACATACACCTTTAGAATTTTTTTTTCCTAGCGTAAATACACTTTCCTGCAAAGATTCACCTTCGGCTGTCAATCATGTGTCAGACCATCTGTATCTCTGCCCGCTGTTCACATCTGGAAGTGTGCATGGAACAATCTGGTATGCACTTGTTTGTATTGAAGCTTTTTCCCTATTTCCAAAAATACACTGAAGCTAGTGCGAATGTGGCATATACAGCAAGCCAAGAATGCCTGTGTGGTCTTGGAGACTATGTAGGCCCTGTGATCATTGTCTAGTCCTATGGTCCAGTATTGACCCAGAAATATGCTGTGAGGAAGGGCTACAATAAGGGAAGAACAGGATGCCTTAGAAACAAAACCACAAGAAAGGGACTGATGCCACTGAATTTTGCCAAACACCAATGACAACCATGCCACTAACGCCTGTGAATTAGAAGTCGTGTTCGTGCATGTGTGGCTACTGATGGTTCTCAAGGCAGTCAGAAGGCAATGCAAGCATGTGCAATCACCTGGTGTGGTTCTCTGGGAGCCCACACAACTTGAGAAGGTGCTCAGAAGGTGCTCAGGAGCTGTGCGTTTCCAGAGTTCTCCTGGGACCTCAAAGGATGTAAAGGGCTCCCACTCTCTACTCACCTACAGCCCCACATAGAGAGCCCAGCACATAGCAGCCAGGGTCAGAGGCTGAATAGCTGGAGCTTGGAGGTTAACACATCCAGCTGAGTTGTCACTGCAGGGAGACAGGCAGGCAGTATCCGTGTCTTCTGGATCCTTCCTCAGAAATTAGGTGTCAGTGATTCATTCTGAGTTTGAATTCTTTACAGTGTAAACATGGAATGACTATCGGGGTATGTTTCCACTTATCTTCTTTTAGCCATACTGGTTAATCCTCTCTGTCTCTGTCTCTGTATCTGTCTCTCTCTCTCTGTCTCTGTCTCTGTCTCTCTCTCTGTCTGTCTCTCTCTGTCTCTCTGTCTGTCTCTGTCTGTCTCTGTCTCTCTGTCTGTCTCTGTCTGCCTCTGTCTCTCTGTCTCTCTCTCTGTCTCTCTCTGTCTCTCTGTCTGTCTTTCTCTCTTCTCTCTCTCTCTCTCTCTTTCTCTCTCTCTCTCTCTCTCTCTCTCTCTCTCTCTCTCTCTCTCTCTCTGTGATCCTCAGGCAGAGTCTATAACTTTCTACTCCTTTTTCAGTTTGTGAAACTCAATCTAATTCGAATTAAAATTTACATTTCCATACCCAACTGTGAGCCTAGCCGAGGAAGATTGAGAAATAGGAAAGACTCTCCTTGTTTAATTCGCAAAGGTTGCAATAATTCTGCCTGGAGATAATTAATAGATTGTCTGATCCTCTATGTCCCTTTCTTCACAAAGTTTCAAATATTGGCTATCCCCAGGAAAAGCCGAGAGGACCTGAGAGACATAGGCCTGAGTGGCTCTCTCTATCTCTTTCTCCCTCCCTGTCTCCCTCCTTCCTGTCTCCATTTCCTCTCTTTTCCTCCTCCCTCCCTCTCTTTTTCTCTCCTTGCCTCCCTTCATTTATCTCTTCCTTTCTTCTTGTTCGCACAGTTCATCTCTCACAACCCGGTTTTATGGTCATTGTTCACAGGTGTTCTGGAGTTCCCCAGTTCAAGCCCAAACTTATATTATCTGCTTTTATATTATCTGCCTTTGTCATACTGGTGATAAGTTACTCAGCATTACTAAGTTTTGAAAGCTTCACTGAGGTTCTGACTCAGTAGTACTCAGAGTACAAGTTGTTCCTGCTGCTTGGGCTGCTCTTCCCTCTCCTGAGGATAAACCCATAGGTATTCTACCTGAGACTACCTGGGTTCAGACACATGGTGCTTTATAAATAGCTTCTAGATCTCAGCCAATAGCTGTCTCCTAAAAGATGTCTTTCAAGGAGCTAAGGTCTTTGCATTATTCTGTCATAGACTGAGTCTGACATCACGTAGTTAGCCATACACCTATTTGCAATCAGTAAGTTACTAGTTTTTCTACGACTGCCATAACAAAGTACCACAGATCAGACAGCTTAAATTGGAGAAATTTGTTGTCTCCCAGTTCTGAAGGTCAGAGTCTGAGACAGAGATGTAGTGGGGTTAATGTCACCAAAGCCCACCCCTCAGCTTCTAGATGATTGCCTTCTCCCCTCATCCTCACATGACAGTCCCGCCATGCGTGTGTGTGTGTGTGTGTGTGTGTGTGTGTGTGTGTGTATGTGTGTGTGTGTGTTTTGATCTCCTCTTCTTAAAAGGACAGATGGCATTCCTGCCCACCGTAGTGACCTGTTTTATCCTATCTCCAAAGATAGTCCTATACTGAAGAACTTGGTTGGGGGTCGGACTTCATCCACTGAATTCTGAGGGGAAACAACTGAGCTCACCAGCACACTAGCAGTGGATTCTGTAAGCTGCATACCCGTTGAATTAGATACTTTCAGGACTAAACCCATGAGTCTGATCCATCTTTGAAATTGCAGGAATAAAATTCACACCCTACAGTCACCAAAAGGAATCAAACCTTCTGAGTACTTCACAAAACTCAATGGTGACCCAATCATTTTAAAAGTTGGCTGAATCACCTATGTAGTTCATAGGATAGAAGCCTGGAAACAGTGTTTGAAAGTCCAGGCTCCTGAAAATGTATGAGGCAAGTCCTTTGCCTTTACTCTACAAAATCCCTGCATGGAGGATAATCATGTCCCTGCTTCTCAGGGTAACCTACCTGTTCGTACCAATTTGCATTTGTGCTTAGATAGAAGCGACATTGGTGGAGAGACGTACCTGTGTGCGATAAGAATATACACTTTGGAAAGAAAGTGGGTCAAGTTGAGAGAAGCCATCTGTCAGAGCGTGTTTTGGCCAAAGGAAAACATAAGAAGGGTACTTACAAAAGAGGTTGAACTATCGTAGCCCAGGGGTACCAACAGAGTTCTGTGGAGTCCAACTGTCACCCTTCTTCCCTGGTTATGTAATTGCTCAAGTTAGATGCACAGAATGTTGAAATAGAGGTGGAGTACAAAAAGAAAAGTCAAGCATTACAAACCTCACTGTCAGGATTTGAAACAAGGACAAGGCCGCAGCATTCAATTCAAGTATTGTTATGTAGTCAACCTTTAAAGTATTTAGTGCTTTTTAGATGGCAGAGTATAAGGTCAATATTGTAGATAGTAGATATTTTAGCAAGTGTCTTTTTCACTGAAATTTTTAGTATATGGTTTCACATGAATAATTTTTCTGACACTGCAATATACTAAAGGCTTTTTGTGGGTATTTTTTTTGGTTGTTGTTTTATTGTTTTGTTGCTCATAGAGCTTGAATTCAGGGTCTGGGCGCTGTCCCTGAGCTTTTTTTGCTCAAGGGTAGCACTCTACCACTTTGAGCCACAGCTCCACTTACAGTTTTTAGGAGGTTATTTGGAAATGAGACTCTCACAGACTTTTCTGCCCAGGATGGCTTTGAACCACGATCCTCAGATCTCAGCCTCCTGAGTAGCTAGGATTACAGGCATGAGCCACCAGCACCCAGCTTTGTTTTTTGTTGTTCTTATCATTGTTGTTGTTGCTTTAATTTTATCCTAACAAAATGTGTTGTTATATTGTTTGTGAATCATGCCTTCTTTTCATTCACAAATACAGGTTACAGGAAATTAGTGTGTCCCCAAAGTCACCATTATTTTGTGCATTGGTGTCCAGTATATTTACTTTGCAATTTCCTAGTGTACAATTTGGCTGAACACTTTCTGAGTCACTGAGGTTGGTAAGGCCTGATGTTTGTTATTCTGATCTTGCTCTCAACCTCCAGAACTACTACTACATCAGCTGTCATGAACCAGCTCTCACTCTGAGCTACTTTCATACACACTTGTCTTGATAAGTGTCTAAGGGTGGTTCTAAAGAGCTTTATCTTTGAGGTTGTGATTTCTCCTGTTGCAGTGGGTAAGACTTTAATACATCTGTGCTCACACATCTATAAAGTAAGGAGAAAAGAAAAGCAAGAGCTAAACTTCTGATAAGTGGGGGCATATGTGGATATATAATCCATTCTTTTCTAGCAGACATCTTCATTTAATATCTATCAGCCTGCATTGTCTTCTTTAGATATGAAATAATACTTTATGCCATCTCCTACTTTCTCTTCTCTGGATTAAACAAGGCTCTGAGATTTGATGCCCACCCTTTATTTTCTTGTCTAATCATGACTTTTGCTTCTTAATATTTTAATAATGGAGACATGATTATGAAATGTATGCACAAACTACATATGTTACAGTTCCATGACAACGCATATATACTTATAGTATAGCTCCTTCTTTAAACACAGTGTTTTCTTCCTGCTGGAAAGATTTCTTGTGCTTCTTGCATCCACCTTTCCAACCTACCCTGAGAGGTAGCACTCTTCCTTCTCTCATCAGGAAGCATTTTTGTAGTCATTTAATTATGTAATCATTTTATTTCACCATGAAGTACTTCAAGCTATTCTGAAACATTTTAGAAATGCATTCGCGTGGCATATGTTTCTTTTGTGACTATTTTTTGCCCAATATAATGCTTTTGAGACACATCCACATCATAATATATTTGAATAGTTTGATTCTTCTGCTTCTTATTTTTCTTTATGCTATTATATTGCGTAAGTACACCACAATTCATTTATTCATTCTCCTGTTAATCAGCATTTGGGGTATTTCCAGTTTGGAACTGTGATAAATAAGTTTCTATAAATATCCTTGAATATAAAGGATCTGTTTATCTTGAGTAAATATCTAGACGTGGAGGTGGTAAGCCATGGGACACATTGTACACGTAAAAGCCAAAACATTTTCAAAAAATTTAAGATATATTAATATATGAGTTCTGATTATCTTTACCTCTTTCTCACTTTTATCAGCCTCAACCTTTTTGATTTTAGCCTTTCAAGATGATCTAACTTGCAATTAATTTTCATTTTCCTAGTGTCAATGTTTTTGAACATTTATGATATGCTTATTGGCTATATGTTTATTTTTCATTGTGAAAAATATTTTTCCCATTGTTTATAATTGGATTTCTTGTCCTTTCTCATTAAGCTGCAAGAATTCTTGCATTCTGTATACAAATATGTTCTGGAATGTTCCCTATTCTTCCTACTCAATGGTTTGAAAATCATGGCTTTGGATTTGGGAAGGACAGAGTGGAGAACTGGCTCTCCTTTTCACACATGTTATTATTCTTAGCATGGTCTGTTTCTGGGTCTACTATTTATTAATGAATTGCACATAGTTATTTCTGGAGAAAACCCATATAATTTTTCTCTGACCCTGACCCTAAATTTCACCACATGACTCTTCTTGCAGGAAAATGTTTATAAATTTATGACTGATGAAACACAAGGAAAATAAAGTAAGAAACAGGGAAAATTCCGTTTTCCTAGTTTTAAGATGAACAAATCACAGGAAGATTGAAGTCTGACAAAGGCAAGGTCAAAAAATTTTATAGCCACTTTCAGGAGAAATTTTCAATTTAGAAGAAAAAATAGAAAATAACTCCTTAAATAGCTTTTGCATCATTTCATGTGCATATTGGCCATTCATATCTCTTCCTTAGTGAAATGTCTGTTAAAGTCCTTTCAGATAAACAAATGAATAATTATCTTGGTTTATATATGTCACACATATACATGCACTAAAATAAATCGTTGTTCATCTGAAATTTAATTTTAGCAGGGTGTCTTGTTTTATTATTTGACAAGCCTAGCAACAGCACAAAGTGAGAACTCTGATCAACCTGAAACCATCTTTAAATATTTTACAGTTTTGCTAAGTTGGGCTCCGAAATAGTTTAGAGTATTTTATGGGTGTTCAGCTGATATCCTTGCTTTATTTAAAAAAAAATTGTAATTTCATTTTGAGATCCTTCAGACTAAATCATTTGAGCTTCACACTCGTTGTGTAACATTATTGGACTCCCTTAATGAAATTATAACTCAGGCAAGATATTTCATTCTCTTGTAGTAAATTAGCTTGGCCTGTGAGGGAACAGCGGGGCCAAATCCCTCTCCGGGTTGATTCTTCTTGTTTGGTAGAATGAAGAAGGAGCAGGTATTTCATATTTGAGTTATTTATTGTTCTCTTTGTGTGAATGCTATATTGTTGCCTGTCCCTCCTGGAAACAACAGCTGTTAACAGGCTTCTGGATGAATTTCAATGTGAACTCCTGGCCTCCAGAAAGCTCAGCTAAAGAGAAAAACCTGCTCAGGCTCACAAGAGAAGGCACATGCACTAAGCTGGGTCCGGATGCCTAAGGGCTAAGGACACGTAAAACCACCAGCGAGAAATCACGTTTATATCAGGGTATACAATACAAAAACAGGAGCACCGAGATACACGGGTCTCTTCTGTAATAACAAGCAGGCCCGAAGCCGTGTTACAAACACAGTAAACTCGCTAAAACATCAGCCCTCCGGTAGGGACACCACCAATAGGAGATGAACACGGCCCCAAAATAGTACAACAAAACCCATGAGAGAGCTACCAGAAACAATTCCATTGCAAGTCTGCACCAAATTGGATAAATATTGGTAACATTCCCCTCTATAGCCTTCAAATAAATACCATGTTAGGTCTCACCGAAACGGTGGAGAGTGGAAACCTGCGGGGCATGGGTGCAGCCACTGGAACTGGGGGCGCCCCTGTGCTGTCCCCCCCTCACTGACTCTTCTTCTGTAGACATGGGTTCTGCATGAAGAAGGACACCCACTTCTGTGGTTTCCTGTAGTCAATGGAAAGCTTTAAAACAAGGAGCTTTTCTATAGGAGCCCTTACAATTCCTGCCATCTCCCTGTTTAACGGAGAAGTTGCTAGAGCTATGGTACAAACAGGTTTTATTGACCATGAGTAGTATTCCCAGACATAGTCCATTTCTCCAATTGTGTTCCACCCTGTGTCTAGAACCCAGGATCCTGGCCTTTGTCCAGGGCAACTAGGGTTGTGCAAAGGGTAATCAATAGTGTCGGTTACACGCCCACTACTCTACCACACACTGTCCTCCATCCTTACTCCCTCCTGATTCATTTATTTATTTATTGCTACTATTGGGGTCTGTCCACTTGCTAATCAGGTCCTTTTACACGTGAGCCAAGCACTCAGTCCTTTATGCATTAGTTATTTTTTAGAAAGGGTGTCATAATTCACACACACACACACAGCTAGTCCCTCATCCTCCTATCTATACTTCTCATATGTTTGTGATCACGTGTATGTCTCACCATTACCGACTTGTCTGAGATGGAGTCTCACTAACTTTTTGCCTGGGCTAGCTTTGAACTTTGATCCTACCAAACAGTGCCTCCCAAGTAGGTGGGATTACAGGCATGAGCCTTTGCCCCTCCAGGCTGAGTACAGTGCCCTTTACTCTCTTCTCTTCCTTGCAGTACTTAAGCTCAAACACCTCCTACATGTTGTTTTTGGCGATGATTTTCATTAAGTCTATTTTTTCCAGGCTGGGAAGGTGGCTCAGTGGTAGAGCACTTGCCTTGCATGCATGAGGCCCTGGGTTCAATTCCTCAGCACCACATAAGCAGAAAAAAAAAGCCAGAAATGGCTCTGTGGCTCAAGTGGTAGAACACTAGCCTTGAGCTGAAGAGCTGAAGGACAGTGCTTAGGCCCAAAGTTCAGGCCCTACGAACAGACCCAAAAAAAAAAAAAAAAAGTCTATTTTTTTCCCCTGCATTTCAAATGCTCCAAACAAATTCTCCACAAGTGAGGGAAAAGGGCTTTGGTTTTATTCACACAATTCTGTCTTCATTATGCAATTGTTTTACCTGTGTTTGTTCCTCCCTTGTGTAATCACCTTGATAGGGAACTGCCCTGGCCCACACACTGGTAAGTAGAGGCAAGGTCACTATCCTGAAGACAATCACTTAAAGTTTTGAGGGACCTGGGCCAGGAAAAGGAAAAGAATGATGGAAATCATAAAGCCGGAAATTGAATAGAGACAGGAATTTGATTTGGAGGGGGAAAGAAAGCTGTCAGAATTCAATACAAGACTGAGCCGGAATGAAGTGTCTGAAACCAAAACGACCTTTGTCCCTTCCCATGTCCAGCCCCTCATTAATAAGAACATATGAAAGCATTGAGTTGTTCTGAAACTCGGGGTCAAAAGCGCATTTCCTGTTCTTCTTTTCTTTCCAGACAAAGTCAGCATACTGTCAACCTTCCTCGCTCCTTTCAAGTACCTAAGTCCCGGCACCACCCACACGGAGGATGAAGACAATCTCAGTAAGCAGCTCCCCTTTTCCAAACTTATGGAGAGGCCTCTCATTAATAGCAGAGTCTTCTATTGTCCCCCAGCACTGAGCCTTGGGGGGGGGCCCACAGGAGAGGGAGGATGTGGTTTACTGGGGCGGGGGCTCTGCTCTTACCTTCCCAAGAAAAGCATCTCACCCTACAGTCTCCACCTCATCTACAGTCATGAGCACGCACAGTGGGGTCTCATCTGCACATAGAGGTCTCTCCCGCCCCCAACCTGCAGTCCTTCTGAGAAATCCAGCCTTGCCTGGAACACTCTCACCTGCAGACCATCCTCACCCAGCTCCCATCCTCGCCTACAGACCATCTCCTTCTACCCAAAGCCCATCCTTACCGGGCTTACATCCCATTCTCACCTGGGCTTCCTGCCCTTGCCTGGAAGTCCGCCCACCCTCACCTGGAGTCCTTTCTCTTCCTGGTGTCCCATCAGTTCCCGGAGGAGAGGACCACACTGGGGTAATGTTGCCATGACACACACTCCAGAGATTGCAGGAAATGACTATCTCCTCCTCTCTTTACTGTGTTGTCCTCTTCAAACCAAATAAGAGGAATGGTTATCATGTCTTACTTCATGGTTTATATTATTATTTCGCAAGGAATTAGTTGAAGGAGAGCTCTTTTGCTGAAAGATTTCAGGTGCAAGAAACTGCAGAAGGGTTGAGTTAGGGAAAGAAGGCTGAGTGGTGTTTTCTGTCCAGATCAATGAGGAGAGCGCAGAGAAGAATCCAGACTAGACATTTTTGAGGTATGTGCATGTGAGAGAGACAGACAGACAGACAGAGACAGAGACGAGTCAGAGAGTCAGAAAGATAGAGAATATCCCGGGTGAGTCTGGCTTCCACTGCACTTGCCATCTTTCTCATGGCATATTGTCAAGCATTTAAAAGGGGGCCAAACCTTCTAAACCCTCTGAACACCACCTAACAGATGGGTCTCCTTTTTAACTGAAATGAGCTAAGAATGTGCTTCTTGGCATGAGACCAGGAGGAAAAAGGTGTTTACTGATGGTTTCTAAGATTGTTGGGACAGAGAGGAAATGGTGGCAAGGTTTTTTACTGGCATTCTGTCCAGGCCACCCTCTGCTTTTAAGAATATAACACTTCTGAAAAGAAAGCCAGACAATTAATAATGCTATTGGAAATGGAGATCATTTCATTGGATTATTCAACAAAACATCATAGAGGCGTCAAAGATAAGAAATGAAGAGAGTGCTGGCAACCCTCTGCTGGGCCCCTCCTTTTTTTTTCCAGCAGGGAAGGGCAGGGGAAAGGTCCCAGGGGGCCCAGATGGGCTTTTCACCCAGACCTAAGGAGTCCTTTCTCACGAAGACTTGTGGACGAAAGCCTGATTGTCTCTATTCCCTCACAATCCAAACTAGAAAAATCTCCAGATCCATCAAGTTATTGCAGGTTACTTCAGAGATTTTAAAAATCATATTCTGAACATTTGTCAGCTTGATGAGTGGACAGTGGTTTTTGGTCATGCACACGGAGATGACTCTAATTCTGTTTCCTGGAGCTGAATCTAGTCTTCCTTCTAAGAAAAAAAAAATAAGTAGAGGAATTAGCAAGTAAGGGCTGTAGGAAGTATTGGGAATAGAGCAAATGGTTTCTGACTTGGAGTAACACAGTAGCCACAGCACCCAGAGGTTCAAGACTTTGGGAAATAAACAACAAAAGCCCAATCCAGAACCATTAGAAAGCTACTGCCCTGTCCTGAGGACATTGGAGATTGAGAGTTTTGCGTGCAGGCAGGTACACACACACACACACACACACACACACACACACACACACACACACACTTTCCTCCCCACTGAGACAGCAGCACCAAGGCCCAGAATATTTCTGGCCCAGGGCAAATTGAGACAGGAATTTCACCAGTCAGAGCCTCCATTTGTGAAACAAGACCAGTCAGTCACTTCAATCATGGAGCTGAAGAAACGCAACCACATGGAACACAGAAAATGTTTGATCACAGTTAGCTAATACTCAATACTCACCATTAGAGCTATTTTTCCTCTAGTTTAGTGCTCAGTGGATAAAAACCTACAGATAAAAAATAACTTTTAATTGTTTATTATATGTTCAAAGGCTTTTGAATGCTCAGGAGACCTCATTGTTAATCAGTAGTTTCGTTTTCCTCCTTTGGTGTGTGTTGTAAATTTAGTTAGAAAATTATTTTCACAAGTTGCTCAATGACCAACACTCATGAATTGGGTTTGCCTTCATAGTTCTAAATATGCCAATAAAGTCATACCAATTTGCTACCCAGATGCCACTGGAAACTGGGAAGAGACGTTCTGTGCGTGTGACACGAGTATGTGGAATGTTTGTATTAAGTGTGTATGTCTGTGGCATGTGTGCAGTGGAGGCATGTGTATACTATGTTGTATCTGTCTGAATGACTGGCGATGGTGCCTGTGTCTATATGTGGTTAGGTGGTGTGTGTGTGTGTGTGTGTGTGTGTGTGTGTGTGTGTGTGTGTGTGCACGCGTGCACGCCATGTGCATGCATGGGTGGCCTTTGCGCACATTTGTGCTGTACAAGTGTGTGTGCACGTGTGTGTGTGGAAGCAAAGATGGGTGAGGAAGGATGTGCTTCCTCATCATATCTCATGCTGCACCATCCCACAGATCTAGTGTTGTCTAAGCTGCTGAAGCATCTCAGCACTGTGTGAACTTGAGTATCAGAGCTGGCCAAACTGCCCTGAGCTGCCAGATTGCTCAGAACCCAGCACATATCACAGCTTTTGCCTGGACTGTGGGCCTCCCTATTGAAAGGCACTAAGCTGGAGGAAGGAAAGAGGTAACAGGACACACCCACTATGCCCTGCACCATGGGATCAAGGCTCGTATCTTATTGTTATCGTGTAATATCTGTTATCAAGTCTTCCAGATAGGCCTCAAAGCACACACAGGTGCCCTTGAGCTCTGGTGTAGGAGTTCCCATGCCGCTGTGTCTGCTTATCCATGAAGATTGTACACACAGAGCACCGACTGGCCCCAGAAAGCCATCTTCTGCCCATGGCCCAGTCTGATACATTGCAATGCCCTCACAGGACCGGCAAACGCATGAACCGTGCATGCTGCCTGGCCCCAGGCTCCCACGTCCACCCTAGCCTGGCGTGTTCTCCTGACCCTTTCTTTATCAAGCCCCTCCTACTGCTTGGCTGGAAAACCCAGACCCCTGCCATTCTCCTACTCCTAAGTCCTGTTGTCTAGGGGAAGGGCTGTTCTTTTTTTTTTTCTTTTAACACTGGGGCTACTTGGCAGCAAAATAACCTTCACCAGAAACAATATTATCTCTGCAAATGTAGCGTGGTGCAGCGGATGGCTGGCTCTTCAGAGCCCTCCTGACCCACAGCCACGCAGTATCATTATTAGCGATGCATACACTCCCAATGATGCCGGCCTAGCCCGAGAGGGGAAGCCAGCTGTGTGTAATGACCAAGCAGAGGATGCTGGCCTGCAACTCAGCCAGCAGAAGAAGAAAGGGCTTGTGAATAAACCCGTGAGCGAACACAGCCTTCGGCACACAAGTCCAAGTGGTGGGGACGCTGAGATCCCATGCACAGAACACCCCACACACACTACCAATCTACCTCTGATATTGCCACTTCCAAAGGATGGCAGCCCAGGTCACCAGACTGAATCAACACTAAGGAGTTTACTTCGTTTCAGACACCACAAGTTTAACCACAGCTATGATGATAGGAAAGTTGGCTCTTTCCCTTGAAAAAGGCAATTCTTTTATGCATTACACCTTTAAGCCTAGAACTACATTCACTGACACTTTTTTGTCAAATGAGATAATGCACTTATGAGGCTCACAAGACGAATCCATGGATGAGAGAAGCAGAATGGAAATAATCTTATTTTACATTTTTCCATACAGCTACTTCCCTGGCTTAGACATTTTCTTTTAGTGCCTGACAGCAGTCTTCAAATTGCTTGTGATCATTCTATCGCTGCTGCTTGTGGTATTTATCTAATGTAGTTTGAAGTTACTTGCCAGCTTCTTTTTTTTCTGGTCTAATTTCCACAATGGAAGGATATGTGCGGCTCTCTGAAAAGACCTTGGAGAAGTCATAGTGCAGAGAAGTCTCACTTTCGGGAGGTGGAGAATTAGGTAATTTGTCAAGGCCGAAGGAAGGCGCGCACAGCTATGGGCATTCGAGAATGCCGCCCTCCTGGTCTCCCTGGAGATAGATTTCATTAGTGAAAGTGTTTGAAATCCAGATCAGGACTTTGCCATGGGCAAAGGAAAGGGTATGAGCCCCACTGAGACCAGGTGCAGTCAGGGGGAGCTGCCTTGTCCCTCCCCCCCCCCCCCCAGAGCCTCATTCTGTTTCCTTCTCTGCTTACCTACCATTCTCCTGTAGGCCTGTGGTTTGCGAACACACACACACACACACACACACACACCATTGATAAAGACTCATCAAAGTCAATATTTAGCTGGAAGCCAGTGTGTGTGTGTGTGTGTGTGTGTGTGTGTCAGAGTCAGAGAGGGAAGTTGAAGATAGTAAGACTTCGGATGAATTCTGACATTAGCTGCCTTAACAAGGAGGTCTGTGGTCTGCCCCTGAGGAAGAAGGCCAGTTCCTTGCAGAGTTAATTCCAGCTCTAACATGCTATGACACTATGAGTTATGATTGGCAAGAATAATAATTATTTGGGAGAATGAATTCCAGAGTGGAATTAAAGGATTCATTAAGTCTTATATACTATTATGAGCCACCCACTGGAACTGTGCCAAGTGTACAACCAATGCCTTTTCAGAACCAAATCACTTTTATCACATAGCTCCCTCAAGTCCTGTCATCTCAGAAGACACTGAGAATTCAAGAGTCAGTCCACAGTGCTCCCCGCCTGGCCCCAGTGGGCAGGGACAGCTGACTTTCTGCTACACCACCATCCTAACAACGGAGCACGCCCTTGAGAGATCATGCTAGAACCTGTAGACGCTTGTCTGCACGGATGCTCACATAAGCCTGTGTAGCAGGTTCTGAGTATAAACCACGTGACAGGCTCATGAGGTCCAGAAGCCATTACTGCTCACATCTTACTGCTAGTACACAGGGAAAACAGAACCCAGAGACCAACAGGCCACTTCACTGACGACTGCCAAGACATCTGAAACCCATTTCCAGGGAGAAGGTCAACCATGGGCAAGCAATGGCTGAAATATAAAAAGGTATAACTGAGGAAAGCTCAGGCTTGCCTGGGCCAACCCTGGAGCCTCAGAGTCTGAGAGAAGAACTCAGGAACAGTGTAGGCCCTCTGAGCTCCTGCAGAGGAACAGCAGAGCTAACTGGGTTAATCAGGCTTACATGAGCCTACCTCAAATTCACTTTCTCATGACGTTTTTATTGTGTCTATTTATTTAAGATATACAACACGATGATTGGGTACGCAGAGTCATAGTGAAGTGATTGTTATGGTCAAGAAAACTAATGTGTTCATCATTTACTTGTGGTGCTAGGGTTTAGGCAGACACTCTACAACTTAAGTGACAGCCTCAGCCCTTTGTTGCTTTCATTACTTTTCAGGCAGAGTCTTATTAGTTTATTTTTTTTTTGTCGGTCATAGGGCTTGAACTCTGGGCCTGGGCGCTGTCCCTCAGCTCTTCAGCTCAAGGCTAGTGCTCTACGACTTGAGCTACAGCGCCACTTCCTCAGGCAGAGCCTTATATGTTGCTCGGTGACCCTGATCCTCCTATCTCTGCCACCCAAGTAGCTGGGATTATAGGCAGGAACCTCATTTTCAATATTACTATGAGGTGATTAGGAGATAAGAGCACCTAAAATCTACCCTTGGCCAATGAGCATACACTAAATGTGACATGCTCCAAAGAGACAATTCCCCTCAAGCAGGAAGGGCAGGAGAGGCAGAGAATCCCTGTCGGTCTTCACAGCATACGTGTACATAGACCTCCAGGGCAAGAGGTGAGGAGATAAGGCTGAAAGCCAAAAGTACAACAGCCCTTCCAGGAGCCCCAGCCCCCAGCTCTTACAGCCCAGAGTGCATAGGTTTCCCCCAAGCTCATGCATGGACAAGTCGCTTTCCACCTCTATGTTGAGTAGGAACAGTTTCTCGCTGCCTGACTGAGGATTATTACATATGACAATTGGCCCTGGGAAACCTATTAGCTAAATGGAGAAAAAAAAATGAGCATAATTTCCTGGGTCAGAGGAGGAGAGTGCAGCATACTTAATGTCTTCTGTGTGGGAGAGGAAAATGTGAATGTGTAAAATCAGAGTTGGATGGTGTACAGAGCTCTTGGAGAATGGCTATAGCAAAACACCAGCAGGAGCCTGGTGGTCAAGCTCTAGAGATGATGCTATGATTACGGGACTCCAGGTATCTTCAGGGAGCAATGGAACAGGGGAATGTCATTTGTCACAGCAGGAATATTACACATTGGTGTCTCTCTCTCTCTCTGACCCCCAAGTAGCCCAAAAGGCAAAGATCTAGGTGGGGCATGTCTTTATATGCACTGATACTCAGCAGGTTCTGGTGAGCTTTGGTTAACCGAAGGAAGAGACCAATTATGTTCTGATCTGTATATGGAGAAGTTGGCATTGTTGTTCTTTGGCCCCTTAAGAGGGAACAGAATGCTTCTAAATGTTACATCACCCCCTCTAGTCCTAGAATTTCTGGATAAACTGATCAAAGACTCCAGTAAGTAAAATAAACAGAGTGAACATGGGACTGGATATAAGGAAAGAAGTAAGAAGAGTCAACCTATACCTTTTTCCCTGCTCTCATTTAAAATACATGAGAATTTCCCCCATGGTAGACTTGTTCCTCAGTCCAATTATACATGCAGATTTTAGTCACCCTCATTTACCTGATGAGGCAAATGTTATTAAAATATTTACTTTTCTGTCATTAAAAAATTGAGTTGGAATGGTCACGCTCAAAGTTACAGAAGCATAAATGCTTAAAGGACTGTTGCTCACTTACCTGTTTTACATCCTGAGGCTTACGGGACAGAAGGAAGAGTCCAGTCCATGCTGGGCTCTGCTGGCCAATTCAGGCTAGCATTCAGGCCCCTGGAAAGGATGCTACCCTCCTAAATACTGAGTAGCCTCGACTCCTAGAAAGTCTTGTGAGTATTAAGGACAGGAAGCAAAGATTCCATCTCATCAATTATTCAGAAAGGGACTCACAGCACAATGTCACTATCATAGCTTCTGCTACAGAAATATGTCACTACAGTAGCCATTTAGCTACTAAGAGCTAGGGCAGGAGAGAGAATAAAAAGAATTTCAGTGCAGGTGAAAGGAAAAGTATTGTTCTGTGAGTTCAGTTCTCCAAGATCTAACGGGTAATCTGATAGGCTGGCTGCTATAAGCACACTGACACTCTCAATCAATCCCCATGTTGTAAGAAATCAATAAGAAATTAGAGCACTCCAACCAAGTTTCCAGGCAATCTGATGGGGGGAGGAGGGGAGGTTGCAGTGTATTGTTTGTTCGTTTTTCCATTTTTTAACTTCAGTTGGGAAACTCACATGGTTAATCTTAGCTACTCCCCCTTGGCTTGAAACTCCCTAAATGGTAGAACTAGTTGCTGTGATGTTTGCTCAAAGCTCATAACAATTCACAAAAAAAATGGCGGCGGGGAGTTGGTGTTTGCTCTTTGGAAGGTAATTATTTCTACTGAAACATATTACGGACGCATGCTGTGCACTTACAAAGCTCTCAGATTCACACTTTTGCACAAAATTGCCTCCCCAACTCTAATATATCTAGTAGCAAATAAAAGAAGGACAAAAGTAGAACCAGTTTACAACTTAGCAAATTAAACAAACAGGAACCTGAAATTTCTTTGAAAGTGGGCTCCAGTATCTCCCACGGGTGATTCTGTCCCTCCATAGATACACAAAGATACATGTATGTGGCTGCCTGACCTATGATAGATTAAAACAGAGCTAAGAGCAAGAAGCATACAACTTGAAAAAGAACAATCTCAAATGTCAGGATATCTCCTCAAGGCACCTGGCTTTACAAAGGTGTCCTTTGGTGAGATGAAATTGTACTTTCTTCTTTATTATTCCCCAACAACAATGGCATAAACCAAGGAGGGGGGAGGGGCAGGTGAGGGGGGAAGTCAGCCTTTTCACACCCCAAAAAGCTTTTCAGGCTGAATTAGGCAAGTAAGTCAACAACCATCCAGACACTCAATGTCTGTGTTTTAGGCTGTGGGTTAGCCGTTAAAAAACAAAACAAAACAAAACACTTTGAGTTCCCGCTTGTTTAAAGGGGGGGGGCGGGGAAGGGCACAGAAATAACTCATTCTTACCTGCCATAGAGCCTCCACGAAGCTAAGACCTCCTGGTCTCTGGGGACAGGTGTAAGGTTCATAAGAGAAACCAGTGTATGGTTTTGCCTGGTCAGGGACTCAGGCAGACTGTGGTCACAATACCATCATCATCCCTAGTGGTCCAGAAAGGGGTGGGGCTTACTATAAAATGACCAAAAGAAAAAAAAAATGATGGAACTATACAGTGTCAAGATAAATAGCTTACAACACCAGCACAGAGAAGAGCAACCTGAGGTCTCTAGGAATGAGTCACATCTGGACCAATTAACACTCTAAGTAACCTCATAAGCGACTTCCCCTCTCTCAGCTTCCTTTATCCACCTATGAAATAGTGCCCACGTTCACTGCCTCCCCTCCCCCCCCCCCACCCCGAGCTGACTTGAAGAAGCAGTAGCAAAATCTAGGTTCTGGGTAAAGACACAAACCTGCTAGGGCTTAGAAAAGGCAATGATATTGTGATGCTATTCGCTGTATAATTCTCCAAATATTTTCTAATGAACTTAAGAGCTTAGCATTCCAGAAGCACAGGCCCCAATAAGATCGGGAGGCTATGTGACAATCTATGGCTGAAATTTTTCCTAAACGGAACAGTGTCCAGACAAATTACATTATCTTTAGATGCATCTGTCACCTACAGTTAAGTAAATGATGATTTTTCTAAATTTACTTCAGATCATTGGGGGGGGGGGGGTTGTTGTTGTTGTTTTTTGCAAGGGAAATAAGACATTAAAATACAAATGGTTTCACCTTCTATCTCTTCCTTAGCTTTTCCCTCTTTTTCACCCCAGAGGAAACTGGACTCTGTCTTTATTAAATGTATATGTACAGCTTTACCATTGGGTCTGATTACACGAGTCATCTGCATTGCTAGTGTCCTTGTATTCAAGGAATTGTATTCTATTCTGAATTCTTTGCAAGCTGAGTGTCACATACTGCTATATGTCTGAAATTAACTTGTTGAAGCAATTATCCATCAGATGTAATTGTATATTCTGTTCTGTAGTATGACTGGGTTGCCACGTATTTAGATATTTTCCTAAATTTTGCCAAATAATGCCATGATGAATGTCTTTGTCCACCTATTTCTGTGTACAGAGGTTACCCTGGGAGTCAGCCTTGCTGGTAGAATTGATGAGGAGGTCATGTGGGTTCCTCAGCTTCAGTGGGGGTCTCCCGAGACGCTTTCCACATACTGTTGCTCCTTACTACCAAACAATCTACAGGTGCATGCCCCCAAAACACTGGGCATTATTGGCCTATTTTAAAGCTCTGCCTATCCGATGGCAAGAATCCCCTGGGCAGGAATCAAGGGGACCCCGCTGCCATGCAGGCTCTTTGGGACCCTGGTATGCAGCTATGCTGCAGCCGCAGCCCTGCCTGGAGCTGCCCCTGGTGCAATTAGACCTATGGGCTTTGTACAGTCAATCACAGCCTGACTATCAGGGAATGAAGGGTGTAGCAAACATGCTGACTGGTCACGGGTGACTCTGACAGGGAGAACTCAGAACCACATTCCAAATGAAGCCTAAAGCCACATGGCAGCACCTGTAGCCTTTGACAGATCCCAGAGGGCTGTTGGGTCATCCAGGTGGGGCTGAGAAGCATTTTCATGCAGAGGGTCAGACAGGAAGCAGCTCAGACCCATGGCTAGAGGATGATGGCAACTCTTAGCTCTGTCATCCTAGCCAGTAAACAAGTGGCACCCTGGAGCTCCAGCACCTATGCTTCCTGGCATGCAGGTGTCATGCAGGTGGACACAGGTGGATGCAGGTGTCATGCAGGTGGACACAGGTGGATGCAGGTGGACACAGGTGGATGCAGGTAGACGCAGGTGGACACAGGTAGACACAGATGGCATACAGGTGAACGCAGGTAGCATGCAGGTGGATGTCAGTGGACGCAGGTGGATGCAGGTGGATGAGCAGAGGTGTTTCTCAGCCTCAGACCTCCGAGCCTCACAGGGACGTGGGGCCACAAGTCCCCAAAGCTGCGTCCTGCTCACCGGCCTGACTGGGCAGTGCTCAATGCCCGAGGCTTCCCAGGCCATGGATCTGGAGACCCCAGTCCACAGCATCCGGGCTTCATGGAGAGCCGGGTCATCCTGACTCCCGTGTGTTTAACCTCCAGGTACCAGCAGCGCGGACGTGAAGGAAAACCGAAATGTGAGCAACCTGGCGCCCCGGCCGCTGACGCCGGGGGACAGGGCCAGAGGCGGCCCGTCCAGCACCAAAAGGAAGAGGCCCCTGGAGGAGGGGAACGGGGGCGGCCACCTGTGCAAGCTGCAGCTGATCTGGAAGAGGCTGTCCTGGTCCGTGACCCCCAAGAACGCCCTGGTACAGCTGCACGAGCTGAAGCCCGGCCTGCAGTACCGCATGGTGTCGCAGACAGGCCCGGTGCACGCGCCCGTGTTCGCCGTGGCCGTGGAGGTGAACGGCTTCACCTTCGAGGGCACGGGCCCCACCAAGAAGAAGGCCAAGATGCGCGCGGCCGAGCTGGCGCTCAAGTCCTTCGTGCAGTTCCCCCACGCGGGCCAGGCGCAGCCGGCGCTGGGCGGCGCGGCCGGGCCCTGCCCAGACTTCACCTCCGACCAGGCCGACTTCCCGGACACGCTGTTCAAGGAGTTCGAGTCCCCGGCCCCCGCCGCCGACGCGGCTGTGCACCCCGAGGCCCGGGCCCCCCGCCGCCTAGCCCCCCACCACCCCCACCCCGGGCGCGGGCGGCTGCTGTGCCGCGCGCTGGAGCTGGTGGGCCCCGCGCGCCCCCCGGGGACCCCCGGCGAGAGCAACCCGGTGGTGGTGCTGAACGAGCTGCGCTCCGGCCTGCGCTACGTGTGCCTCTCGGAGACCAGCCAGAGGCCCCGAGCCAAGAGCTTTGTGATGGCCGTGTGCGTGGACGGCAGGACGTTCGAAGGTTCTGGACGCAGCAAGAAGCTAGCCAAGGGGCAGGCGGCGCAGGCCGCCCTGCAGGCCCTCTTCGACATCCGGCTGCCCGGACACACCCCCGGCCGGAGTAAAAGTAACCTGTTGCCTCAGGTGAGCGTTGGCAGGTGCCAGGTGGAAAGGATGCTGGGCCGGCTATGGACTGGGGGGGGTGGGGAGGGGGTGGGGTGGGATCCCCCCTGCCTTCCTCTGGATTGGGGAACAGGCAGGGCCCTCCTCCAATAACTCAGCAGGTGGAAGAAAAGATCGGAGGTCACCTTGGTATGTTGGGCCATGCATGACCCGTGTGAAGTCACAACAGATTGGGAGGGGGGGGGAGGCTGTGCCGTTGGAGGTCCCCCAGATTCTGCCCCAACTGGAGGCTCTTGTGGTAGAAGTCAGGCAGGGGCCCAAGGTCAAAGGGAGAAGCAGGTGGTGGAAGGCAGAGGAAACCAGAAATGAGAAAATATGGGACTCTCTCGTCTTTGCTTGTACAATTATGAATCTGCTCTTTTGGGGGGGAGGGGGAGAGTAGTGCTGGAGTTGGAACTCAGGGTCTTTCTATGCTAGGCCAGCACACTCTCACTGAGCTACATTCCAAGCCCCGGTGGATCTGCATTCTTACCTGAGTTTACCTGGACCCCTGGAAGAAAGATGTCTAACACTGTGACAAAGAATGACTGTCATGCCTCATCCATACTAGAGTCTTCTAGTTGCTTATTTATGCAAATTATCTTTTTATACTTCTTTGAGACCTATTTGTGGGCAGCACTAATGTCGTAGATGCAGAAATTGTCTTTATTCTTTTTGAACATCAATCAAGGACAAGGAACACTTTACATAGTTAAAAGGCACTTAGCCCAGTGCAGGATACATTGTGAGTACTTAATAACTGCAAGTTCTTACAGCGACCCCTTCCATCATTTCATTCCATCACAACAGCTGGAACAGAATAGATGATGTTGTCTTGGGAGATCATAAATCTGTTAAGAAACACCAGATACCACCCAAAGCTCAGCTAGTGGGCAGGGGTTCAACATGAGGACACAGTAATGGAAACGGGATCCCTCACGGGGAGTCATGACTGGGTGTAGCGTTCATTCATTCATTCATGCAATACCTATTTGTCTGGAAGTGGACATGGGAGAGGGCCTGGGTCTGGCAGATGTTCTGCTGATCACAGAGCTGGGATGGGTGAGGAGAGAGGTCATAAACAACCAATGAGTTCTGATCAAGGGATGGGTGCAAATCCTGCCGCCTCTGCCTTTCATTTTCTCTCTTAATGTCAATCATTTCTGGAACCTTCACTGGTTCTGCGAAGGAGCAGGTGAGAGGGGCTTCAACCATTGGTCTTGGCTTCCAAGTTACCTTCAAATAAATACAAAGTCAAAGTAAAATTTAAAAAATAAGACATTGGAAAAGAGAACAACTTCTTTGTAAGTCCCTGTGCGCCTGCTATCGAGAAATTCTAGGCCCTCGCTTGCTCTCTTTTTTGCCCTCTGCCTTTGATTTTCCTCTCTTCTTCCTTCCTCTTCTGTTCCTCTGTGATCTGTCCTCTAATCATCCCAAACAGCTATGAGGGGACTTTATGCCTTGTTGCCTAGATAAGGACTGAGGGCTGACCTCTGCTGAGACCGCCTGTGACTTTTGGTGGGACTTTGGTGAGCTAGTCTCTCTTGCCATCTTCCCTGAGACACCATCTAACCAGTGTCTGTGGATGCCTTCCTCCATTTCTATTCCACTCCCCTCCAGCCTAGTGCCATTTGCCAAGGTTGGCATCCAGCCAAGCCTGGGTCTTTTTTCTGTTCAGTAGAATGTATCCTCTCTCTCCTTCCCCCCCTCTTTCTCCCTCCCTTTTCCTCCATCGCCCTCCCTCTCCCTCCCTCTCTCTCTGTCTGTCTCTGTCTCTGTCTCTGTCTCTCTCTTTCTCTCCCCGCCCCCCCGCCCTGCTTCCCACCGTGTGAAATTGAAGGATGTCAGTGAATTCTGGGTGTGATGCCTCCTTCTTTCATGTTGTCAACCGTGAGCTCTCACGATGGAGAAACCAGGCAGTGTTACTACTTTGTAATAGTCATTTGACCCCAGAATGCAGCACATCAGTTAAAGCCCCGGTTGCTAAATTATTTTTCCCTGACAGTCTGCTAACCACTCCGACTGGATGATGAAGGGCACAGAGCAATTCCAGGGTTGCGGGCCATTCATCACGCCCGGCATGCCGCCATGCCAGGAGGCTCATTATCCTCTCAGCTCACTCCCCTCGGGATGTATTCCCCACAGCTGGGTGGAGGCCAAGGATAACAATGGGAGTCCGGACTGGGAACTTCCAGGAGTTTTATGAAATTAAAATCCAGTCCTAAATAGGATCTGGATTCAGTGGGGGGATGGGGAAATAAAGAGGAAAGATTCCCATTATCACTGTAAATGCTGATCTACCTAAACAACCCATCCTTCAAGAACCTCTGTGCATCTTGGAGACCCTGTAGATGCAGCCCATGCATCATGAGGCCCCCACGTATAGATCTCAGGACCTCCCTTCTATACGCCATAGGATCTTTTACTTATGCATCGTGGTGGAGCCTTTATCTGTAGAGCATTGATCCCCTATTCGTTCGCCAAAGAACTCTCACCTCTACACCACCCTGTCAATACAACATAGAACCCCCTTGGAATCTATCATGACTGCTCTCAGCCTCAGCCTGCAGAGGGCAGAGGGAAGAGAGCAGAGTAGGTTCTGGTGAGGACCATTATAAGGAATCAGAATCTCCCCAACTTCAGCCCCAAGACCTGTAGAGTATGTCTACAAGCATGACCATGGTCATTAGGCTCATAATCCAAAATATCAACTTCTTGAAAACACTTAAAGCAGCCTTCCAACAGTCAAAGTGACATCATTTCACTAGGATCTTAATTTCACCATTTCCCATCTCTGGGGGCATGTCTCAGAACCAGGATAACTTCACACCTTCCTTTTTTTTTTTTTTTTTTTTTTTGAGATCTGACTCTTAAAGAGAGTGTTAAAATCAAGCATTTGTTAATTTTTATGAAACATGAAACAGAAATAAACACATAGGGATTGCTACATAGGCCAGGGGCTCCATCAATAACTATTGATCAGGACCATGGCTCCCTAGGAGATATCTGAGAGATTCAATCCAAATCCTTCATGCTGTCTTCATCTGGAGTTGGTGCAAGATTTCTCTGGACTGGCCAGAAACTTGGAACTAAACTCATGACCCTGTGAGAATATTACATGTTCATTAAAGAGGCATCACCATTTAAAATCATTAAAATCATACAAAAAAATTCCTTCTCTCCCCAGCACTCACTTCCCGCCTCTACCCTAGAAAGAGCTGTAATTAGAAAGCCTAAATTCCACAATAGAAACGTATCTTGCGGCACTTCCTTTCCATGAGAATGAAGGCCTATGCTTGTTAAGTAACTGTTACCTGTGTGCATAGTGACCCTGGTTTGTTTGTGGACTCATTCACTTTTATTTCCTTTACTAGCTTACTTTCTTAAAATTTCTATGTCAAGAAAATCCATGTCTACAGTGCCCAAAGACAACTAATATGCACTTTCCCCTCAAAATAAGAGAGAGATGTGCCTTTAAGCACTCGCCCTGAAGGTGGGTTTCTTTGACCAAGGCTGGTAGATATCCTTTTAGGGAAAATCATGCCTGCTGTCTCAGCGCAAACCAGTTTTCACCAGCCCAACATGCTTGTGCAGTGTGACATTACAACTGCTACTCTAATGTACGTATTACAACAAGGAGGGAAGAGAAAGCATGGGAATGTAGAAAGAAATTGAAATGAGCCATTTTTTTAAGTCTCGGCATTTTACAGTATGCTTGGATTAGAGCCCTTGTGTGTGATCTCATTTTATAGAATTTCTCCCTAAAATTCGCTGCAGCCGAAGGGGACCAAGTATGTGACTACCCCAGCAGCAGCTGCCCTGTGGGACAGGGCACTGTGTCTCTGTCGTCAGAGAATCCAGGTGACCCCAGCTGCCTTGGACCACTGTACAGAGTGGTGGGGTATATTTTTCCTAATCTCATTCTTGCACTAATTTCTTCTTACTCAAAAGAAGCAGCACCCAGATTGCTACGAGCTGAATCAACTATTCATTAATATTACCATAACAAATTAGCAATGGAAAGATCCTCAAAATTTAAACAGATTTAAATGAAAAGTGAAGAGGTGTGTAAGTCTCCTTTATTACCCAGATTTGCAGTACCTTAACCCTGACTGTGCTGGCTTATCTGAAAATATCCCAGAAGCAGAAGCATATCTGTTCCCTAGAAAGCTAGGACCCTGGGACCCTCCACTCCAGGCTGCAGATGAGGGAGTGTCCTTGTGCAGTCTCCATCCATAGGAAGAGGCAATGAGCGTGGGCTTTGCCATTGGCCAGGAGCCCAACCCAGGCAATCCCAGAACCACATTTTGACTTCACACCTGGGTAGGCCTGTAAGCACAAACAACAGGCCTGGATTCCTACTGGTGTTATTGAAAAGAAATGATTGGTTTATGTTGGGGCCCAGACATTCTTCCTACATAAGTAATTACATTGTTTGGAGTTGTTACCACATGTCTCAGTTCTGTCTTCCTGCCATCTCCCTGAGGTGCTGAGATCAGGGCCAGGCCTCAAAGTATCAAGGACCTGACGGTAGGGCAGACAGGAGAGGAACTGTCCACAAAGACATCCGAACAAAATAGACCTGGACCTCCTGAAGAATCACTATACTTAACCAGCAAGACTAGAGTTGGTATTTCTCAGGAAAAGGTTTCTCTGAGTTGCAAATATGTATCAAGGTATCTAGTAGTAGGTGGCAGTGCCTCCTTTCCCTTGTCCTCCCATGCTTCTCTCCAGTCACAGGGAGACTTGAATCCTTACCACACGACAGAGCTGGGGGTACTGGAGAGTCATGGGATCTCCTTCAGGAGTGGTCTGGGGCACTTCATCTCAAAGCTGATGGGAGAGTAGAAAAGTTACTCAGGCAACTGACTTAGGGGACTGTGATGAGTCAGACTTCAGGTGGAGGCCAGCCATTCTCTCATGAACATTTCCAACCCATGTTGTGAGGAAACAAAGAAGTATTCATAGTATATTCATTCTTATTATACTTCTGGCTGAAATGCCATAATATATGATCCTTATAAATGTTTATCAGTTAATAATTCATCATTAGCTGGGTGCTGGTGGCTCATGCATATAATCCTGGCTACTCAGTAGGCAATGGTCTAAGGATCATGGTTCAAAGCCAGCCTAGGCAGAAAAATCCATAAGACTCTTGTCTCCACCAGAAAACCAGAAGAGGAGCTGTGGCTCAAAGTGGTAGAACACTAGCCTTGAGCAAAAGAGCTCAAGGACAGCTCCCACACCATGAGTTCAAGCCCCAAGATGGACAAAAAAGGTAATCATCATCATTATCATCATAATCATCTTTAAGTAGGAGTCCAAGCAAATGCTTATTCCACTCCTGAGTGGAGCCAATCAGCTTCTTATAACTGGCTGTTCACCCAGATCTCAGCTGACTCACCAAGCTGTGAATCTGTTTATACACAGTCCCACTGTGGCTCCATCTCTCCATTTCTTTTCTCCCAGTGCAACCAATAGGATGGAATTTGACCCAATTTAGCAGTATTTTCATGCCTGTGTTTATCACTTCTTTTCATACTCAAGTGTCAAGAAGAAGGATATTAGATGCTATCGTAGAACATCAAATAGCAATCTGCTTAATGAGTCTTCAACATGAATCTACCCAACCCCCAAGTTACAGGGGGTGGCACCTAGGGACAAGGACTTGAGCTGAATTCTATGTCTTTGGATTTGGGAAGGCAAATGTTAATGATGTAAACAGTGCCCATAAAGTGTCTGTGAAAAGGTATTTCATCCAGGAAATAACCATAGACATCCTCCAAAAAAAATGTGTAATGCCACATGTTTGTGAAACCAAGAATGTTGGTTTCCTATCAGACATAGGGATGGTCTTTCCAGAGATTCCTTAGAAAGAAGAGAACCTGCACTTGGGGTACAATGAGGGCTTTCTCATTCAGCCTCATGCCCCCTGTGGGTGGAAATAAACTAGCTTCTGTCCTCTCCAAGAGCTGTTCGCTCTCTGTAAACTGCTCTTGAAAGTAAACCTCATGGGTGATGATCATGAGAATTTCTAATGGCACAGCAGGTCATGACTTGATAAATTAATTCCCATACCCCAGACGTCATTTAGGGAGGGTTGAGATGAGCAATTCACTGTCTGACTTTATTTGTGTTATAAGGTTATCACAGGGTCAATGCAGAACAGACTCAAAAGATCTTCCTGACAATAAAGCCTAGGAATCAATTATGAGGTGTGAACTTCATGTTTTAGTCACTGCCGTGATCTCTGGGTAACAGAGCAGAGGACTGAGTAGAAAATAGTTACATAAGAAGCCAGCCCTCCTTACCCAATAAATTCTCAGTAATTCTAGACCCTCACTAAAGAAAGAAAGAGGTCATTTCTCTCTGAATTTCAAAATTAAGTTCTCTGATGTTGATTCTTGTTTCTCAGATGCTGTGATAGGTTGCTTTGTCAATGATTATATTGAGGAAGGTAGGAGATGAGACTGAGAAGAAGTACGAGACTGTTTTATCCCAAACCATGGCATCATCTTAAGAAATGGCTTTTCCTCCAGATTGGAGGCCTTCCTGAGAATAAGGTGGTGAAGACAAACATCAGAATTCCAGTTCTTCTTGGCTACTCTCCTGGATCCAATTAACACCCTCTGGGGAGCAGAGAAAAGCTGGACCTCATCCACGGGGAGACTTCCTAGATTCAAGGAGCTAGGCATCCTTAGGATTTATATGATGCTCTGTTACTTATCACACACTGGGATGGCTCAAGGATCTGAAACCTAACTCCAGTCCTCACCCTCTAGAGGCAGTCTGCCTGTCTTTCTATAAATGTATCTTCAGTCACGTGTGAACACTTTAGCAATTGGAAGTGGGAATTATTCATGTGGTTTTGTTCCTTAGAACACCTCTGCCCTCTGTGTTGGCCATACACCCTCGTGTGGCCCAGGCAGGTGCACAAGGTGGTCATTCACAAAAGGAGAAGCCCTCTGCATGTGTAGCTCCTCATGGAGTTTGTGTGTCCTGTCTTCAGCCAGGAAGCCCGGTGAACCAGAACAACAGTGATAAGTCAGTCTATTGCTGGAAAAGGGGCCTTTTCAGTTAGGCATTAAAGGCTTGATAGATGCTTAAAATCATTATGCACTTGTGCACTGCATGGGCACTGTGCACTTTATGTTTATACAATATGCATTTTACAATGTATACCATATGTTTATAGAATGTATGTTATATGTCATGTAGGAAATACCCGTATTCAACCTGTACTTCTACAATGCACATAGAATATATACTGTTCATTGATACAATCGTTTTTACCACTTTACTTCCTACCTAAACATAGGGAAATTTAAGTAAAAAGACTTCACAGAGAGGAATTTAAACCTCTGAGTTCCTGCCATGTTTGGCATTTTTAAAATAAACTTGCTATCACATTCATCAGTCAGGCAGAATCTATAAACCAAGTTTTACCCGTTGTCTCATTATTTAATAGTCACAGTCATAGATGATGGGGAGGATGATTTTGATGATGACGTTAGTGTAGCCAGTATTTATTAGGTTCTTTCTCTAGGTGATGTTTCATTCTAAATGCTTTATGTTGAATAGCACAATTAACCATTTGATCAAACCTTTGAGGGCGATACTAGTTGTTGCCTCACTTTAGGGATGGAGGCATGGATTTGTACATCTCAACCCGTGCCCAGAGTCTAGCTACTGAACATTTGAGCCATGGTCTCATCTTTGGGGTGACAACCTGTCACTCTCACAGCTTTTATTGGCTTGTGGAGGAAAGGGAGCACTCAGCCAAAGAAACAGTTGGTGACTTGTGAAGAGTGAACCCAAGGTATTTGTTATTAGTTCCAAATAGAGATAAGCTGCTGTGGATTGACCAAAAAAAAAAAGAAGTGGGGATGGGGGAGACATTGATCAAAAGGTTGCAGTGCTTGACCATGTGAGGAGGAGGATGGAAAGTTGGGATGCAGGCACATACTAGGGTGTCACATCCCAGCAAGTCAGGAAGCACTGAACGCACCAAAGCCTCATATGGGCTCAGGGAGGAGGAAGCCAGGACTGGACTGGTTCCCATTAAGTATCCTCTTCCTGGGCTCTCTGGGCTTCTGCAGCCTCCTCCAGGAGCCAAGAGTGACTGGAGCTTGCCAGCCGTTCCCACCTAGGAAGACCTCTTTTGTCAAGAGGGAGCCTGCAGCCTCTCTGGGGTGGACAGGCCTTTGTTGCCATGGCTGGATTTCCCTTCCTTTGGGATTCGTTGTTACACTGAAAAGAACAGAGCCAGCAGAAAGAGGATGGCAGATGGGAGGATGCCAATATGTAAATGAGCCAGAGAAAGAAAAGAGGAATGTCCAGGAGGAGAGAGTCCCCAGTCACGAGGAGCCAGACGGGAAAGGAAGCAGGGAGGATGGCTGCCAAGACCGCCCCAAAGGTCACCCTGGGGTAAGCCCCGTCCCTTGGGACTGCTCTCCCCCACCTAGGGGGAGCCAAGCTTCTCTGTCTTTCCTCTCCACACCTGGTGAGCCTTTGGGCTGTTTTCATTTGCACACAGATCTCTGGGATTTCATACATGCCACTCTGTGTGAATGGAAAGTGTGCTGCTGGCACCAGGGCCTCATCCAAGGAGACACTGCTGGGCCTAGTAAGGGTCCGAGATGATGACAGGGAGCTGAGAGCAAAGCCAAAGTCAGCAATTGGGAAAGCCACGGGCATGAAGGGAGGGGGGAGAAGGGAAGGGGCACAATTAGAAGGAAGTTCTCAGGCCATGAGTCACACCAAAGAAGTAAGCTCTCATTCAACCCTTGCAGCACAGACAGTAACCTCAGCAGGAATAGCAGGTGACTCAGGGCATGGCCACCATGTTGGACAGCCCAGGAAGAATGGTAGCAGTGTGAGCACTGCAAGGCCCCTCACGGGGGATGGATACCTGACCACGCACAGGAAGAGGCGGGGCAGACTCAGGCCAGCTCTTGCCTGGCTGTCTAGAAAACAACACCTTCCAGACACCTGCGACCTCATCGCAAGTCAGTTTTTGACTAAAAGTTTCAACAGTGGTTGCTTCGGGAATGTCAAGGACGGTTTGTGAGAATTTCAAGGAGGTGGGGGAATGTTCTCAGTCATAGGGAACAATCAGCAGCCATTTGTATCTCCAGTGCCCAAACACACAGTGGGCACCCCCAAAACTCTGAAACCCACTGCCAGGAAAATGAGGGACCCCCCCCACCCCGAAAGGCTCCTGGCTCCTCTCTTTCCTTACTCATTTTTTTTTTCAATTGTCCTGATTCCATTCTGTTTCCCTGGTTAGGAACTCTTGAATACAATAAGAGGATACTTAGTGCTTTGTGTGCATGTGATCCTGGGGCAGTCATTTTTCTAGGCACACAAGTCTGCAACCATTAATGGAGTGTCCACTGCATGTCAGACCTCTCTGTTGAAGCGAAGGGTTCAGAGTTTCACTGAGGATCATGCAGCTAATGGCCATGAGTTTCTGAGCTTAGAAATCAAGTCTCTTGGGCCTTCAGCTCTCTCTGGAGAGGTGAAACCTTACCCATGCCCAGTCAGGGAGGGTGTGGAGAAGAGGGTAGCTGTGCCCCTTGAGCCAATCAATATGTGCATGTCCACTCACCTTCTGGAAGACCGAAGCCCTTCTGCCTCTGCCCTTGGAGCCTCAGTTTCCTTACCTGTATGACAGGATGGATTATTAAAAAAAAAAAAAATAGCCACCTCTCAAAGGTCAGGAGACCCAAATGCTTCCACACAAGGACTTAGAATGGCATTGGTACAGAAGGGGCATTATGGATGTATCTTTCATTCTTATTCAGGGATAGTGGCTGTGGAAACATAAACTCAAATAGGCAGATATGACTTATTGAAAGAAACAAGAAGGAGCAAGTTTCCCAAGAAAGACTCACCTGATCCCCTCTCTAAGGGACTCAGAAGGGTCTCTAGAGAATAAGATACTTCAAACTCCAGCCTCTGGGACTCTGAAGAGACTGCTGGCAGTTGCAATGTAGAGATGAATCCAAAACATCAGCTACTGGGGTCTCAAAGTAGAGAGAGGTAGCTTCTACAGCCTGGTGGGGCATCCGCAGGACTGGGTAGCCGTGAGCAGAGAGCAAAGGGCCACTCCCCGGAGGCTCCGCTTCCTCCTCTTGAAAATAAGGGGCTATGCCTGAATGTTCACAAGCTGCCCTTGCATTCCAGGAAAACCAGACTCTGTGTGCCATGCCCATATGTCAGCACTAGGCGCACCGTGTGGGCACAATATGCTGCCAGCCCATATTCGACAACATCTGATAAAGAACAGCAAATTCCAATTCATCTCCCGCCGTGCTGACAGGCAGTCTTTAAACCAGTGTCTTGCTGATGCTTGCTCCCTCGGGTGATGTTTGCTATTTGGGTCTAGCATTCTAACCCACAGGGAAAACGGAGGACCCTCAGCAAGAGAAACCAGAGCCAGCACACATGTCAACTGCGGCATGTGAACTCACCCCCAACCCCCACCCCCATGCAGAGTCCCAGAGAGGGAGACAGGGTCCAAAAGCCCTGAGGATCTTCTACCTCCTGTCACCTCTTATACCTTAGGACCAGAAGACTCCTCAAAGAAGTTGGAGCTGGCATAATGTGACATCTGTTGAAAGGTGTTGGCCACATCAGGCTTTGTGTATCTTATTCAACCTCCTCAGTGCCCACTCAGACTCTCCTGGAATATTCTGATGCACAGGGACTTAACCACGTTTCACAGTGTGTGCCTCTTCTAATCAACTCCTGCCTTCTTCGCTGCTTTTCTTTCTTTCTTTTCTTCTTTCTTTTTTTTGTCAGTCTTGAGGCTCAAACTCAAGACCTAGGCACTGTCCCTGAGTTCTTTTGCTCGAGGGGCTCTACCCCTTTGAACCACAGCACCACTTCTGGTTTTTGAGTGGTGAATTGGAGATAAGAGGCTCATAGAGACTCTTCTGCCCGGGCTGGCTTCGAATCACAATCCTCAGATCTCAGCCTCCTGAGTAGCCAGGATGACAGGCGTGAGCCACGGGTGCCCGGCTTTCACTGCATGTTTTGAGTAAGATTCAGTGTCTCTACTTCAATCCCCTCGAGGTTGGAGGAAGTTAGCTATCTTTGTCCACAGCGCCACGCCAACTGTAGGCACTGGAGCTCAGTGAGATCCTCTCAGGTTGGGAAAGAGAAGATAAGCTCATTGTCCCTGCCCTCATCCCACCCTCCTTCCCCTCCTGTCCCTGTCACCCTCTCATTTGTCCATCTTACAGCCTAATGGTGGTGCATGGAAGATAATAAAGTGGAACGAGAGTTTGTAACAATAGCGCCACAATTAAACATTTTTAATATAATTTTCAAAATTAATGCACTCGGTAGAGTACTCAAATTAAAAGCATACAGACAAAGCATGAGAGCCATTTTAAATACAGGGCATTTTCCTTCTGATTATGATTATAATAAATTCAGTGATGTTTTTTTCCTCTTCTGCCTGCAGTATCAGCCTTCACATGTTGCATTTGTGATGATTTCGGTAAAGCGAAGTATTAGGTAAAATGACTCAGGCTTCAGGATTGGGGGAAGGTGGTCTTCCCTGGGAAATCAGAGGAAACCTGCTTCCAGAAGGCAGGTGTCTCCTCCCCTCAGCACCCAGGTCATGTCACTCTGGATTTAGGAATATGAATTATGAAAGAACAGGCAAAGGTGTGCAGGGATTCAGCCCTCAAACATGGCCCTAGAACTCTCATCTTGTCCCACAAGGGGACCGAGAAGGTGCAGCCTTGTACTGTCAGTCCTCACAAACGTTGGCATAGGTCACCACCCTGGCCCTTCCTGTGCAGCCTGGTGTCACAACACAGGTCACTCTGGCATGTGTCACGTATGTAGTTTCCAGTGGTCCTAGCAGGAACACACGGCAATGAATGGCTGCAAAGGTGGCAGAGGTATGGTAACTATTGTCCTAGAGTGCACTCAGAGGACTGAAATGTCAGGGCAGATTAAGTCTGATGAAACTGGGAGACAGTTTCACACAGAATAAGCACTCGAATGTGGGCTCTATTCCACCTACCGCTCAATGTCCTGGGACAACTTGCTCAACATCTCTGAGCGCCTCATGTGTAAAATGGCTCACCTTCTCAGTGGAGGAAGTTGCTGCTCGGGTCACCCTGGAAGTCAGATGACACTAAGTATATGAAAGTTTTCCCAGAGATGTGCACCAGTGGCTCACACCTGTCATGCTAGGATCGTGGTTCAAAGCCAACGCGGGCAGGAAAGTCCATGAGACTCTTATCTCCAGTAAACCACCAGAAAACCAGAAGTTAGCGCTGTGGCTCAAGCAGTAGAGCACTCGCCTTGAGCCCAGGGACAGCGCCCAGGCCCAGAGTTCAAGCCCATGACCGACCAAAAAAAAAAAAAAAAGTTTTCCCAAATGAGGCAGTCCAATTCAGAGAGCTTTATCCTGATCCCTAAGGCAGGCAGATACAGCAAAGGATGCCAGAATGACATGTTTCCTAACCCAGAGCCCAGATGGAAGCCAAATCCCAAGTGTTCACAATGAGAGGCCAAACTGGAAACACTGGGTACCCATTCACCCCATTCAGCCCCTGCCTCCTAGCACCCTAGAATGCATATCTTTTGCAGGTCTGAGAAAAAGAAAGAAGAGAAAGGCTAACTTCCCCCAAGCACCGTTCCCCCCAGGAAGAGTCAGGATAGGCAGGGCCTGAAGGGTTCCCTGTTACAATCCTGTCTTAAGGGGAAACTAGGATTGGGGAAGAACCATTTCCCCGGAGTTGTCTTTTGATGCCAAAAGATTTATAAGTCAAACTGATGTGAACACGTCAAGGGAAGATTCACGTCACAGGATTGATATTATGATTCCATGAGTCGCATCCTGACAAAGGGCAAGACTTCATAAAAGCTGAGAGTTGCCTCTGTTTTCACTTTAACTATTGGTCTTTGAAAATGAGCAGAAGACAGAGAGATTCAGTGGGGCTCCTGAAAGGACAGCCTCAGGACTTGGCGATCATGGTGAGCCACATTCTCTCACTGTCCTCTACAATTCGGTACTGGCAAAAGTCAGGCCTAAATCTGGCTGAGTGAGCCATGTAGCAGCACTATGATCAACCCAGCCTGGGATGCCCACACAAAGAGAAGTGGTTAAAGGGTAGAAGTGTCTCCAGGGGAAAAAAAGATAATAATTGTAGAAGAGAAATCCTCAGCCTACCAGAAATAGTATGCAACAATTGGTTTTCTAGTTGATGTAAATTGAATATTAGATCATCATAGCTCACAACCTGTGTGGGGCCACAGCATGCATGAAGGTAGGCAGTTAAACATGTGATAGGTTTCTGATTTACATGACTGTTGATCTTTGGCTGTAAGTCCATTCCTCATCTCATTCTCTCCAGAAACAAAGTCAAATCACAAACTAATACTGGAAGAATAATTTTGAAACTCTCAAAATTTATATTGAAAGTCAACCATTCCTTCCCAGCACCAACAAAAAGAGAAAAAGTCAATCATTCCCAACTTTCTGTGTTTCATTGTCACAGGTAGGCAGATGCCTTCATAGATGCTCCCCTCTCTATCCTTCCAACCTCCCAAGGGAGCCTTGAGAAGCAAGGACAAGAAAATCCACATGCTCATCTCCTCTGCCAATAGCAATTGCTCAACTTTGCAGTGCTTACCAAAGTTCTGTTTCTCAATGGAAATATTTGTCAGATTGGGAATTCTTCACAGTTTATCCTGAACCCACTAGGGCCAGGATGGGTTGATATTTCTGCTTTGTTCAGTTGTGTTTGATTTTATACACCTGGTTTTAATCCTTTTTATCACCACAGCAAATAACATTACCTAAGAGGCAAGAAGGAATATGAAATTGAAAAAAATACAGCTAAGGATCCACCCCCAACATTGCACATTGTAATGGCTCTTATTGACTCTATGAAAATCAGTTAACAGGAACATGATTCCCCCATCCAAAGAGCTGAGGACACAAGAAGGTACAGGGACACACTTCCTCACGTGGAGGGCCTCACTGCTATGTTCCAGTTCTGTGAGGTGAGAATTGGATCCACTTTCTCAGTGGGGACTGGGTTATCCTTGAGGAAAGACTGCTACAGTGTAGTAGATCAATGCCTGTGTACTTGATGGAAGAAAGAGGAGGCCATATGTGCCAGCAAGAGATTATGCAACAGAGCTGGGACTGAAGTAGTTAGGGAAGAGAGTCATGACAGACAGAAATGGCCAATGGAGACTTGAAAACTAACCGAGAATAAGAAAGTGTGTCTAGTGAATGAGATACTTCAAACTCAGCATAAGGGACCCTAAAGAGACTGCCAGTGGTTCAAATGTAGAGATGAATTTGAAAATCAACTACTTAGGTCCCAAACTACTAGGAATGAGATGGACATTAGAGTGAACCAACTGGCAGGTATCCCAGCCTCCAAACTTCATGCAAAGAACCAGAGAATGCATCCATCCCTCTGGAATCTGGAAGCTGATTGGCTAGAGGAGAAGGGAGAAGAAAATTTTGTCTTCTTTTAGCTTAGAAATCCCTCCTCCATTCCACCTATCCATCCATCCATTCTGATTTTAGGAGATGATATACTGTTTGATTTAGATTTATTTACAGTTTTAGATTTATTTACAACGTATGCAGAATTTCCAATTTGAGAATTAGCTAGTCCATGCTTAGTAGCATCCTAAATGGAAAGTTATGCTTCTTTAAAGGTTTGTATCATTCTATATAATTCCTCACCTGACCAGCAGGAGCTGGTTTTCTTGTTTGTATATTTTTCTATATAGAGGTTTTGGGAGGGAATGGTTAAAACTGAGCATTTTTTTTTATGACAGGGATCCAAAGAACAGAAATTGGAAATAGAAGAAATGATAAAAAAAAAAAAATGAAGTTTATCTGTAATGTAGTTATTAAGGACCAGAAGCAGTGAACTGAGAACAGTCAATTGAAACTGTGTAGCTTAAGATAGCTAAACTTTTAGTTGGATGAATTTAAATATATCGGGCTGTACTTTGAAGTAGTGTTCGACTAAATACTTATCAGCTTCCATGAAGGAAAAGAGAAATGCTGCCTCATTTTTCAGTACTCTCCTGTTTTTAATGGCATGTCGATAGAGTTTAGTGCAGAATGGTTCTCCAAAGTGTTGTGGCAGATGAACTTGTTTCAGTAAGACCTTCTCATTTGAAATGAAATAAAATGAGATTAGAATGTTCCATGATATAATAAGATACACCAATGATTACCCATCTTTGTGCATCTAGGGTACACCTCTTTGACAAGTGTGACCAAAGGTTCTATGACACTCCTGTACATCTCTTAGTACTTGAACTTGGAGAACCAAATAAGATGAAATCAATAAAGTAATATGGTAGGAATTAGAATGGCTCAAATATTTTAAGTGGATAGCAAAGATTCTATTCTAATCCATCCCATCTCTAACCAGCTAATGTGAAGGAGGTGATGAAGAAGAATGTGAAGATGGAAGGGAACTGGTAGTAAATAAACTCTCACCTATGCACATAAATTCAACAGCTACATTGCACTACTTTGCACAGTTCAAATAATCCAGACCACTCAACTCAATACGTCCCAATTCAAATGAGTCATCCAGCTTTTACCAAGTGTGCATTCTTCCAGGGCAGTCTAACCTGCTATGTCATTAGTTTCTAATTAAGAGTCTAAATCCCTGGGTGAAAATCAGTCTGGATATTTTTACTTGCCTAATGCTTATTTGGCCCAGAAATTTAATTTGGCAATAACACACACACACACACACATACACACACACCCCTAGACTATGTGCTTTTTGAACATGTGCTATCTAGACTTAACTTTATATTTTGTCCTAACAGCTCATTTTGTAAGTCAATTATTTATTATATATCTAAAGCATCCCCAAAAAGGTGAGAGAGAGAGACAGAGAGAGAGAGAGAGAATGAGAGAGAGAAATGTCATTGAATTAGCTCTACGATAACGCAGTTCTATAATCAGTCTGCTGATTTAGGGTTATCTTGAATCATTTTCCACTGTGGATTGAGCAGATGGGAAGAGGAGAGTAGAAAGAGGAACCTTAGTCTGGTATGAAGATGCACACACCATAAAGGTTACAGCCACAGAGAGTGGCTGATGAAGGAGGGAAGTAATGAGCTGAAACATTCTTCCCAGCACTAAGGACAATAATAAAACTTCACCTGACATAGGTATCCTCCATGGACCAAGGGAGTGTAATTTTTTTCTGCAGAGAAGTCTCATGGTCTTCTGAGGGCAAGTAGGCTAAGAAATGTCTTTTCCAGGAGGAAGCCCTCATAATTCATAAGCAGCTGAACCTAAGGAGTTGCAAAGGTCATTCTTATTTTATAACAAGAAGAAATATCCAAGGAACCTTTAAACCTTTCATTTTCCTTGCAGAGCTACGCAGTTCTCATACATTATAATATAGAATTATCCACCTTACCGCAGTAAGGGTATCCATTTAATAAATACTGGGGGGTGGGGGAAGGGGAGGCTCTGAGGATGTATGGGGAATCTTGAGGGATTCAGAGTTGGGCAAGAAAGCCTTCAGATAGAGTATTGATTAAGATTTGCATATTTAAGACACTGAAAACAATGATAATTAAAGATAAGATTTGTTAAGAAACTGACAGTGATCATGAGACACAGACATAAAAAGAACCCCACATAATGATATAATGACTATCACAGAAGTGCTCCTAAATAGAGATGTTTCTCACTGGGCATGGGGTGGCTTATACCTGTAATCCTCACTATTCAGGAGGCTGAGATCTGAGGATCACAGTTTGAAGCCAGCCCAGACAGACAAATCCCAGAAACTCTTATCTCCAATTAACCAGTAAAAAGCCAGAAGTAGAGGTATGAGTTAAGTAGTAGAGCCCCAGCCTTGAGCAAAAAAGCCATGCAAGAATATAAGACTTTAAAATTAAGCTCCAGTACACACACACACACACACACACACACACACACACACACACACACACACACACACACACACACACACACACAGAGTTGTGGCTACGGCCTCTCACTATTTGAAGATGTCTTGTAGTAAAGTCTGTAATAAAGCAATGAATAATTTTTTTAATGAACTGATGCTGAATTCATACATTTTATAATTTAGATTGTTTACATGTTGGAATTTCTTAGGGTATGGGACATGTTTGGGAACCACTGGATTTTTACAACTGAACTATTTCTTTGAATGAGAGCGAATGTTGTTTATATTTGTTAGGAAGACATATAAAAACAGTCTAGGAATAGAAGTACTAAACACCACTGCCAATGTGAAGGCCCATTTAGCCCTATTCAAATCCAAATTCAACGCATAAGCCCTTAAAAGGCAGCTCTATTTTGTAATGCAAATATGTCTCTGACTTGCATATTTCAAATAGGGTAAACTAAGCAATGAGCTCATTGCAAAAAACAATAAAATAATCAGAATGTGCAAATTGTTTTGATGAATTTTGAAATCAGAGAAAAGTGACAGTATTGTCCCTTCATGCAGGGTTTAATTTATTCTTGCTAAAAGTCTGCCAAATTTTGTGATAGCTCAACCAATGGCTTGTGGTTGGACCTATCTACAAAAAGATTAGCTCCCATTTATCCATTCAAACAAGTGTTGATCTACTCCTTCATTTCACAGATACTTATCATTAGCAGTTTTCTGCCAGAGGCAGGGTGCCAGGTGATAGAAATACAAAGACGGACGAGTTAAAACAAGGCTTTGACCGTGAACCGACTCCACATGCTGGCCAAGGTTTACCGAATTTACCAGACAGACCCAAAGTGTTAGCACTCTGATAAAACAACAGAGCCAATCTGCTGATACAGGGGAAAGGGTTATTTGGGTTTGTGGTTTCAGACGGTTCAGGCCAGGGTGTTTTGGCCTCATGGCTTTGGAAGTGTGGCAAGGCAGGAAGCCTATGGCAGAACTGAGCTCTTCTCCCATCAAGGTGGTCATGAAAGCAAAAGAAAGAGGGAGAGATCCCAGTGTTCCTCCAAGTGACCTCACCTCCTTCCTCACTTCCTTCCACTAGGGCACGCCCCCTAAAAATTGTATCCCTCCTTCCGAGTAGCATCATTGGAGGACATTTCTATCTAAATCCTAACACCCCTGGCAGCATGTTTGAAAAGGCATATGCTGGGCAGTCATCCCAGACTTAACAAATCAGAGCATCTTAGGCTGCGATTTTAACACATACTCTAAATAATTCTTAGTTCTGCCAAAAAAAAAATCTCAAAATTCAACTCAGAGAAGGGTTTGAAAGGAGAACAGATTTTCACCATCCATTATATTGTGTCATTGTAAAAGTGTGTGAAGAGTTTTATGAAAGCACTGTGTAAAGAAAACCAACTTGTGTCCCACGAAGCCAAGGACCTTTTGTTAGCCATGCCATAGTTATATCTCCCATGAAGAATTCATATTAACCCTTTTTTAAAAATCAAGCATTAAAATAAGTGCATTATAACTTTATATAACTTATATAACCCTGTATAACTTGGTTTGCACAAGAACTTTTCCTTATAAAAGGGAAGCTTTGTATAGCAGAAAAACAATCTACCAAAAGATCTGAAGAGCTCATCTATTAAGGTTACATCAGTCGTAACAGAGAAGTCCAGCTTTGCAGATTTGCAAGCATGACTGATAACAAGAATTTATGTATGTGTATACATACACACATACATCTGTAAGGTAAATTAAAGCAGGTAGCCAATGAATGAGAACAATACATGGTATTCAGGCAGGAAGAGAAGTTTCATCTCCAAACTGCTGATGGTAGAGATGCACAAGGCCCGAAGGGGCCAAAGGACTTAACTAGGGAAGGGGCAAGGAGAAGGTGTGGGAGGTGCGACCAGGGAGGGGTCCAGAAGGTGACCTCAGAGCAGGGGGATGTGACTGCCTCCAGGTGTGCCAGTTACCTAGGTGATGCAGGTACTGGGTAAACACTTAGCCAACAGGTGGGAGGAGTCTGCCCCAGCTTCCTGGGGTGGACCTTAAATACCCATGCTGGTACACACATACAATGTTCTGTTTCTCTTCTCCTGAAGCCATTTGTCTAAGAAACACAGAATAATGGATCCAGGAGGAACACAGTTGGAAGCTACAATATTAATGCTCATGACAGCCAACAAAAATCACAACAATCAAAACATTTGATAAAATATTTCCAACAGCAATTGGCCTGATCTCTTTCCCAGGAAATATCAAAAGTTGAGCTATTCTCTGGCTACCAATGAACTCCTATTCCACCCCACACCTGCTCACTTCCTCTAATATCTGATACAGAAAAGATCATGCAGCACATGGCCTGTGCCTACCCAAAAAGTTACAGGCACATTCTTGCAGAAATAACTCTTATGTTTTCAATCTGATTGTTTCTGAGTACACTGATACCTGAACACTTTCTATCATGAGGCTTATTTATGTGCCTTTCTGAAAAGATGGCAGGGCTCCATGTCTACTTTGTGGGAGCATTTTATTTTGTCCATCTGAGTAGCCTAGGAAGCAAGAATTGTGTTTCCGATTCAAACTGCCCTTCTGTCTTTCCAAATGAGCAATCACTGTCTCTCACATTACCAGTGCAGGGGATGGGGCCGAAGCGGGGCAGATAGTAAAGAGATGAGCCGATGGCGCTCTCCTTTCTATTGGATTCTTGTAGAGCAAGGAGTTTGACACCAGAAGCTACCCACTGCAGCACAGCTAACATCTGCTGTTCACCTTATTTTACTTTGAGGTTCACAGGTAACAACTGCCATCTCTTCCTCTAGCCCAAACCCAGCCTCCTGCCCACATCTACTTTTTTTCCTGTGTAAATTTTCTATTTCATACATGCATGTATAGTCACATACACATCACACTTACACAAATAACACATATACATATCCCACTCACACACAGCCACATGACAAATATGAACACTTACTACAGGGGCTCAATGTGGCAGTGCATACCTATAAACTCAGCCACTTGGGAAGAGGAGAAGGGAGGATCCAAAGTCAAGGTTAGCCACAGCAAAAGGATTTGGCAAGATCCAATTCTCTAAAAAAAAGTGGGAACAGTGGTTCGTGATGGTCATACCAGCTACCTCAGGAGGTATGGACAGGAGAATCATAATCCACCACTAGCCAGGGAAAATCCAAGTCTTATTTGAAAATTAAACTAAAGCAAAAAGGGTCTATGCTTCAGGTGAAGCATAGAAAGTGCAATGCCCTCAAACACCAGTGCCGCCGACTTAAAAAATCAAGGAATAATTATTACAAGTATTCTGCATTATTATGAATACAGAATATGATATAAATACAGTCAGGGGTCTGACTGTCTGAACTTGGATCTCCACCCTACAGCACTATAAGCACGAGTGGGATCTGCTATTTTAACACTCTGATGTGTAAAGTTGGAATGGCAGAACACTTACCTCTTAGTGATATGGAAAAGAGAAATGAACAGGGCCTCATACTTTGAGATGCCAATGCCTTCCTAGCAAAGCCTCACTGGTTACCTAAAGATGGTCTTGCACAGGATTCTAAGCAATTATGGCATCAAAGCGAATCAAAACCAGGAGAAGAACTAGTAAAAATTGAGTGAACTCAGCTAAGTTTGGGGCAATTCTAATGAGCTTGGCAATGGAATGAGAAACAGAGCAAGCGCTTTTCCTTAATGAGCTTAGGGACTTGTGTTCTGAGATGGCCACTTGCAGCGGAAGTTACACATCAATTGGAGGCAGGCAAGGGACCAAGAATCCAGTTGACTTCAGAGAAGGGCTCCCTGCACACTAGTTCTGCTACTGTTGACAAAAATGTCTGCTCTGATTCATTGTGTGGATTTCTAAAGACAGAAGGAGACAGGGACAACTGGTTGACCCAAAATCTAGGCATGGGAATATTAAGGGTGTTTTTAATAAAGCAGATAAATCGTGTTGACTTAATTAATTTATCAATTGAGTCTAATGAATCACGTGAAGCTTTGCGGATTTTTATTCTTCTAATAAATGGCTAGGCCCTGTTTGAATCAATCAGATTAATCCACTAGTTGTTTCTGTACTGAACAGATACCACTACAGAATTAAAGCTACAAAAACAGAAGAGGTGGGAAGACAGAAGGCCCCACATATAGGGAAATCTCTTTCATGCATGTTTGTTCTTTACTGTCACTGAGTAAAAGTCCAGATCTTGTATTCTTATGTCAAAATATCAAATTGCATCAGCTTCTTCTGGAAGAGTTTTCACTAATCAACAAAAGATACTTGATACCCATCAGATGCCACCAAAACAAAGTTTCTGACCTCTTGAATGTCATGCAGATTTTAGATTTTGACTGTTCAAATAAATATGACTTGGGTTTCCAAGTCTTTGCCTATCTGACAGTTGCAGAAGTATCTTTCCCAAAAACTTTTCAAACTGCCCCCAAAACTATCAGATTATAAAGATTTCCTGAAAACTCATCAAAGCTCTCTAAGTAGTTCCAAGTGGATGGACCCATAGTGAACTAGTGTCATATATTAAAGGCTCCAAATTATAGACTATGTAGATGATTAATTGGGGTTAAATATAAAATCAGAACTTTTACTGGTACTTGAATTTCATTATTGCCATAATACTTTGAGGTAGAAATCAGCTGACATAAAACTCACCCTTTTACTGTCTTTAGTATATGCATAGTGTTGGTCAACCACATACACTATTGTATTTTAGGAAATTTTCCTCACCTTAGGAAGACTTTTATTATGATTAGTCCTCCACACACACCCCAGCCCCTAGCCAAGACTCACCTGCTTTTATCTCTATGGATATTTTATGTAGATGAAACAATATATCTTTTGTGTATGGTTTATTTCATTTAGTATGTTTTCAAGGTTTAGTCATGTTTAACACCAGTAGTTTATTGCTTTTCACTGCTGAGTTTTATTAATTCCATTTTATCAATACACTGGATTTTACTTATCCATTTAGCAGGTCTCTGTCAACATACACATTTTTTTCAATTTTGATGATTTAGGACTACATAATACTTGTTTTATGTAGATGTCTTTTTTCACTTCTCTTTGTTCTATATACCTAGTATTAGGATAGCTGGGCCAAAATTTAGCATTTTGAGGAAGTTCCAATTTGTTCTTCACACTTGCTACATCATTTTTACAATCCCATCAAAATAAGGATTCAAATTTCTTCACACTTTTGCCAACACATTCCCTTTGCCCTTTTCTAAAATTTTAACCATCCTAGTGAGTATAAAATGGAAATGGACTCATTGTTGTTTTAATTTTCACCTTCTAGTGGCTAATGATATTGAGCATCTTATTAATACATCATTCACATTTACATCTATTCAAATTTTTGTATATTTTTAGGTGTTTTTCTTGATGAGTTACAAGATTTTATTTTATATCGTGTAATATAATGCTAATATCAAATATACACATTTTGTATTTTCTATTTTATAGTCTTCAATTTCTCTCATGGTGTCCTTTGAAGTACAAAAGCTTTTAATCCTACCTAAATTTCCAATGGGAACCATCATTCTAGAGCCTTCTTAACAAGCAACAACAGATCAGAATAACCAGACATTGGTGGGTCCCCCATGTCTTCCTCAAAACCACTGCGCCTGAGATACAAATCTACAAAACAATCCTCGGGGTGGTGACTAACACCAGAACCCATAGCATGGCAGGGACTGTCCCCAAGCCACCAAATACGTATCACAAATGAAGCGATCACAGGGGCAGTGTTTGGAGAGCAATTAATAAAATATTGAGACAGGCTGTCCAAAAGAGCCCTTGGCTTCTAAAGCAACCAGACAGAGCAGCAGCAGCAGAGTTCACATGGAAACTAATGGGGCAGAAACCACAACCATGGGTGGGAGAGGAATTAAGGATTGAATTAGAAAGCAGGTAAGAAACCGAAAGCATCAGTATCGGGAATCTTTACATACAATCCTGGTGCCTCGGCTCCGATTCCATTGCCAACCACGCCCTGCCCAGTAGAACCTCACCACATAGACAATTGTTCTAAAATCTTGAAATGTTAGAGCATACTGTTTTCAGTCTGAAAGATGTTGAACAACTGATACATTTTAATAGATCTAATTATTTAAAACTCTTAAGGATCACTGGAACGAATTTAACAGCAAAGGTTTTTCTTATTATTTTATTCACACTTTCATTATCGTTAATGCCTTGATTTCCATTTAGAAATAAATAGGCTGATGATTTTTACATCTCAACTGGCAGCAGGCATAAAATATAAGGCAGCTGCCAGGGAGCCCTCTGTCACGCTGAAATGTAATACTGTAGCGTTTTGTTAAATCCTTTATCTACATAGCTGCCACGGGCTGCACGCATTAGAGTGTGAACTTTGTATTGAATCAGAGCAACGTGTCTGAATGAGATGTCTCATAAATTAGCACAGTGACAAACTTCGGGAGCCCCTTTCCCCTGAGCTGTTTCTTGATAAGCAAAGTGAAATAAGAGTTTTACGTGCATGCCATAGCTGTGGAGGGTGATTTTGACACAGGCGAAATCCAGTAAAAAGCAGCTAGGCATTGCCTACTACTCTATCAACGTCCAGGAGGAGCTATGTTGGGATCAAGAATATTTGTAAAATATGATGATGATGATATCTGAAAATGTAATAGCATTTTCACTGCTCAATTAAAAAAAACATTTGGTTAAGTTTGTATTATTAAAGGTTCTCTAGAGAAACACATTAATAGAATATATATATATAAGATTCGATTATGGTAAGTAATAATCATAAATAAATCAATAGATAACAGATGATAAATGATACTATAGCTGAATAGATAGATAATAGGTAAGTGTTAGATAGATAGATAGATGGATAGATAGATGTAGGTGATAGATGATAGATATAATTGATAGTTGATAGAGAGATGATAGATATAATAGATAATAGGTAGATGTTAGATGATAAATATAGATTTATTAGGATCATATATGGATATATGTATACATGGACAAACCTGTATGTGCTTATGTAAATGATTATCCATAGATGAGGGAAATCATGTTTCTGAGCCTGGGTCTTTCCTTCTTAAACAAAGAGTGATGAGTGCCCTTTTCTTTCTAGGCCTCTTATCATTTGGACCCAGAAGATTATATTCTAGGATGATGGTGTGATGCTGTCAACAGCTGTGGGTAGTTTTTGGCTATTTACTATTTTCCCTACTTAAATGAGCACCAGTGACTAGATACTTTAACTTCCCTGTCCTGTATTCCTTTTTTAACATGTGATGCTCCTTCCTCAATATTGGCTTGGGAGTTAGCACTTTGCTCTTTCTTCATCATTCATTTTGGTGAAGCTCCCAAAACTAGCTACATTAACCATTGTATGGACAACCCAAAACTCCATGTAGTAAGAAATAAAGCCAGAGAAAATAGATTTTATAGAATGAGAGAAGACACACAGAGATGAGAGAGAAAATGAGTGGATAAATGAATGAGGAGAGTGCAGAATTTATCTTCAAACTCAAGTCCAACTAGTTCTGAGCCTAGACTTTTCCTGGTCCCCTGTACTTCTTCAGAAAAAAAAAAGAAAAGAAAAATGATATAATGTTTTCCAAAGCAGTCGAGTTTTTAGCCAATTCATTTGAGTCCTTTCTGCCAACAAAAATGTGGGATTTAGAACTGAAGATAGGAAATCAAGTTTATGGCCCATCCTTAATTATTTCCATCTCTCCCATCACCTCTCACCAGGCTTCAAAGACTTTCATTAAAAAGACACCAAGGAATGTTGAGACCTGCACTTTTCTCTCATACTAAGTTATTTAGAAGTATCACCAGGGACTAATTTATGTCTCCTGAGCTCTATGCTTGGGCTGCTGAGAGGAGGTAGAAGAAGATAGCAAGGAAAAACAAAGAAGAGCAAGTCTCTCTAGTTCTACTGCAGCTCACACCCCTGCTCCCAGCATCCACTAGCAAAACTGCAGGGCCTCCTCCCTCCTTCCCACCATGTTTATTTCTAGCCTCCAAGTCCAAGTAGGACACCAATGCCCGTAGACCGGAGCTAGACCCAGAAGCCTGCCATCTGCATGCCTCTGTGTTATTTTCCTCTTAGATGAGAGTCATTGTGACTGGAAAGTTCTCCCTGGACAGAGTGGGAAGTTTTACTTAAAACACAAATGATATTAAAATAGCAGCATTATCCTATATCTAAGAACATCAGTCTTTGCCCACAGTGGGACTTTTTTAGATGATAGTGTGTGTTGGGATTTTAAAAAAAAAATCTTTGAAATATGGCAGAAAAAAAAGAGAGAGAGACTTTAATGAGACAAGCATGGAATGCCTCCTTTGTCAGGGGCAGGGAGAGAGAGTTACAGGAACACCATCATATCCGAAACCCATAAAGAGCCAAAGGGATGGATTCCCATTCCAAATTACTTCTATGGCTTTTTAACTACACAGTCATATTGTGTGTCCCTCTGACAGATGGATGTGGAGATGAAACCTGTTGTCTCAGGCGTGGGAACTTAACCTTTTTGGGTTTTTTTAGAGCAATCAGAACATTTCACTGTAAAATGTGTTCCTACTGAAGAACTAATCCTAGGCTCCAAGGCCAGGTCAGGTTAGCTCAGTTTACAGTTTCCATAATTCACTGCATATCCTTGGCGATCTGTCCTCCAGAATTTATCATAACTATACTTAAAAATCAGCCACATCAGCCGGGCGCCAGTGGCTCACGCCTGTAATCCTAGCTACTCAGGAGGCTGAGATGTGAGGATCGCGGTTCAAAGCCAGCCCAGGCAAGGAAGTCTGTGAGACTCTTATCTCCAATAAACCACTAGAAAACCGAAGTGACGCTGTGGCTCAAGTGGTAGAGCGCTGGCCTTGAGCTGAAGAGCACAGGGACAGCGCCCAGGCCCAGAGTTCAAGCCCCACAACCGACCAAAAAACAAAAAAATCAGCCACAGCCATTTTATCATTTGCTTGCCAGCCCTTCTGGAGGCTTACATTTTCCTCAAGGAATCTGTTTCCTGTTCTGTCCTTCACCATATCATTATCTCCTGTTACAAAAAATAGAGCCCTGAGACCAGTAGCAGATCTCATCATCATCGTGATCTGCAGAGTGACAGTTAAAAACCAACTCCGAAGAGACCAAATAATTCATTGTGGAAAAAAAAAGTCCCTCTTCACAGATAGCTATCCAGTGGAACTTGGCACAACTAAGCCCTGTCTGTTACACCACAACCCGGTGAGTTTTCTTAGCCTGAGAGAGCACACATGGCTTTCACTAAGGAGAAACCTGCAAACCCACAGCTGGGTCCTGGACTGAGCTCAGACTGTTCAGAACCCTCCTCAGAGAGTCAAGCTCATCTAAAATCAAAAACTCTACCTGATGGGACAGGAGGGGTGCTAAGTACCAGACCCCAAAAATCTGACAGATGTGGACAAACCACTGCCTTCTGCCTTTTAAAATTCAAATGCTTGTGAGAGCCTCACTCCAGTGAGGTTAAAGCAACTTATCATTTGAAACTTATCTTGCTCTCAATAGATATCACCAGATAAAGTCTAGGGTGAATGACTCCATTTCAATATATGGTTTCCATTTTGATGGGCATGACTGAGAAACTCAAGACCACTCAGAGTCTTGAGGAGTATGAGAAAAGACATGAAAGTGCTGGAAGGAGGGAATGGAAAGGGGAGAGGAAGCGGGGAGCAAAGTCTAGGTGATATGAGGCTCCATGCTGTGGGCGGTGTGTGATGACCTTATCAGACACTGCTCATGGCCTGCGCCTGGTACAAAACGATTTGGTGATATAGCACATGCCAGTCATTTCAGAGATGTACGCGAATATTGATCCAGAAATCCCACCTCTGGGAAGTGTCTTACGCTGGTAAGGAAAAATGAAAGATAAGATGGTTACCACCTAACTAACCTGGAGTGCAGCTGTATCACTGATCATATGCATGATGGACAGGTAGGGGGGTGGGGGGCCCCCGTGAAGGAATAGTACAGATTGAAGAAGTAAACACAAGAAGCTAAAGACAGGGACTGTGATTGAACACAGAGTATCCTGGAAGGAAATATGAGTTTCCTAGTCATCAATGTTCTCCTAAAGGAAAAAAAGATACCACATGTCCATTAATTGAGCAGTACAGTCTTTTTTTCAAGTTCTTATAGGAGAATTTACATAATGAGTTCTTATCAATGGAAATATAGTGATTATAGGATTATAGGGTATTTTTTTTTTTTTTTTGGTCCGGTCATGGGGCCTGAACTCTGGGCCTGGGCGCTGTCCCTCAGCTCTTCAGCTCAAGGCTAGCGCTCTACCACTTGAGCCACAGCGCCACTTCCAGCTTTTTTCTTTTTGCTTATGTGGTGCTGAGGAATCAAACCCAGGGCCTCAGGCATGCAAGGCAAGCGCTCTACCACTGAGCCACCTTCCCAGCCCCGATTATAGGGTATTTTTAACACGCAAGGCTAAGTAAACATTCTAACACATTTTTTACTTTGGTGCGTGTGTGTGTGTGTGTGTGTGTGTGTGTGTGTGTGTGTGTATGTGTGTGTGTGTGTGTGTAGTGTGTGTGTGTAGTGTGTATGTGTGTGTGTGTGTGTGTGTGTGTTTGAGACAGAGCTTTTAAATTATCCAGGCTGGCCTCAAACTGGCTGCTCAAATCTGACTATAACTTTTAAAATTTCAATTATGGTAGAGATTTTCTTTTCTCTTTGGCAGTCATGGAGATGGAACTCAGGCCCTGAGCTTTTTTGCTCAAGGTGGCACTCTTACTTTGAGCTACAGGCCACTTCCAATTCTCTGGTGGTTATTTAGAGATTAAGAGTCTCATGGATTTTTCCTGCCCAGGCTGGCTTCAAATCATTATCCTCAGATCTCAGCCTCCTAGTAGCTAGGATTACAGGCATGAGCCAACAGCACTAGACAAGGATTTCTATATAGAGAATTTGTCCTTCATTTCTTTTGGTGGGGAGGGAGCAGGGTTATACTGGGAGTTTAAACTCAGAGCTCCAGACTTGTTTGCTAGACTAGTGCAATACCACTGCACTAGGCCTCTGGCCCTGTTTTTCACTGGCTATTTTTAGGTTATTCACCTGAACCATGATCCAGTCTGCTTCCCATTGTAGCTGGGACCACAAATGTGCACTGCAGCATTCAGGCTCCCTGCCATGTGGGCAGAGTCCTGGCTGATCCTACCATTCTCAGCTTCCAATCAAAGCTTGGGATGACCACCCTGTGCGCTGCACCCACCATGGGCTCAGAAGACATCTTACGAGCTTGTCTGCCCATGCTGGCCTTGAACTGTGATCCTCCTGTTAACAGCCTCCCAAGTAGCTTGAACTAGAAATATGATTTCTATGTACTCTGTCCCTGGAATCTTCTGTTTCTATGTTTTGATTGATCCTTTCCACCCCTCTCCTCCTCCCAGGAAGTTTGGTGAATATTCAGTGTTTCTTTCTTTGGCTATTTTTAGACTTTACTTTATCCACAGGTAATATATTTTGAGGTGTGATCCACTGGCAATATTTTACTTGCTGACAGTCATCCCAAAAGCCTTTACTGAATAATGATTTCCTTCTCCATTGCTTTATCACATCATATTATACATCTCATATTTATTTTAAGAGTTTCTTCTTAAGAGACGGGTCTAATAGGTCCAGCCTATTCTTTCACTAGTTTCATGTTGTTTTAATGGTTTTTACTTTATGGTGTGTGTATGCATCTGGACTCACATAGTGTCCTTCTTACTCTTCTTTCTGGAGTGTTCAATAGTCATCAGGTAGGATTTTATAAGGATTTGTAGGCAGACAACAGAATATAAGGCCATTCGCCAAATTTGTTAGCCATTGGAACTTGTGCAGTCCATTCTGAACAATTTTCTACCAGAAGAGACCTCTATTTGGAGACTGGTAATATCTTTACACTCTGCTGGAATTTGTCGACTGTGTTCTAAGAGATTCTTTTCACAGAGATGAGGGCGGAAACTAGATTGTTTTCTGTCTGTAGCTGATACGGTAACAAGAGAATCCCACGCTCTTTGGTATTCTTTGTGACAAGGACAAATTACATCGTGACAACACTCTTTAGTTCACAAGTGGTACCCCCAAACATTATTTCACTCCGTCTTCATATCAATCCTGAGCTGAACGAGCATGCATTTAGGAATGAGGAGACGGTGTTGGAGAGGTCATGCTTGCACTTGAACTCCACAAGGGCAGACTAAGAGGGCAGACTTGCTGTCTTCCCCGTGTTCTGCCACATTCCCAGCACCGATAGAGGGCTTGGTGATTGTGTGGTGAGCTGATAACTTCATAAATGAGTGTTTAGATTATAATAACCATGTAAAGAGCCACACTGCTCTGTTTGTGGGTCCTTCTCGAATTCGGCAGGGAGTAGGCAGGGTTTGAATTTAAAGGAAACTTCTAGTACAGCACAGGCTGCAAGAAGTTGCGAAAGTGAGCAGTACCAACACGTACCATGGGCTTCGTCCACACCCTCTACCATTAAGGCTTTTGTGTTACCTGTGTCACCATTCCTCTCTCTGGACAGGTTTTTCTTTCTCTCTGTTTATTTTAATGCTTGTGATATGTGAAGCCATGTTATAATAAATAACCATAAGGTGGCATCTATTTTACTTTATCTAATAACAAGACAAGTTTTTTTTTGGGGGGGGAGGATTTTTTGCCAGTCCAGGGCTTGCACTCAGGCCCTGGGCACTGTCCCTGAGCCTCTTGGTACTCACGGCTAGCCCTCTACCACTTGAGCCACAGTGCCACTTCTGTTTTTTTTTTTTTCTGAATAGTTTATTGGAGATAAGAGTCTCATGGACTTTCCTGCCTGGGCTGGTTTTAAACCACCATCCTCAGATCTCAGCATCCTGAGTAGCTAGGAATTACAAGCGTGAGCCACCAGCACCCGGCCAGGCATGACAGTTTATTCTTCACCATCTTAAGTTGTGCAGCTGGGCAGTAGACATCGTAAGTAGCAAACATTTCCAATCTATTGCTGGAGGGTGGAATTACTGATTCCTGTTTCAGGGCTCCCCAGGAACCCTGCATGCTCACACTGGATGCTGAAGGAGGGCCACCCAGCCTACTGTGAATCAAGTTTAGGGAGCTGACAGGAGACCACAATTCCGGAGCCACTGGGAAAGCAATGCCAAGTGCCACTGTAGATCTATGTGTCCAAGTTGGCCTTTGGTGGAAGGACACTGCCAACCCACATAGACCAGAACAGAGAACTGACTCTGTTTCCCCATCCACTATTTTTGTCTGTGCCCCCCATGGATAGGTTTGAACAAGATCCACCGGTACAGAGCTCTTGATGCTCCCCATAGAGCATGAAGGGCTGATAGAAACACCCAGCAACGCTGTAGGAACTGAGCTGCTTCAAGGATGCCATGAATTCCTGTGTGGAACCCAAAACAGAAGACAGTGGGTAAGAAAGAGAAGTTTTCTCAAGAGGAATCTTACTTACGTGAACATCTTCCCAAGCTATTTATTGCATATATACCAAGATGTTTAATCATTTTCCCTTCCCTGAAAGTAATGAAATTATGTGAGATTTACACTGTCCTGAAATTACCCACGCCACAAGACCACTAACAAAGCCAATTGAGTATGTATATCAGGCTCTGGGTGATTATGTAATTATGTTTAGGATTAGGGTTGATTATGTAAGTGATATTTAGTGATTAACTCTCCAGGAACATTATCTGACTCAAGGTATAGAAGATATGCCATATAATCATTTTTAAATTATGTCTGCCTGCTCCATTGTCATTTTTCCTAATAGGGTTGGGAAAAAAAAGATATTAAACTACCAGCGAGAAAAAATGCAAAACATATAAATAGGCAAAAATAAAAAGTGAAGCAGAAATAGGCAGTCAGCAAAAAAAATTGTTGGGAAGGGGCCTATTCAACAGCTTTTCTAAAAATGGAATTATTTTATTTTGCTACGGCAATGCCCGTAAAAATGATTTTTTCCTTCCAGCCGCAGCAGAGGCAGCTCAGGAGGAAATGGACCAGATCTTAGATTGGGGGCTTAACTGGGAGAAAAATGGCAAGGCTGCATTTTGCACACAAGTATGCACATGCATACACACACACACACACACACACTCACACACACACTGCAACCTTGTGCTTCAGGAGCAAAGAGCAAAACACATTACTCATCTGCAGCAAAAAAATGAAAAGGATAGAAAAATCTACCATTTCAGTATTTTTGTTTTCAGAGCCAAATTCAATGAAAATCGAGTTGAGTTGTATAGCCCAATGGTATTTTCATTAATGCAAAAATAGAGACTTTCCCAGGGTACCCCGAAATAACTTTATACCTATACAAGTGTAGTGGTGTGAGGGAAGGAAAATAATACACCTGAGAAATGCTCATGGTCATGTACTGCTTTGTGATATAAGAACAGCTCTGTGCATTGCAAGTACAAAGGATTTACAGGTACAACTACCATTTTGTCAACAATTCTCTTCAGGGTGGGCAGAAAAAAATCAATAACTATCCGAATGGTTGGTGTTATTGGGGTCACATTAGATCATACAGCAATGGGGAAGCCATATAAATAGGAAGGCTCATGCAGGGCTTTCCTACAGCCAGATACTGTCCTCTGTGCCTTACTGAAGGATCCTACAAGGTACGAATTGCTATGACACCATTTCCTAGATGAGGAGACTGAGCTGAATCAAGCCTATAAATAATTCATTATAGCATATAATGAATACGCCGTATATAATTCATAATGTATGGTAGCATCACAGGCAGAGACAAGACTACAGCCTGGCTCCTCGCTCTACCCATTTACCACTGTGCCTCTTCAAGAAGATTTCAACAACTAACTCAAAAATGAAAATGGGTTCACTTTAGAAATTAAATGACAAATGGGTAACATCTCTGCCTTTCCATCTGAACAAGAATGAAATTCAGAACTGCAAAGTTCAAGCTCGTGGTTTTTTTTCTTTTAAATTAAACCTTTAACATTAATTGCTCCTGAACATTTGTGAGTGCCCAAAATCCTGACATAAAAGCTTTAATTTCTATGCAAAGCAGATAGGATGATTGAGTTATAATTAAAATGGTAATTATACCCTTAATGCTCCATATTTGACTTTTAAAAAAATGTTATGCTCCAAGAAAAGCTATTTAAAGATCAGAGGGGGAAAAAATGTTTGAAAATGAATGTATTCAAGACATTTTAAATCTTTTAAAATCCAGTTATTGATTTTTACATGCTTTCAAGTGTAGTCTAAAACATTTTCTTCATTTATTTTGGTCGATGGAAATAATAAAAAATCATTGGAACGTGAAAAGCTTAAACGAAGGCAATATTCTGGAGGTTGATATTTAATGTGATAAATATTTGAAATGGAGGGGTAGAGGGAGGACATCTCTACCTGTGGACTAATGGCTGAGTCTTCTGTGGCCCATCCGTGGCTGGCTAGGGAAGAGCCAGATGGTAGGAAGTGGTCTGTGGCTACTGCCTTCCTGACTTGAAGAGGGGAGGGGGGAACAGGAGAAGGGGAGGGAGCACTCTGAGCTTGAACACTGCAAATATGACATTTCCTTTGATCCTTCATTGACTGTTTAGAATTTAAAAAAAAAAAAAAAAAAAAAACACCTGAAGCTATAAATCAAATGTCAGGTGCGGCAGTCTAGTAGAACCATATCAATATTTCATGATGTACGGCTCGCTGGAAGGCTCGAGACACGTCAGCCATGCCAAAAACCATATCCGGGATGCTTTGCACCCGCTCAGCCGTGCGGGGTGCCCCAGCAACAGTCAATGAAGGCCAGGAGAAGAGGGGAGAACCGTATGCTCTTAGCAGGAGAGCCCCCGGCAGACCCTCACCCTGTCACCCACACACCGGTCCATCAGCTGCTCCGCTTGCTTCCTGGTTCACCCCACCTCTCACAGGAAGCCCCACAACACCGCAGCCAGGGTGCATTTGTGCCTGAAAGTAGAATGGAGATCTGCACCGATGCACATTGCTCCAGGCCTCCCCTTCCTCTTCTCCAAATCCCTAAAGGGAAAGAGGAGGAGCTCGGTGGACAAGGGCTCCCCATGCCTAGAATGTCTGAATTTCCTCCTTCAAACCAAAGCTTCTCCAGCACCCCCTAAGTAGAAGGGCCAACATCTGGGAGCAGCAGTAGATTCCACATAGGCTCCATCTTCCAAGAAGGGGCAAATAAAGCCCAGATGGGCAGGAGCCGTGGAGTTGGTGGACCATGCCAAAGGGGCAGGTGTTCGGGAGAAACATGGCTGCTCAGTTTTGCTGAGGAGTTGGTTGAGATTGCCAGCTGTGTAAGGCGTGGGACAGACACCTGAGCATGATCGTAATCATTCCTAGAGCAAAGGGATGAGGTGGCTCTGAATCAGAATCCAAACTGCCACGTGAGCCCAGCAGCTGAATCCAAAGAGCTCCTGAGCTCTGTTCATCATCACGCGAACTTGGTTTTCACAGGTAGCCTTTTCTTTCTTCACCAAGCGTGGAGGTTAGAAACTGCCCCACAGAAAGTTCCAAATGACTGCTTTCCCCATGCTAGCGAGGTTCAGAAATATTAGCACAAGGCACATGCTGGATCTTCAGCATGGCGAATTGGCTAGACAAGTAGATTGGGAGGGATGCATGAGAGCCACAAGCATCTTGGAAGATCTACACTCTCAGAAAGGAAGTTAAATGGAAATAGTGTGTGTGTGTGTGTGTGTGTGTGTGTGTGTGTGTGTGTGTGTAAGCTTTGCATAATGGACGTTTGGCCTCTGCCACCCCAGGGCCCCTCTCATGGGCCCTGCCGGATGATTTCTTTGCTGTGCATGCAGCCGGCTGCAGCCTCCTCACCCTCCCTCAGACCAGAGAAGGCAGCCAACCATGCCGCCTGAGCAGAACTAACTGGCCGAGTCCTGTTTGCATTGTGTTTCTTCCATCACCACACCATACTGAGAGTAGCAATCTCTGCCATGGGAAATGGTGATGCTTTTTACTCACAGGGACTCTTGTCACAAAGATCTGCCCACAGTTGAAAATTATAATAACAATAATAGTAATAATACAATCATTACAAGTTGGAGAAACAGATGTTTGTTTTTTCAGCAATACTGCAGTTTGAACTCAGGGTTCCACTCTTGCTAGGGAGGTAGTCTACTACGGAGCTGATAGGTATATATCTATTCCCATCTCTTTTCTTTGATTATTTTTGAAATAGAGTCTTTCTTGATTGTCTGGATCATGAGCCTCCTATTTTAATCTTCCTGCCGTAGTTGGGATCACAGTCTCACACCCTCCTGCTCTGCTAATCAACTAACAGTCCTACAATTGAGGGTCTGATGAATTTTCTTTTACCTAAGGTGGTCTTGAACCACCATCCTGCCACTCTAGAAGCCAGGACTGCATGTGTGAGGTGCATTGTCAGGCTCAAGAGCCACACTTTGTATGATGAGCACTTACGTTTGTACTTCAGTGCTTTGGGCTGGGATCCCCTAGGGCCCTAGACTTCTCCAGCCATTTCACATGAGAGACCTTGGCAAAGAGCAGGAAAACCCCATGGTGTAAAGGATAAGAAGACAGGCATGACGTCACAAAAGGCCCCCACGTCCTTCTCCTCTGCACGAGCAGAACACTGGCACCCTGTGACACACCTGAGAACCCTCCCTCCTCCTCCGTGGACCCCGCTCACTAAGCATTCATTAGAGGCTTGTAGAAGAATTGGAGGGATGACCTCAGTGTTCACATTGGACAGAAAGGCTGAACTGCAAATGGAATCCTTGTCTCTGTTCAAACAAAATGGCGAGAAAACCTTGACATCACAATCTCCTTCCCTCTCTCTCCTGCCACCCTTTCAGCCCCCATCTTCCATAATCTGTAAGACAATCAAACAGGTTGGAGAGACAATGCTACAGGACACACATGGGATCCGGGGGGAAGAGCTCAGTCTGGAGATGAAGGATGCACCCAGTTGCTTGTATTGGCATCCAGAGGCACACAGGTGAGGCTGGACAGTGGGAGGTGCCCATTGTGGGCCATCGCTGTTCTCCACAGAGGAAAGAACGGAAACGGATAAAGCAGGGAGTCATCTGTCGGGATGTGGATCCCTGATGGCCCTCAATCAACCACCTGACTCTCAGCAAGTTTTTTACCTCTCTAGGTGCTCCTGCAAAGGGGAAAAGCCAAAGGGAAGCCATCATGACCATTAAATTAGAAGACACAAATGACACACTGGGCACAGTGTCTAGCATGGGGTGAATCAGCGACTGACACGCTGAGCTACAGATCAGTACTGATCACGTGGAAATGAGTGAGTCCAGCGTGTCCTGATGTCAGGGGCCACGGATGAGCTTTGAGATCGATGTCAGAGAAATCAAAGTCTAAGCACAGCAGCATCACTAGATTTATCAGGCCACTTGGGGCCTACCTGGCAGCCGGCTGCTGCTTACCCTCACCCAGAGTTAAGCAGCCACAGTCTCTTGTGAAGTCTGGACTCCCAGAAGATGTGAAGGAGACTTCTCTTGTTTGTGTAAAGTACAGAATATGAAAAGGCCACCATCGCATCCCAGGAGAAGTTGCCTCTGTCCCTGTGTCTCAGGTGGGTGCCGGGGCTGGCCACCTGCACTCCCCCCACTCCCAAGGTGTAGACTACCACCTGCACCACTTCAGGTGTAGACTACCTCGGGGCGCGCTCAAAGCCACAGGCAGACATTGCTGCATCAACAACAACAACAAAAAAAAAATCTCAGCCTGGGAACCGGGCCACAGGCAAGCTGGAAAGTTATTTTTCTGTTTCATTTCACCTCAAAGTCAAATTATTGATTTTAATGCTGCATTTTCACATGAGTTTACTTGAGCGACAGATGCTGCTCAGGTAGTGCCCATGAAGAAGAAATTAGATTCTGGTAATTAAGAATCCCACGAAGAGGTCGCGGGCGCCCCGGAGGATTAAGGCTGCTCGGTGGAGTGAGTACAGCGACTCTCAGGGGATTAGGACACCGACTCAATAATTTCTTCCAGTTTCTTAAATTACACTTAAATTCTCAGGAAGGCTTAAGATCCGGCCCATTGGTTCCAAAAAGAGCTTCATTTAGCTATACTCTATCATCTCAAGGTGGAGATCCTAGTTGAGGAATGAAAGTCCGTAGCTATAGTGACGAGGGTCCAGGGGCTTTCAGAAAGGGGAAAAAGCCAGCATGGGGTGGAGGACAGAGGCACTGTCCCAGGGTCTTCTTCTCCATATGCCACTTCCATCCTCACTGAGCTCATGGGGTCTGAAGGCCAAACGTGCTCAGGTCTGTGGACGTCCATTGTTGTAAAGCAAAAGCTTTAACTGGACATGACTGTGCACACATAGTCTTGCTACTCAGGAAGAGATAGGAGAATCCACAGGCGGAGGCCAGCCCAGAGGTTAGCAGGAGACTCTAAGGATAAAACAAAAACAAGAAAGGTTGTTCATATGGTTAATGTGAGTCAAATGGTGGAGTGCTAGTGATGAGTGCTAGACTCTGAGTTCAATACATGCATTATAAGGGAAAGAAGGGAAGAAAGAGGAAGGAAGGAAGGAAGGAAGGAAGGAAGGAAGGAAGGAAGGAAGGAAGGAAGGAAGGAAGGAAGGAAGGAAGGAAAGAAGGAAAGAAGGAAGGAAGGAAGAAGGGAAGGAAGGGAGGAAGGAAGGGAGGAAGGAAGGGAGGGAGGGAGGGAGGGAGGGAGGGAGGAAAGGAAGCAAGGAGAGAAAGCAATAGAGAGAGAGATAAAGAGAAGACTGGCGGATTTTTCTGTTTTTCTCTTTCATTTAAAGAAAGTTATTAAGAGTCATGTATACAAAGCACACAAAAAGAGTAATAGTTTTTTCCTCATCGATCCCCACAGCCTCATAGTTTATCAGGAGTGTTTAACCTCTAATGCAGACAGTGTGCCATTTGAGGCTGCTTATCTAGAACTGGTAAATGTCAACATCTGGGAGTTTCTCATCACAAGGCACCGTGGGAAGCAGAAATCATTCCACTGTGTATGTGTAAACATCTTCAAGTTTCTTACCCAGCATGACAACTAAATCATATCTGTTACCTTACATAGTGCTTTGTCCAAAATAACCCTTCTTAGAGGCGAGGATGCTGGGAGATGGGTAACACACACACACACACACACACACATATGTGAAGATAATATATGTTCATATATATATATATGAAGATATTATAATGAAACCTACTAAATACTATTTGAAAGGGAGTTAAAGGAGTATAATAGAGGTGGTGAACTTGTTCAAACTACAGTGGAGGCCAGGCACCAGTGGCTCATACCTGTAATCTTAGCTACTTAGGAGGCTGAGATTTGAGGATTGTGGTTCGAAGACAGCCTAGGCAGGAAATTCCTTGAGATTCTTATTTCCAATGAATCAACTAAAAGCTACAAGTAGAGGTGTAGCTCAAGTAGTAGAACACTAGCCTTCAGCATAAAAGCTCAGAGATAATGCCCAGGCCCTGAGTTCAAGCCCCAATATCAACACACACACACACACACAGTAGAAATACTACGTATTTACATGGAAATACCAAAACAGAAGCCAACAGTAAACCTCTCATAGCCAAGTGAAAACATATAGCAACAAAAATTTTTATTCATTACGTAGTGATTCAAAATGGCACCGCCATTGGAAGATAATGGCAGTTTCTTTAAAAAAAAAAAAATTGCACCTACTTTTAATTCAGCAACCATTGCTTTGGTGTTTACCCAGAGGAGCTGAAATTTCATGTCCACACAAAACACTGTGCACAACTGCTTATGACAACTTTATAATTGGGGACATTTGGAAACAAGGTCTCTCTTAACAGGTAAAGGAATAAATAAACTGTGGTACATTCTGACAATGGAACATGATTTGGGGACCAAAAATGAATCAACTGTAAAGCCATGCAGAGGCAGGGAAGAGACTTAAACATGGCTACTGATTAATAGAAGCTAACCTGCAATAGTTGTACACTGGAGGATTTCTTCCATGCTATGATCTAGGGAAAAAAACATCAGGACTAAGATGACAGAAAAAGAGATGTAGCTGCGCAGAGTTGGGGAGAGAATGCAGGATAGATGGCAGAGCACTGAGGACTCTTAGACCATTGGAACGTCTCTGTGTGATGCTAATCACATCCTGTCTGTGTCGTCCTGCATTTGTCCAAATCCATCCTGGGTAAAACACCAAGAAAGAACATGAACGTCAGCTGTGGGCACCGCGGTGAGGGTGTACCGAGGCAGACTTAACCAGGGCAGACCCTGGCAGGATATTGGTAGCGGGGGTACTATGTGTGAGGAGAGAGGAGGCGTGGAAGTTTCCTCTTCTCACTGGATTTCATTGTGAACCTCAAATTTCTCTCAAGTAGAGTTTCTTTAAAAGCTAGATCCCTGATAGGGTTATACTAGAGCTGTCGGTATAAAATTCAATGGCCGGAAATAAACCAATAAGAATTCTACATAGATTTCTTACAGTTGCATGATATTCATTCTGGATTCTTTTTTGTTAAATATTTAAATTTTTATTTTGAATGTTTTTATTGTAAAAATAACAGAGGGGTTATCGAGCATTGTTACCTCTTCCTTTGTTTTTCCCCTGCCATCCCTTCCCTCCCACCTCCCCAGCTCCACTGGCCCCTGCTCCGCCCCCCGCCCCAAGTTGTAAAGTTCATGTTCGACATAGTGTCTTGTACATCTCATTGTTACAATGGGTCAACCTGTATCCTTATTCAAGCATTTTGTTATTTCCCTTCCCCTCACTAAATTAGAAAAATGTATGTACAAGATGCAGGGCACCGGAATCAAAAATATTCTTTCTGGATTCTAACTAGTCATACTAGTATGTAATCTGCCAAACTAGTGTGGGCTGGGGAGAGGAGGGAGAGACAAAAGGAGCATGAGAAAGAGAGAGAGATCAAAGACACGTGGCTATGGTTGATTGTTCTTGGTCATTTGTATTGGATATGACTATTCTATATATATTTCTATAGTTTATGTTTAGTTACACACACTAGCTCTTCCGTTTATCATGAGTTTCAGCTCTAAAGTGCATGTTTAATTCCAACTTATCCCAGACAGAAGACAACTAACACCCTCTGTTGGTGGCAGCCAGAGTTGATAACTTGCCTGGCTACTTCCTATCTGCTCTCCTGTTTATGAACAAGTTGCTTCTGAATGGAATTACATAACTAATTCTCTTTACAATCAATACACAACATCCATAACTCTTAGGAATTACACAATAAGTAAAGTAGCAAGGCATTTACTAAGAGAAAGAGGGCTTTCTAACTAATACTCGTGTTTCCCAACATTTGGACATCACTCAGAGCCAGTGGGATTTTTGTTTTGTTTTGTTGGTTGGTTTTGATTTTGTTTTCCAGGATATGTTGTTGCTTCCTATTCTCTTGGTCAGAGAGTTATTTGTTTTATTATCTTTAAGTAGTGGTACAAAGGAGGTGTCACTTAAGAAAGCAGCTAATGAATACAGAACATCTTGATCAGAGACACCCCTGAAACATTCTCACCCCACTTTGACCCACCATTTCCCTTACTTTCCTTAACGTTGTGTTGTATACAAGAAACTCTTGACTGCATTGTTTCTCCCTTCCCCTTCATTCGTCTTCCCTTCTCCCTTTGGCCCTACCCCTCCCATTTCCTGATGCTTATTTTGTTTGTTAATCTTTCTTAAAAATTACACTATTTGAGCTTTCCATAGAGTCTATCATACTTCAGGTAGTTCATTTGTAGCCACTTGCATACCACCCACTGTATTTACTGATAGATTTATAAGCACCTTCCATCTGTCACAAATGAGGGAAAACAAGCAATCTTTATTTCCCTAGGTCTGGCTTCCTTCACTTAAATTTTTCCAAGTCTTTCCATTTCCTATGAACGATGCAATATCATTCTTTCTAATGGATGAATAAAACTCCATTGCGTATATATACCATACTTTCTTGATCCATTCATCCATTGAAGGACATCTGTCCAGAGGTTTTTAAATAGGAAAGGACACACTGGTAAGAGAACAAAGTGGACATAGGAATACTCAGGAGCAATTCCATGACCACACTGTAAACCTAACAATCATAGTGAGAACATTTCTACAGGTTCACAGTGCTTGACTTCTAAAAGCCATGCCAGTGTTTTTTTGCCTCCTTCAACAAAGTGACCTTATCAAGGTATTTATTGTATTCTTGCTTACATGAGCCTCAGAAAATGGGGTACATTATTGCCCAAAGCCTCAAAGATCAAACACAACACAGCTGGTACACACAGGTGTGTTTTGATTTCAACTCCAAATGCCTTCTCAGTAAGTATTTATGGAGCACTTCTTAAGGAACTTGTAATTGACAGATAAAGACACTGTTGCTGCCCTCAGAGAGGCACAAAAAAAATCTTGTTTTGAATAGGCACATGGTAAATATTTCTGAATGTACAAACAAATTATGAGATGGCAACACACAAGTTGTTTTTGGTATATTTCTAGGAATGCTGCTCATCTCAGCTGCTTACAAGGTAGAGACAAGGAGGATCATGAATTAAAACCAGGCTGTGTAAAAAAGGTTAGCAAGGACCAATCTCAACCAATTAGAAGCTGGGCATTGTGGTTGATGTGCATTAAGACAGCTACAAGGAAAATGATGGTTGTGGAATCAAAGTGAAAGGCTGGCCCCCAGGAAACAATCTAAACTTCTCTCTGAAAAATAGCCAAAGCAAAGAAAGGCTGGTGGTCTGAATCAAGTGATAGTGTAACTGCCTAGCAAGCATGAGGTCCTAACTTCAAACACCAGTACCACAAGAATTTTTTTTTTTTTTTAGTCCGGTTGTGGGGCCTGAACTCTGGGTCTGGGCGCTGTCCCTCAGATCTTCAGCTCAAGGCTAGCGCTCTACCACTTGAGCCACAGCACCACTTCTAGCTTTTTTTCTTTTTGCTTATGTGGTGCTGAGGAATCGAAACCAGGGCCTCAGGCATGCAAGGCAAGCGCTCTACCACTGAGCCACCTTCCCAGCCCCAGCCACAAGAATTTTTTTTAAAAACCTTTAGGGACTGGAGATGGGGTTAAGGTGGTGTAAGGATGGGAAAGGGACCCCTGGGAGAGGAAGGCCTAGGGCATGGATTTGTGTGAAGTTGGTTCTGTGAATGTAGATGGATAAGAAGAGGGCATATTGAAGAGCCATGCCATGACATATGAGTATCCTTGGGAAGTTTTGATTCTCAGGTGCCATTATAGCTACATTTAAAAACATTTAACCTATTGTCAAAACTAAGAAGGTTGAGAGGTACCAACAAGAAGCAGAGATATGAGTTAAGATACTGCTATGAAAACTAAAAACTAATTACTAATAACTAAACAATTGCTAGTAACTAATAACCAACAACTAAAAAAAAATCTCCCAAGAGATGAGAACCACTTCCCAAGAAAGGAAAGAATCTTTTTCAGATACTCAATAAGCACAGCCTAATGATGAAGCATGTTATATTTCATTCTTCACTCCAGAATGAGGAAATCTAAGGGTGTGGCTCAGGGAAAATGAGAAAAGTTATAACAAATTATAATATGGGATGGCAACACACAAGTTGTTTTTGGTATATTTCTAGGAGAGCTGCTCATCTCAGCTGCTTACGAGGTAGAGACAAGGAGGATCATGAATTAAGACCAGGCTGTGTAAAAAAGGTTAGCAAGGACCAATCTGAACCAATTAGAAGCTGTTCTGAGTAGCAGAAAGACACAGCATGAGGCAGGGACAGTAATTTCAATGTGTCATTTAGTTGTCAGGTATTGAGGTGATCCATTAGGACAATGAGCTAAATTCTGAGTGGTAATCAAACCTTTACTCACTTGGGGACATGGTGTTAGGAGGAAACATAGACAGTTCCCACTCCCCAGGGTCTCACTTACCTCAAGGAATCACACAAGGAAAAAGCAAAACAAATGCCCTTCTCTCATTGCGAAGAAGCCCTAAACAAAGGGATCCTGTCCCTTTGTGGGCCTTAGAGAGAGGGGAAGACCTAAGTGTGGGGGCACAAAGCAAACCCACAATGCACAGTTGTTGAATAAGTGGTTGCATGCTCTGTTTTCTGCAAGTTCAAATGTGAGAAAGAGAAGCCTCAGTATCCCAGAGGAAAACAGCCCCAGGAAAAGGTACCTTGGAGGACCACCTCAAAGGACCTTAGATTACATTGCTAGACTATGGGGAAATGTGATTCAGCTCTGAAGAAAGCAGAGACTATCATAGATGGAATGAAGGTTGAACTTGTATGTCAGTTAGCTTGCCAGAGCAAATCCCAACACTGCTCCCTGAGGTTTCACTACCCCAGGTGTCAGTTTCCCTATCAATAACTGTCTAAATGCATTAATTGGGAACTAATTAATTGGGAAATAAGCAATTCATAAATGCATTAATTGGGAACTAATTAATTGGGAAATAAGCAATTCATAAATTATAAATGGCTATTATATAATTGTGCTTGTTCTATTTTATTATCATTTTTATCATTGTTGATATCTCACTTGTTTCATTTACAAATCAAACCTTATTATAAATATATTTAGGAAAGCTAAAGTGCAGTAGGTCCTAAGAATCCACAGGTATAAGGCTCTGAGGAGACTGTGATTGAGGAAAACTACACATGCTCAGGACACAGAGAGTTCATTTCCATACAGTGAATGCTTGATTGATTTTTTTCCCCAACTTCTGCTAAAGCCATGCCCTCTTTCAACACATCTAAACTGTTAGATGTGTGAGTTACACTTAAAATATTCACTTTTACCTTGATCCTGGGACACCATTCATTTTGGGGGAGGCAGATTTTGACAAAATTAAGAGCAAGGAAACACTTAACAGATCACACAACAATTTAAACACAACTGATGGAAACGCTGGACCATGAGCTTCTTGGCATCCACTAAGTGACATAATGTGCACGCAGGAATCTAAGCACCTTGTTTGTGAAAAAAAGTGTTTCATTTTTATTATTTTTTACCATGCCTAATCAAAATGGTATGTAATAAATCCATTACTCAGGCAGACTTATGGTATTTGTAAAAAGAGGTACAATCCCTGGCTTCAGGCCTCCACTGGTGGGGCAGGGGGAGATCTTAAAACACATCCCCTGTGGGAAGAACAACTATAATCAAGTTGGTGGTTTTAAACAAACAAGAAATGTATTATCCCAGAATTAAACCAGAAGAAAGGGCAGCATCAGTTCCTTCTGAAATTCCTAGTGTGCACACCTGCAAGGCATGTGCCTGGAGATTAGGATTGCAGGGCTAATCAAGGAAAAAGATATGACCAGCAGGTGGCAGTGGCACACATGGTCTGCATTGGGCCGACCTTTGTCCAGGGTTCCAAGCAGCGAAGTCTCTCAGAGGCTGACAGCCAAGGTAAGGTCTGGAGGTCCTAGGAGGACTGAGCTCATTGCCCAGTAGGTCACTGGCTAGGTGATGTCACACAGCAGCCTAGCAGGAAGTCTCTGGGTCAGGGAGCTCCAAAGGAACCCAACAGCTTGGAGCCCAACACCTACTCCCAAGGCCCCTGTGTCAATGGGTAACAGCTGTATGGTCAGGTGTCGACTCATACATAAAGCATGCACGCACTCAATGGCTGAAAGCGTGCCTTTTTGAGCTAGTATTCAAATGATTGGATTTCTAACCATTTGAGTCTATGTCGGGCTTTTGCTAATAGGTCTCCATTGGCAATGAAGAAACAAATAACCAAGGTTCATTGTTCTATCTTCATACATGCATTTGGTCATCTTCACCTTAATTCACTCTCCTTGTTAGCACAACTCCCTCCTATGAGGAACACCCTGCCACCCCTGCCTACCCCCACCCCACGCCCCCAACAAAGCCTATTTGTCTTTCCATGCTCCCAACCCGCTATTGATCAACAGCTTCTATTCAGGTTCTTCATACGTTGTTTTCATCTCTAGTCGCTACATATTTTGAAATTATTCACACCTCCCCCATCTTTCCTTTTCCCTTAAAAGCAGAAACCTTTAATGAGTCCTTTCACATACCCAGCTATTTCTGACCTCTAAATACATCAGAATTCTGCAGACAGAACCAACCCCATCTATCGATTGATCGATTGATAGATAGATAGATGGATAGATGATAGATAGGTAGATAGGTAGATAGATAGATAGATAGATAGATAGATAGATAGATAGATAGATAGATAGATAGATAGATAGATGTAGATGGTAAAACAGATGAAAAAATTTATGTTCCAAATCTTCAGCTGTCAGGGAAGCCTGGATTCTGAGACTGCTCATCCTTGTCATTTCCTCCTAAATGCTAGCATAGATCTTTGGGGGATATTGTCCCTGATATTTTTAATGAAATTTTAATGGCCTAGCTGACTGGTAACCTAAACGGTGCCCATCCATTCATTTCAACACACTCAGCTCAGGGTGTAAGCATGTGCCTCTCCACGCATTTCCTGGTGTCATACTGTCTCACCCTTCCCGAGTCGCGCCTGGAAGGTCAGGTCCTGAGGTTCTCGCTCTTGTTCTTCTCCCCCCTTGTGTCACATCCATGTTCCCCAGCCCCTATCAATCAGTCAGGCAACAGTTACAAATGTCACAAAGGCTCCTCACTAGGTTATGGCAAGAGCTTAAACAGAAAAACATTTTGTCTTTCTGACCTTCTGCAGGGATTAAACAGTTAAAACAAGTTGAACATGCATAATGAAGACATCTAAAGTGTTCACTAGAAGAGAATGCAAATCACTGTAACAAATGCTAAATGTTCACTGCACATCTTTGCCAGTGAGTCTCCAGTCGGGCTACACCTTGAAATCTGTGTTTTACAAAAAAAAAAAAAAACCAGAGCTGTCCTGGCCCACTCCCCGGACATCCCATTATAATTGGTCTAGGTTGGGGCTTTGCCACTGGAATGCTTTTCAGTCTTCCCAGGAGAATATAATATGCAGACAGAGCTGAGAACCATCATTGGAAGCTGTGGGTACAGAAGGCTGTCAGAATTGGGGACAGCTGATTAGGGATGTGTTTATAACACAGGCAAAGCTTGACTCAGAGAAGGATACAGTGGGGCTGGAATTCCATCAAAAATACAATAATGAGCTTTGACACTGGAGGGCAGGAGAAAGAAGAGCATGAAAGTATAATCCAATGGTTATTGTCTCTAAACAAGGTCGTGACGCGTGATTGTGAAAGGAGTGAGCTGGGTGATTGTTGTGAGGGGAAAAAACCAACATGTCCGGAACTCTCTACCCGGTCATCATTAATGGCAAACAGCTTGAAAAGATTGCTGTTCTCTCCGAGTCTCAGTTTCCCTGCTAAAATAGACTGTCATTCCTTGCAGTCATCTCTCAAGATAAGGCAAGGGACCCATCAGCTATGTATACAACCAAGCTCAGCCCCCTAGAATGTGTTCCCTGTAGCCAGCAGAAACTGGGATTTATTACTCATTCTGATGACAAATAAGAATAAGCCATGCATGACGTCAGTCCCATTGTCAGTCCATCTCAAATTTTCCCAGAGCTTTTATTCTCACACATGCTCCGCTGCTGATTACTGTCATCATACTAGCATTTAGTTGACCACCAGAATTAGAATCTTTCACTCCAGAACCCCAAGAGCCCTTCCCCTGAGAAAGATGACAGACACAATTTTAACTGATCCTACTGGCTGGATAGAGTTCATTGTCACTAGTAGAGAAGTTAAATCCTCCTCCTTATCTCAAAGCATCCATTTTTGCACCATCTACAGCTGATCTTCACCTTCTCCCCTTCCTCCACCATCCCGCCTGATGAGAGATTTTCTTCAGAGCCAGCTCTGAGTTTTTCTTTGTTGGCACTCTTTTCCCAGACTACACAGGGTACCCCGCCCCTCAGTGCTCCCCCCCTAATCACAGATGCTGTCTCTTGTTTTGCATTTATGTTGCAGGAAAGGCATTGCCCTGTTGACACAGTGAAAAGCCTCAATGAATGAAGTCTGTTATACAGACTGCAATGCCATCTGGACTTTCTGCTGAAAAGGTTGGACATGGTTTTAGGCAAGATTTCTTTCTTTTTTTTTTTTTTTTTTAGCACATCTGACAGGGAAAAGAAGCCTTGAATGTATTACCACCTTCCAAGGTTGGTGTCAGATTTTTTTTTCCCTTGTCAGTTGTAAAACAAAACAAAAACAAAAAAAATGACAAACAAAAAAAGTTGAGAATGAAGATATACATCTCCAGAGACCCTCCCCTCCCCTTCCCCCCCTCCCCCGTCAAAGGTAGTGGAACATAAACAACAAAAAAAAATCATAGTTTTGGTTTTATCAGAAATTGGACAGACTTCCGCTAGTTATTATTATTACCAGTTTAGCATTATAGTCTGGCATGATAATTTGGCATTTCCAAACCTTTCCAAGGAATGCCTTTAAAATACAAAACGGGGAGGGGGGAACTCATGAAATGCTCACATGGTAGGCAAGGATTTGTTTTCCAAAGTCGAATTTAACTTTATCTTTCATATGTTTTTACCACCTTTAAGTAGTTGTATGAGGAGCTGACATTCAATAAAGCAGTTAATGAATACAGTACATCCTGATCAATGTCACCCCATACAAGAGGAAGAAGGGAATAACACCCACGAAGTGAGAGCAAAAGTGAAGTTTCCTATCTCTGCCTCCTCTTCCTCTTTTCACCTCTCCCCCCTCTCTGATTCTTCCCTCCCCCTCCCCCTTTCCTCTCCCTTTACCTCTCTCTTTCTCTACCATACCTTTTCTGAAAGGGTTCCATTTTTCAGTGCAAGAATTCTAGATATTTTAGCAGCATAAGGCATGAGGCTTTTCTCCCCACAAGTTCCGAAGCCAAGTGGGATGGTTTCAGAATTCTTCCTATAACAAAGCTCCCTGCTCTGACAGTCAGCTTGCACCTCGGCCTCTCTGTTGCTTAACAGGGGAATCCTTGGGTTACAGACATTCTAGCAAGGGGCTTACAACAAACAATTGCCTCTGATGCTCTGGCTGAGGACCTGAGTTGTCTCCTAGGAAGCTCAATGCCATCCAACTCCACTGATGACTGTGCTTTGAACTGTGAAGTCAAGACAGAACCCAACAAGACCTTCTCATGAATACACGACACTTTTGATTTCCAGTGCAAAATCATAAGGAATGAAACAGCAACCTAACATGCCAGAAAAATACAGTGTCTGATACAAAGGCATTTCGCCTTAATAAGGAAGATAAATAACTTCACAGAAAATGATGACTTAAAGGAAGATAAACTTCACAGAAAGTGATGACTTAGAGATGCTATTTGAAAAAAATTTAACTTTTTCTAAACCTTTACTTCAACAAACATTTATGTGCTACTATGTTCCTATTCCTGTGAGAGTTTAAAAACAAAATGGCCCTAACCTCTCAGCGTATTTATTTTAGTTGGAACTCTTGTTTGACCAGACTGAGAAGCACAGAACAGATCAGGAATGTTCACATGATGGTAGTATGTTGTCATGCTTTTGAATATGCAGCACAGACAAGAGCTCTGGGCTTTGGAAGAAAGTGCCATAGTCCTGGCTACAGCTGCAGAGAAGAGTACAGACCCAGCAATGAAGTTCTATGGGCAGAGAGAGAAGAAAAACCACATTTGAGCATAGAGAAGAAACACATTGAGACACAAACCAAATGGAAACTCCACTCATGGGCTGGAGGGAAAGGCGGAGGCCCAGGGGAAGTAAGAGCAATTGAAGGCTGATGCAGATGGGACTATCAGAGGACTGTGTGACTGGGATGATATTCAAGCCAATTCTGAGGGAAAGAAGCAGAAAGATCAGATCGCATCAAGCCAGCCCAGAAGGGGTTGATCATGGCAAACTGGATGAGGGCTAAAGGCAGAAGAGACGCTGCCATCACACTGTTGCTGTGTTGCTCACTTCCCATTACAGATCTGCGTTCCTGTTGGGGGATGGTCCCAGCACTATTTTGGTTTCCGTGGTGACACTCCCCCCTTTATGAGGCTGGTCAAAGACAGTCATGGAGTTCTAGAGCTGGGTCAGCAGCTCCCCTCCCTGCCTGGCATAAAGTCTGTGTAAGAATTCCTTACCTTGAGATTGGAATATTCCTCAACTCAAGGTCCACGCAGGACCTAATTCATCCAGGTGACTTGAGGGGTGGTCTAAAAAAGGGAGTCAGAGCTGGGCGCTGGTGGCTCACGCCTGTAATGCTAGCTACTCAGGAGGCTGAGATCTGAGGATCGCGGTTCAAAGCCAGCCTGGGCGGGGCATTCCGTGAGACTCTTATCTCCAATAAACCACTCAGAAAACCAGAAGTGGCACTGTGGCTCAAGTGGTAGAGCACCATCCTTGAGCTGAATAGCTGAGGGACAGTGCCCAGGCCCAGAGTTCAAGCCCCACAATGGACAAAAAAAAAAAAAAGAGGACTAGAAAACTTGGTGCACACAGGGAACTCTCAGAAGGATGGCCGAAGGTGAATGGGTGATTGTGTGATGTCATTTCTCAAGTGTAAAGAATGTCCCCAGCCGGACACCCCTCGCCAGCCTGTACCCACATCCTGGTATCAGGAAACGTGAGGGACAAGGCAGGGAACTGCACCAGCCAGAAGCAACCTCTGATCACCCTCCTTACTCACTAAGCTGGCAGACCCATGATGATCCAGGCTCTGAGGGCTCAGCTCTGGGAGATGCCCCTCAAGGCAGTGGGGTCCCTGGGTTTGTGGCCCTTTAACAGTTTCCCAAGTCAGTCCTTACAACCCAGAGAGAGTTACAACTTTTAACTCCTTCCTCTCTATTCCAAAGAACATTCATTATTGTATGCGACAACACCATAAAAGTAAAAGGCCATGCAGATAAACACACACACACACATACACACCCCTCCTCCTCCTCCTCTATTACAAACAAGGCTCCTGGAAGAAACTATATAGCAATTCTGTGCCAGGGTCCAAGCGTCTTGGGCCAGAGTTTGCAATTCCCAAGAGACTGCACATGACACAAAGCCACACCTAGCAGATGGTGACACTGAGACTTGTGGAAAGGTTGGTGCACTGATCTCTTTAAAATGATTATCACTGATCGAGGTCACCACGGCCTTACAAGGTTGTCTCTCATGCCCCTACTTACAGACCAGCTAGAAACAGTCATGACACAGATACCGATAGAGTCCCTCTGAAATTTAAGCACTGTAGGACAATACTACTTTCTCGATGCTATTAGTCTCAAAGGAAGCTGGTGGCAGGTGCAGAAAAGATACACCTGGTAGATGATTGTACACCCTGTGAAATACCTTAGAAGTCTTCTGTGGGGGTAGCAGACTCTGACACACGGCAGCACTGAAACAGAGGGTCTGTCCAAAGCCGTGGTCTCTGTCCTCTCACCTCCTGGGCCTTCCCAACCCTAATAAAAGCCTATACACAGACGGGTTCGGAGCATGCACCACCAGAATACATCAGAAGGAGCCAGCCGCTATTCCCCTTTGCTCCAAAGAAATCTCAGCTATCACTCAGCTGAGATAGACGGTCTACTACTTTTTTTTTCCCCAAAAAATCATATGGAGTTCTCGGATGGGGCATAGCCCTTACTAATTGCAGGTACTTTTCACTCCACTTGAGATGCTAGATGTGAACATCAGGAAGTAAAGAGCAGATGTGGCAGGTTTGGGCAAAGAAGAGACCATCACAAGGGCAGTGGTGGGTTTGGACATGAGGAGGGGACAGGAGCCAGGATGGAAGAATGAGCATTTTCTGCAGAGGCAGATAGGCAGTGATGGCCCCGTCTGTCTCCTGTCTAGTCTCGGCTCTCACCAGGACTCCTAGAAGCATTCAATGGCCTCATGCTGGTTTTATTCGCAACTCAGATGCACGATTGGGAATTCTGTTGGCATTTCAACTTATTTCAAGGTAAAGGAAGCAGAGTATGGGGCAAAGCCATCAGGCAAAGATCTCTCTGTCTATCTCTGTCTCTGTGTCTCTGTCTCTCTCTGTGTCTCCTTTCTCTTTCTCAGTGGTACTGGGACTTGAACTCGGGGCTTTGTACTTCATAGACAGACACTTTACTGCTTGAGCCATGCTTCCATTCCATTTTGTTCTGGCTATTTTTGAGACAGAATCTTTCTTTTGGGCCGAGGCCAGCCTGGACCATGGTGGTCCTATTTGTATTTGGAGCAGTAGCTAATATGACAAGCACATTCCATCACATCCAGATCTTTCTGTTGAGGTGGAGCCACAATTTTTTGAGGGAGAGGAGGGGGAAACATGGGCTAGCCTGGAATCATAATCCTCCTCACACGGCCTCCAGAGTCACTAGGGTTAAAGGCATGAGCCACCAGCACCCAATAAAGTGGTTTCTTCCACTTCATGTCATCTAGAAGCTTGTATGACATTGATGGTGATGTGGCTTTGCAAAACTGACATTAGCGCTTTTATCATATAGCCAATAACCTAAGAAATTCTCTTAAAGTTAACCGAAGCTGCTAAAGTAAATGTTACTTTCTTTATGGAACAACTGTTTTTCCCCCAAGGGAATCCAGATACCCTGAAATGCTTCCTCTTGTTTATGTCTTTCTCGATCCAGATGAATGCAAACAACCATGAATCAACCCCAAACGGAGGGCCTCATCTGTTACCATAGTCATATGAGCACGCTAATGAGAATTTAAAGATCCTAATTAAACCCAGACTCAAAATATCTTCCCTAGCACATCAGAAAGCACCAGTTTAATGAAAGCAGGAATATTACATCTTTCCAACATGGGTGTTTTTGTTTTTTGTTTTTTTTAGTTTCTCTCCTATGTTTTTCTAGTATTCCAATTTAAAGTTGATTGTTAAAACAGTAACTATTGCTCACACATGTTTGAATCGATTTGAGGATATATGACAATTTAGGAAATTGTGAACAGCTGCAAATTAACTTAGTTAACAGGTAGACAGATGACTGTGCACGCCACCTTCAATTCATAATAATACATTAGCTTGGGCTTTTCTGAAATCTCAATTAGTATTTTAAAAAAAAAACACCTTTGGAAGACAGTTTGGATATTATGGCCAGAGGGCCAGGTGATGGAACTCAAATTCATAGATCAGGATTTGAATACTGTCACCCCACTTGGCTGACCTAGGTCAGGAGTCAGCTTGACTCTTGGTATGATGGAGATGCAGATCTCAATCTCATCAGCCCCAGGTTTGGGGCAGACCATGATCAGTATCCTTCCCTCTCGGCAGGAGATAGAGAGGCCTTTTGTGCTGCTGCTGCTTATAAGTAACTCATGAACTTGAGCTCCTTTCAGCCCTCAACTCTTCACTACCAGTGCTGCTGAGCTGAATAATGGCTGGGCTCATTCACAAAAAGAAAAAAAGAAAAAAATGGCTAGGGCAAGATGGAGGGCAGAATTGTCAGATAGGGCAGAGAAGCAAGTCAGCTCTAGACACAGTAAAAACTTTGTCACCCATCTAGCATTTGTTATGCAATAACTGCTCCCACTTGTACTTTTATTCAGATCCTTGATTTAAAAACAAAACAAAACACTATTTTCTTCATTCTTCCTAGATGGGTTTCTTTGTTGTCACTAATCATGGGGAAATAAAATAACAACACAGATTAAAGTGCCGCAGGGCACCAGTGGCTCACGCCTGTAATCCTAGCTACTCAGGACGCTGAGATCTGAGGACTGTGGTTCAAAGCCAGCCCAGGCAGGAAAGTCCAATAGACTCAAATCTCCAATAAACCACCAGAAAACCAGAAGTGGTACTGTGGCTCAAGTGGTAGAGCACTCATCTTGAGCTAAAGAGCCGAGGGACAGGGTCCAGTTCAAGCTCCACAATCTACAAAATTTAAAAAAAAAAAAATTTAAAGATTGAAGTGCCTTGATGTCCATAAAATTACAATTTAAAAGAGCTACCAACCTCCAGTCTATTTTGTGTTCATTCTAATCTACTCCATCACTAAAGAATCTTCTTGTCTTCAGGCCAAGGATTCTCTTGTACAGCAAATAACCCCACCAAAAAAAAAGAAAGAAAGAAAAGAAAATGGAGAAACGAGTTGAAGAAGCCTCCAGCTCTGCCTCTGGTTGGTTGGTTGGGGTATGTTTGCAGGAATGAGGACCATACAATCTTCCACCATGGCCCACACTTGATGGGAATCCATTGTCACACGGGGTGAAGTCTTCCTGGAGCCTTGATCATGAATCTAATGAAAGGAGGAAGAGGCTGATGTTGAGAGGGAGAGAAGATCAGGAAAGATGACCAAAATAGGATTCGACACACATGTTAATTTGGTTCACACAAAAGGCTCTTGAGAAAGACACTGGGTTCTTTCAGATTTCCCCACCCAACAGGAACTTCCCGGTCTGTGCACTTCCGCTGCTCCTGGCCTGCCCTGGGCTTCCTGACTTCCTGGTTTTGTAGACACTGGCCTCCAGGGTTTGGACAACAGTTAGAAATGTCCGTGTATATTCAAATGCCCCGAGCTGGACAGTCAGAGGCCCTGCTTCGAGTCAAGCAACCAGGAAAGGGGCATTTGGACCCACAGAGGACCCCCTCTCCAGGTGACCCCAATACAGGTGGCCTCTTGCCTGTTTCAGGAAGTCTGGGGTAACTACTTCGGTGAAGGTGGTCATAGACCCAAACATGTACAAAAGGCAGAAATCGCAGTGGACCTTTCACCAGCATGAGTGCCCTTGCATTCGCTGGGCTGCAAGATCACCACAGTGCCCACGGCTTGCTATCTGTGTGCAGTGGGCAAGGGAGTTTTACGTTTCTTGGCCTCAGCTTGTTCACCTGTAAAATGGTCTATAATCATAACTACGTTGTAGGAACATAGTGTAGCTTGGAGCTGAGTCCTCGTGATTCAAGTGTTCTTCGGGTTCTTTTAAAAAGTGAACTACATATACCATGGCAGCATTGTTGAGAATGAATCATACAGTCAGCTGCACGTTCTGATGGAGTTAACCAAGCTGGGATGGAGGGAGAACTCAAGCCACTTAACAAAATGGAAATATTTAAGGGGGAAAATTAGCTTAGGCATAAGCCTTCTGAGCAGTAACTGCCTCTGTGTAATCAGATAAAAACATCTTCTAAACAGCTGAGAAAACTTTGATTTCACTAAATGATGCAAACAAGTATAAGGATTTTCTGTAATTTTTTTTTCCTGACGAAGCTTGCATTTGCATAAGGCTGGATGGCAATGGCAGTTGTTGATATTTGAGTATTAGATGCTCCAGCAGAGCTAGGGACAGCTGTATCATACAGGGACAGCCCAGCTATATCATACAGAGTCAGCCCAGCTATATCATACAGGGACAGCCTTGTATGAGTTAGACACTCTCTTCTTGATGGGGAACTTAAGGCCTCAGGAAAGTTCACATCACACAACAGTGAAGCTACAATTTGAATCTGGATCACGATGACTTCAGATGCCCACGTAGAAGTAGAAGACTACTCTCAGAGTAGTCATACTTCACGAGATCTGTAATCCACCTGTGATGCCGTTGCTGCATAACCAACCAGGAACACTTAGGAGATTAACACAAGAGCACCATTCATTTTGCCACAAACCCATCATCCGGGCAGAGCTCAGCAAGGACTCCGCTCCACATGGCATCAGACAAAATGGCACAATGGAGAGGAGGAGGAGGCTCAGGACTGGCTTCACAGAAGGCAGGGGTGAAGCTGGCTGTCAGGAAGCTCAGCACATCGGTGGCAGAGCCTCAGCCCCTCTGCATAGAGTTCCCCAGAGATAAAACACAGGGGAGTCACGGAGTGCCATCAGCCCCTCCCCACCCTAGAGATTATGATATCACAAAGGAAAGAATGCTGAGCCCACTGCTAGATTTTTTTAAAAAGTGTAAAAGAGACACTGGTGCGGTAAGCCAATGGGATGAGAGATATTGGTGAGCTATCTTTGGGGAAAACGTGGTCTTCTAAAGTATGGTAATTCCTGGTTTCAAAATCAGTGGAACCACTAGCTGGACTAGGCCAATTGAGGACACCATTACAGAGAAGCCATCTGCCATCTTGTGGTGTTCCCCATCGAGGACAGTACCACAGATACTTCCTGTAATGCTCGTATGTTTGCACTTCTTGAGACACCAAAAGTTCTCCCCCTGTAGAACATTTCTAAACTCTTTAGGCCTAAGTGAAGTCTGTAACTCTTTAGGCTTCTATACTTCTATAGGATTAAGTCTCCATGCCATAATTCAGTACCCAGACTTCAGGAGTGATTATCATGGTACCTCTTACAGATGAGGAGCCCAGTGGCTCAGGAATACTGATTGCCTCTTGGTAGTTGCACAGCTGGGAGTAGATGTCAGCAGAATTCAACTCCAGTTCCCATACCACATGTTGGACTTTCCCCATTCTTCCTTTTTCTCTCCTTCATTCAGATTTGTTATCATCCTTTTAGGTCATTTGAGATTGAGAATAATTGACTAATCAGATCATATGAATTATTTACTCGGACAGGGGCTTTTCACCAGTCTCTGATTTTTTAAATTAATGAGGCTTTATTGTAATGGTCGGCAAACAGAACTCATTATCAAGATGTAACATAAACATGAAGGGATCCTTGGTTGGAAGTCAGGAAAGATCATCTTCCATTTTTTATGGTCATTTCCAAGGCCTTGGCTTGCTGTCTGGCTGAGTGAATTTCCTAGCAGTATTTATCCCGCCTGCCTATTTCTGGTGGCAGCGTATATTCAGGAGGTACACCAGACGGCCATGTTGTCTCAAGAATGGTTCACTCACTCTGTTGTCTCCCAACCCCTGCCCCGGCCTCTCTTACCTCTTAGGTTATACCACCCTCTGCTACAAACGGAGCAGGACAATGGCACAATAGAAAACATGTTGTCATTGGCACCCAGATTCAGTCTTGCCCCCACCCATATGCAAATCTAACCTTTTTGATATTTCAGCGCTTATAAACCCCAAGACTGGATTTCAACAGGAAAATATTTACTAAAGGATTTCTTTCTTATGATCTATTGATTTTAATATCCCTAGCACTTTGGCTAAATGTCAATTTTACCCTGAGGACTGCTATTGCAAATTTGGATCATTTTATTTATTTATGCCATTCACAATATTAGTGTTGGGAATGAATAAAGTTTGAGTCTTGCAATATTCCCATTTAAAGTTTTTTCTGATTTGAATAATGTTGGTAATTTGCCATTGTAATTGGGTCCAAGAGGCAAAATACAAGCACCAAAAGGAAAAAAAAAAAGCAAAAGTATGTAGAATTCTGTTTCATTTTTCTATTAAGTACAGTAGTGAACAGCTCATTAAGTACGGGGTGAGCTCACCACTTGACCTCCAGAATTGGAAACACCTGATTATGACTATCATTTAACAAAAAGCCAAATCCTCTCTCCTCTGACCATTTCCACTCCAAATGCCCTGTCTGTGCCAGATTGTGCATTGATAGCTTCAACACTGGCTATCTCAGATCTGTGCTCATCCTGGCTCTGGGGACAGCTGAGACCATCACCTCCAGCTTCCCCAGGCTTCCCTCCCCCACAACCAGCCTCAGCAGCCAACATCTGCCTCCCCCCCACCCCCGATAGAAACCAAAGCTGCTTTATTGGGTTTCATAGGGGAGCAACACTGGCTCTCTCCCACTGTGTGAACGGTGCCCTGGGAGGCTGTGAATGAGTGTGGAAGATACATTCACCCTCCTGTGCTCCCAAGAGACCCTTTAGGGAGCGTCTTCTAAATTGCTAAATCACCAACAATAATGAGTACAGCTGGAGGTCCTCTCTTTTTCATATTTAACAAAGAATTTATGTGGCAAATGGCTCTTCTGTTGATTATTTGGCCTTTTGGAGTAGATTGTGCAGTCTCCCTGTGGAGAGCATTCTGTATCTCTGAGCACTAGGTCACCCCACCCCTCTCTGGCCAGCTCCTCAGCCTCTCCTCAGAACCTCACAGAGGTGGTGCTCTTTTCCGGCTCCTGGACCTGGACCTGACCACGGAGCGATCTCCTCCTTCCTCTCCCAGTCACTCAAGACTAGAGGCAGACTTGGTAGGTATGATCAGGGACTCAAACATGCTAGGCTGACGCGATGCCTCTAAGCCATGCCTCCAGCCCAGTTTTTCATCCTATGTGTGTGTATATACACACACACACACACACACACACACACACACACATATGAATAGTATCTGGCCTCCTGCTTGGGTACTTGTTGGAACCATGATCCACCTACTTACTCTTAGACTTCCTGTCATTAGTTGAGATCACAGACATGTGTCACAGTGTTTGTCCATCCATCCATCTCAGCCTCCCACATCACATGGCATGCCAGGTCTGCAGCACTGTGCCTAGCTGTGGGTTGAAAAGTAGTCTCGAGCTTTTCTGTCCCAACCAGCCTGGAACCACAATCCTCCTCTTCTCAGCCTCCTATGTAGGTAGAGATAGCAGACTTGAGCCTCCAGTGCTCATTCTTCCAATTGCCTTTTCAATTCCAAGGGCTTCATAGTGCATGTTCATGTTTGTGTCCTGCGGTCTTCAGGAACTGTGCTCAGAAGAGCAGCAGATAGTGTGTGTTGAGATTGATGCCATAGCCCAGAATTCAGACAAGACAATGTCAGTTCTGCTGCCATTACTTGACTGCGTTAAGACCTTGGCTAGGGTACCACGCCTTTCTGAACTTCACTTTCTGCATCAACACAATGGGACCAATACTCTAACAGCACACTTGTGGGTGGAATGAAATGGCTTACCAACACTCCCCATGAAGGTCTCAGTGAAGAATGAAGAGGCTAGAGACCATTATGTGAGGCCATTGCTGGTGATGGGAATGTAGCAGTGGTAAGGATGCAGTCATGCTGCAATGCATTGGCCTTCCTAGGCCACTGCTGTCCTTATAATTCAGTTTGCATCTGAGGACAAAACTACAAACTGTAGACCCCACCCACCCCCACCCCGGAATGATGGAATAAAACTTTGGTGGCAAGCCCTCCATTTGGATGCTGGGCAGATGGCCTCTCCCACACAGCCCAGCCCTCTCCATAAAGAGCCTCCTGCTGACATCTCTAAGCTCCGGATGAGAGCAACACCTGCCTGTTTCGTGTGCTATTTCCCTAGTGAAATGCAAGCAGTGGATGAACCTAGCAAGCATACCCGAAGTATCTGTTGAACTAATGAACTCTCTTATCTGGCATCAAGATTCTGGTGGTCCCTTCAGTATAATGTCTCATGACTTCTCTGCACGGATGCCCACTCAGGCCACACTCTGAGCTATTCGTTGTCCCTGGCCCAGATATAGGCTTCCCACATCTGAGCTTCTTCAATCTTTTGCTTCCTCTATATTTTCCTGTTCTCCTAATCTCTATCAACTTAGATTACAGGACTCTGAAACCCAAAGAGATCCAGTCTTCTCCAGCAAGCCTTCACAGATCACCCTACCTCCACCCCTATCCAGAACTGCCCCCTCCCTCCTGCCAATAAGTACAATGCCACCAATGACCACATGCAGTCCCTGCACCATACACACTATCTTCGGCCTAGTTTCTTGAGCATGGAACAGTGAGTGGGAATCCACTGGGAGACAACGCACTTAACACCTTTAAAATGTATTCGGCAAGTAGATAGTAAGCTTTCAATGATGTTTGCTTTAAGTACAATTAGCCAATATAGATTCAATTAAAAGACTTAACTGCTGGTCCACAAGGGCTAAAAGAGCACATTGCACGTGTGTGATATGAATGGAAGAAGAAGGATAATCATGCAAGAAATGTTATAGGGGTTTGGAAAAGAAAATGAATACATAGGGGCTTTGACAATAAGGAAGCTTTTATAAAGGAGCTGGCATTTCAAATTTGTGCTCACAGAAGACAGGTGTATCTCCCTCTTGTGCTTCAAGTTCAAAGCTCCAAAGGACAGAAAGAGTAAACATATACCATCAGAACCATAGAAGCTTGGGGCATTGTCAAAAGTTATTAAACCAAGATGTAAGTTGGTCATAATGTACAATGAGATGTGTGTCTTCAAGGTCAAGATGGATGTAAGACATTAATCTTGAAAGCAATAATATACTATAATGGCCCACCAAATTGTTAAGGAGTTTGCTGCTAAATTTGAGTGCATTTATCAACCCTAAGAGGTTGAATGAACTTCTTACTGCCCTGGAAGTACAGCTTGGAGTTTGAATTTTTAAAATTAATCAGATACAAACTTGTTTTTTGAGTACTTTTGCTGCTTCTGGAAACCAGATACCAGGTGGGGGAAAAAAATCAAGTTATACCAGAGCCTGATTAGTTGGGTTTGAAGTAACGAAAGTTGACTGCATATATTAAGACCCATGTGATTAAAACATTAAAAATTCCTGGTGTTGAATTAGTCAAGTAAATCTCCCTGTATGAATTCTAAGTTTCTGTCTCGCTTCTAACCTGCATGTAATCAAAAACAATGTCATTTACATTCACAAATTCAACCCTAAAAAACCATGTACAGCTGCAATCATGTATGTGATTTAATTAAAAAGAAATCACTTAAAATAGCTGTGCTGGAGAGATGGCAGGCAAGAAAGGGCTTTCTTTTTTTAAAAATGGAGGGATTTGGAGCAGCAGAACTCAAAGGCTTCTTTCTCTGGATTTTTCCAAAGCCACTGTTTTCTCAAAGACTGATGAGTCTGAAAGAAGACAAGCATGGGCCCCTGACATAGTCTTCTCCTTCCTAAAGGAGAAGAAGGAAAATGCATAAATATTCTATAAAAATTACCACTTGCAGCCAGGAACTTGCAGGCTCATGCCTATAATCCTAGTTACTCAGGAGGCTGAGATCTGAGGATCCTAGTCGAAGCTAGATCAGGCAGGAAAGTCCATGAGACTCTTATCTCCAATGAACCACCAGAAAACCAGAAGTAGAACTGTGGCTCAAAGTGGTACAGCGGGATGTGAAGGGTAAACAAAGGAGGAGGCTGCAATGCTTGGTAAGAAATGTACGCATTATCCTGCCCATGTAATTGTAACCCCTCTGTACAGTATGTTCACAAATAAAATAAAATATTTAAAAAAAAAAAAAAAGTGGTACAGCGTTCACCTTGAACAAAAGGAACAGAGCCCAGGCCCTAAGTTCAAGCCCCATGACCAACAAAATAATAATAATAATAATAATAAATAATCACTTGCAAAATCCATGCTTAAAATGACTTGGATTTACTAGCAATACATGTATGTTTGAACAAACACCAAAGTATGGTAGGTCTCTGGAGAGCACATAAAAACTAATGGGTTAACTCAAGCACCTGTGGCTGGCACCTGTGATCCTAACTACTCAGGCGGCTGGGAAAAGAGGAGCGTGGTTCAATACCAGGCCAGGCAGGAAAGGCCAAGAGATTCTTATCTCTAATTAACCACCAGAAACTGGGAAGTAAAGCTGTGGCTCAAGTGGTAAAGCTCTAGACTTGAGCAAAAATCTCAGGGATAGTGCTCAGGCCCTGGGTTCAAGCCCCAGGACCAGTGCGCGCACACATGCACGCACGCGCGCACACACACACACACACACACACACACACACAAGGAGGCTGAGTTTGGCGACAAATACTTTCAGCTCAGTACTCTGGAGGCTGAGGCAGGAGGATAACTTGAGACCAGGAGTTCAAAACCAGCCTGGGCAACATAGTGAGGCCCTATCCCAAAAAAATTAAAAGACAAGAAAGTTTGTCCTGAAATGCTGAGGGGAAATAAGCCAATTGTTTGTAATAGGCAGGACCCCACCTCAACCCATTCTGATGTCATCTCTCAGAGACAGTCATTTACACGTTAGCATGATAGATTATCAGCAAGGACAATGCTTCCCCTAGCCAGGACCTTAACAAGCACTGGCATAAAAGCCCACAAGCAAGGCTCATTGATGCATTTGTAGGAAGGAATACTGATTCAATACCAAAAAGGTAAATTTTAACCCTAAATAAATTAGTTCACAACCTAATATAAGAAAAGTTAAGAATCAATGAGTTTTCTTCTTACACGTACCTTTATAAGACATTCTTTGAAACATGTGTTTAAATAGTACTCCAGACTATTTTAAAAGGTTGCAGAGTAGACGTGGTGGCTCACATCTGTAATCCTATTTGGGAGGCAGAGATTGGAAGATCATGGTTTGAGGCCCAGGAATAAGCTGGTAAAATCCTATCTGAGCCAATAACCATGTAAGGCAGTGTGTCCCTGTCATTCCAGCTACATGGAAAGGGTAAAATAGGAGAATTAAACCCCAAAATGACAAGACATAACTGGAAAACCCTATCCTATGAATAACTTGAGCAATAAAGGCTGAGTATGTGGCTTAAGTGATAACATGCCTGGCTTGCGAATACAAGACCCTAAGGACCATTAAAAAAAAAACTGTCATCGTAAAAATATAAGTTTCAAGGGATGAAGAAAAATGAATTATGAAGATTATGTGTGGTGGGGCAAAGCCATTGGCTCTTCATAATGATGACAGGGCTTTGTACATTACTTGTTTTTCTTTTATCCAGTTTTATTTGCCTTTTTATAATGGAGTTCCTGCCCTTCTCCAACAATGTTGCTGTAACTTATAGCTTCTCAAATTAATGCCTTCATGTGATTGAGACCACACAACCCCAGCTCACGGGGCTCCACCCCCAAGGCCATCTGCCATTAGCTAGGTAAGAAAGAAAAAGAGATTGTAAAGGCTTGAGGACCAAAGGGAGGAAGAATGTCAGAGAAATGAACACGGACTGTCTCTTAGAACTTATTCGATGAGTAAACATATTCTCCAACACTCAGCGTACAGCCCCAGTTTACTCCAAAGCCAAAGAGCAAGGAAATGTTGTCACCTGCCAAGGAAGGAGAGGAACACACCAAATGAGGCAAACACTGGGCAACTCTGCCACCCTGCATCTCCCCATGTGTTTGGATCTATTCTGTAAGACAGGACCGATCTATTCTCTAAGATAGGACTGAGCAATATATTATCACCTGTATCCACTACAAGGCATCAGAGAGGAGGTTGCTCAGGAGACATTAGGTTTTGTGTGTGTGTGTTATAAATGAACAGATATGTGTCCCCCCAAAAAAATTTCAAGCCCATCCTACACCTATCTCTTGGGGAAGCACAGATCTTGTTTAGTGCCAAGGGATTACGGCTAGAGAGGAATTTTCTCTCAGAATGAACCACACTTGGTACACCCATGGCTATAGTACATGCTCTTCAGATAAGACTTTGGACTTCAATTTTTAACAATGATGCAGGAATACATTAAGGCTTTGGAGACTGTCGGGATGAAATGAACATTTTCCATATAAGAAGTATGTGGGAGGTACAGAAAGTGCAGATCATGTGTTTTTCCCAAAAAAAAAAAATCACTTATTGAAGCCTTAGTTGATGAAGTGACTATATTTGGAGTTGGAAACTCTAAAGAAACAACAAGCTTATGTAAGTAGAGTCTTGAACCCACAGGTCAGTGTCCACCAGAGAGTTGGCTCTTACTTGTTCCATACACAGCAAGATGGCAGCATAACACGCTGAGAGAAGAGGCCTTGGACTATGAGAAAATAAATGTGTGTTGTTTGTGCAACAATCTGTCCTACTGTGGCCTTCCATGATCACCCAAGGAGGCAGGATGTTACAGATGAAGAAGAACATTAAGAGAAATGAATAAGAAAACATATCAAAATTATTCTGAAATGATCACCTCCTAGACAATTATAAGTCCTCTTAGCAACATGCCTGGGAATTTCCTGTAATTCATACACTCAATCATTCATTTAAGATGTGCATTATTGTTAGTGACATGTTAGTTACCGTGCTGTAACTCAGCAAAATGGGTTCCTCTCTTGGTGAGTGCAAAGTTAATAAGCACTACTAGAGGACAAAAGAATGGAGAAAGGGCTATTATCTGGACCAGGAAAGACAGAAATGGAGTTATTTCCAAAAGCGTTACCCTTTCCCAATAAAGGAAGCCTGGAATTGTATTCAGACAATTTATACATATTCATATAGGAAAGTGCTTTAGGATGGGCACACAAATTACTGAGGATGCTCAGATTAAGGTCATAGTTCAAGAAGGAAAAATGCATTCCAAAACAAGTTTAACTCAAAGTCATGGCATAAGTGTTCAAAAGACTAAAATGGTGGGCATGCTCAGCATGCCATCTTAAAGACAACGGATAAGAGGATTTCTGGACATGTTCAGCTGCTTTTTCCCCAAAAGATCTTAGCTGAAACCAAAGCAAAGAACACCTTGAAGGTGCATTCCTTCGGAAGTTTGACCTTAAGGGTCCTGTCTGATCTAGCTGCTAACCATCCAAGAGTGAGGAAGTACAAAACAAAAGCCATGCTCCCTAGCCACAAATACACCATTAAATTGGAATTTTTGTCATTAAAGACAGGTCCTTGTTAGGAAATTATGCAAGAGAAAATATAAGGTTCTCCATGGAGGTTGCTAGCTTTCCAAATCCAATACACTACAGAAGTGAGAAAAAGACACCAAAATGCTGAAAACAAGAATCTTTTTATTTTAACTACCTCATTCAACCAGTAGGTTTAGATTTCCAAAAGTGCTCTTCAAAGACCCTTTTACCCAGAGGCAACACAGAGAAATCTGGAATGATCAGCCCCTCTCTTACTGCTCCAAGCTAGGCAGCAGTTAATACGCTGTGGAAGTATCTTATTGTTCCTCAGTGTTCTTTTGCTGTTACTTGATAAAAAGTGCAGCCCAATTCGCCTATGTTTTCCAAAGTATTTACTCAGTGCTTACTCCATCCAAGACTGATGTGAGACTCACAATTTTGTTATTTTTGTTGAGTATGGGTCCAAATTCTGATCTAATTCTTGGATGATTTAAAGACATTGGTATTTGCAAAGAAGGGGTGTGGAATCTAACCCCACTTGCCTGGCAAATAGCACCTTCTGGGTAAGTGTTTGCTGAGTTTTTTTAAATGCATTTAAAAAAAGAATCTGCTTTTGTTGTTGTTGAGGATAGGTTTTAAGAGACTAGAGGCAAAGGACTGCATAAGAGATGAATGAATAAATGAGTTGGGGTTCAGTGGTATGCCTATGTGTTGGCCGAGTGAGGAGAAGCATAGTTTCCACTGAACCATGATGCCAGAACGAGTAGACAGTGCCAAGGATGGTGGCCTTAGAGTTGTCAGCTGTGTCAGGCCAGGAGACCTCTGCGTAAGGAGATCTCCCCACCAGAAATATCAACCATGCTGCTTTGCTCCATTCGAGCCTACTTCTGCTAGCCAGAAAGCCCTGTCACTCTCCAATGGTGCAGTCTACCTCAAATCCCATTGGTCCTGGGCTTTGCTGAGCCAAGGAAGTCAAGGAATTCTTCATCTGTGCAAATTCTAAAACCCAAACCAAATGTGATTTGTTCTGCTTCAGCATTTCCTCAAATGACTCCATTAAGAGATGGCTATGGCTCAGGGCTAATTAGCTCATAATGGTTGCAAAGCATCCTGGGATGCAGGCCTGGAGGACATCCAGGGACCCTGAGGCATCGGTGTGCACTGTGGCCTGTCTCAAGATGACAGCGTGCATTTGCTCACATGCCACTACAAACAGTATCGCTCGTTCTGCGTCCAGAGGGAAGGCAGCTGGTGGGGGTCTTCAGGACAGGATGAATCCTGCTTTCCTCAGAGCAGTGGTCACCCATGCAAGGTGTGAGTCAGATCTGTGGTCCCATGTATACCACATCCTGGTTGTGTAAATTGGTTTACATCACTTCAATGGTTAAAAGGGATGATGATCTTAGCTGGGTGATGGTGGTTCACGCCTGTAATCCTAGCTACTCAGGAGGCTGAGATCTGAGGATCGCGATTCAAAGCCAGCCCAGGCAATGAAGTCCATAAGACTCTTATCTCCAATAAACTATTCAGAAAAGTCCCAAAGTAGCACTGTGGCCCAAGTGATAAGAGTGCTCGCCTTGAGCAAAAGAAGCTCGGAGACAGTACCCAGGCCCTGAGTTCAAGCCCCAGGACCAGGCTGGGGAAAAAGATGATCTTAGATCTTAGTATCTTTCTTATAGGAATGAAATGAAATGGCACAATGCATACACACGACCCAACATCATGCCTAGCACATTGCTGTACTGTATGGGTATTTTCTCATATCCCAAGGGAAGGAGAACCATCTTTAGGTTTCAAAAATGAAGTCAGTTTTCAAGTATTCTATGTAATTACTTGGAGATTTGGGGGCATCATGCCCTGAGGGCTTTGGGGAATTAAATGCATTCTCTGTGTGGCTATTCTTACAATCCTGGAACACTAGAAAACTTTGAGAAAGAAGTAAAGGACGGCTAAAAACATAATTTAGGTAACCGATCCTACAAAAGGGATTTTAGAAGAACCATCGATGATTCTGCCCTTGAAGCAGGGACAGTCTTGGGGAATGGAGATTAGCAATCGTGATCAATTAGAAACTGAGTCAAGAGACAGCAGGACCAAGTGACAGGCCGTGAAAATAACTCCACACACAGGAAGCTCCACCTCCTGGGTGGAGCTGTCATTCCCCATTCAGCTCAGGATACTTCTGTCAATAGAACAGAGACTGGCTTGGATCCTTGCTGGCTTGATGAGACTAACCTGAAGGAGGAGAGCCACGTTCTTTCTCTTCCTTCTGGTCCACTGCCAATGTCACCTTCAGACCAAGCCTTCCTGGACTCTCTTACCTGGTGACAGTTAGGGGTGTGTGCCTCAAGCTCAGGGCGGAAGACATAAATCCTCATTGCACATCTCAGCTAAGTCCAAGACCACAGACAACAAAGCCTTACAGGGTACAGAACTGCATATGTCTCTGGCATCCAAGTCAGAGCCGCCCCCTACAAATCTGGACTCCTAGAATCCTTGATGATAGAGATCCTGTGGAGTAAGCCCACCAGGTGGACCTGTGAGGAAAGAGCCACTCACGTTGTCTCTTCACTGACAGACAAAACTTGACATGATGGCAGAGGTCTCCTATGCCTCTCTACCATCTTCGTGTCCTCTGTGAACCTGGCTGGGGGGAGTGCTACAGACTGACCTGCCTGTGGGTCCCCTCCAGACACCAGCTCAGAGCTAGGCTTGAAGTCCTCAAGGGAGACAGGTGGTGTGAGAGGGTCTCGCTGGGCTCCCACACTGAGGGAAAGCTGGGCTTCGTCATCAATCCTTGTCTTAGATGGGGATAAAGCCACCCATCTTGGGAGCACCAAGGACCATAGTGGAGGTTCCTGACTACTGGGTGCCCCTGTGAACACTCCTGGCCACCGTGCTGTGATTGGGGCATCCCCAAGAAACCATCAGATCAACCCTTCTCCCTCTCATTCCGATCAAAAGATGGGTTCCTCCAAAACAAACAGGAATTAGCCATATGCGGGGGGGGGGGGGGGGGGCGTGAAATATAGCTAACTTTATTTTTCAATAAAAGGAAGGGGGAAAAAGAAACAAATGAGATGGAAAAGCAACTGGCTGGGTGTGGTAAGCTGTACGAGGGCCCCCAAAAGACACAGCCAGCCCCAAAACAGGGATGGATTTGGGGAGTCTTGGCGGGTGTCATCAAGTTAAGGGTTTTTTTCAGATAAGCTCATCCTACATTATCCAGACCGGTTGCAAATCTAATGGCAAAAGAGAGATAACAGAGGGAAAGGTACAAATGTGGTTGAGAAGGTCATGGAAAGACAATCCCAACAGCTCAGGCTGTGCAACTGAAAGCCCAGAGACACCCAGAGTCTGAGAAGCTAAAAAAAAGACAGGAGTCTTACCTCTACAGCCACACTTACAGACCTTCTTGCTTCTGTTTATTTTTTGGCTAGTATCTCATGCTTTTGCCAGGACTAGCCTTTGACCTGTCCTTTTGCCGCCACCTCTAACTTAGCTGGGATTACAGAGGTGCACGATCACCCCCATCTCGCTGACAACACCAGGACACTGTGTACAAGGTGTCTCAGATGCAGGATGCTGGTTCTAGCTGTCAGTTTTCTGGATGTGAGAAGACAGGACAGCCTTGACCATCCTCTGAGACTTGTCTCCAAAACTCCACATCTTTGCCTCAGCCACCTAGAAATGATGGCCTCTTGCCAAGAAGAATGGGTAGAAAAAAATTGCTGGGGAGATCCACAAATATGTAACAGTCCCCCAAACCTCAGTACTTACCCTCCCTCCTCTCTCCCCAGCATTACACCCAGGTAAGGGAAACCCAACTTGCACAGCCATCCATGTGCGCTGTGGGGACTCGGTGCTTATTATGACATTGACATTTCAAAGGCTACACGCAGGCACCACAAGAGGAACAGCAGCCCAGAAAAGCCCCAAGAGCCTCTTGCTGGGCTCAGAAGAGGGGCCCAGTGATCCCTGCTGACCTCTTTATCACCGAAGAATTAGGAGGGAAGAGGATATTGGGTTCCTTTTGTGGCAGGCTCTAGTTTTCTAGAGGCAGCCCTGTTTTATGGTTTTACTGAGTACTAATGAATTTTTTATAACTACCTACTCATTTCTTATATGTTTATACACCAGAAACCTGACCACCTCTATATCGATGTCTGTTCAATAGTGAAATGTACCCAGTATAAACATGAAGATCCAGTTCATAAAACAAATGAGCTCTACAGCTATGCTGAAGGTTTGGATGTGGCTACATAAAGATCTGGTCAGCACCTGCAGTCACTGGGGGAAATAATGATGCTATGATGAAGAATAATCATTTAAGGCATCGTTTTTGAACACTTATCAAGTATGGGGCACTGTGTTAAGCATTGAAGAAGCATTAGTTAATTAATTAATCCTCACAAAAACACTGTGAGATGGAAATTAAGAGGATTACTTTGTAAATGAGGAAAACAATGCTGGAAGGTTTTGAATCACTTGCCCAGGTTCATAGGCTACAGAGCCCTATGTTCGGGGACTCCAGCCTGGCTTCCTGCTCCAAGGCCTGTGACAGTAACAGGAACCAAGCTGGAAAGCCAGGAGCCTCCACCTTTAGGAAAAGACAGTGTCTGGGGCACAGGATTGGAAGAGGAAGAGAAGGGAGTGCCACAGCCCCCACACATTCCAGGCTAGTCTGGCTTTGCTCCTGTACACATGCTGCTTTAACAGAGTTGTGGACTGGCTTTTAGGACAGGTCGGTAAAGGACTCTATTAGTTTGGTGTGCATGCACCTGTGTGCGCATGCATGTGTGTGCATTGTGTGTTGTGACTGCATGTCACAACACAGAGAAGAGTCTGCGGTGGGAACCAGTGGGAGGTGTTTGCTGGCAGACCACCCCGAGACATCCTGGGTACTTAAAGACTGGTCTGTGGGATTGAAAAGAAAGTCATGGCCAGTCTTCACAAGACTCTTCCAATCCAGTTGGTGACACACTTGCTGCTCAGAGAGACAAAGGCAGGGAGACATGGCTCTCAAAGGCAGCTGACCCAGGGACAGGACAGACACCTGCTCAAGCATGGGTCTGGGTTTCTGCCTTCCTACACCATGGATAGAAGATGCAGACATGCTTTGGGGGACCCTGGGGAGTTGTCTTCGGTGCCAGGCAAGCCTGGACACACTCACAAGGATGTGGCTGAGAGAAGGCTGTGAGAAGCAGCTATCCACTCGCTGCTGCTGCTGCTGGTCAGCCCCTCAGAGCCCTGGTGTTATGTTTTTCAGGAATTTGCCGACTCGGTGTTCCAGCTGGTCACACAGAAGTTCCGGGAGCTGACCGTTGGCCTGACGTCTGTGCATGCCCGCCACAAATCACTGGCTGGGATTGTCATGACCAAAGGTAATCATTGTTTGCTTTTCCTAAGGGAATGTGGAAAGGGCTGACATTGACCAAGATGCTTTGTATTCATAAACTGCTTTGCTGAGTGGTAACTGCTTTGCTGAGTGGTAACTCCTTTGTACAACTACTTTAAAGATCATTTAAAAAAAAAAAAAAAAAAGGAATGTTAGTGTTTACCTGATCTCAGGAGCCAAGGATTGTCTCAACAACCTGAAGATATGACAAAGAAAACTAATACAGGGTTCAGAGAGCTCAATGACCACCATGATTACCTAGATCAACCGTATTAAACACGGTGGTGTAGTGAGCCTGCCCCAAAACCACCTCCACACACATATCTCTTGATTTCCATGAATGAGTGTCTTTTCCCACACCTCATTTTCAAGAACATAGCTGTAAAATTTAGACTGTGAAACCAACCCAGCCCACCAAATAAGCCACTTGAGGTAGATGAGTAAAGAGAGTCCCTCTCTTTGTCATCCTTAACACAGTAAGGGCCAATGCATCCGTACAGAGAAGAAGCTGTCACCGCTGGTCCTTTCAGCTGCGGAGTGGGAGAGATGGAGCCTACTTGGAGGAGAGAAGCCAGTGTAGACACGTCATGTCAAAGAGACATTGGCTGTCGAAGTATCTGGGCTCCGCAAGGAAAAGGCACCCACAGTGGAGACTCTACATATTCACTGCCATAGTAGAAGTGGGGAGAGGACATAGCAGGGCATAGGAAGACACCAGGAGATACAAGGAAGCCCTAGGACACATGTCAGAGACAATGTGAGAATCTCAGGTTCCTGTTGCTAGGTATAAACTCCTCACTTCTTGTCGAACACTTCTTCTCCACCCAGAGACAGAATTCCCTCCTAGAACACAAGAATGGCCAACCAGAAAGGAAATTTCCAGGCTGACTGGATGTCACCTCTTATGTGAGCTAGGTTGGGAGATAATGATGGCTGAATTTAAGCAATCAGATCCATGAAAACTGCTCATCCCTAGCCTGTGTTGACTAACCAGCTGGTTGTTGGGATTCAGCTAGTTTCATTTCCAATCACCTATTAGAGAATGTGTATCTTAAAAATGAAAATAAGAGGGCTGGGAAGATGGCTCAGTGGTAGAGCGCTTGCCTTGCATGCATGAGGCCCTGGGTTCTATTCCTCAGTACCACATAAGCAGAAAAAAAAGCCGGAAGTGGCGCTGTGGCTCAAGTGGTAGAGCGCTAGCCTTGAGCTGAAGAGCTGAGGGACAGTGCCCAGGCCCAGAGTTCAGGCCCATGACTGGACCCCCCCAAAAAAAATAAAATAAAAAACGATTTGGGATGATTAAAGTTTCATACTCACACATGACTCTGCATGAATAGGCAGAGTCTAAGACTGGAAAAGACTATCTACCTAACATTCAAAAATAATATGCTAAGAATTTCAGTTAAAATATACCAGCTGAGCTGGGTGCCAATGCTCATGCCCAAAATCCTAGCTACTCAGGAAGCTAAGATCTGAGGATCATAGTTAGAAGCCAGCCCAGGTAGGAAAGTCTTGAGATACTCTTATCTCCAATTGATCGCCCTCCACAGAAAAATGAAAGCCAGAATTGAACCTCTGGCTCAAGTGGTAGAATATCAGCCTTGAGTGAAAAGCTCAGTGACAGTGCATAGCCCCAGACCAGCAAAAAAGTAAAAATAAAAAGATGAGTGCCATATTTTTGGTCACTCTACACCCCTAGGCCTCTCCAATATGTAAGAATGGTGGAGCAGGAACAAAGACCTCAGGACCTGTCTGAGACAGGGCACAGGGCATATGATTTCATCTTTCTAGTTTGAGTATCTTAGTAAAATAATCATGCTTGCTTGCCACATCATCTGCTGAATAAGATCAACTACACCAAGGGCTTTAAAGAGTGAAAATTACTTGATAAATACAGCATCCTTTACAAAGGCAAAGCAATTCCGCTTGGTCAATGACTTCATTGTATGTGCTGCCACGTCCAATTTGCGCCACTAACATTTCCTCTCCTTTTATACATTCAATGACAGTTACCTCTGTTGTCACACTTGTTTACTGGGGGCCAATCCTACCAGGTTCCCAGAAAACAGAAAAGAATAAAGTAAACCAAGTGCTTTATCTTTGTGGAGTTCATATTCTAAAGGGAAATGATTCATAAAGATAATTTAAGTCCAATACAAAAGAACCCTAAAAAGTTATTTGTACCTAGAATTGTACGACCAACTAAACAAAACTGATAAATGTTAAATGTGAAGTGTCATAGACATCAGGACAATTCATTATAAACTAGCACCTTACTTTGTAAATGAAAGAAGCTAGAAAAAGAAATGGGAAGGAAGGCAGGAAGGAAGGAAGGAAGGAAGAGAGGGAGGGAGGGAGGGAGGGAGGGAAGGAGGGAGGGAGGGAGGGAAGGACTGGAGGAAAAAATAAAGGAAGGAAAGAAAGAAGGAAGCAAAAGGAAATGAAAGGAAGAGAAGAAAGGGAAAGGGAAAGAAGGGAAGGGAAGGAGGGAGGAGGGAGGGAGGAAGGAAGGAAGGAAGGAAGGAAGGAAGGAAGGAAGGAAGGAAGGAAGGAAGGAAAGAAGGAAGGGTAAGAGGGAGAGAGGGAGGGAAGGAAGGAAGGGAAGGGAAGGGAAATAAGGGAAAGGGAAAGAGGGAGGGAGGGAAGGAAGGAGTAGAGGAAAGAATAAAGGAAGTAAGGAAATAAAGAAGGAACGAAAAGTAAATGAAAGGAAGAGAAGAAAGGGGGAAAGGAAAGGGAAAGAAGGAAAGGGAAAGAGAGAGGAGGAAGGGAGGGAGGAGGAAAAGAAGGGAGATTGGGGACAAGGGAAGGAGGGAGGAAGGAGGGAGGGAGAAGAACCTGCCCCTGGTATGTTTTTACTGTGAAACATGCTTGCATAATCGTGTGTGTGATTTGGCAAGTTGGTTCTCAACATTTCCTAGTTGCTAGTTGTCCGGTATCTTTTCACTTCTCTGAAAAAGTCAACACTGGCTGAATGTAGAAGCTGATCAGAGACTTCACATGGAAACAGCAGTGTTTTTACAAATGGCTTGTGAGAAATGATGCTTTTTAAGTTGACAGTGCATACACAATTTTGTGTGCAGACAATTTATTCATTTATACGAACTTAATGTATTATGTGAAAGTGAGATTTCACAAGGTAAAGCTTCATAATTAGTCATCTATAAACACTGCAGAATAAACTGCTGAAATTTGCATTCCTGTTCTAAAGAGACTATTTAACAGACACTGATTTAGAAGAGATTAGGCGGAAATATGCAAAATAAGGAGGAAGAATATTTGTAAATATTCATCTACTTAGAGCTGATGTGCCATGTGATCTTAACTCGAGTTCAGTCATTCAAGCAAATGGTTGAGGAGCACTGAGAGACTGGCATGTCTCGGTCTAGCTGTTGTATTCATTGCAATGAAATAAAATGGAATTTGTTCTGAAGTAAAACATAACCCAGTTGGCCCCCTCCATTTTAGGCCAGATGCCAGTTTGTGTACAACAATTAGCTCATGGAAGGTTCTGTCCGTTAAAGAGACAGAGATTATTTCTTAAGCATTATGAGAAGTGCTAAGCTCTCCGCTGGGCAGAGCACACTGAAAGCTGGGCAGTCATCAGTTAACAAGTTCTGCAGGCCTAACTGATCAGAAAGACTAGTGTTTCCACAAGAAAATGGTTTGTGAGGGAGCTGTTGATCATGGTGGCTTTTGTTTGGTATGAAAACTAAATCACTGATCATTCTACTAGCACGCTCACTTACATTCATCCATTTGATTGACAAATCTGGGATGGACAGTAGAAAACTTTTTTCCTAGTTATCTATTTAATAAACTTTTAGAAAAATAATTTTTACATGAAAATCCATGCTTCTTCACCCCCCAGCCTCAGCATTGCTAAAGAAACCTGGCATCACAGAGGGGAAGGACCAATTGTATTATTCCACACTTTTGCTCTACTCTGCCCCTCCCCTCATGACTTCAGGAAGGGTACAAGTGAAATGAGGTTCAAGAGTGTATATTTTCAAGGATTTGTATTCAAACCTGTTTTTCCCCTAGCCTGGCCTGAAAAACATATCAAGAAATAAGACTTTTTTTAGAAATACTCTTCTCCATTTTTTAATCTAACATACAGCTTTAAGCACTTCCCAGATTTATTGGACTTACAAATAAGTGTCCTCAAAAATATGTATATCTCAGATGGGAAGGGATGGGAAGGGGAAACAAAGGAGGAGGCAACAATGCTTGAAAAGAAACGTACTCATTACCTTGTCCATGTAATTGTAACCTCTCTGTATGGTATTTTCACAATTTAAAAAATGTAAAAAAAAATTAAAAATAAAATGTGTATTTCGCCTGGTGGCTCATGCCTGTAATCCTAGCTACTCAGGACGCTGAGATCTGAGGATCGAGGTTCAAAGCCAGCCCAGGCAGGAAAGGCCATGAGACTCTTATCTCCAATAAACCACTAGAAAACTGGAAGTGGTGCTGTGGCTCAAGCGGTAGAGCGCTTGCCTTGAGCTGAAGAGCGCAGGGATAGCGCCCAAGCCCAGAGTTCAAGACCCACAACCAACCAAAAAAAAAAAAAAATGTATATCTCAGCAAGACACTGGTAGCTCACCCCTGTAATCCTAGCTACTCAGGAGGCTGAGATCTGAGGATTACAGTTCAAAGCCAGCCTGGGCAGGAAAGTCCCAGAGACTCTTATCTCCAATTAGCCACCAAAAAAAAAAAGTGGCATTGTGTCTCAAAGTGATAGAGCACTAGCCTTGAGCAAAAGAGCTCAGGGACAACACCCAGGCCCGGAGTTCAAGCCCCAGGACTGGCCAAAAACAAAAAGAATGTCATTCTGTTGAGTCATATAATACTGATCTTTAAATGTTACTTTCTCAGCTAAGTCACGACAATATCTATACAATTGAAACCTCTTTCATTATAGCACACACAGCTGTGCTTGCTCACCTCCACAGGGCCTCATAGTTGATTCCCCACACATCTCCAAACCTCTCCCTTTCCATGTTCTATCCTGAATGACTATAAATTACTTCTATCTTAAATTTAACCCATCTTTTCTTTATATTCAGTCAGGCATGAGCAAGATAAAGTGAAATAAAGGAACTGGGCAAAAACAAAAAACAAAGTTTATACCATGATGAAAGCTGGTAAATTAGCCTTTGGATTTCACGGAATTGATCTTAATCAGTGCCAACTTGATACAGAGAAATAAGAAGCTCATGATAAGATCTTGTCACAATAAGAGTCACAGAAGCTGACATCTCAGACAGTATGGAGGGCTCATGGACAATGGATTCTCTAAGTCCTTGGTTAGAACTGTTAGATTTAAGGCATAAACTACAGAAGAGGTTTTACCATCCTTGTAACTGCCCCCTGCATAGCTTGAATGCTCACTTGTTTCCAGTAAACACATCTCCTTAAAATAAAGGAAAAGAAGCCAGGTATAGATGGCTTGTGCCTATAATCCTAGCTACTCAGGAGGTTGAAATCTGAGGAACATAGTATAAGGCCAGCCTGGGCAGGAGTCCAGGAGACTCTTATCTCCAATTAAACACCAAAAAGCCAGATGTAGAGCTGTGATTCAAGTGGTTGAGCACAAAAGCTAAGGAACAACGCCCATGCCCTGAATTCAAGCCCCAGGACCAGCACACACAAAAAAATTAAACATTAATTTTTCTAAATTTAAAAAAGTCAGTTTCTAGACTAACTCCAGCCCCAACTCATAGTTCACTTAGAGATAATAGTTTCATCTAGAATAATAGTAAATTAGCTAAGAAGAAGAGGAACAATAGCGTAGGCTATGAGCCAACTCCTCATAAAATGCTTAATTTATTCATTACAGGGCTGGGAAACTTCCTGCTCAAGGGTCTTATGACCCATGAAAGGAACATGGCATTACAGAATCCTTCTCGCTGCTGCCATGTTCCTTCTAGCCCAACTGCCTAGATAGATAATTTTTGTGTAGTCCATAATGATGTTTTAAATGGCCAAATGGCCTTTGGAAGAAACAAGCTTCCCCACCCCTGAAAAGGAGAAAGAAAATGCTTTTGCTGCACTCTTTTTTGATATTGAAGCTTCTCATGGAAGCTGTTCAAACACTTCTGCAATTTTCTGATCATTAACTCATAACTGAGCATTGCATTTTAGCTGCAATCCAAATGTCTCAATACTTTCACAGAGTTAAGAAAATCCAGTAGTACAGCTTATGGCAATAAAGCTAATCTTGTCTTTATTTTAGTCTCTTAAAGTATGGTCCTTATTTTAAATGAAAACATAACATGAAGTTTCCTGGTAAAAAGAGAAAGGAAAAGAATTGCGCTAACACCTATTGTTTGCCTAAGTGCCAGGTAATGCATGATATACTTAAACTATGTTATCTTATTTAACAAGCTAAAATGCTCTTATATTTATCCTAACTATATACATCAGTTCTAACAGACTGCTCCATGCTTATCAAAGAAATAAAGAAGGAGGAAAAACAGAAGGATGGGAGGGAGGAACAAACTACAGATAATCCACTGTGCACTCTCTATTAGGGAGAAGTCATTATCATTGCCTGGATCCCCACTGTGTGGCTGGAGGTACAATACAAATATTCTAAAGAGTTGAGCTAATTAGTGAGCAAATGTGAACTTGGGTAAAGCAGAAGCCCTTTGAAGGACTTGTGGACTTCCAAATGTATGCACTTGGGGTCATACTCCTTTCTCATCTAATTGGCTCTGTATTTAAATTTCTAAGATTTCTCCACCCACATTAGGAGAAGCTGAGATGGGAGCTATGTATTAAACACTGGAGGAGAAGTGGGGCCATTCTAGACACCTCTGTGTTGGAATTCAAGGTCATTCACACAAAGGAAATCCAGGGTCTCTTGATTTAACACACTGTGTTAGCTTTCCATCATTATAATAGATATCTGAGGTAGTCGCACCTTAAAAGAGAAAACGTTTGCTATGACTCTCAGCTTTGAAAGTTCTAGTCTATAATCCACTGATTCTGTTTGCTTTTAGACTTGTGTCAAAGTGGCACATCACAGAGAACACACATGGCAGAAGAAAGCCAGTCACCCCAAAACCAGGCTACAGAGAAAAATACCTTCATTTATTCCTTTGCAGTAAGAAGCTGAGGCCCCTACAGTCCCCTTCAATGGTATAATCCCAATGACCTAAATACCTCCCCCTAGGCCCATCTTTAAATGTTCTCACCACCCCCAAACAGCGCCAAACTGAGGAACAACCTTGAGCACATGGATCTTTCGGAGTCTTTACATACCCAAACTATAGCACAGCTGAGATCTCTTGGCTTCTTGCTTGGTCCATGTACCACCAAAACTACAACAGAGACCATCCTGGTGATGGCCAGCTACAAAAGTGAGTCAATAGTTGACAGGGTGAGAAAAGGAAGAGGAAGAACAAAAAGGAAAAAAAGTCACAATGGGTAGCCTCCGATCCTAAGTGCATATCTGTGTCATCAGGTCATTAATCGAGGAAAACTGTTGTAAACTAATCAATTTCATTTGAGTCAAAAGTAACTCCCTCAATTTGGTCAAAGAAAGAATAGGTGTTGGAACCCAGTGGCTCATGCCCATAATCCTAATTAGCTGGGAGGCTGAGATCAGAATTGTGGTTCAATGCTATCTCAAAGAGAACAATATGAGAGATGTCTTTTCAATTAAGAACCAGACATGGTGACACAGACATTATTCCAGCCACCAGGAAGCCTAACATAGGTGGACCATGACCAAGCAGTCCTGGGCCAGAACTAGATCCTATCTCAAAAATCAGCAGCAGAATCTGACATATGTAACTGTAATCCCTCTGTATGTCACCTTTATAAAAACAATTTTAAAAAAATGTTTTAATTGCTAGCCAAAAATTGAGCTGTAGATGTGGCTAGGAAGTTAGACAATCTGTATGGTATGCCTGAGGACCAGTATTCCACCCAAGAGAAAGTTAGAGAAAAGGAGAATGAAAGAGAGGGAGAGAGGGGAAGGAAGGAAGGAAGGAAAAGAGGGAGGGAGGGAGGGAGGGAAGAAAGGAAGGAGGGAAGGAGGGAGGGAAGGAAGGAAGAAAGGAGGGAGGAAGGGAGGGAGGACAGATACCAGGAATTAGGAGATTGGTAGAGGGTCACAAATCAGAAGCAGAACTCACAAAGCCTAAATGAGAGTTACCTTTTGAACTGTTTCAAATACAATCCTGAATCTGGTGTCTTTAAAAGTAGAGAATAAAAAATAGAGGACAAACGATGAGAAATATCAAGTAGTTGCTTACAGATAGAAGAAATATTGCCTCTTAAAGTATTTAGTCTCTGAATTATTTATCAGCTGTGGCTTTGCGCTCTCATTATTTCTGGTTTTAGCACCAGTGAGATCTTCTTCTCATTGATCAGACCAGGTGCTTCAGATTTGCTCCTTTGATATAAAAGAATAAGTTACTAATGGGGGTGAAGAGCATGCTCAGCATAATACAAACAGAGAGATAAATAGATTTTTCAATCTGTTAATTGCAATGAGTTGTCATTCTCCTTTCTTGGAGATAGGATGAAGGCATTAAATAGTTTCATTAAATGTGAAACTATCATATTTATATCCAGTGAAGTCCTTCACAGTACTGATGTTTGGGGAAGAGAACTAAAACTCTTTTCAGGAATTGATCTGGTCACCTTACATCTGCTGATGTATGTCATATGCTGTCTTGAATTCTATGCATTTTGAAATTGTATCGGTTAGGAAATGAGATGGTTGATTGGCAATGTCTCACACAAATCTTTTCCAGCTCATCTTCAGCTAACCCACAGGCTAGGCAGTGGCGGCAGACACCATTCAGGCCCTGGATGGCTTCAGGCAGTGGCAGCAGACACCATTCAGGCCCTGGATGGCTTCAGGCAGTGGCAGCAGACACCATTCAGGCCCTGGATGGCTTCAGGCAGTGGCAGCAGACACCATTCAGGCCCTGGATGGCTTCAGGCAGTGGCAGCAGACACCATTCAGGCCCTGGATGGCTTCAGGCAGTGGCAGCAGACACCATTCAGGCCCTGGATGGCTTCAGGGTCTGCAGTGCCCTGGCTTTTCCTTTATTCCACCACAAGATAGCTGCAAGACCCTTACCAGCCCCCTTCATGGCAGGAAAGAGGACACTTCCCCCAGACTGCCGCACCTACAGCTCTGTCTGTATTAACAATACAAAGCAATGAATATGTTAACAGTCACAGACACTGATAAGGCATTAGATATAATCCAATCATCATGACTTTACATAAAAACTCAATCAAGTAGAATAAAGGGATTTTCCCCCATGTGACCACACACACACAAACACACACACACACACATAGACTTTCTACCACACACAGAAAATGCCCATGATTCCCACTGTAACTGCACTATTTAACATCTGTGGAAGCTCTTAACAAGAGAAAGAATGAGTGGACTCATAATTAGAAGGGAGCAGGAAACACCAGCAGTGTGGGAACAAGCTGTGATCACTTATATGGGCTCCTCAAGAGAGTTTGGTCGAAATACTGCTAGAAACAATAAGCGAGTTCAATAAGGTGGTAGAGAACAAAGTTAATATACAGAAATCAATAGTTCATATACACACAGCACCCAGAGAGAAACCATAAAGGAAAGCCAGCTCCATTTATAACAACAAACAAGGTAATAGGAATAAGTTTGACAAGCAATGAGCAAGAGCTGTACGGATAAAACTTGAAAACCCCACTGAAGGACACCCATGATATTTGAGCAACAGAAAGACACGCTGCATTCTCCAACATGAGGTTTTCACACCATGAGCCCTCTCCAAATTGATTTATAAGGTTAATGGGATTTGAAGAGAAGTAGCAGCCTCAGGCACCTGGCTTAAACGTGCAGTTGGAACTGGGAGAGAGCGAGGAAAGGGATGACATTGCCCATACAGAAATGGACTCTTCGCCTCACTTACATAACTGTAACCCCTCTGAACAACACCCTTATAATAAATTTTTAAAAATTCAAGGTGCAATTTGTTCACTTTTTGAACTAGGAAAGCTGATTCTGCAGGAAAGCTGGGGGTCCAATGCTGGGAGACAAATCCTAGGAGCTGCCAAGCAAGTTACAAAGGCTCAGTGAACTCATTGCTGTATGCTGACACAGAGGGTGAGGTTGTATGGACAAAGGAGAAAGCCAGATATCAACCCACACACAGGCAAAAATATAACACAGTTTACAGGCCACAAAACCTCCAGTCAACCAGGCACAGCAAGGCCATCCAGTGAACAGCACCTTATAACCAAGCAGACATCTTAGAAATAAAATTTCTGGACACCACGGTCAGGATCAATGCCAAAATAGATCGCAATCTGATTATGAAGAACTGAAGGATTCTACAGCTACTCTATTCATCAGGGCTTGGACATTGCCACAGTGTCGTTCAGTAGGCAAATGGATAGATTACCCGTGGTTTATCCAGACCATGCAATATTATTCAGCACTAAGAAGAAATGAGTTGTGAAACCATGGAAAGACATGGGAGAAACTGCGTATTGTTCAGTGGGAGAAGTCAGTCTGATAAGATTACATGGTACAGTATCCCAACTACGTGGAAACAGGGTGTGTTGGCTCTTGACTGTAATTCCAGCTACTTGGGAGGTAGAGATCCATAGGATCATGATTTAAGGCCAATCTGGGCAAAATGTTGTCAAGATTCTCAGCATGGTGACACATGCCTGTAATCCCAGCATGTGAAAGGTATAAGCAGGAGGATTGCTGTCCAGGGCCAGGAATCTGAAAAAAAAAAAAAAAAAAAAACTAAACACCCAAATATGTATGAGGGCACGGAGCAAATGATAGGGAGACAGCCCTCTAGCAAGTGCAAGGTCCCAAGTTCAAAACCCCAGTACTGAAGAAAAAAAAAAGAATGAAAAAAGATACCCACAGCTAAAGCCAGTGGTTGTTGGAGCCATTGGAGGAAAGGTTGAATAGAGGGTTTTTTAGGGCGGGGAAACCACTCATTATCATACTAAATTGACAAATGCTTACCATTATTCATTTGTCCAAACCCATAGGAAGTACACCAAGAATTAATCTAATGTAAACTACAAATTCATTTTTTAAGAGACAATGTACATGAGTTAGAAGAAAATAAGAGATGATCTCTTTATAAACTTGGTAAAAGGACTCTCTAATTATGATAAATTATAATTGCAATTATCACAATTATTATCCAGATTGTTTTTGGACATGTTCATTTCAAGGTGAAAAATATTTCTGCATGGAAAAACACCTTAAAGGCAGTAAAAAAAAAAAAAAGACAAGAAAACTGGGAAAGATTTCAGTTTATATTATGAAGCACTTACCTCTTTAATATAAAAAGTACTTCTAGGGCTGGGAAGGTAGCTCAGTGGTAGAGTGCTTGCCTGGCATGCCTGAGGCCCTGGGTTCGATTCCCAGCACCACATACGCAAAAAGAAAAAAGCTGGAAGTGGTGCTGTGGCTCAAGTGGTAGAGCGCTAGCCTTGAGCTGAAGAGCTGAGGGACAGCGCCCAGGCCCAGAGTTCAGGCCCCACAACTGGACCCAAAAAAAAAAAAAGTACTTCTAAAGATTTTTTAAAAATACCTTGATAGACTAGGGGGAAAAGGCTAAATCAGTTCAGAGAAAGAAAACAAATGCTTACTGACTATGTGGGAAATATTCAACTTCACTGAGTTGAGTGAATTATTAAATAAAATAAATTATTTCAGTTAAATGAAAATATAGTCTATAATTCCTCAAGACATCAAAATGAAAACACTCAACTATTACTAATGTCTGGAGAGACCATGGGTAGTATCTGCTATAATCATTGAGAAGTGGGACTGTATGTTGGTAGAGTTCATTTGAAGACAGTAATGTCAGAATAGCCCAGTCCTAGTCAGAGCTTGGCTTATCTTCCCCAGAGTGCTTTACACACACACGTGTGTGTGTCTGTGTGTGTGTGTGTGTGTGTGAGTCATACCACACCACCATCAGAGGGCCAATGAGGTAGAATCTGACTCAGACAGGCAAACATACAGACAATGTATCAACCATTAGCCAACGATTGTTGACTTTATCTACATAACAAAAACATGTCATACTTTTCCAGATTTACCTTCTTCTTTACCTACTCTGGGACATGAATAGACTCAGTGGTCTTTTCTGAGGCCATAGAGCTTTCAACATCTCCCCTAGCATAGCAAATAACTGAGAGGTAGTGCTCAGAATTATAACTGGATAGCTAGAGGAGACTGGGACTCTGTGAGATACAGACAGGGGCTAAGGATTCATGCACTATCAGTTGGTTTATTAAACATTAGCTCCAATTCCTTCTCTCTCACCTAGTTCTGCCATAGAAATTGAGAAACAATATTTTTTTTTTTTTGTCAGTCATGGGGCTAGAACTCTGGGCCTGGACGCTGTCCCTCAGCTCTTCAGCTCAAGGCGAGCGCTATACCACTTGAGCCACGGCACCACCTCCGGTTTTCTGAGTGGTTTATTGGAGATAAGAGCCTCACAGACTTTCCTGCCCCGGCTGTCTTTGACCGCAATCCTCAGCTCTCGGCCTCCTGAGTAGCTAGGATGACAGGCGTGAGTCACCAGTGCCAGATTGAAAAGGAATATGCTGTACCATTATTTTTCTTTGGCGGAATGATGGATAGTATTTTATTTTGAACTTTTTTTAAAAAACTATTCCTGAGAGCCCTCAGTGGTTCTCTTTCTTGTGTGGTCTCAGCCAGGTGGATATTTTCAATCATATGGGCATTTCATAGCAACAAGTTGAAGGCTTCCCTTCATTCTTTTGTGCACCAAAACCCTATAAATAGACTTGAAATCCCTGCTCTTGGAAGGTCGGTGTGTTCTACAAAAGTAACTGGTACTGGTGCTTTGCTAGAGGGAAGAACTCTTTGGTCATCTTTCCCTATTTATTTTATACACATTGGTATCTTCACGTCTCCTATAACTGCTTCTCATGCTATTCCACAGCCTGTTAGTTTATTCTGGTATTGGTTTTCTGAAATTTTATGAGAAAAGAAATGGCCAATACCTCTGCATGGAGTGAGATTTTCTACACAAATGTGCATCTTCCAGGCTACAGCAGTCTTATTGGAAGGCCATTAAATATTGGCATTAAATGTTGGCACCACCGCCAGACCCCTTCCTGCCTCCTGCCACCTTCTCCAGTTTGTCCCACTGCTGAATGGAGCTATGTCACTGCCTGAAAATGGCCTTGACCCACAGATGTCAAAACAACCTGGAAAAAACACCCTCAACTAATGACTGACACCAAGTTCCAAACCTCAGCACCTTGCCTTGAAGTAGGGCAGCCAGGTAGTGTGCTTCGTATTCCAGAGTTTTCTATCCAGCTTGCGTTAGACTAGACTTTAGTGACACCTCCTCCTCACCTGGCTTGCTTGGTTCTATGCTCCCCAGACTCTAGACAGACCACCGCCCACGAATCCCCAGTGGAACCTCTGCTTCCTGGTAGCCTGACCCAAGACACACTATTTAAATAAAGCATTATTGATTGCCCTAAGAACACTCAGAGATCCATGAGGCTCTGAGGCTCCTTTCCAACAGCCACTTGCGCACGATCCCTTCCCCCCCCCTCCCCCCCCCCCCCCCCCCCCCCCCCCGCCAAGATTCAAGGGCCTCCCTGTGGGGAACTTAAGTAACACAAGGAAAATGTAATAAATTGCTGTGCAGCAACAAGGCTGCCCCTGCCCATTTTGACCATCCTCCCCACCCCCCAACAAATGCCTTCAATTCATTATGAGAGTTAACGGTCAGAAAACAGGAAGAATAATTTGTATTTCCACACAGGAAGAGGGGCCTTTGTTGCATCTTTACACCAGGCAGCAGGAGAGTTAAGAAACTAATAGTCTATTTATTGTCTACCTAAATGCTAATGAAGTTTTTGCTCCTAAACCTTTTTTTTTTCCGCTTCTATTTTTCAATCGCTATTGAACTCCCTGTTCCCACTCATAAAATTGATAAAGTCACCCTCCATGAACTTTGAGAGGAGAGATAATGACAAAATGTCTGTCCTCTCCTCTCCTGCAAATTAAGGCAGTCGGCCTTGAATCTGGCTATTCTTCATGGGATTTTTTTTTTACAGTTTTCATTTTTGCTAGGTTTTTACTATATTCTTGAGCCTATAGTTGGGCTTCTCCACCCATCCTTTATTTTAATTTCCCAATCCTATTGATTCACTCCTCACAGATCTCTCTCTGGGCCCACAGCCACCCTAACCCACCCATTCCTGCTGGTGTCTCCCAAGTCCTCATGGTACAGCGTTCAAACTCTGTGAACTATTAGAAGGCGCCCACCCATTGCAAACCCAGCCTTCTCTTCTGCTCATCTAGTCCCTCCAGGTGCATTTATGTGTAGACAGCCAGGACATTGCCTTGCTCAAGAAGTTCAACAACTCTTCCTGGCCTGAGAGTAAGATCTGATATCTTCAAGGTAGAATTCAAGACTCTCTTTGATCTGAGAAATCAGTGGAAGTCTCAAAATAACAGCTGCCGGTCCAGGGTGACTCACAAAAGCCACACCATGAGCAAGGGGAGATGCTACAAGAGGCCTTTTCCATCCCCTACACAAATCCCATAACTTGGCAAACTTTCTGCCTCTGTCATCCAGTAAACACGGAGCTGGCATGGGCAGAGGGCTGGCCAGGTCACCTGCAGGGCGATTCTGCGATGCCTGGCTGCGGAATGAGAGGCCGTGAGTCTGAGGTGCTCTGACCGCTCTCTATGTCCCCTAGGCTTGGACACCAGGCAGGCGCAGGTCATCGTCCTGTCCTCGGGCACCAAGTGCATCAATGGCGAGCACATCAGTGACCAGGGGCTGGTGGTCAACGACTGTCATGCTGAGATCGTGGCCAGGAGAGCATTTCTCCACTTCTTGTATGCACAGCTGGAGCTGCACCTGAGGTAAGAGGCCCCTGGTGTGGGCTGGGTGGCTTCCCCCAGGGTTCACAGCTCCTTGATGAGGGTTTGTTGATATAGCTCAACAGTGTGAGCAACCAGAGATCACAAAAGGGGGGGGGGGGCCTGTGGCCAGACAAACATATACTCCCCTTCATCTTGGCAGATTTCCTGTACCAGGTGAACAGCTCTATGCCATAAAACATCTGTGTTTATTGGGGCATCCTCTGGTGCCACACCAGCAGCAAAATGTTGACATGCCAGGTGTCATCCTCATTATTAACATGATTGCCTCTGAGTTACCTACACATACCCAGGTCCCCACACACAGACACACACAGGAACACCCTGCCACAGCTCCTTCCGTTTGATCTTTGTTTTGTTTTTTTTTTTTTTTTTTGCTACATCCTAGGATTGCCAAACAAGAGCTTTTCTGTCAAGGAAAAAGCCAGTCACATTCATCCCTGTATCTTTAAGTGCAATGCATCCACTTTCAATCAAGGTTATTTCTCCACTTAGCTACTCAAGCTAAATGTTAGTGGGACCAGGACACAATCTGGTTCCCAGGGCCAGTCAGAGAGCCCAGAGGTCCTCGCTCCATAGAACAGCCAAATGGATAGAGCCCATTCACTGTGGGTATAGATGTGGTTCTTCCTGCTTCCTAGTTATTAGCCCCAGAGGAAGGAAGGAATGAGGGAAGGAGAGAAGAAAGAATCTCCTCTCTCTGTGTCTCTCTCTTTCTCTCTCTGTCTCTTTCTATATGTGTGTCTCTGTCTGTCTGTCTCTCCCCTCCTTCCCCACCAATTGCTTTGATTGAATTGGAAGTGTGTTCAGGTACGACACAAGGTTACTTGGGTCAGTGTTCTCCCTGCCTGGTAAATGTTTATGCCATCCCTGGAAAGGTGTCCGGTTGAAGTTAACATCTCTGCTCAGTTTTGACCAAGTCGTGTCTACTTCAAACTAACCCACACTTTGGCATTTCAACAGAAGGGGCAAACTCCTTGGTCCCTGGTCAATCTTGTTTTGGGAATTTCTCAGCCAAGGAAACTTCTTCCGGAGCTCAGAGTCTCTGCAAGATTGGCCAGAGCCATCTCTCGAATGTCAGCACCCCCAAATGGGTCAGCAGCTTACTTCCCATCCCCAGGTCTTGAGCACAGATGACAGATTGCATTTCTCCCGCCTCAGTCCCAGGCAGGAAGCAGCTCTCACAAAAACCACAACCACCTGGATGGTGTCCTCAACCTATGTCTTTGTGGGCAAGGTCCCCCTGTGCTTGACTCAGTTCCACCCCACACCCTAACACTACCAAATAGGCTCCTCTTCTGCCAGCCTCGTCCTCAACTAAGCCAATGATGGGCTGTGAGAGAGCTACTGTTCCCTGGCTCCGCCTCCACGTGCATTTTAATAAAAGCCTCACAATCATGCTCCTGCGGTGGAATCTCTGGATTTCTCGAGGCAGCCCGAGGTAGGCTGTCATCTGGGCTGACATCCCTCCCTGACATATTAAACACCAGCAGAAAGGCAGGCAGAGCTGAGTGTACACCATCTGAGACGCATTGCTGGGCTGAGCTATTTAGTCATGACAGGAGGAATGCTGTTGGTCCCTGCCAGAACGCATCCTTCCCCGAATCTTCCAGCTGCCCTTTCCTATCATGTCACGCGAGATTTCTCAAACCCACTAATAATGGGGTCTTGGGGGGGGCACTTTAGCCAGTGACTCATTCAGTCCCATTAGTGTGTGCAGAAGCCACACCGAGGGAAGAAAGGCCCACCCCATGCATGCCTAACCGACTCAAATAAAAGCAATACCTTAATACACTCAATTAATTTTTATCTGAGCCCCTGAGTGGCGCCCAGCAGCCTGATATACTGCCACATCGTTTCCAGGAGGCCTGCTGAGGGGCGGAAAGGAAGGGAACAGACTTGGAAACCTCCCACAATGCTGAGAAGGGTTCCTCTTCCATATCCAACTGCTGACCTGGAAATATTTCCAAGTATTTCGATTACCTCCTGTTTATGTCGTGGAAGGCAGTCGGTCCAGCATTTTGCCAGGAGCTGGCTGCATGCCTAGCTCTGTGCCTCCGGCTACAAGGGATTTAAACACAACTACACTCATCCCTGCCCAGCAGATGCCAGTGAGGGGAAGTGAGCATTGCATCTCCTCCAGCCTGGGTTCTGGAGATGTCTCTAAGCCACTCCAAGGGGGCGTGGCTGGAGGGGGGGGGGGAGGGAAGGAAGGGAAGAGGCCACTAAGGAAGTTTCCTGGGGAGGGAATGGCTGCCCTGCTGCCTGAGAGATCTCAGACTCAGCAACGCAGAATCCATCACCAGTGAGGCAGAACACATGGAAACAGCAAGGCTGGCACAAAGTAGACTGCTGAACTCTAAGGAACAATGCTCGCTGTGAGGGAGGGGAGGTCTTCCCACCCCAAGGAGGGCCACCCACTCACATGTGAGTTTTAAGGCTCTGCAGGAGGTTGTCTTAGAACAAAAGGCCCATAGCACGTTGATGAAGTTGCTGTTTCTTTGGCTTTTGGGGGTTTTGTTTTTATTTGTTTGTTTTCTTTTTGAATCTGCTCTGGTTAGAGGCAGAAGAAACACAGACTCTCACCGCTTCCGTTTCCACAGAGCTGTGTTAGTACTCAAACCCCAGCCTCTCCCCACTTTTAATCTTTTTCTTTTTAACACACACACACACACACACACGGGCACCCCGAGGCCCTGTCCAGTCCACAGTGTACCAGGAGACACCCCTATGAGGAGCTCCCACAAACCCTACAGGACTGTGGTATTATACACAGTAGATGCTGGCTTTGGAAAAGACAAACATAAAGTATGAATGCTCAAGGGGGCTGGGAAACAGAAGCAGGAAACAGAACAATCACCCAGGCCTCGCAGGAGGGTCCTCCAGCCGGGGTGGTAGGAAATGACCCCTCTCATCCTTCTGTCCCTAGTAAGCGTCGCGAGGACTCAGAGCGGTCAATATTTGTGCGTTTAAAGGAAGGCGGCTACAGACTGCGGGAGAACATCCTCTTCCATCTCTACGTGAGCACATCGCCCTGCGGAGACGCGAGACTCAACTCCCCCTACGAGATCACCACTGACCGTAAGAGAACGCATGTGCCTTTCATAACCAAACCAGCTCCAGTCGCTCCTGTAGCTAGACACTGTCCCAGGCTGGCTTGGCCCAGGTGAAGTAGCTGCAATTAACTAAACAATCATAGCTCCAAAATCTTAGCCTACAATGCCCAGATCATGAATAAAAAAAAAAAAAAGCAATTTGAGGTCTAAAATTAGCAGTTTAATTTGCTATAGTTTTAATAGGTCAGACAGTCCCTATTATCCCAAGCAGGGAAGAAAACAAGGCAAACAAGAATGATATAGGATGGATGCAAACTCCAGTGATCTCTGTCTGGGGAGAAAGAATTGCAGCTTGTATAACCAAGTCAGGGGCAAATAAGGCCCTGCCAAAGTACCACCCAGGTTAACCACAAGGTCCCATAGCCAGGAGTGGCCGGGCCACTTCGTCAACCAAGTAGGGACAGGAGCAGCCATGGATGCATGATGTCTCCTGATCACTCCCATCATCAGAGTCGTGACACTCTGCCCCAGGGTTGAAGGGCAGAAGTGAGTTTCTCCTTGGGTGCTATTGATGGCTTCAATGCTTCCTTGCTTTAATGCAGTGAAGAAGTCCTATTACTGCTTTTGCGTGCGCACGCGCACACACACACATGTATATGTATAAACAAACAACACACCTACACACTTCCATACATACTTCTGTGAATCTATTTCCACCATCTAGATTTAATCACAGTGACCATTTTGTGGGTTTATTCCAGCTAAATAAAACATTGAAATATTTTATGCAAAAACAAAACACAAATATCAGGGATATGATGATGAATCTGGTCCTAATAAAGACACTGAAACACTAGCAAGTCAGTTCTGTACTCAGAGGAAATCTCCAGTAGAAACTGTGGACAATGTCCAGTTATTAAAGATCAGCTCTGATCTGACTTTCCTAAAATGGAAGGCTGCTCTTGTGTTCTAATGATCAAAGGCAAGCGGGGTGGGGGGGAATGAACATTTATAGAGCACCTGCTGTGTTCCAGGCTTGTGATGAGGAATGTCACCAAAGATGAAGCATGTTGAAGCAGGGAAGGTAAATAGTGGTTTTCAACCCTCCCTGTGTTTAGCCTGTTTCTCCAGCTCTCAGCCTGGATGCCAGTCCAGACTCATTCTCTCTCCTTTTTGCCACCTCTCCTCCAGCCCCATCACTTTCCCCTTTGGACAGTGGCTGGTTAGGATTCTCCATAATGCAGTTTTAAAGGGCATTTTCACATCCTTTGGAAAGTAGATGAGAGAAAAACAAGTCAAACAGAAAGTCCGAAAGGGAACTCATTAGCTGTCAGGGAATTTTAAAGGCACTGCCTCTGGAAAGGAAAGAGGGCTGGGGTGGGCTTCTCCTCAGGAGGAGTAGACACCTCCCCTCCCCCATGGGTGTGGTCCCCACGTGAGGGCACTGTGAGATCACGCAGGGCGTCAGCTCTCTACTGAGAAGCTTCCAGAAGGAGGAGGAGAAGGCACCACATAACTGGTTGTTTCCCTGGACATGTCCGTCACACTGGATCTCCGTGGTCCCAAATTGCCCTGGAAAATGGTCACATTTTGATCCATTCCCCATCACCGAGTTAAGGGGGAGTCATCTTGCCATTTCCTCTGGGAAGGTTTGGCATCACCAAGACCCCACCGGAAGCCTGCAGTCTGAGGGAGGAAAAGGCTTGCGAGACATTTGGGCCTAACCCTCATTCCTCCAGCTTCCTTGGCCAGACTCCCCAGCAGGAGTGGAGAAAGAGCTGAGCGAGGGCTGCGGGGACTTCAGCCATGAACTCCTTCCCATCTCCCTTGGGGACGGTTCTGGCTCATTGGCTTCTCGTGTCTCTGTGCATCCGGCAGCCGCTGTGGCCTCTCCAGCCTTCAGTTCCAACTTGCAAGGTCGGCGGCTCCAAATAGCAAACAAATACATTCTCAGAGGCCCCCTGAGGGGTACTTGCAGACACAGATGTGTTTTATTTCATGGTTCTTTTTGAAAAGTGGCAGGTGCTAGTAGGAGTACAAATAAATAAATAAATAAAAGTATTCCCTTTGTATTTTTGTGGCAGAAAGAAGTGAGCTGCTACTGCCCAGGTTATTCCTCTAAATATGGCTGGTGCCTCCTGACTCTTCCTACCCAGAGATCTGAGAGGAGGCAGACCTCTAGCTGCTTGGTAAACTCATCAGCCAGAAGCCCTGCATTGCTTTCCCTTTATTTGCCCAATATGAGTAAGAAAACCCACATGGCTACTGCCCTCTGCTTGGCAGGAGCCTTCGAAAGACTTCCTCCTGCCCTGGTCCCTTCTGAGGAAGGCAGGGGCTCTCAGGAGCAGCTTCTGCAGCTTCTCTCCCTGAAAGGAACTCCTTGAGCCCAGCTTTGCAAGATGAGAGGCAGACAGCTCTCGGTGCTGCTCATTTCCGCGGCATTTCTCAATGCCATTCTGTAAGAAGAATTGGATGAGGAAACAGATAAGAGAAGGAAAGTGACCAGGCCTTTGTTTTGAGAGGCTCCCACCAGGGCTTACCAGATGGCAGAGTCAACAGTGAGCAGGTCCCTCTGGGAAGACATTTCTGGAGACACCAGGAAAACTCGAGGTCGGCAGCCAGCACCAACCCCCTTTCTTGAAGGCGAACCCGTAGGGACGCCAACCCCTTTGATCCAGTAGGTCTAAATAAAGCCCTAGGAGGCCTGTTCTCTGGACCTACTATGCCCCAAAGATCACTGTGCTAGCATAGTGCTCACAAATGGATTACAGGACATGGATGTGGCATAGACATGCTCAGTCCTTCCACCCTGATCTTCACTGGACACCTAAGGAGCCCATCCCAAACCAGAGGAGGCTCTGGACTGGGATTCGCCATCTTCCCAAGGTTCTCTCTGCTTCCTACCCACACTCTCAGCATATCGCCAGGCGTGGGACTCATCACTTGAGCTAAGAGAAGTTTGAAGCCTTAAAAAGGTAGCTTAGATCATTCCCCATCCTTTTAAATAATGACGAAACACGAGGCATGATTTTTTTTTAATTCTGAGATCATTAGGGCATAATTAGATGATCCATGAGAGAACTGAGCCTGACTGGAAATTTCTAGGAACATCTAGAACTCTCCACTAAATGCAAAAAGTGGCATTAGAGACCTCACAGCTCTTTTGAGAACTCAGAAAGTTTATGGGTTTCCTGAGCACTGTGAGTCAAAATCTACTGGGCAACCCCAACTCCCTGAGACCAAATCCAGGGACTCAGAGCCTATGCAACAGCATGCAGACTCTTGTGGTGCCATCCAATTGCACTTCCCTGGGAAGCTGTGGCCGAAGAAATTCCCTGCTTCACAGTTTTATTTCTGCCAAATCACTTCTGTGAATAAATCACAAAAGGTCTCCATCTCTGGAATCTTGCATGATGGCCAGGCTAATTGGGCCATGATGTTTTTACAGACATGTTGCCTGCAAGGCTAGTAATGAATGGGATTTGGTTATTTTGACACACTGAGAAGTTCGTCACATTCAAGTTTCTGCTAGACTCCCCGTGGCTAAGATTCTGTTCCTCTGGGGTGGTAAAGTGGGGTCCAGGCGTCTGAACATCAGTCATGTTTTGAGTCATGGGATGTGAACGTCTGCCCACACTGGCCATTCATTTCCTCATGGAAAGTCCAGCAGAGTATCTCCAAGGCCAAGTGATTTCCTTGCAGGAGCCCTCTCACCCCCAGCCAACAGTATACTAGACAGGCATCAAAGACTTTTCTTCTGGTACCTCACATCCATCCAAAACGTTGCTTTGGCGACAACCTCTGCAGCGTCTCTAATTTCACACCACCCGCACAAGTCTCTGCTCCTCTCAGGTAGCTCAAAACTGTTAGATCCTGTGACTTCCTCCTGGACCTCTAGCCAGACCAATGTTAGTCCAGGTGGTAACAGATGCCTTCAAGGAGTTTCTTCAAAACAAGATATATATGTTGTGTTCCTAGGTCAGAGTCAGGGTTCTGAAATATGAAGGTCCCCATCTTCCACCAAGGACCCACAGACCCCCTCCAGCCTCCCAGCGGATGGCAGATGACTCCCGAGTTAGATAAAACTGAGGGTATTCTGGAAAGATCCTGAATTTAAGAGAATAATATAAGGTCCAGGGCACTTCCGTGAGGTTGAGCTACTTCGATCTTCCTTCCAAATCACCAATGACCTCACCACAAATCCCTCTTTTATTGCATGGCTTTGAAATAACCTGGCAAATTCGGTTCTTATTATCATTTTCCAAGAATTTCACAAGTAAAATTCTCCAGCATATCTTCCACAAGAAGCCATGAAAAAGTAGCCGGGTTATATCATACACTGAGCTACAAATTCATGGTAAATGCCTAAATACATTCATTCTAAGGCAGTGCCACTCATCACCTAAATGAACAATTCAGGAAACAGAGCCAAAGCCCATAGCAGTGAGGGAATCTAAAATGTGGTCCCAGATATTCCTAGCTGCAGATTTCCTAGTGAGTTACAGGTGCAGTTAATATATGGAAATTTGCAGACAATTAATATATGGCAATTTGGCCTCACAATTCAACATCCTCATTAGCATCATCACCACAGAAAGCAAAGATTTACCCATATATCTGCATGGTAAACACAATAGATTTGATTATTACAATAAACTGTGGATTGCTTCAGATGTACTTTCTAAGACAGACTGGGTGGAGGCGATTGAAAAATGTAAAGTTTATTTAATGTTTCAAGATATTTTCTTCCTTTCTTATACCTTTGTGGGTTGCTTTTGTTTTCCAGTTTTGATTCCCTGCTCACTCTCGCTCTCTCCCTCTAAAAAGTATTTATCTAAAAAGTGCAATCTAAAAGTGCAATTTAGCTTCTTTTTGATAGCTAATTTATTAGTCTCTTAACAATATCTTCTTTTGATTCTCCCCTAACAATAAATTTTTGCTTGGACAGTTTTCTGAAGCCTATTGCTACTCTAACATACATTAATATCAATCCCAAAGGTAAAGGTTTAGGTTAATAGTCACAACAATGAAGAGTCTGACAATTTGGATGGTCAGAATGGGACTTGGATGTTTGACTGGACCTGGGTGTAATCATATAGGTATCATTTTAGTATTCTTCATTTCCGCCATCTCAGGTATACTGTAAACCCACTGCAGATCATTCAGGTTGAGTTTCCCAGCAGTTCCTCGCTGGGAAGCCATTTCATTTCGTTCCACTTGAAGAGGCTTCTTCAGGTTCCTCCTACCACTTGCAATTAGCCAAGAAGAAGCCAGAGAACATGAGTGCTTGTGAACTCACCAGCTCTTCAGCTCACCATGGAACTGAACGAGCTCCACAGGAAGCTGCTAGAGAAGGCAGCTGGGGCCTTCACTGCTCCGAAAACAAAACATAAAACCCTTGGGGAGTGTCTCACACACCTGGCTCTTGAGGCAAAATTAATCTTATCTAGAAACTTTGACTTGACTCCTAGAAACCGTTATTAATTCAAGTCAGACCTCCCATCCTTGGCCTAAACCAAGGCTCAGGACTTCAAAAGATTTGGCAATGTTACAGGCAACTTTGACACCTGGATGGTGGTACAGTAGAAGACAAGTGCACTGAAACACCAATGGAAAAACACAATGGATATTCTATTCTCCCAAGTGGGAGCGTAAAGTCCCAAACATCTCAGAAGCTGTGAGGGACTGGCTCCTCCGCCCCCTCAATATGGTTTTCCACAGGAAGTTGATATGTAAAAATATAAATAAGATAAACACCTGGGATACAAGAAAGTTCAGATTAACCCAAGTGTTTTTTGGTCCTAGGAATGATTCTGTGTGTAACTTACCAGCATCAGCATCATCACTGCCATGCTAACTAGCATCGTGATCACCACCACAGCCATCTTTGCCCTCATGATCATCATAACCATTGTCATTTCCATTCCATCAAACTCCATGGTCAACACCCACTCCTCCACACTACCACCTCCACAATCAGTGTCACAACCATCAAACCATCACCACCACCACCATCATCATCCAACTCCCACTACTAGTTAAAGCTGCAATTCCCAGTACCAGTGTGACTTAAGGAAGGTTGGGCATTTGTTTATCTATTGACCATCCAAGTTCCATTTCTCTCCTTGTTTTTAACTCCCAAGGATAGCTCACAGACAAGCCCACACTGAATCTCATCAAATATCTGGTTGGTTGTACCATAAAAAAGCTGTCTGAAGCACCTCAAAAGTTTACTATCTCCACTAAATGAAATAACCTTTCTTCCCCAAAGATAACCTACTATGAAAATTTACTGGAAAAAAATTCAGCTCTTTGAAACAATGAGAAGGTACACTAGAAATTACTCTTGACTCGGTAAGAAAAAAAAATCCCATAAAAACTCAAGTATGTAATAGCCATCTCTTCAGTGAGAGTAAATGAGGAGGAAACTAGATACACAGATTCCAAAACACTAAAACTTTTCCAAGAAAGTGTTAAATATGCACTCCTCTTATCACATATGTGTATATGTAGAAATTGCAGTGCTCTTTCATTAATAGTTTGTATTCAAACTAGTTAACCATTTCTCTAATGCCAGAATCCAGACTTAACACACCAGAATTTTTAAAGAAATGGAAAGAAAGCCAATGTAAAATTCCTCTTGGTCATGTTAGCTCTCTAAATAACTATGGAGTGAATGCTTCAGTGGATATGGGTGAATGTCTGATGAGAGGACTCTCGAAAGAAAGGGAAAGAACCTGGGACCCATAAAGGACATACAAAGGTCATGGAGGGCAAACAAGGGAGCAACCGTAGGCGCATCATTTTGGGGTAGGAAAAGTCCCTGCCTCCTATGGGCTCTGGATAATAAGAGACACTTAGGGAGAGCTTTGCTCTGAGCTATGCTAGCACCTTCGCACTTGCTGCCCCCTCTAACACTCAAACCATGCTGCTAGACACTAGTACTACCACCCTTATTTTAAGGGGAAATGGCCATATTGTAGTGATTTCAAGTTGCTCTCCCAGAGTTACACAGATAGGAAGAGATGGAAGCAGGATTAAACTCTAGGGCAGAGGGAGAGCCAACTTCTACCCACCAGTATTTCTATGTGGTCTGAAAGCTAGGCATGGTTTTATGATTTTTTAAATAGCTGACAGAAGTTTTTTTTTTTTAAAAAAAAAAAAGGAATAATAAAGTCATCCCTTGATACCCTTAGGAAATTGGTTCCAAGACCCCCTGCAGATACCAAAACGCAAGGATGCTAGAGTCCTTCATATAGAAAGGTGTTATATTTGCATGTTTACAACTTACATGCATCCTCCCATAACTTCTTTATTATGTCTAGAGCATCTGTAATAGTGACTACAATATAAATGCTCTGGGCTGGGATGTAGCTCAGTGGCAAAGCGCTTGCCTAGCAAGTGCAATGTCCTGGGTTCGATCCCCAGTACCAAAAAAGAAAAGACAAAAAAAAATACAGTTAAAAAAAAACCCAAACAATATAAATGCTCTGCAAATAGCTGCTGTGCTATAATGCTTAGGAAAAACTTATAAGAAAAAAAAAACTATGTATTCAGTATGGATATAATTTTTCCCAAATACTTTTGATCCTTGTTTTTTTTTTTGGGTCCGGTCGTGGGGCCTGAACTCTGGGCCTGGGCGCTGTCCCTCAGCTCTTCAGCTCAAGGCTAGCGCTCTACCACCTGAGCCACAGCACCACTTCTGGCTTTTTTTTTTCTTTTTGCTTATGTGGTGCTGAGGAATCAAACCCAGGGCCTCAGGCATGCAAGGCAAGCACTCTACCACTGAGCCACCTTCCCAGCCCCAGTTTTGATCCTTGTTTAGTCAAATCCATGAATGCAAAACAGATAAACATAAAGGGCTGACTATATTCACAACAGGTGAAAATTATATGATTGATTATACACCTTTAAGTTTCAATGCCCATAAGTGAAGGGTTAGGGGACTGAGCCAAGTTCATTAGTTGACATGTCACCCAAGACTCTTCTGGGCTTCCATGTGGTGACAAAAACAGTATGAACTGACAAGCATCTGAAATGTGCACCCTCTGTCCTTCAGAGGAGGCTGAGCTGACCGGGACTGAGCAGTGCTGCTCTGGGACCAGACCTTAACCATGTCACAGCTGAGATGAGGACATCCCCCTGACCCTTGCATTTTCTTCCAAGCCTGACCCTGTGCCCAGCCCCACCAAGAGCCTGCAACGTGGTCTCTGTCACAACCCCCTCCTCCTCTCCCACCTCCTGAACCCCTGGAGGCCTCCTGTCTCAGGATAAACACCCCCAGCACCTCTCACCACCCACCCCTTCTTTTCTAGTGAACAGTGCCAAACACATCGTCAGGAAGTTTCGCGGGCACCTGCGTACCAAGATTGAGTCTGGGGAGGGGACGGTGCCGGTGCGAGCCCCCAGTGCAGTGCAGACGTGGGACGGCATCCTGCTGGGAGAGCAGCTAGTCACCATGTCCTGCACGGACAAGATCGCCAGGTAAGAGCCACACCTCCGGGCCACCTCCCCACACTGCCAGTGGCCCACAGGGAGCCACCGAGAAGCAGGCTTTAGAACCATGCCCTGGTTCTGAGGAGCACAGCACCTGTCATCAAGGGCCTGGACTCCTAAACCAAGGGCCTCCATTTTCACTCCATGTGCTGGAGGCAGAAGCATCTTGAGAGAGCAAAATCCTCAAGTTGCAGCTGCAAACACACACACGACATCCTTGATGGTTTTCGGGACTGGCCACAGAACTCATTGAGAACAAAGGAGCTTTCCTCTCAGGCCACAAAAGCCTGACAATGGCCTGAGGACCAGCAGCCTTCAGCTAGGAGCCTTTTCTCCCCTAAACCCCTAAAAGATGCATTCTTTTAGGAGAAGTTTCAAAGCTCCATAGACTGGCCTCGGAGTTCAGGAGTAGAAAGCCTCTGTACAGGAGTGAAGGAGCAAAGCAGGAACTGATTAGCAGAGCAGGAGCCCTGGGCTCTCTCACAGAGGCTCTGATCACTGGAGAGAAGCCCTGAGCTGGCGTTAGCCATCCTGCTCCCCTAGGGCCCACTCCTGCTCCCTACCCTTCCCTCCAACCAAAGTGTACAAAATAGTCACCGGCCATACTCTGGAAACAGCCATGCAGCTTGAGTCTGTCTGGGGAAAAAAAAAAAAACATGTCCCAAAGCACCCATCACAATAACATTAGTGATAAGACAATGGTAGAAAACCTAGGTGATAGGCTGGGCATGGTAGAGCACACTTATGGTCCCAGCTACTCAGGAGGTGGAGGTAAGAGGATCTCAGTCTGAGCCAGCCGGGCAAAGTTCACACCCAACCCTATCTAAAATTCAAACTAAAAGCAAAAGGACTAGGGGATGTGGCTCGTGTGATTGGTCACTTGCCTAGCAAGCCTGAGACCGTCTTCAATCCCCTAGTACTGAAAAAAAAAAAAGGAAGGGAGGAAAGAATGAGGGAGGGAAGAGAAAGAGAAAGGGGAAGAGGAAGGGGAAGAGGAAGAGGAAGGTGACAGGGAGGGGAAGGGGAGAAGAAGGAAGGAAGGCAGGAAGGCAGGAAGGTAGGAAGGAAGGAAGGGAGAAAGGGAAAAAAGGAGGGAGGGAGGGAAGGGAGGTAGGGAGGAAGATGAGAGAGGGAGGGAGGGAAGGAAGGAGGGATAGAGAAAGAAGATCTTTTGCCAACTTTGACAAATTTATTGATCTATAGTCGATAAACCAAAGAAAAACAGCGCATTCTATGCAATGTGTCTCTAAGCAAAGCCACACACTGAAATTCTAATGGCATTGCTGCCCCTAAGATCACCTACATGGATGTGTTAGTAATTTCCCATGAGAATTTGAAATCACGATACTCAGGGTTCATGCTTTCTCTGCCTCGTGGGCCCCTAAAAGCCTCACAGAGGGGGCTGAGAAGCTCCATGGGAAATTACTGAGTGGCTACAGGAAAGAGTACCATTTACATCCCTGGCTTTGATTGCTCCTGGCTTGGCTGAGCAAGGAGATGGCTTAATGACAATAAATCAAAGCACCAAATTCTATATCAAAGAGAGTAGGCCCAGAGTCATCAAGTAGCTCATCTCGCAGAAGAAAATGTATTCCTCCTTTGTAATGTTTTCATCTATTCATGGAGTGAATAGATGGGGAGGGAGGGAAGGAGAACAGCAATTTTCACTTTAACAGAAAGTCTCTTGATACCCTAGGATAGCATTTGAGTTTCTAAATTAACTCTCTGACTCCCAGAAAAATGAAGTAAGTTAATGCTACAGAAATGAAATTTCGTTGTCTCTGGGATCTTAAACATCAATAGACAGTAAATTAAACAGAGGCTACAAACCCTGCATTATATTTGTTGTTGGCAGGTCTATCAATAGTAATGTTCTAAAGTCAGGCTGGACTCTTTTTTAATAAAATTCCCTTGAAAAATAAAAGTCTACATTGCATTCTCTCCAGGGATTTTCAAATAGTGTTCTACATGGAGGAAGATTCTAGACTGTTCTGTAAGGAGAAAGCAAATGTTTAGAGGAAGTGGTAATGCCCCTGGCTATGCTCAGTGAGAATGAGAACTTTCTCTAAATTTTCCCAGGAATTAATCCACACATACTGGTTGGGTTAAACCTCAGTAGTTCCATTCTATCTTTCCATTTGCTTACTTCCTTTTCCCCTACTCTAGTGGCTAGGTATATGGCCAGACCAAAGAGGTACAATGGAGAAGAAAGAGATGCCTGTGAGGGTTTAAAGATGTCACCTCAAGCTGGGTGCCAGTGGCTCACACCTGCAATCCTAGCTACTCCGGAGGCTGAGATCTGAGGATCGTGGTTCAAAGCCAGCCCAGAAAAGGAAAGACTCTTATCTCCAATAAACCACCAGAAAACAGGAAGTAGAGCTATGTCTCAAAGGGATAGAGCCCTAGTCTTGAACAGAAGAGCTCAGGGACAATACCAAGGCCCTGAGTTCAAGCCCCATAGTTGACAAAAATAATAAATCAAAAATAAAAGATGTCATCTCATTCCTTGGCTCTCTTCCCTCAAAGCTCACCTCCCCATCTTCCTGTTTCTGTGCTTTGCTTTCTTTTCTGCCTTTTTATTCTTTGGCTTTTTCTTATTCTCTGTCACTACTCCTCCCTCTTTCTCTCCATCTCTCCCTCTCTGCCCCCATATCTCTCTCTCTCTCTCTCTCTTTCTCACACACACACACACACACACATGTACACACTCTCCTTCCCTCCTTCCTTCTCTCTTCTCTCTTCTTTATCTTCCTCCTTGATTGTGTATCTAACCTCTATTCCACTCACATACTCTAGTGAGTTTCTGAGGCCCACTGCTAACTAGCCTCCTCCCCCACTTTAATTACCAACTGTGCCCTTACTCCTGGCCCAACTGCATCAGCATCCTCTTAGAGTACCCCCCCCCCCCACACACACACACACCTTTCTCCCTGCCTCCTGCACTGAAATCACAGATATGCTTTGCCTGGTGCTATTTGCTTCTGCATCTGACCTTCAAGGGGTCATTGGTGTCACTTGATTTGCATGGTGACTGTCACAGTGAGATGCACATGATATCCTTTGATAAACAGTAGCTCGTTGGTAATGGTGATGAGAACAGGACAACAGTGACCATGACAATGACAGAAATAATGCACCAGCTCCAAACGGTCCTGTCTGGGTCAGGCAAAGGCAATTGGCATTGAAACACAACTGCTGGCATGACCGTTCTTGTGCCTCTGCCATCAGCAGACAAGGTAGGGAGGTGAACGCTGAAGCAGGAGCTATTTTAGAACAGAGGCATATTTGCCATTTTGGAATGGGAACATATGTTATGCTAATGATTCAAGACCATAAGCATCTGTAACATGCATGATTTGCACAAAGGCTTCACAAAGAGACCATCTGATAATGCATGCGTTCATCTGTTTTCTATCCTGTAGCAAAACAAAAATTCAACCTAAGGCTTAAATAATGTTCAGAATAAAGGACTTCTGTACACAAATCCTGATGAGACAGAACTCAGTGAATTGGTGATACCCAAGGCTCCTTGGAGACACCAAGACATAGGACTCTCCATTAGCAAACAGTGGGGGACACACTGGCTTTGAAAACTGCACCCCGTGACATATTGCATCAGAATAGCAGCATGCTATATGCATATACACTGAGGTCCTCCCGAGCTGATTATTGGAATTTGAAAGCCCAATGTTAAATACATTGACTACTAAAAGTTAAATTAAGCCGAGTGCTGGCAGCTCATGCTTGTAATCCTGGCTACTCAGGAGGCTGAGATCTGAGGATCATGGTTCAAAGCCAGCCTGGGCAGAAAAGTCTGTGAGACTCTTATCTCCAATTAACCAGGTAAATTACATTTACAGTTAAAGAAACTATATGACAGAGGGCTTCAAAACTCACTGCTTCCAGATTCTCTTTTTAGGGCTGATACTCTTGCAATTGCTTGTGCCTATATGTATTCTGAACAGGGGCAGACCACAAAGTGGGGGTTGCTGCTCAGTCCTCGTTATCAACCCCCAGATGCATGCTCAGTGGCTTGATGCTGGCCACCCCCAAATTGGCCACAATAATAATATTTACACCATGGGAATCAGCAAAAGCTACCATGCAAGCTTTCTGTTTGTTTTTAGTCCATTGTCACCAGCATACCAGAGACTTGAGCACGTGTACAGAGTCTCACTTAAATAACATATGTGAGATTCACTGTCATCTATCCTTGGGAGGTCCTGATTCCTCCTTTGAATTTATCCCTCCCTCCAATCTCTAATCTCCATGTGGACCAGTGAGTGCCCACATATAATAAGCACCATGAGCATTAATGGGAGAAATGTGGATGGATGGGAGAGGAAGGGAGCATGAGAGACTAAGGAATCACACAGGCAATGACATCATTTAGCCCCATCTCAGCCTGAGCCTGCACCACCTGGCAAACTGAAGGAGAGTTCGTTACAGGAGGAAACCCTCGCCTAGGGCTGCCAAGCCCTAACAGGCATGCTTGTCTGGCTGACTACTCTTACTTCAGGAGCCCTCTGATTATCACTTAGTGATCGAGTACTATTGAGATTCCTGCTAGAAAGGCATTCTAGTCTCTATGGGGAGGTCCAAGGGACAGGAGGGGCTGGTTCTGCTCATCCAATAGTACATGTTAGACACCCGCTACGTGGTACATAGTGGTGTACAGAGGCCCCATGGTCAGTAAGTCTTCACTGGCTGGGTAAACAAATGAAATTTACCCTTTTATAAGAATAGTCAACCTTATGAGTTTGATGGAAAAATTAAAATTTTACAGTTTGTAATCTTTCTGCCAAGGCTAAAAAGTTTTTTGTGCTGTGTTTTTGGGAACTGTGTTAATAATCAATGAAATCCATTGATTTTTCTAAGAAAATAAGAATCTTATCCCAAGTGATATGTGGAACCTGGTCATAGATATTTCGTGATTTAGGTTTCTATATTAAAAGATTTAGTTCTGTTTTTGAGCAACATGAAAAAATGGTCAGTTGACTTTTTCACCCCCTATTTCATATGAATTTTAGGTATTGAAATGAAAACAAATTAATAAGAGAGTATTTTAATGAAAGAAGGGAAAGTATATTCATGATACAAATCTGTAATTCTCTTTGCAAATTTCCTTTAATATCAACAAAAAGATGGAGTCCCATTAAATGAAAAGGTGCTAATAACCAAGACAGCTACATTATTTTGCATCTCCAGAACAAAAGTAAAACGCAGGTATCACCTTCTTGGGTCAATAATACTAAAGTAATTATGTTCCTGGATAACAATGGGTTTTATGAATAAAGATTGATTTCATTTCACAAAGCCAGTGGTAAGATCAGTTTATAGGAAACCATGTTTCAAGAAAGCTTGAAATTTTTATAGTGGTTTGTAATGAGTCATAAAACAACACAAAAAAATCTTTCTCACACTTCCTTATCCATCATTTAACGTATCTAAAGTATCTTCCCTCTACCATCTGTGGATTCTATTTAGAATTCCTATGGTGACTTCAGTCTGTAGGGGACACAGAGTGCTAGCAGAAAATAGCAATAGTTCTAACTGTATACCACTCCAGATAATCCTGTGTATGTGTGTGTGTGTGTCTGTCTGTCTGTTTGTCTGTATGTATGTATGTATGTATGTAGTATGTCTGTATGTCTGTCTGTATGTCTGTCCATCTGTCTATCCTGGGGCTTGAACTCAGATCCTGGGCACTATACCTGAGCTTTTATGCTCAAGGTTAGCATGCTAGCACTTGAACGACAGCTTTTTGGGAGATGAGACACTCACAGAATTTCCTGTCCCAGCTGGCTTTGAGCCGCAATATTCAACCTCCTGGGTAGTTAGGATTTCAGGCAGGAGCCACCGGCACCCAGCAATTCTAATTCTTTATTCAAGAATGAGTACTTCATTGGAAGCAGATCAACCCCTTTGATGACCAATGTCAGGTCCTTTTCCTAAAATATAACCACTTTTCTAGAAATAATTTAATCAGTTAACGTCTCTCCATCATAAGAGAGCCAGTCCACATGCTGAGAAGATTCTTCTCCACCTCTTCCCTCTGTGTGTAATTTTCCTCACCATTTATAACAATCTCAGAGCCTTCACTGTCCCATGTCTCTCCTGCTCCAAACTGAAACACCTTTAAGAAACCATGACATCAGTACTTTTGCTCCATAAATAAATTTCGGCTAACACCCTGGCACTATTGTCACCTTAAAGAAATAAAAGCTGGTTTCACAATTCTAGGTAAGGAGAATGAGGCCCCTTGTGGGTGAACTGCTCTGCACAGAGGAAAACACTGAGTCTCTGGGGACACTGGCCATCCTAAATTCACCTGCAGCTGGACTTATTTTTAAATGGGGCTGAGTATGTAGGACCTACCTACAGTCCCAGCACTCAGGAGGCAGAGGCAGGAGGATCACACATCTGCAGCTTAGCCTAGGCTACATAATGAGACTTTGTCTCAGAAATGAAAGGAAATAGAGTGTCATTCATTGGAAGAGCCCTTGCCCAGCATGTGCAAGGGCAACAAAAAAGAAAGGGGAAATTTTTCCCAGGTCAAAAAAGGAAGAATCAGTCCAGAAATCACCAAGGAAGAACATGTCAATCTCCACTGCAAAAACAGAATGGCATCTCGTATCTAAAGGTTCCCTTCAGTAAAAGGTAAAACACAAGCTGGGTGCCAGTGGCTCACACCTGTAATCCTAACTGCTCAGGAGGCTGAGATCTGAGGGCTGAAGTTTGAGGCCAGCCCAGGAAAGGAAAGTCCATGAGACTCTTATCTCCAATTAACTGCCAAAAAGCCAGAGTAGAGCTGTGTTTCAAGTAGTAAAGTGCTAGCTTTGAGCACAACAGCTCAGGGACAACACCTGGACACTGAACTCCAGCCCCAGGACTGGCACCAAAAGAAAAGAAAAAAATTAAAACACAAGAAAGAAAAATTAGAAAAAAAGAAATGAAATCCGAGTTAATTCTCAACAGTCACTGGAAACAGTCATCAACTAATGCTATATTCTCATTGATCGTTTTTCTTAAATTTCTTTTTTTTTGTTCTTTATTCTGTGTATGTGAGTTTGTTTACATGATGTTTCTTGATACTGTAACCATGGCTTATTTTTTAAAAAAAATAATAAGCATGCTAATGCGTGCATGGTATTAGATCTAATAGTTAATCCATTAGTGGCTAAGTTCCCTATTTCCAGATGTGTGGGATGGTTCTAAATGTTGTTTCCAATAATACATCTGTACAAGAAGAGCCAGCCTTTCCCTGCATCTCAGAATCCACTGCTAGGACTTACCCCTCAAAATGTGGTCACAGCGGGGTGCGATGCACAGAGTCTCTCCCCCTCATAGAAGGAGTGAGCAATGGTTCTCATAAACACAGGACAGGATGTAAAGAGTTAAATGGTTACCCCCACCCAAAGATAATAGTTTTCTTTTTCTCTGAACTTATGAATAGAGCCCATGATGGCAGGTTTAAGTGAAGGATGGAAAGCGACGTATGTACCTATTTGAGTGTACCCTATATAGGCAACCTCTAAATGTTCTTACAAGGACACATGTCCCTGTAAGAGCGAGGCAGAGAAAGCTTGGGCACCAACCAGGACATGAGAAGGTTCACAGGAAGAAGGGCGTGTGATGACAGAGATGTACGTTGGAAGAACACCAAGTATGGTTGACCACAGCCACCAGCTGGAAGAAACAAGAAAGAACACCCTCCAGGGGTCTCAGGCCCTGCAGACACCCTGATCTCAGATTTTTCAACCCTTAGAATCACAAGATAGGCTATTTCCAACTTGTGTTCATCTGCAGCGGCAGTCTTTAGAAATAAATACTGCACTGTGAGAGAAAACATTCATTTACTTGAACGCTTTGGGAAATCATGGCACCAGATAAAATGACGGTAAACTATGTCCCTCAAATCCCACCCCTAGTAACTGAATGGATCTTCAGAAAGTAGGTTTGTTTCACCTCATCCATGAAAACGGACCTTCAAAACCCACAACATAAGCCTAAGCAATACATGGCCAACCAAAACGGGCCCCACCATGGAATGAAGGAATCGGTCACAGCAACACAAATGTCACAGGCCATCTTCCTACACACACACTCTATTGTGACTCAAACACGCTCTGTTAAACTCTCACCGGTGCCCAGATACCACAGTCTCTCCCCTGGAAGAATGAGGAAAACCAGAATCATAGAGTTCTTCTTCTTTTGCCTCCAAGAAGCAAAAGTTGAGTGGCATATAAAAATCCAAATCTTCTGGAACTAATGCTCTCTTAGATATGGTTTCTAATTTTAAGCACCTGTGCCTGATTATTGATCACAATGTGACTTTAAATGAACAGATTAAAACTTTCTCCATAAAAAAAATGAACTGTTCAAAGAAAGAAAGAAAAAATAATGATAGCTGCTCTCTGGAGAATGAGGCACTGTCTCGTTCCTAAACTTAGATGCTCACTTTGACAAGGGAGGGAGGGAGCTCTCCTGGCAAGCAGAGAGAGCAACAGCTTCGCGTGCTCTCTAGGTGAGACTCTGTCCTCTTCTCTGCTCCCACCCCACTACCTGGGGAAAACTCTGACACCCTTCTCTTTGTAGGTCCCTTACCTTTAAAGTGTTATTATCTCTACAGAAGTCAACTGAGTGTTGTTTTTTTCCCCCAAAATGTAGGTCGTCTTGAAACAACTGTCCCTCATAAACATTCCATCTCAAACTTTTCTACACTTTGGCCAAAAAAAAATCTTTTCCTCCCCCTTTTTCACATTGACCTCAGGATGACTTTGGTGACAGCTTTTAAGCGAACTTGGTAACCATCCCTCGGGATGGACGTAGGGAGTGATGGTTTTTGATGACACTTCCCAAATAGAAAAGCAATAACAATAAACCAAGGACAGCGCTCCCCTCCACCTCCGTGTTACCATCACAAGGAGCCTGTGGCATGGACAAGTTGACTGGATTATTCCCCACCGGTGGTGCAGCTGGACATCCATCCCCAGGACGACGTATGGAGGAGACTGCAGAGGACGGACAGACCTGATTCTGCAGAGCAACTCTGCCCATCTAGATCAGTGAACAGGAGATACCGCAAACAGGAGACAAAGAGACTGGGCCAAACATGGACCTAGGACAGCTCCACAGATGGTACCTGGACAACATGGATGCCCTCTAAACACACCACGGAGAGAGGGGCTTCTGGAGAAATACTGGGTTCCTGGTGACTGGGGAGAGGTGCTAGGCAGGCAGGCAGAATAGCGAAGCACCCACACCGGAAAAGACACATAGAAGAGACCAGAAGGGAGGGTAGAGCTCTTCTGGAGAGGAAGTACCAAGGACAGAGTTGGTATGAGCAGGAAGTAGAGAGAGAATCTATTTTCTTTAAATATGCATGATTTGTTTAACCAATTCCCTAGTAAGAGGCATTCGAATATTTCCAGGGGTTTTTTTTTGTCTATTTTGTCTTGTTTTTCCCCCTTTTTATTGTTATCATAAAGTGGTGATATTTAGGTAAGCCAGGTAAATAATACTCTTTTTGGTCAATGAAGTGGGTCTTATTTGCTTTGTAATTTCAACCATTCTTTAATGAATATCATACATCTGGCTGTACACTTGATAGAGAGTATAACCAAGGGATAAATTCCTAATGAAATTATTGAATTCTTAATTCCTAGTGAAATTATTGTGTCAAAAGGTTATGATCTTCTCATCTACTTAGAAAAGACCGAGAAAGAGATTTGTCATCGAGGATTGAGATAGCCCAGGGACTCAGGCTTGGCATTATTACCTGTTTATTCTAAAAGTGGATGCAGAGGAGAGAAAAGATGTGAGGTATCAAGCCCCAGAGAGATGGGAAATTTAAAGCAGCTCCTAGTCTTCAAATGCCTTGAAAATCACAGTGTAATATTCTGACCACATTCCATTACCTACAATGCTAGTTGCCAGATTCCAGGAATATCAGGACTTGTTGCCAACCCCAGGGCCTCTGGTTCAACAAATCTGAGGTGGGGCCTGAGACTGGGCATTCCTCTGAAATTCCCAGTAAGGCCATTTAGCTGATTCTGGTACCAGCCCAGCAACACCACTGGGTAGCGAGAGACTCCAGGAGGGCCCAGCTGACTAGCATCTGCACTTGGGTTTGACCCGACATTTCTAACTTCAGAAAAACATTAACTACACTGATGCAGTCATTCTCAGCCTTGGCTCCCAGTAGAACCACAAGGGAAACCTTAAAAAAGAAGAAGAAGAAAGGAAATGCTCATGCTGATTATAACCAAGAGACCAGGATGTTCATAAGGATCCACATGGCAGGAGGTTCATGAAGCTTCTAGACGATTCTCTGTGCAGGCCAACTTGAAAACCTCCATTCTATTGAAGTGCCTGGGTGTCTCTCTGTGGACTGTGGACACTGGGTTCGCCATGTCCCTCCTGCCTCTCAGTGTGGACATCACAGGCACCAGGGCAGGGTGTGGACAGTTTTCATGGTTGGATGTGATGATTTGTTGTGATCATGAACAGATTTGCCCAAACAAAAGACTTGGCTGCTGATTTTACCACAATTTCAGGGCTACATCAAGATGGTAAAGGCAATGGACAGAAAGACAAATGGTCTAAAATCCGCCACCCTGATAACAGTTCTCTGTTCTATCTCCAAGGCACATGCCTAGAGCTTGGCCTTCAAAGAGCATTGTTAATGTTTCTATTGTGACTCGGAGACCACAGGTTGAACTCAACAAAGAGATTGCATCTCTTGGCTAAAGAAAGGTAACTTTTCCAGGATCTTTCCCGAACTTATTGGTGGTATTTCAGTGACTGACAAACAGACAAAAATATATTTATTTAGGGATTATTTATATTGAAAACTAGACATGAGATTTTTTTTCTCTGTCAACATTCCAGTAATATTGGCTATTTGAACAAAAGGAGAGGTATTTTTCCATTCAATCCTGAATGCTCAGAATTCTCCAGTTTATATTCAGAAAGACATTTGGTTTTATTGATCATGTTAGCCGAATAAGTTTAAACTCCAATAGCCAGGCAAGAAGAAGTTGATTTTCTCTTTATTGTAAAGGTTATTAAGAGGAAATCAGACTTAGAAGCTATTTGTCTTCAGGAAATCCTAGAGTCAGAACCACTCAAAAATGTTCTAGAAGTTTTGTTCAAAGGCAATACCTATATGATTTTCAAGAAATACCATGTCTGTTGGAGGGATATTAGTTTTCTTTTTTAAGATGTGCCCTATCTCAATAAAGTGCTTTGTCTATGGCAATCGATACTATTTCTCGGCTTTTAATTGATAAGAGTTCCTACATTCCAATAACAGTCTAATCATCAATCGAACCCAGTTGGATTGCCTATAATCCAGAATTCTTCGTGATAAATGGTAACCTCTTTGTCACACACTTTCTCAGAACCCATTATTACGAATAATAATCTTTTCTTGGTATTTTTTCCAACTGTTATCCGATCTGAAAAAAGAAAGAGGTGTCTAAAACACTAGCTGAGAGAGATTTTGCTAAATTTCTCCCAAGTTTGTGTGTGTGTGTGTGTGTGTGTGTGTGTGTGTGTGTCTGTCTGTCTGTCTGTCTGTCTGTCTGTCTGTGTCTGTCTGTCTTTGGGTTGCAGATTTCAGGGAAAGCCAATTCTCCTTGGACAATTCTCAAAATCACTAGCAGTGGTGCTTCAAAGAAAAGCTCAGATGCCACCAAAAAACAAAAACAAAACTCTTTTCCTGGGTTTTTTAGACATTTTGTAAATCATCAGTGAAAAGGAAAGGGGAAAATCTATGGTTGGCATATCACACTATGGTATTAAAGTCACAAGTGGAGGCAGAAAATTGTCCCCACCATCAGTCTTAAGAACTCATGCTTTTTTTCAGATAAGATTTTTTTCCCTCAGAAGTTTCTTATACGTACTCTCTGATAGGATTGTGTGTCTCTTCCAACCACTCTCTCCTTGCTTCCTGTGAGAAATCCGGGATGTGATTTATAGAAATGACCACAATATTTTTTAAATGAAGTTATGCAAATCTGATAGACTAAAGTAAATGTTTCATAAAACCAATGACTGTTTAAACTGTAGGACTAAATTGTTTGTATATAAATATTACCTTTTATATTCCATTTGAGTTTTATGTAGATGAACACATTACTTTAATGACCTGCATTTACGGAGGGAGAGGGAGAGAGTCGCTCCCTGAAATTCTCACCAGCCAGATGGCTGCCTTTTCTTGCATGAGATTAAAAGATGTTTCTCATTCGCCGCGTGCTTCTGAGGCAAATTAATATCGCCGGCTAAATTGCTTGTGTTTTTGGAATAAAATTTAAAGAGAACTTTTTAAAGTGATTGGTGTCACAGGTTCTCGGAGCAGATTGCTCTCCAGGTAGAGAGACATTCGGTAATTAATGGAAAGAATTCTGTGTTAATTGACTGCTTCGGGAAGGGAGATATAATGAGTCCTTATTAATCATGAAAAGAGATGTACAGCATGAAGGCCCCACAATAATTGCTCCAACAGTGGAGAAATGTTAATTAATGAAAAGAACAATGATGTAAGAAATTAGCTGCATAATGCTCACCACCAGTGGTGGTTTGGATTTGAAGCACATTATTTAGAATGGGAACCACAAAATCCTGCCTTAAACAGCAGATCATGCACTCAAATTTCGTGTGGTAAGAGGAGGAAAAACTTCTCTCCCAATTCCTGACATCTTTTCTTAAAGAAGCAACAAATTTTTGCCCAGAGCTCTATTTATTTCAAAGAAAATGACCTTGTCATTCATCTGTAGGCTACACATCTAACAGCAAAAACGATCCCCAGTCCAAACAAGGTCGTTTATTAATGTCATTTAATTTGAACACAATTGAGTCCTTTTGACGGCTAAGGACAAAAAGAAGTGGAAGGTATGATTTCCACACCCCTAAACTGAAATAAGCAAATGTAAATCTTGATATTTTCTAGCTGATATCAAGAAAAAATTCAGACTCACTTTGGGATGTGGGTATCTTTTTTTTTTTTTTAAGAATCTAATTTCAAGTTTCAGGGAGAACCTACAGCTTCTTCTCTAACAAGTCATTTTCCAGAACAGGAATTGAGTTTATTAACATGCAGACCCTGTTGGAGCTCTGGTCCCCTGGTGTTTGAGCTCCTCAGAATCATTAATGGCCACGGGTCAAAGCCATCTTGATGGCTCTGCTGTGTCTCATACCTCCAGGATCCAACAGCAATACTTCTATAAGCACCATACCCAGTTCCTTGGATGGACTTAGAGGGACTGGCCTGCGCCCTCCAGCTGGTAGGGGAGTCCCGCTGACTGGGCCTTGCTTTTCCTTCCAGGTGGAATGTCCTGGGACTCCAGGGTGCCCTCCTCTGCCACTTCATCGAGCCCGTTTACCTCCACAGCATTGTGGTGGGCAGCTTGCACCACACCGGCCACCTCTCCCGGGTCATGAGCCACAGGATGGAGGACATTGGCCAGCTGCCCACCTCCTACCGGCACAACCGGCCACTCCTAAGTGGTAAGAAAACACTGCCCGGGAGACTGACAGCTTCTCCCCTGCACAGCATAAGATTTAACCTTTAACCAACCAATTATTTTATGTTGGGGGTGTGGGGTGGGGCTGGCCTGGGGCTTGAACTCAGGGCCTGGTCACTATACCTGAGCTCTTTTTGTTCTACAACTTTGAACCACAGCTCCACTTCCAGTTTTTTGAGTGGTTAACTGGAGATAAGAGTCTCATGGGGACTTTCTTGCCTGGGCTGGCTTTGAAACGCGATCCTCAGATCTCAGCCTCTTGAGTAGGTAGGACTACAAGCAAGAGCCCCTGGCACCTAGCTCATGTTTTTTAATAGAGAAAAATAAAATCACAAGCTAGGTAAATGTTTTTTGGATAAAACATGCTGTTTCTATTACTGGCATGCTTAACATCTACATGTTTCAGTCTTGGAATTTCTGCATCTATGCTGAGGGGGAAAAAAAGGACGATTTTTTTTTTTTCCAATGCACAGCAAGATTGTGACATTGAATATAAAATTTTAGAGAATCGATTGCTAAACTGTTTTAAAAATTGTTGTAAGACTCTTGGTTTATGTTCATGTGACAAACATTACTGTATCGGTGATAAACCAGAGATTATCCACTGCCTTTCTCTGTGATACATATTGTCCTCGATTTTAGATGTATTTCTGCTGCCGCTCACTTTTCTATTTTTGTGTGAGTCCAGATTTTTTTTTAAATACCTTTCCACCAAGCTGAAGAATCTTAGGTAGAGTGTAAGACCTCTTTAATTCAGGAGAAATTTCTGAACTTTAATGCTCATGAATAGTGTTTCGCAAAATAACTCTGGTAATAGCCAATATTTTCTGATATATAGAGCATAACCTATAATGTCATTTTTTTATGTTACAGCCAACACAGATAAATGATGAATCAACAATTTTTTCATACATCTTTTATGTAAAACACGTGAGGTTTAAAAAATTTTGAAGCCAGACATAGATACACACCTGTAATTCCAGTACACAAGAGTCTGAGACAAGAAATCTCAAGTTTGAAGCCAACTGAGGCTCCACATAAAGGGGACTCTGTCTCAAAAAAAATCTTTTTTTTTTTGAACAGACAGTTTTGTCCTGCTCCCACAAGTCCCAGGAAAATACTTCCATTGTCAATATATTTTAGCTAAACATCAACAAATTTATCAACATAATCCAGGCATGTATCTAATCATCAACAAATATATGTTGATTTCTTACAAGGTACCAGGCACATCCTACTAGAACAGTGCCTTGTGAGCCGAATGCTAAAGGAGAAAGTGAGCATAGGAAGGGTCTAGAGAGTGAGAAACTGTGGAACAACCAAGAAGAGAGGATACTGAATACAAACAGAAGAAAGGTTTCCAAGGAAGTTTCCAGAAACAGGCAGGTTACAGCTGCCATCTTGGGATAAGCAAATCAGAAAGAATGGTGGTTGAGGGCTGGTTCCCAGATCGAATACTAGGCAGGTAGCTGTGGCATGCATAGAGCAAAGGGCAGACTTGAACATATCCTAAAAGCCATTGAGTTCTACCTCTTGGCAGGTGGCAAGTTTTCTGGCACCAGGAGCTGGTAAATAATTAAAAGAATCTGGTATTATAAGAACAAGGTTAGAAAACAGCAGAACCTGACAGCTTCCTGGCCCTGAACACTGGATAACTTTCGAAGAATGTTGGGAACCTGTGCCGATTCAGAATGCAGAGTGCAAGCCGCAGTCATTTATCTTTATGAATAAGGCCACAATCCTTTTGACTGTAGAAACAAAGTCTCTGGAAGTCAGTGGAGGCACTAACTCTCCTGAGAAGACAGGCTTCAGGCTTCACGGTCCAGGTGACTTTGTTGCTGCACCTATAAACCATCAGACAGACACTCATGTATGGCGCCGCCTGGTGGCTATGCTCATGACCTTAGAGTGTGCATGTCCAATCATCAGCTGCCACGTATTCCACTGGTCAATGAAGGAAAGCGATAGTGGACTGTTATTTCTAAATACAAGCAGAAGCGGTGTCCTCCTATTACGCCATCTCCAGTATTTTCCATATATTCTCCATTAAATATGCTATTTAAGACAAGACAGTAGCTATAAAATGACGGCCAATTACGATGGTGTTTTTATTAGTAATAATGAGTAAAGGGACAATACAGACTTAAAAGTTACCACAAATCCATAAGTGCATGATACATTTACTAATTCCACTTTGATTGCTAATTCTACTTTAATCCCTCTGTGTGCGCATGCACATGTGCATACGCATGTATGTATGAGAGAGAGAGAGAGAGAGATCCCACAGTGTATCTAGCAGTAACTAAAATTCAGAAGGTCCCTTCTATTCCTGCCAGTTTGTGATTCTCTGCATGCCTGGAAGCATGCTATTTCGTTCATTTCCCAAAATTAAATGTAATGCCCTAGTATTATAGACTTGCCTCACTTCATGTAAAAATTATATCCCTGAAATGTCTTGTGTAAATTTGATTTGAGGGAGAGTGAATTACATTTTAAGTACAGTAGCCTTGCCGGATATTTAATGGCAGGCTGTAATAGTCTCACTTCTATAATGCCTTCTTATAAAAGGTAAATAAGGTGCTCTCCTTAAAATAAAGCATCTATATTTAACTACATGGGCCATAATAAAGCTTATTTCATGGAAGAATTATGGATTTTTTTTTTACCAGTCCTAGGGCTTGAACTCAGGGCCTGGGCACTGTCCCTGAGCTTCTTTTGCTCAAGGCTAGCACTCTACCACTTGAGCCACTGTGCCACTTCTGGCTTTTTCTGTGTATGTGGTACTGAGGAATCAAACCTAGGGCTTTGTGCATGCTAGGCAAGCACTCTACCACTAAGCCACATCCCAGCCCCAGAATTATGGACTTTTTAAGGACACATTTTCCCCCTCATCTTTTCTTGGACTGTCTGCATGAGTTTCTTGAAGAGGACCTCGGAATGGCAGAGTGCAGCGGTGAGCTGTGCTTCCCTTGCTCACTCCACATATCCAGCCTGTCCACATTAGAACCTTCTATGGAACTGTCTGCATGGGTCTGTAGGCTAGAAGCCAGTGCAAGCCGAGCACTGGTGGCTCACACTTGTAATCCTAGCTACTCAGAAGGCTGAGATCTGAGGATTATGGTTCAAAGCCAGCCCAGGCAAAGAAAATCTGTGAGACTCTTATCTCCAATAAACCACAAGATAACTGGAAGTTGTGCTTCCTCAGCACCACATAAGCAAAAAGAAAAAAGCTGGAAGTGGCGCTGTGGCTCAAGTGGTAGAGTATACTTTCCTTGAGCTGAAGAGCTGAGGGACAGCACCCAAGCCCACAGTTCAAGCCCCACAACCGACCAAAAAAAAAAAAAGCCAGAATGACACCTGGCAAGTAGACTTAAAATTGGCAAACTAACACATAGTGAGGGCAATCATACCCATGTGCAAAAAGTTTGCTTAGAAACCAAACATCTCCCTCTGGGACCCAATAAACCAAAGAGGAATCTGGAAGTCATCTGGCCAACTATGTTAAAATATCTTCGGAAAGCAAGTCTAGGCTGTGTGTGTGTGTGTGTGTGTGTGTGTGTGTGTGTGTGTGTGTGTGTGTGTGTAGAGCAAAAAAAATCTGAAGTTTAAAGCCAAGCCTATATGCATAGTGAAACTCTGTCTCAAAATGTTTGTTTTGGGGGGGTTTTTGGGGAGGGTTGTTTGTTTTGCTCAGTTGTGGGGCTTGAACTCTAGGCCTGGGCACTGTCCTTGAGCTCTTCAACTCAAGGCAAGAGCTCTACAACTTGAGCTACAGCACCACTTCTGGTTTTCTGGTGGTTAATTGGAGACAAGATTTCTCACAACTTTCCTGCCGAGGCTAGCTTTGAACTGTGAGCCTCAGATCTCAGCATTCTGAGTATCTAGGTTGACAGGCATGAGCCACTGGCACCCAGCAATTTTTTTGTTTTTAAGCAATCTGTTCTGTCTTATCATTATTCCAAGGAAAATACTTCTATTATCAATATTTTTAATTTTATCCTAACAGCTTCAAGTTTATCAGCATAAGCTGGGAATTCATTTAATCATTTCACTATATATATATATATATATATATATATATATATGTAAATATATGTATATGTATATATACACACTTATATGCCAGGAACAATCCTGGACATGGTGGTATATAATACACATATATACATGTATATATTGGCAAGTAACAAATAGATTGGCAAGTAACAAACTAGGAACACATTTGCCCTCAGAGCTTTCAAAACTCACTCCTGCAAGGCCTCAGCCTTCTTGGGGAAAGAGGTAGCCTGGTGCTGCTCAAGCTTTAGGTTAAAAAATAAACTAACATTCCTAGTCAGGCACGTGGGGTATACACCTATAATCTCATCAATAGAGAGTTGAGGCAGAAGGATCAGGTTCAAGGCTAGCCTGGGCTGCACAGTGAGTTCAAAGTCTGCTTCAGCTACGTAGTGAGACCTTGTTCTCAGTCTGTTACCATCATCAGCAGATGACATCCTCATAGCTGTATCCTGTCCATTGAGCAAGGTGTAGATGGAGAATGTAGTACCAGGCTGACATGAACAGTCTATAAAATAATTGCATGCTTAACTGTATATTGGTACATTTGCCTTTTAGATTCAAGTGAGCCTGGTTGCATCTCCTTGGGTATAATCAGTGTCAATCATTAATTATAGGGGTGTCAAAATTGTTCTGCTGTCATGAATATTTAGTAAACATTGCAAGTGTGATCTCTATGTGGTAGATTAAAAAAAAAAAAAAAAACAGAGGTGTGAGAAAAGAAAACCATTCTTCCTGGTTGCTCTGGGAGCTGTGGATTTTTTGGTAAACTTTTCTTTCTTTACTTTTCTTTATTTCCTTCTTTATTTTTTCCTTCCTTTTCTTTCTTTCTTTCTTTCTAGGGATTGAGTTCAGGACTTTGTATTTGCTAGACAGGTACTCCTCCTCTTGATCCACCCCTCTAGCCAATTGCTCTGGTTATTTTCAAGATTCTCCCTTCCCCCCCCCCCACCCTCCCCCCTTTGTAGGCTAACCTAGGGTATTATGCTTTATAGCTGGACTGCCAAATAATTGTATCATTCTCAGCTTTTTTCTGTTTATGTGGAAGTCTTGAGAAATTTTTGCCCAAGTTTGCCATGAACCTCAATCTTCCTGACCTCTCTCTCTCCCGAATAACTGATTTACACAAATGGTCCTCTAGTGCCCAGCTTTGGGGAATTTTTTTTCTTGCAACTAAAGAACAGAAGATACCCCTTAAAGTAGAGGCCCAAAGTGTACATAGACAACATCTCCAACAGGAGTAATACACATGTTGAATAAAAGCAGAAATGAAAAGAAAACATGTGTAATGTAAAAGGCATCCTGATCTTTGTTTATTGTCTGCTATCTTATTCCCTGGAACAATTAGGTGATTTATAATTAAGTTGGCAACGTTTCCTGGACTCTAGCTGGGAACATCTTTGATCTATGTGACTTGCAGGGCGCTAAACAAACGGGAGTTGACCTTCAGATCCTCCTTCAGGTGGAAATAGCAATGAGCATAGCACTTGATGCTCTCAAAGTGCTCTCACCTGTCTTCTTGACATTTGCAGCACCTTGTGAAGCAGAGAGCAAAAGAAGGAAAAGAAGGGAATGTGCCAAGTTCCCAGAAAAAAAGATGAACTTGAACCAAGGGTCTTGTCCCACAGGCTTGCCAGCCTGCACTTTCCCTCAGCTACACCATTTGAGGTTTTTTCCCTTCCTTTCTTCCTTCCTTCCTCCTTTCTTTCCTTTCTTCCTTCCTCCCTTTCTTCCTCCCTTCCCTTTCCTTCCCTCCCTTCCTTTCCCTCGCTCCCTTCTTTTCCTTCCCTCATTCCTCCCCTCTCTCCTCCCATCTTTCCCTGTCTCCTCCCTTCCTCTGTTCCTCCCTCCTCTCCCTCCTCCTCCCCTCCATTGTGTTTGCCTCATCTCCCATGTGTAGAGCAGAGTTCGTTGCCAAGATGACATGACTATCTCATGGCTGCCTCCCAGTCCTGTCAGAGCCTCAGTGAGGCTGGCAGACAAGTGTTAGGACTGAGGTCCAAGCCAGGCTGCAGCTGAGCCCTGTCCCCAGCAGACATCTGTGCACTAAGAGCCAACAGCAAAGTGGCAACACTTTCCACAGCCAAGAGGTGAAGGGAAGAGAGCAGGAGGAAAGACATCCTGCCCGGAAGCAGGCAGGCCACACGTTCACAGTGAGCACTCCAAAGCTTTCCTGTGAGTTTAGGGTTGAGGATTTGGGAGACAACCCAGCTCTGTGGGGTCATGGTCAGTCCTCCTCATCATGGAAGAGCCTAGAAGGGAGGAGGAGGAGGAGGAGGAAGAGGAGGAGGAGGAGGCGGTGGCTGCTGTAATGCTGAACCCGGCTGCACACATATCCGGAGTGGGGAATGCTTCTCTTTGTACCCAGTCATCCTTGACCTCAGCAGCTGCCTCCTTCTGCCAAAATGGTCCCTGCCCAGTAGGACCGCCCGTGGCTGCCAATGGGCCAGATTGTCCCCCTGCCCAGCTCTCAGGGGTGGGCAGCTGCCACCGAGAATCACTATGAGGGAAAAAAGAAGAGCTGACATAAATGGAATTAGCCTGAATGTCCAACATTGCCCATCCGCAACCAAGAGAAGGTCACAGGGTGACTTTCAGGGTGGGAGCCGGACTGCATGCGTGACGGACGGCCAGCTCAGACCTGTGTTCCGCAGAGAGCGGGCCTTGGCTCTACCCAAGAACCCCTGCACTGGAGACAAATGCTGAGGACACAGGATGATCATGGGGTCTGTGACTGTGCAGTTCAGCGTTGAGTGGGTCTTCCCCTGAACTGGAATACATGCTGACTCCAAGCGGGCACTTTGTGCCTCCCCAGGCAACAGGGCCCTGCCCGAGGGGGAGGAGGTCCGCTGCTGACCCCCAGGGTTTGGCTGTGCTCAGCTGGCCAGTGCTTTGCACTGCAGGAGCTTCCTGACACCAGGGATTATCCATCAACCATCAACAGCTGGTGACACATTCCCTGCAGAGCCAGGACAACAGTCCTCTCCAGACTCACGAGCAAGAGGATCGTGGATGGATCGCTATCCTTTCTACCAGGTGCTGGAAGGAAGGAGGGAGTGGGAAGACAAAAGGAGGAGGCAGGTGGGGCTGGGTGGTAGGCTGGCCCTCCTGAGCTAGAACTAGACAGGAAAGAGAGAGAGCCAGATGATGCAAAAAAAAGCTTTGGGAGCCCTGGAGTAGGGTGGGGGGAACTGAGAGACACAAGAGACTCCCCGTGGAGGAATATGAGAGAGGTTTCTGAGTTAACACCCAAATATTCCAGAATACCATTGGAGTGTCTACTTACTTTTGTGGCTTCACCATGAGACTCTGATCCATGTGGCATATCCCCTACAATGACCGCAGGCTGTATCATGCCCAGAGCAATCTAGAGAATTGACTCTAAAGTTGAGCAACATAACCTTCAAGAATGGAAAAGGAGGGACAACAAAACGTAAGGTGAAATAGTGCTGGAGTCTTGCTTACGAGTCCTCAGGTAGAATCCCGCAGGACGGGGAAATTTCAGCAGGTGCTCACTGCAGGCCATTCACCCCCTTAGCCCAGCATTTCCAGGAAGTCCTAGGCGGAAGGAGCAATGTTGGGAGATAATTGTGCAGGATTGGAGGGTGAGATCGAAAGTCAGAAGCTGCAAAGTATGGCCAGCTCCTTGTGACAAAGCTGGTGCTCTCCCACCCCAGGGCAGGAGGGATGCTCCACTAGCTCCCTCTGCTCTGTGGGCATGAAGATGGGCATAAAGATTGTGGAACCCCAGTTAGAAGTCAGAGCATACAACTTGGCAAGGGGAAACTGACACACTCTGAAACAAGGACTTCCCTCAAAAGTCAAGGTGTTTTCTGGGAAGAGCCAGCTTCGTGGACATAAAAATCCATCAAGTCACTCAAGGATCTGAACTGAGAAGGGTTCAATACTCAGTTATCTTCTTGAGCTTCATAATGATGTTGCAACAAAAATAACTCACATTTCACTATGCACTGTCTTCCAGATTATGTAATCAGTGTTGTTTCTAGATCACATTGTTTAATTATATGTATATATATTAGTTTTTTTCTCATTAAATAAACTATAAATCTAAGAATCTATCTAGGATTGCTTACCACCCCTGTGTTTTGCCTTGAACCTAACATGGGCATGCAGTAGGTGCCCAGTAAATACATACTCTTAAATTTGTTTTTACAGGGATGTGTTTGGTTCCTTCATTCATTCAACAAGTATGTATAGATGGGGAAATCTGGGCTGAATTTTATTAGCAAGCAGCCCATTAAAATCCTTTAAATTAAAAGGTTAAAAAATAGGCCCAACAATGACTTTCAGCAGGGGCAGCCCCTGATTTTTCAACCATCATCCTTACAGGTCACCTGAGACCTTCCATATGACTGGCCTTTAAAGATGAAAAGCAGGATGGTTTGCAGGTGACTATCTCATCCTCAGACACTCAGACGCAGGCTGGATTTCCTGTCATCTGATCTCTACGAGAGTTCTGTTGGGGCCAGGAATACTCATGCTTGACTGCCTCCCCTTTCTTTCCTGACAGGAGTGAGTAATGCCCAAGTGCTGCAGCCAGGGAAATCTCCCCACTTCAGTGTCAACTGGGTTGTGGGCAACGCGGACCTGGAGATTATTAATGCCACCACCGGGAAGAGGAGCTGTGGGAGTCCATCCCGACTCTGCAAGCACGTGTTCTCTGCCCGGTGGGCACGGCTGTATGGTAGGGTAGGTCGCACCTGTCCTTCCTGAGGGACAGCTGGCTGCAGCTGGACTCAGGTTCAAGCCCAGGGGAACGGGGCCTCATTTGGTCTGTGGTGAGGGTGAGGCAGGATGCCAACAATTAGCGTGGCTTTGTAGTGTGGCCAGGCCCTAGGCCAAGTGCCTTACCCCAGGTATCTATGTACCCCAGTACCTAGAAACTTCTCGAGTTCTATATTATTCCCAGGTCAGATAGAAGGAAACTATTACTCAGAAAACCTTAGTGATTTCTCCCAAATTTCACAGGTAGTTGTTGGAATTTCTCCCCAATCCCAAAGCCTACTGATTCCCACTACAGCAATATTCAGAACCTGATTTCTCTTCAGCAATAGGAATTTTGTTCCCCCTCTCGAAAACAAGAGCCAAGCAATAAAAAATGTTTTACTCATTTTTCTGTACTTTTTTCTTTTAATCCAGGAAATGATTCTAGATAGCAGTAATTGCATTGTGGTTTTAGGACAAATACAAAACACACAAGTCACGCTTAACATCTGATGGTCAACTTTAAGAATACTGGAAATTGCACATGTTCCTCTGAGCATGGTGGATACTTCTGCCCCTCTCACAACCACAGCAGACATAGGTCTATCTATGACCTGGCTGTCCATCCTATAGCTCTGACCAGAGCTCTCAGCCTCCATCCTGCCTGCACTAGCCAATTCCCCAGATCTCACTTCTTCCAAACACTTTGGAAGGTCAGGAAAGTGTTGATTTTTCTTACTAAACAAACAAGGCCTCTTCTTTTGCATTTGCTTAAGGGGACATTGGCCAGTATGTGGACACAATGATCTACAAACTCCAAACACCCTGCAATGCTGTGAGAATCATTGCTCCCCAACACTGGCCTGCCCTTCATCCTTCCAACATCCTTCGCTGTTGGGGAAATGAAGCTGCATTTGATCCCTTCCTTGTCTTGGCTCCAAAGTTTTATAACTCAGAAGCCTGATGGGGCTGACATGGATGCCTGATAGAGCATGTTCTATTTTTATTTTACTCCTGGTCAACTAAAAACACACCCCGAAGTCTTTCTTCTTTCCTGCCTTTCTCCCTTCTGAGCCCCTCGTCTTCCTTCCAAGATTTAAAACAAACTATTTAGCTTTTGTTTTTAACAGCACCTTAGGTATATGCTGTGTTGTGTGTGCTTGTTCATTGTTTGTAGACTTGATTTTAAAAAAAAGTTCCTCCATACCTTGGTGCCCATAGAATTGTCTGAACAGAACTTAAATAACTGGCACAACCATCGTTCTTTATCCTACTGCCTTTTATTTTAAGGAAGAGAGAAAGAACAGCAAAAAGGCTGAGACTAAGAGCTGGTTTTTGCTTAGAGAATTTCTCTGTGGAAGCTCCTGTGCCCACTGGTGATTGATCTGCTCTTTCCTCTTCCTGTCCACAGCTGAACACACGGTTCCCAAGCAATGGAGACACGCCATCCATGTACTGTGAGGCCAAGCTGGGGGCTCACACCTACCAGTCTGTTAAACAGCAGCTGTTTAAGGCTTTTCAGAAAGCTGGCCTAGGCACCTGGGTGAGCAAACCACCAGAGCAAGATCAGTTTCTACTAACTCTCTAAGTCACTGGACTCCTTAGCTATTGGACCGAAGAGAAACGCCGGGAGAGGACGTGGCCAAGTGTGTGGAGCGCTGTGGTGTGTCTGTTCATCTGTTCTCAGCGTTTACCTTCCTTCAGCAATCCAGAAACACATGGGTGTCCATGTTTGGATGAGCAACTAGAGTTGACTCCAAATCAATCAGTGTTTGGATGAGCACAGTAGATTTGGCTTCTCCCCTAGCTACTAATTCCAATAATTTTATCCACTGAATCTAGAGGTCCAAGCATCATTGCATTAGCTCCATCTCTTCTTTGTGACATCAAGAAGAAAGCATCTATTCAGAGAGCTTAGATGCAAGTTTAGAAGGTAGTGCTGAGGCGCACTTAGTTCAAAAATGAGCCTTATACACGGGCCTCTGGGCTTCCCACCCCTGCTATGAGCCTTTCTGGAGATATTTTTGGGTCTCACTAGCACAAGTTTATGTGACATTTCAAGATTAGTCACAAATGAAAAGAAAAAGCCATGGGCTCCCCCTCCCCAAATAAACTAATAGGAATGCTCTGTTGTTTTCATCATTTATTGAGGTCTCTCCATTTCCTTTCCAAAAGGATTTGAGGTGCACACTATTAAAGAACAAATTAAATAGGGCCAGGCTAATGAAAAACACACTTGCAAAGCAAAGGAATAATTGCCCAAGGCACCACAGAGTTACAATCCATAATGTAAGAAAATCATTATTAGATGTCCTATGGACAGAATATTGCAAACCAACCCAGGCCTAATCAGTCCATCACACCTCTTCCTTTATTTTGGTAGAGAATGTTAGCCATCAAAGTTTGAGTTCTCTGAGTTCATAGCTCTCCCCTACAAACTTCCATACAAGGTAGAGTCTTTTTAAACCAATTTTTATTAGAAAGTATACACACACACATACACACACACATACATTCTCTCATGTACACACACACACACACACACACTCACACACACACACACACACACACACACAAACCATCCAAATAATCCTTAATTTAGATTGAGGAGCTACCAGTTCCCTATCTTTTTTAAGTTTTCCATCATAATCTCACATGATTGGCAGAAAGAAAACAGCAATTCATTTACCATAATTGCCGAAATGTAAGAGGTAAGGTATCATCACCTTTAGAATAGCAGCATAGAGAGCTGACAGCTGGACACAGGACCCTTTGCGAGTTCACCAATAGCATCATTACCAAAAGGAGAGATGCTGGATTTGTGTACTAGGGAAGTTTACCTCTCTAGCACATCTTTCACTAACCTAGGTCTTTTGAGTTATTTGAACTTTACCACTGAGAACTGATTTCTAACATTCACCTTGCTAGTTGGCTGATCTCTGACTTCCATGCATTTCCTGGGTGAAATGCATGTAGCCACCTATGGAACTGTGCCTTTTGGTTAGAATTCCAAGAATGCAAGTGTGCCAGTAGCCTACAAAAGCCACAGCTATCACAACAATCAGGCAACAATGAGACAAATTTGAACGGAAGCTATTTGAAAAAAATAAGAAGTAGAAATACTATCATGAAAATGGGAACTTTTCCTGGGATTCAATATAAGGCCAAATGTATCACTCAAGTCCTTTTAGAAAAGAAAATGAGCACCTTAGTAGACAACTTCTTCAAGATAAAGTTTCAAAAGGCAAGAAGATGACTTGGCAATTAATGGCCTTGTGTAAAAATTGAAGGAGTGAAACAAAATCTTTTTTTATTCTCTTACTATCTTCAAGTGGTTCAACAAGCTGGAATAAAAAAAAATCTCTCAGTGGTTTTAAAGCTGAGATCAAAGGGCAAATTTATATAAATTTCTAACAACTTTGTCTATCCTAGGTGGACGCCTAAAGAACCAAAAAACTTTGAGAGTTGAGCTATGGCTTGGGTACTGTTTCTCAGCCATCAGGTAGCCAAAGTCCTTCTCCAAAAATACAGAGGAATAAATTGCTCATATGCTGAGCAGTTGCTTGGAGAATATCTAATGCTTTCAATCGATGTGCTCCAAACAGTGTTATTCATACAATAACACTGTATGAATAACAGATGCTGGGAGACTAGCATCAACGGCAGAGCCTTAATCATGGAGAGGAGAAGGGCTGGGGTGTCACATAAATGGGCTCGGTGAAAAGCACCCACATACTCTGATTTCAGGAATGGGAAAAAATCCCACTCCTATAATGAACACTTTGCGTGACCGAACTGCAGCTACATCACCAGGACTAATTTTGTCTAAGGCACTGGATCTCCAGAAAGCACCCTAACTTTACTAAAACATGACTACTTTAGTCAAATATTTCCCTCTGCGGAAAGACACCCATCGATTCCATTCTACCCCTTAGCACTAGCTCAGGGATTCTCATCAACTCAACAGGGGACTCCTTACCACAAGAGATGGAAGCTTGCTTGTTTATCACAAGAGCTTTTTAGTGCTTCCAGGAGTAAATTCAAGAAGCTGGGGCCAACCGTGGAGCACACTGGCTAGAGGGAGGGGTAGCTGAGTATCCTGGAAGATACCTGTCGCTATGAATGCAATAGTACAAGGAGATGGGAAGGGCACAGAAGGAGGAGAGTCTCAGGCTCTACTAGTGAAAGGAGACAGAGTGCTGAAACCACACCCAGAGCAGCAACATTCAGGGAAGTCAGCCAGACTGGTTCTCTGGATACATCTCTTCTCTGAAGCAACCAGGTAGCCAATCAGGACTTCCCATTGTGGCCACATGGTACCACATAGTAATGCCCTGCTCTCGACCTTTTGAAGCCTGGTCCACAGTAGAAATGGCCAGTTACAGGATTCTGATATACCTAGGATGGACAGGGCATGTGAACAACTGAGACAAATAGCTCAGTAATGGAAGCGTGCTCTGACTTCAGTGATTGGAAGAATGTCCCAACCATACGATGGGACTAGATCTAGCCTGTAATCTACTGGGAGTTTGTGTGTGTGTGAGAGAGAGAGAGAGAGAGAGAGAGACAGACAGACAGACAGACAGACAGAGACAGAGACAGAAACACAGAGACAGAGAGACAGAGAGGGAGATGTGTGATGTGTCCAAGCAAAGCAAAAAGAAGATGGATAGAACACAGTGTTAGGGAACATGCTGGCATCTAAGACACCTGACTGCTCCTTGGTCCATCTGACTCGTCTCCTTCATCTCCTTGTACTTAGCATAATAAATGGCTCAGAGTCCTTTGTACTCAAATTTTCTACATTCTGTTTTCATACCTGTTTAGCCCCTACTGAAATCCCAATAAAATCAGCATCACCCTTATTAGCCTCCAAAATACATAGTGCTTTCCTGATGGTGAGATTTAAGGTTTTCTGCCTGGTTCTTAAGTCAAAAAGTCAGTGTCCGATTATTTAGGAGCCTTTTCATGGGGCTGGGCTCAAGAGGGAGGGGACAGCAGACCACAGAGCTCTGCCAACACAATTCCTGCAACAATGTATAATAGCGAGTTAGTGAATTTAGGATTTCTTTGGGTCTTATTTTTGCCAGAGAAAGGCTTTGTGAGTCTATAATTATTGTTTCCTTTTCATTGCTACAATTGTCTTTCAATCTGTATATACTGATCATGCCACTACTGATTTTGTGATGTCTCCTTCCTCAGAAATGTCAAGCTGAGTCACTTTTTACACACACACATACACACACACACACACACACACACAAGCTCATACTTTTCCATGTAAATTTCCTTTTCACAGGAAACTGTTCTTATCAATAAAGTTAAATGAGTTTTTTTTGTATAGTGTTTACCATATTTGGAGAGCCATAAATAGTAAGTGCATAGTATATCAATGCCCGGAATAGAATAGTTAGAGTATTTTGATGAAATCCTATTTTTAGATTATAAATTTCAAGATGAGTCTATAGTAGCTTGTTTTTAAAAAAAAAGAAATTTTAAAATTTGCAATTTCAATATAGTAGACATTTTTAATTTAGAGGGTTCTTATATACTTATTTTTAAAGAAGCCATTCTAATGAAATAATGTAATTGGCCCACCATGCATTCACTCTCAGTGTCTAGTAGTAACCAAAGGAAAGTTAGAGAACGTCTTTCTTTTTGCACACTACTATTGGATTACCATGACCATTGCACTGGGCAAAACTTGCACCTTTGCCGGTTTCTCCATGGCCCTTTGCTAGAACTGTTTGTAGAGTCCACACTCTAGTCCAGGATTAGGAAATTCCCTCTGACGCACACTCAGAAGAGCTCCCCCTCCCCACTTTTGAGTTTCTGCAGTGTTCTCGGCAGAGCAGGGAATTCTAAGCCTGGTCCTACAGAAAAAGCTGTGGTAACCAAGAGGCCTCTCTGAGCTGGGACAACTCATCCCTTGAGGTCTTCTTGATAAGCTACACCTCTCCTACACAAAGTCCGTACGTACCATGTGTAGGGTACAAGGCAGCGAAGAGCCCGTGGGGACAAGGGGAGAGTGGAGGAGGATGGAAGGGGTCAAGCCCTGGCTGCTGTCCCTGGTCCTGACTTTCCATTGCCTGCTGGAGCCCTGCTGTTCTGGGAGCGGGGTAATAACGTGTAACTGTTGCCAAACTTCTCCCATGAATGGTGAATCCGATAAGAAAGGATGATGGGAACGAGGACACAGAAACTAGGAGACAATTGGTGTGTGCTACCCGAGGAAAGGCCACAGAGAAAAGGCAGATTCGTTCCCCCTGGTTTTTCCCTCCCCTCCATTCTGGGAAACCAGAGGTCATTTTCACATTAGCCTGGCGATTCTACCTCTGTAAGGTCCCTTTCTTATCTTTTCTTTTCTCTCTCCTCTTCTCTTTTGCTGCTGTCCATATTGTCTGCTCTCCTCTATCCTTCAACTTGTGCCTCCTTTGTTCTGATCAGTGAAAGGAATAAAGTCTCAGCCTTGCTTCTGCCCTGGGCTGATCTATGCAGCGTGATTATGCTCAAGATTAGGATGTCTTGGTGTGTTCATGTGATCGCGTGACTACAGGGATTTATAATCATCTTGTTGGACTCCTGGAATATTTCCATCTGATCTGACCTCCCACCAAAAAGAACACAGATGGCCACGTCTCTAGAAATTTGGGCCACACAACATGAATCCTTCGGGGAAAATGTACACTGTATCAAAGTCTGGAGAACAAAGAACCTTAATTTCCAACTTATCATTTAAAAACTCTGAGAGAGGGCGTGCCCTTTTAAAAATAAATACAAAATTTCCAGGCCTTTTTTCCTACAGGCACTAGATTTCTATCACTCTGCAGTATATGCATCAGTTAAGACAAAAACCTTTCCCAGCAGTGCCCAGTTAACTTTCAGCAATTTTTATGCAAAAGGAACTTAATAAGTATCAATTCTTAATTGAAGGTATGTACATACAAAAGCATGATTGAATGGCAATATTGTACCAATGGATGTACATTTGTAATATTTGTAAAAAAAAATCTGAAACCTGAAAATATGAATTTACATATGTTAATTTGCCTCTAAGTTCTGTAAATTGCAATTCAGTAATAGCTGATAAGTGAATGTCTCTGTTAAGTGAATAAAAACATCAAGTAAAATTTTCTTTTCCTGCATTGATGGGTTTTATTTCATGAAGTCATGTTCTAGGGGTCTATAAATCTCTATGATATGTGGGTTGATGAGTGCCTTCTCATTCCAAAAAGCTGTATATTCAGCTCTAAGACCTTTTTATAATAATGACATCAGATCGTGTACTACATCAGAACAGCAAGTACTGACCAAGAGGCTGCTGTTCCAGATCTCATGTAAGCAAACTAGTTAAAGTATCACAGAAGGAGGCAAGGGAAGCCTTCAAGCCTTGAAACTGCACCTCATTAACTGTGCAAAATGAGATGAATCACCCCATCCACTCACTGCCAAGTGTGGGAAACAAAACTTATCCCACAGTTTCATAAGATTGCCAAGGAGAATCAATGAAGTCAGAATGTTACCATGTGTTGAAATATTAAAGCATTATAAATATTCGATACATTCTGAGTTCTCTGTTCAAATTTGTAATAGCAAATGACATGGATATAGCTGATAACTGTCCTGTACAAGCCTAATACAGATGGATACGAGGTACGAGAAAAATCCTAAAACATCCATAGGGAATGTTTACAGCTTCCCCTCTATTTAACTCTGCAAGAAGCAGGCATTCCAGAGTTCAAGTGACCAGTTTTTTATCCTTTCCAGGGATATATCTGTACACAAATATATCTAGAAAAGGATATAAGTTGGCTAGCTAAACAGATATCAAATAAGAATAGATAATATTACAAATATGTGGGAGATCATGAGTAAGGTTTCTTGTTTGAAAACTCCACTCATCTTTCAAAGTATCCAGAATTCTGCCATGTGTTCCCTTCAGTGAAGGGCAAAGATTTCTTCCACAGTTGTTAGTCCATATTACATCACCTTAGCCACCATGATGGTCAACTCAGATGGCAGTGCACCAGATCTCAGACAAAAGGTAGAGATGGGGGAGTAGGAGGAATGTCTAACAGACATAAGAAAAAAAAGCAGAGAGAGTTCCTTTTGGTAGATTATCAGTATTCTAAAGGGATACTCAATTTGTAAGTCTGGTAGCTACCAATTCTTAGACACTGGACTTATTAGTGGAAAATAAAAGAGACCTGGAAATGTAACTGAGGTGTAAGACACATCTCAGTGTATCTGAGTCACAATATGCCTCAGGTATCACCTGACCTAAATCGTTGAGACTGAAGAATCGGATTGTCTTGATGAGATGCTGGTGACACAGATTGCTTCTAGCAAAGGAGAGAAAGGTTTACAAACCAAAACCCAGAACTGACTCTCAGAATTAGAACCCAATACCTGCTGTTGCTCTCAGGAATTCCCCACTTCCTATAAGAAAAAATAACTCATCATTCTTTGAAACAAGAAGCCTGATAGTTGCTATCCTCTTTAAGTACAATGAGTTTACCTTATCTACCCACATCCTCTTCCCAGCTCGTCCAGTCCCACCCTGGCCTAGGCTGGACTATGGGATTATTTCTTTCAGCATTTTTCTTTCAAGTCCCCAACATGAAGTCTATGATATATTGCCTTGGTAGCAGGTTTCAACTCAGTGCACGTTCCCAGGGAAAGTAACTGAACTCTACTCTGATTCTTAAATTTTGATAGGTGAACATGAAGTTGAAGGACAGAGTGGCCATGGCAGTGATTTTTAACTGTGTGATTGATCACATCCTTGTCTACTTTGGAGCTATTAAATCAGGTTCCCTTAGTTGAACTTAACTTGATGCTGGAAATGTACTCCTTCAAGATAAGTTTCAGACACACACTGCTCTTAAAGAGCCAGACTCCCCACAGAAAACTGGGAGTTTTTTCCATAGCAAACATGAAACATGAATACATCCATGCATAATATGATAGCCCCACTTACTGGCCTGCCCCAAAGCAGTCACCCTCAATCCCCATTATTCAGAATCGCAAATTACTTGACTAACCTAAAACTAAAGTAGAAGCTTCTGTTTAAGGCTCCCTTCCCAGACATACTTGCTCAGAAATTAAGGGTCCATTCCCACTACAGGACTAGCTACACCACACATGCTATGCTCCTCTTAAAATTTTTTCAGAACCTTGTGACTGTCAGTAACATATGTGGAGAGAATCCAGTGTGAGAAACACGTGTGTGGGAGCAAGAGTAGACAGTCATAGACACTGCTTCTGCCCAATCAGTATCTCCTCAGTGGGCTGAGACATAACCCCCCCAGTGCTACTGGCTGAGTTCTACCGGTTCACCTGTCATCAGACAACTGCCCTCTCTCAAACAGATGCCAATGCATGCTGATTGGACCCAGAAGACAAAATACTGAGCCTCTTGCCTTGATGAAGTATAATTCTTGCTCCCAATCTTCCCCCCGGGGAACTAAACTGAAGCTGTGTTCCTCATTGATGCTTGCCCCTCTGCCATTACACTAAGCATGTGGCCTCTTGATAAATAACACAAACACGGCTTTATCTCAAGCTCCACTTCCAGCATTGGACAGATGGAGAATTCCCTACAGATAGAAATGTGTTTAGAAACTAGGTGCAGAATGAACAAAAAGTATGGCTCTCTCAAAGGAATCTTTTGTTGAAATGTTTACATCCATTTATTAAGTCATGTTGTGGGGAGGTATGGTTTGAACTCAGGGCCTTGCACTTACTATACCAGCATTCGAATGTTGAAGCCTCATTCCCAGCCCTCTTCACTTTATTGTTCTTGTTTTCTTTTTACTTAGTAGCACCTATTAGTTACACAAAGGTTGTTTCATTGTGACATTTTCACACACATCCTGATCCACCTCAGCCCCTCTGTTTGTTGACATGTGCTTCTTTCTGCTTTTGATATTCTCTCTTCCCCTCCATTCTCTGTATAGCAAGAATCACAGACTGATATTAACTGACATCTAGACATATTGAGGCATGTCTAGCAGATGACAGCATTGCCAGGAATCCATTTTTAGAACCCATTGAGCTTTCTTGGCCAAGGATGGACCCAAAACCCTGCTTTGGGTTTTGGAAATTGTTCCGGGATTTGGAGTGTGCTCTGTGCATCACATGCCTGTGCACTTGTCCTGTGCATGAATCTCCTCCAGTCACTCACAGGACAAGTAAGGAGTGAAAAGGAAAATCAACTGCAATTGCTTTGTCCACTGAAAACATTTCCACTGAACTAAATCAGGCTAAAAGGCAATGAAGCTTGGCTGCTCCTGTGACTAAATACAGAACGGCAGAAATAGACATTGGTACTCCTGCGTGAACTCAGGAGGGTCTGAGAGCACAGGACACCTCCGGGCTTGGGACAGGGCCACAGGAAGGCCCATGGCACCTCCAAAGGACAAGACGATACAGCCATAAGGATCCACTGCACAATTTCTCAAGAAGAAGGCCTGAGAGATTTTCATAACTATTTATCTGACATGGCTAGGAGAGCCTCATCCTAGCTCAAAATATGAAGAGTTGGCATACAAAGGATAAACTATACCTTCATATACCAATATACCCAAATTGGTATGTAGAAGTAAGAGCTGAGGAATAAAGCTTATCATTGCTCATGAGGCCCAACTGGAACTACTTCTGGAAGATATGTCCTCCAACCACCTTGGCTAGGACCTCTAACTTCTTTCTTTTTTTTTTTTTTTTTTTTTGGTCGGTCCTGGGGCTTGAATTCTGGGCTTGGGTGCTGTCCCTGCATTCTTCAGCTCAAGGCAAGGGCTCTACCACTTGAGCCACAGTGCCACTTCCGGTTTTCTAGTGGTTTATTGGAGATAATAGTCTCACTGGACTTTCCTGCCCAGGCTAGCTTTGAACCTTGATCCTCAGATCTCAGCCTCCTGAGTAGCTAGGATTACAGGCATGACACCGGCACCCTGCTAGGACCTCTAATTTCTTATCCAACTTGTCCCCAGAAGCGTGGGAGAGCTACCTTGTTTCTGGCTGGAATCTCATTCTGCAGGAAATCAGTCTAGCTCCTCACTGCACGAATTCAACATTGCCATTAAGCCTCTTGGAATTTTCTGTTCTGTCTGAAGAACTACTTTGCATTTCAAAAGACTCAGCACTGTCCTGAGTGTTCATTATAGACAGGGCAATTTTACAGATGGCGTGACCTGTCCTCAAGATCTAGTCACCTACCCTCATCCAAGAAGGGGAGGAAAATCCCTGTACTGAGATCTGGGGGCGGGGGGGGGGGGAAGAGGGGGGAGGCATTCTTCATGCTCAGTCAAGTTTTTGCAGTTATTCTGCCATGGCTTACATTGTTGTGGATCTGGACTCATCCCAGAGATGATTTTCTGACAGTGAGTAGCTGCTAATTTCACATAGATTATGACATCAGGAAGATCTAGATGAACTTTGTAGCTTTCTTGGCTAGCTTTGAACACTAACTCTTCATCATTTAATCATAGAATAATAACCTACATCGAAGCTCTGCATGAGTTAAGTAGGATAGTGAGCAAAGTAAGCAATCAAGAAAGAATGATAATGATAGAAACTATTATTTAGAGTCATGGAAATTTTTTTTCTCTCTTTCTAATTGCCTTGATGGTCTCCTTTTCCCACCATTACTGGTCATTGATAAAACTTTATAAGGAACAATATATTCATAAACTGTTATGTTAAACAGTAATTCATTTGTATAACTACTTAAAGATAATTTTAAATATCTAAATAAATGGAATGTTATTTCAAGGAACATATCAGTGTGCACATTCTTTTCAAATGTCAATAGTTTCCAAATTGATCTCCAGACTCAATGAAATAGCAATCAAAACCCCAACAGACTTTTCCTTTTAAAATTCTGCATATGACCAATTGATACCAAGATTTATGTTAGAGCTCAATTAATTAAGATATTGACTAAAGAACTGGCAATTGATGATGAAGAGAATGGAGAGCCCAAACATGGCCTGGATATATGAACACAAATGGACCATTGATAAAGGCAGAGGCTGAACTATCTAAATGATTAGTGTTTGGGCAAACAAATATTCACATGGAAAAGAAACTGATGTTGGACTCCAATTTCTCACCAGATACAAAAGTTTATGTTGACCAGCTTTCCATTCCTAAGACAAATGACTGAGATCATCAGCTTAAAAAGAGTGAACAATAATTTTGGTTCAGATTTTTAGAAATCTCAGACCATGATTGATTGGCCCTGGTGTTTGGGGGACTGTGTCAAGTCAGGACATGGTGACAGGGAGCAAAACCATTCACCTCATGGCTAGGAGATAAGAGAGATAAGGGACTGTGGTCCCAACAAAACCCTTTCAAGTGTATGTCTCCAGTGACCTAAGAAAACCCCAGGAGGCCAGCCTCCCAACACTGCTGCCTTGGTAACCAAATCTATAACACATGGGCAAACTCTAGCACAGCTGTATTGAGGGGAAGTGTGGTATCTTTTACAAGATTAAATAGAACTGGAATAGGAAAGAAGAAACTGTAGGACACACAAAACAAGAAGTAAAAACAGAAAGATTCACAATAGGATAAATGTCGTCAACGATATAAATAGAATTTGCACTTTATCAGTGATCAGAGAAATACAAGTTAAAAACATCAATGAAACATCATTATAATATCATCAGATTGGGGATAAAAACAATAAGTCTGAAAATTACACATGTTGGTGAAAATCTCAAACCAGAACTTTCCTATAGGGCTAATAGAATACAAAATTGGTTAACCACCTTGAAAGAACCATTTCCAATCATTCACAACACCGGCTATCTAAGGCACTCTGCTCAAAAATAACATTATAGGGTCCTTCCCTCTTGAGAACATGTTAGGAATTTAGAGATTACAGTAGCAGAGCACTAAGTCAAACTAAGGGTCCTGTGTGAGCAGCCTGATTATGATTACAGATGAATGTGTGAGTGTCAGTCAGCACAGTAGTTCAGTGTCTAGCTATACAATCAGACATTCTGGCTGGGTGCTGGTAGCCGGGTGCTCCTAGCTACTCAGGAGACTGAGAAATAAGGATCGTGGTTTGAAGCCAGCCCAGGCATGAAGGTCAGTGAGACTCGTAACTCCAATTAACCACCAGAAAACTGGAAGTAGAGCTGTGAACAAAAGAGCTCAGGGACAGCATCCAGGCCTTTGAGTTCAAGCCCCATGATGATAGAAAGAGAAAGAAAGGAAGGAAAGAAGGAAGGAAGGAAGGAAGGAAGGAAAGAAGGAAGGAAGGAAGGAAGGAAGGAAGGAAGGAAGGAAGGAAGGAAGGAAGGAAGGAAGGAAGGAAGGAAGGAAGGAAGCAAGGAAGGAAGGAAGCAAGGAAGGAAGGAAGGAAGGAAGGGAGAATTCTGTTCATGTACTCAGCAGATTTGTACCACATGGCCCATAATAGCAAGTCTCTGCAGTGACAGGATATCAAGGCCCTCTGAGCCTTTGGCTTTGTGGTGGAGCCCCTCCCTTGATGAGGTAGGCTTCATAGCTAACAGAGTGGCACAATACAGACCTTGTGTAAGCACTCTGGACAGAGCAAAGGAGTAAGCCCAGAAGTTTCATTCTGAGTCTTCTGGAAAGTTCAATCTCTCAGCCACCCTGGTAAGCAGATATTACACCATGGCAAGCCCAAATTGAGGAAAGCTCATTGTCCACATTTTCATCCTTAGTCCCACTGTGTGCTGCCAACAAGAAGCCTTGCTATTTACTCAGTAGGAGCTTTTTGTCTTTTTAATATTTTGTTTGGTTTTGGTTTTGGTTTTTGTGTGCTGGTCCTGGGCTTAAACTCAGAGCCTTGGTGTTGTCCCCTCAATCTTTTATTGTTGTTGTTCCAGTCTAGCACTCTACCACTTGAGCCACAGCTCCACTTCTGGCTTTTTGGAAGTTAACTAGCAACAAGTAATCTCACAGACTTTCCTGCCTGGGCTGACTTCAAATCACAATCCTCAGATCTCAGCCTTGTGGATAGCCAGGCTTATCAGTGTGAGGCATCTATTATCTTATTAATATGTGGCATAATGGCACTCATCATGTGGCACAGCAGCCTGTCTAGCTGTGTGGTCACACAGATTCCTCCACATGAGATCTATCCAGTCCCCACTTCACTTCCCTCAGAACTGAATAAATACAATAAGAATACCTACTCATAGAGACGAGGTAAGTTCCCAGTACTGTGCCTGGGCAAAAGTAAGCTCTCAAGACAGCACAAATGGGGCTGGGAAGGTGGCTCAGTGCTGAAGCGCCTGCCTTGCATGCCTGAGGCCCTGGGTTCGATTCCTCAGCACCACATAAGCAAAAAGAAAAAAGCCGGAAGTGGCGCTGTGGCTCAAGTGGTAGAGCGCTAGCCTTGAGCTGAAGAGCTGAGGGACAGCGCCCAGGCCCAGAGTTCAGGCCCCATGACTGGACCCAAAAAACAAAACAAAACAAAAAGAAGACAGCACAAATGGTGCCCTATGAGTTGATCCCACATGTTTCTTTTGGTGTGCCAAGCCCTTGAGGTGCCCGCTCTGTCCTCTCCTAGTCCACGTAATCTTGCTAATGGAGTTGTCTGCAGCACAGCTGGTCTGCTGGCAATACTTCTGCATCTTGTTTTGTGCTTCCTGAACAAGACAGAATTCAACGTAAAGCTTAAAAGGATGGTCATATTTCTGAGCCTCGGGTGAAGAATTGTCTCCATAACAAAGCCCAGAGCAACGGGGCTGATTTTCATCCAACTGTCTCTCTACCACAGGTTCTGGGCCTAGAGACCCAGGCCAAGGACCCAGAATTGCTCCCTGCCCCTCCCACATCACACACAAAATCACCTGGCCTAGCTCCACAGCTGACTCCATAGTGAATCATTTTTCAAAATAAACCCAAGTGTCAGGCTGCTTTCAGAAATTCCCTGACAGGCCTGTCCAAAAAAAAAAGATGCCAGGGGCTCCCACAGGTATAGGGGGAGGAGGCCAATATGGGAGACATGAACACACAAGCCAGGACATTCTGAAGGTTGAAATTAATCACCAGATGGCCCCAAAAGCTCATTTTCCTCCCTCCTCCAACATGAGATGAATTTCTCATACAATCTCATGAATACAAAAAAGGGGGAGGGGGGAGGGGACCCTTAAGGTAGCTCTTTTCCTTTTTTTTCTTTTTTAAGAGAAGTTTAATTGAATATTTGTTAAGTTCTTACTAGCTAAGAGACCCTGTGCTGGATGTGCAACTCTGCCCTTAGGTAGCCTGGTACTGAAAACAGTTAAGACACACCAAGCACAGGAGGCAGAGGGAATATTTCCCTGTCCATCCAGCTGCGGGATTGCATTGGCTGAAGTCAGCATTTTGCCCATAGCAGGAAAAGGAAATTTCATGTGCTATCACTAGGACAGATTGAGTAAATCGGCATCTCAGGAATAGTGTACTGGGTTTACAAAATCCTATAGTTTGATAGAAAAATCAAAGACCCCACAACCAGCATGGCCTTGTGAGTTTCTTAAAAGACTCCACATAGAGCTCCCCTATGAACCAGCAATCCCACTTTTGGGCATTTACCTGAATGATCACAAACAAGACCATACTAAAACTACCAGAACAACTATGTTTAGTACAGCATTATTTACCATAGCTAAGATATGGAACCAACCCAGATGCCCCTCAGTAGATGAAAGGATCAAGAAAATGTGGTATATATACACAATGGAATTCTATGCCTCCATCAGAAAGAATGACCTTCCCCCATTTGTTAGGAAATGGAAAGACTTGGATAAAATTATATTAAGTGAAGTAAGCCAGGCCCAAAGAAACATAGGTCTCATGGTTTCCCTTATTTGAAATAACTAGTATATGTCTGAGACAAGCATAAAAAGTCAAAAGCTACATATGTATCACCAGATAAGATGATGTTAAGCAAAATGAACCCCAAGATAGGGACACAAGTGGTTTTTTCTTTCTTGCTATTGTTTCTAATGTATTTATAAGGTACCACATGATTTCTTTGTTGCTTTGTATGTCCCTCCCCCACAGTATAACACCTGTTTGCACTGTATTTGATGTTAGTATACTTTGGGGAGTGGAAGGGAAAAAACAAACTGTTTAAATAGGGATACAGGTTGACCCATTGCAACAATGAGATGTACAAGACGCTATGTCAAAAAACGAACTTTACGGAGGGGGGACCAAGATGGCGACGGGGCAGTAGGGAAACGCCACAGCTCTCTCCAACCAAAAAGAGAGTTCAAGTTCCAACCTTTAATCTCCCCAAGAGACCGACAACAACAAAAAGACGAACACTCAGAGAAAAACCAGAGGTGGAAAATAACAAAAAAAGAAAGAGAGGAAAAGAAGAAATTCAGAACAGAGAAGAGCGAAGACCCCTCCCCCAACCTTTACTGGCCGCGCGGCAGTGCGCCAAGCCGCTGGCCAGCCGGCCCGGCGGGGGCTGCCGGAGCCACAGAGACACAGGGGGCTGCTTGCAGATCACCAGGTACCGGATTGCAGAACAGCGGATCGCCAGGAACAGAGAATCCTACCAGCCGGGAGTCTCCACGAGGATCCCACCCCCACCCCTCACTCTCCACTGGAGCGGAGAGGCTCCATCCCGCCAAAGCCACCGGGCACCAGCAGCAAGACAAAGGGACAAAGACCACCGGCCCAATCGCAATCGCAACGACCCGGCGGGGGGCCGCCCAACCCAGCCCGCAACCACCCCAACTGAACTCGGACTGCAACAACAACTGACGGACTGCAACAACAACTGACGACCTACAGGGTGAGTACCCATCAGGGGACAGGGAATCCATCAAGGGAGACCAGAGCTGGAGGGAATCCCCAGACCCTGACCTAGACTCCCTACCCCAACACCCGGACCACAGGACCCACTAAAACTGGGAACTGTTCGAGAGCTCCACCAGCCGGTGGAGCACACTCTGCTGGCCAGGCCAGAGCAAGAGCGCCCCTGGAAGGGAGCTTAAATGCTCAAGCCAGGAACAGTGCCCCTGGGTCAAGACTACCAACAGTAGAAGAAATTTGAACTGTGTCCTCCAGGCTGCATAACCAAGGTGGTATACACATTAGCACAGGCCTAACGAGCGCGCTCCAGGCTGGGGCCGGAACCAGGCCAGGGGACCGGCGCCTGAACAAAGCAAAAAGGGTCAGAAGTGGGGCTGTGGCTCAAATGGTAGGGTGCCAGCCCTGAGCTGAAGAGCTGAGGGACAGCACCCAAACCTAGAGTTCAAGCCCACAACCAGCCCAAAACAAACAAACAAAAACACATCAGGAGCCCATAGCAGACTCCAGTATTTGGGAGAGTGCATCCAGAGCATCTGATCTTCCCAAGAGCACCCGCAGGAGCAAACACAAGCAGTCTAGGCTGCTCAACCCTTCCAAAGGCGGGAATTGCTACAGCAGAGAGCTGAGAATCCTAAGTAAATAGCAGCTGGAAATAGGCTCCCAACAGAATCCAGATCAGGCACAGACTCTCTCTACCAATACAGAATCAGCAACCAAGCAAAGACAGACACACCAAAACAAGATTGAAGAGCAGTCTCCTGAACCCCCATGCGAAAATCACAGAGAAAAATCACAAGGTTTACCACTACCCAGGACAGCAAGCTCACCTCAAAAGCCAGCAGCCACGCAGGGGAGAGCCCCAGTGGGAGCAAAGCAGGAATGGAAGACAAAAACTACATCCAAGGGTTGCTGGAGGCAATGACTCAAGAAATAAAGCGAGAAATGGATCAGAAATTGAAAGAGCACAAGGATGAACTATCAAAAGATATACAGGATATCAAACAAAAATTGGATGCAAAAATAGAAGCTGCACAAACCTCAGTAAGAAGTGAGATAAACGCCAAATTAGAGGTAATGCATACTGATCTCACCTCATTGAGAGGTGAGATCAGTACTCTGAGAACCAACATTGAATCCATAAAGGGATCCATTTCCACCATGCAAACCACAATAGAAGCCACGGTCAACAGAGTGAATGAAATGGAAGGTAGTGTCAGATACAGAAGACAGAATACACCAACTGGACCAAAAAGTGACAGATATGGAAAAATCACTCAAATTAAACCAAAGGGAAATTCAAGAGCAAGCAGATAATGCTAAAAAATTTAACCTTCGCATAATCAGAGTGGACGAAGGTGAGGAATTCCAGAGCAAGGGAATGCAACACCTATTTAACAAGATAGTCAATGAAAATTTTCCCCACCTCAAAAACGACCATCTTAACTACATCACAAAAGCTTATCGAACACCCAACAAGCAAGATCCCAGGAGAAACACTTCTAGGCACGTAATAGTAAAAATGATGGATCTGAATAATAAGGAAACAATCCTGCATGCAGCAAAAATGAAGAAGGAGCTATACTACAACGGGAAAAAAATTAGAATCACTGCAGATCTCTCCACACAAACAATGAATGCAAGAAAAGCCTGGGAAAGCACCATACGAGCCCTGAGAGCCAATAACTGCCAACCCAGACTGATATACCCGGCAAAGCTAGCATTCACATTCGATGGAGAACTGAAAACTTTTAATAGCAAAGAAAAACTAAATGAATACATAAACATTAAGCCAGCATTACAAAGAATTCTAAGAGGGGGGACACAACCTGAAGAAAACAACCAGGAACTGGGACCTGCCCCAAACAGGCATTACTCAAAGTCTAACTGAGCAAGCACAGGAGGAAAGGAAAGAAGAAAAACTTAGGAAAACAGAATGGCAGGGACAACAATGCATCTCTCTATACTTTCTCTTAATATAAATGGGCTGAATTCGCCAATTAAAAGAAAACGAACTGAGGACTGGATCAGAAAACAAGACCCATCCATCTGTTGCCTTCAGGAGACCCACCTCTCAGCCAAACATACAAACAAACTCAGAGTGAAGGGGTGGAAAAGGATCTACCAATCAAATTCCCCCAATAAGAAAGCAGGTGTAGCTATCCTGATATCTGACAAAATAAACTTTTCATTAAAATCAGTACAGAAAGACAAGGACGGACACTACATATTAATAAAGGGAACAATCCAAGAGGAGGATATAACCATCATCAACTTATATGCCCCAAATATCGGTGCACCCAGATATGTTAAACAAATGCTCTCAAACTTACAGAATAAAATAGATCCCAATACGATAATACTAGGAGACTTTAACACGCCACTCTCACCAAAGGACAGGTCTACCAACCAGAGGATCGGCAAAGAAGCTACCGAATTAAGTGAGGCCATACTTCAAGCGGAATTAACTGACATCTACCGAGTATTTCACCCTAAAACAACACAGTACACATTCTTCTCAGCAGCTCATGGAACTTTCTCCAAAATAGACCATATCATAGTTCATTCAAGGAACTTAAGCAAATACAAAGGGATCGACATAATCCCCTGTATCCTATCTGACCACAGTGGAATCAAGCTAGCTCTCAATAACAAAGCATACCGCAGAAATCTCTCTAATACATGGAAATTGAACAGCACACTCCTTAACAAGGCCTGGGTAACAGAAGAAATCAGAGAAGAAATAAAGCATTTCCTAGAACTCAATGAAAATGAAAACACCTCACAAAGAAACTTGTGGGACACGGCAAAAGCAGTCCTGAGGGGCAAATTTATTGCCCTCAGTGCCCACATCAAGAGAATGGAGACAGACCAAGTAAATAATCTCATGTTGCAACTAAAACAGCTAGAAAAACAAGAAAAAATGGGACCTAAAGCTACTAGACGAAGCCAGATAACCAAATTGAGAGCAGAGATTAACCAATTAGAAAATCAGAAAACCATAACCAAAATAAACCAAACAAAAAGCTGGTTCTTTGAAAAAATAAACAAAATTGATGGCCCGTTGGCAAGATTAATTAAAAAAAGAAGAGAGGAAACCCATATTAATAGGATTAGGGATGCCACGGGAAACATCACAACACGTACCCAAGACATCCAAACAATTCTAACAGACTACTTTCAAAAGCTATACTCTCTAAAGGAAGAAAATCTGGCGGAAATGGATGCATTTTTAGAGAAATACAAGTTACCCAAACTGAGCAAAGAAGAAGTTAACCAATTAAATAAGCCAATATCCTATAATGAGATACAGGAAGCTATCAAAAGTCTTCCAACAAAAAAAGGCCCAGGACCAGATGGATTCACAGCAGAATTCTATAAGACCTTTAAAGAAGAACTAATACCCATACTCCTCAAGCTCTTCAGAGAAACAGAGAAGGAGGGAGCTATCCCAAACTCATTCTACGAAGCCAATATCACACTCATCCCCAAACCAGGCAAAGACCCAACCAAAAAGGAGAATTACAGGCCAATCTCCTTGATGAACACAGATGCAAAGATCCTTAACAAGATTCTAGCTAACAGAATCCAGAAACACATAAAAAAAAAATACACTATGATCAGGTAGGCTTCATCCCAGAGACACAGGGATGGTTTAACATACGTAAGTCAATAAATGTAATCCAGCATATCAACAGAGCCAAGGTCAAGAATCACATGATTATCGCCACAGATGCAGAAAAGGCCTCTGATAAAATTCAACATTCATTCATGCTAAAAGCTCTGGAGAAAATAGGAATAGAAGGAACATTTCTAAAAACAATAAAAGCCATTTATGACAGACCAATAGCCAATATTATACTTAATGGGGAAAAGCTACAACCAATCCTCCTAAAAACAGGAACAAGGCAAGGATGTCCACTGTCTCCACTCCTCTTCAACATAGTCCTAGAACCCTTAGCCAGGGCAATAAGGCAAGAAAAAGACATTAAAGGGATCCGCATAGGGAAAGAAGAAGTGAAACTATCCCTTTTTGCAGACGACATGATACTATACCTCCACGATCCCAAAAACTCCATCCCCAAACTTTTAGAAATCATAAGTCACTTCGGCAAAATAGCAGGATACAAAATAAACCCACAAAAATCAGTTGCCTTCCTATACACTGATAACGCACAGGAAGAGAGAGAAATAAAGGGAACAACCCCATTCACAATAACCTCCCAAAAAATAAAATATTTAGGAATTAACCTAACCAAAGATGTAAAAGAACTATTTAATGAGAACTATAAAAAGTTAAAGAAAGAAATTGCAGAAGACACTAGGAAATGGAAAGACCTCCCATGCTCCTGGATAGGCCGACTTAATATAGTAAAGATGGTGATACTTCCAAAACTAATATACAAATTCAATGCAATTCCTATTAAAATCCCAATGACGTACATCACTGAAATACAGAAAACAGTCCAAAAATTTATATGGAACAACAAAAGACCTAGAATAGCCAAAACAATTCTAGGGGATAAAGACAATATGGGAGGGCTATCCATGCCGAACTTCAAACTCTATTACAGAGCTATAATCACAAAGACAGCATGGTACTGGCACAAAAACAGACCCGAAGACCAATGGAACAGAATAGAAGATCCAGGTATAAATCCACAGGCCTACAGCCAGCTGATATTCGACAAAGGAGCCAAAGACATACAATGGAAGAAACACAGCCTCTTCAACCGCTGGTGCTGGGAAAACTGGGCAGCCACATGCAGAAAACTAAAAGTGGACCCCAGCCTATCACCATGCACCAACATCAACTCAAAATGGATTACAGACATTAACATTAAACCTGAATCTCTGAAACTACTGCAGGACAGAGTAGGAGAGACACTTGAACTAATAGGCACAGGAAGGAACTTCCTGAACAGAGTCCCAGGGTCACAACAAGTGGGAGAGAGACTCGACAAATGGGACTACCTTAAAATAAAAAGCTTCTGCACAGCTAAATCTATCACAACTAAGCTAGAAAGACAACCAACTAATTGGGAAAAAATATTTACCAGCAATATATCAGACAAGGGGTTAACATCCTGTATATACAGGGAACTCAAGAAACTAATCCCTCCCAAACCTAACAAACCAATTACTAAATGGGCAAGGGAACTAAAGAGGGACTTCTCAAATGAAGAAATAAAAATGGCAAAGAAACACATGAGGAAATGTTCATCATCCCTGGTGGTGAAGGAAATGCAAATAAAGACAACCCTGAGATACCACCTTACCCCAGTCAGAATGTCCCACATCCACAAATCAGCCAACGACAAATGCTGGAGGGGATGTGGAGAAAGAGGAACCCTATTACACTGCTGGTGGGAATGTACACTTATACAACCACTTTGGAAAGCAGTCTGGAGGGTCTTTAGAAAGCTAAAGATTGACCTCCCTTACGACCCAGTCATACCACTTCTAGGCATCTACCCTGAACAACAGGAACCAATATACAAGGACATGTGCACCTCCATGTTTATTGCAGCACTGTTCGCAATAGCTAGGATATGGAAACAACCTAGGTGCCCCACCACAGATGAATGGATCCAAAAATTGTGGTATCTATACACAATGGAATATTATGCAGCCATTAGAAATGACAAAATAATGGCATTTGCAGGGAAATGGATGGAGCTAGAAGGAATCATGTTGAGCGAGGTAAGCCAAGAACGAAGAGACAAACGGTACATGGTCTCCCTCATAAGTGGATGCTAAATCCAAAAGGTTAGGTGATACGACAAAACTAACAGGACTTAAGAAACAAAGAACTCCCGCTCATCTGGTTGAACCACTACTAAATATCCTCATGCTGCTGATCACAAATATGGTATATAACATGTGAACACTGTTATATATTACAGACTGTGGTAGACAATTTGCTCCAGGGAAGTTAGAATGAACTTGTGACTTTGAAATTATGTAATCATTTAATCACAATCAAAAAAAAAAAAAAAAAAGAACCTCAGGGAAGGGAGGGAGGGAGGGGATGGTAGGGGGAAAACAATGGAGGGGGTAACAATGTTCAAGAGGAAGTGTACTCATAACCTCACTCATGTAACTGTAACCCTCTGTATAGTAGCTTTACAATAAAAAAAAAAATATTAAATGAAAAAAAAAAAAAGAGTAAAAAAAAAAAAAAAATGAACTTTACAATTTAGTAGGGGGGGAGTGTAGTTGTGGAGGTGGGAGGGAAGGAATGGTATGGAAAACCAGAGGAGGAGGCAACAATGTTTGATAAGAAATGTACACATTACCTTGCTCATGTAACTGTAACCCCTCTGTACAGTATTTTCACAATAAAAAAACGTATTAAAGGGGCTGGGAAGGTGGCTCAGTGGTAGAGCACTTGCCTTGCATGCTCGAGGCCCTGGGTTCGATTCCTCAGCACCACATAAGAAAAAAGCTGGAAGTGGCGCTGTGGCTCAAGTGGTAGAGTACTAGCCTTGAGATGAAGAGCTGAGGGACAGCACCCAGGCCCAGAGTTCAGGCCCCACGACCGGACCCAAAAAAAAAAAAGAAAAAGAAAAAAAGTATTAAAAAATTTAAAAAAAGATGTGCCACCCTGCGAGGAGCCAAAGGAAGAGCCATGGATGAAGGGGGTGGAGGGGAGTGGGAAAGAGTGTTTTCAGGAATTCATTGTAAGCCGGAAGCCATTGGCTCACGCCTGTAATATTATCTACTTAGGAGGCTGAGATCTGAAGATTGTGGTTCAAAGTCAGTCTGGGCAGGAAAGTCCATGAGACTCTTATCTCCACCAGAAAACCGGAAGTGGTGCTGTGGCTCAAGTGGTTGAGCACTAGCCTTGAGCTGAAGAGCTGAGAGACAGCACCCAGGCCCAGCATTCAAACCCCATGACCGACAAAAAAAAAAAAAAGAATCCATTGAACTACCACAAAACTAAGAAAAGTAAGGGAAGGGTGAGTGGGAAGTGGTGAGAATGTTGAAGGGGAAGCATTGATCAAGACGTATTCATAAGCTGCTTTGTTAAATGGTAGCTCCTTTGTACAACTACTTAAAATAATTTCTAAAAAAAAAAGAAGTATAGATACAAGGTGCAGAATACTGGCATCTTGTATCTGTATTTTTTTTTAGAAATTATTTTAAGTAGTTGTACAAAGGAGCTGGGATGCAGGCTGACCCATTGTGACGGCGAGATATATAGGACACTATGTTGAAAATGAACTTTACAATGTGAGGAGATGCCAGGAGGGAGGAGTCAGAGAGGTGGGGAGGGAAGTGATGGTAGAGGGAAAGCAAAGGAGGAGGTAACAATGCTCACTACAAATGCACTCATTACCCTACTCGTGTAACTGTAACCCCTCTGTACAACATTTTTACAATAAATAAATAAAGATACATATATATATATATATATGTATATATATATATATATATATATATAAGAATATAGAGGTGAAAAAATCCAATGCATATCCTACAAAATTAGGAAAAGTGAGGGAAGGGATGGGTTGGGAGGGATGGGTGAGAATGTGGAAAGAGATGACATTGCTCAAGACACACTTTATTCATAAACTGCTTTCTTGAATCACAACTCCTTTGTACAACTAAAGATAAAAATATTTTAAAAGCAAAAAAAAGGAAGAGATACAACACACCAGGACATTTTAAAAATAACAAATGATTTCTTAAAGGCTATAAGCAGCTTGAGTTGATGCTGAAGCCACAGTCCCAATCTCCTGCAGACTGGTGTTTTAAAATATGACCCTGTATGACATTGTTATGGCCAGGTCGCAGGAGCTCCACCAAGAAGACCACCAAGAGTCAGACTCTACAGCTGTTTTAAGGTTTTATTTAAATGGGCTGCAGCTCGGGCCTCGTCCTACACTCCAACACACTGGAGCCTAGGAGGAGAGCCCCGAGCTAAGGATTTTCAGGGCTTATAAAGGCACAGAACCAGGTGTTTTAACACTTGTTGCTGTGCTCTGGAACAAGCAACAAATGGTCACTGCCTCAAGTACTTTAACCCTTCAACATGAGATGTTGGGAGCAGCTGAGTGAAGGTAGACAAATCACCAGGAGATAGCTGGACTCATCCTGTCCTACGTTCTATGTGTTTATAACTTTCCATGGCAAGAACTTAATACACCCTGATATCCTAGTAATGCACTCCTTTTGATGCTCAACCAATCTGCATCTATTGTTTGTGTCTCAAAATGATCCATCAGCCCATAGCCTTTTCAAAAAGAAGAGAAATACCACCAGTCTATGGAGGCCTCCACTGCTGTGGAAGGTTTCTTGTTTTTGTTTTCAATAGAGCTGAGTTCATTTGAAGGCCTTTCCCTTTCGACAGAACTCAACTTTGAAAACAAGAACAGAGTGTTAATGGAAAGATGTCAGCCAACACAATTGAAGAAAATGGATACCACAGATCTTCACGTGTGCTGTAAGAGAAATAGCAGTCATCAAAAAAAAAAAAAAAATCAAAAGAGACAAAATCACTCTGGAACAAAATGTCAAAGATACACAAAATACACAGAATGATCATGTAGGCTAGCGAGAGCTAAGCCAGAAGCTCACTTTATGTATATTCTGTCTCTGGAAATTGCTATAAAGAAAGAAGAATCTAGGCTCATGCCAGGCAGTTAACTATAGCACAAATCAACGTAGATGTCTAGGACTTGAACTTGGAGCCTGAGCGCTGTCCCTGAGTTTATATGCTAGCACTCGACCAGTTGAGTCACAGATCCACTTCTAGATTTTGATGGTTACTTGAAGGTAAGAGTGACATGAAATTTCCTACCCAGGTTGGCTTCAAACCATGGTCTACTCAGCTTCCTAACTAGCTAGGATTATAGGCATGAGCCACTATGCCTGCCTTACATTCCATCTTTTGATGTGTGGTTGTCCTCAATAATCCAAATATCCACTGGGAAAAATAAAACAGCAAGAATTTTTCAGGCCAACATAGTGCTAGGCTTCAACTAGGGCTTTCAATTGGCCATCTAATTGCCTTTGAAATACCAGCACAGATTGAATACATTTATAATTCCTAATTTAAGAAATGTGAGAGAATAATTTTGAAAGTATTATTTAGGAAGAGAATAAATACAGCTGAAATAGATTGTTTAGAACTATGAAAATAGAGCAAGGAAACCTGTTGAAATTATTTTAAGAAGAGGTGAAGGAGGTAAAGGATAGATGGGGTGAGATTAATTGGAAACGTGTGGAAGTGTCACATTGTAAAATGCCTTTCTGTATAACTATGGTAAGCTAATTTTTAAAATGCTATTAAAAAATCAGAAACTCACCAGACACCCATGGCTCATATATATAATCCTAGCTGCTCAAGAGGCTGAGATATGAGGATCATGGTTTAAAGCCAGCCTGGGGAAAGAAAACCCACAACACTCTTATGTCCCCTTCACTACTAAAAAGCCAGATGTGGAGCTGTGGCTCAAGTGGTGGAGTACTAGGCTTGAGCAGAGTTTGTGCCCAGGCCCTAAGTTCAACTCCAGTACCAGCACGTACATACGTACGTACACATACACACACACACACACACACACACACACACACACACACACACACACACACACACACACACACACACCAGTGTCATTCTTTTATTTATTATTTTATTGTAAAGATGCTGTACAGAGGGGTTACAGTTACATGAGTAAGGCAATGAGTACATTTCTTGTCAAGCATTGTTATCCCCCGCCTTGTTGTCCCACTATCCTTTCCCTCCCCCACCTCCACACAGTGTCATTTTTAGATTTTTTTTTAAATCACTACTTAAGTCGTGAGGCTGTTCACTTCGATCCACGTATCAACAGATAACAGAAGGAGATTTCTCCTCCAGAAGGTGCCACATATGGGCAGCCAGGCTGTACACAGAAAATGGCAGTCTCCTCCCTCCCCTGTAGCCAGAGAAAACACACACACACACACACACACACACACACACACACACACCACGTCTATATCTACATCTATATATCAATATAAAGCTTTGCAAATTAATGTCACATAGAATGACAACCTCTTCTCCATGACCCTGCTTGGAACAAGCATTTGTTGCACATTAGATCCTTAAAAAGAAAAAAAAAATGATCTCCTGTTTATTGAAGAAAATTATTGGATGCAGCTGCAGCAAAAGTCCTTTTCAGGTCTCAGAAACAAAAACCAGGCCAACATGCTGATGAATTTGTTCTGTGCTTCTCAATACGATGTGGAAAAAGTTAATGAATGAGGCCTAGGTAAGCCTGAGGGGTTTCTTCAAATCAGTGCATCAAAAGTCACCGCACATTCCCAGCAGTTTTAAGAGAGGGTGTTGATCGGCATATTTCAAAGCAAACAACACCGGGGCCCTGACAGGCCAATTATATTACCTTACAGTGCCTACAGGCACATAAATTATACACTAACATATTGTAGCCGACTCCTAAGAAAGCCAATGGATTCTTGTAGTCCAAGAGCGAACCCTGCCCCCTGGTGAGCTGTGAGAGAAAGCTCTCCGTCCCGGACAGCAGCTGGTCACCCAGCAGAGGAGCTCAGACCGAGGGGAAGGGCACAAAATGAATGGGAGAAGCTCCACTCCTGTCTCCATCAGAGCTCATATGGACGTAGGAATGGTCCAAATGGCATTTAAGTATTTCAGACACCTTCAGAGACATCAAAGCAGGTTACAGACAAAAGCAAAAATATAAAGGGGGGGGACAGAGGTGCTTTGGTCCTAGGGAGAGGAGATGGTAGTTCAAAATTGGGGTGGGGTTCCAGAAGGCATTCAATACAGGAAGATTAGTAGACAGAGATGGAATATTGATGATGTTCCTCCAGTACTATACAGGTGCCTGGGCATCTCAAGCATTCAGAAATCCTTGTGTTCCTTTGCAATATTTTAAAAGTACCAGTGAAGGGTTATTAATTTCTCTATCCTCGAGCTCTTTCCTTCCCAGATGACAACATATCCACTCCCGAAATGTCTCACCGTGCAGGGGGTGACACCCAAAAGCCAGTACAGTGCCTCAAGAAGAGTAAGAAAACTGGGAAACTTCCAAACCACCAAATAATCAGAGCAGCCCTTTTGTTCTCCTCAGATCACCGAACATGGGACCAAATGTTTATACCCAGTATGAGAGGAACTCTGCGGCCACCTCTGATTCCCCAGGCATGTCTCCTGCCTGAGTTACATCCCAGACGACGACGGCTGTCAAACCAGTGTCTGGGGACTGCAGGTCTCCAAGTTATTTGGGTATGGACTATATTCTCTTGAAAACTATAGTCCTGTAAAAGAAAAAAAGCCGGTTATAAACCATCTAGTACAACTGATTTGCCCCCGCCATCCTGGGTAGGCCTGTCTTGTAAGGGGTTCCCTGGAACAGGATAAAATCTGGAGTCAGGAAGAAGGTCCACTGGCTCTTGGCCTGACTGGACAATCAAGACATGTTCAAATGTTCTTGCAACACTCTCATTGCTCTGATGCCTTTTACAGAAAAATACCATCTCACCAGGCACCGGTGGCTCACACCTGTAATCCTAGCAACTCAAGAGGGTGAGATCTGAGGATCACGGTTCAAAGCCAGCCCAGGCAGGAAAGTCCTTGAGACTCTTACCTCCAATAAACTACCCAGAAAAAAGTCCTTGAGACTCTTACCTCCAATAAACTACCCAGAAAAAAGTGGTGCTTTGACTCAAGTGGTAGGGTACTAGTCTTGATCTCAAAGAGGCTCAGAGACAGTACTCAGGCCCCTGAGTTCAAACCCACTACTGGCCAAAAATTTAAAAAAAAAAAATCTAAAGGCTAAAAAATATTTCAAAAAGAAAGGTACTCATGACCTAACTTATGTAACTGTAACCTCTCTGTACATCACATTCATAATGACAATTGTTATTTTTTTAAAAAAAATTTTAAGGGGCTGGGAAGGTGGCTCAGTGGTAGAGCGCTTGCCTTGCATGCCTGAGGCCCTGAGTTCGATTCCTCAGCACCCCATAGCAAAAAGAAAAAAAGCCGGAAGTGGCGCTGTGGCTCAAGTGGTAGAATGCTATAGCCTTGAGCTGAAGAGCTGAGGGACAGCGCCCAGGCTCAGAGTTCAGACCCCACGACCGGACCGCCGCCCCCAAAAATTTTTTTTAATGTTACCCTTCAGCCACAGCCTCAACACCTGAGCCAACCTCAACTTCAAATCTTCCCCACACTCCTTCCTCACTCTCCTCTTTGCCTCTCTCTTGAAACCTCCAATTCCAACAGGAGGGTGCAGGTTTCCTTCCCAGTTCCTTCCACCATTCAAAAAGACCAGTACAAGCTCACCCAGCTCACACTCATCCTGCACAGCAGTGCACCTACTTGCTTCTGGAGAACTTGTTCCTTGTACGTCTCCACTCCTGGCTTCAGTTCCTAGAGGCAGACATTGAGTGAACTATTTCCATCCATCTGTACCACGAGGCGCTGGGGCCAGGTCTAAAGCTGAAGCAGAGTGTGCCAAGGCATCAGACATGTGTACAGGCATGTTTGTGTGATGTGTTGAAAACATGTGTGCATGTGTGTGCTCACAAGTACACGCTGCTCCTGTGTGTGTGGTTAAGTGTTTATAGACACATGCACAGTGGGTGCTCATGTGTGCCTGCTTGTTCATGTTCATATGTGTACATTGTATGAATTGCTGTCAATCCGTAAGTGTAGTATGTGTGTGAGGGGAGGCTTGTGTGCGGTATGTTTGTGTGCATGTATGTGTGGTGTATATGGTATGTTTATGGATGTGTGGTGGGTATGCATGTGTGCTGTGCATGGGAAGTGTGTGTGTGTGTGTGTGTGTGTGTGTGTGTTATGGAGGGGATCTAGGAGGGCACTAGGTATGGACTGGGAAGGAAGCAGCAATGAAGAGGCTGATAGAGGACAAAGCGGGCGGCCGCAGTTGAGTCTGGGTGTCCCCCGCAGTGCTGCCCACCAGCCCCAAGCCCAGCCTTCCCTGCGGCTCACCAGCTCCTGAGAGCTGTTAAAAATGTCCCTGCTGTCAGTTAGGATCAACGGCTTCAGAATGGTACAGATTGTGGAAAGTATTTCCTCTGCTCTTATCTCTCCCTCTTCCACAAAGACAACCCCTCCATCTAACAATGGATCAGTTTTTCCTACCAGGCACTGATTTGCCGAAAGGGCTAATGTGCAGATTAAAAATGGACACTGCTGAGTGAGGCAATTTCCACCGTATGATAGGTGAAAACACTGATAACTGCCATAGTAACCGAGCCGCCACGTGTCGGTTCCCTAAGCCGAGGGCTGCACAGAGGTTTATTGTGGACAAGAGGTTAAGACAGCGTTGGCTTCCCCAAGCCAGGCAGAAATGTGGCCAGGACACTTTAAGGAATTTAATACTACCAAATTGGTGGTAGAAACACAGATGTTCGTTGTATAAAAAAAAAAAAATGTTTTTCATTGAAACATGGAACACAATCCCTAGCTAGAGAAGTTTCAGAAAACATCAATTCACAGCTGTATCAAACATGAATACGTTGTACATGGATTCTGCAAGTTCTTGGACAATTTCAATTCCCAAACCCTCACATGCCACCCACACCACAGAGCCGTCTTCCTGTCCCTGAGTAGTTAGTTATCTTAGTAAATATATATATGATGAACACCTGAGGGAAAAAATAACAACCCAGGAGGATTCACCCTGGCTCCTGATTTCAGAGATTCCAGTTCATGCTCAGCTGACTGCGTTTCTAGACCCGGAGTGAAGATCATGGCAGAAGGGCATGGTGGGGCCATATTAACTCTTCCTGGTGACCAGGAAGCAGAGTGAGGAGGGAGGTAGAGACAGAAAGAGAGGGAGGGAGGCAGGGAGAAATGGAGGGAGGGAGGAAGGGACAGAAAATATTCCAGACTCTATCTACCTACCTATCTAATTATTTGGCTAAAGAAGAAAAGAAAAAAAGCCTTCTTATTCCAGTATGCAACCATTGTACCACACAATTTTTGGACTGTTTCCTAGATGTTAAATTATCTGCAGTTTATGAACAACATAGGCAAACTACTTTTATAGTTCTATGATCACACCTGGAAATGAAATCCTTATTACATTTCCTACTGAAAGCTAGGATTTCTGAACTGTATTTGGACACAGTGTAACACAAACTTTTTTTTTTTTTTTTTACCAATTTCCTCAGTAATCACTTTTAGAAGAACATGGAACAAAACATGGCTTTGCTTCTCCTCCCATAGGATGCACACACCAAGAACCAGACATTTCAGAATATGACTACACATTTATAAATCACAGCATAATGAGTATCTGAAGTCAATAAAATATGGCTATAGTGTGTTTCAATTTGGTGCTTTAAATATGTATAGAAGTACCTCCCATTTTGACATCAGTTACACATCTTTGGAACAATTCATACTTTTATCACTAATCATACAATATTAACTACCTTAAAGACATAAAAGGTATTTGTTATGAAGTATGAAAATAAAACACACTAAGACTCATGATCCCATGAAAACGCTGCTCCCTACTCCAACCTGCACCCCACACCCCAGAAAGCACAGTGGTAAATTTGGAGGCTTTTTTTTTTTTCAGTCATGGGCTTCAACTCTGGGCCTGGTCGCTGTCCCTCAGCTCTTCAGCTCAAGGCTAGCGCTCTACCACTTGAGCCACAGGACCACTTCCAGCTTTTTCTGCTTATGTGGTGCTGAGGAACTCGAACCCAGGGCCTCATGCATGCAAAGCAAGCACTCTACCACTGAGCCACCTTCCCAGCCCCAAGGAGGCTATTATTTTTGAGACAAGGTCTCACTATGTAGTTCAAACAACCCTTATGCTCCTCCTGTCTCAGCCACCTGAGTGCTAGGATTACAGGTGTACACCGCCGTGCTTGGCTTACATTTTCTTCTATTCCCATACCCTATAATATACACAGACAAGTGGGTAATAGATATGCATACATATATACATATACACACAGATAAAGTTGGGGTTTGCTGGCTTTGTGCATAATAAAGTTGGTATGTTTAATACTTTGCGTAGTCTTCAGTGGCTTATTTTTTCACCCAACACTATGCTCTTAAGATCAAGGATTACATGTAGAATGGGCATGGTGGCAGGCACCTAGGGCTCAGGAGGCCAGGGTAGAAATTTGGGACCAACTGGGCAACCAAGTGAGATCCTGCCTCAAAAAAAAAAAGGTATTGCATGGGCTGGGAAGGTGGCTCAGTGGTAGAGCGCTTGCCTTGCATGCCTGAGGCCCTGGGTTCGATTCCTCAGCACCACATAAGCAGAAAAAAAAAAGCCGGGGTGGCGCTGTGGCTCAAGTGGTAGAGCGCTAGCCTTGAGATGAAGAGCTGAGGGACAGCGCCCAGGCCCAGAGTTCAGGCCTCGCGACCGGACCCAAAAAAAAAAAAGGTATTGCACACAGCAATATGTAGTTCTCTCTTACTGCTATGTAATATTTCACTGGGTAGAAGCACCACTAAAATGTACTTACATGTTCCTGTTGTGTGTACACCTAGCAACTGTTGGTGAATGAAGGTTGCACAGTCAGTCAAGATATTCCCAACAAACAACATCTAAAAGTTTTCTCTGAACCCCTGCCCCCCAAACACCCATCCCAGTCCCATGCTGTGAAACAGTATTCCTACTTGGTCTTAATCTTCATTTTTCTTGATGCATCTAGTCGTGCTTTTCCTGAGATGACAAAGCTTGTTGTTGTTATTGTTGTACCTGAGCTCTTTCGCTTAAGGCTAGCACTCTACTACTTTTGAGTCACAGCTCCACTTCCGATTTTCTGGTGCTTAATTGGAGGCAAGTGTCTCACGGACTTTCCTGCCAGGGCTGGCTTTGAAGGCTTTGAACCACGCCCTCAGATCTGTCTCCTGCGTAGTTAGGATTACAGGTGTGAGCCACCAGTAGTTCCCACCACACAGCTATTCTTGTCTGCTACCCAATTCCTTGCTCATCCACACCATGAAGAAGTTTTTCTTTACTATCATGATTATCCTGTGAAGTGTGTGCCGCAGCTATGTCTGTGGTTCTCAACTCAATCTTCCTATCTTCCAGTGAATCATTTACTTGTAACATACTTGAATTTACCAATCATCTCTAGCATAATTAAAATAATTTACTTATTTTTGAATGATTTATTAAGCCCTAAATCATACAAAATATTTGTTTTAAATAAATGTGGCTTGGGTTCTTTTTATTTAATGGCTAATGCTGGACTTGATTTTATTTGGTGTGAAGTAGAGATCCAAATTCATCATTTCATTTCCAGACAAATAATAAATTCAAACCATTAATTCAATCATACATTTTTATTTTATATGAATGTTTTTTCATTTCTGACCATTTGAAGCCATTTCTCATAACTTCTTCTTACAGTATCTCCTTAGGAAGTTCTATTAGGGCAACTCAAATGGAAATAGAAAGATGAGAGTAGAAAACCATCCAACAAGCCAGAGTGGTGGCTCAGGCCTGCAATCTCAGCTACAGGAGAGGCACAGGTAAAGAGGATCAAAGTTGAAGGCTGGCCAGGCAAAGACACAAGACCCAATCTGAAAAATAACGAAGTCAAAAAGTTGTGATGCAAGAGGTAGGGTGCCTACCCAGTAAGCTGAATGGAGACCTCTGTACTAACACAAAAGAAAGAGAAAGTTCCTTTAGCCAAAGTGTATTGGTTAAATTCTTTAAAAAAAACACCTTTTACTCCCAAAGTATATATTTCATATTCATTCTCCAAATATAAGTGGTAATGGTGTTTTTGTTTCTGAGTATATAATTCTAATGATTTTCCCTTAGCACTTCGAAATCCTTCATGTTATTCTCTCTGGTAGAAAGGAACATGGCCACTGACGATTCCTGGGCCCCAAAACTTACGGGTGAGATGCTGCCATTCCCAGTTCTCAGTCCCAAACTTTCAATGGAGGATCTGGGAATACTTAAGCATAACGCTCTCTTCGAGTCGATCAGCGATACCTAAAAGATGGTGAGCTAACAGAATGACCAATCCTCCAGTGCACAAATGGGTATGGGATGGGAACAGCACAGGCCGACAATGACAGTGTTTGCAGGCAACTTTAGCAAGGGCAACTTAAACATAATGCCTCATGCAACTGAAATGTCCTAGCACCATATATAGTTATCCTTTCTGTGTAAGGGGAAGAATTGTATAGTTTGAGCTTCAAAAATTCTTTGAATACACAAGGAAAGCCTTCAGAGTCCAAGATGTACTGGCAGCAAGAGGAGGTCTTCACAGAGGCAGTGTGAATTGCAACCTGGAACCCTTTGTTCTACCAAGAATCACCTTGCTGACTCTAAACCATCTCCTTCTCCATCCTGCTGCCACCAACACAGCATGGCCCCAGCCTCACACTAGGGTGACATCTCTGCTTCCCAGAGTCTCATCTTTCCCCTGGTGTGGTCCAAGAACCACATGGAAGCCGGTGCATATGGACTAAAAGCCACTCTCTTCCCCAAGGCTTCCCAACAGCATGGCATCTATTCAGCACCAACACCTTATCCTGACCATCCATGCCCAGCGTTCCAGCCACACTGTTATGTCAGTGCCGCCTTCAAGACAAGCTCTTTCTCACCACCTGAGACGTGATCCCCTCACCTGGAATTCTTCCTGCAATTTCTGAACACACTTCAATTTCTGAACACCTTCAAGCTTTAGCTAAATATTATCCTTTTTAGAAAAGTCTCCTTGACCAAATTACCTCAAGTCCTTCCCTTGCAGTTCTCAATCTCTGCCTTTAACACACAAATGGGCCCCACACCTCCTCACAGCCCACGTACATAACCAACTTTCATTTTTGACCAAAAGCTGCTAAAGTGAATTTAATTAATTTCTAATTATACATTTGTATTCTTAGCTTCTTCCCACCAAAAAGATTAGTGTCTGTTCTATTATTAAAATGCTTCCAATTGTTTCCTTTTTTTTCTTTTTGGTCGGTTGTGGGGCTTGAAGTCTTGGCCCAGGCACTGTCCCTCAGCTTTCCAGCTCAAGGCAAGTACTCTACCACTTGAGGCACAGCGTCAATTCCAGTTTTCTGGGTGGTTTATTGGAGATTAAGAGTCTCACAGACTTTCCTGCCTGGGTTGGCTTTGAACCACAATCCTCAGGCAGATCTCAGCCTCCTGAGTAGCCAGGATTACAGCATGAGCCTCTGATGCCTAGCTTTTTTTTTTTTTGCAGGTCCTGGGGCTTGCACTCAGGGCCTAGGTGATGTTCTGAGCTTTTGTGCTCAAGGCTAGCACTCTACCACTTGAGCCACAGCTCCACTTCATTTTTTTGGTGGTTAATAGGAGATAAGAGTCTCACAGACTTTCCTGCCCTGGCTGGCTTTGAACCATGATCCTCAGATCTCAGCCTCCTGAGTAGCTAGGATTACAGGTGTGGGCCCACCAGTACCTGGGATCACAATTTCATAAATATTTCTTTAAATTCTTCATTGGGGAATATAGAAAAAAGAAAAAATTGGGGCTGGGAAGGTGGCTCAGTGGTAGAGCACTTGCCTTGCATGCCTGAGGCCCTGGGTTTGATTCCTCAACACCACATAAGCAAAAAGAAAAAAGCCGGAAGTGGCGTTGTGGCTCAAGTGGTAGAGTGCTAGCCTTGAGCTGAAGAGCTGAGGGACAGTACCCAGGCCCAGAGTTCAGGCCCCACGACTGGACCAAAAAAAAAAGAAAAAATTGTGGCTATTAAGGGAGATTTTTGCAGCATTTTTGTGAAATCACAGCAAGCCTTCTCTCATTGATTCTTTAACAGACTTCAGTCGCTGAAGGTGTCTCAAGGTGTGAACACTTCATCATCAGAGTTAAGAAAATTAAGAAGTCCTGGAAGGAAGTTCTATCTTTGGGGGCTGGGAAGGTGGCTCAGTGGTAGAGCGCTTGCCTTGCATGCCTGAGGCCCTGGGTTCGATTCCTCAGCACCACATAAGCAAAAAGAAAAAAGCTGGAAGTGGCACTGTGACTCAAGTGGTAGAGCGCTAGCCTTGAGCTGAAGAGCTGAGGGAGGGACAGCGCCCAGGCCCAGAGCTCAGGCTCCACGACCAGACTCCCCCCCCCCCCCCAAAAAAAAGAAAGCTCTACCTTTGGGGGTCTGAATATTACTCCCAATGCCTAGTCAGCTAGCTTATAAGCCTGAAAAAGAAGCCTACAACAAGCAAGGAAACATCCAGCAACTGTTGGAACACCTTCTGAGGTTCCCACAGCAACATTTCACTAGCCTGGGTCAGAATGTATCCAATTCAAGCAGTCATTGCCAGTCTTCATTTGTATCCTCCCACAGAAATGGTGCTCCTTTTCTGTAACTGTAATTTTTTCCCCTAACTTTCAAGTAAGCTTGCTGCAATAAGAACAGTATAAACATCTTCAGATACTCTCAGAAATAAAGCTCCATATTCAGCCAAACTCTTAATCCTCTCAGAAGACGAGGTAGACAGGAGATGAACAAGTTATTAGCTGTATATTATTCAACTTTGGCCTACGAGGTGGACATGGAATATAATAATTTTTAACTTTAAAAATTTCTTTCCAGGTGACATAAATTATTTGTTCAAATTCTCTCTTGGCAACTGTGATATTTATATGACCATTAAAAGTTTCACACAGCAAAAAAGAAATTTTTTAAGCATAAACATAGAGACACTTTTCAATAACATAAGACATTTGTAATAGTAATTATGGAACATGGATGTTTTACTGAATTTCATATTGCAACAAACACTGAACACTGAAAAACAATTACACCAATACAATAAAAAATAATTGTATCCACAGAATACTTATAAATGCATACTTCTTCCTCCAAAGAAATTTGTTTTCACAGACTTTTAAGTAACAGATGATTTACATAGTCTTCAGATTCCAAAATATGTACAAAACTTTTGACTACAGAAACCCATGTGCGGTGGTTGAGAAAAATGTTGTGCTGTCCAACAACCAAGCTCAGGAAATTTGCTACCAACATATTTTTATTTTTTTGTAACCACACATTTTCCTTCCAACTTAAATGAAATTCTGGACACTTCTGCACATTATAGTGTTTCCATTTCTTAACACTATTTCAAATGAGTCACATGTGGCTGATAACATAACTTCATCCTAGCCACGTGACACACATATGCATGCACCCATGTGCATGGGTACATTTTCCTCAGGTGTAAACCTCTTGGAAGCAATCCCACCCGTGGCCACACAGCAACAGTGGGATGAGAGCCTTCGAGAAGAGGAGAGCAGTGAATAGCACGTCATGTCCTGCTCCTGAGAATTCTTGCTTGAGCACCATCAGGATCATGTGCTCTCACAGAAATGAGCAGGAACCTTGTTTCTGGGGTCAGAGGCTGGTCTCCCCCAGTTAAACAGAGAAGCTGAGCAGCTATTGGCAGTGAAAGTCACCAGTCTGCATAGAACTAAATGGTCACCATCCATACACACACATACACACACACACACACACACACACACACACATATACACACAAACAAGCTTCCATTGTATTTCTGTCTGGCAGAGATCTGGTTAAGTTCAATTTAGCTATTTTGGATACATCCCTCAACTCTCCTATTATTCTAAGATAAAATGCAAGGAACCTAAGAACATGGCTGGGCAGCTCATCACTGGCAGTCATCTATGTTCGTGACTTGGCATATACAGTGGGAGGTGGATCCACCAATCATCTCTTGCTGTAAGGTGAAATTAGGCCACAGCAAACATCGTGATACTCCACCAAGCAAAATACACCCTGGACAGCAGGAGCTGAAGCCTGACATTCCAATCAATCATTGTAACAGCCTGACTTCAGCTCTCAAAAAACAATTGGGGTCAGACCTGTGATCAGAAAGTGCCAGGCTTTAAAAATACAACAAAAATTTAAAAAATAGCACTGCTTTAAAACATTTGTTGTAGATCTCTTAGTTAACTATCTCAATTCTACTTTAAGCCATTATTGGTTATTCTTGGGTTGATCCTTCCTGGTTGTGTCAAGTTCAGAGTCATTCTGAATGAGTCAGGGGTGAGGTTCTTAAAATTAGTCCCTTAGGACCCAAGGCTTATCACTCTTGGTAAGTCCACTAAGGACTCCTGAATGTCCACTATAGTAGCACTTAACCAAACAGACTTAGAGTTATTTACACTCTCATATCACCAAAAACAGGAAAACACAGGAAACCAGGGTAGGGTAGAGCCACCATGATAGGTTAAATGATGGTTTTCAGAATTACCTGCCTGTACCTCTCCAAGTGGCCAGCCTCCACATGGTTACATGTGAGGGATTAAAATGATGAGAGGCGATAACTGAGATGTCTCTTTATCAGAACTGTAACTCAATAGGAAACATTAACTTACAGATACCAGAGGTATGGTCGTTTCTAAGAAGGCAAGAATAAAGACTTACACAGCAGGATTGGCACTGAGAGGTATACTGGCTACTCAACCAGCTGGTACCTACAAACTTTGTTATTGTTACCACCAACCTCATTGAAGAACCTTTCACCATCAGCATACATTTGGTATGGTTGTCTTTCTTGCCTTCTATCATGAATTCAATATTCCAGCTATAAATCAAAAGTGCTTTTACTAGGCAACAGTGAGAGACTCCAAAAGTTTCCAAATATTTTTGAGGTAGTACTCATTTATTTGCATTGTTGGCTCTCAATACCACCAAGGAAATGAACCCACTTAGAAGTACGCAAACCAAATAAGTAGAAAATAAATAAGATTTTGTTTTCAGGTAGCAGGGCCTTCTTATAAAGGTCAAGTCACATTCAATGGATAAGTCATTTGAAACTTCTAAAAAATGTTTATAACCATAGCTATAAACTAAAGTGCTTTAAATTTTCCTTAATACCTAAAATCAGTGATTAGAATCATCATCTTTTAGAGTTTGCCTATATGAGACCTCAGGAGATTGAAATGATTTTTCCATAAAAAGCAGAAACTTTCTTTTCAAATTTGCAAATCCAGGTTATTGTTATGGAACTGTAGCAGAAATTCATTGAAACAACTACACAACAGTACTTGCTAAGACGTATGGATGTCAACATGAAATCTCTGATCATTCCTGCCACTCACTAGCCAAGGCAAATGCAGCCCTATATCTTCCCAGCACAAAGTAGATAAGTACAATCATTCCAGAAAACACAGCAGACCACAGGGGCCGTTCAGTAAGAAAAAAAGGTCACATTTAACGCATACAAGGTAATGTCCTACTGCCTGTCAGTCAATGTCCACAGCTCAAGCTTTTCAGGTACTGTGTGGAGGAGAGCTTCACTTCTACCGACCAGGGAGGGCCAATACACACAAGACAGAAATAAAAAAATATGAACATTCTGTACATTTCATGCAAGCTGGGCACAATGTGAAAAGAACACATACAAAGCACCCTTCCCAGGGCCAAACTTTCACAAAAAATGGCTGATTGATATGCAGAAAAGCCTGTACGACTCAAATGTCCATGGCATACACCCAACTAAGAAGCACTGGTGAGCTCATTTTTCTTGTAACAGTGCAGGAATGTTGATGTTCCAACCAATGGCTTGCCTATCAAAGCCACACGTGAACAGATTGCAGACCGGGTGGTCTTCGCTCCACGCCGAGCAGCACACCATTCTCCGGTGGCCCTGGGGATAAGCAAACAAACCAAAATTAGTGCTAGGTAACAAGTGAACACCATGGATTAGTCCAACTGAGCCACCAACACTGCACATGACAACGGACTTTCCCTGAGCCAGTGCTAGTATGGCCCCAAAGAAATGAGCACCAATGGAACACATGACAAATGATAAGGAAGTTGGGCTTTAAGAAAACATGCTGGCTGTGGTGGCCCAGGACTGAAATCTCAGGAGGTAAAGATAGAACTACAGTTCTATCTCACTGACCCAGAAGGTCAATGAGAACTCCACCTCAACTAGCAAGTGAGATGTGGTGGGTCACACCTACAATCTGCATGGCAGAGGTGAAAGTAGGTGGGTCATGGGTCTTTAGCAAGAAAAATATATATGTACACACACAAAAAAATCAGGAAGTGGCGCTGTGGCTCAAGTAGTAGAGTGCTCGCCTTGAGCTGAAGAGCTGAGGGACAGTGCCCAGGCCCAGAGTTCAGGCCCCACGACCGACCAAAAAAAGAAAGAAAGAAAGAAAAAAAAATATATATATATATGTATATATATATACACAGTCAGGAAATGATTCTTTTGTTTTTGTTTTTTTTGCTGTCCTTGAGCATTTTTTTGCTCAGCACAACTTCCAGTTTTCTGGGGGTTAGTGGAGGTACGAGTCTCACACAATTTCCTGCCTGGACTGGCTTGGAACTGTGATCCTCAGATCACTCAGATCTCTTGAGTAGTTAAGGATGACAGGCATAAGTCACTGCTGCCCGGCAATTTGAAATTTTTAAATATTTGTGCAGCGAATTAAAATAAAATTCAATCAAAGACTTCAAGTATCATTTATCAAATAATTGGTTTCAGTCATAAAAGAGCTAGGAAAATATACTTTGTTCCCAGGAAGGCAAAACAAATAAATGACCTTCTGAGTAAATTCCTACAATCTTGAGAAATTCCAGTCAAAAATCAGGATTGAGGGCTTGGCACCAGTTGCTAATGTCTGTAATTCTAGTTATTCAGGAGGCTAAAATATGATGATCTCAGTTTGAAGCCAATCTGAGACTCATGTCCAGTGAACTTCCAAAAAGTCAGAAGTGGAGCTATATGACTCAAGTGGTAGAGCTCTAGTTTGGAGCAAAAAAAGGTCAGGGACAGCGCAGGGACAGCAGGCACCGCTCAAGCCCCAGGACCAGCATGCGCGCACAAACGCACGTGCACACACACAAACCTACAGTGACATTCTACCTCCCTCAATCATAATTGCTATTATTAAGAAAACATAAAAACAACAAATGCTGGCTAGCATGCCTGGAAAGGAACCTTTATACATTGCCAGTGATAAGGTAATTTAGTCCAAGTACTACGGGGAAAAAAAAATAGGGTTAAAGGTATGGCTCAAGTGGTAGAATGCCTGCCTAACAAACAGGATGGCTTCAGTTCAAAATCTAGATCACAAAAAAGGTTAAAAATCAGAATGTCTGGGACATTAAAAACTTAACAGCGTCACATATTAGGGTATATGTATACAGATGCAAGTAAGTACTTACAGTAACACTCCAGTACTTAGAATACCTATGAGCAGTATATCTTAGAAATATTAGCTCTAGGACTGGAAGTTGGCTCAGTGGTAGAGCACTTGCCTTGCATTCATAATTCCTCAGCACCACATAAGCAAAAAGAAAAAGCTGGAAGTGGTGCTGTGGCTCAAGTGGTAGAGCACTAGCCTTGAGCTGAAGAGCTGAGGGACAGTGCCCAGGCCCAGAGTTCAGGCCCACGACCAGACCAAAAAAAAAGAATTACTATTAAGTAAAACACAGATTTTGAAAAGATAAAGAATAGCACAAAAATTTTCTCTATACAACATTCACGTATGAATAATGCTGTGAGTAAATATGACAAGAACTGCAGTAGGCTGCAAAAACATGGTAACTGAGAAGTCTATATACTAAAAACAAAATGGAAAGCTACCTTCATTGTTCATTGTTACTAATAATATCACTAAAGTCAGCACACCAGAAGTGACACCTCTCAGTCTAAAACTATGCCTTCGGGAAAGCATTACTCAAAGATAAATGCAAGGGGAAAGAGATGTGACTGGTAGAGTAGCAACTATCAAAGTGCAAGGCCCTGAGTTCAAACTCTGGTGTCATCAAAACTAAATACACAAATACATACCTAAATAAATCCACTTACATACAGAACACCACTAAATAGCTGTGGAACTAGGAAAGTTACCTTAACCTCTCTGTATCTTCATCAATTAATTAGGCTAATAGGCTAATGGTATCTAGCCCCCTTGGGTCATTATGAAGATTAAGCAACAAATAAATATAAGCTAAAGATATAGCATTCATCTTCACAAATGAATAAAGGAAAATGACCACACAGTCAAGAACTCCACTGTGAGGAACTTGAACGTCAGAGAGCGCTGAGTCAGACAAGACACCACCACCACCTCCCAAGTGGGGTCAGGAACTCCACACCTCATGTGCTCAAAGTACTGTGCTCACACACAAGCACACACCGAGACATATTATGGACGATTGCATTACCCATCCACACATGAAAGGCAACTCCTTTGTACAGCTAAAGATAATAAAAAACTTAAAAAAAAAAATCCACCAGGGCCTCCTGCGGTGTAAGATCCCAGTCACACAGCACACTTTCCAGAGTACACTGTAAACACTGCCTACAATACTCCCACTTTAATCACTAGTCACTTTCATTCTAAATACTAGAAGCCCCAATAAGTCCGATATAGTGGCGTACACGTACACACATATACTTGAGAGGCTGAGGCAGGCAGGAGACTGCAAGTGTGAGGCCAACCTGTCCAACTTGGCAAGACTGTCTCAAAATAAAATAAACAGGGCTATGATTAAGCTCAGTAGCAGAGTGCTTATTTAATGTGGGAAGGCTAGAGGCTAGACAAGTACTGGTTTAATTCCTAATACTGAAGAAAACAGGTTTTGTTGGGTTTTTTTCTCTTTTTAAAATTGGCCAGAACATAATAAACCAGTGATTTCTAGCTGTGGTTCTGTGACATGAAAACTACATTTATTCATTTAAATAAGTGTTACAAGGTCAAAATTAAGTGTTATATATTAATCTTAAAAAATAAATCTATGTCAGGAGGCTGGGAAGGTGGCTCAGTGGTAGAGCGCTTGCCTTGCATACATGAGGCCCTGGGTTCGATTCCCCAGCACCACATAAGCAAAAAGGAAAAAAAAGCTGGACGTGGCGCTGTGGCTTAAGTGGTAGAGCGCTCGCGTTGAGCTGAAGATCTGAGGGACAGTGCCCAGGCCCAGAGTTCAGGCCCCATGACCGGACCCAAAAAAAAAAAAGGAAAAAATAAATCTATGTCATCATTAGGTTGAACGTTTAAAGACAATTTAAAATGAAATTTTCTACAAAAAATCAGAATCCTGTGTTTAATTTGTAATACTGAGTGTAAACTCACGGCTTCATGCTCACTCGGCTTGCTTAGTTCAATGGCCCTTCTACCACCTGAGCCATACCTCCAGCCCTGCTTTTGGCTGGTTATTTTGGAGATGAAGTTTGCCTACGCTGGCTCTGAATCTTCATCCTCCAGATCTTAGCTTCTTGAGTAGCTGGGATTACAGGCATGTGATCCTTCAGTACCTGACTTCCTTACTTTCTCAAGGGAAAATATTCCCAAAGTAAGCACATCACTTAACTTTTCATAAATCTCATACATGTTGCAGAACAGTCTTGGACCACACATAGAGCATTGTGCCTTCTGTTGTGCTGAAGGCACAACTTAGTTAACAGACCAATGGTGTTTAGCAGTTTTCACAATATTTTTTTTAAATTCCCACAGCAGACAATTCATGGCTTGTTATGATGTACTGCACACACACAAAGAATTAAAAGGTCAATAAGTAACCTCAAACAGTACCCTTAGGAGTCATCAAAAAGAAGAATGGCTGAAACACTCCTCTGGTAGAGACAGCTGCTTTTCAGAAATGGCATACCACCTCGAGAGATGGTGGCACTGTATCGGTAGCAAATCCCCTTTTATGACAGTCAGCAGTCTTTGCGGTACAAAGCCAGCGGAGGGCTAGCTTGTGACTCATGAACTGTGCTCTGAGGCTGTACACCGTGAAATGAGAGTGGTTATCGCCACCAGATCAGCAGGAGAGCAGCCAGGAGGCAGTGAGCAAGGGGAATGTGTGCAGAACAGGGCACTGCTCAAGGTGGGTGAGCACACAGACACGAGTGCGAGTGAGCTAGAGGGAGGAGCTATGATCAACAGGACATGCGGATTTGTTCATCAGACATCACAGACACTCAGGAAACAGCAAAAGACAGGCAAGAAAGCGACTGTGTGAGGGGCTCAATTAAATACGAAAGCCTGAAGACATATTGCCTGGACAAGTAATGGAGTTTTATTATTACAACCACTCCTGTTACCTCTGGCCCCAACTCCACAGAACATCAGAACTGCCCAGGGCACTACTGAATGTCGGCTCCTGGGCATCCCATCGGACACTGACTACAGTGGGCTGAATGCCGCTTAACTCCTTGCCACCGCATCCTGCCACCGCATCCCAAGTTGGCAAGGTGCAATCCCGTAACTTGCAAGAAGGAAGCATGTGAGGCAGTCTCGCTGTCACAGAAGGGGCCTTCTGGCTGGAAGTGGGGGTGAGGGTCCCATCGCAAAGAGCTCCCCCCTCAGAGACCAGCGCTGCTCCCGCCTGGGCATAGCAGCAGCTGTCACTCATGCACTTCCACACTATAAATCCTACGGCAAATACATGTGGCAGCCACGGCCCAGGAGCAAAGGATCTTTTTTTTTTTTTGGGTCCAGTCATGGGGCCTGAACTCTGGACCTGGGCGCTGTCCCTCAGATCTTCAGCTCAAGGCTAGCGCTCCACCACTTGAGCCACAGCGCCACTTCCGGCTTTTTTCTTTTTGCTTATGTGGTACTGAGGAATCGAACCCAGGGCCTCAGGCATGCAAGGCAAGCGCTCTACCACTGAGCCACCTTCCCAGCCCAGGAGCAGAGGATCTTACCAACCTCAGTGAGGGTGGGATTTGATCCTATCCCATCTCAAACCTAAACAATGAACATACAGGGTACTGGCAATTTGGGTAGGAGGAATCTTTTACAATATAAACTCTAGAAACAGATCCAGTGTTTCTGGTGAAAATTTAGCATCCAAAATCTTAGTAGGATAACAAGAATGCAAAATATTTCTAATATTTTTATATGGGTTACATGTTGAAATTGTATTCTTTGGGGTATATTTGGTTAAGAAAAATGATTAATTAAAATCAGCTTCTGTCATTTCTCTCCTTCTTAAGGTAGCTATGAGAAATCGTTATAAAATGTGGTGGCCCAGGTTACATTTCTTCTAGACAGCACAGTTAAGGAACAATGCAAGCCCCTCTGGTAACAGCTATCACAGCTGCTACCGCTACCACCCTTACCTGTCGACTGCTCCGGGGAAGCCGTGCCAGCCGCACCCCTGACATGTCAAACAATCGCACTTGTCGGTTGTCGTGGGGGAGGGCTATGATTTTTTGGCCAACACATACGTTAATCCTGCAGAAAAGAAGTGAAAATGGATTGTGCATAAAATAGCAAACATGTAAATTAGAGATAATGGTTCCTATTTTTCACATTCTACAGTAAATGAGATTAGCAAACTACATATGGCATTAGAGCCTGAGGTACTTACCCATACCTACCAGATCACCCAAACCCTACACACACAATACACAGACTTACCTCCACAACAGCAGACACTGTTCCGCCCTACAACATCAAACTCGTAGTAAATGATTAAACAAAAGCCCTAGAACATAGCCATGAATGGCTAAGTCTTCTAAGTCTTACTATCCCAACCTGATTTCTAGGGATACTAAATTTAGAGAATTCATAAAGTATTTTCCTAGGAGGCTATACCATTTTTCTTAAGGTTGTATCAGTGAAACACTGAGCAAATACAGACAAGGCTTTAGCTTGTCAATCCTTACCTGTTGATGGCAGAGTCTGTGCGGATGGTTGCAATGGGGGACCGCATATTTTTTAAATCCCACACTTTCACTGTGCGGTCATCGCTGCCTGACACAACATTGTCTCCCACAGTGAACACGGCAGAGGTCACAGTGCTGCAAGTACAGGGGAGAGGTCAGCCAGGCTGGCGGGAAGCGCACACTCTGCACACTAAACACCATCCTCCTTCAGAGGGGATGGACACAGTCCACAGCAGTGCCCTCTGCAACCCACTCTCATCTCTTCCACTCTTCCCATAAGTGTGCTAAGTGAGGATATCCGATTTCTTTCCCAGTAAAGTAGGAAAACACAGTCTATTCTACCATATCCAGGCAAGGGAACAAAAAAAAGGGAGTTCCCAGAAAAATAGGGACTAGACAAAACCTGCCAAAATCTCTACGTATTTGTGCCTGATGACAAATTGTGAAAACGCTGCAATTACCAATTTAATCAGAACGTAAGAATTAGAGGAAAAGAATACTCTGACAACCAAGCACTTTAAATAAGGCAAAGGACTTCAACAAACATTTGTCCAATGACAAGAGCGCATGAAGATCAAAAACGTAACAGGACATCAAATCTTCAGGACAGCCTTTATCAAAAACCACAACCAGATAGCAAGTACCATTGACAAAGAGAGAAATCAGAATCCTTGCACATTTCTGATAAGGAAAGTAAAATGGTGAGCCATCGTAGAAAAGTAGAGTAGTTCATCAAACAAATAGAATTAATATAAGACATGGTAATTATCCTGAGTAAATAACCAAAATAACTGAAACCAAGTTCTCAAGCAAGGCTCGCGATATTACACACAATAGCCCCAGTATCCAGCAGGTAGATTTTTTAAAATAAAGTACATATGTATACTGGAATAATATCCATTCTCAAAAGACAGGAGATTCCAAAATATGTGACAATGCGTTTAAAGGGTACAGAATTTCTGTTTAGAATAGTTTCTGCTTAGTTCTGAAAATAGTGCTAATGGCTACACAATAGTGTGTATCTATTTTAATGTCACTAAACTATATACGTTAAAATGATTAAAATGGTAAATTTTATGTTTTATATAGTCAAACACCTTATGTTGTTTGTGCACTAGTGGGGCTTGAACTCAGGGCCTGGGCACTGTTCCTGAGGTTTTTTTTGCTCAAGGATAGAACTCTTGAGCCACAACTCCACTTCCAGCATTTTAAGGGCTAACTGGAAATAAAAGTCTCACGGACTTTCTTGCCCAGACTGGCTTCAAACTGCAATCTACACATCTCAGCCTCCCAAGTAGTTAGGATTACAAGCATGAGCCACTTAACTACTTTTTTTTTAGATAGGGTCTCACTATATAACCCAAGCTAGTCTTAAGTCTTAGTCCTCCTTCCTTAACCTCTCAAGTGCTGGAATTTCCAGAGTGCACCAACACTTGGCCTTGACCCCAACTTTCTAAAACAGATCTTGAAAAGAAAGACATCAAAACTATTCTCTTTAAACTTGTTCACATAATCCAAGGTAATTAATAATTTTCTTTTTAACTTAAACAAGAAATTCATGATGGGGGTAGAGGTTTATGGGGGCAGAGATTCATGAAACACAGAAGGACTTGAAATTCAAGAGTTTTAAGAGTAAAAATTACACTGAAGAGTAAAAATTCTTAGAAAAATGAAAAGACAAAAATTAGTTTCATTTATTCTTGATATTTAATTTCAATAGTAAAAGATTGCTAATACTTAAATGACTCTGTTCTTGGAATGTGGAAAATAAAATACACTGTCTGGCATATGTAACTTCTAAGTAATGAAGAAGATGGATTAAAATGTAAACAAGGAGGCGAGCACTGGTAGCTCATGCCTGTAAGCCTAGCTACTCAGGAGGCTGAGATCTGAGGATTTTGGTTCAAAGACAGCCAGTTCAGGAAAAGTCCATGAGACTCTAATCTCCAATAAACCACTAGAAAACCAGAAGTAGCACTGTGGCTCAAGTGGTAAAGCACTAGCCTTGAGCTGAAGGGCTGAGGGACAGCACCCAGGCCCAGAATTCAAGCCCTATAACCAACAACAACAACAAAAAATATAAACAAGGCAAAATCCCACTGCTCTAACTCCAATCACAATCTCTAAAGAAAACTTGTCCACCAGTAGAGGTTTTGCAGTCAGTGAGGCCATGGCTACTGTTAACTTGTGACACAACTCCTCCTCTCAAAGGGACGCACCCAATCATTTGTTAGCAGATGATCAGGACTGAAATAACATCATGGCATCTGAAGAAGAAAAGCCTAAATCCAATTACCTCAAGGTTCAGCAGTTCAAAGCCAGCCAAGGCAGGAAAGTTCATGAGATTTATCTCTAATAAAGCACCAAAAAGGCAAAAGTGGAGCTGTGGCTCAAATGGCAGGGTACTTGCCTTGAACACAAAAGCTCAAGGACAGTGCCTTCAAGTCCCAAGACTGGTGTGTAAAAAACAGAAAGAACCTGATTATAAATTATGTATTGTTATGTTATAATGTTTCATTTGTTGAGAGATGCGAAAGGCAGAAAGTAAAGGTGCCCCACTGACTTCTCTTTGACCAAGTTAAATTTCAGCTAATACTCTACTAAATTAATGGGGGAGAAAAGCTTCAACAAAAGATCATCTAACCCCATGTTAATGAAATGCTAAAAGACATTAGGTTTTTAATAAATCACAATCTTGACAGGTATTGTAGGACATCAAGAGAAAAAAAAATGGCAAGGCGGCAGTAGATTTAAAGGCACCCTTGGCCATCGGTCCCGCAGGGAGGCTGGTGAGCTACAACCACTCACTGGAAAAGCTTCCGACTCTGCCAAACTCCAGCAAAACTCATTTATCTTGTCGTGGAGAGCAGCCGAGCATGTACTTCCAGCTGACAGTATGGTACCTTCTCACCACACACCACTGCCTGATCTGGAACATTCTGCTCCCTCCGTGGGTCTCAATCAACGGAAATACTGTAATGCTAGCACTCCTCATTAGGACTAACAGCTGTCTTCCCAGTCACACAGAGACATGAAACTGTTTTGCATAACAATCTGCCGAAATTTCACGGCTAAGAAAAAAAATATATGATGTGGAAAATGCTAGACCATGAAATGCTAATACAGTGTGCTTTTCTAAAACCATGTCCAAAACTAGAGTTTCCATTTGTTTTTAAAATGCAAATTCCTACAAAATCATGCTTTTTTTGTCTAAAGAGTACATGTTTACAGATAGCAAATGCTCCCAAGTAGCAACACCAGAGAATCCCTTTTCTTGGAACAAAGGCTTACATGTCAAGGTTCACAGAAACCATTTTTTAAAGACTATGAAGGTATCAACTAGGCCTTTATGACTACACCCGGCAACTGCTCAAGTACATTCACACAGTGCAGCACTGATACAAAATTCAAGGATAATGTACATCATTCAACAGATGGGACTTTGACACAGAGCCTTGTCTGGACTTCGTAAACTGAAGTATATCCAATGAGCCTCCCCCCCCCCCCCCCCCCCCCCGAGCCAAGAGGTATGCCTACACAACACCCCGTGTAATATCTGCAGAACAGGGTATGCCTAAAGTAGCCAGACTGCCAGATTCCCTGCTGCCTATCATTTTCCAAACTACCTGTGTTAAAACTACATATACTTTCAACAATGTCACTAAAAATCTAACATTCTGACTCTGAAACCAGGTTCTGCGGACATGCCCAGATCCTGGCGAGAAGATGCTCTTTCTGCCTTTCCTATCATATGAGCTTTTCAAAATTTAAAGAATTCACACTTTAAGAACTTAGAACTGGGCTGGGAAGTTGGCTCAGTGGTAAAGCGCTTGCCTTGCATGCCTGAGGCCCTGGGTTCGATTCCTCAGCACCACATAAGCAAAAAGAAAAAAGCCGGAAGTGGCACTGTGGCTCAAGTGGTAGAGCGCTAGCCTTGAGCTGAAGAGCTGAGGGACAGCGCCCAGGCCCAGAGTTCAGGCCTCGCGACCGGACCCAAAAAAAAAAAAAAAGAACTTAGAACTAAGTCATGTCCAAATGAAACACATTTCTAAAAATTCTTTGATAACAAATATCCCAAAGACAAAGAAAAGAAACTCTCAAAGGAACAGTAAAATTTGGATCATATAGTATTCTTTTTCCTGAAAATTTCAGGAAATTCCACTGTTTTCTACAAAAAAAAGAAATGTGTTCGCCTAATAGGCAGCAGTGCCTCGCTATTCTCACTTGGTTACACTACCTTCTACCCTCCTTGTACGGAATAACAGATTCCCAACCTACATTATGATACACCTACATTACAGAATTGTTTTAAACATTTACTGAACATTCATTGTGCCCAGGTCCCTCTGTGTGAAACCAAGGCGACGGAGGGTCTCTATCACAGCAAATGGGATGATACAACCTTCTAATAAAATACACTGTCCTTTGGAGGTGCAGGGTATCATCCAATGGTCATGCTCAAGCTACAAACATGCTCTAAAGCAACTGCACTGAGCCCTGGCCTGCAGACTAGGTCTCCCACAGGAATTTCAGGCATATCCAGGCAGCACATTTAGTTCTTTAGATTATGTCTTAACTGCAACAACCAAAACTGTTTCAAAGACTACTCAAAGGGGACAGCACTTCAATACAACTTGATTTTAAGTTGTCAAAAAGGTTAAAATTAGTAAGATATACAATAATTTATTGTGACATCAAGGGTCAAGACTCCTGCTGTTTTATATCAGGTCACTCTCCTCCATTCTTATTTAACAATATTATAGTTGAATATTCAACTATGAGAGTATTTGTAACTGCATCAGTAATTTCAATAAAAACCAAAATAAGCAGAGAATGCCAGGTGAAAAGGGTGTGTGTCTGTGTGTGTGTGTATGTGTCTGTGTGTGTGTGTGTGTGTGTGTGTGTGTGTGTGTGTGTGTGTGTGTGTGTGTGAGTGAAACCCTATAATGCTATAATGCGAAAATGCTTTTTCATCAAGTTCATCATGTTCTATCCTCCTTTTAAGCTGAAGCTCAGATATCGCAATTAATGAATCAGAGAGACCAATCAAACCTCAAAGACTCCGTGTCTACCTTCTTCTGCCAGCCATGCACTGTGCTGCATAGGAACTGCAAGGTGCTCACCTGTCTAACAAGAGGACCGAGGCATTCACAGTTACCTGCAAATTTCAGAGCCCCAAACATTCAGGTAGAGTACACAGCCAGCATATTATCTATTCTCCTTACAAAAATCAACCCCCTGGAAAACATCCGCAAGTGCCCTTTGGCTTGGCCTGCTGCTTCGTTTGTATTTGCTTGGGAAAACCACACCTAACTCAACACCTCCCACAAGCCCCTTTGCTGCCGGCCACCACCGCGCACTACAGGCCTCCCATACCCACATCTACACGTGACTCAGATGTCTATCCTTTCACCTGAGGATGTGCCCATGCCCTTCTTCCAAGAAACAAAACACAACACCACAAGAAGTAGCAAAGATCTGCTTGCACCCAGCAGCACATGCAGAATACCACCCTCTACTACCAAAGAACATGGCTGCCATCACCGTGTACCCCTCACTTCTTATACCATAGCATCACCTCCAACTGAAAGCCAATCCTCCACACTCTCCTCTCTGCACTTCTCCACTGCTTGCCTCCTCCTGCCCCAGAGGGACGAGTGAAGGGATTGCTGCTCCCACTTCACCACCAGAATGCAGTCCCTCTGCTGAAACCACATGGCTTCACTCACTATAGCCAAGCTATTACTCACTACAGGGACTGCCCATCATACACTGGAAGAAATAAATATCTGATGCATCTTTTAAAATGGCATCTCACAAATATAGTCACCAAGAGCTACTGCCTATAATTCTAGGTACTTGAGATGATGATCATGGCTAAGGCCATTCTGCGCAGAAAAGTCCAAGAAACTCCATTCTCCATGGAGAGAAGCTGGATGTTGTGTGGCACATGCCCATTACACCAATAGCAAATGGAAGACTAAAGAAGGCAGACCACAGCACAGCTGCACTCTGGTGGCAAAAGCAACCAATGAAAACCAGGGCTAGATGTACAGCTCAGAAATGTTACACCACCCCATCGAGCACCAGGCTTGATTTCAAAACCCTAGTATTGACAGAGTTAACAGATGTAATAAAAGCTAAATAAACTCCTTAGAAAATATGTGCTTTGATGCAAATAATAGTTAACTTAGTAAATACTTCTCCACAGTAATTCTTGAAAAACTAGAATTCTGAGTTAATTCCCTGTGAGATACGACACCTTTGTCTTTCTTGCCCTCCCCCATTCCTCTCTCCCTACATCCCATTCTCTCTTTCTCTATTTCTAGAGTGCAGGGAAAGTCTCCCAGGCTTGAGCTTGAGATCCTCCTGCATTTGCTCCCTGATGGGATTATTAAATGTGTACTACAAAACCTACATGATGATTTTTATTTTTTTTTATTATTGTTTTTTGTCGGTCGTGGGGCCTAACTCTGGGCCTGGGCGCTGTTCCTCAGCTCTTCAGCTCAAGGCAAGCACTCTACTGTTTGAGCCACAGCGCCACTTCCGGTTTTCCAGTGGTTTATTGGATATAAGAGTCTCACAGACTTTCCTGCCCGGGCTGGTTTTTTTTTTTTTTTTTTTTTTGGTCCGGTCGTGGGGCCTGAACTCTGGGCCTGGGCACTGTCCCTCAGCTCTTCAGCTCAAGGCTAGCACTCTACCACTTGAGCCACAGCGCCACTTCCGGCTTTTTTCTTTTTGCTTATGTGGTGCTGAGGAATCGAACCCAGGGCCTCAGGCATGCAAGGCAAGCGCTCTACCACTGAGCCACCGTCCCAGCCCCCCAGGCTGGTTTTGAACCAAGATCCTCAGATCTCAGCCTCCTGAGTAGCTAGGATTACAGGTGTGAGCCAATGGAGCCTGGCATCCACACAATGCTTTCTTTCTAAATTAGATGAACAAAATTTTTTAAATTGTTGTTAACCAAATTCAGCTAATCCTATGAAATTAAGCTTATTCAAGTCTGTTCTCTGGACTAATGCCACTTAGTCTGTATTCTCTTGGCTTGTTCTGTTTCTTGTTGATGGTCTGTCTTCCAGAAGATGGAAAGCCATAGCCGGGCGCTGGTGGCTCACTCCTGTAATCCTAGCTACTCAGGAGGCTGAGATCTGCGGATAGTGGTTCAAAGCCAATCCAGGCAGGAAAGTCCATGAGACTCCTATCTCCAATAAACCACTCGAAAACCTTAGTGGCGCTGTGGCTCAAGCAGTAGAGTGCTCGCCTTGAGCTGAAGAGCGCAGGGACAGCTCCCAGGGACAGAGTTCAAGCCCATGACCGACAGAAAAAAAAAAAAGAAGATGGAAAGCCAGCAGAGAACAGCAATTTTATGGCTACCAGCATGTGCAGGGTATACATACATGATTAACCAATGTATGTTCTTGGCTTGTTTTGCAACATGACCTTTCCCATAGAAGGAAACACAACTTCTCTGCACTTACAATTTTCTTCAGTAAGAATATGTCCCAGGGCTAGAAATGTGGCTTAGTAGTTGAGTGCTTGCCTCGCATGCATGAAGCCTTGGGTTCGATTCCTCAGTACCACATAAACAGAAAAGGCCAGAAGTGGTGCTATGGCTCAAGTGACTGAGTGCTAGCATTAAACAAAAGAAGCTCAGGAACTGTGCCTAGGCGCTGAGTTCAAGCCCCAGGGCAAAAAAAAAAAAAAAAAAAGAAAAGAAAAAAGAATATGTCCTATGTTTTTATTCAAGTTTAGCTTTTATTGTGATGTCACTTTAACAATATTAGAAGCAGTAAGTTAGAAAAAAATGAGGCCTAGGGGTGCAGTAGGATGGGGAACCACCAATAGACACTAAAACAATAGCAAAAAGCAACTACTGACTTCCAGAGAAGCCAGAACAAAAGGAAACACAAAATATGAAGCAGACACACAAAACTTTGGGAGCAACTCAGTGTAGCGGAGCAATATAATAATATATACAAGATTCCTGCCGGGTGCTGGTAGCTCACGCCTGTAATCCTAGCTACTCAGGAGGCTGAGATCTGAGGATCATGGTTCAAAGCCAGGCCAGGGAAGGAAAGTCTGTGAAACTCTTATCTCCAATAAACCACCAGAAAGCCGGAAGTGGTGCTATGACTCAAGTGGTAGAGTGCTAGCCTTGAGCTGAAGGGCTGAGGGACAGTGCCCAGGCCCAGAGTTCAAGCCCCACAGCCGACAAAATAAATAAAAGATTCCTAAAAGCAGCCTTGTTTTTCTTTCTTTTTACACACACACACACACACACACACACACAAAATTCAAAAGATTCAGTCTTTCTGAAAAAGTTTTGGTTCTTGAGGGATTACTGGAGGAGTCACTTATGTGGAACACCTTGCTCCCTTAAAGATGGCAGTTAAATGAAGTGTTAACTCCATGCTATAACTGAGTGTCAGACACTGCAGCTCAGACGTAAACAGAAAACCCAGGCAGTGGCTGATGTGACAGGAAGTAAAAGTAGTTGCCAACCTGCCTGGTAACAGCCCCGTCTGAGCTAAGTGTGGACGGAGCCAGCTGCCACTGGCTGTGCCAGGACCCAAAGTCCACACCAATGTCACTACCACCTTGTCCAAAGCTCAAACTACAGAACTGCTCCACTGGTCTCGCACAACACACATGGTTTCTGCTTTACACTTGCTGCATATGACAGTGGTGGGTCATGTCTGCTCAGCGAGTCGGAGTCCAGTACTGTTCCAGTGTGGGTCACCCCGAGGGCCACTCTCTGATCAAGTGGTAGAGCACAATCCTTGAGCAAAAAAAGCTTAGAGACAGCACCCAGGCACTGAGCTTAAGCCCCACAACCAACCTCCCACCCCTGTCCCCCCCAAAAAAAAACAGAACAAAAGCTGGGCACCGGTGGCTCACGCCTATAATCCTAGCTACTCAGAAGGCTGAGATCTGAGGATCGTGGTTCAAAGCCAGTGGGCAAGAAAGATCCTGAGACTCCTATCTCCTATAAACCACCAGAAAACTGGAAGTGGCGCTGTGGCTCAAGCAGTAGAGCGCTCACCTTGAGCTGAAGAGCTGAGGGACAGCTCCCAGGCTCAGAGTTCAAACCCCATGACTGCAAAAAAAAAGTCACAAACAGAAATTTCTAACTTTTTAAAACTATATCCTGAATCCAAACTTTAAAATGTATCAAAATGGAACAAACACAATAAATTTCTATCTATCCATCAAGCTCCAGGACAATGAGCCAGAAAGGAATAAGGAGCTGTGCAGCTGCTGGCCTACCCCAGTCAAGCTGCCCAGGAAACCTGCACAGCAGTGTCCCTCACTCTCAAAGCTGCTTTGCACACTCCATGTACACGGTATGTTCACACAATCCACACCTACTAACGTCTGACTGGTCGTTTCTATGGCCACAAGGCAGTCAATGGTCAGTACAAAAGAACAACCCCAAACACACTTCATGTCTGCCAACTCCTGCCCACTGTATTTCTCTATCAATCTGGGCAATATATTTAGTTGAATTAAACTGAGAAAACTCTAAAACAGGGAAATATTTTGGGAATTTATGCTATTAGTCTATTACTTCTTAAGATTTTATCACTCTAGATATCAACAAATTATTGCTAGGGATTATATAACGATACAAACATCCTCAAAATAAAATTATTTTGACCCACCTAATTAAAAAGAACATACTTTGCAGCACATGAGAGCAAGTAAAACTGAGAGTTTGGGTCCAAGATCTATGATGTGAGTTTGCAGTAACACATAGGTCATTTAATTCCTCAAACAGCCATTTCTACTGAACCACTGTTCCCAGAAGACATCACTCAGCAGATGTTTCTCTTCTGACTCCTCACAGAACAGTGCTGAAAAGCACTCACCAAGAGTAAAGCAGATTTTGAAACTAGGTGTGGTCTTCCAAACTGTCCACCCCAAGGCAGCACTCCTACAGTGCTGGCCCCAGTACTTCCTGTGTGCTAACTTGACAAAGTACAAAATTCGGTTATAATTAGAATCGACCATCTTAGTTTTAAAAAAAAAGTCATTTCTCAAACTTTTTTCTCCTTCAAAGCATAAAGAAAACTACTGGTTATCATCACATAAAATTCAAAGCTATTTTTACCTTGGGTAAGTATATGATCAAGAACTTAGAACTGGTATTTAGCAATAAAGGCATTTAAAAAATCCCAATTTAAAAAAGTTATTATAATTTTAAGCTGTCATTTTTATTAGATGTGCTTTGTTTTCTTTGGGAGAAAGTTCATTTTTAAACTAAAATGAAACGAAATTATGTGGAAAATCAAAAGGAAAGAAAAACTTTTCTATCCTGGAATATTTTATGCATTCAGATAATTTCAGATTCTTTTCAATGCCAAGGTTTATTCACACTGGTAGATAAATACTGTCAGGCAGGTCTGGGCCAAAGTCATTGGCCACCCACAGAGGAAACTTAATCACCATGACTGCTTCAACTGGCAATCCCTCTTTACAGCAACTGAAACAAAGCAAAACAAAAAGTGAAAAATAAAAAGGAAGTGGGGCCAGCAGAGGGAAGAAAACTCTCCAAGCTCCTAGAGAAGGTTGTGGTACCCCTGGATTCAGAGGCCCAGAGCCAGGCCCTTCTGCTCATGAACCTCTCCAAGGACAGGGAATGGATAAAACCTAGAAACAACTTCCTTAAGGTGAGAGCCCAGCCTGTACACACACCAGGTGTACACACACCTCAACAGGTGTGTAGAAGACACAGACCAGGAGAGGAAGGGCTCCCTTAGGAAGATGTTAGCCTGGCTAAATGAACAATGCTACCAGGTAAAAAGTCCATGGATCCGTATGGATTTAGCTCAGACCAGGTAAAAGCACTGAACTCAGTTCCAACTCCTGATGATTACAATAGAAATACATGAAAAAGAAATGGCCAACAGCTGAAATGATCACGTCACTTCAAAATTTCCAAATGAAACATGTCTATTATTGTCAAGAACAACAAGCATAATTTTACATTCCTGCTAGTAAGTAAAATATTATGAAAGTACCTAAAGTTACTTTTCATATAAATTGGTACACACTAAGCTACTAGCAACTAGCAAATAACAGCCACACAGTTACATCAAATCAATATCATTATGCTAGAATTCCTATTATAATGAAGAGATGTCATAATACAGAAGAAAAATAAATGAAATACATCAAAAAGAGAAAGGCTTGTTAGTCCTTTCTAAAAATGTATGATAAAAGCCTTAACCAGAGCCCACATCAAGGCTCTCCATCTCCACCTGACAAAGATAATTAAAGTATGGGTTTCTAGGGAATCCATTTAGCTACTGTATTTATCTCACGATGAAACATTTTATCTTAAACTCTTAGTTTTCAAAAAAGGCACAGAAGCCACATAAAAATGCAAGTTGAAAAGAGGAAAAACATCTCTTCTGTCTGACTCCTATAGAAATTAGATTACAAATCTAAGCTAAGAATTGTGAAACCTATATAGTTATATCTTGCCTTCAAAAAATCCAATATACATATTTGATGAAATGTACAGTTCTATTACTCACATTATAAAAGGCATTATGTTCTATGTCTATAAAACAAATTTACTAAATAACTTATGCTAAGTTCCCATGAATGAAAATATACCCTAAAATAAAATTTTAAGAGAGCTCCTTATCATGTTACTATACCAAAGGCATTTGTATATTTAAAGACATCTGTATATTCAAGAAATGTTGTCTCTTCGTCAGGTGCCAGTGGCACACACTTGTAATCTTAGCTACTCAGGAAGCTGAAATCCAAAATTCTTGACTCAAAGCCAGCCCAGACAGACAAATCTGAGAGACTTTTATCTTCAATTAACCAGCAAGAAGACAGAGTGGGGTTTGGCTCAAGTGGTAAAGCATCAGCTTTGAGTAAAAAGGCTCTTGCTAAGCAAAAGCGTGAGGCCCTAAGAGGGAGGGAAGGAAGGAGGAAAGGAGGATCACTTTACAAGGCTACAGCAGTAAGAACAGCAATGTTTTTTTGCTCTTCTTCAGGACTGACAGTCTGAGTTTTGCTTTACATATTCAGGAATTGAGTTAAAGGTCTTATGAAAACCACTCTGGAAAACCAAGTAACTATATTTGATAGATTGAAAGACAGTACTGTAGGCCTAATAATAAACTTCTAAGAGAACACATCCACTTTTTTTTTTTTTTTTTGAATTGGCAGACTCTATGTTAGCTGCTAACATGAAGGCTGAATGGCCATCTCCCTCAAGGTCAGGGTTGTAACAAAATACTCAGGGCTCATGGATGACACATAGGTGATGTGCAGCGCTGAAGAAAAGCCTACAAAACAGAGGAGCCATCATGACAGGCCCACAGGGGAAAGGCAGAAGCTCCGGGGCTGGCTTTCATAAGCAGCACTGGGAACATCACAGGTTAAGTGTCCACACACACTGCAGACACTGACCTTTCTTCTACTCTCAACCAAGAATTAAATCATGTTTGCTTTTAATCAGAGCATGCCCTGGCATGAATGCTATCAGCTATGTGTTGTTCATACGGGCTCAAACCTTCAGAATTTATGACAAAGACAAAAAAGCAACAGTTACTAAAGAATCCCTCAGATAAAACCTTGTGAAATGTCTCATTTCCTGCTTTTCTAAATCAGAGACATTTTTAGAGGCTTCCTGCTGATAGGATATTACCAAGAAATAGGTGTGTTCAATAAAGAAGGCTGTAGCTCCATCTGCTGACTAAGCTCCATCTGCTGACTAAGTCCTAACCAAGGCTGCGCAATGAAGGCTAGAGGGAACCGTAGGTCAGGCACCTTTATACATGTCTGCATAGAACAAGGAACCAGAAGAATATCCAGACTCCCATTAGCACACCTAACAATTCAGAAAGCCCTAAAAAGGATCAAAGCTTTCCCTTTACTGATACAGCAAAGAATCTAGTACCAAAGAAAAACCTTTCAAAGCTTTCTTACAGATCTGTGACTGATAAAATATATTTATTCAATGCTCGATAGGAAATGTACTCATTACTCATGTAACTGTAACCACTCTGTACAGTATCTTTACAATAAAAAAAAAATACAAAAAAAAGGCCAAGAGGGTCAATTTGAATATAAGCAAAATACCAGATGAAATCTAAGTCAATATCTTGAGATTGAGAATGATTCTGTACTAGGAAAATAGTATTCTTAAAAGATATATGTTCAGTATAATACCTTTACATTTTATGTAGACAGACAAGAAGACCAAAAAACAAATGTGATACAAAACGAGGAGAATCCATTAATTATTATTATATTATTCTTCCGACTGGCTTGAAACTTCAAAATAATTAGGAACAAATGCTCAGCCCATGGAGTTCTCACTCTTCAGTGCCTTGGAGTGCTGAGGCATGCACCCCCACGCCTTGGGGTGCCCTGAAGGAAAGCTGCAGTGAATGACAGCCCAGCAGCTGGAGCGGCCCCCACCCCACTCCAGTGTGCACACAGCATGGCCCGACAGGGCCCTTAAATGTCGGTCCCTCCCTTCTGTATGTAGCAGAGGTCAGGGAGGATATATCCAGGATAATGTGGTTCTTCTCCCTGGTCTCCAGCGCCACCCTGGCCTCCTCCCCACCAATGTGTTAAGTAGGCAGGACTGGAGTCTATTCGCAGATGGAGCCACTTAGCAGAGTTCTCAGGGTTTGGGCCGAGCCCATGCAGTTCTGTGATGGAGTGACAGTGCTGAATGCAGATGTGTTCTGTTACTGTGGCCACTGTAACCCAAGCTAATAAAAGCCTATCTAACATCAAGATGAAGCCATCGGATCCCTTGGAAAAGACCTAGTCACACATGAAGATCTCTATACACGTTCATAATTACTGATCACTAACATTACTGTAGACCCTTAGACTCAGGACACTAACTTGTTTTCCAACCTCAGGCTTCTTTCAAAGTATATGTCCTGTTTTTCCTCCAAATATCTTACTAGTATTTTGAACATTAAAACTAAAATATATAAAACATAATTTTTCAGTTTGCAGTACTGAAATGAACAAATACATGGGCATTTAGAAATACTCCCTTAGGAGTGAGGGAAGGGGTGACATTGTCCAAAAAGAAATGTACTCTTCCTCTAATTTATGCAACTGTATGTAACCACCCTCTATACATCACCTTTATAATAACAATTTTTTTTAAAAATCACAAGGGCTGGGAAGGTGGGTCAGTGGTAGAGTGCTTGCCTTGTATGCATGAAGCCCTGGGTTTGATTCCTCGGCACCACATACGCAGAAAAAGCCAGAAGTGGCGCTATGGCTCAAGTGGTAGAGCGCTAGCCTTGAGCTCAAGAGCTGAAGGACTGTGCCTAGGCCCAGAGTTCGGGCCCCATGACCGACCCAAAAAAAAAAAATCACAACAAGTAAAAAAATATATATATATACACACACACACACACACACACACACACACACACACACACACACTCACACTCACTCACTCCTTTGGGACTGGATGTGTGGCTTGGGCCCCATGACCGACCCAAAAAAAAAAATCACAACAAGTAAAAAAATATATATACATACACACACACACACACACACACACACACACACACACACACTCACTCACTCACTCCTTTGGGACTGGATGTGTGGCTTAATCGGCCCAGCATCTGCCCAAGCAAGCACAAAGCTCTGAAATTCAAATTCCAGTAGCACCAAGAAAAATTCAAACTTAAAATTAAATACTCCCGGGGCTGGGAAGGTGGCTCAGTGGTAGAGCGCTTGCCTTGCATGCCTGAGGCCCTGGGTTTGATTCCTCAGCACCACGTAAGCAAAAAGAAAAAAGCCAGAAGTGGTGCTGTGGCTCAAGTGGTAGAACACTAGCCTTGAGCTGAAGAGCTGAGGGACAGCGCCCAGGCCCAGAGTTCAGGCCCCACGACCGGACTCAAAAAAAAAAAAAAAAATTTTTTTTAAATACTCCCTGAGCGTAAGAGGCAGGGATCCTCTTGGACATCAGTGTATCACATGGGATAAGAAGGGTCAGTGGAGCAAAGGAAAGCAGTGGACAGGATGTGTGTGGGTGTACATGGACAGGAGAACTGCTGCTGAATCAGATAGGAAGCACAGAGGAGTGTGGAGAGAGATATAGAAGAGGAGCAAGCATCAAGAAATATTCCTTGGCATGTGTCATGCACAACTGACAGTCTCATTTACTGACCAGGATCAGACTAGAAGAACCGGTATGTAGGTATGTAGGAAGTCCTTATGCTCAAGCTGCCTGCTAGAACTACAAGCAGGGGGACACACCCCAGACTGAGCAGCTCTGCCTGTCTGTGTGCACCTAAGTATATATATACCATCTCCCAGATTATGCCCTGAAAATAACACGTAATAACAAAATCTAAACTAAGCAAGATGTATTACACTAAGTCCGGAGTGGCCACCGAGAGCTCCATGTGGACACACTGGATGGAGGCGGGATCACCCTTCCTTCATGTGCACCACCCGCCCTGGACGCCTCCAGTTCTTCATCCCCTCTCCCAGGCCCATTCCACACCCATAAATTACGTAAAAATTACTATCTGCAGTTTTCCTTAACCTGTTAGTTCTCTGGATCAAAAGGTTTAGAAAAGGTAGTTATCTTGAAAGAGAGCAAAGCTACAAATACTGAAAATAAGGGTAGAATTACATTTTAATGGCAACCTGCAAAATTTCTTTATGCATAGTTAAGATCTTTGAACGACGGCAACTCACTCCGTGTGTCCTTGGAAAACATTCACGGAGTGGATGGAAGGGTCCCTGAAATCCCAGAGACGGAAAGTCGTGTCACGGGAAGAGGTCACCACAAGCCGCTGAGTAGGGTGTGTGCAACAGTGCGTTAACTCCTGGTCATGCCCTACAACCAAATACAACAGAAATGCAAGATCATCCACCCGCAGACATACAGAGTGAAAGAATCAAAACTACTCATGGGCTCCACTGCTGATATCCAAGGGAAGGTGAGCCTCAAGAGCTCGCTTCACAAGATATAGAGTCCTGCTGAAACTGGTTTTCCCTGACAGTCTAGAAGTCCCTTCAGTTATCCAATTAAAAAAACAAGAACCAGATGTAGTATAACCCACTTCCCGATTCTATCAGAGTCAAATCACTCACTTTACCTAGTTAAGCATAACAATTTATATCTTAATTCTTTACTTCTAGGATTGTTTCTAATGGTGTACATAACACTGGGTCTTCAGTAAAATACATAAACTATTATACATTTTCTCTCACAAAAAGTATTTCATGGATACAATTATGGACTTTAAGTCTGCTGACTTAGTACTGATCAAAAGACAGGTTAACTCTGGGTGAATGCCTTGAGCTAACCAGGTGAGTAGGCCCATTCAAAGGCCCACAATCCCAAATCTGAAAGTTTCAGCTAGCAGAGGCTCGCTTCTAATGGCTTGGAAGACAGCAAAGAGCCTTGTAAAGGCCTTTAGACAAGCCATCAGGGATCCCGGGACAGCCTCTAGATGCTTAGTATAGACCTTGGCGAACAGCTAGCAAGAAAATGAAGGCCTCAGTCACACAGCAAAAAGGAAACAGATTCTTTCAATGACCAGTACGCTTATGGGAGGATCCTAAGCCCCACTGAGGTAGGTCCCACCTGGGCAACACCTTCACTTCAGCCTGAAAGACTGTGAGCAGAGAGGCTCCCATGAACTCAAAAAGCCTGACCAGGAAACCTTGAGACAGTACATTCTTCTTGTGTTAAGCAGCTAAATTTATCACAGAGAAATAGAAAATCAATAAAAAAAAAAAAAATCACATTGCAAATATCTAGATGCTAAACACTGCATGCTACAATTAATATCTGAAAGGCAATCGTAGTTACCAATATTTTATGAACTCCAAAGGAGTTCCAAAAATTTCAAAGACCCAAGAGGGTTCAAACAATTCTGGCCAAGAAGTAGTTTGTAGGATCAGATATAATATGCACATGACCTGCAAGTGCTCAGTTAGGAAGTTCAATTATGGTAAGGTACCTGTCAGAGAATGAACAAGTTCAGATGTCTCAACATCATACAGGTTCGCCGTTCTGTCCCATGAAGCTGTTACTGTCTGCTTCCCTCCAACCAGCCAATCTGCAGCAATGACCACACCTTGGTGGCTTTTGAGAGATGTCAGCGGAACCCGGATAGTTGGGCAGTCACTGGACACGTCTCCGTCAATATCAGCCTCATCTTTATCAGAACACTCTACTTCATCTTCACCAGATATTTGTTGCTAAGGGTAAAATCAGAAAAGAAAGACTTCTTGGAATTCCTAGGAGTTTTACTGATAGGTTACACCATGAGAACATTCTTACTTATTATTCTAGGATTTGGTCATCATTAAATATAAGCATAGTATCTAGCAAATAACAAGTGCTTAATAAATTTGTTACCTATATATATGACTTAGCTATAACCAAAGGCCAAAAAAAGTAAGAAAAAAAGCCATTATGACACCCAATTTACTATAAATCATGGCAAATACAATGATTTTCAGTATTTTAAGTTTCTACCATTTGTTAGTAGAAACATAACACTAAACAAATACAACTAAAAACAACATTACAATAAAAATGGCATTTCAATTGTCAAGAGCCTGTTTAGAATTTAGATCAAGAATTATAAAATAATTATTTTAAAATAACCAAATTCTGTAATAATGAAAGCTCAATTTATTTTCCTATGGTATCAGTGAAGTTTACTGTCAAATCCAAAAGATAAAATAAAAATGTAACAGGCAGTATGTATTCATTTAGCAGATACTGGTAAGTTGCTTAAAGACAGACTGGAGGTTACACAGGAGAAAGGGACATGGGTCATAAGAAGACTGTGCTTATTACAGGTTGTACACAAGCCTGGAAAGTCCCTGCCCTCCCAGAATAACTATCCTAGCAAAGATGACACACTACACACACATCACAAGAGTATAAGAATGTATGGCACAGACATGAATACACTACTCTGACACGTAAACACAATGTGCATCAGAAAGGGTATGTGCTACACATGCACTAATGTGGAACATAAAAGCAGAGAGAGAGAGAGAGAGAGAGAGAGAGAGAGAGAGAGCACTATGGAAAAAATCAAGGCAAGGAGGAGACAGTTGAGGGCTTCTGTTTAACAAAAATCTTAGTAAAAAATGGCTCCAACAAGGTAACTTTGGGTCAGATCATTAAAAAAGCAAGGGAGAAAAACATTCAAATATTGAAAGGAACATTCACTGCAGGCAGAGGAAAGAAGATCCAGGCAGGCTCAGGTAGAATCACGTAAAGCCTGGTAGATCTTGGGAAGGATTCTCAATTTTATTTCCTATGTAATAGAATATAGAGAAAAATCAGGAGACTGTCATGGCTGAATTCTTATGCTGAAGCTTGAACTCATAGGACCTCAGAATGCTTCTGTATTTGGAAACAGAACCTCTAAGGAGGAAATTAAGTGAAATTCAGGCCATTAGACTGGGCCCTAATCCAAAATGCCTGGTGTATTATGAGATTACAAGAGAGACACACAAAAGACCAAGAGTTATCTTCTCAGATAACTATCTTCACGATAAGGAGAGACTTTATAAACAACCATTACGACAGCTCACTGCTAGCCTCCAGAGTGTGACAACACTTATGAAATGTTGAAGCCATCTAACCAGTGGTATTCAGTCATGGTAGTCCCAGGAAACACCGGAGAGAGCCTGACAGATTATAGAAGTGCAGGTAAGAGATGGCAGCCTGGACTAGATTGGTAATAAGAAAATTGAGAAGGCTGATTAAAATATCCTCCAAGTAAAGATTCAGAGTTTGCTGACAGGAGGGCTACACATATACAGTATGAGAAAAATGCAAGAGTTCACAAACATCTTAAAGCTATACAATCCAAACCCCTAGGTGAGTAACAGTGACATTTCCTGAAAAGGGTAACACAATGAAAGGAACTGAGTTTGGAAACTAATTTTCAGATTCAGTAGAGGCCTATGACACATCCAAATAGAAACACAGATGACTATGAAAGTCTGGAGTAAAAGAGAAAGTCAGAAAATTTAGGGACACATAGTCATAGGTGCTGAATGGAAACCACTTGGTCCCAGTGTGAAAGAACAGGTGAGCATCAAAGTTAGGAGAGCCACACACAAGAGTAGGTGGAACATCAGACAAAAGCAAGCCATCAGGGCTCAAGAAGAGGGAAGAAAGAGAGAGAGGAACAAGGAGAAAGTTGTATGTATAGTTAGTAACTGCACTTACAAAGCCAAGTGGTAGTTTCCAAGTATCTCTGAATGAACAATGTGAAGAGAACTTTGATGATGGAAACCCATCAAAAGAAAAAAAAAAAAAAGATGATTATTTAAATAGATGCAAAAAAGAATTTGCTTAAAAATAATAATCACAAAAAAAAATAAATAAATAAAAAAAAATCACAAAAAAAATAATAATCACTAAGATTTTATGGGAAAGGAATCAGTAGAGAAATCAAAGATAAGTGCATCTAAGAGAATGCTAAACTTTCTAACAGCTCTGTTACCTGCTAGACACTTGACCTAGAACAGGGAACCCACTGGCTGTTTTTTTTTTTTTTGGTCCGGTCGTGAGCCTGAACTCTGGGCCTGGGCACTGTCCCTCAGCTCTTCAGCTCAAGGCTAGCACTCTACCACTTGAGCCACAGCGCCACTTCCGGCTTTTTTCTTTTTGCTTATGTGGTGCTGAGGAATCGAACCCAGGGCCTCATGCATGCAAGGCAAGCTCTCTACGACTGAACCACCTTCCCAGCCCGCCACTGCCTGTTTTAAAGAAACAAGTGTATAATGGAGCAACTTTCTCAAACAAGATACATCTGCGGGTGTTGGTAATAAGCTCCTATGAGTTTGGGCCACAGTTTAGTACTGGCCACCTCGTCCACTGTGGAGGAACCATGTATTGTGGGAGAGGTAGACCATGGGCTCAAAAGGAAGCTCTGGAGCTCCTGGTGGTCAGCACCCAGGTGACACAATGTTAGGTTGCTCTGTGGTGACTACCTGCCCAGCAAGCTCAAGGCCCTGAGATCAAACCTCAGTAATACCAAAAACAGAATTAATAGTAGAATTGTTTTAAAGAGTGGAAACGCTTAACCTGTCTTCAATAAGAACTACACTATGACACAATATGCTGAAAGATGTTTTACAGTATGAATTTAGAAAGTCTTATATTAAAAAATTAAGCTGGGTGCTGGTGACTCATGCCTGTGATCCCAGCTACTCAGAAGGCTGAGATCTGAGGATCGAGGTTTGAAGTGGGCCTGGGCTGGTTGGTGCTCATGCCTTGTAATCTCAGCTATTCAGGAGGCTAAGATCTGAGGATCAAGGTTTGAAGTAGACCTGGCAAGGAAGTCTGTGAGTGAGATCCTTCTCACCAATTAACTAATTCCAGAAAAGCCAAAAGTGGAGCTGTGGCTCAAGTGGCAGAAAGCTAGCCTTGAGCTTAGATAAAGCATGTAAACTCTGAGGATCAAGCCTCAGGACTGGCACTAAAGTATCAGCTCTTTATAACCTTCCTTTGGCAATGGGTAGGAGACAGAAAAGGAAAGGATTGTTTATATATATTTTTATCATGTTAGTAAGGAATACTAAAGATAGATTAATTTTCTAACTTTAATTGTGCGTACAAGAATGACCAGTTTATTACTGATGAAGCACTGACTGAGCAGTGAGTCCAGGAACCACCCAGTGTCCTAAGGTAGCAATGGCCAAGAGAAGCTTCTCAGTTAATTCTCTTCATTTTACTTTCAAATGGGGAAAATTAAACCTAATGGTTAAATTAATGTCTCAACGTCACTAACTACTGTGTGACAAAATGACCTAGATGACAATCTAAATCTGTCTATACTATATCAAATAGTATGAGTTGTTTATAGAATTTTCTACTTAATATTTTCATGAAGCTATAAAGAAACCACTATACACTCTATACACACTATACACTATATACTCAATTAAAAATGAACCATTATGACCTCTCAGCTATAGAAAGTTCCATTTGTTGCTGGAATTGTTTAGCCTATCTCTAAATAGAACAGTGTTTCAAATGTTTACAAAGGAGAAAATATGGAAATTAAGCCAAGTGCCAAAGCTCATGCCTGTAATCCTAGCTACTCAGGAGGCTGAGATCTGAGGATCACAGTTCAAAGCCAGCCCAGGTAGAAAAAGTCTATGAAATTCCTTAATCTCTATTTAACCACAAATGAAGTCAGAAGTAGGGCTGGGATGTAGCTCAGTGGAAGTGCTTGCCTAGCAAATGCAACATCCTGGGTTTGATCCCCAGTACAAAAAGGAAAAAGACAAAAAAAAAAAAAAAAAAAGCAAACAAAAAGAAGCCAGAAGTGAAACTGTGGCTCAAAGGGCAGAGAACTACCATCGAGCAGGGACAGAGCTGAGGGCCCATCCAACTTCAAACCCCAGTATAGGCACAAAATAATATAGACAGAATATAATAGATATGATAGACAATTGACAGATACGGACAGATAGATGGATAGATAGATCAGATAGGTAGACACAGACAGACAGATTTACCCCTAGAAAATCACTATCTAAAAGGATAATACATGTTCACAACCAGACAGTCCTTTCTTAAAAGGCCAGTACTGATGACCTTCCTTCATTTCATCTCCTTTTGTCTCCTTCCTCCCTGCTCACAACTTCTCTGCTAGTGTAATCTCATCCTCATTGATACCTTCTGAAGGTTATATCTGACACCTATACTAATCCCCCTTGAAAATGGATCCTTAGCCACACCCTTACTGCTCCCCTTCAGAACACACTTTCTCATTTCTTACACCATGAACAGGCTTGAAAATGTTCCCAATCAAATTCTTAGCTCTTTTCTTACTTAATAGTCCTTCAATTTCTCTCTCTCCCTTTCACAGTTTAAGTGTCAGAAGAAACCAAGCCATACCTTTTAACACTTCCCTTAGAAACTTTACTTCATTCAGAAATTGGAATTCTACCTTTCACAAAACACTAGAACACAGCTGAGTCATGTTCTTTGGCACTTAGTAACAAAAATTAGCTTTCCTCCAGTTTCTAACAGCAGCCTGTTCCTCATTTCCTTCCAAGACCTAACCAGATTGGCCAACATCTTCCTCATGGCCATAAAGACTCTAAGGAAAGAAAAGCTTCCCTCTAGCTCTTTTCTCCTTAGTCTTCAACAGAATCACTTTTAACAGCTTAATTTCTGACAACAATTCTAGCATGTTTCTGAATATGCCTCTAAGCCTTCACCCATTAACTAGGTCCAGAGCCACTTATACATTTTCTAGGTATTTATGATGTCTGCATCCCACTTCTGGTATTGAATCTTATCAGTCAGGACCACTTACTAGAGACTGGGACTTAAATAAAGAAATTAATTTTCTCATAATTCTGGAAGCTCCTGCCATCCTGATACCTGGCCGAAGGCCCTCTTCCTGTTTTGCATATGGCTTGTCCCTGTCTGCCACAGGGACATACCATAACAGAGCAAGGGCAACTCCTCCCTCCCCCTTAGACCAGAGCTCCTTGTTTATGATCTCATTTAATCTGAACTCTTCTTTTGGACATTTCATCTCTAAACAGTCATATTAGGACCTGGGACTGCAACATATGAATGGGGAATACAAACATTCGGACCACCAGAGACACTATAAACGTGTTCTAAAACTCTCGAACACCCAGAGTCCTACACTGGCAGGTTCATGCTGAGCTTTGAGGGTAAGTAAACAAGCTTACACTAGTGTCCGTAACAGGCTGAGGTGTCGGCAGCTGTACCACGTATCTCCAAATATGAGCAGTCTGATCTCCAGAGGCTGAAGAGAGAAATTGAGGGAAAATTACATAGTATACACACCACACAAAATCTGTTCTTTGCTCTGATAAGAAATACTAGTCAAATCTTTGTAATTTAGTGATCAGTTCATAAACTGAATGTACTTTATTAAACTAGCTATTCCTGGGCTACAAACAGCTATTAATGGGGCTGGGAAGGTGGCTCAGTGGTAGAGTGCTTGCCTTGCATGCATGAGGCCCTGGGTTCGATTCCTCAGCACCACATAAGCAAAAAGAAAAAAAAAAGCCAGAAGTGGCACTGTGGCTCAAGTGGTAGAGCGCTAGCCTTGAGCTGAAGAGCTGAGGGACAGTGCTCAGGCCCAGAATTCAAGCCCCACGACCGGACCCAGGGAAAAAAAAAAAAAAAAAAAGGCTATTAATAATAGAGAAAGTATGTAAAATTAGGATTCTAATTACTTACAAAGTATTTCTCCTTGTGCTGGGAAGGTGACTTAGTGGTAGAGCGCTTGCCTTGCATGCCTGAGGCCCTGGGTTCGATTCCTCAGCACCACATAAGCAAAAAGAAAAAAGCCAGAAGTGGCGCTGTGGCTCAAGTGGTAGAGCGCTAGCCTTGAGCTGAAGAGCTGAGAGACAGCACCCAGAGTTCAGGCCCCACGACCAGACCCAAAAAAAAAAAAGCAAAGTATTTCTCCTTTCCATTTTAGGATAGAAAAGTTGTGGAGTTTTAAGATCTAAAACAGTAATTTTGTTTTACATCTACCAAATGAAAATTCTATTATACTCTTAGCTCATGATTATAACAGATGTCATTGAGATGTTTTAAAAAAGCAAGTAATCATCATTTTCATCCACTCAACATTGACAGGGCTTAATTACCAGGCTCCTGTTAGTAGCACTTACTTATGCCACTTCCCTATTGCTTTGTTTTCATGACCCAGAGTTTATAAGGAAATGCTCTAAAATTCAAGAAGTTAAAAAGTGCAGCACTGCAGAGCACAGATGAGGTCCTAAGAAACATCAGGCTGGTTATGTCTCAACCCTCACCAAGCAGTCTGGCTTCCATTTCCTCTTCAGTGCTGCAAAGAAGTTACTATGTGGTGATAACAGTATTATTTCTTATAGTAAAAAAAAAAAAAAAAAATTATTAACCTGACTTGCCAATTTCTTTACAAGTCAACATCTCTTTTCAATCAACAATTGCATTCTAACTCCTTACTATCTCTATTACTTTAGTTCAAAGTTCCCATAAGTCCTGAGCACTGAGCTTCTTTTGCTCAGGCTAGCACTCTACCACACTGAGCCATAGCACTACTCCCAGCTTTTTCTGTTTATGTGATACTGAGGAATCGAACCCAGGCCTTCATGCATGCTAGGCAAGCACTCTCCATTAAGCCACATTCCCATTCCCTCAGTTCCATTTTTAAATGTCTCTTAGTTTCACCCATACTTCTTTCTGTTTGCCTCTAGACATATCTGCCAGTAGTCTCCTTTGCCTCCTTCTTTTTACCCAATCATACAACAAACTACCAGTGTAGTAAGATTTAAATTCCTGGCTTATTTTCCTCCTCAAACATGTATTAATATATAAATTCGTTATGCTAGTCTAGGCCTATTGTCAAATAGTTGTCAGACTAACCTTCCCTCCATATTCCTCTCGCACATAAAAATTCTCTGACCAGACTGAGTGACTACTACATCTCACACATTCAAATTACTTGTGCTTCAGTTCAACTTTACCTGTAAGAAGTACTTGACTATCAAAACTTTTGTGCTTTTCATAAGGTCAGCAAAATCTGTTCTATAAGTCAAATCCAGGTCATGTCCCACTTCTGCAAATAAACAGCCATGTCCCTTCATCTGTGCTTTGTCTCTGCTACTTTCATGCTACAAGGGGATTGAGTCACTGTGAGACAAAGACCATATGCTTACTAGCTGATCCTCTACAGAAATTCTGCTAGCCTCTGGTTTACCAAAATCCAACATGTACCCTTCAAGATTATCACCACTGTCCCCAAAATGCCACATGGCTCAAAGGTGCTCTGGCTATTTTATGGGACAAATCATCAGTACAATAAAAGACTATGCTCCAAAAATACAAGAATGTTTTTTAAACCATGCTATAAATATGACAAACCCTAGCTCTCACATAAAAATGAGACTATTTCTGTATTAGTGTTTTTCTCATTTATTTCAGATGCAGACAAGATTAGGAAACAGCAATAACCACAGGACTTCCACGAACTACAGTGGAACAATGTACTGTGAATCATCTGCAATAGCAAAATGTTTTATAAAGACTTCATAAACAATACGAATTGATTTTTAACCTCACAATAAATTGCAACTCAATATATTTGTTTATTCATTTCTCATTTAACTCAAATTATAAAACAAATATCTAAATTTCAAAATAGCTATGGATAACTCTAATGTTGTGATTTTTTTTTAAGTTTAATATTAACCAACAATTTTGTTCAGTAAAGAAAAGGAATCAACATACCAGTGAGAGCCAACTGCTCTGAGGGATGAAATTTTATAGAATTTACTGCAAAACAAAAATATCACAAAAAATAGGTTTTAAAAATAATATGGGCATGTTATCAATACTTATTTAGCTACTGCATGCACTATAAGTTAAAAATTAAAGAACCTATGATAGGTCAATACTAAATCCTCCCATTCCTTTGAACTGTGAAGAACTATGTAAGCTAGAATCAAGGTACAACAAAAAGTATAAGTCCAAACTGCTAAATTAAAAGACACAGAGAAAAAAAGGAATATTAATAATCTACCCTACTACAGATAGAAAAATCATTTAGAGCTAAAATTTAACAAGAGGAAAAAGAATAGTATCATAATGATGAATAAAAGCAAACTGCTGTATACAACCTATTGCCTATCCAACTAGCTATAAGCCCCATCCTGCTCTCCTTCCCAGCTCATAGAACCCCAGTTTACTTTACTGGGGGACAAATAAAGATCCTTAAGAATGAATTCCTCGACCTCAGAAAATGAATCAAATTGGCTGGAACCAGTTGTGGTACCTCCTCTCTCCCCATCATTTTCCTTATCCAGATCCAGGAAAAAAATGGGATGCTTGGTGGTCTGCTGAGGAAGCTTTCATTTTCTTACTAGAGAAGCCAAAGAAGAGTCCAGTACTCCTTTGCTCCTTCCTTCTGTCCTTCCTTCCCTTCCTCCTCCCTATCAGCCTCCTATGAATGCTGATGACCCACCTCAGTGGGAGATCAAAAGGTAACAGCATGATTCTAAAAATAAGCATACTGAGGCTAGTGGCAAGTCAAGGGGGCTGTCACATCCTAAAGTAGCTACCAAGCCCACTTACCCATGTAGAGCCGAATTCAAATGACTCTGGGGAGGCCCAATTCTCACTTCCAAACCTCATAAAGAATACACAGTAGAAATTCTACTGAACTTCAATAAGTTGTCTCTTTTAATGAGATTTTATTATGTATATCATTATAATTAATTTCTTTAAGTAGCTAAATGAAAAAGCCTGGATGAGGCTCTTTTACTATTAACATTAAAATACAGGTAACTATTTGAAAAGCTGGTAAAAACTGTCCAAACCTTCAAGTAGGGAATGCAAGTGATATATATTGCTAAACCATAAATTTTAAAACTAAATTTTAATTTTTTCCTCATGAGGAAGTTAGATCAAAAAGGTAAACAAATGAAAACAAAAATATCAAACCTTGTTTTATTTTTGAGCGACTATTTATTTATTTATTTATATTCCAAGCACTGTTAGAATTGCAAGCAATGTAACAGCACCACAGGCAGTCTGTGAGAATTAAGACAGACGAGGAAGCAGTATGGAGAGAGAGAGAGGGTGTTTAATATGAGAAAGTACAAGCTTGTTTATATACCAACAAGGAAGAGCTAATGGCAAGACAGACACCGAAGACACCAAGTCCAATAGAATAGCTGAGGAAAGGTGCCAAGAAAGCCTAAGGTGGAGGTCTGGTCTGTAGCTCACTCAGACCTCTGGTCTTGGACAAGACTACTGAGATGGAGCAGGAAGGTACAATAAGAACAAAGATTCACCCAAGTATATAACTGTAGAAACCAAAGGTGATCATGACTAAGAGTCCTGCAAAGCTAAAGGAACAATGGTGGCTGGCAGAGAAGGCTGATCAAGTGGTAGGCAGCCTGTGACAGAGGCTGAAAAGGAGGACATTCTAGAGAAAAGGAAGCTCACAGGATGTTTGGGAGGAAAGTGAAAAGTAAAATTTCATCAAGATACTGGTACACACATGGGTTTGGTTGAAAAAGTAGAGAAAAGCTCCCATAAATATTATTGACTACAGATTCAAAAGCAAAATCAGATTTAGTATCCTTTATTTGCTTGAATAAATCCAAGTTATCATTACAAGTGAATCCTCTATATATTTTGTATGAATAATGGGCATACCGCAGTTATGAAGCTTCCTACACAATATCCAATAAGATGTAGACAAATAATTTATATAATGTTTGGTTAAGCTAAAGGGAACATTATTTATCCTGGTCTGTTCCCAGATAACCTAAAGGGAACATTATTTATCCTGGTCTGTTCCCAGATAACCAAAATGGTAAAATCTTTTATCAAGTATAAAACTTTCTATCAATTTAGTTGACTTTATCATAAAAAAAAAAATCAAAGTAAACAACTATGACTAGTGTTCATTTAGATAAATTCTCACCTGAACCAACGTGGCCTGTATATTTAACAAGGGATTTCCCAGTCTCTATGCTCCACAGCAAAGCCGTGTGATCTGTAAGACCAAAGAAATCATAACTTAGCCATCACTGATCTGACAGTCTCTTCAAAAAAAGATACTCCAAAAATAAGAAGCGATACTATCATTATTCCTTGCAACTTTGATTTTACTAGTCTATAAAATTCAACTGATCTAAGAAATGTTTCCAAGAATAGCAATGTTGTAACAAAAGGGGTTCAATGTCTTAAGAGTTTACTCTTACACTGACATGATGATTATGCTTAAAACTTCATTCAGAAGGGGGTTGGGAAGGTGGCTCAGTGGTAGAGCACTTGCCTTGCATGCCTGAGGCCCTGGGTTGGATTCCTCAGCACCACATAAGCAAAAAGGAAAAAAAAAAAGCTGGAAGTGGCGCTGTGGTTCAAGTGGTAGAGCACTAGCCTTGAGCTGAAGAGCTGAGGGACAACACCCAGGCCTAGAGTTCAGGCCCCACGAACAGACCCCAAAAAAAAACTTCATTCAGAGGTCATTTTATCACAGCTCCATCATTCTATTGAATTTTCAAAGCTTTCCAGAACACCTTCTGATACTGCATTTCATATAGCAGGACCATGGGCCTGGGGACAGGCAGGTACTCCCATACCAAGGCAAGTATGTTAGCTCTAATGACTCCATGTCACACATGCTACAGGAACCACGCTGCTACTGTCCACTCCAATCACTTCAATCAGTTGTCATCCCAGCAACTCCCTGTCTCAATAGCCAGCTGGATCCAGCCTGACTCACCGGCTGATGCAGTCCCCAGCACCACTGGCTGTGTCCTGGCAACACTGACATCCCAGATGCCATCCCTGTGGCCAATGTACTCCTTCACAAGCTGGCAGACGGCCCTGGATGTGGTGGTCTTAAAGCTGGACACAATCTAAAATCAAAGAAAGATATACCTTTCTAAGTATTTACCTAAGTGAATTTTTCTAAGAAGGGTAAAACAGCAAAAGACTGTCTTGAAAAATGCCTATCATTTAAATACATAATCACTGAAAACACTAAAAGAATATAACAGGAGCATGAACAGAATGGAAACACTTGGTACAACATTGCTAAGTTCTTTTAGCTCAGTACTGGAAAAGAAAGTCTTTCCAGGGGCTTCAGAAGGATGTCCCCAGTTCGGTTTGACAAGAGCCAAGGAAATAATGTCTTTACTACAAAGGAGGATGTAGGCAGGCATTTCAGGTCATTCTTCCCCAAATCCAACTTATCAAAATGTTCAATTCCTTTCAAAAAAAAAAAATGTAGCTAGTCATCAGAGATAAAGAAGGAAGTAATACTTAAAAGCATCAACTCTAACTACTGTGTGTGCTGAGAAACTTTCCTTTCCTTTTCTTCTCATTTTCATGTTTACACCAAATACGTATCATCTGGAAGAAAACAGCTCGTGCTGGGAGAAGATTCAAAAGAACACACTTGTAACAGATAAGAGGGTTTGTTCAAGATTGTTTATTGAGCACTTGCTCAGAGTCACGCACTGTGCTAGATGGAGGAGACGGTGGAGAAGAGCTGAGCGACACACAGGCTCCTTGCCTTTGGAAGCTCACAGTCTAATGGGAAACAGACATGAGAACAATACAGACAGCAAGATACATAGTGAGGTACTGTCTCATAGAATGACATATACAGTAAACAATACTCATTTTCTTATAAGAAAAATATATATATATATATAAAGTGAGTGAGGAAGAAACTAAACACAAAATAGATAATTAGGAATAATGAAACCATAAAATTCAAGTGAAAACAAACATTGGTGGTATAATACAACATGTCTGAAATACTGATTCAGCAAAGCCCTAAAAAAATGTAGATGAATTACATAAACATAAACATGCACAATTCACGGTTACACAAATTAAATCGTGCATTCAAATTATCTCCCAATACAGTGAAAGATGAGTACAAAAGCTTGACAAAGAGAACATTTTTACAGAACTATGTTCCATATGCCTTGTTTAAATTCAATAGAAAACATAAAAGGACTTTTCAACTTCAAACTCATCATTTCTATCTTCTTTACTTTCTCATTTATCCAACTTATTCGATCCAGAAATATTGTCCCTCCACAATATGACAAACATGCTTACAAAAAATGCCATTCAGATGACAAATGGTATTACACTGTAGGAGGGAACGAAGTTATAGACCAGATAAAACTCTTTCCATAGTAAGCTATAGTTTCATTTTCCAAGTCTCTCTCCATTGCTAATAGTAAATATCATTATTACTAGAAACCACATTTCTCACCTACCCCTTTCATAAAGTAAGAATGGCAGGACTACTACTGTTGTTATAATTATGAATACTGATATACATTATCTCCAGTGTGCTAATTCAGAAATGCTCACTATAGTTTATGTGTATCTATAACTAGGTTTTGTTCCTAATGCATATTGACTTAGTTACAATTATAAGAAATGTTCAGAAAAAAAAGCAGCAGAATGAAGAACTAAGTGTCTAACTCACGTCACCTAAGATATGATCTATAGCACTTCCAAAAAATCATGAAGTGGGCTGGGAAGGTGGCTCAGTGGTAGAGCACTTGCCTTGCATGCTCGAGGCCCTGGGTTCGATTCCTCAGCACCACATAAGAAAAAAAAAGCCAGAAGTGGCGATGTGGCTCAAGTGGTAGAGTGCTAGCCTTGAGCTGAAGAGCTGAGGGACAGCGCCCAGGCCCAGAGTTCAGGCCCCACGACCGGACCCAAAAAAAAAAAATCATGGGGGGCTTTTACCATGATAAAACACAGTTTAATAAAATACATACAAACATCTTCACACATTTCTTTTTTTTTTTTTTGGTCAGTCATGGGCCTGAACTCTGGGCCTGGGCGCTGTCCCTCAGCTCTTCAGCTCAAGACTAGCACTCGACCACTTGAGCCACAGCGCCACTTCTGGCTTTTTCTACTTATGTGGTGCTGAAGAATTGAACCCAGGGCCTCGTGCATGCAAGGCAAGCACTCTACCACTGAGCCACCTTCCCAGCCCCTCTTCACACATTTCTTAAAGGCAGTTTACATGTTAGATGGTCTTGCTCCCTCACATGGTGTCATCACTGAACACGGGAAGGGTTACTGAACACCCTTTTGTGTTCCCACACTCTCAACAAACATGCCAGTGCCTTTCATGGCTGAATCAGGAGAGGAACTAATAAATCTAGACTGTAGAGAGGAACTAATAAATCTAGACTGTAGTATTGTGCCTATTACATGCAAATTAAACAATACTCAGAAGCCATGCTGCTAAGTATAAATTTGTATATATTCTGTTATTATATACTCGTATATATTCTGTTACTTCTTCAATTTTCAGATGTCTTGGTTTTCATTATTATTTTTAGGATGATTAAACATGATGTGCAAAATGATACAAAGATGATTAGTAATATGTCTCTTTTTTTGTGTGTCAGTCTTGGAGGTTGAACTCAAGGCCTGGGTGCTGTCTCTGAGCTTCCTTTTGCTCAAGACTAGTGCCCTACCACTTGAGCCACAGTTCTGCTTCTGGCATTTTGGGGTAGTTTAGTAAGGTTAGAGTCTCACACTTTTCCTGCTGGGGCTGGCTTCAAACTGCAATCCTCAGATCTCAGAAGCTAGGATTAGAAGCATGAGCAACCACCACCTGGCATATATGTTTCTTATAAATAAACTTTGAATCCTAAATTGGCTAGGACCCTAAATAGTTCTAATATGTAACTTTAAGTCAAAATACTAATGTACATATCCTCAACTTTGTCCAAATCTTATTTTTTATTGCTTATTGTAAAGGCTATTTTATAGAATTATTTCTTTCTCTACTTCAGAAAAAGTCAGAAGTTTTGAAATTCTATGACCACACATAGTACATGTACAATGCACCAGAAGAAGCAATATAATTTGAATATAGCAAGAAATTAAATAAGGAAGCATGTAACTTCATATCTCACTTTGAAAAAAATGCTGTTATTAAAACTTTCAAAACTATGTTAACTGGATACTACAGGATAAAAAAATACATTATCACCTTGCATTCCACATGTTACCAGAGCAAATAAAATGAAGGCAATATTTTCTTCTAAATGACAATGGTCAATAACCTTCAAATAAGGAGAAATGGCAGAAAGACAATTTGCCCTATTAACTATAAGTGTCATGCTAAATAACTGCACCTTCAAGAGAACAAACCAGAAAAAGAAAAAGCTAATGAAAACTATTAATGCACTCATAGTAGAGAACTGAAAATATTAACTTTCCAATCATTTCAGTCAAAGGACAATTTTGAAGATTATAATTTATATTTTACTTACTTGAAATATTCTAAAGTACAGGTGCATACAACATAACCTCAAAATATTGTTTATCATGTAATGCTTTCTCAAATTATTACATCCTTGTTACTTTAAGATGGTCCACAAAAGATATTTCAAAATTAAAATTCCCCACCTTAAAGACATATATTCCTCACCCATAGAAAAATCAGTTAAGACAACTAAAATGTAATTTCTACATAATTACATTCCTTATTCTTATCTATTAGCCTTCTCCAAATTCAGAAATAATCAAAGCTGATTAGCAATGGCAAATATATTTTTTCTCACATATTATTTCTCTAAAGACAATATACTAATACATACTATTGATCATAGTTAATATTAGGTCAAGGTAGAATCTTAAGTATACATATATTATAGTTACTTAACATAAAATATTCTTTTTTAAAAGTTAAACTTCCCTAGAAACCAGACATTTTTTCTTTTTCTACTGCATGTATCTAATTGGAAAACATGCAATTTAAAGTATACATCTGCACACGTTAAACACCACATGACTGGTTCCAGAGCCAGCGCCCTGCATACCTTGCTAGTAGAAGCCTTGTAAGTAGTCTTTAGTTTCTGAGAAAGCTGACTGGTGCTGTGACTGGCTGTAAAGACAAAGAATCAATAATCAAATACCATCCAACTACAGAACCACAGCATCACAATCACAAAGTGCACCTTTGTCTTACAAAGAGCAAGAACAAAACCCAGAAGGGATTGTTTGCCATCCTAAGATGAAGACAAGGACTCAAGCTCCCTGGCTCCTGTTTCACCTAGACCCACATCTGAGTTATGTGCTTTGCTGATTGCCAAAAGCCAAGGAAGTTAATGTCCCTCATTAAATTTCAAACGTCCTCAATAAATAATCTGCAGGAAGCACCCTCACCAGCATTCTCCATACCTCAGTAAATAAATAACATGCAGGAAACACCCTCACAAGTATTCACTTACCTTTTGTTTTGAGCTGGCCCTTACTCAGTTCTGCTCCATCAATTGCTTGTCCTTCAGCAGCTAAGCGTTCATTAAGAGTATCAATTTCTCTACGCACTGAGAATTTAAAAAGAATTTTCAAAAATGTAAAATGATTTTGTATTTAGACATTCTCACCACTTGCAAAAGACTTACACATAAAAATACCATTAAAATGAAAACATAAGAAATATTCTGAAAAGCAAGACCACAATTTATAGTTTCCGAAAACTTAAGCCATCATTCCAGACCCCATTCCGAAAACAAAAGCTCACATGCACTGGCTGTGACAATGTAAAGTGAGAGGACACCACCTCAGTATAGTTCTGCAAGTTTCCCCTGTGTTGATTTTGTACACTTAAAAACAGTCTCAAATCCAGCGTACTATTTAGAATCCCCTGAAGGATAATGCAAGTGAAGGGGAAAAAATAGCATGATAAAAACTCTATAAGCATTAAATAAAAATAAAAAAAGACAAGAATTGGAGCAGTAGAGGGGATAAAAGACATGATCGTTTTCTAGCATCTTACTGAAAAGCATTAATGCATACTTAGCCAAAGGTGGGCAAATCTAAAACTGGTCGCCAATTACCTACAGAAATAATCACAAGAGCCAAAAGCAAAAAATGCAGGAAATGTCTTCCTTTGAAGAGCGTAATGGAGTTAAAGGATGATGGTAGGTACATTTCTTTTCATACTGTTTCAATAGTTTTTTAAGCATATGCAGGCATGACTTCTAAAATACAAAACAAAAAATTACAGCCAAACTAACTCAAAAATTTTTGTTTTTAATAAGTCAGACAATGCTTACCCTTAGGAACTTTGATGGTAGATTATAAAGAAAAACAAGAATCAAAGTTTTCCAAGGTTATGGTATACTTAGTGAAGGAAAAATAAAATATGTTCAGGTTTTAAATCATAACATGGTATGTAGGTACCATAGGCAGAATAGCCCTCTCAAAGATTCTTGGGCCCAGAATTACCTCACAATATACTAAGAGTTCCTTAAGTGGAGAGCATGCCCTGAACTTTGGGGGGGGGGGGGGGGGGGGGGGGCAGGAGAGGTGTCCGTCAATCTGTATTCTTCTAAGTGGAGGAGAAAACAGAAGGATTGGTAAAGAGGTAACCAGAGAAACCATCACAAGCAACTGGATGCCATCAAAGGATAAACAAGCAGGAGATGCTGACCCTATAACCCCCACAGCTCTGCCAATACCCCGACTGCGTCTAGTGAGAATTATGCCAGGCCTACAGAACTATATGATTCGAATTTGGGTTATTCTAAGCCACTGAGTTTGTCACAGGAGAGTAGCAATTTAATAGAGTCATAAAAGCATAACTGTAGTTTTTACTAAGATTTCTATAGAGAGGTAAAAATCATTTTAAGAGTAGATACTCACATTCCAAATTTTCAATATAAAGATTTTCAAATTCTCTCTCTATTTGACCAAACAATTCCAGAAGTGTACTGCGAACTGAGGAAGGCAGTTTAGAATCCTGTAAAAGCATAAGATTTTGTTTAAAATGAGTAAGAAATTTCATTACCAGATACCAATAAACTTTTTTCAAAGTGAATTACCTTTTACCTTAATCTCTCATACCACCATACTTTATATTTGCCACATATAAAATGCTTTTAAGAGGAGCAACACAGGAATCACCATTTTTACTCCACGAATGAGAACAATCTTGTGTCAGGAAAGACTAGATTCAGAAAAAAGGAAGAGAGGAAGGGAGCTAGAAACTACGAAGGAGCTTGATAGGAGATGATGGGAAGCAGAAAACCAGAGAAATTATCCCAGCAGGAAAAAAGCAGTAAGAAACAGCCGTGGGCTCCCCTGACAGAAGTAAGAAATGGAAGACTACTATATAAACTCCAATCAGAGGTCCTGCCAACAACAGCTGCAGGAAAAGCCAACTACTCGGGAACGGCCCAGGCCCTGAGTTCAAGCCCCAGATCAGCACCAAAAAAAAAAAAACTAATCATGAGTATAGAAAGAGAAGAAATACAAACTAAAGGTACTGAGAATCTACTCAATAAAATAATAGTAGAAAACTTCCTCAACTTCATGAAGAGAATCTTCCATATAAAGAAGGCTTACACAAAGGAGGAGGCTACAATGCTTGATAAGAAATGTACTCATTATCTTGCCATGTAATTGTAACCCCTCTGTACAGTATTTTCACAATAAAAAATAAGTAAGTAAAATTTGTAAAGAAAGAAAGAAAGAAGGCTTACAGAACACCAACTAGGGAAGAATAGAAAAGGAACACCCCTAGATATCTTATAGTAAAAACACTGAATACAGACTAAAGCTACAAAAAAGATGGGACTTTTAAGTGTAAGAAGCATCTATTGTAGTGGTAGACTAGGTAGGAGTCATCAATTTCTTTAGCTTTTATTTTCTCCCTCTACTATGAAGGATTAGCCTGCGTACACTGGTCTAGGCTAGCAATCGTTCTCTTTCACACTGGAATTGCATTCTTCCATGCCTTTCTGGTATATAGTTTGACTCAGCAGTCTTCTGTGATCATGGATCATTGCCCTGCACTAACCACCTTTCTAAACTACTTCATATTAATGAATCTAACATGAAAATATTAAACCTGACATCATGTCACACAAGCTAATCTTTACCTTTTTTGGTATGATTTCCCAGCAACTGAAAGTGATTCCTGTATTTCAAATCTACTAGCAAGTTCTCCATTCTCACATCATTCCACTCATACCTACCATGCCAACACCTGCACTGAACACTCACTGCTCTTTCCTCCTGCTGCTGAGAAAGGCAAAGCACCTCACACTGGCTGCTCACAGAACATGCTGGCTGGTCCCACTCCAAATAACCATACTCAGTGAAAAAGTGCCATCAAAGAAATATAGGAGACACAAAGAACCATTACAGTAATGTCCAAGGCTAGGCTGTTCAGCCTAGAAAATTCTGAATTTCATTCTAGGGGTGACTGTGTGTCATCATGTGTGACATCACAATGCAGGACAAGTGCACACAGGCCAGGAGAAGAACACGCTAACCTCATATGGAAGGCAACCCCAGCAAAAGAGGTGCCAAGTGTAAGTAAATCAAAAACCTAGAAACCATCTCTGGCTGTTCACTGCATTGTCCAATACAATATCTGGCAGTTACATATGACTTTAAATTTCAATGTAAAATAATTCTTTTTTTTTTTTTTTGGTCAGTTGTGGGACCTGAACTCTGGGTCTGGGCGCTGTCCCTCAGCTCTTCAGCTCAAGGCTAGCGCTCTACCACTTGAGCCACAGCACCACTTCCAGCTTTTTCTGCTTATGTGTTGCTGAGAAATTGAACTCAAGCTCATGCATGCAAGGCAAGGACTCTACCACTGAGGCACCTTCCCAGACCCAAATAATTCTTTTTTATTTTTTAATTTAAATCCAGGTTCTAAGCACCTCTCAAGTGCTCAACAGTCACATTACCTTGTGGTGACGTGTATCTCACAGCTCCATTATAAGCCAGCACACCAGAAAAGTTCCATTGCATTACTCAAGAGACTAAAATCTGTGTCTCCCAAAATCCATACGTGCAACTCCAACCCCTCAGAATGTTATTATGCATAGAGTTTTACTGAGGTATTAAAGTAAAAGGCAGTGATACTGGGAAACCCTAATCTACTATGATTAGTATCCTTACAAGAAGAGACTAAACGTACAGAGGAAAGACAAAGGACAAAAGCCAAGGGGGAGGCCTCAGAAGAAACCCAACACTTTCCATACCTTAATTTCCATTTCAGCCATCAGAACTGTGAGAAAGGAAATCTCCATTGTTAAAGCCCACAGTCCACAGCACTTTAAGAGAGCACTTTTATTTCCAATGTTAAAGGAAAATGTAATCTTTTTTTTTTAATTTAATTTTATTTTATTTGTGAACATACTGTACAGAGGGATTACAATTACATGGGCAGGATAATGTGTACATTTCTTACCAAGCATTGCAGCCTCCTCCTTTGCTTTACCCTTCACATCCCTTCCCAGCCTCCCCCCTCCCCCCCATTTGTAATCATTTTTTAATAGGAAATAGAATGGGGCACAGTTGAGTATCTCTATATCCAAATTCTGCACCTGAGCAAAATGGGGATAGAAGCACTGCTCGTGTGATAAGAGAATTGCCTAGAAGGAATGTGTGCATATTATATACATAATATATGTATATAATACATATGCTTATATAAGCATATATGTAGACTATCTTAATATAAGTTTTGTTTAGGCTTCACATTAATATTCTTCAAAAATTTTAACATTTCAACATCTTTAAAGTTTTAACAAAAAAAGATATAATAGTCCTACTAAAGCAGAAACAAAAAGCTAAGTAGTTACTAAAACATTGGGTTGTGAAACTCAGAGAACAGAAAAAAATTAATTAAAACTGTACAATGTTTGCTTGAGTCTATTAGGTAGAAAACACAAAAACCATGCTACTAATTAACTTGTACAAACAAAACAAATCCATACTGACACACATCTTTTTCAGTATTATGCTAACCCAGAAATCTAATTAAGACTATGTATATTATCAAGTTGATTATAATTTTAATGCATGTATTAAGATAAAAGGTTGGGGGCTGGAAGTGTAGCTCTTGGTATACAGTACTAGTTCAGGTACCAACTTCAAGTCCTGGTGTTAGACTAAAAAAAAAAAAAGATAAAAGGTTGATAACCCAAAATTTTCTCCTATTTGCAAATGTAATAGTATTTGGCTATTTTACTTTTTTCTTTTTTGAGTCAATACTGGGGTTTGAATTCAGGGCCACTGCTCTTGCTTACCACTTGAGTCACATCTCTACTTTCAGCTTTTTGCTGACTAACTAAAGACAATGTCTCCCACACTTTCCTGCCCAGGCTGACTTCAAACTGTAATCTTCAGATCTCACCCTCCTGATTAGCTGGGATCACATGAGTGAGCCACCAGCACCTGGCTTGGCTACTTTGATAACATTACAAACACAATCTCCATCCTGAATATGAGGTGCTGATCAATATGAACTCACTTGTCCTTCTAACATGTCTCTTGGGAGTCCAGTTCTTTCTTGTTCTGAGCTGTTGGTTCTCCGTATAGAAAGGCTGTGAGATTTGCGTTTCTGCTTTGCTTGGCGAGCAGTTGAACAACTTCCGCTTTCTGTGGGCATTACTTCTCCAAGTAGTGTCCTGGCCTCTCCTGCAACAAGCTAAACAGCAAGAAAACAAGTACTTTACTTCCCATACAGTAAAACAATGACAGGTGTTTCTTTTCATTACAAACTTCCTATAATTAGCTAGCATTTACTATATGATTTAAACACTGCCTTTATTAGTGGTAGTTTTTTTGGGGGGAGGGGCCTGAGCGCTGTCCCTCAGCTCTTCAGTTCAAGGCTAGCGCTCTACCACTTGAGCCACAGCGCCACTTCCGGCTTTTTTCTTTTTGCTTATGTGGTGCTGAGGAACAGAACCCAGGGCCTCATGCATGCAAGGCAAGCGCTCTACCACTGAGCCACCTTCCCAGACCATTAGTGGTAGTTTTTAAATCAAACTTCATCAACCTCTTTAATCAAAAGCAAAGAGCTTTGGATTAAAAAAAAAAACTGTCCCCTACCTCAGCCTCCCCCAGGCTCTGTCTACTCCCCAGAGTTAACCAATTTTAATTGCACATTCTACAGTAAATTCTATAATGAAACAGCAGAAAAGATATATGTGTAATTTTTAACTTTCCAACTTTTTAAAATAAAATTATGTGAATTTATTTTTAATGATTTATTTAACCCAACATGTCTAAAGTATTTTAGTCAATATGAAAAATACTACTAGCACATTTATTTTATGATTATCTCTTCAAAATTCAGTATTTAATATTGACAGCATATCTCAATTCAGACTATAGTCACATGGGATTAATTTACTCAAATCTCTGAATAATTTAGTCATTATGATTTACCTGCTTCGGGCATTTCCTGTTACTACCCTTTCTCTCTCCTACTAATGTAAGTCTATCACCATGGTAGCACATCCTAAGCTAAGTAGTATGTTACATATCACATTCCATTGTCCTTCAACTAGACGATAATAGCCTGTTTTTAACATTTTCTACTTATTTTTTGCTATTACTTGTGAACATGTCTGAACACAACCCTACGTCAGTTTACATAAATTATGAGAAGCATGGGACCTCCCTGCAACACCACCCCAAGCCCTGCCCAACCCACAGATATAACCACTGAGAACCAGTGTGCCCCAAGTCATCTTGATTTGATTTGGAAAGGAAAACTTGCCTCTGTCCCAACACTAGGAGGACCCTACTGACTTGATGGGGAAATCCGCCAACCTTTACAATAATCCTAAGGGCTCTATGGACATCTACATTCCCAGCAGGCAACTACAACTGTGAGGAGAGCGAGGTCTGCACCCCAAGACAAGACTTGTTTGCGGTGGCCATCCTTTCTGACTCCCCTGACTCTTACTTCCTGCTGACAAATAGCAAATTACTGGCTTAACAATCCTAACACCTAAACTACACCAGAAGATCCTGTCGCAAAATATTAAACAGGCCTGGGAAGTTGGCTCAGTGGTAGAGTGCCTGCCTCGCATACATGAGGCCCTGGGTTTGATTCCTCAGCACCACATAAGCAGAAAAAAGCTGGAAGTGGCACTGTGGCTCAAGTGGTAGAATGATAGCCTTGAGCTGAAGAGCTGGCTGTGGAACAGTGCCCAGGCCCAAAAGTTCAGACACCATGACTGACCAAAAAAAAAAAAAAAAACACAACAACAACAACAAACTCTCATTTAGTTTATTAAACTGGCATTTCAATTGGAATCCTAAATATCAAGGCTGAAAATTTTATCACTTACAAAAATTCATTTACATTATTAGTATGATTAAAATAGAAATCAGTTAATTTGACCTTAAAGTACAAAAACTTCTTTACTTTTTTTTAAAACTTTTTTGTCCATCGGGGCTTAAAACTAGCACTCACAGCCTGGCACCAGTGGCTCATGCCTGTAATCCTAGCTACTCAGTAGGCTGCCAGCCTGGGCAGGAAAGTCCATGAGACAATCATCTCCAATTAACCCCCAGAAAACCAGAAGTGGCCCTGTAGCTCAAGTGGTAGAGGGCTAGCCTTGAGCTTAAGAGCTGAAGGACAGCAACCAGGCCTAGCTGTCAAGCCCCATGACCAACAACAACCAAAAAAAGAACACTAGCACTCACTAGGCAGTAAGTGCTCCACTGCTGAACCATGCCTCCAGCCCTTTATCCTTACTATATGAACGTGTGTGCACACAGTTTAACTACTTTGGTTTCCTTTTTTTAAAACACTACTTAGAGCTCTCCTATGTAAATAAAGCTTACTAAAATTTTAAAACCCTAGTCTAACACAAAAGCTTTAAGCTTTAATTTATTCATAAAATTTTAAATTAATCTCAACCAAAACATCTGTGTTAAAGTCTCCACTTTACTCCCAAAAACAGGATCCACTTTTCTTATCATTTTGAAATAACTGTTCGTTCATAGGAAATTATGAAAACTGTAGAGTTTAGTATTTCCCCAACAGTTACATGACAAGGCAATTTGTTGATCAATTTGGTTCAAAGAGCCATAACCTTGTTACAAACATTAAACGTCTACAAATACTACCATAAGCAAGATACAGAACTTTGGTTGGGGGTGAGGCTCAAATAAAACAAACGCCTAGCAAGTGAAAGGCTGAGTTTAAACAGCAGTACATGGAGCTGGGAATGTGGCTTAATGTTAGAGAGCTTTCCTAGCATATATGAAGAAGCTCTGTGTTCCAATCCTCAATACCACATAAATAGCCAGAAGTGGCGCTGTGGCAAGGTTCACAGATAGAGCCCAGGGGCCCAAGACCAGGAAAAAAAAAAAAAGAACAAGCAGCTCAGCACTTCACCCCACTCCTCAAAAGATACTTTGTATGGACATACAACATCATGCCCATAATTTCAGCTACCAAGGAGGTCATGGTCTAGAACGGTCCAAGCCAAAAAGTTAGATTCTATTTCAAAAACAAGTTGAGCATAGTGGTTCACACCTACAGTCCAAGATTAGATCAGGGGGTGGAAAAAAAAAAAAAAACACCAGATCCTATCTTAAAATTTAAAGGCAAAAGAATGACACTTGGTAGGGCACCTGCCTACCAAGCACAAAGCTATGAGTAAAAAGATCACACTCAGGCTACACCACATCCCTCCACACTATGCATCTAACCTCTTACACATTAATTTGTAGACTGTGATCAATTTTGTCACTTTGAGAATGCTACATAAGTGAGAACACAGAGTATGTGTCCTTTAGATTTTTTTCCATTCAACTTAATGGTAAAAATCAATCCAATCTGTGGTATGTATCAATAATTACTTCCATTTAATGATAGGTTGTATCCATGGCAAGTATGTCTAAACACACGTTTGGATAGCCATTCACCTACTGTTATACATACATATATATATATATATATATTATTTCCATTATAAGCAAGGCTGATACAAACAATAATACACAGGTTTTGTATCAATAGAACTTTTCACTCCTTCTGAGTGAAAAGTTCAAGAGTCATACAATAAACATGTTTCACTTTTGAACAAGTTTAGTTACATATGATTTATACACCACACAAGTCAGTCATTTAAAGAACGATTCAATGACTTTCAGTACATTGGGGAATTATGTGATTGAACACCTCAGCTTTTCAAGTATCTCACAATTCCAAAAGGAAACTCCATTACCACTAGCAGTCATTCCCCACTTTCCCCAGCAACTCCTACAACCAGCCCTAGGCTGCACCATCTCTTTCCCCCACACCACCTCCTCTAACGGGACTGGGGTTTGAACTCAACACTTACTAGGCAGGCACTCTACCATAAATTTGCTTATCCTGGCCATTTCCTAGACCAAGAGCACTGAGAACCCTGGGTTCTGCATTCTCTGGGTCGGACTTTATCAATTCACCAAAGAGGGGCCTTCAGCACATAGCCCACGCCTGCCTCCAGCTCACCATCCACCTGTTTCAGCTTTGAGTTTGCTTTTAAAAGAAACTGTCAAACTGTAATCTAGAGTATTAACCATCCTGGGAAACTTAGTTTACCACCTTCTTCCCAGCACCCAGTATTGTCACCATTGTCGGCTTCACTGTTCCTATGGGAATGGAGCACCCCTCTTGGTATGCTTCTTTTCATTTTCCAGTGTTTAGTAGCCACGAAGTTATCTTTTCTGAGATTTTTGCCATACAGAGATCCTCTGCAGCAAGATATCTCTTCATTGTCTTTTACTTATTATCTGGTAGAAGTTGAGAGTTTTTCCTATAGTCTACAGTATGAATTACTCTGCAATTAGCTATCTCCAACATGTATGGGTTATAAATCTTTTCTCCTAACTGCCTCTTCATCCTAGCTGACTACTCACAAAGCTAAACTTCTTTTTGTAGATCATACTTTGGAAGTTATGTCTGAGAAGTTTTCATTAGTTCAAAAACTTGTCCTGTCCTCTACAAATTTTATAGTTTGGGGCTTTAAATCATAATTTATGAGCCATTTGGTATTGATAGACTGACATGGTATCTTTTTTTTTTTTTGCCTCTGATACCCAATTATTTCAACATTTGTTGAAAAGATTACCTACCCTATACTTGCTTCCCCAGATGAAATTCACATGATATGAAATTTATTTTTATTAGCATACATTAATTGTACAAGAGGTACTTTGTTGTGGAATTTCCATACATGCACACAATATATCCTCATCAGTTACCTTCCCTGTCACTTACCTCCTTCCCCCTTGTCCCTTCCTAAAATAATCAGCAGGTTTTATTGTTCTATTTCCATACATACAAATAAAATTCTTGGTTTTCTGAACTGAGCCTCACTCATCCTCTTCTATAGCCTATCACCTTCCACTAATACTCTCCTCCTGCCAACAAAGTCTTTTACTTTCCTATCTTTTTTTGGTTTTAGTATAAATTAATTGTACCAGAGATTTGCCCATGGTCTTTTTTTTTTTTTTTTTTTGGCCGGTTGTGGGGCCTGAACTCTGGGCTTGGGCACTGTCCCTCAGCTCTTCAGTTCAAGGCTAGTGTTCTACAAATTGAGCCACAGTGCTACTTCCGGCTTTTTTTTTCCTTCTGTTTATGTGGTGCTGAGGAATCGAAACCAGGGCCTCAGGCATGCAAGGCAAGCACTCTACCACTGAGCCACCTTCCCAGCCCTGCCCATGGTATTTCTGATATGTGTATATCATTATTTCATTCAGAATAAAGCCATAAGTAGTTACATTAGTTCTGTATTCCATTCCGCTAATCTATGTATCTATTCCTCCAACCATTGTTTTGAAAGCTGTTACAATGGTTCCTATCAGTTAAGTCTCCAATTTGTTTTGCCTATTCTAGGTCTTAAATTTTTCCCTTTAAATTTTAGAAAATTGTTTTCTCTATCTCCAAAATTCTTGCTGGAATTTTAATAGTAATTTTGTAAATCTGTACAAAATCTTTAGTATGTTCAGACTTCAAACCTGAGAACAGTACTAAAAGAGTTTTCATTGGTTTTCATTGTAGTTTACTTAAGTCTTTTGTGTTTTCTCATTTTCACTATTTTCTTTATTGGGGCAATTTTCCATTTTTTATGCATCAATTCATCATCTAAGGGGATTTCATTTTGGCATGTACATATATGCAAAATGTATAAGTGTGCTTTGTACCCTGACCAGACTGATCCCATCACCTCCTTCATCCTTCCACCTGCTTCTCAAATCAATTTCAACATTGTTTCATTTTTATATGTGTAGTCTTTTGACTGTATTTGCTCTTTCCATTCTCTTTCCCTCTAGTGCCCACATCAACAGGACCTGTGTTACATTCCTGTCATCCTTTTTGTTTTAGTGTATGTTAATTATTTCTGAGATTTTATTTTTTTGTCTTGTTAACATAATAAATTACAATGCTGATTTTCAAATACTGGTCCCAACTATATATCAAATGAGGGTGATTCATTCTCATTTTTTTCACTCCCTTCCAACCCTCTCTCTTCCCTCTCCTGTCCTGTTATTTTTGTTCCCCTGCTTTTTTATAGATTATGTAAAGATGGTTTTGCATTTTACTTGGATTAATCTATAATAGTTTCTGAGCTTATCCCTGTATAAATAACTTAATTAAGTGGCTGCTCTATGTTTTACATTATGGATTCACAAATTATCAGTTTAGTGATTTATCCACATTTTACCAGTTCATGTAAATCCTTCTGACTATCCCCACTGATAACATATTACTTAGAATATTCCTTCAGCTGGGTGGCGCTGGCTCATGCTTATAATCCTAGCTACTCAGGAGGCTGAAATATGAGGCTAGCAGTTCAAAGTCAGCCCAAGCAGGAAAAGTCTGTGAGTCTCTTAATAGCCAATTCATCACCTCAAAAAGCCATAAACAGAGCTGTAGATCAAGCAGTAGAGCAATAGCCTTGAGCACAAAAGCTCAGAGACCAACACCTAGGCCCTGAGCTTAAGCTCTAATCCTAGCACAAAAAGAGGGAGGAGAGAAGGGGAGAGAAGAGTCAGAGAAGTGTACATGTATCAAATTTACCAATAATATTGTTTTTTGTGACTTGTTCTTTACTATTATGTCCACATTGCTCTTAACAGTTGCGTTGTGCTTCCAGCACTCCCTTTACCTGCTACATTAGGGCAGGGCTGCTGGAGTCAGATGACAGGAAGACAGCTCACCTGGCCTACAATTCTGAACTAATGATCCTTTTCCTTCAGTACCTGACAGTATGTCATTTCTTCTGCTTAATACCATTTCTGAGAAATCTACATTCACCCAAATTGCATTCCTATCACAGATAAAATAGCATTCTCTGAAAACTCTCTTCCTCACCCCTCTCAGGTCTGGGGCCTGAACTCTGGGCCTGGGCGCTGTCCCTCAGCTCTTCAGCTCAAAGCTAGAGCTCTACCACTTGAGACACAGCACCACTTGCCGTTTTTTTTTCTGCTTATGTGGTGCTGAGGAATAGAACCCAGGGCCTCATGCATGCAAGGCAAGTACTCTACCACCCAGCTACCTTCCCAGCTCTTCTGACAACTCTTTTGGTCTCTAGTTTTCACAAGTTTACCTACGATGTATTCTAACATCTTCGTGTTTACCCTGTCTGTGGACGCATAGACTCAGCTTCATGAATGGTAAGTTTATGACTTGCCATGTTGAAAGAAATCCAGCTATCATTTCTTCAAATACTCCCACCACTCCTTTACCTCTGGAACTCTTAATGACACAAATAATAGATTTGTCCTAGAGGTGTGAGGTTCTGCTCTTTTTTTTTTCTAGTCTGTTTTCTGTACAGTAATAAATGATCAATTCTATTGTTCTCTCTCTAAGTCCACTGATTCTTTTCTGTCTTCTCCATTTTGCTGAATTATTTGCTGAATTTCATTCACTGCACTGTTCACTTGTAAATTGCCTATGTTTGCTACAATCTGTATTCTCTTCACAATACTGCTCTTTGTTTCAAGGACTAGTAAATGTTCAGTGAAGCATTTTGATGACACCTGGATCACATCGAAGCTAGGTTTTTGTTTGAGGAGCCTCCACACTGATGTCCACAGTGGCTGAACGAATTTATATCCCCACCAGCACTGTCCTTTTTCTTGCATCCTCACCAGCTGTTTTGTTGATGACTAAGATTCTGAGTAGAGTGAGGTGCAATCTCAGGACGGTTTTGGATTGCATTTTCCCGATGGTTACAGATGTTGAACTTTTTTTACATTTGTTGGCTACTTACACTCCATTTGAATATGGTTTCTGGACTTGGCTAGATTAAGGCTCTTGTCTAAACATCTCCTATCTTGTAGGCAGTCCCTTTCTTAATCTTTTGGTTAGATCTTTTGGTCTGGGCTATTAGAGGTCCCTCATTTGTTAAATTTCTCCAGCAAAAAAAAAAAAATCACAGACTTATAATGCAAGAAGAAAAGTTGAGAACTAAGCTTTGTGCCATTTCTCAGGTCCCAAAGTGCTTAGGCAATCTCTTTTTGCCTTTCAGTTTTATATATAATGTTCATTGATTTTAGCTATCCTTGAAGGGAGGAATAGAGAAAATTATGTTTATTTCTATATGTTTAACTCTATTTCTGTATAGGTATAAAACTAATACTCTGTTTCTCAAACTGTAAGGTCTGGCTTTACCACATTAAAAACATGCAGTTAACGCGAAGCTTATGTATATTTTGCAAGCCAAATATACATGCCTATAATCCCAGCATTCAGAAGAAGCCTGGTGAACTCAAAAACTATATTTTATCAAGAAGAATATATATATATATATATATATATATGAACATATATATATATATATATATATATATATATATATATCAAAAGCCCACAAAGCTGTCCTAGCATGACCTTACACAAAAATATCTTCAGATATTTAACTTAAGCAAATAAAAATCATAAAGTATTTCCCTTCTACGAATGTTATCAGTTAGGATTTGATGATTCAAGTGGTTAGAGCACCAACTACAAGTGGAAAAACTTGAGCAACAGCACAAGGCCCAAAGTTCCAGCACAAAAACCATAAACCAGAAAGAAAAAGTAATTTCATCTGTAGAAACATCTGACAAGTATAAATTAGATGGTTAAGGCAACTTGAATATTCTACGAACTGCTTACAAAAACTGCAAATATCTCCAATACCAACATCCCCTCACCTCAAGAGTTGTGGGGTTTAGACCACTAACTTTGAAGTATAATTTTCCAGCCCCTGCATTTTCCCTAGGAAATAAGCACCCCTATTCTGCTTTCTACTGGGCTTTAATTTAAACCCTACTTCACCCCCACAAACCACCCAATATTCTATGAATTTTCTTGTCAATTCACAAAAGCCGTTTTTGTCTACTAGCTTATTTCCAGTGGTGTATACGCATTTCAATAACAGCCTGAAAACCTAGCACCAAATACTTTTCACAAATAGGGTGATTTTATCATTGAGTAGCTTCCTAAACTCCACCGAAGTTGTGTCTCAAACATGGGTTACATGTCTTTTCCATGCACTGTTTTCTTATCATTTAAATGTGACTGTCTGAAGTTCTCCCTCTTCCTATAATTTCCTCAGCTTTTGTCCACCAACCAATACTCTTCCAAAGTTAGTTCTGTAATCTTCTCCTGTTTTGTTCACCTGTTCCCTTTTTCTGTCATTAAGCTTTCACTTTGTAACTTTTTCCTGCAACTTTTTTCTAATTTTACTTTTGTCCAGCATTCATATCTGCCACCTTTTCCCCAGCAGTCTGCACTGGTCCTATCAACATTTCCTTCCTTTCCCACCAGATCCCCCATAGATAAGGCTGTGGCAAAGAACTAGAATACCCTAAGGTTTACAGGCATTATTGTCTTTATTTCAGCTCCTGTGACCATAGTAGCAAAACAAAAAACAAAAAAAACATACAACTATGTGTTTCATTTAGTAACAAATTTATGCTTCTTATATAAGGATCATAGAAAGAAGATCAATAAGGTTGCAGGTATTTGTAATTTAAAATGATGTACCACAAATCTAAGATAGAATCAATGGTGGGCAAGTCTATCTGAGGTTAAAAATCTACAAGGGTTACTTGAGGCTTAAAAATAATCCTCACAAAATCATTTCCAAATACATTTTCCAAACACAATTAACAGTCTGATAAACAGATTAAACACTTTTTAAGTTAATCACAGAACTATAACAAAAAAAATCTTTTTATTAAAAAAAAAAAAAAAGCTGGGCCTGGTAATATAGCTCAATGCAAGACAACTTACCTAGCATGAAAAGGTGATTTGTTTGTATTTTTTCCCAATACTGGGGTTTGAACTCAGGGCCTTGAACCTGCTAGGCTGACACTCCTCCATTTGAGTCATGCTTCTTGCTATACATTTTGCTGGTTATTTTAGAAATGGAATCTACTGAATTTTTCTGCTGAGGCTGGCATGAAACTAAAATCCTGAGTAGCCAAGATTATAGGCATGAGCTATTAACACACGACTGAATTATCTTTTTTAATAAGGTACTTTAGTATATACTATTCCATCTAAACACAAGATAAAAAGCAAATTGTAAAAATAATTATTTTCGGGGCTGGGAAGGTGGCTCAGTGGTAGAGCGCTTGCCTTGCATGCATGAGGCCCTGGGTTCAATTCCTCAGCACCACATAAGCAAAAAGAAAAAAGCTGGAAGTGGCGCTGTGGCTCACGTGGTAGAGCGCTAGCCTTGAGCTGAAGAGCTGAGGGACAGCACCCAGGCCCAGAGTTCAGGCCCCAAGACCGGACCCAAAAAAAAAAAAAAAAAAAAAAACACAAAACATTCATACAGATCACCACATTACATAGGCTATGTAAATGAGCTTTAACAGAATATTTATTTCTGAACTCTGATTTGTCCTGAACTCATTTGTCCTTACTATATGGTGCCCTGTACACACTACACACACACACACACACACACACACACACATACACACACACCACACATACTTATTGGAAGCACAGAACAATGTGTGCACATCTTTGATACAGAAGCACTGTGCCAGGGCTGGGAAGATGGCTCAGGGGTAGAGCGCTTGCCTTATATGCCTGAGGCCCTGGGCTCGATTCCTCAGCACCACATAAGCAAAGTGAAAAAAAACAGAAATGGCGCTGTGACTCAAGCCTAGAGCGCTAGCCTTGAGCTGAAGAGCTGAGGGACAGCGCCCAGGCCCAGAGTTCAGGCCCCATGACCGGACCCAAAAAAAAAAGAAAAGAAAGAAGCACTGTGCCCAGACCAGAGCAGGCACACACCAAATGTGTAACAAATTTGTGAAATCAATAAACATTCTTGGTGTTAGCAAGCAGAATTCCTCCACTTTCCCCAATCTGTAATATCAAATATCATCAATGAAAGTTAAGCTAAGGCCTTCTGTCCTTCCCAAAAAGATCTTTTTTATTATGTTCAGTATCAAGTAAATTGTCACTATCTAATTAGATTCTTCTTAAGTACATATGAAAAATTTAGGCAGGGCTGGGAAGGTGGCTCAGTGGTAGAGTGCTTGCTTTGCATGCATGAGGCCCTGGGTTTGATTCCTCAGCACCACATAAGCAGAAAAAGCCGGAAGTGGTGCTTGGCTCAAGTGGTAGAGCACTAGCCTTGAGCTGAAGAGCTGAGGGACAGCGCCCAGGCCCAGAGTTCAGGCCCTACAGCCAACAAAAAAAAAAAAAAATTAGGAAAGGCAGATAACCAAAATTATTTTCAAAAGCAATACAACAAAATAATTTATACTTTACTTGAATAAAAATACAAAATATTACTTCCTATTTTGTACTGTGTATAATTTTTTAAAAAGTTGCTTAAATGGTTAATTTTTTCAGCAATCATAGGCTAAAGAATTGTTAAATATATATATATATATAATTTGCAAGTAGCATTATATACGTTTCCAGATGCTCAACACAGCATGGTGTCTACATGCAACCTAGAAAACCTGTCATCAAAATTAAACTGCTTAAACTGTCTTGTCATTAATGACACAGGACACAAGCTTATCAATTCTGCCAATGACAATTGGATAAAGGACCCACCAAGATTTTTTGAAAGATCCCAACATTAAAAGAAGAAACTAAAAATCTAGGATGAGATATATTTTTCCTTAGAGAAATCAAAGCAGGATAATTAAGAAAATCAAGGATTTTAACTCATGACAAGGGCAAAATAACAGGCTATTAGCTATTCCAAAAGAAGTACTAAAAGAGAGTGAGAAGAAAAAGGAAACACACCTAAAACCCCCCTGTGCCCGGCACTCTGTAGGAATGCTTTCACCAAGTATATAAACTTCCTAGTGGCAAAAATGAGACTGATACAAACAAGACTTTGGAGAGTGGGAAGAGGAAACTTAGGAAGTTCTTTGCCCAAGGTCATACTACTGTTACTACATTTGGCCAGTGTCCACAGCCCCACAGCTTCCTGTGGGCAGTATTAATAGAAAAGCATCTAAAACAAGAGAATACGTAAATATGATCTGATGAAAGCAGAGTAAGCATAATGTGTTCACGTTTGGAGTTCATATTCCGAAAAAAAAAAATTGTTAGCACTCAAATTTAACCAGGAAGGTAAACCAAAACAGCAAGCAGGGTAGCGGGGTGGAGTGGTTCTTGAGAAGAGGAAAATATACATATATACATATATCCTGGAGGCACATCATAATTGTCTTGTGCTATCTAGTTTACTTCGAAGTAAATAATCCCTGGAATGCTTTGAAGGTCATAACACACAAGCCAAAACACTGAGTTTGAGGGATAACCATTTCAAGTTAAATTAAACTCCCAAGCAATTAGCGCTCATTATGGAAGATCACTGTATAAGCAGTATCAACGAACCCAGACAAGCGTAAGGAACGTGGCAGTGTTGGGATGATAAATCCTCTAATAACCTGTCTGACCCATAAGACATGTCTGCTCACAAGTAGAAACGTGTCTTAAAGCGACCTTGTCTGGTAAACGGGTGCATTAGGATGCTGCTGCTGTTATCTCAGAGAGCTGTCTTACAATTAGGGGGGATCATTTGTAGTGACAGTGTGCAAATGGGAAGGAAGGAGAGAGACTGCACTGTCAGGGGGTTGGTTGACGGCCTGAGTTCTCACCGGCTTCCTTCTTAGACCCCGACCCAAGCCTCTCTCTGGGGGATCTGAGGGGCACTTCCAGAGCTTCTCCCGGGCTTCCCCGAGAAGCGCAGTTCTGCAGCTCCGGAGGGAAAGAGCACTTCTTAGCCCCGACCCGGACACCCTCCCCATTTCTCCGCTCCACACCATCCCGACCCCAGGCCCTCCTCCCTCCCTCCTGGCCCCAACTCCCCCCACACCCCCACCCCACACCACTCAGACCCCAGGCCCTCCTCCCTCCCTCCCTCCTGGCCCCAACTCCCCCCAAGCCCCCACTCCACACCACCCCGACCCCAGGCCCTCCTCCCTCCCTCCCTCCTGGCCCCAACTCCCCACACACCCCCATCCCACACCATCCCGACCCCAGGTCCTCCTCCCTCCCTCCCGGCCCCGACTTCCCCCACACCCGCACTCCACACCACCCTGACCCCAGGTCCTCCTCCCTCCCTCCTGGTGCCGACTCCTTCCACACCCCCACCCCACACTACCCCGAGCCCAGGCCCTCCTCCCTCCCTCCCTCCTGGCCCCGACTCCCCCCATTCCTCCACCCCACACCACCCCGACCCCAGACCCTCCTCCCTCCCTCCTGGCCCCAACTCCCCCCACACCCCCATCCCACACCACCCCGACCCCAGGCCCTCCTCCCTCCCTCCTGGCCCCAACTCCCCCCACACCCCCATCCCACACCACCCCGACCCCGGGCCTTCCTCCCTCCCTCCCGGCCCCGACTCCCCCCACACCCCCATCCCACACCACCCCGACCCCAGGCCCTCCTCCCTCCCTCCCGGCCCCGACTCCCCCCACGCCTCCACCCCACACCACCCCGACTCCGGGCCTTCCTTGCCCGCCCGCCCCCGCCTCTAACCCCGACCCTTCCCTTCCCCCCGATTCCTCCATCGCATTCCACCCGACTCTCCTGCCCCCGACCCCCGCCTAGTCCTCAAGCCCGTCCCCAACACTCCGCCACCGCGACTCCGTCCTCCTCATCCTGGGAAGGACAGGGAGCACTCCAGGTCTGGAAAGATGGCGGCTCTCACCTGTCACAGCGCCACACGCTGCAGCGCCCGGGGTCGGCCGAAGTCACACTCAGCCCGGGGATCCCCACGACGCAGCGCCCGGGACGGACGACCGACGTGCACAGCACTGGCGGCCTCCACACGCACTCAACCCGGCGACCGAGGCTGGCGCGCCCGCACTTCCGGCACCCCCGGAAGTCCCGCCCCAGCCCCTCGCTCCACGCCCAGCACCAGCGGAAGTCCTGCCCACCCCCAACCACTCCGGAAGTTACCCGCTGGCTTCCGGTTCAAGGACCCCGGGGCGTCGGATGCGCTCGGAGTTCCCGTCGCTGCTGTGATGATCAGACCTTCGGACTCCGGCTGGTGCTGGAGAACCCCGGAGAGCCGGGGTTGAATGAGCAGCCGCGGAGAGGGACGCGAGCTCGGCGGAGGTGCCCGGGCGCAGGCCCCGCCGGCCCCCGGACCGCACCCCACACACAGTCCCGCGAGCGCTCGCCGGACCGCCGCCCCCCACCCCGGACCCCCGCAGTCCGCAAAGCCTGCAAACGCCCTTGCGGCCTCGGTCTTCGGTCTACTTACCGCAGCAGGAGTGCTGGTGGGAAGGGGGCGGGGGATCCACGGTCAGGCAGGTTTTAAGTCCATCTATCCCCAAAACTCATCCAAGGCTAAGAATTGAGGGTGAGAAGGAAATCTCTTGTAATGCAAGGCTGAGTTTACAGTTTGCAGCTCCTCATCGGTTTCAGTCTTTCTAATTCATCCCGCCTGATAGAGATTGCTATGGAAGGGCTTCTCTGGCCAAGGTACGCCGGGAGTCTTGCTGTTTGGTTTGCTGGAGAGCCTGAGGGAACTAGAACTATTAATATTTCAGCTTATCTGCAGAAGATGACTCACCTAGTTTCCCCTGAAATATCTGGTCACCATTGGCTGAAAAAGAGAAAACAGAATCAGCTGTTTGCTAAAGAAGGTGGGACTTCAACTGCTTTTTTTGTCTTTAGGTTAGGGAAGCTACATGATAGACCAAAGCCATTACATAAACAGCCTTTTCTTAGCTTGACAAACAACTCTATGTGGGTCCTGAAAGCTCATCTAGAGAAAACCGAAAGCATGAAAGCAGTTTTCTTTCTGGGCCATCACTTGCTCCTCTAAAAATAAACTCGAGTCAGATTCTAGAAGCAATGATACGTTGTACAAGAAGCAAACAACAGATTTGAGAATATAAATAAGTGCAATAGATCATGAAATCACTTCTATATTGAGAATAATAATTAAAGCTTATTGTTAGAAACAATAAGATGAGCTAAAAAAAGATATTTGAAGCCAGACTCCAGTGGCTCAAGTCTAGAATTGAGATTAAGATCTGAGGATTACAGTTCAAAGCCAGCCTGGGCAGGAAAGACTTGGAGACCCTTTTATTTCCAAGAAACTACTCAGAAAAATCCGGAAGTGATGTTGTGGCTGAAGTGGTAGAGCGCTAGCCTTGGGCAAAATAAGCTCAGAGACAGCGGCCCAGGCCCAGAGTTCAAGCCCCAGGACGGGCAAAAAGAAAAGATATTTTACTCCGAAATCATTTCCAAACTTGGAGGTTTTCATATTCAAGTAACATAAGCAACAAATATTGCACAGGACATTTGCTGAGCATATCAGACAGCTTTGTTACGTCATATCATTTTCAATCATTTGCCTGGAGGCCTTTTGTTCCACCCAAATGTGAGTAGGCAGATGGTGAGAAGTTCTTCCAGTGCTAGCTGTCCTAGACCTTGACTGCCCAATACCTAATGGACTGGGTTTACAGCGCTAGAACCTTAGAAGAAAGCTTCAAGCCCTGAGAATTAGGGGCCTATTCTAGATGCTCAGGTTGGAGATTAGGACTGGGCTTTAATCACATGGACCGTGCCCTTGCAAACTATTGTAATCATCTTCCAACAGCCGATTGAAGCAAGCAGCAGCAGTAGGCAATGCTTGCTAGTGTTACAGCTCTCACATGGGCAGTGGGTGCTGGGCCCCTCAGCTCCACAGGGATTCTTGGGCCTGCAGTGTCAAGACCCTTGGCTTGACCCATGACAATGTCAAGTGTTAGGAATCTAGGGCCTAAAGTATCCAAGACCCTTGATTCTGAAGGCTTTATAACTTCCTGGAACTTACCCAATGACTGATTCTCATATTATCTCTTCCCTGGCTCTTTACCTTGCTCTGTAACCTCTCTCACCTTCTAGATATACTTCCATTTCCTCTCTCATTATCTACAATGTTTATTCCTCATTGTTTCTGCCCTGACAAGTCTTTCAGCTGCTTTCTTGCTGCTTCTACCTCTAATACACTGTTATCACCTTGGCAGCTACTGCTCTTTTGCCTACTTCCTTTATGTTCTAGTCATGTGACCAGCTCAGGCCACTTTATCAATGATAATGATCAAAGGTAGGCAAGAAAAAAAAAAAAAAACCCACCCAGTAGAAGTCATTTATTGACCTTAATGTGGCATTACCAGAGGGTAGCATAGGAGTGTGTCTCCCAGCTGAACTGAAAAATTAACTGAACAGCCTGAATATACAGACAGGAAGCAGGTATCACCAGGGTGTTTACCCAGTCGTGGTTCTTCATGGGAATAAAAGACTGTGTTTGCCCCAGTCACAGCATGGCTCTCCTATAAATGAAGGCCAGCCTGCACTAATCTGCTGGATTACCAGCAGAAATGCTCCCCCTCTGGCCTGAGTGAGAACACTTGCAGAACAAGCAGGATCATCTAAAATTCACTGAGAGTTGCCTTGCTTAGAATACTGTATTCCAAGGCTGGTACAATCTGAGTGGAGTGATCATGTCTGGAACATGTCTTCAGTCTGTTTTCAATTACCTGTAGTGCTGGGAAGTCACTTGACTAGCAAGTGCAACATCCTGGGTTCAATTCACAGTACCCTTTGTCTTGTATATAAATTTATCTGATTTGGCAAGGGGAAGAACAGAAATGATGGGACAATGGGTGAACCAGTTCAGCAGTGAAACCCATTAGACACTGTGTTGGAAGTGAACTATACAACTTGGGAGTGAGGGGAGTTGGGAAGGGAAAAAATGAGAATGAGGGATGGGGTGACATTACTCAGAAGGAAATGTACTCATTCCCTGACTTATGTAACTGTAACCCCTCTGTGCATCACCTTTACAAGAAAACTTTAAAAATCCAAAAAATAATTTCCTGCTGAGTTCCCCAAAATGTTAAGAGCATCTAGAAGCATCTTCCATTTCAAGCTGCAAAAGTTGGACTCTGTTACAAAGTTCCTGTTCATGAGCTACTATGAGTTCTACTTTCCACATAATTTCACATTTTTTTTCTCCTAGCACTCTCTTGTGACCAAGTAAAAACACAAATGCATCAACATATGAGTCTACATCCATAGGTAAGAGGTGCTTACAAGTTGCTTTTGCTGCTGGGCACCAGTGGCCCACACCTCTAATCTAGGATCCTCTAGCTGAGATCTGAGGATCACAGTTTGAAGCCAATCCAGGCAGAAAAGTCCCTGTGAGACCCTTATCTTCAATTAACCACTCAAAAACTGCAAGTGATGTTGTGGCTCAAGTGCTAGAGCACTATCTAGAGCACAAAATGGTTCAGCGACAGCGACTAAGCTCTGAGTTCAAGCCCCACTCAAAACAAGACTTGCTTTTGCTGAAAAACACCGACTTCTTGGTTGGACCCATAAATCACCTAAAAGTTAGTTATTTCTGCCTCTACTTTGTATCTATGTTCTTTGCCCTGAGCCATTCTCTCAGTCTCTTTGCAGTCATTTTGGAAACCAGGAAGAGGCAGACAGAAGACCAGACCTTGCTAGGCATCACTGACTCTCATTATAACAAGGCCCACCTGACTGGTCCTGAGATGTGGACCATAAGACCACCTCTGATGCCACCTCTGATGCCACCTCTGAACATGCCAGGGACCAGGACTGTTTTACCTATGTATACTTTTCACTCTCTATGAATTCTCTATTTAAATGTTTAGGTTATGTCTATGCTCCAAAGACTGAAGGGCTATCATTTCATGGCATGTATGCCGCATAATACATTTCCTCTTTTGGCCCTTTACCTTATCTATTTATTTGGCTTATAGGGGCAAAATGGCTAGATGTGGTATGTTTGGACTATGGCCAAAACTCCATTTTCACACAGGAAAAAGCAATCTATATCTTTAGAAAGTGGAGATCTTCCTGATGAAAGATAAGAGACCTGGTTCTCCCAAAGTAGAATCATGTAATTTGGGACAATGTTTCTTGAAAACCTGCCTAAGCTTGGCCAGTACTTATGTAAGAATCCCCTGCAGGAGGAGGGTATGCCAGAAGTCCAACTCCAAGAGATCCTTTGTATTGTAAATGGCTATATGCTCATTAAGTATGCTGACTTGAGTTGAATATTGAAGGTTGATGAAAGGAGATTTATTAGTGCTGGCTGCAAGCATGAAAAGTAATAAGCCCATCTTCAGAGGACAGACATTAGCTTCAGGTTTAAATAGGGGACAGATTGGAGTAAAGGGAAGGAGGCATTGAACAGTCAATATTAAAAATGTGGTCTTGTTGGTCATTATCTCAGTACTGGACAGCTGGGTCTTATCATACTTTAAGTCAAGTCTGGAGAGTTGTCTTGACTATTGCCACAAATTTTATCAACTGGTTATTCTGGAAATTCAAGGTGAAAGTAGAGAGACACCTAGGAGGAAAAAATTAAAGAGGCAAAAATAACTCCAGAGAAGGACAATGGAGTTGGTTAAGTCAGTGACCTGTGCCCGCTAATCTTACAAGGGTAGAGCACCAGAGGAGCTCACATGCACTTGGATATAATATCCTTAACAACAGTACCAATGTATGGGTCGTACAAGATTACTCATATGTTGTAGTAATAAAAAATACACTGAGGAAAGCTTATTTTCTTTTTCCAGTTAATGTAAAAAATGACATAGGAAACAAAAATGTATCCAGTAATCTCTCAATTTCAGTTTTATAAAATACAAAATGAGTATAACAACTTGTCTCAAAGCATTACTGTAAGAATGAATGTTTTATTTTTTTTTTTTTTGGGTCCGGTCATGGGGCCTGAACTCCAGGCCTGGGCACTGTCCCTTAGCTCAAGGCTCAAGGCTAGTGCTCTACCACTTGAGCCACAGTGCCACTTCCGGCTTTTTTCTTTTTGCTTATGTGGTGCTGAGGAATCGAACCCAGGGCCTCAGGCATGCAAGGCAAGCGCTCTACCACTGAGCCACCTTCCTAGCCCAAGAATGCATGTTTTAAAAAAATCTCCAAACACAGTATCTAATACAAATTCAAATGTCAAATACCATATAAAGACTAACCTCTCCTTTGCTTTTTTATTATTGTAAAGATGATGTACAGAGGGGTTACGTAAGACAGGTATTGAGTACATTTCTTTTTGGACAATGTCACCCCTGCCCTCTTTCCCAGTTTTTCCTCACCCACAAGTTGCGTAGTTAATTTTCAACATAATATCTAGTGTCACTACTGTCATTTGTTTGCCCTTTGTCCCTCCACTTTAACCTTAATTTTATTAAAGATGAAAAAACTGAGGTACTGAGTTCTAATATAAGATTACCCCACAACGAGTAACAAAACCCTCTGTCATAGCCTATTTGTGATTTATGAACAGAAGCAAATTTCTGACAGTAATGAAGGCTACAAAGTCCAAGAGGGATGTACCTCAGCTTTAATGTCTGATGAGTAGCCTGGTCTCTCCCAACATGACATGTTTTTACTTCATTGTCCAGAGGGGAGGAATACTATGAACTCAGGATGGTGACAGAGAAACATAAACTTGTTCCCTCTAAGCCATTGATAAGGGCATTAATCCACTAATTACAGGGGGGTGTAAGGGATCCTAGGAATTAGAATCTGTTTTCCAAATATTTTTTTTCAGCTTCAGCTCCCCACAGGAAATAGGGGTGAGTGAATATAGACTGCCTGACCTAAAGCGAGGAGAAAGACTTCTCTCTTAGCTCAAGGAAACTGAAGCCCACATCTAAATCTACATATGCATACTTCCTATATTTCATTTAATCCTTTCTATAAGCCCTAACACTATTATGGGAAAAGCCCAGACAGATTAAGAATTTCTTTTTCTTGTACTTGAGTGCAGTCCCTAAGCTTTCCTGCTCAAAGCTAGCACTCTACCACTGAGCCATAGTTCCACTTCTGGCTTTTTGGTGGTTAATTGGAGATAAGAGTCTCAAAGATTTTCCTGCTTGAGCTGGCTTTGAACTGAGTTCCTCAGATCTCAGCCTCCTGAGTAGTTAGGATTACAGGTGTGAACCACCAGGTCCAGCTAGACTGAGAATTTCTTATCGTCTTGTATTTAATCAAAATTGTTAAATAAATTCATTTTCTCACAGGAGCTCCTGTGACGGGTAGAACTCTCATGAATTAACCATATCCCAAAAGGCTGTGTATCTTCTCACCACAATGAAGATTCAGTTTCAACATGAAGTTCATAATGGGAAAACAAGTTCAAATCCTAACACTCAGGAACTAAGCTCTTCTCTTCTAAATTTAAAGGGTCTTTCTATCATATTTTCAGTTCTTTTTGTTTGTTTGTTTTTTTGGGTCCGGTCATGGGGCCTGAACTCTGGGCCTGGGCGCTGTCCCTCAGCTCTTCAGCTCAAGGCTAGTGCTCTACCACTTGAGCCACAGTGCCACTTCCAGCTTTTTTCTTTTTGCTTATGTGGTGCTGAGGAATCGAACCCAGGGCCTCATGCATGCAAGGCAAGCACTCTACCACTGAGCCACCTTCCCAGCCCCATATTTTCAGTTCTTAATATGTGAACCAAATACTTCTGAGTGTTCCAAATAACCTATTAGGGACTCTACGAAGTTACAATTAATGCCATAATAATATTAAGATACTGCATTGTCCTTTTCACTCTTATTTCCTCGAGACTGACAGAATAGAATGTACAGTGTAATTTTTCACTCAGGATATAGGATGGCATCAACTCTTTAGAGGCTAATGGGATGCTTGCTTGCTTCGTATATTTACTAGAATTTTTTTTTTTTTGGGGGGGGGGTCCGGTCTTGGGGCCTGAACTCTGGGCCTGGGCGTTGTCCCTCAGCTCTTCAGCTCAAGGCTTGCACTCTACCACTTGAGCCACAGCGCCACTTCCGGCTTTTTTCTTTTTGCTTATGTGGTGCTGAGGAATCGAACCCAGGGCCTCATGCATGCAAGGCAAGCACTCTACCACTGAGCCACCTTCCCAGCCCCTATTTACTAGAATTTTTTAAAAGTAGGTTTGGAGTGGTCCTCAACAGACACTATGTTGAAAATGACCTATACAATCTGTGGGTGGGGACGGGAGAGGAAGGGGTGACAGTGTAAATAGTAGATACAAACAGTAGTAAGCAAATTTTTTTTTTTAGAATCTAATAAATTCCAAGTGTAAACGTGTCCAGAGGCCAGGCGCAGGTGGCTCGCTCCTGTAAGCTTAGGTACTCAAGAAGCTGAGATAGGAGGATCGTGGTTCAAAGCCAGCCGGGGAGATCTTCCAACCAACTAATAAAAAGTGGAGCTGTGGCTCAAGTGGTAGAGGCTAGTGCCGTGAGTAAAAAAAAAAAAGAAAAGTCACAAATAATTCCACATGTAATCGGAAGGAAAAGGTCTCTAATACATTGCTTGGGTTTACTCAACTTCTCTGAGTGAGAAAATGGACAGCTGAGGCCATGCTGCACGCGTGCCGCGTGGATCTCATCCAGACGCAGCCTGCCCCCTGCGTGCCTCCACGAGCATTACCTGTGCCAACCCGTTTTCCCGTTGCCAAGCACCTCGGAAAGCATCACTACGTGGGTGTGGACAGACCGACCCTCCACAGTCTGGAACGACCCGGCGCCAGCGCCAAGCACCGGGAATTCTGACAGCGATCCCGTCCGCACCCACGCGTGACGTCAGCACGCACCGGGCTGGCCGCGCCTCGGCCCCACCCTGGTTCTGCCTCCAGCCGATTGGCTCGCCCGAGGCGGTCGGCCTCAGCCACGCCTCCCGCAGGCACCTCCCCGGTTCGCGGGGCTTCTGAGCGGGATCGAGTGCTCGCTGACGACCTCGCTCGGGATTTACGGAGACCCAGGCTCGCGGCGCGGGGTGTGCCGACGGCTGCTGGGAGGCTCTCGCGAGTCCCACCCGCGCTGCAGTCTTGGGCAGTGGTGCCACCCCGCGACAGCCTGGCGCGGTCCTGACGTCAGGCGGGCACGGGCGGCGATTGGCCGTGAGCATGTGGTGCGGACGGGCGCTGGCGCAGGCCGTTGGCCGCGCAGCCGGGGGGCGGACCCAGGGGGCGGTGCGCGTGGCGGGCGCCACTCAAATGGGGCGCGCGGCCGGGCTCGGCAGCGTCTTTGACTTGAGGTACGGGGCTGTTCCTGGGCCGAGGGGTTGGGACGAGGGCCGGAACGGGGCGGGGAGGGGGTGGTGCGGCGGGGCCGTGCGAGCCCCCCGGCGGAGGACGGGCTGCGGTGTCCCTGCCGAGGGGACGCGGGTCTCCCCGGAGGCCTCGCGGAGGGGGCCGGGGGCCTGGCCAGCTCGTGAGGCGGGGCGGGCGGGGGGAGGAGGGTATCCGGGGACGCGGGCCCGGGAGGCGGGGCGCTGGGTGTAGGCCGGGCTCTCGGAGCAGCAGACAAGATTGTCACGGAGCCCCGGGGGGCTGCTGGCGCCTGGGGAGTTGGGGTCGGGGACGGGAGCCGACTTGGAAGTCCGGTCGGCCCCCCGGTGTGGGAGCGACTCGCCCAGCTGGCCCGGACGATGAAATAGGTCGCTGATCCAACTTGGCCTGCGGGTGGGGTGCATTTTATAAAGGGGTGTGTGTGTGTGTGTGTGTGTGTGTGTGTGTGTGTGTGTGTGTGTGTGTAAGGACTGATGGAAAGGAGCACTTTTTTTTTCAGATCTCCGCACTGTAGACTTTGGGATCCTCTTCTCAGTCAGCTGGGGTTGGGGCTGGTGTGTGTGTGTGTGTGTGTGTGTGTGTGTGTGTGTGTGTGCTGCTTTGGTGGTGTGAAAGTGAAATGAAATCTCCAGTCACGAAAAGCTATTCCATTTTTACAGAAAAGTACTCCAACTAGCTTAGACAAAACACATCGTCTAGGCATTCTGTGTGTCATCAAAACTTTTCTCCGTATAAAGCCCATGTACATGATAACAGATGTTTACAAACATGAACATGTTTGTGGGGGGGGGTGATAAAATCAAGAGATTTCTGAGGGGTGATGTAGGAAAAGAGACAGGGAACATCTTACAGATATAATAACATCTTTTCCTTGGATTGGACTCGTTGCCCTTAAACGAGTATTTAATATTTGGTCACTGGTGTTGCTGATGTTCATTCTTAATACCCTGAAAGGGCCATGTGACTGAAAACAATTCAAAAAATCTGATAATCCTGTAGTAATGAAATCTGCTTTATTGAGGATTTAATATATCTAAAAACAGTCCGTGAAAGTCTTGAATGCATCCTCTTAAACTGAAATACACTTCCTTTCTGTAGTATTTGTGATCTCTTCATTTAATCAGGAAACTCACTTAAGCCTTTTTTTGGTATGAGATATTATTTGGGATCTCATTGTCATCCACCACTCCTGGCCCCTCCCACACCCATGGCCCACTGTAAGTTTAGAAAGTTGTGTTAAGGGACTGGGAAGGTGGCTCAGTGATAGAATGCTTGCCTTGTATGCATGAGGCCCTGTGTTCCATTCCTCAGCACCACATGAACAGCCTTGAACAAAAGCAGCTTAGGGAAAGTGTCCAGGCCCTGAATTCAAGCCCCAGGATCTGCAAAAAAAAAAAGCTAAGGGTGTATTTAAACTCTTACATACTGTAATATGCTTGAACTTTGTTTCATGAATATCAGCAATCTAGATATTTGAAAAAAATTACAACATAGGGAATATAGAATCTTCAAAAGTATTTTGTGTGTAAAAACAGATTCAAAACATGGAAGACATACCATAAGGTGATTTGAAGATACAATTAGTGAAGTTAGAAACTGTAGATATAGACATGCAGAAAGTTACAATATAGAAAGTGATTGTAGTTCATGACTGTAATCTCAGCTACTTGAAGATATGGATCAGGAAGATTCCAGTTCAGGATTTGCTAAGGCAAGAAAGTTAAGACTCTCTCCTAGCCGGGCGCTGGTGGCTCACGTCTGTAGTCATATCTACTCAGGAGGCTGAGATCTGAGGATTGAGGTTCAAAGCCAGCCCGGGCAGGAACATCCGTGAGACTCTTATCTCCAATAAACCACTAGAAAACCGGAAGGGGCGCTGTGGCTTACCTTGAGCTGAAGAGCTGAGGATATGCCCAAGCCCAGAGTTAAAGCCCCACAACCAACAAAAAAAAAAAGACTCTTTCCCAACAAATAAGCTAGATGTGGTAATATGCATCTGTCATCCCAGCTACATAGGAAGCCAGAGGTAGAAGGATCACAAGCTGAGGCTGCACCTATGCAAAAATGTAAGACCCAGCAAAAAGTGGCTGGGAGCATGGCTCAGTGGTAGAGCACTTGCCTATCAAGTATGAGACTGAGTATAAACTTCAGCTCTGGCAAAAATAAGAAAAAGTGGCTTAATCAGTGTAAGTTTAAATCATACCTAAACAATTGAAGTTCAGAAAATTAAGCCATTTGCACTAAAGTAAGAATGGTTATCTATGGTCAAGGTGTTAAGACCTAGCCTAACCATCCATTCTAAATATTGACTACGTGGGAAAAAAAATTGAAAGAAGAGGGTACTTTGTGACATAAAAACTTCACAAAATTCAGATTTCAGTGTCCCCAAATGAATACTGACTGAAAAGTATCTGTGTGTAGTTATACATTGTTCCATTTAGGCCCTGTCTCAATCTTACACTGTTTCTAAAGGGCAGAATTGATACTGTGCTCATTATAGAACAAAATAGACAAGCTCTTGAATATAACAGTTTTTCTCACACTTGTCTGTAATAGCTCTGTGTTGCTCTTGGGAGAACTGACAAAAATAGGCACCCAAATCTTTTCTAAGCTGGGCACTAAGTGGCTCATGCATGTCATCCTAGTTATGTAGGAGGCTGGATTGGAAGACAGTGGTTCCAGGTCAGCCAGTCAAAATAAAGAAGTAGGGTATGACTGCATAAGGCCTGTCATCACAACACCCATGGGAAGCCTCAAGTAGGTGAATCACAACAGTCCAGGCATGCCCCTGGACAAGAAGTGAGACCCTATCTCAAAAACCGGCAGTTTTAGGAAGTGACTGGAAAAGACTGGCCATGATCCTCTGTAGGAAGGGCTGAAGTGTATAGCATTCTTGCAGGAGCACGCGGGAGGCAGAGTAGCAAGGCTGCTGCAGGCATAGTTCAGAACTTCCCAAAGAGCTGAACTAGTTACTATACTCAGATCTCCAATCACATCTCTACACTGAAAGTATGACATAATGACCTTTCATTCTCTGTTAGTGTTCTAGGACACTGCAAACATTTTGCGATAATGCCTGAAATAAATACCAACCATCTTGATGAGCAACAGGTTCAACTCCTGGCAGAAATGTGTATTCTTATTGATGAAAATGACAAGAAAATTGGGGCTGACACTAAGAAGAATTGTCATCTGAATGAAAATATTGAGAAAGGTACTGTTTTATAATATTATTCTTGATAAAGTGATTTGTCACGGCATTTATGTTATCTAGGAAACACAGTCTGTAAAAAGACATGAAATTCTTAGTCATATATATTATCCTTGATATCAGTTAAGTGTTGTGGTAAAGTTTACCTTGCTGCCTCCTGTTGGAAAAACTTTTTATCTTCAGTTCCTGTGGTTTTATAAAGACTTATTCATAACAAAGTTGTCAATCCTTTGTTTATTCTTTATTTCTTTAGGGCCAATAGTGGGTTTGAACTCAGGGACTTACACTTAATCAGGGCTGATGGTCTACCACTTAAGCCACACCTCTATTTCCCCTTTGTTTCTAATAAGGAAGAGGGGGAGCAAGTATCATAAAGAGAAGCATGTGCCTTCACAGCTCCCTTAGGAGAATGGCCTAGGCAATGTCCCTGAAAGAGTATTTGGCCTGGCACAAGGCAGTCCAAATCATCATTTTCTCACTAGTTTGCCAGAACTCTTGTCTGTCACAGCTGATACCCAGATAAAGACTGGATTAAAGTGTCAACAAGTTACTACTCATATTCTGAGCTACAGGGGGAGAAGTGGGAATATAACTGGTATTCTATGTCTAATCCTATTTTTGTTTTCAGGATTTTTGCATCGAGCATTCAGTGTCTTCTTATTTAACTCTGAAAATAAGCTTCTGCTACAGCAAAGATCAGATGCTAAAATTACTTTTCCAGGTCAGTAAGTTTATGTCCAGGATAGATTTATTTGAGAATTATTTCTTTATATCTGTATGAGTACATTTATGTTTGCTTATATATTTAATTTGACTTTTTTTTTTTTTTTGCCAGTCCTGGGGCTTGAACTCAGCCTGGGCACTGTCCCTGAGCTTCTAGCACTTGAGCCACAACACCATTTCCAACTTTTTCTGTGTATGTGGTACTAAGGAATAGAATCCAGGGCTTCATGCATGCAAGGCAAGCACTCTACCACTAAGCCACATTCCAGTCCTTAATTTGACTTTTGATCACACTGTATTTCTTAAAACCCAAGTTTACAAAGGACAGTTCTGTGAATGTGGCATAGTGTCACATTCTGTATCAAATAACCTTAAACAATGAGCGTAACCTAATAACAGCAATAAAGGACAGGGACATAGATGTGTCTACATGTAAATGCATTGTAACATCTGAATTGAATGCATTTTGATTTTTTTGGTGAAGGAGGCATTCATGATGAACTAAGAAATATCTTCCACAAAATAAGTACTGTTAACCTATCTTAACTGCTTTAAACATCTGAAAGGGGCTGGATGCACTGCTCCAGTGGTAAAATGCTTACCCAGCAAGCATGTGGGCTGAGTTCAGGCCACACTACCACCAAAGAAAAAGAAAAAAATCCAAAAACACCATAAAATGCCTAAATGCTCATTTTATTCTTTTCTCATTTATAAAACTCTTGATCTTTCTGACTGTATCTAAGGAAAAGTTCATCTATGTCTATTAATATCTTCCAGGTTGTTTTACCAATAGTTGTTGTAGTCATCCATTAAGTAATCCAGGCGAACTTGAAGAAAATGATGCCATTGGTGTGAGACGAGCAGCCCAGAGGCGTCTAAAAGCTGAATTAGGAATTCCCTTAGAAGAGGTAACCAAGTTTATTGGTCAGCCAAGCAGAAATCTAAACCTACATTCAACTATTATTTTATAAAATTTTATTCTTAGTGGTGATGGGGGTGAACCGAAGGCCTACCACCGAGCTACGCTGATAGATATGTTTAAGACAGAGTCTTACTATATAACAGCCCATGCTGATCTTGAACTCCCCTTGAATCCCACCTACCACTGAATGCTAGGATTCCAGGCATGTACCTTCACACACTAGCAGTATGTCAAAAAGAAAATTATATAAGTCCTGTAGCCCAGCCTGGCCAAGAGTTCTTGGCCTTAGCTTCTCAGGTGGCTAAATTTGTACTGATAAGATCTCACTGTGTAACCTGTGCTGCCTGGAACTCCTTCTCCTACCTCTGAGCAATTTGCATTGGATCTGGGGCTTGTACCTGTCTGTGTATTATGACCTCTAGCATAAGTTTTGATTTCTTAGTATCACTTGTCACAGTTTTGTTTAATACTGAGATGGATTTATCTGTTAAACGAGCTTATGAAGTCGATATAACAGATCAAGTCAAAGCAGATTTTGGGGGTGAGGGAAGGGGTTTGGACTCAGGCCCTAGGCGCTGTCCCTGAGCTTTTTTATGCTCAAGGCTAGTACTGTACCACTTGAGCCACAGTTCCACTTCAGCTTTTTGGTAGTTAATTGGGAGATAAGAGTCTCATAGACCTTTCCTGCCTGGGCTGGCTTCAAACCACCATCCTCAGATCTCAGTTTTCTGAGCAGTTAGAATTACAGGTGTGAGCTCCCAGCTCTGGCAAAGATGAATATTCTCTTAATGGAAATCCTTAAAAGTCTGAGTGACTTGAAGTAACCTTTTTCCCATTTTGGAATTTCCCGTTTAAAGATCCAGATGTATCACAACTATCTAGAATGATAAATGTTTTTCTCTAAAAAGTCATTGTAAGGGGCTGGGAAGGTGGCTCAGTGGTAGAGCGCTTGCCTTGCATGCCTGAGGCCCTAGGTTCGATTCCTTAGCACCACATAAGCAAAAAGAAAAAAGCCAGAAGTAGTGCTGTGGCTCAAGTGGTAGAGTGCTAGCCTTGAGCTGAAGAGCTGAGGGACAGCGCCCAGGGCCAGAGTTCAGGCCCCACAACCGGACCCCTCCCCCGCAAAAAAAGTCATTGTAAGCTTTGAATGTTGTTTCTAGTAATGTTTTACACGTTCTAATTCTAAAACAATAATGCTGTCATTCAAGTTATTATAGAAATGTGAATTGATTTTAGGCTGTTTTTTGTTGATGTTCTTACTGATTTTTCTTTGAATATCCTAGGTTCACCCAGAAGAAATTAATTATCTAACTCGAATTCACTACAAGGCACAATCTGATGGTATCTGGGGTGAACATGAAATTGATTACATCCTGTTCTTGAGGAAGAATGTAACTTTGAATCCAGATCCCAATGAGATTAAAAGCTACTGTTATGTTTCAAAGGAAGAGCTAGAAGAACTTATGAAGAAAGCAGCCAGTGGTGAAATTAAGATAACGCCATGGTTTAAAATTATTGTAGAGACTTTCCTCTTTAAATGGTGGGATAACTTAAATCACTTGAACCAGTTTGTTGACCATGAGAAAATATATAGAATGTGAATGTGTAGATAAATGATGATAAATGATGATGGAAGATTTTCCTTACCCAGTATACTTTGGGGGTTTCTGTTGTTAATTTAAGTTGGGTTTCCTTTTTGGAGAACTCATAGATACTTTTCAACCAAAATTTGAATGGCAAACATCTACTGACTGACTTAATTTTTATAACGTACACCAAAATATATGCACTAATATTTGCAAAAGACGTTTTTGAGAGATTATTGTGAAAGGAAAGCAAAACTTAATTTAACCTGTCCAAATACATTGAAGAGGTTAGTGCTCTTCATTTTTTTATGCTTAAAAAAAAATTTCAAAACTCATGTTTGCCAGGTGTTTATATACCATTAAATTTTATTATATTCCAGAAAAATGAGCAGAGGAACCTAGTTTGCTACTTATATTCTAAACAGATCAAACAGTCAGAGAAGGACTGGGGAGGTAGCTCAGTGGTAGCTTGATTGCCCAGCAACAGGAAGCCATGAGATCCTCAGCATCACAAAGGAAAATAAAAGTGGCAGAGCATCTTCAAAGGAAATTAAACAATATACAGTCATCCTTTCAGGACCTTCTTACCAAAATCTGAATGGTCACATCTTTTATGAAATTACATAGTATTTCTTCATCCTTGTGTATACTTTAAATCATCCATAATACCTAATATAAATAGTGATGTATTATTTAGGGAAGTGGCAGGAAATGTCTATACATAGTATAGATGCACTGTTTTTCAAGTATTTTCAGTTCACAGTTGGTTAGATCTTTGGATGGGTAACCGCTTAATTTCTATTATTTAAGTTGATATTTATGATTTGGTCATTTTTGCTACCTAAGGTCAACTGTTAGTTTTGGTGATGATATTGTTAGGTTAAATCTTTTAAATAGTATATATCGTGGCAAAGTCTGTTTAAGAATTATAGTGGAAACAGGCTACTCACAAAAGAGGCACTAAGTCCTCTTTACTCGAGTTAAGAAACTCTTAGGCACTATAACTATTTGGTATGGATAGTTCATTGTGCTTACACAATGAGCTGTGTGTCTGCCAACTGTTGTCTGCCACAACAACCAAAATTACACTCTGTATTAAAAGCCCCCTGGGCCAGGAGCCACTATTCTATAGCCACGTCTTATTTTAGGGGAGTGGGGTGGGAAATAATGAAGACCAATGTTCAGGTTGAATGTATATTTAAATTGCACTTTTTACAATTTGCCATAAGTTTCCAAGAAATCTTAAGACAGTTTTATTATCCTTAAATGTTGTATAATAATGAATAATGACAAATAAAAATTTCTTACAAAGCTAAATGATTTTATGTTTCTTAGAATTTCGGTTAAGTATTAAAGCTCAAATAACTTGGAGTTAAGTAGCAAAACTGAAAGGTAAAAACAATTACATTTAATACTGTTGTCTGGCATATTAAAATTTCAGTAATAGTAGGGTAATTTGTCCATAGGATTTTAAACATGATAAATGCCAATACGTACTAGCAAGTAAATTCTGAAGAGCCCTTGGAGGTTTCTTGTGTGTTTTTGTTTTAAATGAAAGTAACATCCCTCTCCTGGACTAATAGCTACTTCTGAACCTGAGGGTAAAAACTTGGAAGGGTTGATTTTTAACTTGGAAGCTAAATGAGATTTATAGGGATTTTTTTTCCTTAAATTTTTAAGTTTAGCCTCCAACATATATAACCATTTGATTCTGGACAAACTGTTGCCAGCTCCTTTAAGGACAAAGCAGAGTTGGCCTTCTAGGAAATGTTTTGTGTCCCTCATACCTATATTATTCATACAATATGGGAGGAAGGGGGAGAAATTCTTTTCTTACAAGATCTTCACAGAGACAGGCATAGTGACTTTCTGTGGGGATATTTTAATTTCATTTGTTTTCAGATACACTTCTTAGACTTTAACTGAGTACTTTTTCAGTCCTAAACGTGTTTCTCTTACACATTTTATAGAATGAACTTGAACATATATTTACATTAAATATTATGACAAGTCTCACATTTTTCATAATATACATTCTACATGCTTTAGACTCCCAAATATAGGATTTCAACACAAGATTCTGTTGTGTTCATAAAAGTGAATAAATGCCAGGTACTGGTGGCTCACTCCTGTAATCCTAGTAGCTACTCAGGAGGCTGACATCTGAGGATAGTGGTTCAAAGCCAGCCCAGGCAGAAAAGTCCATGAGACTCATCTCCAATTAATCACCAGAAAACTGGAAGTAGTGCTGTAACTCAAGTGGTAGAACTCTTGCCTTAAGCTGAAGAGCTCAGGGACAGTGCTTAGCCCCAGAGTTCAAACCCCATGACTGACCAAAAAAAAGAAGAAATGAAGAAACTTGTACACCCAGACAATGGGATATTAGTGCAGTGAAGAAATGAGCATCTTCTCCCAGAAAAGCTGTTAAGAAAGATTAACCATGTCCCTGACCAGGTTATTAGCCCTTGAAAACCCCAAGGACCACTGGTCTCCACATTCAAGCATTTGAGAAGAGGGCCTGTCATGCACACCTGGGAACCAGGTTCCGGACAAACTTTGCAGATTTTAGCTGCACAGATCACTAGTAATCTATATGCTGACAGCAACAGTTAAACTGGGTTCAGTTGTCTGAAAAGAACTACCAGACCCAGAATGAAGGCACGTAAAATCTACAGATTGCTATAGAAAACAGTAAAATGCAGTGACAACACTAAAATATTGTCTCCCAGTAAGAGATTAAAGCCATAGGAAGCTGGTTTTAGTGCCACCAGCCCCAATAGAAGCCCCACCCAGATTAAGTGCAAGTTATCAACCTCTGTCTTGTCAGTAAACTGCTAAGAAGTGGTGAGAAACATCCCCAAGGCTAATGTAATCATCTAATGCAGCTTCTCCAAAAGACTTAGTAATTTTCTGCCTCCAAAGTTGTACCTCTTGTCTTGCAGTTTCTATGGGGCATCATCATGACTAACAATCACTCTAAAAGCACACACTGCCAAGAAAGGTAGTCCACTCCTATAATCTCAACACTCATAAGGTTGATGTAGGAGGATGAGCTACAAAGACCTTGTCTCAAAAAAAAAAAAATGCTCAACCAAACTGGCAGTGTTCTGTAAGAAAACTCTCTTTATATGTGTAGAAATGTCTCAGTGAAGTCTCTTACCCCCTTGTACAATTAATGTATGCTAATAAAAATATTTCCTCTACAAGAAAGACACTGGATTTAAAGATGCAAATAGATGGGAAGAGAAAGAATGGAAAAGGATGCACCATGAGAACAGTCTTCTTTTCCCACTGCTAATCTGCTGATCAACAGAACTAAAAAGAGATCTAAAGTCGGCATCCTCATATTGTACAAAACAAATGTTAAGATGAAAGATTCTACCAGACATGCACACAGAAATTTTATAGTGAGAAAAGGGTTAGTTGATCAGGAAGATATAAGAATCACAAGTATTTTATAAATATGTATAGAAGAGCCTCAAAATGTATATACAGCAAAACTAGCAGAATTGGAGGGAGAAACACACAAATGATCAATAACAGAAACTTCATATAAATAGAGAAACGTATTCATGGGCATGTATAATATGTATATGCCATACAGAAATTAATGTATATAATTTAATAATTATACGATAATACATAGTAACATGAAAGTATAAATATATACTAGCATAATATGTAGTTAAAACAATACTATATATGATAATAAAATGTGTATGTTATATACAATTAAATAATATAATATCTATTATACCTAATATACAATATACAATGTATATATAATTTCTGTATATAGTTATATATGTATATACATATCCATGAATACGTATGTTTTAAGTTTAGTTTCCACAAATGAAGCAGAAGGGAAGAGGGAAATAGAGGAATGATTTTGAAATGCATTGCAACTATGTATTAAGATGGCATAAAGAGGGGCTGGGAAGGTGGCTCAGTGGTAGAGCGCTTGCCTTGCATGCATGAGGCCCTGGGTTTGATTCCTCAGCACCACATAAGCAAAAAGAAAAAAAGCCGGAAGTGGCGTTGTGCCTCAAGTGGTAGAGTGCTAGCCTTGAGCTAGCTGAAGAGCTGAGGGACAGCGCCCAGGCCCAGAGTTCAGGCCCCACAACTGGACCAAAAAAAAAAAAAAGAATCTGTGGAGGAGGGGGCTGGGAAGGTGGCTCAGTGGTAGAGCGCTTGCCTTGCATGCATGAGGCCCTACGTTCGATTCCTCAGCACCACATAAGCAGAAAAAAAAAGCCGAAAGTGGTGCTGTGGCTCAAGTGGTAGAGCGCTAGCCTTGAGCTGAAGAGCTGAGGGACAGCACCCAGGCCCAGAGTTCAGGCCCCACGACCGGACCCCCCCAAAAAAAAAAATGTGGAGGGGGGAACAGCAATGGAGAGGGTTCTTCTGAGCAAAATATCATATATGCATGTATGAAAAACCATGATAAAACTCCTTAATGCAATTCACACACACACACACACACACCAAAAAATGACAGGAGTCTGAGGACCTATGGCTGCTCAGGAGGCTGAGATCTGAGGATCGCAATTCAAAGCCAGCTTAGGCAAGAAAGTCTGTGAGACTCTTACCTCCAATAAACTATTGAAAGTGCTGGATGTGGAGTTGTGGCTCAAATGATAGAGGGCTAGACCTGAGCAAAAAACCTGAGGGTCAGCACCCAGGACTGGCACAAAAAATAAATTAGCCCTTCAGCGTGGGGAATAATGATCTGGGCTGTTAGATTTTTAGGCACAGCTTTACAAGCAGCCACCTGGAGGCACCGGACCCAAATTTTTGCAGCAGGGATACAGACTGTACAAACCTGTTCTTCCTGCCTGTCAGGCTGTGCCTGATGATTAATCATCTTACCCACAGATCCCTATCCTGTTTCCAGGAATAAACTGTGTCCCTGAAAATTCTTTCTAGGAATGAGACTGCATTTCACTGACTCCTGTCTTATCAACCTGCTAAGCAACCCCACGGAACTGGAAGAAAAGGACACCACAGGAGGCAGGAAGGAACCCACAGGATGGCAGTGCTGCGTTGACCAGGATCTGAACTGGGAATCCCCAGGCCAGGTACCCTCACCTACCCAGAGATGTCTCTGCCAGTGTGAACCAGGATAGCAGGGGCAAAAGCTGGACTTGGGCCAGAGGTCTCATGAAAATGCTATGACCAGAAAGGGATGAGGCAGTAACATTGTTTGTCCTAGCAGAACTAAAGACGGCAGAAATCAGACATTCTAGAAAACATTTAAAAAGGAAATTGCAAATGTGTACTGAAAAGGAAGCTACAATCTGCTGTAACATGTCATCCATTGATTCCCTTCAAAGAAGACAGTTGAGAAGAGATGGATATTTTCCTTGCTAAGCTAGTCACGTTCCTCAAGATGTCCCCTGGTTAGAGGTGGAAGATTCCCTTCTTCACAATAATAGGACAAGACTGGTTGGTTGGACCAAAGACATCAAAGCCAGATTATTGTTAAGATTTGAATCTACAAATAATTACATTTGGAGTAAGTATCAGTTACAGAAGGAAGTTGTTAAATTCCTTTGAGGAAAAACACTGGGCTCATTTTCTGTAGTTTTCTACACATTATGTGTTTTATACTGCTTTATATTGTTTAACACTTTCATATTGTTATTGATGTACCAATTACTGCCATGGGATTTTCTGGAGGACATTATGGTTATGGCAAGATATGATGACATGATAATATCAGATCCAGTTTGAGGAGGAGATGAAACTGATTGCCTTCTGCTTGTGAGGAAGAATTGGACAATACATCTAAATCCCACTGAACTAAATGGCATGGGCAACTGACTCAGGAGGAACCAGAAAAAACTCCTTGAAAGGGGAGCCAGGGGTGGAGTGAAAGTCACTCTCTGACTGAGAATCATCACAGAGTAGTTTCTGCTTTAGGAAGAAACACTGTACCCACCTGAGCAAACTGGGAAATAAGGACACTTCATTGCTCATGATCCATAAGTCATGATCTTGAATTTTTCAGTCAACTTTGTCATGCTATCTTCTTCATTTTATCTGGGCTTGAATGCAGGCTCTCTGATTATTGATCATGTTACTTGCTAGACTGGAACTCTATCACTTGAGCCATATCTCCAGTCCAGGATTTTGCTAGTTAGAGATGGCTTCTCGTGGACTTTTCTGCCTTGAAAAACTTGGAACCATAATCCTCCAGGGTCTCAGCTTCTTGAGTGGCTAGGATTACAGCCATGAACCCCTGATGCCTGGTTATGTTTGCTTCACTTCTATATATTTTTAAATCTGTCTGAAGTTTTCTAAAGTTTACTTTTAAAATAGTGTGAAATAAGCCAGGTGAGTGCTGGTAGCTCATGCCTCTTGAGAAAGGCTGAGATCTGGGATCAAGATTTGAAGCCAGCCTAGACAGGAAAGTCCATGAGACTCTTATCTCCAGTTAGCTACTCATAAGAATCCAGAAGAGGAACCATGGCTCAAGTGGTTGAGCACAGAGAGGCTCAGGGACAGAGCCCGCCCACCCCCCCCACCCCCCCCCCCCCCCCCCCCCCGCAAAAAAGAACATCCTAGGAGGTATCTGAAGGCAATCCTGTCATGACTACCTATTGTGTAACCACTCACTATAAGTACAACTCCAGCACCCCTAATGGCCTCAGGCTTTGTTCAAAAGAACACTACAAGAACATCAAATCCAATGGGGTTGATCAAACATGAAAATCTGCCAAGAACCAAACTGATGCACCAGAATTATATTTATGTTTCATGCTTTTATGTGCAAGTAGATTAACAGTCTTCCAGGAACTCCTGTGAGTTAAGTATTTCTATATAATATGCACCATCATAATGTGTCTTAATTAAATGAAGGATCATTTAGACAAGTGTAATGTATATATTTGTTTCCAACTTAGTATTATGACTTCTTCAAAGAAAGTACTCCCACAGTCCCATCCATAGATAGCTTTTATTTTATCTGTGGAGGGAAGTTGAAGTACTATTCTTAGAAAAATTTTCATCATGTATTTAGGAAATGGACATGTTTGGGTTTTCTTTCTTTGTTGCTTTTTTGTTCATTTGTTTGTGTTTTATTTTGAGACAAGGTCTCACTGTATACCCCAGGACTGACCACCAACTTGAGATCCTCCTGTGTCAGCATCCCTACTATTATGATTCCAGGTGTCCTCTGAACCCAACTGCAATGAAATATTTTTCAGTCTGTCCCCACACTCAGTCTAGCCATGCTCCTGAACTCAGCATCCCCCTCTGCCAAACTCATTTCTCCACTCCCAGAGGCTTCTCTGTATAACCCAAGCTGGCTTTTTAAACTCTTAGTCCTCCTATTTCAACATTTTTGTATTTGTTAAGACTTCATGTATAACCTAAAATTTAACCTAGTTTGGAGAAAGTTCCATGGACTACTGAGAAGAATTTGTGCTCTACAGGTGTTGCATGAATATTCCGTAGATGTCTGTTATATCCATGTGATCTAGAGTATCATTAATTCTGAAGTCTCCTTGATTTTTTCCCCCTAGATGACCCACTGTTTCGCATGGGGTATTGAAATCATTTACTACTATTGCTTTCCAGTCTCTCTGTAGTTTTGTATCTAGTACTGTTTGCTACTTTTTTAAATTAGGTGCAACTTTTTATTTTGGAATTCACAGGACTTGAAATTAGGGTCTGGGCACTATCCCTGAGTTTTTTCCGCGTTGAGCCACAGTGTCACTTTCTTTGCTCTGATGGTTAACTAGAGATGAGTCTCATGGACTTTCCTGACCTGGCTGGCTTTGAAACATGATCCTCAGATCTCAGCCTCCTGAATAACTAGAATTACTGGTGCCCTGTGATGACATTTATTATATTTTCTTGATGGATTGTTATCTTTATCAGTACAAAGTAGCCTTTCCTCTTCTGATTAATTTGGTTTGAGAGGTCCGCTTTGTCAGATACTCCGGCTTGCTTTTGGAATCAGTTTTCTAGGGCTTTCTTTTCCCATTTTTTTTTTCATTTTAAACCTGTTTGTCTTTGCAAGTGAGATGTGTTTCTTGTAGGCAACAAACAGTTGGGTCTTGGGCTGGGAAGATGGTGCAGTGTTACAGTGCTTGCCTTGCATGCATGAGGCCCTGAGTTCTATTCATCAGCACCACATAAGCAGAAAAAGGTGGAAGTGGCACTGTGGCTCAAGTGATAGAGCTCTAGCCTTCAGCTGAAGAGTTAAGGGATAGCACCCAGGCCCAGAGTTCAGACCCCATGACCGACAAAAACAAAAAACAAGAAACAAAAACAGAGGGCTGGGAAGGTAGCTCAGTGGTAGAGCACTTGCCTTGCATGCTTGAGGCCCTGGGTTCGATTCCCCAGCACCACATAAGCAAAAAGAAAAAAGCCGGAAGTGGCGCTGTGGCTCAGGTGGTAGAGCACTAGCCTTGAGCTGAAGAGCTGAAGGACAGTGCCCAGGCCCAGAGTTCAGGCCCACTACCAGACCCCCCCCAAAAAAAAAGAAACAAAAACAGTTGGGTCTTGTGAGATGAATCAAGTAATCCACCAGCCCTAAACTCAGGAGTCTCAGTTTTGTCTGAGATGCAACTCCTGAGCAAAGAAATGAACAAGGCACAGGCTCACTGTGATCCTCAAGTGATGGGACTTGCTCTTTATCACAGAGTGGTGCCACTGATGAACATGCCCTTCACAACCTGAACTAACTCCTGCTTAAATGTCTCAGTAGGTGCACCTTACATATTCACCAACTCCACAACTACCATATCCCATATAGACACTTTAGCGAGATGTGTCACACCAACTCCCTGCATTGGATTTAAGACATGAGGAAAACATAGGCATAAGCCCAAGACTGGACTATGAGTCAAGAATATGTCCAGGGACCCTATATCCCATTGAGGGACTTTGTTCATACCTAAGTATGAGATAAAAGCAAGGGATGAAATAAAACAACTTTTACAGGGTAATAAGGCAGCCAAGAATATGTAATCACAACAGAAAAATGGGCCTGTGGCTATTCTTTTATGTAGTTAATGGGCTAGGGAAGATAAGTACAATAAGAGGCAGGGGTGCAAAGGTAGTCTTAGGGGTATTTTTGGATGAGTCATTTTGTGTAGGGGCAGATTATTATTTGTGTAGGGGCAGATTTTGTATGGGGCAGATTATGGGTAAGATTACAGGTGCTTGGTGGTTATGGGTTGGTGTTCTATACAGTATTGGCTAGGGATGCTGGGTGGGATGTGTGTAGTGTGTGTGTGTGTGTGTGTGTGTGTGTGTGTGTGTGTGTGTGTGTGTGTTTCAGAAAAAGGGTAGGGTTAAGTTGTCAAAACATGGCTAGGTGCAGGTGGCTCATATACCTATAATTGTTGTTACTCAAAAGGCTGAGACCTGGAGGATCATAATTCAAAAACAAGAAAGAAGGCTGGGAAGGTGGCTAGTGATAGAGCGCTTGCCTTGCATGCCTGAGGCCCTGGGTTTGATTCCTAAGCACCACATAAGCAAAAAGAAAAAAGCTGGAAGTGGTGCCGTGGCTCAAGTGGTAGAGCACTAGTCTTGAGCTGAAGAGCTGAGGGACAGTGCCCAGGCCCAGGGTTCAGGCCCCATGACCGGACCCCCCCAAAAAAAAAAATGACAAGAAAGAGAAGGCTATAGGATTCAGATCTAATTAACAAGCAAAATTCCAGACTGGAGGCATAGTCCAAGTGATTCCAGTGCCACCTCACAGTAAGAAAACCAATGACAGAGTACTGAGTTCAAGCTCCTATCTTGTGACCACAGATAGAAGACAGACAGGCAGGCAGATAGAAAGAGTAAGAACAAGAGTGAGAGAGGAAGGAGGAGGAGGAGGAAAAAGAAAAGGGAGGAGGAAAGGAGGGAGAAATGGAGGGCAGAAGGAAGAAAAGGAAGGAAGGAAGAGAGGGAGGGGAGAGGGAGAGAGGGAGGGAGGGAGGGAGGGAGGGAGGGAGGAAGGAAGGAAGGAAGGAAGGAAGGAAGGAAGGAAGGAAGGAAGGAAGGAAGGAAGAAGGAAGGAAGGAAAAAGCATTTAGAGGCCAGGCCACCTAGATCTAGTAAATGGTGTAAAATTCCACTTTTGTCAAACTTTGCCCATTAAGCATATGGTTGGAATAAAAGCAGCATCCAGCAGAATGTTGGAGGGGAGTGAAAAAATCTCTTGGGAGATGCCAATGTGACTGTATGGAGTAGGAAGGTTCCCCTTTGCTCAGGTCTACAAGGAAGCCAGAAGAGATTTTCCTGAAGATTGTTCTGTGTCCTTTGGACTGGGAGAAGCCATATCTTATGAAATTCACATTTCATAAAACTGCATATGGAGAAGTGACATGGCCACAGGAAAGAAAGGGACACATATACCAGGAAAGGGAGGAAAGGGATATGCTGTGGATAGCATGGCTCCCCAGGGCAAGAAGGCCAGCCAAGTCCTCAGTGCCCTACCAGGATGAATCAATGTGTGGGGCCCAGAGGGGTGGGTTAGCCTCCCCCCCCCATCTCTACTCCAGGCACTCTGTTTCTGGTTTCCTCCTGTTTCAGGTTTTGTAACAGCCTGAAACTCTGCTGAGAAATGTGCTCTTACATAATGCTGGCTACCTGCTCAGCTTATCCCTAAAGGCTCAGCTATTACCACCTACCCAAGCCAATTGCAAGGAAGATTCTGCATCCACAGGGTTCTGTCTGCCCTAGTTCCACAGGTGGGTGTTAGTTTTGATACTATCTCATGTGTTCCCTGGCTACATATCCCTCATTTTTTTCTTTTTGCTTATGTGGTGCTGAGGAATCGAACCCAGGGCCTCATGAATGCAAGGCAAGTGCTCTACCACTGAGCTACTTTCCCAGCCCAATATCCTTCATTTTTTTATTTGCTCCACACTAGAACTGAATTTGCCAATTTCCCATAGATTTCTGTGACAATGTATCTTTATTGACTAACATATATCTAGTTCAATTTGTCACCAGCCCTTCCTTCCTTCTTTTTCCTTCCTTCCTTCCTTTCCCCCTCCCTCTTTCCTCCCTCCCTCCCTCCCCCTCTCTTTCCTTCTTTCTTTTTTGAAGTGCCAATCCTGAACTCAAACTCGCCCTGTGCAGTGTCCTTGAGCTTCTTTTGCTCCAGTTGAGCACTCTACCACTTGAGCCACAGCTCCACTTACAGTGTTTTCAGTCTTGTATTGCAGAAAAGAGTCTCACAGGGTTCCTCTCAGGTCCTTTGGTGAATTGATCCTGTAGTTGAGGGGGGACTCTAGAGGTGGGAAGTGAAGTCAGAGTCTCAGTTGCTGATCTGTGTATCTTTTGTGCTCCATTCTTTAACATGAAAAAAGAAAAGAAAGATTGGAGGGAATGAAGATTCTTCTGCATGTTAGCACTGCTTTTTCTACTGTTGTTGTTGAATGAGGATGACAATGGAAGAGATGAACAATGATGCTGAGACCACTTCCATGCCCCTCTATACAGTCATGTATCCTGTGTTTAATGATTTGGAATGAGTAAATAGAGCGGCTTTCATGAAGGATGAAAAAGAAAATCCAGGACTCACACAAGACATTATGAAAAAAGCGTAGAAGTTAACTTCACAGAGTCCTTCTTCTTATAGCAGCTGAGTATAGAAGAGCATATAATTGAATGACCAGAGCCAGAATTCTGGGACCTAAATTAAAAGACATGAGGACTTAAACAGAGTCTCAGTAAGATCCCAGATGAGATCAATGACAGAGTGAGGTTTCTGCAAACAATTAAGGACATAGCTAGTGCAATAAAAAGAACTACTTGATACAGTGAATAATGTCTTCAAGAAATACCAATACTAGCCTGGCGCCTGTAATTCTAGCTACTCAGGAGGCTGAGTTCTATGGTTCAAAGCCAGCCTGGGGAGGAAAGTCCATGAGACTCTTATTTCTAGTGAACCACCAGAAAACTGGAAGTGGCACTGTGACTCAAGCAGTAGAGCTCTTGCCTTGAGCTGAAGAGCTGAGGGACAGTGCCCAGGCCCAGAGTGCAAGCCCCACAACCGACAAAAAAAAAAAATACTGAAACCACAGGGCACTCAAACAACAAAAGAAAGAGTTTGTACTCCAAAAAGTACTCTAAAGGTTTCAGCGATACACTGAAAACATATTTTATTTTTTTTTGACGGGGGGTCCGGTTGTGGAGCCTGAACTCTGGGCCTGGGCGCTGTCCCTCAGCTCTTCAGCTCAAGGCTAGCACTCTACCACTTGAGCCACATCGCCACTTCCGGCTTTTTTCTTTTTGCTTATGTGGTGCTAAGGAATTGAACCCAGGGCCTCAGGCATGCAAGGCAAGTGCTATACCACTGAGCCACCTTCCCAGCCCCTGAAAACATACTTTAAAGATGGTAAGGCAATAAATGTCTTCATAAGTGCCAATCGACTAATTCATCAAACCAACTTGCTACTTCAGACCTTCAAAACTGTGGCCTGAAGGTTGTATATGTTAAAAGATGTACTTCTTGGTGGCCATATTAAACTGCCTTTATCTGTAAATTTTAAAGTTTTTCTGTATAAATTATCAGTCTCTCCTGAGGAGATCTAATCCAGGATGTTGGATGGGATTATTGCCATCTCCCACCATAGTTTTGTAAAATGTATCTTAATCATAATCTCACACTGAAGATTTTGTATCACTTTTTCTACTATTATTCTTTGAAGAACTATAAGACAAAAGAATTTACGCCTTAATGTGTCATTATATAACATTCCTTAAAAGAACTGTAAATATTAGTGTTTGTTTCTCACATTTTAACTTGAAAGTGATAAGCTGCCAGATAATGAATTTAACAAAATTTGCTGGTAAATATTCAATAAATAGTTTTTTTAAAAGTCTCAGGGAATTTTCCTGCCTAAGCTGGCTTTGAACTGCAATTTTTAGATCTCAGCCTTCTGATAGCTACTTTTATAGACATGAGACACCAGCACTCAGCTCAGCAGCCATTTTTTTAAATCCTATTGGTTTGTCAATAACTGAAAGAACTAAGTGCCTTCTAAAATTATGAAATTAATTTGTAAAATTCCTTTATATTGTTAATGAATTCCCATATACTTCAGTTCAGTGTCATTCCCCCAAATGCATGTATCCTGTCACTTTTATTCCATTGCAGTTAATTGTAATATTTTTCCACAACTGACATTACAGTTCCTACTTTCCAATGTGATAGAACATAGTATTCTTGGGCTGGTAAATTGCTAGAAGATGTGCAATTGTCTATAGAATCCTGGGGCTTGAACTCAAGGCCTGAGCACTCACTGTCCCTGAGCTTTATTACTCAAGGCTAGTACTCTAACACTTTGAGCCACAACACCAGACAGTTTTCTGGTGGTTAACTGGAAATAAGAGTCTCATGGATTTTCCTGTCCTGAGATCACACCCTAGTACTGCATAAACAAACAAAAAGATCTGCTATCTCATCTTATTTAAAATTTTAAACAGATTTCTTAGTTTATAATCTTTTTATTTTTTACCATTTTGTTCCTTTATGCGCAAAATTTCTGCAATAATTTAAAGTCTAAATCTTTGAACTGTACTTTGTTGCATTTTGGTTTCTGATGTGACATAAGACATTCACCTTCTTGGATATTCTGTAACACTGATCTTAACTGTGGTGATCTAATAGATCTAACAAATAGCCAGGCGCCTGTGGCTCACAACTATAATCCTAACTACTCAGGAGGCTGAGATCTGAAGATCATGGTTCAAAGCCACCCCAGGCAGGAAAGTCCATGAGACTCTTATCCCCAATTCACCACTAGAACAGGAACAGGAAGTGGCTCTGTGGCTCAAGTGGTAGAGTGCTTACCTTGAGCTGAAGAGCTCAGGGACAGCTCCCAAGCGCAGAGTTCAAGCCCCATGACAGACACACACACACAAAAAAGAACTAATAAATGGGAAAAAAGAACTAATAAATGGGAATGCAGAATACATAGAATTCAGTACTAACATTGAAAACTTGACCAGGCACCTGTAGCTCATACCTATAATCTTAGCCATGCAGAAGGCTGAGATCTAAGAATCATGATTTCAAGCCTGCCTGAGCAGGAAAGTTTATGAGACACTTATACCCAATTAACTACCAGAAGGTCAGAAGAGGAGCTGTGGTTCAAGTAGTAGAGTACCAGCCTTGAACACAATAACTCAAGCACAAAAGCACAAAAGCTCAGTTACAGCACTCAGGCCTGAGTCCAAGCCCCAGGACTGTAACAAAAAATACTAAGAAGTTAGTCTTTTAAATCATAATTGTATGCTGAAATGGGAGAAAGAACAATTTCCATGAGTATCCTTAATAAATTAGCACAAGGGTGTGGAGAGAGGAGAAGGGCCCACACGCAAAGAATCCACAGTGACCTCACTTCCAAATGAACTCATGCACACACATTCACAGGGCTGATACACCAAGGCTTCAACATCATCCTTTTCAACACAGAAGACCAGCTTTTGATTCAACAGACACCAGATGCTAAGTAAGTATGTCCTGGTAGCTTACTCAGTTAAAATCTCAGGGAACATCAACTTCTGATCTGAGCTTTAGCAAACATACAGAAGAATGCTGAGTTAACAAACCCATCAGAGATCTCTTTGGTCTAGACATTCCCACTCAAACTGAAAATGAGAAGACAGGGGGCTGGGAAGGTGGCTCAGTGGTAGAGCGCTTGCCTTGCATGCTCAAGGCTCTGGGTTTGATTCCTCAGCACCATATAAGCAAAAAGAAAAAAGCTGGAAGTGGCACTGTGGCTCAAGTGGTAGAGCACTAGCCTTGAGCTGAAGAGCTGAGGGACAGCACCCAGGCCCAGAGATCAGGCCCCACAACCGGAAGCCCCCCCCCCACAAAAAAGAAAAGAAAATGAGAAGACATTCAGTTATCAGTATTTTACACCTGAAATGTCATCTTTGAAGGTTGTAGATCAATTTGTCTTAAAACATAACAGATAGTAGGCATAGTCATGGGCATTTGTAATTCCAGCATTCTGCAGGCTGAGGTAGGAGGTGCTTGATTTCCAGAGCATCAAAGGATATAGAGTAAGATCTTCCCTAAAGAACTAATATAAGGGGCTGGAAAGGTGGCTCAGTGGTAGAGCACTTGCCTTGCATACATGAGGCCCTGGGTTCGATTCCCAAGCACCACATAAACAAAAAGAAAAAAAGCTGGAAGTGGCGCTGTGGCTCAAGTGGTAGAGCGCTAGCCTTGAGCTGAAGATCTGAGGGACAGCGCCCAGGCCCAGAGATCAGGCCCCACGACTGAACCCCCCCCCCAAAAAAAAAGAACTAATATAAACATAAAAATAAAATCAACTTCAGGAAATGGACACACACATACACAAAATAACAATAATGAAGTAAAAGTAGAAAACAAAATTAGAAACAAAAGGACAACAAAAATTTTAAGAAATTGAGACTTCAATGTGAATATTAATAATATAAGACTGTATACAACGCCGGGCGCTGGTGGCTCACGCCTGTAATCCTAGCTACTCAGGAGGCTGAGATCTGAGGATAGCGGTTCAAAGCCAGCCCGGGCAGGAGAGACCGTGAGACTCCTATCTCCAATAAACCACCAGAAAACCGGAAGTGGCGCTGTGCTCAAGTGGTAGAGCACTCGCCTTGAGCTGAAGAGCTGAGGGAGAGGGCCCAGGCCCAGAGTTCAAGCCCCACGACCGAAAAAAAGAAAAAAAGACTGTATACAGTTGCTACAGGAAAACAAACTTGCTAGTAGTATTATCCAGTAACTAGAAATTTTCTATTATCTTTTGTTATCTATTTTATTATTATTATCTATATTATCTACTTTCTATTATCTATTTTATCCAGCAGTGACTAGAAAAGAAATTTCCCTGTTTAGAGAAAAAAAAAAAATCAATCAAGACAGTACTTTATATAACTTTTCAGGGTATCTTTCTGACTCCTGTTCTGGTCATCCATTATACCAACCTGAAGAAGTGGAAGAGAAAGATGCCCTAGGGATTAAGAGGGCAGCTCTGAGAGGTCTGCAGGCTGAGCTAGGGATTCCTGAGGAGCAGGTATGCACCGGTTTCCAGAAAGACATAACTAGGAGAAGCACAGGCTCAAATGCTTTTAGATGTGCTCATTGCATCTGCTGTCCTCTCCTAGCCACGACTGGAGAATGGGATCACATTCTTTATTCAAATGAGATGACTTAGAAGGCCAATGCTGGGAGAGGTTCTACTTTTTTTTTTTGGTCGGTCATGGGGCTTGAACTCTGGGCTTGGGTGCTCTCCCTGTGCTCTACTGCTTGAGCCACAGAGCCACTTCCAGTTTTTGAGTGGTTTATTAGAGATGAGTCTCTCAGACTTTCCTGCCCAGGCTGGCTTTGAACTACGATCCTCAGATCTCAGCCTCCTAAGTAGCTAGGATTACAGACGTGAGCCACTGGCGCCCGGCTTTGTTTCTACTTTTTATAATGAACTTGGCCCCCTGTGGAACAGCAGCAAGCTTGATCGACAGGGCAGACTGGGAAGCACGTCAATATAGGAGGGAGCAAGCACATCGCTCTTTTCCATCCCTATTCTGAGAAATTCTTGGTTAAATCCAATGCGTCTAGAGGGAATTCCGGATGAGGCCTCCCTGGGATGGAGGGTTACCTGATGGAGCCTAGACATCACAGACTTCCTGTTCAAGTGGTGGGATTCTTCACCTGATATGTCTCCCTTCATGGAGCCTGATAAGATATATGTATAGTGAAGTAGGAAGAAAATGCCCCAAGCAGACAACCCTCCCCTGGTGAGCAGCCTGGCATGCAAGTGCATGAAGGCACAGTTACATAAATTGAGTGTGGAAATCTTTTAATCTCTTTCTCTAAGCTATGCTTATTAGTCCTACCTAATTGCACTCTTATTTTCCTTTACCTCTGAACTGCTTTTCCCCTGCTGTTTGTCCTAAACCTTTTGTGTTAGTAGCTCCTCCAGCCCACCCGTATTTCCTACTATTCCTGGTGTAGACACAGGTTAACACCAGGATCAGTTGTCCAGATGACTTATCTGTCTGCTGTTGGTACCATTTTTCTGTGCATTATTATGCTATTTATAAATAATACCCTTAATAAACACAATACATGAAGTAATAGAGTAACTCTGTTAGTTTTAATAAGGTTAATAAGGTTCACAAAAGCTGGGTGCTCCCAGCTCATGTTTGTAATAATAGCTCCTCGGGAAGCTGAGATCTGAAGATGATCATTCAAAGCTAGCCTGGTCAGGAAGCCCATGAGACTCTTATTTTCAATAAGTTACTCAGAAAAAGCTAGAAGTGGAGCTATGGCTCAAGTGATAAGAGCAATAGCCTTGAGCATAGAGAGGCTCAGGGACAGGGCCCAGGCCCTGAGTTCAAGACCTAGGATCAGCACACACACACACACACACACACACACACACACACACACACAAAAGAGGAAAACACAAAAGAATATCCTAGAAGATATTTGAAGGCAATCCTGCCATAGCTCTATATCGTGTAACCACTCACTACAAGTAGAACTCCAGGACCCCTCATGGCCTAACGATTTGTTCAAAAGAACTACAAGAACAAGGGGCTGGGAAGGTGGCTCAGTGGTAGAGCGCTTGCCTTGCATGCCTGAAGCCCTGGGTTTGATTCCTCAGCACCACATAAGCAAAAAGAAAAAGGCTGGAAGTGGCGGTGTGGCTCAAGTGGTAGAGGGCTAGCCTTGAGCTGAAGCGCTGAGGGACAGCACTCAGACCCAGAGTTCAGGCCCCACAACCGGACCTCCCCCCCCCCCCCAAAAAAAAAAAGAACTACAAGAACAACAAATCCAGTGGAGTTGATCAAACAAGAACCAAACTGATGCACCTGAATTATACCTATGTTTCCTGCTTTGAGTTGCAAGTAGATTAACAGTCAAAGTATTTCTACATAATATGCATCATCATATTGTGTATTAATTAAATGAATGAAGGGTAATTTCGACAAGTATAATGTATATATTAGTTTTGTTCACAGAGTAACTTAGTATTGTGATTTCTTCAGAAAAATGCCCCAAAGTCCCATCCATAGGTTACTTTTATTTTACTTGTGGAGGGAAGTTGAAGTACTATTCTTAGAAAATTGTCATCATGTATTTAGAAAAAAAGGAAATGGATTTATTTGAGTTTTCTTCCTTGGTTGTTTTTGTCTGTCTGTTTCATTTTGAGACGAGGTCTTTCTGTGGACCCCAAGGCTGACCACCAACTTGAGATCCTCCTGTGTCAGCATCCCTAGTGCTGTGATTATAGGTGTCCATTGGGCCTGGTTGCATTAAAATATTTTTCCATCTGTCCCCACACTCAGGCCAGCCATGCTCCTGAACTCAGCATCCCCGTCTAACAAACTCATTCCTACACTCCCAGACCACCACACAGACACATGTGTCTTCATCTGTCTTGAACCCACGCTAAAGCCCCTGGAGTGGTATGTACATGCATGCGCACATGCACGTGTGCGCACGTGCACACACACACACAAACAGAACAAAGCTGAGAGCTAAGCGCTCATACCAACATCTGCCACGGAGTGCAGAAATCCTTCAGTCTTTCCCTCTGGGCTAAGCTTAGACTTCCTAGTCTTATCTAATTGCACCCTTAATCTCATTCCCCTCTGAAATGTTTTTCCCCCAGTGCTTGTACGACATACCATTTGTCCTAAATCTTTTGTACTGGCAGCTTCCCCTTCTCTCCCTCGGTATTTCCTGCTCTTTCCAGGTGCAGACACAGGTTCACATCAGGACCAGGTCCAAAAGACCTCTCTCTCTTTTCTTGCAGAATTATGCTATTTATAAATAATACCCTTAATTAACACAATACATGAACTAATAGAGGAACTCTGTTAGTTTTAATAAGGTTAATAAATTTCACAAAAGCTGGGCACTGGCGGCTCACATCTGTAATCCTAGCTACTCAGGAGGCTGAGATCTGAGGATCACAGCTCAAAGGCAGCCCAGACAGAAAAGTCTGTGAGACTTTTTCTTTTTCTTTTTTTTCTTTTTATTGTGAAAATACCGTACAGAGGGGTTACAATTACATGGGCAAGGTAATGAGTACATTTCTTATCAAGCACTGTGGCCTCCTCCAGTTTCCTCTTCCCATCCCTTCCCATCCCCTCCCCCCACCCTGCTCCCCAATCCCTCCTCCCCCCAATCAAAGTTGTAAAGTTCATTTTTCAACATAACGACTTGTACATCTCATTGTTGCAATGGGCTCACCTGTATCCCTATTTAAACAATTTGTTTTTTTCCCTTCCCCTCTACAAATTATGCCAACACCAGATACAGTGAAAACAGGGGGGAGGGACATACAAAGCAACAAAGAAATCATCTTATAAATATGTTAGAAACAATCGCAAGAAAGAAAAAACATTTGTGTGAGCCTCTTATCTCCAATAAACTACTCAGAAAAAGCTGGAAGTAGCATTGTGGTCCAAGTGGTAGAGCATTAGCCTTGAGTACAGAAAGGCTCAGGGACAGAGCCCAGGTCCTAAGGTCAAGCCCCAGAACTGGCACTTTTTTTACAAAAATAAATTGACTATTGATGTGATAAACAATTTTACAATTCCTTCCTGATTTTTTTATATTAGCAAGTACTGACATGACAATTCAAAAAATAAAAAATCTAAATTGAAAAAAATAAGAAATCTAAATTGTTTGCTTCAAGAGAAAGTAGGGTATGAATCTTTTGAATAAAGTATGTCCATGCTTACTGCATAATAATATCTATCATTCACTTTATGAATACTATGACTCATAATCTTAATCTTCATTATAGAAAATGTATTAAAAAAATCCCCCAACAACAAATCCTCAAAGAAACAACTGCCCAATAAATAAGTGGGCTAAAGACTTAAAGAGAAACTTCTCTGAAGAAGAAAGAAGGATGGCCAATAGACACATGAAGAAATGCTCAACCTCCCTAGCCATAAAAGAAATGCAAATCAAAACAACATTGAGATACCACCTCACCCCAGTTAGAATGGCAAAAATCAAGAATTCTAACAACAACAGTTGCTGGAGGGGATGTGGACAGAAGGGAACCTTATTTCATTGCTGGTGGGAGTGTAAACTTGTTCAACCACTTTGGAAAGCAGTATGGAGGTTCCTCAAAAGACTTCACATAGAGCTGCCTTATGACCCAGCAATCCCACTTTTGGGCATTTACCCAAATGTTTACAAACAAGACCACACTAAAGCTACCAGCACAACTATGTTTATTGCAGCCTTATTTACCATAGCTAAGATATAGAACCAACCCAGATGCCCCTCAGTAGATGAATGGATCAAGAAAATGTGGTATATATACACAATGGAATTCTATGCCTCTATCAGAAAGAATGACACTGCCCCATTTGTTAGGAAATGTAAAGGCTTGGAAAAAATTATATTAAGTGAAGTAAGCCAAGCCCAAAGAAACATAGGTCCCATGGTTTCCCTTATTTGCAATATCTAGTATATGTATGAGTCAAGCAGAAAAGGTCAGATAATGTGATGTTAGAATGAACCCTTAGGTATGTATTTAAATGTTTTTTTCTTTCATGCATTTGTTTCTAACGCATTTATAAGATTATCTCTTTGTTGCTTTGTATGTCCCTCCTCCCAGTATAACCCCTGCTTTCACTATATTTGATGTCAGTATAATTTGTGGAGGAGATGGGGAAAAACAAGTCGTTTAAGGATACAGGTGGATCCGTTGCAACAATGAGAAGTACAAATTGTCATGTCGAAAATGAACTTTACAACTTTGGTGCGGGGGTGGGGGGAGGTGGGGGTGGTGGTGGGGGTGGTGGTGGTGAGAATTGGGTGGGGGGCGAGGGGAGGCTGGGAAGGGATGTGAAGGGTAAACAAAGGAGGAGGCTACAATGCTTGATAGGAAATGTACTCATTATCTTGCCCATGTAATTGTAACCCCTCTGTACAGTATGTTCACTAAAAATAAAAAAAAAGAAAATGTATTAAAATATGGGAACTTGAATCATCAGAATGTTTGAAAATGTGCTGTTTTAATTTTCTGATTTCTCCAAGTAATTATGACTAATGACAAACTATTTTTATTTCAAGGCTTGACAAATCCTTTCCTATTTGTGACTATATCAGTTCATTTTCTTGAAAATAAATCATTAAATAAGAATTCCCCAATCCTTCTTGGAGAATTGCTTGCTTTGTTTCTGTTATTTTCCTTCTGCTAATAAGATGTCCCATTTGTAGTACACAATTCCTGAAGAAGGTAGGATGGCTGTTTCTGGCACTCTACCAACTGAGGCATGCTTCCAACCCCCAGAATGATATTTCTGTATAAATTTTAACAACTTGGTCTCTAATTGTCATAGGATTAGTTGTTATAGCATTCGCCAATTTACTTAATTTTAACACTTCCATAATTAATATGTATATAATTTGTTTTAAATTTATATGTATTAAATTGTATATAGTAAAGATTTCATCATATTTGTATACATATACATATATAAGACATCATATCATCATATTTACCCCTACTACTCTTTTCATCTCTCATTCATCTCACTTTTCTCTTCTCTTCCACCTCCCTAACAGTCCATTTGCTTTTATAACCTTGGCCATTTTGTTTTCTGTCCTTTTGTTTTGCTTTCTTCTCTTCATGCTTCCACAAATGAAAGAAAACACATGATACATGATAAATGAAAGAAAACACATGTGGGACAAGTGTATTTCACTTAACAGGATGATCTCCCATTCTATTTTCTCCAGCATATATCATAATGGCTGAGTAAAATCCCATAGTGGGAAGCTAGATACCAGTGGCTCAAGCTGGTAAATCCTAGCTACTCAGGAGGTTGAGATATGAGAATTACAGTTTGAAGCAAGTCCAGGCTAAGAAAGAGTCTTATCTCCAATTAACCCCCCAAAAACCAGAAGGAGAGCTGTGGCTGAAGTGGTAGAGTGCTACCCTTGAGCAAAAAACCTCAGGGACAGTGCCCCAGTTCTGAGTTCAAGCCCCAGGAGAACCTGCACAAAACCAAACCATCACAGTGTATTTATATTTCCTTTGTTTACCCATTGGTGGACACCTAGACTAATTCTATAATATATCTATTATTGGTAATGACACAATAAACATGGATATATATATATATATATATATATATGAATATATATATGAAGGTGACTAATTGTTTTGGGAGTAAACACAGAAGTGTTATGGCTGGGTCATACAGGAATAATATTTTAATTTTGGAGAAACCTCTATACTTATTTTCATAGTATTTCAACTAAATTACCTTCTCACACACAGTATATAAAAGTTCCTTTCTAACATGCTCACCAGCATCTGTTGTTTCTGTGTTTTCTTAATGATAGCCATTCTGATTGGGATAAGATAGAGTCCCATTGTGGTAGTGTATGTGTGTGTGTGTGTGTGTGTGTGTGTGTGTGTGTGTGTGTGTGTGTGTGTGGACATGTACGTGTACATGCATGCATACATGCTCTGAAATAAAGTCTACTGTGTTTGTTGAAATGCAAGTTGCTAATTCAATATTCTTGTACTCATTAAGACTTGATTTATGTCCTCAAATATAATCTATTTTGGAGAAAGTTTGTGGGCTACTGAGAATAATGTGTACTTTGTGAGTGTTGGGGTAGAATGTTCTGTAGATGTCTGTTAAGTCCATTTGATTATGGTACCATTTAATTCTGAAGACTCTGATAATATTTTTGGTTTGGATCAGGCTGACTGTGGTCTATCTGAGCTTTTATGTTCAATACTATTTGTTTTATGAATTAAAATGCACACATTTTTATAAGTATATAAATTACTATATATGTAGTATATAATATATAAATTATTCATTGTGCATGTATATTATAAATATAGAATTATATACAGAAATATGATTAATCCCTTACAATGTACAATTAATGATATGAATTATAAATAAAATTCATGCATTTTAATTCATAAAAAAGCTTTTATGAGTAAAACCAAAAACAAGAGTCAACTGTTTGTTGCATAAAAAAATGAGTGGCAATGACACAAGCAGGTTTAAAGTGAAAAGACAGAAGGAGACTGTCTGAGGAAATTGATACCAAAAAGCAAGTAGAAGTAGCTACACTCATATCTGACAAAGCAGATCTCAAACCAAATTGGTCACATGAGAGAAGACAGTCATTTCATGTTGGCAAAGGAAAAGCCCATCAAGAGGACAGAACAATTGTCAACATATATACACCAAACACTGATGCATATGATGAAGGATAAAAAGAATAGTAGGGGCAGTATGATGAAATACATTACCAGGCACTGGTGGCTATACTTGTAATCCTAGCTACTCAAGAGGCTGAGATTTGAGGGTCACAGTTCAAAGCCAGCCCAGGTAAGAAAGGCTATGAGACTCTTATCTCCATTTAACCACAAGAAAACCAGAATGGCCCTGTGATTCAAAGTGGTAGAGAGCTATCCTTGGGGGAAAGAGTTCAGTGACAGAGCCCAGGACCTGACTTCAAGCCTCACAACTGACAAAAAGAAAAAAGAAAAAAAGCAAAGAATATACATTATATATTGTTTCTATATATAATTTATATATAATATTATATATATATTGTTTTGTTTTTTGTATGTGGTACCAAGGAATTGAACCCAGGGTCTCATGCATGCTAGACAAGCAATCTACCTCTAAGCCACATTCCCAGCTTAGCTCTTGTTTTATACTTTTTTTTTCCTTTTTCCCTGGCTCTTGTTTTAAAGGCAATCTATCAGTCTGTATTTTAATTACAGAACTGAGCAGATATAGGTAGTAATTCCTGTCTTTTTGTAGTTTTTCAATGTTGTATTCTTTCTTAATCTTCATTTTCCTATCTATTCATCCAACAAGACTACTCTTTCCCATAGTCTCAAGGATATTGTATCTTTCTCTTTCCTGTGTAGAATTTCTTAAATTATCTGTGTCATTGCTGGTTAAGTAGTCATTAATTTCTTTAGAACTTGAGAGGTTTTTTTTTTCCCTCTAATTCTTAAAGATAACTTTGCTGGATACAGTAATCTAGGTTGCAATAATTTTCTTTCAGGTCTTCAAATACATTATTCCTGCCTTCCTGGCTTGTTGTTTCTGCCGAGAAATTGCTGTTATTCTGATGAATTTGCCTGTATGGTAACTTGTCACTTCTCTCCTGTAGCTTTCAATATTTTTCCTTACTCGATATATTTAATGGTTTTAATTAAGAACTGTAGAAAGATTGTAATGGAGGTTATGTTCTGATTTTGTCTGTTGGATGATCATCTTTTCCCCAATATTTTGATCTTCCCTATTATTTTATTAAACATAATCTCCCTTACCCTCTTCCTCTCTCTGCCAGTCATGGCGCTTGAACTCTGGGCCCTGGGCATTGTCCCTCAGCACAAGGCTAGCACTCTACCACTTGAGCCACAGTGCCACTTCAGGCTTTTTTCTGTTTCTGTTTCTGTAGTGCTGAGGAATTGACCCCAGGGCCTCATGCACGCGAGGCAAGCATTCTACCACTGAATCACTTTCCCAGCTCCTTCCCTTTTTTTTTTTTTTTTTTGTTTAGTGGGACTTGAACTCAGGACCTGGGCGCTATCCCTGAGCCTTTTTGTGCTCAAGGCTAGCACTCTAGCACTTGAGCCACAGCACCACTTCCCGTTTTCTGGAAACGGTGGTTAATTGGAAATAAGAGTTTCATGGACTTCACTGCCTGGGCACAGTGCCACATTTTGGAATATGGAATATTGGGGTTTTTATTATCCAGTTAGCAGGCTGAAGGCAGCCGTTGTTACAAAGGCCTGTAGCCCCCAAATAGACATAGCACAGCTAGGGAACAGGCTAAAAAAAGGAAGAACAAAAACAATACCAACAAACCAATTCAGCTCCAATGGAGAGCTGAAGTGGGACGCCATGATGACTGAGCCAGGACACAGGACACAGAAGACGATCAAAGAGACACACGTGACATGACAAAGCAGAGGCTGGGCTGGTCCTGGCCTACACAGAGTCTGAGCAGGGGGCAGGTCCATAGAAAATTCCCAGTCCTCAGCACTGGATTGACAGATTCAGTAACCTATCAGCCAGTGCCCACCCTTGCCTCCAGAGATCTGGGCATGCCTATCACTTAAGAGGCAGGTGATGGGCAGGGGCTTTTCCTTCCCCCAGCATGAAGACAAGATGTCAGACCCTACCATCCACCATGTGGCCAATATGGCGCCAGCAAGACCTGACCCTCTTATTTCACATAGACTTACAAAATGTTTTTCTTTTTTTTCTTTCTTTTTTTTTTTTTTTTTTTGTCGTGGGGTTTGAACTCTGGGCCTGGGCGCTGTCCCTCAGCTCTTCAGCTCAAAGCTAGCACTCTACCACTTGAGCCACAGCGCCACTTCCGGCGTTTTTCTTTTTGCTTATGTGGAGCTGAGGAATCGAACCCAGGGCCTCAGGCATGCAAGGCAAGCACTCTACCGCTGAGCCACCTTCCCAGCCCCTATCCTGAAGATTATTCTGTGTCCTTTGGACTGGGAGAAACCCTATCTTATGAAATTCACATTTCATAAAACTGCATATGGAGAAGTGACATGGCCACAGGAGAGAAAGGGACACGTATACCAGGAAAGGGAGGAAAGGGATATGCTGTGGATAGCATGGCTCCCCAGGGCAAGAAGGCCAGCCAAGTCCTCAGTGCCCTACCAGGATGAATCAATGTGTGGGGCCCAGAGGGGTGGGTTAGCATCCCCCCCCCCCCATCTCTACTCCAGGCACTCTGTTTCTGGTTTCCTCCTGTTTCAGGTTTTGTAACAGCCTGAAACTCTGCTGAGAAATGTGCTCTTACATAATGCTGGCTACCTGCTCAGCTTATCCCTAAAGGCTCAGCTATTACCACCTACCCACACGAATTGTGAGAAAGTTTCTGTATCCACGGGGTTTTCTCTGCCCTAGTTCCAGAGAGGGCTGTTTGTTTTGGTATTACTCAATCTGCTCCCTGTCTAGAGATCCCTCATTTCTTTGTGTTCCACATGAACTGAATTTACCCATTTTTCTCATATTCCTATGAAAACTTATCTTCATTATGTAATAACTAATTTGGTCAAACATATTGTTACTCAGTTTCTCATTGCTACTGCTCTTTTTTTTGCTGGTCTTGGGGCTTGAACTCTGAGCCTGGGGCTGCCCCAGAGATCCTTTTTGCTCAAGGATAGCACTCTACTAGTGGAGCCATAGCTCCACTTGTAGCTTTTTGAAGGTTTATTGGAGAAAGAAGTCTCATGGACTTTCCTTCCATACTGGCTTCGTATTCAGATCTCAGCTTTCCTGAGTAGCTAGGATTATAGGCATACATCAAGGGTGCCCTTTAAGTGTGGATGCTAAGCAAAATGAACTCCAAGATAGGGATACAAGAGGTTTTATCTTTGTTGCTGTTGTTTTTAATGTATTTATAATGTACTATGTGATTTTTTTGTTTCTTTACCCATGGTATAACCTCTGTTTTCACTGTATTTGATTCTGGTGCCCTGCACCTGGTATATACATTTTTTTAATTTGGGGAGGGGAAGGGAAATAACAAAAAGCTGAAATAAGGTTGACCCACTGTAACAATGAGATGGACAAGACACTATGTTGAAAATGAACTTTAAAACTTTGGGGGGAAAAGGAAGGGGGGAGGGAAAGGATGGAGGAGGAAAAACAAAGGAGGGGGTAACAATACTTCATAGGAAATGTACTCATTACCTTACTCCTGTAACTGTAACCCTGCTACACAGTATCTTTACAATAAAAAATATTTCAAAAAGTGTGAACCTTTGAACTGCACATTTTCTTGTGTAATTTTGGTCTTTTATGTGATGTAAGACTCTCACCTTCTTGAACAGCCCCAGAAGATTCTTTTTTTTTTTTTTTTCCCCTTGGGTCCAGTCATGGGGCCTGAACTCTGGGCCTGGGCGCTGTCCCTCAGCTCTTCAGCTCAAGGCTAGCGTTCTATCACTTGAGCCACAGTGCCACTTCCGGTTTTTTGTTTTGTTTTGTTTTTGCTTATGTGGTGCTGAGGAATTGAATCCAGGGCCTCATGCTTGCAAGGCAACTGCTCTACTACTGAACCACCTTCCCAGCCTCGCCCCCCCCCCCCCCGGCCCCAAAGATTCTTTATGCAATCAATTCTATTGGGGTTTGATAAACACTGGATCTGGTTTTAAAACTGCCTACTTGTAATTGTTTAAATTATTTTATGGTGAAACACAGAGAGAATGCAATTTTCAGCGTGACCCTTCATTGATTAAAAGGGTGTAGTCTGATTTCTCAACTAATTTAGAAGTATCTTCACTCAAAACAACAACCATGGATTACTTACTACACCCACACTCATATGCATATATATGAACCTGGCTGGAGCTGGAGCTGTACCTCTCCAACTGCAGGATTCAGAGGCTGCCTAAAACTCTCATCTTCAGAGGAGGTAAGAGCCCATGACTGTGTGTCCTATGAGTCTCACTCTGTAGATGGCATTTCAAATCTTTGCTGTTGCTGCCATACTCAATTCCCTCTAGCCCATATTCTCTCATCTCCCATCTATTTTTAAGACAAGTACTTTTTACTGGAATTGAATTGCTTTGAGGATATTGGAATTTTTGGCTTCGGTAATTCTTACAAATCTGAAATCTCTTTGCAAATAAGGCAAATATAAAATGAAAGAAAACAAATTAAAAGACAATGTATAGGGCTGAGAATGTGGCTTAGTGGTAGAGTACTTGCCTCGCATGCATGAAACGCTGGGTTCAATTCCTCAGTACCACAAACAGAAAAGGCTGGGAGTGGTGCTGTAGCTCAAGTGGTAGAATCCTAGCCTTGAGCAAAAGAAGCTCAGGGACAGTGCCTCGGCCCAGAGTTTAATCTCCAGGACTGGCAAAAAAAAAAAAGACAATATATATTGATTGTATTCATAAACTGCTTTGTTAAATGGCAACTCCTTTGTACAACTACCTAAAGATAATTAACAAACTATAACCAAACAATGACAACATGGCAGTCATATGCATTGATGAATTTATAAAAGTTTTCTCTTGCCGGGCACTGTTGGCTCACACCTGTAATCCTAGCTACTCAAGAGGCTGAGATCTGAGGATCATGGTTATCTACAATTAACCACTAGAAAAACCAGAGGTGGCCTGTGGCTCAAGAGGTAGAGTGCTTTCCTTGAGCTGAAGAGCTCAGGGACAGCACCCAGGCCCAGAGTTCAAGCCCCCAACCAACCAAAAAAAAGTTTTCTCTTTAGCTTCATTACAAGAAATAATTCCTGCCAAGGTTTCCAAAGCTTACGGGATGACAAAAGTCAGAAACAAGCTTTAAGGTTCCAAAAGAACCAACTAACTTTCACAAGAAGGAAATAATAAAGATACCTCCAACCATCTCCAAACAAACATTCATGTCTTTCTACATTGTGCACAATTTCCATTGTCCATGTGGGAAGAAATTTGGCTACATTTTCTCTTCTGCTTTGTACTGGAAAAAAAAGCAGACAGGATCCATCTCCAGCTAATCTGAGTTTGCAGGTATGGCTGAAGCAGGCACAACTCACCTTGATGAACTGTAGACAAAACGGCTAGAGAAGATGTGCATCGTTGTTGATGAGCAGGATCGAGTCTTAGGATGTGAAACCAAGAAGAACTGTCACTTGAATGAAAACATCGAAAAAGGTGAGCTGGAAGGAGGGTCTGGCCTGTGCTCACATGCTGTGCTATCAGCTATTCTCCAAATCAGGCAAGATTTGGGAAGGAGGAAGAAAATACACTTGAGAACAATCTAGTCCCTAGCTTGCTGCAGCTACCTTGCAATGCTGTGCAGGAAACCTAGGACATGAGAGTCACTTTAGTGTTGCCATCAGTGTCCCAGCGAGTTCCAGGGAAGGAGTCATTCTGTGTCACTGGGTCACTCATCAGCCTTGGTGGTATACTGATAAGACTCCTAGATTAGAACTACTGACTTCTTTCTCTCTTGTTTTCTTCCTTCTTCCCTCTCTCCTTCCTCCTTTCCTTCCTTTATCCCATCTTTCCTTCCTTCCTTTGTTCCTTCCTTCAATTTTTCCTTTTGTTTTTCTACCCATCCTGGCACTTGAACTCAGGGGCCTGGGCACTGTCCCTGAGCTTTAGTTCTCAAGGCTAACACTCTACCACTTGAACTCCCTCTTTACCTTCATTTCTGGCTTTTTGCTGGCTAATTGGAGATGAGTGTCATTAACTTTCCTGCCCAGGCTGGTTTCAAACCATGATCCTTAGATCTCAGCCTCCTGGGTAGCTAAGATTACATGGCATGAGCCACCAGAACTGGCTTGTTTTTCTGATTACTAATGAAGGGAAATTGCATTGCCAACTTTCAAGTGTTGCTGAGTATAACTGAATAGTGGATCTCTAAGTGATCAACACCTGGCATATAAGGGTCACTAGATGCTGGTGATGTCACAATACTGATCTGAATGTACTGATATATAAAGACTCCAAACTGACCTCAATTCCAAATGAACTCATGTGCACCCATTTGCAGGGCTTAGGCACCAAAGCTTCAGTGTTATCCTCTTCAACATGGAGGACCAGCTGTTGATCCAGCAACGATCAGATGCTAAGTACACATTTCCTGGTGAGTTTACTCACTTGAAATCTAATGGAACATTGACTTCTGTTCTGAGCTTTGGGATGCAATGAGTTATCAAACCCATCAGAGCTCTCTTTAGGCTAAATGTTCCCAATCCAGCTGAAAGTGAGAAGACATTCAGTCACCAGTATTTTATACCTGAAATTGCGTCAGTGAATTTTGTAGACCCATTTGTCTTAAAAACACAACAAATAGCTAGGCATGGAAGATTTTGAAAAGTTTTACAATAGCAAGAGCTCTAGAATGAGATACTGCCTTAAGAAATTTTCTTTTAAAGTTGCGTGCCAGTGGCTCACGCCTATAAGCCTAGCTACTCAGGAGGCTGAGATCTGAGGATGACAGTTCAAAGCCAGCCCAGGCAGGAAAGTCCGTGAGACTCTTTGTTTTTTTTTTTTTGGGTCCGGTCATGCGTCTGAACTCTGGGCCTGGGTGCTGTCCCTTAGCTCTTCAGCTCAAGGCTAGCGCTCTACCACTTGAGCCACAGCACCACTTCTGGCTTTTTTCTTTTTGCTTATGTGGTGTTGAGGAATTGAACCCAGGGCGTCAGGCATGCAAGGCAAGCACTCTACCACTGAGCCACCTTCCCAGCCCAGAAGTACGTTTCTCTTTTTTTTTTTTGTCAGTTGTGGGGCCTGAACTTTGGGCCTGGGCACTGTCCCTCAGCTCTTCAACTCAAGGCTAGTGCTCTACCACTTGAGCCACAGCGCCACTTCCAGCTTTTTCTGCTTATGTGGTGCAGAGGAATCGAACCCAGGGCCTCATGCATGCAAGGCAAGCACTCTACCACTGAACCACCTTCCCAGCCCAGTCCGTGAGACTCTTATCTCCAATAAACCACTAGAAAACTGGAAGTGACGCTGTGGCTCAAGCAGAAGAGTGCTCGCCTTGAGCTGAAGAGCTGAGGGATAGTGCCCAAGCCCAGAGTTCAAGCCCCACAACTGGAAAAAAAAAAAAAAAAAGAATTTTTTTTAGAAAAAAGAAGTAGAAGCCAGTACTGATGACTCATGCCTGTAATCCTAGCTACTCAGGAGCATGAGATCTAAGGATTGAGGTTCAAAGCCAGTCCGGGCAAGAAAGTCTGTGAAACTCTTCTCTGTAGTTAACTACCAAAAAAAGTCAGAAATGGAGCTGTGATTCAAGTAATAGGAGTGCTAGCTTTGAGCAAAAATGATCAGTGACAATGCCCAGGCCCTGAGTTCAAGCCCCAGAATGAGCACAGAAATACTTTTTTTTTTTGTCAGTAATGGGGCTTGAACTCTGGGCCTGAGTGCTGTCCCTCAGTTCTTCAGCTCAAGGCTAGCACTCTGCCACTTGAACCATAGCACCACTTCTGGTTTTCTGGTGGTTTATTGGAGATGAGTTTCATGGCTTTTCCTGCCTTGGCTGGCTTTGAACCGTGATCCTCAGATCTGAGCCTCCTGAGTAGCTAGGATTACAGGTGTGAGCCACTAGTGCCTGGCTCAGAAATACTTTTTTAATTAATAAAGTAATAAAAAATAACAAAAATGTAGAAAAACAAAAAATTCAGTAAAAGGAACAATGAAAAGACTATAATTAAAAATAATGTTAGTGTGAATAATATTAATAGTAATATTGGCCAATATATTTGGCAAAAGAAGATAAATTGATGCTTGCCTGATATACCAACTATATTTATCATTTTCTATTTTATCCACTAGGCAATGACTAGGAAACTGCTCAGTTTAGAAGAAAGAAAACTCCCAATACACAGCACTTTGTATTTATTTGTTTGTTTTTTTTTCCCCACGTTACTTTTCTGACTCCTGTTCTGGTCATCATTATACCAACCTGAGGAACTGGAAGAGAAAGATGCCCTAGGGATTAAGAGGGCAGCTCTGAGAGGTCTGCAGGCTGAGCTGGGGATTCCTGAGGAGCAGGTATGCACTGGTCTCCAAAAAGACATAACTAGGAGAAGCACAGGCTCAAACGCTTTTAGATGTGCTCATTGCATCTGCTGTCTTCTCCTAGCCACGACCGGGCAATGGGATCACATTCTTTATCCAAATGAGATGATTGGAAGGTGACTGCTGGGAGAGTTTCTACTTCAGCCTAGGAATCAAGTCACTAAAGTAGAGAGAAAGAACATGCTCTTTTTCACCACTACCCTGAAAAATTCTTGGTTAAAATCAATGTGTCTGAGCTCCACAGAACTGCATTTAGCCTTTTGTGTTCTCATTATGCTCATTATGTATGAAAAAAGAAACAATCCTAGACAGGAACTATAATTTCTTCTTTGCTACATGCCCAACATTTAGTTAACATTTAATCACTATGTGGCACTCAGTGGGACCACTACAATTAATTAATTAAGTTATTGTACTAAGGGGTTACAATTTGTTTATATTTTTGAGTAAGCAAATGAACTGGTTTTATCTAAAACTTTTATTCTATTACTGAGTTAACACTGAATTTATTTCCATACAGATTTCCATAAAGGATATCCTGTGTATGTTCCGGAGATATCTAAAGGCTCAATCAGATTCTGTCTGGGGAGAACACGAACTTTGCTATGTCCTGTTTGTGAGGAAAAACCTCACAGTGAACCCAGATCCCAGAGAAGTGAAAAGCTACCGCTATGTGAGCCAGCAGGAGCTGGAGGAACTGCTGGACAGGGCAGCCCAGGGCAAGGAGAAGGTTACCCCATGGTTCATAGACATTGCAGACTTCCTGTTCAAGTGGTGGAAGTCGTTGGCTGATGTGTCTCCCTTCGTGGAACCTGATAAAATATATGAACTGTGAAGTAAGGTAGGAATACAGTTCCCCAAGTAGACAACCCTCCCCTGGTGGGCAGCCCGGCAGGCAAGTGCGCGAGGACACTGTTATATAAATTGAGTGTGGAAATCCTTCAATCCCTGCCTCTAGGCTAAGTTTAAGACTAGTGCCTAATCGTACCCTTATTTCCCTTCTTAATTTTTTCCACTGCTGCTTGTATATTTATCATAAATCTTTTATGCTGGTGGCTTTTCCTGAATATTTCCTGCCCATTCCAGGGGTAGCTACACGTTCACATCAGGACTAGTTGTCCAGGTGACCTCTAACTAATGCTGTGACCATTTTTCCTTGCAGAATTACTTCATTCTAAATATACCTAGGGGGGTGGGGGAGAGGGTTGGGTGGGGGAGCAGGGGAGGATGGGATGGAAAGGGAAACAAAGGAGGAGGCTACAATGCTTGATAAGAAATGTACTCATTATCTTGCCCATGTAATTGTAACCCCTCTGTAACCCCTCACAATAAAAAAAGAAATGAATAGAAAAATATGTATACCTTTAATGTACCTAATATATGCAAAAAGAGGGGAACTTTGTTGCAATCAGGTTAAGTTTCACAAAAATAAACTATTGATGAAATTAACAGCTTTACAGCTGCTTCCTGTTTCTTTCTTTATATATTAGCTAGTACTGATTTACAACACAAAACAAAGTTTGGGGTTTTGTAAATACAGATAAAAAACTATTTGTTTTTCAAGATATGAATATTTTTGCTAAATTTTTATCATGCTTACATGTATTAAATTGTCAATTGTCCAGTTACAACTCTATGATTCACAGTCTTCATTATGGAAAGTATGTTCAAATATAAAAGCTTGAAAGTCTGGAAAAGTGAAATTTTAATTCAATGGTTTCTGTAAATTATTGTGACTAATGAACAGTTCAGTCCAGTTTTTGTTGTTGGTGGTGGTGGTGGTTGTTTTTTTTTGGGTCCAGTCGTGGGGCCTGAACTCTGGGCCTGGGCACTGTCCCTCAGCTCTTCAGCTCAAGGCTAGCACTCTACCACTTGAGCCACAGTGCCACTTCCGGCTTTTTTCTTATGTGGAATTGAACCCAGGGTCTCGAGCATGCAAGGCAAGTGCTCTACCACTGAGCCACCTTCCCAGCCCATGGTGGTGGTTGTTGTAGGGCTTGAACTCAGGGCCTGGCCACTGTTTCTGAGCTGGGATCCTTAGATCTCAGCCTCCTGAGTAGCTAGGATTATAGGCATGAGCCACCAGCACATGACAACAGTCTACTTCTCTGCAATGCTTATCAAAGATTTTGCCATTTGGATTTTGCTCATATATTTTAATGAATAAAATTTCAAGTGAAAATGTTTCTCTGAGAATTGCCTGGCCTTTTTGGGTGAAAAGACTATAACCACAAGATATGAATTTTATGATTGAATTCATACAATCACAGTAAATCGTTCTTGGTCTTATAGCTGGGTTCCATGTCTTTTTCTTGCTGTAATTCACTGGACAAATCTAGAAGTCTTCCAAGGTCATCATCTCTCATCTTTCCTGGCTGAACTTATCTGTCAATGTTCATACCAACCGTTTTTTGCCCACAGTATTGAGAAGCATTCATTTAATAAGAATTTCATCCTTCTGCCAGAAAACTCTATCTCAGGGATATTAATGATGTTTGCAATTTCGAAGACCACAATTTAGTATATTTTATCTTGTCTACTGTGCATATGTTCTTTTATATTGATGCAAATAGAACAAGACAGTTCAGACCACTGCATTTAGTGCTAGCAGCACAAATAGAAGAACATTAGAGAAAATAAAATGCCATATGAGGGCTGGGAAGGTGGCTCAGTGGTAGAGCACTTGCCTTGCATGCCTGAGGCCCTGGGTTTGATTCCTCAGCACCACATAAGCAAAAAGAAAAAAGCCGGAAGTGGCGCTGTGGCTCAAGTGGTAGAGTGCTAGCCTTGAGCTGAAGAGCTGAGGGACAGTGCCCAGGCCCAGAGTTCAGGCCCCACAACCGGACCCAAATAAAATAAAATAAAATAAAATAAAATAAAATAAAATAAAATAAAATGCCATATGATAGAAGTACATTCTTTGGTTATGAACAGAGTCTTACACCCAGAAACGACAGACTAGATAGTAAAAAAACAAACAATTCCTATAAATGAAGATTTAATCTCAGGGAAATCAATAATGACATATCTTTCTTTCTTTCTCTATACATTTACTGAGGTTTGGACTTAGGGCCTCAGATTAGCTGGATAAGCTCTTAATAACTTGAGTCGGGCCTCCATTTTTTCCTCCTTCCCTCCTTTCTTCTTTCTTTCCTTCCTCCCTCCCTCCTTCTGCCCCCCCCCCCAACTCCACTTTAGTTTGTTTCAGTCCCCTGTGTCTGATCCTCCTGAGTTTCTGGGACAGTATGTGTGTGCCACAACACTCAGTTTATTTTCTGAAATTGGTTCTTACTCCTTTTTGTTGGCTTCAAACCCTGAATCTCCAATATTCACCTTCCAAACTGGACTACAGTCATGAACCACTATGCCTTAGTTAGAAGAGACAATTCTTTAGCTAGGTGCTGGTGGCTTATGTCTGTAATCCTAGCTACTCAGGAGGCTGAGATCTGAGGTTCATGGTTCAAAGCCAGCCCAGGCAGGAAAGTCCAGGACTCTTATCTCCAATAAACAACCAGAAAGGCTGGGAAGGTGGCTTAGTGGTAGAGTGCTTTCCTTGCATGCATGAGGCCCTGGGTTCGATTCCTCAGCACCACATAAACAAAAAGAAAAAAGCTGGAAGTGGCCCAATGGCTCAACTGGTAGAGTGCTAGCCTTGAGCTGAAGAGCTGAGGGACAGCACCCAGGCCAAGAGTTCAAGCCCTACGACCGGACCCAAAAATAAATAAATAAACCACCAGAAAACCAGAAGTGCACTGAGGCTCAAGTGATAGAGCTGAGGGACAGCATCCAGGCCCAGAGTTTAAGCCCCATGACTGAGAAAGAGAGAGCGAGAGAGAGAGAGAGAGAGAGAGAGAGAGAGAATTCTTCCTTTTTTTGTCAGTCGTGGGGCTTGAAATCTGGGCTTGGGTGCTATCCCTCAGCTCTTCAGCTCAAGGCTATTACTCTACCACTTGAGCCAGAACATCACTGCCCATTTTCTGGTGGTTTATTGGAGATAAGAGTCTCAGGGACATTCCTGCCTGGGCTGGCTTTGAACTATGATCCTTAGATCTCAGCCTCCTGAGCATGAACCACCAGTGCCAGGCCTTGTATTTTTTTTTTTTTAAGAATTGTTTCTTAGGCAGGAAATGTGGCTTAGTGTAGAGTGCTTGCCTAGCATGCATAAGACCCTGGTTTGATTCATTGATACCATGTAAACATAAAATTAATAAAGTAAATGAAAAATAATCGTTAAAATTATTTTTTAAAAAGAAAAAAAGGCCAGGCGCCGGTGGCTCATGCCTGTAATCCTAGCTACTCAGGAGGCTGAGATCTGAGGATGACAGTTCAAAGCCAGCCTGGGCAGGAAAGTCAGTGAGACTCTTATCTTCAATAAACCACTAGAAAACTGGAAGTGACACTGTGGCTCAAGCGGTAGAGTGCTCGCCTTGAGCTGAGGGACAGCGCCCAGACCCAGACTTCAAGCCCCATGATGGACCAGAAAACAAACAACAAAAAAAAACATCCATAAGCTCAAGGCACACTTCAAGTAGTAGAATACATGCCTAGAAATTCCAAGGCCCTGAGTTCAAATCCTAGTACATACATACATACATACATACATACATACATACATACATACACACACATACATACATACATACACACACACATACACATAACTGGTAATTTCCCTGATGTGAAGAACTTCACACATACATAGATTTACTCAGGATAAGGCAGGATTAGAAGACCTAAAGTAGTTAATAATTAAATTTTGGACCCATATGTGCAAAGATGAAATCTAAGAGTACAATATAGCAAAATAGAAGCTGGGCACATAAATTTACATCTGTATTTCCTCCTAGTTGTGAGGCTGGGCCAGATGGTCCAGTGGCAATACAAGAAGAAAGAGAGAGAAAAAAGAGAGAGGCAGACAGAAAGAAAAACAGGAGAGAAAAGAAAGAGGGGAAAGAGACAGACAGGGATAAGGGAGGGAGAAAGGAAGGAAGAAAGAAGGAAAGAAAGGGTGGGAAAGAGAAAGAGAAAGCAAGAAGAAATAAAGAAGGGAAAGAAGGTAGGTAGGAAGGGAAAAATACAAATTTGTTTATGTATAGCAAGTGATCTATGACTTTGCTACACATACACACACACACACACTTTCTGTGCTGTGGCTTGTCTGTATAGCAAGTGATCTATGACTTTGCTACACACACACACACACACACACACACACACACACACACACACACACACACACACACACTTTCTGTGCTGTGGCTCGTCTGCTGGGCCTCATACATACTAAATCATCACTCTACCATAGAGCTGTGCCTCCAGTCCCTGTATCTATACTTCTTGGCTGTTTTGGTTGTTTTAAGACACAGTCTCAAAATACAGTCCCAGCGAGCCTTGAACTCAGGATCTTCCTGCCTCACCCTCCGTGGGTGCTGGGATCACAGAGGTGTACTACTGTGCCCAGCAAAGCCTCAATGTAATTATTTAGTCCATTTTATTGGTGCTGTGCTCTGGCTCAGACCTAGGGCTTTATCCATACTAAGCAAGCAGGCTCCAACTGAGTGACATCTCCCAAACTCCCTATGTTCATATTTCTGTACCTAGCTCTAAGGTATAGAAAGAAAGGTATTAAAAGATTAAGCTTGAGAATAGTTAAGAATGGAAACTGCCTAGCAGTGTTGCCTTCACCATGCAACATTCAGGGACAAATCAACTATTATGGCTTTGACAATCCACACACCAAGAAGGCAGGGTCTTTTGCTTTTAAGGAAGAAAACATGCAACAGGAGAAAAATCTGGCAAATTTAAGTGGAAAAGCTTGTACAAAGTAATTGGCTACTAAAAAAAAACATTGATAATATTAAATGTAAAGCAAATAAAATGTATGGCCCAGGAGTGTGGCTCTCAGCTACCAGGCAGGTAAAGATGAGGAGGATCACACTTCAAATCCAGCCAACGTGGAAAGTGGGTGATACCCATGTTGGGTCACAGCAGCAATCCCAGCTATGGAGGAAGTTGTGGTTAGAAAGCTCACAGTAGAAGGCTGGCTCCAGATATAAATATGAAACCCTAATCAAATAACAATGAAGCAAAAATAAAAAAGATTGGAGGTAGAGTGTCTCAAGTGGTATAACATCTGCTAGCAAGTACAAGTCCCCTCCTTCCAAGTGGATTGGCAGCCTTAAATATTTCAGCATCAGCCTGTGTTGGTGGCTCATGCCTGTAATCCTAGCTACTAACAAAAAGGCTGAGATCTGAGGATCTTGGTTCAAAGCCAGCCAGGGATGGAAAGGCTGTGAAACTCTTATCTCAGGAAAAGCCAATAGTGGTCTGCAGCTCAAATGGTAGAGCACTAGCTTAGAACAAAAGATGCTCAGGGACAGCACCCAAGTACTGAGTTCAAGCCTCAGGACCGGCACATACACACACACAAACTCCCAGAATTTCATCATCAAAACTCCATCAGTAGGCTGGGAAGGTGGCTCAGTGGCAGAGTGCTTGCCTTGCATGCCTGAGGCCCTGAGTTCCATTCCTCAGCACCACATAAAGAAAAAAGCCGGAAGTGGCACTGTGGCTCAAGTGGTAGAGCGTTAGCCTTGAGCTGAAGAGCTGAGGGACAGCGCCCAGGCCCAGAGTTCAGGCCCCACGACCGGACCCAAAAAACAAAAAACAAACAAAAAAAAAACTCCATCAGTAACCCCTTCATATATTTTACTCGTTGCTCATGGTAGCCTTTTCTGTTTAATTTTCCTTACCTTTTGGATTTCTGAAATTACCTGTATTTTGCCTTTACTTCTCTCCCTCCTTTCTACTTCTTACTTGGAACTCTCCTAAGAAATCAAAACAAAAATATTAAATAATCTTACTAATTCATTCAACATCTGAAAATAGATTGGTTAACTTCCTCCTTAGATACTTAAGAGAGTTTGAGAACTTCTCTTCTTTTTCCTTTTGTCTTTCATTGGGCTTAATCTCAGGACCTGGGTAATATCCCGGAGCACTTTTGCTCAAGGCTAGTGCTCCACCACTTTGAGCCACAGCACCACTTCCAGTTCATAGACTTTCCCCCCTGGGCTAGCATTGAATCCTCAATCTCAGTCTCCTGAGTAGCTAGGATTAGGGTATGATCCACCAACACCTGGCTCTTTGTTCTTCTTATTGTGGTACAACACACATAACGTTTATCATTCTCATTATGGAAGTGTACATTCAGTGGTATTAAGAACATTCATATGGTACAACTATCACCATTCTCCATCCTTAAAATGTTTTTTTTTTTAATCACCTCAACTAGAACTCTTTTTTTTTTTGGTCGGCCGTGGGGCTTGAACTCTGGGCCTGGGCGCTGTCCCTCAGCTCTTCAGTTCAAGGCGAGTGCTCTACCACTTGAGCTATAGTGCCACTTCCGGTTTTCTGGTGGTTTATTGGAGATAAGAGTCTCACGGTCTCTCCTGCCCCGGCTGGCTTTGAACCGTGATCCTCAGATCTCAGCCTCCTGAATAGCTAGGATTACAGGCGTGAGCCACCAGCGCCTGGCTTCAACTAGAACTCTTAAGACCATCAGGCAGTAATTCCTATATTTTCCCTTCCCCTGCTGCCTGAAAACCACTATTCTATTTTCTATTTTTACAAATTTGACTATTCTTGGTGTTTTATGTAAATGGAATTATAAAGAATTTTTCCTTTATGGGGCTGGGAAGGTAGCTCAGCGGTAGAGTGCATGCCTTGCAAGCATAGGCCCTGGGTTCGATTCCTCAGCATCACATAAACAGAAAAAGCCGAAGTGGCGCTGTGGCTCCAGTGGTAGAGCACTAGCCTTGAGCTGAAGAGCTGAGGGACAGCACCCAGACCCACAGTTCAGGCCCCATGACCGGCAAAAAACAAAAAACAAAAACAAAACAAAACAAAAAAAACAAAAAAGAGAATTTTTCCTTTAAATATGGCTTATACTTAATTCAATGTTTTCAAAGTTCATCCATATTGTAGTATGTGACGATTTTACTCTTTTTTCCAAGCTAAATATTTCACCACATGTATTACCATATTCTTGTGTATTCATTCATCTGTTGTTGGACATACGGTTTCCACATTTTGGCTATTGTCAACAATGTTTTTATGAACATACACATTATATATATACACACATACACACCCAGAATCTTTGCATCTCTGCTTTCAATGCTTCTGTGTATATATGCAAAAATGGAATTGCTAGATCACATAATCTAAAATTTTCATAAACTGCTGTGCAATTTTGCATTTCCATCCTCAATGCATGAAGATGCCAATTTCAAGTCATCAGCATTTCTTGGTTTATTGATACAGACATGCTAAATGGTAGATGGTAACAAATCACTGTGGTTTTCTTTTGTTTTTTTTTTGGTCTGGTTGTGGGGCCTGAACTCTGGGCCACTTCCGGCTTTTTATTTTCTGCTTATGTGGTGCTGAGGAATCGAACCCAGGGCCTCATGCATGCAAGGCAAGCACTCTACCACTGAGCCACCTTCCCAGCCCTCACTGTGGTTTTCAACAACATTTCCCTGAGGAGTAAGTGATACTGATTTGTACTTATTGTTCATTTCTGTGTCTTCTTTGAAAAGACAGTACTTAGGTCTTTTTTTTTTTTTTTGTCAGTCGTGGGGTTTGAACTCTGGGCCTGAGCACTGTCCCTCAGCTCTTCAGCTCAAGGCCAGCGCTCTACCCCTTGAGCTACAGCGCCACTTCCGGTTTTCTGGTGGTTTATTGGAGATAGGAGTCTCACGGTCTCTCCTGCCCGGGCTGGCTTTGAACCGCGATCCTCAGATCTCAGCCTCCTGAGTAGCTAGGATTACAGGCGTGAGCCACCAGCGCCTGGCAGTACTTAGGTCTTTTGAATTGGAATTTGTTCTTTTTGCTGCTGAGTTTTGAGATTATTATTGATAGCAGTCCTTTTTCATACATGGGACTTGCAATGTCATTCTCTAAGCTGCCTTTTCACTGTTAATAGTAGGTTTTAACTTTGATATAGTCCATTTTTGCTTTCACTGACTGTGTTGTGAATATTATATCCAATACAAGGTCATGAAGATTTTCCTGTTTTGGGTCTTGTGTTCCAGTATTCCTTTTTCTTTGGGTGGCTGTTTTGGGAAACCAAGAGTTGGTCTCTAAGTCATGAGCCTCCTTGAGGTCTCGGCTTCCTGATGCTGGTGTAAAGTGTGTGCCACTCCTCCCAGACTCCAATACTTTTTGGTTTTTTGTAATGTGGTTGGCTAAATCCAATCTTCTCTGCCTAGTTTTCCCAAACTAGTTGTTGGACTGTCTTTTTCAAATCGTTGATCTTGTGCCTACATGCAGAAGGATTTATTTCTGGGTTCTCTATTCTATTCCATCTGTCTGTCTTTATGACACAAGTATAAGGTCTTTCTTACTGTTGTTCTATAGTGCTTTAAAATAAGAATATGTAAGACCCCCAATATTGTTTCAAAATTGATTGGGCTATTTGGCGTCCCTAGAAATTCCATACAAACTTTAGGATTTTTGAATGTTATTTCGTCTTAGCAATATTGCCTACCAATCTATGAACATATATTTCTTTCCTTTGGGAGGGGGTCAGTTTATGCTCTGTTTTTCTCTAGTTTTCAGCATACAAATATTTCATATCCTACTTATTCCTATTTTATTCCCTTAGGCCACTAAAAATATAATTTTTTTGGATTGGTCACTGGTGTATACAACTACTTCATGTTGCAGTTATATCCTATAACTTTGTAGAAATCCTTTATTAATAACAGTTGTAATCGTCTATGGTTTTCTACATATGAAGTCATAGACTATGGATTTTTTTTTTTTTTTTTTTTGGGTCCGGTCGTGGGGCCTGAACTCTGGGCCTGGACGCTGTCCCTCAGCTCTTCAGCTCAAGGCTAGCACTCTACCACTTGAGCCACAGCACCACTTCCGGCTTTTTTCTTTTTGTTTATGTGGTGCTGAGGAATCGAACCCAGGGCCTCATGCATGCAAGGCAAGCACTCTACCACTGAGCCACCTTCCCAGCCTAATATGGATATTTCTTTCCTTCATGCTCTTGATGTGATTTACTTTTCTTGTTTAATTGCGCTAGCTAAGTTCTCCAAAAATATATTGAAAAAAAGAATGTAGAAAGCTGGGCGCTGATGGCTCAGACCTGTAATCCTAGCTACCCTGGCGGCTGAGATCTGAGGATCACAGTTCAAAAATAGCCTGGGTAATTAAACACCAGAAAACCGGAGGAGACACTGTAGCTCAGGTGGAGCACTAGCCTTGAGCTGAAAAGCTCAGGGACAACACCCACGCCCAGAGTTCAAGCCCCACAACTGACCAAAAACATCCCCCAAAATGTAGAGTAGAAATTCATACTTTTCTCCTGACCTGAAATGTCTTTTGATAGGTTTGCTGTGAGTTTTGGCATATATAAACTCGATTACGTTGAGATAATTTGGTAGTTGAATGTTGGAAGGGGTTTACTGACCCAAACATCCCAATAGGTTTGTTCACTGTTTCCTAATGAGTCAGTTCTGCTAGGGTTGTGTTTCTAAAAACTTTACCATTTTCTGTTATCCAATTTGTTTCAGTATACTTATAGCACTTTTATAATTTCTAATAGACATGCTCTTTTAGTAATTCTGAGTCTTCAAATATACATGTTATCAACTACAGATACTTTTGTTCATCTTTCCAAAGTATCAGTTCCTGGTTCCACTGATTTATGCTTTTTCTATTCTCTATTTTACCTTTGCTATAATCTTCATTATTTTTTCTGGTGGCTTCTAAAAATTAGTTCCTTAAAATGTAAGGTTAACTGTTGACCTGGAATCTTTTTCTGTTATAAATTTCTCTCAGAGCACTTTTGTATTAATTCAAGATATCCCAATAAAGTTACACACACTGAAATGTATAAACGACAGAAATTTCTTTTCCTTCTAGTTCTGAAGGCTCCAAGTCTAGTTCAGGGTACCAGCATGACCACTCCACTTTCCCTAGCTTGTAGGTATTCACATCTGACTAGGGGAAGGAGTATTTTATATATATAGTACACAGAAATTTTTCATGGCATCTCATAAACCAGTATCTTTTTCATTTGTCTTAAGGTATTTCCTAATGCCCTGTGATTTTTTTTTCCTCCACTGGTTGATCTGTGTTAACTTACACACATTTGTAAATTCTCCAGCATAACTTATTACCCTAAGAGCGAAGACATTTGCTTGACATCTTTCTAAATCTACTAGACTTATTTTGTGGCCTAACAAACTACCTACCAGGCACCAATGGCTCATGCATATAATCCTAGCTACTCAGGAGATCTGAGGATTGAGTTTCAAAGCCAGCTTGGGCAGGAAGATCTATGAGGTGGTTTATCTCTATAATCAACCAGCAAAAAGCCAGAAGTGGCACTGTGGCTCAAGTAGTAGAGTGTAGCCTTGAGCAAACAAAGCTCTGGGACAGTGCCAAGGCCCTGAGTTGAAGTCCCAGAACCAGCACACATGAAAAAACCCAAACCCTACCTGAGAACCCATTTGCACCTAAAGAAATGGATTTGAAGTTGGGTACAGTGTTCTATGTCTTTTGGAGGGAATGGTTTGTTATGAAGTTCTGATCTTTTACATTTTCTTATTTCTATTTGCTTGTTTATCAAGAAAAGAAAGTGGGGTACTCATCACCTTCTATTTGACTTGTTTATATGAAATTTTTAGGCACATGCTTGCAATTGTTAAATCAGTATGAACATTTTATTTATATACATAATGTTCTCCCTTGTTCCTGAAAGGAGAAAAGTACTCTCTTCTCTCCCTGTTAATTTGCTGGCTTAGGAACCCAGTGCAGTGATAAGCTTGAAATATAAACCTACTATTTCTAAGCTCGTGTTTTTCTTTCTCTAGGAATTTGTAGTTACGGTCTAAATTCTTCAGAACATGCAATTGTTATTCAAAGTCCTTATCCTTAGAAATAATCCTTATTCTGAAACATTTGGCTCCTAAATGTGGAAGCAGTCAGTGGATCTTAGGAGTGTGTGTGTGGCTAATGTGGTAGAGTAGTTGATTAGCAAGGGTTAGGTCCCAAGTTCAAATTCTAGTATCACCAAAAGTCCTTATGTGAGCCAGGCTACCTGGACCTTCCAATAATAGATGTCCATCTGTTTGTGCACTTCCACCACAAAAAAAGGCAATCAGAACACAGAATTCTAAATACAGAAGACAAGGTCATTGGTGCCCACTCCATTTCTTATAAGCAACTATAGGAATGTATCTCCTGGTGACAGTACTTGGGTTGAGGTCTGGTTAAGTCCTAAGTCTGAAACTGACCATCCGATTCTACCAGCACAACTGTCCAAGTTAAAAAAAAAAAAAAAAAAGATCCCTAGTACTTCCTATTCTACCATCTTTTCCTAATGGCACTTAAATTTGAATGTCTTTTGTTGAAAGAGGATATTCCAGAAAGGCCCTGCTGGTCCCAAACTTGCGATCTTCCTGTCTCTAGAATGTGAGATTAAAGGGGTGTATTACCACACCTGCCTGAATAGCTCTCCCCAAACATGCAGACCTTCAACACTGTACACACATTTACGTATAAAACGAAAAATCTTAAAATTGTATTACAAAAACCAAGGAATAGTCAGATAAAGGTAAACTCTGAAAGTACTCTAGGTGGTAAATGACTTGCTAAAGGGAACAGTTCTTTTTAAACTATATACAATGTTAGTGGCTAATAATGTTACTGTTTCATAGTTAAGGAGGACTTACTGTGTTTGAGAGTTTTGTGTATACCTTACAATTTTATCCACTTAAATCTGAAAACAGACTAACATTGGAGGCAGCTTGTGTGGAGGGGTTAGAATATTGTTTTATTGAACATGTAGTTTCCAGCAATGGTCTGGTTACATTTAATTGTTGTAATAATTTAGGCTATTTATTACCAAAAAAGTATTTGTTTTAAAAAAATAAAACAAAAAGCTATGTGGATTTTCTTTTACATTTGGCCAAATCAACAGTGGTCTATGACTGAATCAGAAAAGAGCTAAGTAAGTCAAAATTATTTTCTTCTAGAAATTTATTTTGGATAAAATAGTTGAAGATGATTACAGTAATATATTGTACAAGAAGTCTAGAAAATAACTTACAAGAGTATTTTAAGCACAGGGTCTGACATACTTACAAACATGTTTGCTCCCAAGTATGTCAGTTGGCAGCCTCCTTCCTATGCCCACTCAACAGAGAAGCTTTTGTCATAAAACCATGCTTTTCACATATAATGAACCAAAGCTTCCCTTTGCTTCATCAAAAGCAACTGAGCCACACCTATCTTTCCAGTTCTGCAAATAGGAAGGAACAAACACTTGACTAAATGTAGAAACACTGCCCTCTCAAACATTTATAATTTATGCAGACATAAATTTCCTGCACATATACAGTTCTCTTCAGCAGAGCAACAAGTACATTTTTGTTACTTCCATTGTTTGTTTCAGTTAATAGACCATTCCCATTTTATAAAAAGACTACAATAGTCTAGCCGAACGATGTAAACCAAAAAGGACACTATCTCCTGTCTTTTTTACCAGCTTTCCTCTTCCCTGAGAGTAAGTGCTTGGGTTTCATATCAAATACATGTCTATCTGCTTCTCCTTTCTTCCCCAAGCGATTCATCTTCTTCTGAGCATTCTTCATCATAGTCTTGGCTTTCTTAACCATCTACAAAGGTGAAAACACAAATAATTAAAATCACATTTTCACTGTGTATTTTAACTAGAAGGTACTAGTCTTAATAAAAGACCAGGTCTATTCTGTGCAGACCCGTAAAACTCAGTCACTGGTTTCCCTCAGGCTCACCATAATGCAATGCAATCTATGAAGGACAAGAACATTCTAGACCTACATTACAGAATTATCTAACTCCTTACACCAACTAACACAATAAAATTCAGGCTCATAAGAAAATACCACTCATATCTTTTTTTTTTTTTTTTTTTTGGGGGGGCGGGGGGGTCCGGTCATGGGGCCTGAACTCTGGGCCTGGGTGCTGTCCCTCACCTCTTCAGCTCAAGGCTAGCACTCTACCACTTGAGCCACAGCGCCACCCACTTCCAGCTTTTTTCTTTTTGCTTATGTGGTGCTAAGGAATCGAACCCAGGGCCCTCATGCATGCAAGGCAAGTGCTCTACTACTGAGCCACCTTCCCAGCCCCTCATATCTTCTTGACAAGTGGCAACATTAAGATTTTAGTGGCCAACACTTCGTAGTCTCAGTACTTGGGAGGGTGAGGCAGGAAGACTGTTTGAGGCCAGCCTACACTATATTTGGAGGCGTCATCTCAAAAATACCCAACATTTCCAGATGAAAATGGCATTGTGGGATGAAAAACTAACATCTCCATTAAAAAGACTGCATGCTAGTTCACACACCTACGGATACACACACACACACACACTCATTCTCCTATATCCAAATTTTCAAAATGCTAAAACCATTTTTTTTGGTGTTTCTTAAAAAGGTCTTTCATCAGAAGAGACTTATATGTCTGCAAAAAAATAATACAAATCGTGACAGTGACCCAAGCTACGAATCTGAGGAAAAAAATACCTTCCCATGTGAAGACAAGTACCTGTTTGATCACTTGATCAAACGGGTTCCTTGGGCTGTTCTTCATGGGTGGTTGTTATGACTGAGGCCTCCTGGTGCTGAGAGAAGCCACCTTAAGGTAACCAGTGCCTACTCCCAGACTCTTGGTACTTTTGAGACTATGTTTGTTTATCTTCCAAAATATAACATTAGAGAATGGTCCACCCAGGACACCTGTGCAAAGGCACTCAACTCTCCCTGGCAGAAGGTTATCTCTAAAGGATGCCACGAAATGGAGGGATTGATGGATCCAACTCTCTGCCCATAGCTCCTGCTCCTCCAAACACCTGCCATTTGCCTGAGCCAATCTGTAATAAGCAACAGGCATTCTTAATTCCTGGTATTATACATCATCAGGACTAACCTTGACATCTCGAAGACCAGAGACATCACGTGGAGTTCGAGAACAACTTCGACTCCGGGATATAGAAGAAGGTGGAAGGGATTCCTCCCGCTTTCTTTTCCTAGTGACGCTCCGAGATCTTCGTGCTTGAACTGCATAATGGGCCTAAATGTATAGAAAACAAATCTCAATGTAGAAACACAAGTAAAATTTGAAAATAAGGCATGAGAAACACAAGTAAAATAAGAAAACAAAGATGTTTCCTCCAAATGTCAACAATTCCACAGTGAATGACTTGAATGTGAGTGAAGTATGTGAAATCTCAAACAATGAACTCGAAAGAACAATAAGTGACTAGTGAAATTAAAGAGGACATGTATTAGCACCCAAATGAATATAAAGATACAACATACATACAAGAAAATGGAACTAGGAAACTTGAGGGGATCAAAGGAGTTAGGATAGATGGGGAAAGAATGATGGAAGGGGTGAAAATAACCAAGATGCTTTGTATATAAATTAACATGTTGAATCAAAATCCTTTTGCAAAGATCAATACAAAAAAAAAGGACTGCAAATAAAACATGTACGACCTCTGAGGACATCACAAAGACTGTAAATCATGATGTTGACAGGATAAAATTCCCCAATGACAGATTTCTCAGAATGTGTCTCCACTGTTAAGACTGTAGCTGAAACCAGTCTCACACACTTACATCTTCCTTATTGTCCATGTCAACACCAAGTCCACGCATCTCATTCTCCAAGTCTGCCCGCTGAACCTGAAAAACAACCAGAAGAAAACCACCTTGGCTTTTTCGTTTTGCTTCTTTGAAATAAGGTCTTGCTAGATGTAGGTCAGGATGCCGTGGAACAAACTATCCTCTGTCTCAGCCTCCCTAGAGCTGGGATTATAAGCATGTACTACCATGTCTGGCTCAAGAAACCTGTTTTAAAAGTGAAAATTAGTCTGATGAAATGTTAAGAAAAATTTAAGGGAAAATGTACATGTGATACTCATATATATTTTGGTTTTCATCTATAGTTTCTGCCTCATACCTCCAACAGTCCTTGTTATTTCCTAAATGTCTAGAATACTGAAGTTGAGGTATTTGGCCTTTAGTCCTTGGTTCCTGCAGCAGCTTTAGAAGTCAGAGGTAAAGCAATCTTTTGTTACTACTACAATGCTTCCAATCTCAAAAAAGTGTGGGATGGGAGGGGAAAACTGGGAGTGAAGGGAAGGGTGACAGTGTCCAAAAAGAAATATACTCTTTACCTGAATTCTGTAACCTGTCTGTACATCAACAACAAAAAGAACTCTTTGAGAACTCCTGCCTCCTCTCAACCATTCATTTTCCTCCTCAAGTAAACTATTCCTTATTTTTCCCAAGGAAGTTCATACAAATAAAAAATAAGCAAGGCACTGTAGAGCATGCTTGCAATCCCAATATTTGGGAAGCAGGGAGGATGATTTCTTGCTCAAAGCTGGCCCTGGTTACAAAGAGTTGGATGCCAGCCTGGGCTACATAGCAGAACTGTCTGAAAAAGCAGATTTAATCTAATCTTCCTCTCATGTTTGGCTTTGGAGCTGGACATCAAGAAATTTTCTATCGGGGTTGGGAAGGTGGCTCAGTGGTAAAGCGCTTGCCTTGCACGCCTGAGGCCCTGGGTTCGATTCCTCAGCTCCACATAAGCAAAAAGAAAAAAGCCGGAAGTGGCGCTGTGGCTCAAGTGGTAGAGTGCTAGCCTTGAGCTGAAGAGCTGAGGGACAGTGCCCAGGCCCAGAGTTCAGGCCCCACGACCAGACCCCCCTCCCCCCCCCCGCAATTTTCTATCATTTTAAGCTGTACAACTGCAAAATGCTTGAATTTACTTGTATTAGTGCTGACCTGGTAAGTGAAATCACCAGGAAAGGGCAATACTCCAGATAGAAAGTTATAGGTAAATCATCTTCTCCAAGTCAATAAACACCAACAAAGTATGTAAAATATTATACCCATGAACAGGCTGAAAGTTATGTTTAGAAATGATTTAGCTAAGAATCTAATTTGAAATGTAGAGGTTTTGACTTTACATAACATGAAACTTGCCTTCTTAGCAGTTCGAGGCATCCTGGGTCCCTGTGTATTCTTTTCTTTGGATTGCAGAATTTTCAACTTCTTTTTTTCTCTAATTTGTTTTGCCAATTCTCGGATTTCCATCATTTCCTCATCTTCACTTTCAGACTCACTGTCATACTCTCCAGCAGCTGTTTTTAGTTCTTCTTCCTTTTCTAACTCTTCCAGTTTCTTTAGAAAGAGTCATAATTAAATAAAGTTACAGAGTACAATTTCTAAACACATGGCAAAGTGTTTATGGGAAGGATGTTCCTCTACATCTTAGAAGATACAATAAAGCACAGTTTAGAAGACAGAAAAGCATTCTGTAACAAAAGGGATAAAAATCTGCACACAGGCAGCCTGTTGGTACCCATCCATGCCATTCTACTTTCTTCAAACTAAACTTCAGGAACATTGCAAACAGATATCTAATACCCAAACAAAATCTCACTAGCTAAGAAGTTAGTGAAAATGCTCTGTGTATATGTGTGTGCACGCATGTGCCCGGGCCAGCTTTAAAACACCATCCTCTTATCTCAGCTTCCTGAGTAGCTAGGATTTCAGGCAAGAGCCACCAACAGCAGGCAAAATGAAAAACTTGAAAGTATATTTATCTAAACAATACGAACAAATGTTCAACAACAGACAGATTGTGCCCATGTCCTGAGCATTGAAAACACTGAGGAATTAAGGCTGAGAGGGAATGGGCCTGTTCTGTACAGGCCGAGGAAATGTGGTGTGACACAGAGGAGATATGTTCATGAAGCAGAGCAGAAGACTTTAACAAAAAGAAGTGACATGACCACCCATGTCTGGAGGAGGAAGACAATCACATACACTAAGAAAAAGCAAATAGGGAGGAGAGCATGAGGCAGGAGAAAGATAGTAGTGACTGGTCAGAGTTCTAGTTAAGAATGGATCTGAAAACACAGATTCTTGGCCAAGAACTAATCCTGCCCCCCACCCACCCCGACCTTAGACTGGAAGGGTCAGTAGGCCATAGTAAAACTGGAGACCAGTTGATACCCGTGTCAATTTTCTTGATAAGATAATGTGGTGCAACCTGTTGGACTAGCAGAAGGAAACATGGGCAGGAAGTCTAATAGAAAAAGTCTAATAGAAAAATCTGAACTAGTGACAGGAGCTACGGCTCGGCACAGATGTCAGTGGGACTGATACATTACATTACAGGTCAGTGTGAAAACCGTAGGCATCTCCAAGACCAGGTGGGACAAGAGGAGTCAGTGGAACAAGTAACAGAACAAAGAGGTGGTGACAGAGGATCTCTCAGAGTGAGAACAGATCTCGTAGAACAGAGCATAGAAAACAAGTGGGGGAATGGAACTGGAGGTGCAACTCACACAGTAGAACATCTATGGAGCAAGAGCATGAGACTGAGTTTAAACACAGTACAAAAACCACAATTAAACAAAAAAGTACCAGAGATCTGTGTGTGTGTGTGGGGGGGGGGGGGGGGGGGGGGGGGAAGGGTGGTGGTGGTGGTGGGAGGAATGCTGAAAGCAATGGGAGCAGAAAGAGAAAGAAACAGGCTAGCAAAAGTTGTGCCTGTATCTTCAGTAGCTGTAAAAACAACATATAAAAAAAATCACAAAACATTAAATGTAATACAGACCTTCATGATTGCAGGATCAATATAATCAGCAACATTGTGTCCTTCCCAGATCTCTGGTATTTTATCATACTTCTCAGATGAATTCATTAAATCCCAGTATTCTAGAGTTAAAAAGTTATATTCATGGTAGTTTCTAATATCCTCAAGTGCCATGTGCCCAATATGAGTTATAACATGTCAAATCAAGTCCCTCTAGAAAGATACATAATTCTCAATGTTGCATAAGGTATTAACAATATCACAAACACGAGCTCAGCATAATCCCTTCATATAAAATCAACAAGGGGCTAGGAATGTGGTTTAGTGGTAGAGTGCTTGCCTAGAATGCATAGGGCCTTAGTTTTGATTCCTCAGTACCATATAAAGAAAAAATAAATAAAATTAATAAAATTAAAGTCAACAGAAAACAGCCTGAAAGACATTTAACAGAGCTCTATCAACATGAAACTTTAATCTCTAAGAACTCAAAACCTAACAAATATGCCAGAATTTTACTCATTACTGTAGGTAATGCAGGTAATCTGAGGGGATAGGTGGGGGTTAGGACAGAAGGGGTGTGTGTGTGTGTGTGTGTGTGTGTGTGTGTGGAATGATGGAAGGGGTAACATTGGAGCAAGGTGCATTATACTCATAAACTGACAAGTTGAATTGAAATCTCTTTGTACAACTAAAGATATTTTTAGAAAATAAAGAAATATTTAGGGCCGGGAAGGTGGCTCAGTGGTAGAGCGCTTGCGCTTGCCTTGCATGCATCAGGCCCTGGATTCCATTCCTCAGCACCACATAAGCAAAAAGTTGCTCGAAGTCGCGCTGTGGCTCAAGTGGTAGAGCGCTAGCCTTGAGTTGAAGAGCTGAGGGACAGTGCCCAGGCCCAGAGTTCAGGCCCCACGACCGGAGCCCCCACCCAAAAAAGAAATATTTAAACCCAAAAAGTTAAAAAAAGTCCTTTCTGAAACAGTTCAGATAAAACCGGCTTTGCACAATACTTATAACATCATAGTGCTTACTTTGAAGATCTAAAATATAATCATCTCCCATTTCCAGCTCAAGATCTCGTTCCTGCAATGGGGGAAAAATTTTTTTAATTAAATTACCTTTATTTCACTTTTTCATCCCCAACACCCTTCCCCTTCCTTTCCACACAGAAGTAATTAGTGCCTTCTCCATTTTTTTTCAGTATCTATTGGATTTCACTTCTATGTCTAAAAGGAAAACTGTCTTTAGGTTATATATCATCTATTAAAAAGCACCGTAAGAGCAAAGACTTTGGTGAGGAATTCACCTCCATGTCCTAGAACTGTACATGACCGAGTGCTCCTCAAGCATACTCTACGTGTGTCCACTGAGCCAGGACGCTGTCACTGTGGACTGCTCCCTCCCCATAAGAAACCCAGAAAAAGTTACAACAACATACCCTTTTCTTCTTGGGCTCCTCAACTTCCATTCTCTTCCTTCGAGCGACTACTCCTTCTGGGATGAAAGGAGGCCTCTCCTATGAAGATATTGGAAATACTTATGTGAGATGCTGTGATAAATGTAAAAATAACTTAAACCAAATAACTAGAAATAAATACTGTCTATAAGGGAATATAAAATCATATCCAGATTCACTTATAAAAATATGATCCAAAAAATTACACAATAAGAGCAATAACTGTAGATTTATTATGACGACATACTAAAACAGAAACCAGTATACATGAGAATTCAAAGAAAAGATAATCAGGGGGCCGGGAAGGTGGCTCAGTGGTAGAGCACTTGCCTTGCATGCATAAGGCCCTGGGTTCAATTCCTCAGCATCACATAAGCAAAAAGAAAAAGCCGGAAGTGGCGCTGTGGCTCTAGTGGTACAGCGCTAGCCTTGAGCTGAAGAGCTGAGGGACAGTGCCCAGGCCCAGAGTTCAGGCCCCACAGACCCAAAAAAGAAAAAAGAAAATATAATCAAAAACTCTGAGATAAATGAGTATCATTTGAAAACAAAGTTGCATAGCTATCTCTACTCTTCCTTTAGGACAAAATAAAGCAAAAACTTCCATCCCTTTTAGAGGGGTGTGTGTGTGTGTTGCATAGCTATCTCTACTCTTCCTTTAGGACAAAATAAAGGAAAAATTTCCATCCCTTTTAGGGTGTTTTAGGGTGTGTGTGTGTGTTTTAGGGTGTATGTGACAAAATAAAGGAAAAACTTCCATCCCTTTTAGGGGTGTGTGTGTGTGACAAAATAAAGGAAAAACTTCCATCCCTTTTACGGTGTGTGTGTGTGTGTAGGGTGTGTGTGTGTGTGTGTGTGTGTGTGTGTGTGGTGTGTGTGTGTGTGGTGTGTGTGTGTAGGGTGTGTGTGTGTGTAGGGTGTGTATGAGTGTGTGTAGGGTGTGTGTGTGTGTGTGTGTGCGTGTGTGTGCGTGCTATCCCTCCAGCTCAAGGCTAGCACTCTACCTCTTGAGCCACAGTAACACTTCTGGCCTTTTCTGCTTATATGTTGCTGAGGAATTGAACCCAAGGTCTCATGCATGTAAGGCAATCACTCTACCACTGAGCCACCTTCTTACCCTAGAGGTAATTTTTTTTTTTTTTGGTCCGGTCGTGGGGCCTGAACTCTGGGCCTGGGCGCTGTTCCTCAGCTCTTCAGCTCAAGGCTAGCACTCTACCTACTTGAGCCACGGCACCACTTCTGGATTTTTTTTCTTTTTTGCTTATGTGGTAGTGAGGAATGGAACCCACGGCCTCATGCATGCAAGGCAAGCGCTCTACCACTGAGCCACCTTCCCAGCCCCTAGAGGTAATTTTTTAAAAAGGACATAAATATGCAAGTACACAGGAAAAATACTTTTCTTTTTTCCTGATACTAGGGCTTGAACATGGTGCCTTGCAGTCTTGCTTTGCTCAAGGATGGTATTCTACCATCTTAGCCATACATGTACTTCTAGCTTTCTGCTGAAGAGTCGCTGAAGCCTGGCACCAGTGGTTCACTTTTGAGAGGTACTTGAGAAGATGAAACCTGAAAACTGAGGTTCAAAGCCACTCCTGGTCATGAAAGTCTGTGAGACTCTCATCTCCAATTAACCGCCAAGAAAGTCGAAGCTGTGGCTCGAGTGGTGGAGTGCTAACTTTGAGTAAAAAAGCTTAAGGATAATGCCCAGGCCCTGAGTTCAAGCTCCTGTACCAACACTCACATCTACAAACACCAGCACCCAGGCCAAATTCAAGCTTCAGTACCAACACACACTCACACAGTCATCTCTCTCTCCCAAGGATACAGACATAAATTTGCAATAACAATAGTACTCAGGTATAAATGTGCACTAACTATATAGCTAGTATAAATAAATTTTAAAAATGCTTTTATATCAAATAAAAACCACTTCTGAGAGGATCAATAGGCACGGTAAGTTAAATGTAACTGGTAAACTGAGAGGCAGGTTTAACCTAGCCTCTCCCTTCTTTAGTCTTTACCACATCCACAAATCCTATTATAAGAAACCGAAGTGTATGAGACTCATTTGGGTACATATGTAACTAGATTTGCAGCCCCAAGAACAGACATAGGGTTGCATTTACTGGCAATATAAGAACTGTACTCTGCCTCTCTTTTTTTTTCTTGGTGCATGTGAAGCAAGCATGATACTCCAGCTCTTTTGTTTTTCTCAAGGGTTTTATTAACTTTTCCACAGCTGGCCTCAAACTCATTATCCTGTCTACATTTCCCAAGAGGAAATGCTAGAATTAAGAATTACTGGCATGAACCACACCTGACTATAATAAATATAACTTAGAGGTACCCTCTGGAGGCCTTCTTACCTTATCATCTCTCTTGTTTGGTAGCGCTAAATGCAATCTGTTCAGCACCTCATTCACTTTATTTCCTTTCATTTTGGTTTCCACCCGATGAGCTAATAGTCTATCACAAGCCTGACGAAGTATAAAAGCAAGGCACATAGTCATAAAGACATACAACATTCCTGCCACACATTCCAAGGAAGGATCAGGTCAGCTTTGTTTGGAACTTAAGTGTACATTTTTCCACAAGTAATCATTCTGAGGAAGGCTTCTCTGAGAAGAACCACTCTTTGTAGGCCAAGGGCCAACCAAGACAAAATAATTAGGCAGTGCCCATGTCCCATGCTAGGCCTCATTCCCAAGATTAGTGACCCTCTTTGCAGAGTGCAGACTTGAGAGCTGTCTACCTGTCCTTCTGTACCTACATGTGACATCCCTGTGGGATAATGGCAACTTGAGCAATTTTCAGGTAAAAATAGTATGGAGGAATAGAAAACAAAGATGGCCTGTGAAACAAATTAGTCAAGCTGTTCCTGCCTTTCAGACTACTTCTATTTTTGAACAGATTCCATGAAAGATACACTCTTCTATAGTTGCTATGGAAAAGTTGCTATTAGAAAAGTCACAACAGTCCTTTAAATCTATTTCCTACAGTGAGAATTATAAATTACACTTGTCTTTCCTTATCCACTGGGGCCTTATCTATGGATACAAACATTCATAGATCAAAATTAATTGAAGAAAATCTTCACTACACACTATTCTTTCCTGTCATCACTCTCTTAAAATACAGAAAATCCTCACATCATTTACAATGCATAAGGTATCATGATAAGTATGATTTAAAGCATGTAGAAGTATGCACCCAAGATACATGAAATCATTATATCATTTTTTTATAAAAAGCCTAGCTTCTACAGATTTTGGCATCCACAGGCACAAGGGAGAGATAGCTTTGGAAACAATAACTGTTTCTCTCCAAATGCCACTGGGTAGGACAGGGCCTAAATGTTCTCTGTATCAGATTCTTCTTACGGTGTTGCACTCCTATCTGGCTATGTGAGCGTTTTGTAGCTTCTAAAATAAAAGTGATTTTCCCCATAACCTTTTCTATAACAAAAACCGTATTACTGCAGTTTGATTAAAGAAGTACTGACCTCTGTCTTAACTTGAATAACACCTTCCTCAGTCAGGGTGCTGGTCTCAATTACAGGGAATCCTTCAGCCTTCAAATCTATAAATATTTTCTGGGAATGCAAGAGAAAAATGAATTGTTCAACATCTTTAACTTATTTTTAATTGTTGAAGAGCAGACATCAGAAATTATTTTTTTCCTATACTTTTCTGTGATTAAAAAAAAAAAAAAAAAAAACATGTTGGGCATTGGTGGCTCACACCTAACTACTCAGGAGGCTGAGCTGGGGACTGAAGTTCAAAGCCAGTCAGGGAAGGAAAGTCTATGAGACTCTTATCCTCCAATTAACCACCAGAAAACCAGAAGTGGCATTGTGGCTCAAAGTGGTAGAGTCTCGTGAGGAAAAACGCAGAGAATGCGCACAGGCACAGTTCAAGTCAGATGACTGACAAAAAAATAAACAATGGTAAGTATCAAACCAGACTACAGTCAAATAAAATCTGAAGCTTTACACATGACATTTTTTTTTTTTTTGTAGGTCGTGGGGCTTGAACTCTGGGCCTGGGCGCTGTCCCTCAGCTCTTCAGCTCAAGGCGAGCGCTCTACCACTTGAGCTACAGCGCCACTTCTGGTTTTCTGGTGGTTTATTGGAGATCGGAGTCTCACGGTCTCTCCTGCCCGGGCTGGCTTTGGACCGTGATCCTCAGATCTCAGCCTCCTGAGTAGGTAGGATTACAGGCGTGAGCCACCAGCGCCCAGCTTTACACATGACATTTTATGTAATCTAATTTCCTAAAACAGAAATTCAAGCAAGATCATGATCATTTTTTCTTTTTCTGAGACCTTGCCGAATTACGTGGCCCACAAATCATGACCTAGTGCAGGATGGCTCTGATCTCATCATCATCTTCCCGCCTCAGCCTCCTAAGTATTAGGATCATAGGGCTGCAATCATGACCAGACAAGAACAGTTTTTAAAAATGTTCTCAATGCTATTTCTTACTTAAAAAAATTCCAGTCTCAGGGGCTGGGAAGGTGGCTCAGTGGTAGAGCACTTGCCTTGCATGCATGAGGCCCTGGGTTTGATTCCCAGCACCACATAAGCAAAAAGAAAAAAACCGGAAGTGGCGCTGTGGCTCAAGTGGTAGAGCGCTAGCCTTGAGCTGAAGAGCTGAGGGACAGCGCCCAGGCCCAGAGTTCAGGCCCCACGACCGGACCAAAAAAAAAAAAAAAAAAAATTCCAGTCTCTATAGCTCAACAGAATTACTTAGAAAACACACCAACAGTTAAAAGTCTAGAAACAAAGGATTTGGGTTGTGTGTTCTCTAATGCCCCATTTAGATCTAATCACACATGTGATCCTACTTCAGACAGGTAAACAAAGCATATTGAAGGCACTGATGAACAAGGTCTACTTCCATTACCACAGGGATCAAAACAGTGGCTTAGAGAAAACTAGGGTCTAAGCACCAATTCTGTTATCTAGCAACACATAACCAAGGAGTTAGCTAGTCCCTGAGCCTACTTGTGTATGTGATTAAGACTGTCATGTGCTATCAACCAGTGGTAAGTCACATTAGAAGGCTAATTAATAAAGCAGGCTCTAAAATAGTGTTGACTGAATAGTAAGATGGCATGCAATATGCACTTGCTTCCCAATCTCCTGAAATCTCAACAACAGATAATACAGGAATGGCATATACTATTAGGGCTTAGGTGACCAAGTGACCCCACTTTCCTACCACATTGGGGCAGTACCCCATGACATAGGCTTACCTTCACTGAACAAAGTGGGGTTTCAAAAGGATTACCTCACTTCCTTTCCACACAGCTGGTAAGTGAACAACTGGCATTTGAGCCTGTCTAACCTCAAAGCCTTGAGTTATCTGGTTTCCCACTTCACCTCTGGTGCTATTTATTCTCTTCTTAATCCTCCCATACATACTCTTTAGACCGAAAACCTGAGATTACTTAAAAATACAAATTATTATGTAAATAAGACATATTAATTCTCCAACATCAATGTTCAGATAATTAATAACTTAAAGAATGTCCTATAGTGCTCTGAGAAAAGTGATGTTTTTTTGAGATAGGGCTTTGCTATATTTAGCTCAGGCTGGCTTCAATCTCACAATCTTCCTGCCTTAGTCCCCCAAATGCACCTCACCAAGCACAACTATTTAAGATATGCCAATCCTTATGAATCCAATATATTCAAAGAGAACAAGATACTAAGCAGGAAACAACATTCTCTTGCCATTTCAGTACATTCTACTTCCACTTGGATTAAAGAAGACTATTCCAGAAGATATAGCAGAACTATTTACTGTTCCACTGTGATGGTTCTCATATCTCAAGTACATATCCAATGCTCTGAAAGACCTGTTCTAACTCAGACTGCCACCAAACCCCGAGGTTTTTGGAGTCAGTGGTTAGGCTCAAGTGCTCAAGAATTCACTTTTCTGGCCAGGCGCCGATGGCATCATGCCTATAATCTTAGCTACTCAGGAGGCTGAGATCTGAGGATCACGGTCCAAAGCCAGCCTGGGCAGGAAAATCCATGAGACTCTTATCTCCAATTAACCACCAGAAAACTGGAAGTGAACTGTGGCTCAAGTGGTAGAGTGCTTGCCTTGAGCTGAAGAGCGCAGGGACAGCGCCCAAGCCCAGAGTTCAAGCCCCATGACTGACCAAAAAAAAAAAAAAAAGAAGAATGTAGTATAATTTACCTGATCATCTTCAGAAAGTTCAGCTATTCGCCTCACGTCACACTTGTTCGCTACAACTATAAGAGGCTAGCAAGAAAGAAAATAATGATTATTTTCACAAAGAAATATATTTAATCCTCCCTGCTTTCTGTAATTTCACTTATGAAGATCAAGTATGGTTTGGAATTATTAAATGAAAAATTCCAGAAATACATCATTTGTAACTTTTAAGCTGTGCATTATTCTGAATAGTGCAATGGAAACTGTGTGTCTTCCTGTCTATCAATGATGCAACTCATTGCTTTGTCCAGCTTTTTTATTCTCTTTATATTACCAGTTAGTCAGTCACTTGTTAGTTATCAGATTTACTGTTATAGGGCCAATATCATGTTCAAATAATAGCTAGAGTTCAGTACTACCTGGTTTCTGGCATCCACAGGAGAATTTTGCAACACATTACTAGCAGATAAACTACCATGTAATTATTAAAGTATTAGTTACCACACTTACTTTGTTGACAAAGAGAGGTCTGATATTCTGGAAGAGTTCTACTTGCTCCTTTAAACCATGTCCACACTGCTCAGACAAATCCATCACATACAGGACCGCAGCTCGGAGGTGGGCCAAAGCTGTGATAGCCTGCATTTCGATGGTGTTCCGATCCTCCAGAGGATGATCCAAAATGCCTGGAGTATCTACTACCTAATGACAGGACTCATTACTCTAAAGTACACTTTTTCACAAACTTCTTGTCTTGTAAGTCACCCTGCTACAACAAAACAGACCTGACAACACTACGAAATAAAATATGGCTCTCTGAGAGACCCTAAACAACTCATTAAAATGCTTGTCAACGACTTTCAGAAAAATGACTCCATTTTCCATTAGTGACTGAGATAACTGGTAATCTCTGTCAGATCTTAAGTATTATGTTTTCATCACTTAAAGTTAAATTGTGGAAATAAGATTACTTCATCCTTCATTCCTAATGACAAAAATGAAAACTGCAAAGAGAATTTCATTTTGTTAGAGGCTAAAGAAATGGAATCATAGCAGAGGAAATCCACATTGGCAGTTGCCTTTTCCTTATTATTTCTTTTTTTTTTTTTGGGTCCGGTCATGGGGCCTGAACTCTGGGCCTGGGCACTGTCCCTCAGCTCTTCAGCTCAAGGCGAACCCTCTACCACTTGAGCCACAGTGCCACTTCTGGCTTTTTTCTTTTTGCTTATGTGGTGCTGAGGAATTGAACCCAGGGCCTCATGCATGCAAAGCAAGCGCTCTACCATTGAGTCACCTTCCCAGCCCCTCCTTATTATTTCAAACTGTCTTCAGCCATCCACAAAGCTCAGGTGAGCTTTCCTTATGGTGGTACATGAATTTCATGTTTGTGGTAATGCCAGAGAATCTATTTTCCCCACTATTCAGACTCCCCCCTTGGGGATGCTGCCTGACACTTTACTAAGGAGCATTATATGGTTGAAATTCATTGTACTCTTTTAGAAATCATCAAATTTCATGAAACAGAAACTGAGAAACTTGTTCTAGGTTTAAAGATAAGACTCTTACCTGCCAACGAAGATACTTATAATCCATGTGCCCAACAAACAGAGACTTGGTGGTAAATGCATAAGGCTGAACATCCACATCTGCTCTCGTAACCTTGAAACAAAATGATACTTGATGATGGAAATTTCACATATTATTTCCTCTTAATGTTAACTGGTATTATTATCAACATTATCAATATAATATTAGTATATTATCAAGACTGATTTTTGCTAAGCATGAAGGTATAGGCAGTGATAGTTCCAACTATGGAAAGGGTGAAGCAGGAGGATTGTAAGCTCAAGGCTAGCTTTGAGATAACAATAGCTAGGTAGAGCATTTACTTATCTAGCATGTGTAAAGCTGTAGGTTCAATGCCTATAGTACCATATGATTAGATAGATTGATAGATAATGATAAATAAGGAGGGAAGGGGATAAAAAAAAAAGGAAGAAAAAAACAAAGGCTTCTGTAACAGCATGTTAAATCTAGCTTTAGACAAGTTAAATATTCCTGAGAACATAGGTGCTCAGTTATCAAATCCTCCAGAAGACTAGGGTGATTTACTAGTTAGCCAGACAACACTGTAACCCCGTACTCCCTTATCTCAAAGTAAGAATATTCTGACTTAAGATAATCAACATGTAATAAAGGCAGACCTACCTTATTGATGAAGCTGGACTTCCCAACATTAGGGTACCCACACAAAAGCAGAGTCCTTGTATTTGGATCAATCGTTGGCAAGCGGGATAAATGCTGGCGTACTATGAAAATGTTTAAATTCAAACATTAAAACTCGTAATTTGCTTGATTTTTTCCAATTTAGTTAAGCTCCAGATTTATGGTTACATATAATTGCACTCCAGTTTTTATAATGCAAAAGTGTTGAATAAGTATATATGAATGAAAAAGGGAACAATAACAGAGACTATGGCATATACTTGTACATACAATAGTATTTCCTGAATGTGGCTATACAATCCTATTTTTACCTGCCATAGATATTTTGGTTCCAGAAGTCAGTGGTGAGGCCAAAACCACAGGGCTAATAAGATTCTCAGATGACTCTTGTCATGTTAAGATTATTTAGATGACCATGTATTTTGAAGCAAACACACCCTAGGCCTTAGGGCTACAACACTGGCTATTACCATTTACTAGCTCATCTACAGGCAAACACACGTACTCACACACCATAAACCTTTTAAGAAACAATGAAAGGGGGGAGGGGCAAAAATGAACAAGTAAAAATGACACATTTGAGAAGGTGTGAAATTTTCTACAATTCAGAAATTGTCCTCTTAAAAATTCATATAAAAATGTCAATAGGTAAACTAGCAAACCATTTTATTTTTGTATTTTTCTCAATGTTTCCCCAAGATTCAGGTCTGTGCCTTACCTATTCAATACTAAATGTCACACATTTTCTAAACAATATTTCAATGATTATTTTCAACAATAATTAGCCTATTAGAATTTCTGATGAGTTAGGCTAGGAAAAATAATTTGATCATATCTAAAATAAAATCAACCTCACAAGTACCTTGTTCCAAATATTCCAAACTCTGTTTCTGTCTCTTGATAATAGTGCACATTCGCCCCAGGGCAGCACGCTTCAGTTGCTTGCAGCGGTATAGAGAGTCACCATATTTCATGAGCCGCACGTAATCTTTAGCAACACTTAAAAAAATAAAAATATCTTGTTTTATTTTTCACTGTTGACAGTAACTTAAAAGACACTATGTTAAGAAAATACCTTACTTGTCTACTAAATTTTTGGCAATATTTATTTGTCCCAGAGCCAACTTGTAATGATCCTTATCATAGAGAATGTTCATCAAATCTGCGTAAAATGGATGGATGTCCTGTAACAAACAAAACACAGCAATTACTTTGGTTCAACAGATTCTTATCCTTTTGTAAATAACAGAATAATTTTTATCCTCTCCTCAAACCTGCAGCTTCACTGCAGTCCTCTCTTGGACAATGACCCCGCTGACTTACTCCTCTAAGAAAATAGAAGTTATGAGCAGAAAGGCTACAGTCCCTTCTACTGGCCCTAACCTTCATCTGCTATAGTAATAGAGCCATAGATTAACTTAGCCAAGACCAGCCATCCCCATACACACTAGATCCCACTCTCTGCTTCTCCTCAGGAATTCCAAAAATTCTTCTCTTTATCTGACCATCTCTACCAGCTTATAAACATGTTGCCATTTTCCAAACCTTTAGAAAATATTTTAAAATGAAAACACTGCTGATTCCATAATCCTTACATCTCTTACGCCACTTCTTGTTCCTTCTGGCAAATGCTGGGAAAGAATCTTTTATCTCTCCTCCCTTCCTTCTCTTGAGTCCATTCTCATGAAAACTTCGTGGTCTTCTCCTGAGCCCTCCTAAACAGCACTGTTTCTGCATCTCACTCTTAGGTTATGTGATCCTGGTAAGATTTTTCAACACTTTAGAAAAATTCTATTTCTAAGTCTCTAGGCCTGGATCTCTCATGAGCTTTAGCATTTCTAAAGTGTCTTATGCCTATCTCCTGATGGCATATATACTGGACTCAAAGCTACTTTGTTCTCAAACCTTGCTCCTTAGTGGGACAAAGCTTGGTGAGTGGAACACCGAGAATGTCAAAGTCTTCTCTAATCTTTCCCATAGAAAAAATTACCTATCTCCTAACAATCACCACTATCATTTAAACCATCATGATCTTTCAATCATTGGGAAAACCATGGCACTGACCTCCCAAGGGCTCTTTAAGCTGCTAAAGGACAGGCATTATATAAAAATAAGTAAAAATCCTTAAAGTCCTCCTTAAGAATATACTTCAAGCAAGCATCAGGGGCTCATACCCATAATCCTAGCTCCTTGAAAGGCTGAGATTGGGAAGATAGCAGTATAGGCTAATACACACAACTGACAACAGTTAGGCCCAGTAGGATGCACCTGTCACCCTAGCTTAATAGGAAGATGAGAAAAGAGGAATGGCAGCTCCAGGCGCACAGACAAGTGCACGACACTCCATTTCAACAAAAGCTGTATGCACAGTGGTGCTCACTCGTCATCCCAGATGTGACTGGAAGACTAAAATAGGTCAATTACAGTACAGGGGTATGCCTGGATAGGAACAAAGACCCTATCTCAAAAATAACCAGCATAACCAGGCACCATGCTTATAATCCTAGCTACTGAGATCTGAGGACCAAGGTTCAAAGTCAGCCTAGGAAGGAAAGTCCGTGAGATTCTTATCTCCAATTAACTACTAAAAAGCCAGAAATGGTGCTTTAGTTTAGGTGGCAGAACCCTAACCTTGAGTAAAAAAGCTCAGGGTCAGTACCCAGACCCTGAGTTCAAGCCCTAGAACTGGCACTCAGGTACACTGCACAAAACCAGCGCAAAAAGGGCTGGAGGTATGGCTTGGCAGTAGAGCACATGCCTCAGGTCTTGGGCTCAGACCCCAGTACTGAAAAATAAAAAAATTAACTATATACTTCAGAGTCCTACCCAAGTGATCTGGCCCCATCTGACAGCTTACACTGATTTACATGTACTTAACCATCTGTGTCCCCCAGAGTCACATACATCCAATTTGGGGAAATCCGTTAGAATCTGTGATAATCTGTCATGGTAGTTCTGTTGAGTAAATTTGACTTTTCTCATATAAAAATGTCTTATGCGATGGATTTGGTAATGTTTATGAATAACTGTTGGAGTCTTCCGTTGAGTCTTTGACAATGTGAGGTCGATGAAGTCCTGCAATAGAAAAAATATTAAGACACAATTGTTTCTACTCACTTGCTTAAAACATTCCTAAACCACTGATTATCTAATAGTACTACACATCTTAAATTAGAAAATTTACTTTTCCTAACTAAAACATTCCCTTTTTATAGTCTCTGATCTAATGGTTGTTAAAATAAACTTATCCCAAATTTTCAAATACTTAAGAATATTCCTAACTCAAGTATAAGAAAAAACACACAATCCCACAATCTTATGCATAGCTTTAATTTAAATAATTTGATGAAATGATGAATTAAAACCCACTACTTAAAATTTCTGTGGGTATCTGAGGCAACAAAGGACTTGAAAGATTTCTGCATGCATTCCCCAGTGCCTGCTTCTTTTTAATAAGAACTCATTCCATGCTTTCTCAATCCCACTACCTAGTCATATAAAATTACTTGAATTTGACTAGGTGCAGATGGCCCATACTTGTAACCAATCCTCACTACTCTGGAGGCTTGAATACCAGCCTGGGCAGGAAAGTCCCTAAGACTCTTATCTTCAATTAACCACAAAAACCAAAGTGGAGCTGTGGCTAAAGTGGAAGAGTGCTAGCCTCGAGTACAAAAACTCAGTGACAGCGTCTAGGCACAGAGTTCAATTCCCAGGACCAGAAATGGACTAGAATGTCCATTGAACAAAACAATACTGGCCATTTTTTACAACTCATAAGAAAAGGTGTTGAATGGAGGGGGTAACAATGCTCAATAGGAAGTGTACTCATTACCTTGCTCATGTAACTGTAACCCTCTGTATAGCATCTTTACAATAAAAAATTAAGAAAAAAAGAAAAGGTGTTGAAGACAAAATAATGAAAAAGATACTCTTTTTCAAGGAACTTAGAATTGAGTGCCATAAAAAAGTAAACAAGTGATTACAATTGGTGTTCATATCTCCATCAGTAAACTTGAGAGCTCTTCCAATCTTCTACCAAAAGTTTTCAGTAGCATAATACTTGGAGTAGAATCTACACAAATCATAACATATTACTTGTAATAATACAGGAGTGTCAGAAGTGTTTCTGATCTGTGGTTGGTTCAATACATGGATCTGGAATCCATTGATAGTGACAGCTGACTGCATATTCCTCCGTTATAACTATTTCCTTACTTCGATTTTGTTTACCTGTTTCTATCCCTCTAGAAGGTATTTTTAAACCCACACTACCTGGCACACACATCAGTCACTCAATAGCATTTGCAACAAACTGGGTCCTGTACTTAACTCCTCTGTTCTCTAGAAATAGACCTTACTTCAATAAATGTTATCCAAATACATTCCCACAAAGCCAATTATACGAACAATTCATATGATCCAAACCTGTGTTTGAATTCCTTCAACAATGAAGGAATTACATGAAGACCAAGAAAAACATGTAAGACCTGATTCCTCACAAATGCTACAATCTAGTGAGACATGTAACAAATTGTCAGGAAGGAGGGGAAAAAGCGAGAGATGGGTAAACAAAAGGAGGAAACAATTTCGTATGTTATGAATGCAAAATACTAGATCTTGGCAAACCCTTGCAGAGAAAGCGTAGGCTACTCATAAGAAGGGGAAAGGAGGCATTGAAAAATATCCCCAAGGAAGCAGGTATAACCACAGCGATTCTTTCTCAGGACTGGTCCTCCCGTGAATCTTGCCCCAAGAGACCCGTTTCTGGACAAGCGCTTAAGATCCCTTGGGCTGGCTAACGTTACAAGAACTTTAACCTGGCCGACTTTACCTCGCTGTATCTGAAAACTCAGTCTCAGAGGTGACAGCCAACTCAGAATCCGAAGGCAGAGGCCGCGCTCACGCCGGCCCCCGCGGGCTTCCCTCCCTCCGCGCACGCCGGGGTGACCACCGCCCGTCCGGCCACTTCGGGGGTCCACACACGGCCCCTCCCGCGAGTCCCTCGTGTGGGGAGGGCTCGGGGGTCGGCAGACTGGCGGTGCGGGAGTGTCAGGCCCCCACAGCGCGTGGGCCCCGGGCAGGCCTGAGCGGGCGCCTTCCTCCTCACCCTCCGACTTACAAGTCTGGGCCCTCCCTGACCACCTGACCAAGACGAAGGGTGAGAGGTGGGGAGCCCCCTCACTGCCCTCTCCTACCTTGGCGGACGGCACCACCGTAATCTTCTTGAAGTTGTAGTGCGCCATGCTGCCGGCGAACTCCACGCGGAGACTCGGCGACACGGAGGACCGGATTTCCGCTGCCGGCGGTGGGTGGGACTTCCGCCGTGGCGTGCGAACGGGATTTCCGCAGCCTGGCGTGGGCCTCGCGTCATTTCCGGGAAGTCTGTCGAGCGCCCGCGCTGGACGGGACTCCCTGGAGTCTTCTCCCACAGCGTCCCCGCCCGGCAGGGAGGTGGACTTCCGAGGTCTTAACCCTTGAAACCAGTTGACCCGGGTCGTTCCGGGAGAGGAACGACATATTTGAGGCCTGGAGAGGTTAAATCCCTTGGCGGGGCACTGAACAGGCCGGCCTGAGTTGAGGCCCCGGGAACCCCGGGCTCCTCGGGCTCGCGCTCCCGGGATGGCGCGGTGGTCCCGATGCGGAAGCCGGCGCGCGGGGCTCTGGCGCCCGGTGTCACCGCTGGCCGCTGCGGGCTTGCGGGCAGGCCGTGTGGAAAGCGGTGCAGTGTTGTTGAAATACTGTTGACCCAGAGACGGCCTGTGGATCGGGGGAGTGGGGGGGCGGCGCGAGGGAGAGCGTGCTGTCTCTGCGCCAGCCGGCGGCCTTCCCCGCAGGTGCGTGGCCTGTGCAACAGACAGGAGTAGATTTTTCCCCGCACAACGGCACCGGAAGAGCACCCCCCCCCCCCGCCGACTTCTCTCCACCACCCCCCACCCCCAACCCGGGGCAGGGACAGAAGGGCGAAGCCCTTGACCAGTAGGGGCTCGCAATACAAGTGGAGGAGTGGAGGTCCCCGGCTCTTCCTTCTGCCAGTTTAAAGTAGCCACCTATTTTCTTATCATCTTTGCCTCACGATTCCATCTCCCCCCCCCCCCCCCACGGAGACGGAAATCTACTTTATACCATCTTAACCTTTACCGTGTGTGACCGACTCTTTAAACTCGCTGACCTTTCCTCAGGCATTTCTGTCTCCTTCAAACATTCCTCTATTCCTGTGACGTCTGTTCTAGCTACCATGTCTAGATTTTATTCTTCTTTGCTAACTTAATTTCCTATTACTTCTTTTTAGTTGTAGCTATTCCTCAAGATTTTTTTTCCTCCACCCTTTGATTTCCTTTCTGAAACTATGTTTACTTTTTCTGAATAGTGGCTGCACAAACACAACATTAATGACTGAGGAAATAGGCTTTTCTAGCCTACTATTTCAAATACAATGTAACGCTTTCAATCAATTGAGGGATTTCTAACTACCAGTATAAGTCCAGCTATGTCAGTGCTATGTATCTCAAAATCAAAACTATTACCTCCTACTCTTTGTAAATGAGCTGTACTGTTGGACCAAGCAGGCCACACCTGACTCCCACTGAGACTTCAGAACAGGATGGGGGCACAGAGCCAAGATCAGGGTAACTACCTGAAGTGGATGGTGATGCAAAGAAGAGCAGACAGGCATCTAGGGGTGAAGGTAAGATCAGGAGCCCAAGAAGGACCCAAAGAAGTGTTAAATTCCAAGAACAGAACAGAGAAGGGGCTGATGTGGTGCTAAGATTAGAGACTGGCTTCTTATCCAACCCTCCAAGGACACAGCTGTAAGTAGCAGACAAGACTAGACCCAGCTGAGGCCTCGTGTCCTTTCTGTTATCTCATAAATGCAATCATTCATATACACAGTAGGCACAGGAGGTACACAATTCTCATACACTTCTATAAACTTTAAATAGCTGTGACTCTGGTTTGTGCAATGCAGTTGAGATCTACCTTTTCACATAGAAGAGGTGCACTCATTAAAGGAAACAAAGGGCTGGGAATGTGGCTTAGAGGTAGAACACTTGCCTAGCATGGATCATGAAGCCCTACGTAAGTACTACATAAACAGTACGTAAACAGTACTACATAAACAGTACATCAGTACTACATAAACAGAAAAAGACGGAAGTGGTACTGTAGCTCAAATGGTAGAGTGCTAGGCCTTGAGCAAAAGTAATTCAGGGACAGTGACCAGTGCCTGAGTTCAAGCCCCAGGGCTAGCAAATAAAAGCAACAAAAAGTAACCTTGACAGAGAAAGTATATTAATATTAATGTCAGAAATCCTATTAAATAACTGACACATCTTAATACTTTCACCCTTTTCCCAAATATTCAAGCTTGTATTTGCTTAAAGAACCTAAAATCTGTTTTCTAAACAACCTGAATTATGATAGAAACTCCAAGCCCAGGGTCCAACTGGATCGAATCACTTAATTCCTTTGAGCTTGTTTCCTCTTTTGCAAAATGGAAGACATTGTATTTATCCCTAATGGATTGTTTGTGTCAGCCAAGAAAGATATGAATGCAAAAAAGGTAGAAATTCCAGGTGCTGCTGGCTCACACATGTAATCCTAGCTACCGAGGAGGCTGAGATCTGAGAATGACAGTTAAAAGCCAGCCAGGTCAGGAAAGTGTGTGTGACTCTTTATCTCCAATTAACCACCAGAAAACAGGAAGTGGTACTATGGCTCAAAGTGGTAGAATGCTTGCCTTGAGCAAATGAGCTCAGGGATTGCACCCAGGCCCTGAGTTCAAGCCCCACAGCTGAAAGAGAAAAAAAAAAGGTACAAGTGTGAGAAGAAGCCATGAACTGAGAACCGATAATGTAATGACTACCATTGATAAGATTTTATTCCAAAAAAAAAAAAGATTTTATTCCCCCCCTTTTTGGGGAGTCAAAAATATAATAAATGTCTAGTTTCTTATGAGAGATCCTTAGTTTCCACAAATGCCAACAGTCATCTCTTTAAAGTTTTTGTGACACTAAGGGGAAACTGAATAAAGTCTCCAACTTGTTTTAAGTTACTTGCTTTTAATTGACTTTAAAAATCACTAATTTTGGAGGTCAAGCAATTGAGCAACATATTAACCTACCAGTAGCTTTGCTGTACATAGCAACCTTGATATGTGAGTCATGATGATAATGATTGCCCAAATTACTTTTCAGAGACTTAAAGGCCACTTTGGATGAACTCACTGATTCTTTACTTGGATGTTCTCAAGTGTCCATTTATGACCCTTTGATGTCAGAAAGCTACAATTTCCCTCCTCAGAACCATCATAATGCCACCATTTTCAGATTGTATCCTATGAAGATTGATCATTTATGTATAGACAACTGATTATTTCTGGTGGACTCACTGTTCATTTGAGGGCTTTAAATTACCCTCCTAACCCCTCTCTTGGGTGAAATGGATTCCAGATTTAGGTCACCCATCTTCTTACCCTTGGCATTTTATGAATAAAACTTTTGGGGGGTAAAATCATTTCAACAATTGGCATGCTGTACATCAGGCATAACAGGTCTGATTCAGTAACACATGGGCATATAGAACCTAAGGTATTTACTAACTTTTCAAGGGATAACAACTAGCACATGACAAGAGAAATAAAATACCACCTGTTTGTGTGTCTGTGAGCATGAAGTTAGAAAAGAAGGGATGGGAAAATGAGACTGTTTAAGTTATTTAGCTATAGAGGATGCCTATGAATGCACAAGTATGACTTTTCATAGACCAGTGATATAGCATCAATGATTAGGTATACTACCTGCATGTTGGTGAAAATTACTTCTCTTCTCTCTTCTGCTTGTGTTTTTCTAGCTCACTAGTAGCTTCTTGTGGGTAGATGTGTGATTCAGAGTAATGAGAATGAGTTTCGCCATGAATTTGGTCTCTGGGGAAACCAACTTGTCAAGGGCCCTTTTTGAGAAGAGCTGGGAAAGCCACCTGCAACAGAAGTCAAATAACCAGTTCTGTATCATGACATGCAAGTTTCCAGTTACTAGGAATCAGCATATGTGCCTTATGACAGAGGTAAGCTCAGGCTACAGTGAAGGACTTTCTTGAGGGTCTTCTAAGCTTCTGACTGCAAAACACTTCATGGTAAAAACCCTTACTTTTCATCCTATCTTATGTCGTGGGGTTGGTCTCTTCTGTTTTGCTTTGTTGTTGTTGTAATTCTGACTAATGAAAAGTACATCTTGCAACAGAGTCTATGCCAGGAAAATGTGACAAAATTTCTTTCTTAAAAGGAACCTTTGTATAAAGATTAGCCATAGGTAGCTGTCCAGTCTTAGAAGTTGTTTGGAGTGGCCCAGGTTGCCTATAGTTTACTAGATCTTCTTAGCAATTGTGTTCTGGTAATTCATTCAGCATAAATGAGATGTTGCTTTGTAATACCTAAGTGTTGTTTTCTATATGTGTCATTTCCAGAAGACACAGCCAGCTCTTCAAGGTCAGGGATGGGTTCTCTTAGTCATTAATTGAAGTGAGCAGCATGTACAATGACCATAGGACTCCAGTGACTGAAAGCTGGGGTGAGTGCAGCTGATACTAGAACATTTGGAATTTGTGGTTTCTTCTTCTTCAAGTTGTCTTATGAGTTTATGATGCTGTTGTTGAACCCCCTGTGCACAGTCCTGAAATAAATCAGAACTCGAAACTACCACAGGAGAAAACCTGAGTGCCGGGGCTGGGAAGGTAGCTCAGTGGTAGCGCGCTTGCCTTGCATGCATGAGGCCCTGGGTTCAATTCCTCAGCACCACATAAGCAAAAATTAAAAAAAGCCAGAAGTGGTGCTGTGGCTCAAGTGGTAGAGCGCTAGCCTTGAGCTGAAGAGCTGAGGGACAGCGTCCAGGCCCTGAGTGCAGGCCCCATGACTGGACCCCCCTCCCCAAAAAAAGAAAACCTGAGTGCCCTCCAGCTTAAAGCTGGCTGGGACCTATCTCAGGGAGGGTGCCCTGAACCGGAGGCATTTTTGACTCCAGTACTTGGAAGGGAGGGAAGAAGGTGTGGAGGGGCTTCAGCTTGAATCCTTTGAGGTAGACTTCTCAAATGGGCTGCATTCAGTAAACTGTCAATCCACCTCTCTACAGCACCTTTGTAGACCCAGAACCTTTGGAACAGTACAGATGACCAGGTGTGCACACTCCAAACAGCTAAGATCCACCCAGCAGTGTTGCTTCTGACTCTTGACCCTGATCTCTGTCCTAAATTAAGGCTTCAGCTTCTTGGCAAGGGGCCATAAGTTGAATCTACACAATTTAGGCCTGTATATGTATGCATCCTTCAGCATCAAGGTGATTGGTTATGAAAAGAATTCACTGAAGGATAAACAGGTGAAAGATATACTCATCACAGTTTTCTAATATGATACTAGCTATTTAAGTTAAGGGGAATTATGCCTGAATGACACTACTTAGCAGTAGGATTTCATTTATGTAAACATGAGCTTTGCACAATATCTGTCAACCCAATTTTGTGAGTTTTGTTGAATCAAGGTAGCTACAGGACAAATATGATCTTAATTTCATTCAGGTCTGCATCCAAGAGGGAAGTCATAGAAAGTACCCTAGTTTGTGGAAGGCAGTAATGGCATTAGGGCCGCTGCCAAAAGTAGCAACCTAATATTCTTTTCAGAGTAATATAATGATTTAAGAGTGTGAACTCCATTTTTGAGACCTGGATTCACCCCTGTGCTCCTGGAGAATATTTTCACCTTCAACAAACTTCTTATGTCTTCATGCATAAATTGGAAGTAATAACATATATGTTGATGATGAACAGGGCTAACATGAAGCTAAACTAATAAATGTCAGGTGTTTGTTCCATGCCTGTTATATAGTACATGTGCAAAAAAATCCGGATTAGTATATTATTATATGTTATCTAGGTTCTTGTGAAGTACTTGGTTCCAATTGTATTTCCTCTTCTGTCTTGTTCTGTTCATTAAATTGCCACTTAAACTTTAATTATTACAGTTCATAGAACATCTACTACACACCAGGCAACCATTTTGCTTCTCAAAATACCTCAATGAGGTGGGCACAATTGCCTCTATTTTATAGACAAGAATGCTGGTTTTGGAGATGCTAAGCAGCTTGCTCACTGTCATATCACTACTGAGCAGACAGCTGGTGATTGACTCCAGATCATTGAATTCGAAAGCCACTTTTATATTATATATATGTACATATATATTATATATCGCTTTCTGGGAAGGACTTTATTCTTGACCCCTTTGGAGTTGTTACCCTTATTTGGTATTCAAATAACAATATATGATGGGTTGCACTTGGGGATCACATGTGTAAATAATCCCACTGCATAGGTGTTTCACTAAAGTGGGTTTGTACATATAAAGAACTATTTTCTGTACATGTGAAGGTGCTGTTTGTGTCATTAAAACATGACATACAGCTGGGAGCTGGTGGCTCACACTTCTAGCTACTCAGGAAACTGAGATCTGAGGACTGTGGTTCAAAACCAGCCTGGACAGAAAAGTCTGTGAGACTTGTATCTGCAATTGATCTCCAGAAAACTGGAAGTGGAGCTGTGGCTCAAAGTGGAAGAACTCTAGCCTTGAGCAAAAGATCTCAGGGACAGAATCCAGGCCCTGAGTTCAAGCCCTGTGACTGACAAAACAGAAAACAAAAAAACATGACATGCAAATGGAATCATTGCTACTTGTGCCAGTGAACTTCTTTCTGCCTTTGCTCATATCATCAGCTGTTGCTAAGGGGTGTTTCTATGTGTTAATTACATCATCAGTATATTAGCTTATTATATCAAGTTACTATTAACATTATTTTCATTTTCATTTCTCTAAGTACAGAAACCATTTACTAAAGAAAAGATTTGGAATCTGAGTATTTATGTTTGCATGATCAATTTGCAAATGATTCCAAATAGCTACAGGAAGAATTTCTTCAAATTAGAATCCTGTGCATACCCAAAAAAGAGACTCAAGATTCTCAAAGGGGGGCTGGGAAGGTGGCTCAGTGGTAGAGCGCTTGCCTTGCATGCATGAGGCCCTGGGTTCGATTCCCCAGCACCACATAAGCAAAAAGAAAAAAAAAGCCGGAAGTGGCACTATGGCTCAAGTGGTAGAGTGCTAGCCTTGAGCTGAAGAGCTGAGGGACAGCGCCCAGGCCCAGAGTTCAGGCCCCACGACCGGACCCCCCCCCCAAAAAAAAAAAGATTCTCAAAGATAAGTTTCATGTTGTAACAAACATCTGAATTCCTGGTATTTATGAAAGCTGGTTATATAGCTAGTTGTACTGTATATACCTCAGGGTGAGATAATAAAAGAAATTACTTTGAAAATGTGATACTATTGTCAGAACTTTAAAATTTGATTAGGAAACTCTGCATGAGTAAACCATAATGTTTGGGCTTTTTTTTTTTTTTTTTTTTTTGCTGGTCCTGGGGCTTGAACTCTGGGCCTGGCCACTGTCCCTGAGCTCCTCTTGCTCAGCACTCTACCACTTGAGCCACAGCTCCACTTTTGACTTTTTCTGTGATTAATTGGAGATAAGATTCTCATGGACTTCCTCAACTTGGGCTAGCTTTGAACCATAATCCTCAGATCTCACCCTCCTGAGTAGCTAGGATTACAGGGGTGAACCACTATTTGGTTGGCATTATTTTGGCAATTTTGATTCTTTGTAAGAGAAGATTTATAGTTTAATTCTCCTCTTGCCGCTAACTCTTAGAATACAAATAAGTGCCTTCATCACAGTTTTTTTTGTGATGTTAGTGACTGAAGCCAAGACCTCCTGCTTCTGGCAAGCATTCTATCACTGAGCCACATCCCCAACCCTCAGGATTTCTTTTAAATTAAAAATACAATGTTTGCTTATCAGAATCTACCAGTCTATATTGTTTAAGGTATTCTTTTTTTGGGGGGGGGGTCCAGTTATAGGGCCTGAACTCTGGGCCTAGGCGCTGTCCCTCAGCTCTTCAGCTCAAGGCTAGTGTTCTACCACTTGAGCCACAGCACCACTTCCAGGTTTTTTCTTTTTTTGCTTCTGTGGTGCTGAGGAATCGAACCCAGGGCCTCAGGCATGCAAGGCAAGTGCTCTACCACTGAGCCACCTTCCAGCCCCTTGTTTAAGTTATTCTGTAGTAAGTAATAGCCCACAAATCTCAGCATCATGATGTTTCTTTAGGTCTGTGCCCACTGCTATGGACTGAATTGTGTCCTCCTCAAATACTTTGAATCCCTCACTCCAATAAGAATGGATTTGGAGATAGAGCCTTTGGAAGGGAATTAGGTTTTAAAAAGATCATTTGGCAGGACACTCATTATGAGATTAGTGCCTTCATTAGATAGAGTTACCAGAGTTCTCATCTCTCCATGTGTGTACTCTATCAAGGCAACCATCTATCAGCAAGGAAGAGATCCCTGACCAGAACCCAACCATGACTTTGAACTACTAGTCTCAAAAATTTGAAAAACCAATTTCTATTTAAACATCTAGCCTATGGTATTTTGTTACCGCAGGCCAAGCTAAGGCACCTACCAGCAGGGGGATCTGTTCATGTTGGTTTCTAAATGAGCAACCAGATTGCTGGAGCAAAAATTGACAATTACCATGATGAGGAAAAGAATTTGACAATTAAATTTTCCTACCTTGATTTGTTGTCCAGAATTACTCACAGGGGACAGGATATACAAAAAGTGGGGAGTAATCAAGTTACTGTCAAGCAGCATGAATGCCGACCACATTGGCCTCTAAAGCACATGTTATATAAATGTATGTTAAATTGATAATTAATTCAAAAAATTTCAAGACATAATATCAAAATACTATGTTTACATAGAAAATTTGAACTTATAACCCTTATAATAAGGGGTAATTAACCCTATTCATTCCCTTATACTATATTCCATACTGGCTAATGACACAGGTACAATCCTTTTTTGTAAGTATTTATTCACTGATGATGAAGAACTGATGATTCGACATTTTCAAACAAACATTAGAGGACTTGAGTGAATGATTTCTACCCATTGTTTCAGGAGCTCCTATTTCCTTTCTCTTTATAGTCTTGTCTCTCTTGCTATCAGTCTTCATGGCTCACTTCCCATCAGAATTCAATTAGGTCACTATTTAAGTTGTTCTCATGTTCAAACTTTCTTTTTTTTGGGGGGGGGGGTCTGGTTGTGGGGCCTGAACTCTGGGCCTGGGCGCTGTCCCTACCACTTGAACCACAGCGTCACCTCTGGCTTTTTTTCTTTTTGCTTATGTGATGCTGGGGAATCGAACCCAGGGCCTCATGCATGCAAGGCAAGCGCTCTACCACTGAGCCACCTTCCCAGCCCCTCATGTTCAAAATTTCTTTTTTTTTTTTTTTTTTTGTCAGTCGTGGGGTTTTGAACTCTGGGCCCGGGCACTGTCCCTCAGCTCTTCAGTTCAAGGCAAGCACTCTACCACTTGAGCTACAGCGCCACTTCCGGTTTTCTGGTGGTTTATTGGAGATAAGAGTCTCACAGTCTCTCCTGCCCGGGCTGGCTTTGAACCGCAATTCTCAGATCTCAGCCTCCTGAGTAGCTAGGATTACAGGCGTGAGCCACCAGCGCCCGGCAAATGTTCAAAATTTCTATGCTAGAGTTTTATGCCAATACTCACTAAATACAGTGAAAAACATTCAAAAATAGAAAAGTAGATGCTAGGCGGAGCAAATTGAATCCTCCAGAATTTTAATAATTTTAAAGAATAAATCTAGAAATTAGAAATATGAACCGGGCACTGGTGGCTCATTCCTGTAATCCTAGCTACTCAGGAGGCTAAGATCTGAGGATTATGGTTGAAAGCCAGCCTTGGCAGGAAAGTCTGTGAGACTCTTATCTCCAATAAGCCACTCAGAAAACTGGAAGTGGTGCTGTGGCTCAAGTGTTAAAGCACTGGCCTTGAGCTGAAGAACTGAGGGACAGCACCCAGGCCTACAGTTCAAGCCCCACGAGAGAGAGAGAGAGAGACAGAGAGAGAGACAGAGAGAGAGAGAGAGAGAGAGAGAGAAGTTATCTGGTATACAAGGCTTCTTCCAGATGTCATTTCTTAACTTTTTTTTTTTTACAATAACTTTTTTACAATAACTCTTTTATGTGATAGGTCCACTTTGTCATAAGCAAATGTGGGCTACTAAAAATCATTAAAAAATAAAATGTAAGCTAGGTGTCAGTGGCTCATACCTTCTAATTGTGACTACTTGGAATGCTGAAATTGGAAGAATTTGAGGCCAATGTGGCAGAAAAAATTTGTGAGACACCCCTTGTTTCTAAATCCAAAGTTTGACACCCTGCTTTCATGCCTGTTATCCTAGCTATAAGGGAAAATTTGGAAATAGGTGGATCACAGCCAAGCTGAGAAGAGTGAGATCCTGTCCAAAATAACTAGCACAAAAAGGGCTGGAGGCATGGCTCAGAAGTAGAGCTCCTATTTACCAAAGGCAAGACCCTAAGTTTAAATCCTAGTACACTACAATACATATACATATATATATATAAACAGTAGCAGCCTCAGACTGAATTTGACTAGTACATATACTAAGCATAGCTTCTAGCTTACTGTTCAGGGCTTCAAACTATTTCATCACTGTTCTGTGCTACTCACAAGAACAGAACAGAAAAATAGGGAAGTTCTGTTTCTTTCACTGCTAGGAATCCAGAGCAGTCTCATACTGGAAACAATATTAGGTACCCAAACATGGTGTGAGATTACCTAAAGGATATTCAGAAAGAACTTTTCTGTAGATATACAAAGGGAAGGTGATATGAAGACACACAGGGAGAAGACAGCAATGTGAGTGGCATGGTCCATATAAAAGCCAAGGAGGTGCTAGCTTAGAATGTGCAAGGTGCTGGATTCCAGCCTCAGCACTGCAAGAAAAAAGAAAATAGTTTGGGGGGAAAAAGGAAAGGAGATCATAGGCAAACACTAGAAACTGGAAGAGACATGGAGAGATTTTGCCACAGGTTATTCAGAAAGGAAGCCATTGATTTTAGACTTCTAGCCTCCTAAACTGGACAATTAGTTTCCACTGTTTTAAGCCACCTCATTTTTTTTTTTTTGTATTTTGTTATATGAACCCTGGGAAAATAATACATACATATATGAAAACATTAGTATTCTTTTTTACTTTGTTCTCAAATGCTTTGTAAATACCTTCTGCCATCATTAAATGAACAAAAAATTAACAAAATTTGAAGTACAAAATAAAATGAAGCATGCATTAGGGCATGCTTCGTTTTCTACCTGGGTGCTGGTGGCTTATGCTTCTAATCCTAGCTACTCAGAAGAATGAGATTCGAGGATCATGATTCCAAGCCAGCCTGAGCAGGTAAGTCCTTGAGACTCTTATCTTCAGTAAACTACCAAAAAAGCCAGAAATAGAGCTGTGACTCAAGTGGTAGAATGCTAGCCTTGAACCAAAAAGCTCAGGGAGGGATAGCTGGTGGCTCACACCTGCAATCCTAGCTACTCAGGAGCCTGAGATCTGAAGATCCCAGTTCAACAGAAAGTCTGTGAGACTCTTATCTCCAATTAATCACCAGAAAACCAAAAGTGACACTGTGGCTCAAAGTAATAGAGCTCTAGACTTTTTAAAATTTTTCTTATTTTTCAATTGAAAAAGTGATGTGTTGGGGGGTTACGGTTACCTAGGTAAGATAATAAGTACATTTCTTTTTTTTAGTTTTTTTTTAAAATGCCAATTGTGGGGCCTGAACTCTGGGCCTGAATGCTGTCCCCCAGCTCTTCAGCTGTAGACCAGCGCTCTACCACTTGAGCCACAGCCCCACTTCTGGCTTTTTCTGCTTATGTGGTGTTGAGGAATCGAACCTAGGGCCTCATGCATGCAAGGCAAGCGCTCTACCACGGAGCCACCTTCCCAGCCTGTACATTTCTTTTTAATCATCATTACCTCAGCCTTTTTTATCTCCCACTTACCTCTCTAGTTTTGATCAGAAGGGACAGTGCCTAGACCTGGAGTTCAAGCCCTATGAGTGGTGATAGATAGATAGGTTGATAGCTAGCTAGATAGCTCAAAGACAGTGCCCAGGCCCTGAGTTCAAGCCCCAGGACTGGCAGAAAGAAAAAAATTTACTTGAAAAGTAACAACAAAACATTAGCCAAACTTAGGAAAGCAGCATTACATTTTCTGTAATCATGGTGGAAATGCCAGGTGTCCTGGTGCACATGGGAAGTGGTGGCAGGAATTGTGTCTTTATTCTAACAATTTCCAAGAAATATTCTCTATTTATGTAAAGACCAAAAAGGATATCCTATTCCAAACTATCAAATGTCTTAATGTAGAAGCACTTAAGACTTTTTCATACACTATGATTTGGGATACCCTATGTTTTACTTACAAAATAATAGAAAGTAGAGCAAGGCACGAAGATACATCTTGTTATCCCAATTCTTGGGCTTTGTAGCCTGGGCTACACAGTAAGATTTTGTCTCAAAACACTAATAATAGTAATAACAATAATAGAAAGTAAATGGAAATTTACCTGCAAAATGAAGCTACATCTCATCTCATCTCATCTGCCTAAAAGCTGACATTTAGGAATATGTAGTGGAACTTAAGTTCCTGAAAGAACGTAGGAATTTTTAAAACAGGTGTAAATAAAAACATCAATATTTAGCATGTTTACTTTATAAAATATCAGCTTTGGAGAATTACAATGGTTTCAAGGAGTTACAAGTTTAAAAACACAGCTAGTGCCATTGGAAGTCACTGAAAATGTGAAACACATTCATTGTCCTGATATCCTGCCTTTGTTGTGAGAGAGGAGGCAGCAGGTGGTGCCTTGAGGCAGGTGATACAGTTTGCTGTGCCAGAAAACCAGCTTTCAGATCAGCTTAGTGGTTTTGAGCCAGAGAAAGCAGTAGTTAGGCCAAAGTCCCAGACAGATGTGCTTTACATGGAGTTTCTGCTTTTCAGCTTAACAATACCTCTTGAATAATTGAAATTTACCAGTCTTACAGGACTGAGAAATAAATGTGATGTTATTCAAATACCCTACTGTTGATCCATGAACTAAAGCTCATGACTCCTTTTCATTAAGTACTGGCCAGCAGCAGGCCACTTCCATGCATGGCAAAGCTTTTCAGAGTCTGAAATTTAAATGACAGACCTAGATTCCCCTAGTCTCAGGCCACAGCTCTTGAGTTTCTATTTGTTCGCTGTCTTGTATTTATCACACTCCCTTGATTCAATTACATCTACCTAACAACACACCCAAGCTGTGTTGTGTGCATATCCAAATTAATTGCCTCAGAGTCATTACTTTATTGTATGTTAGAAAACAACATTTATTTCCTTAAGTCTAAAGCCTTATATATGAAAATCTTATCAAGGGGCTGTGTGCTAGTTGGTAAAGAAAAGAGCAGGTACATGAAATTCTAGGCGTATTCCCTATGAGTATTCAGTCCATTGTAACTCTAATACAGATTTATTAGATTCCAAATGTGTAATAGGCAGTTTCAAGCCTTTAGAAGACATCAATAAATGAAATAGGACAAAATTATTCCTACCCTCAAAGCGTTCATTCTAGTGGGGCACCACAGGTAGATGTTAATAACTCAATGAAGTCAGGAGAATTAAGTAAAAATTGGCAACATATTTAGTGAACTTGTTCTTTTCCTAACTGCTGACTATAAAGATAATGTAACTATAAAGACAATTTGTGTGTATTTCTAGTTTAAATGTCAGTCTACACAATTTTAGTTGTATAGATTAGTTGTGGCTAACACCAGTGGCCAAAGAAAGATATCAGCACTGGGATTTAAGAAGGCCAAGCCCATATTCCCAGTCAAAGAATGGTGCTAGATCCTAAGTCTCCAGACTCCTGGTCTTGCCCTACCTCCCATAGCTACTTTCCCAGTTGTTCTGACAAATCATGCCTGTTCCCAAACCCTTTAATGACAGGTTAAGAGAGTTAAGCATTTACATAACAGCAACAACAATAATAGCTAACATTGTGGAATATATGTTGCATACCAAGTTATATTCTAAGCATTTTGTGCATTATCTCACTTTAGTCTTTGCAATCACCCATATGATAATATAGTAATATGATCAATTCTAGTTGACACAAACTTTTTGTACTTTTGTAAACATCAGATTATAGTTATAGCTTTATAGCTCTGAGAAGTCAAACTAGTGTCCTAGCATCATTCCAATGCCCTAAGATAAATAAAGAGTAATAGTGACCATTTATGGAGAATAACATATGGGCCAGGTAGTTTGCTTCATATAAATTATTTCTAATCCCCACAGAAAGGCTTCAAGAGACATTTTATTATTCCTGATTGTTTTTTCTTTGTCCTGGGGGAACTCAGGGCCTGGGCTCTGTCCCTGAGCCCTTTTGCCAAGGCTAGTGCTCTACCAATTTGAGCCACAACTCTACTTCTAGTTTTCTGGTGGTTAGTTGGAGGTAAGAGTCTCATGGGGACTTTTCTGCCGTGTTGGTGGGGGCAGGGGAGAAGGAGGTGGCTTTGAACTACAATCCTCAGATCTTAGCCTCCTGTGTAGCTAAGCTTATAGGTGTTTGTCACCAGTGTCCAGCTTTATTCATGATTTATAGATAAGGAAACACAGACTTCTCCCCCTTAATGAAGCAACCTATTTGAGACACACCGGTTAAAAGGGGCTGAAGTCATAGAATCTCAGCATCTATGAATAAAACACAGACACTTTCCTGTAATGAGGCTCCCTAGGAAGTGCTATTTTAGGAAGCTCACTGTAGAAACAGTTAATGGGGGAAGAGGAAAACTCCTCAGGGAAATCAAGAGAAAGAAAAAAGAAAGTCCTACAAAACCCAGAAAGAAACACTTCGGATCAGCATGGGATATCCTGGGCTGTGCGCTGGTAGGAGCATGCTGTTGGTTCTGTGCTGAGTCATTCCTCATGGGATCCTGACCAGGCTGTGCCCTCCCATTTACTCAACCTGTGTACCTTTGTTTGGTGAATGAGTGTGGTGTTTGCCATTCTAAACCAGCTCTTCCAGACCTTTACAGACAAGGTGTTAGGTTTCATTAGCCTTGTGGAACCACACTCTTTCTCCCATATTCTCTGGCTTTTTAACTATTATTTATTTATTTGTTATCCTAAATATTAGTTCTTTGAGATCTGTGGAATTAATTGGAAGTTTAAGTCAAGGTTGGTTCATCCTCTGAAGTCCCCCCCTCCTTTTTTTTTTGTCGGTGATGGGGCTTGAACTCTGGGCCTGTCCCTCAGCTCTTCAGCTCAAGGCTAGCACTTTACCTACTTGAGCCACAGCACCACCTCTAGTTTTCTGAATGGTTTATTGAAGATAAGAGTCTCACAGAGTTTCCTTCCTGGGCTGTCTTTGAACCTCGATCCTCAGATCTCAGCCTCCAGAGTAGCTAGGATTACAGGCTTGAGCCACCAATGCCCGGCCATCCTCTGAAGCCTTGAAGGTCATCACAGCACCAATGGCTAATAGAAGCCTGAGTTCATTCCAATTCGCAGATGACTATTTGGAATATTCATCCTTTCTTAAACTGAACTCCACCTAATAGATCAGTAATAGATCATATTGAAGGGGACTAGATATGTATCATTATACCCCAGTGAGAATAATAGTGCACAAATCCTGGACAATCATTTATTTACTTATTTTTGTAGTCTTGGGGCTTGGATTCAGGGCCTGGGCTCTATCTTTTGCTCAAAGGTAGCACTCTACCACTTGAGCCACAGCACAACTTTCAGTTTTTTTGTGTGTGTATATGTGGTACTAAGGAATTGAATCCAGGGGCTTCATGCATGCTAGGCACTAAGCCACATTCCCAGCCCTGACAATTGTATTTTTGAAGCTCTACAAAGTAGGAACTTCCTTGAAATCATGGAAAATTTTTTGATTTTGTTGGTCCTGGGGCTTGAATTCAGGGTTTGGGTACTGTCCATAAGCTCTTCTGCTCAGCCTAACGCTCTGCCACTTTGAGCTACAGCACTGTTTTCTGGTTGGTAATTGGAGATAAAAGTCTCATGGACTTTCCTGTCCAGTCTGGCTTTGAACTATAGTCCTCAGATCTCAGCCTCCTGAGTAACTAGGATTATGGATGTGAGCCAACAGTGTCTGGCATTGGAATATGTTGTATTATATATGAGCACTAAGCTATAGATTCTAATCCACATAACTTCTGATAACCTGGCTCTAATAATATGAAAGCAGCAATACCACTTTAATTAAAATTTGGCTAATTAAAAACTATATTGTTTTTGTGGCTAGAACATGAAGAACTGTCTTTAAAGAAAAAAAAATGCAACCTAAAACAGATGATGTTCAGATGCTTAAGTAAGGTGTGGCTGATTGGCACAGTGAGGTAGCAGTGGGGCTTGACTTGCCCAGAACAAGGAAGTACTGTGCAGTCCTGTGTTAATCAAGTCAATCCTCTGCCCTGGTCCTAGGCCCATGAAGTCAGCTAAGGTTCCCATGCTCCAGAACATGGGCTTATTTCATGAAAGCCCTTCCAGGTTGGACTGCAATGTGCATATTTAACCCTGCCACCAGACCATGAGGAAGCCTGGACCTCCTGTGTAAGACAGTTGTTCCTCAACACATGGGGAGTAAAAAAGACAGTCAGTCATACAATTGCCCTTTGACTCTCACCTGTGGGGCTCCTCTGTCACTGTTAGTATTGTTCAACCTCCTATGTGACAGCAGAATCACTGTTGGTAGGGACTGCCTGCTCAATGAGGAAGTCCAGTGCTTTCAACACCACCCTATTAAAGCAGCTTGACAGATCACTCCAGGAGACTCAATGCAGCACAGAAGCCAGTTCCAGAAACCAAACGTTAGAAAGAATAGTCATATGTTCTAACCCCATGACAATGCTCAGGCTATGAGAAAAGAAGGCAAAGACTGGTGGTAGAGTCTTCAATTTTTTTTTTTTTTTTTACTGGTCATGGGGCCTGAACTCTGGGCCTGGGCGCTGTCCCTCAGCTCTTCAGCTGAAGGCTAGCACTCTACCACTTAACAACAACCCCACATCCAGCCTTTTCTGCTTATGTGGTGCTAAGGAATTGAACACAGGGCCTCATGCATGCAAGGCAAGCACTCTATCACTGAGCCACCTTCCCAGCCCCTCTTCATTCTTTTTTTTAAAAATAGATATTTTTATTGTAAAAATACTGTACAGAGGGGTTATGGTTACATGAGTAAGGTAATGAGAACATTTCCTATCGAACATTTTTTACCCCTCCTTCATTTTTCCCCTACCATCCCTTCCCTCCCCACCTCCCCAACTCCTCCCTTCCTCGCCCCCAAGTTCATTTCAACATAGTGTCTTGTACATCTCATTGTTACAATGTTACCTGTATCCTTGTTTCTGCATTTTGTTATTTCCCTCTCCCTCCTCAAATTAGAAAAATGTATATACAAGTTGCAGGGCCCTGGAATCAAATACAGGGGTTATACCATGGGGGAGAGTCTTTGTTTTTTCCCAGCTATGATTCCCTGACTTTTGTCATTTATGTATTTACCAAGTTATGAATGAGGCATAGGATAGTTGATATTTTCAACAATTGCCTTCTAACAAATGTGCTCCTCATATGAGTCAAAGAGCTCATGTAGAAACAGAATTGCTGATTGCTTTGAAATTGCTCAATACCCCTGCCTCACTTGCTGACTGATGCTGTGACTGACTTTGAATTCTTTGGCTTTCTTTAGCTTTTAAATCTGGCCTCCCTTCTTTATTCCCTTTTGTATTGGGACGTAGGTTACTCAAACTGATCTTAAGCTCTTGGGCTCAAAGACCCCTCTTGCCTTAACCTCGTGAGTACTGGGGACTTTCAGGCTTGTGATACTGCACCTAGTTCTTTCTTTGGCTCTTAAGTGGCCATTTACATCATTTCAATCACTGACCCCTTTGAGGCTATAACTAGTTATAAACTCTGTCCCATCTCAATGAAAACAAGCCTATTTCTCTCTCTATTTTTTTTTTTTTTTTGTCGGTCGTGGGGCTTGAACTCTGGGCCTGGGCGTTGTCCCTCAGCTCTTCAGCTCAAGGCGAGCGCTCTACCACTTGAGCTACAGCGCCACTTCCGGTTTTCTGGTGGTTTATTGGAGATAGGAGTGTCACGGTCTCTCCTGCCCGGGCTGGCTTTGAACCGCGATCCTCAGATCTCAGCCTCCTGAGTAGCTAGGATTACAGGCGTGAGCCACCAGCGCCCGGCCCTCTCTCTATTTTTTGCAAACAACGGTAGAGGTTCACAGACACTACCCTTTTGATCTGACCCTCCCTTAAACCTCCTCATTTTGGGGAATAAAAACTCCTAAACAGTTTGGGCAGTTTTTCACTTATCTTGTGGCACCCTGGCTGCGGGGTGGCCTGAGGTAAGCGATTTAGCCTCTCTGAACATCAGTCTTCTCATATTTAGATTGTGTTTCTTAATAGCTGTCTTGCTGTTGTTAGGATTACAATAATTAAACTATTTGAAGCAGTTGGCACAGTTCCTGGTGCATGAAAGTCTCCAAAAAGCACTGACATGGAGTATCACGGCTCAGTTCTGATTTCTAATTCTCAAGATTTTCCAGTACTATTCCAAGTGTCATCGATTACTCGTTTTACATACCAGAAGCTTTTAGCAGGGCTCTTATTGTGATATGGAGAAAAGCCTCTGAGCAAATGTTCAGAGCACACTTTGCAGCTTTTAGTAGTGGGAGTTCTAAAGTGACTTATCCTTCTTCTAGTAGGCCTTACAGCATACCTGTTATTAACTCCTTATTACAGGGAGGGAAAAAGCACCCTTTTCTACTTGTGTAGCTTCCAGAATCTTTTCTCTAGCCCAAGCACTTTAAAGTCCCATGATCTGCATTTTGTTCATGCTGTAGTGACATGTTTTATATCCCACTTATTCCAGCAGCAAAAGCGACTTCGTAGATTGGATCTAAATTGAAATCAGCACTCCCAGGCCATTGTACCCAGTGGGGGTCATGATACTGACAGTACCACAAATAAACATCATCCAGGTTTTTTTTTTTTTTTTAAATCAACTCAGGCTCAACAGCAGCTACCACCTTTAGAAGGACTCAGATACCCGGGAAAACCGTACACAAGGAATAGTGACAATAGTTGTGTCCTGCTTTCCCTGGTATGTGAGTCCTTCTAAGGGTGTTCTAGTTTGGTAGCTGGACTTCAACTAATGTCACTGTTTGTTGGCCCCTGAAATCATGGACTTTTGCTTGTTGAAGTATCACTCTAAGACAAACTATCCTTTTGTAATTCTGCCAGGCTGCTGCTAAGAATGCCAATGCACAAAAAAATCTTTATTTATAGAAAACAGTATATTTGAAATTCTTATTTATTTATTTATTGTTGGTCATGGGGCTTGAACTCTGGGCTGGGGCACTCTCCCTGTTCTCTTCAGCTCAAGGCGAGTGCTCTACCGCTTGAGCCACAATGCCACTTCCAGTTTTCTAGTGGTTTATTGGAGATAAGAGTCTCACAGACTTTCCTGCCGGGGCTGGCTTTGAACCACGATCCTCAGGTCTCAGCTACCTGAGTAGCTAGGATTACAGGCATGAGCTACCGTCACCCAGCTAAAATTTTAGTACTATATTGCTTTCTTTTGTCCCTTCCTTCTTCCCTCTCTCAATCCCTCCCTCTTTCCCTCCCTCCCTTTTTTTCCTCCCTCCCTCCCTCTTTCCTTCTTTTTTTCTTCCTTCTTTTTTCCATTCCTTCCTTCCTTAGCCCAAGCTTTTGGATTTTCCTACTCTGCCTTCCAAATGTTGGGATAATTAAGATGTATTGCCACACCTAGCTTGGACACAATTCTTTGTTTTTTGTTTGTTTGTTGTTGTTGTTGTTTTGTTTTTTTTTTTTTGTCATGCGGCTTGAACTCTGGGCCTGGGTGCTGTCCCTGAGCGCTTCAGTTCAAGGCAAGTGCTCTGCTACTTGAGCCACAGTACGATTTTTAGTTTTCTGTTGGTTAATTGGAGATAGGAGTCTTGCAGACTTTCCTGCCCTGGTTGGCTTGATCCATGATCCTCAGATCTCAGCCTCCTGAGTAGCTAGGATTACAGATGTGAACCACCAGCACCTGGCCATTGGACACAATTCTTTTTTTTTTTTTGGGTCCGGTCGTGGGGCCTGAACCCTGGGCCTAGGCGCTGTCCCTCAGCTCTTCGGCTCAAGGCTAGCACTCTATCACTTGAGCCACAGCGCCACTTCCGGCTTTTTTCTTTTTCTTGCTTATGTGGTGCTGAGGAATTGAACTCAGGGCCTCATGCATGCAAGGCAAGTGCTCTACCACTGAGCCACCTTCCCAGCCCTGAACACAATTCTTAATATAACAATATGGAACAAATAGATTCAATTGTGCTTGAATATACAAGAGGCCAAGCAAAATGATAGTTTTTCTTCACTTATTGAATAAATATAGTGGTAGTGTAGTTGACAGATTAGTGACCAAATACACACACACATCAAAGATGCTTTTAATCCCAGAACCTGTGAATTGTGAACACTCCTCTTATTGTACTAAAGGAGGTTAAGGCTGCAGATAGAATTGTGGTTCAAATTCAGCTAAGAGTAAGCTACTATCCAGGTGGGAAGAAGGGAGTCAGAAGACCATCAGAGTGCTCAGGGTGATGCCACTCGTCAGTGTTATCTTTGAAGATGGAGGGAAAAGCAATGAGCCAAGAAATGTGGGTAGTCTCTAGAAGCTCGAAAAGGCAGGATTTCTTCCTTTACTCTCCAAAAGGAAGGCTGCCACACCTTGTCTTGATTCCAGTGTAAAAAACTACAGTAACTGTAAACCTAGTTTGTAGTAATTTGTTATAGTAGCAATAGAAAATTAATACACTAAACAATTTATTGATTAAGTCAAATGTCAGCTTATATTTATCTTTTCTTCTCTTTTTTTTTTCTTTTTGGGGTCCAGTCATGGAGCCTGAACTCTGGGCTTGGGCACTGTCCCTCAGCTCTACAGCTCAAGGCTAGTGCTCTACCACTTGAGCCACAGCGCCACTCCCGGCTTTTTTTCCTTTTTGCTTATGTGGTGCTGAGGAATCGAATCCAGGGCCTCATGCATGCAAGGCAAGCGCTCTACCACTGAGCCATCTTCCCAGCCCTCTTGAGCACTTGCCTTGCATGCATGAGGCTCTGGGTTCAATTCCTCAGCACCACATAAACAGAAAAAAAAAAAGGAAGTGGCGCTGTGGCTCAAATGGTAGAGCTCTAGCCTTGAGCTGGAGAGCTGAGGGACAGTGCCCAGGCCCAGAGTAAAGCCCCACAATCGACAACAACAACAACAAAAAACGTAAGATAATGATTCATGATCTGAAAAGAGAAACATTAATAACCAATTATATAGTTTATACATGTTGTGTATACTCATACAGGTTTATGGAAGGGTTGAACATAGTGGGAAAAAGACTAAGGCACTGTCTGAGCTTCTTTTTCTTCCTCTCTCTCTCTCTCTCTCTTTCTCTTTTGCCAGTCCTGTGGCGTGAACTCAGGGCCTGGGCACTGTTCTGAGATTTTTTTTTTTTGCTCAAGGCTAGTACTCTACCACTTGAGCCACATTCCTAGACCTTCTTTTTTTCTCTATTGTGAATCCTATTGGGGCTCAAGTGATATATAGAAAATTCATAGAAATGGAATAGTTACAAATTCCTCTCCATTGAATACTAAAGCTGGCTACTAGCCCATCTCTCCTTGACTTTCTCTGTGGTAGAACAGACTGTAATGTGTTCTTCCCAGAAAAAAAAAAAAGAGCATTTACATTCGCACTGACAACTAAAACAAGAGGACAGAGTTCTTGCTGTAAAAGCCATATGCCTTCACAGTGATAAGTGAATAAATGAAGCTTGTGCATTGTAGGACGTTGGTGTCAAGCAGAGATAGGCACTGGCACTTCCTGGAAAGATGGCACCACTTGCTGAATATAACAGTAAATGGTGATTCTTAACATGATTGCATGTTTTCTTTCATATATAGAATCCAGGCGTCTGTGTGTGTGTGTGTGTGTGTGTGTGTGTGTGTGTGTGTGTGTGTGTTACATTAATAGAAATGTGGAACTGTTTGGGAAGGCGATATAAGCAAGAAGACAGAGGAAAAGAAGGTGATGGGAGTTGAATAGAAGCAAAGTGTAATTTGCCATTATGAAAATAACATTAATAAAATCCATTAAAAACTGTAAAAAAAAAAGTGGGGGGGGGAAGGAAGATAAGAAAGAATAATAGATGAGGTAAATTTGATCCACATATGAGTACTTCCTGTAAGGAAAAACCACAATGAAATCTCTTTGTCCAATTCATATATGGTGATGTTTTTAATTGGTACATATTGGCTAGTCTTCCTAGGTTTGATTGTTGTTCTTGTAACTCTGGAGTTCTACTCATTCCCAATATTTTTTTTAGTGCTTTGGTCTCTGCTAGATAAGGCACTACCAAGTGGATTCTTTGCCAAAAACATCAAAATTGTCACCATGGGAATGTGCACCATTTATTTTCAACTTTTAAAAACTCTGTTTTAAAGTTGGGTGCTGGTGGCTCATGCCTATAATCTTAGGTACTCAGAAGGCTAAGATCTAAGGACCAGGGTTCAGAGCCAACCCAGGCAGGAAAGTCTGTAAGACTCTTATCACTACCAAAATGCTGGAAGTGGAGTTGTGCCTCAAGTGATAGGATACTAGCCTTGAGCAAAAATGCTCAGGGACAGCACCAGCCCTTGAATTCAAGCCTAGGGATTGGCACAGAAAAACAAACTCTGTTTTAGATCTAAAATTGGAAATGGGAGTGTATTGCTCTAGGAATCAAAAGAATGCACAGATCTACAGATCTGTTCTGACCTTGCCAGTTGCCTAACTAGTTACCAATACTGCCAAGCTCTTCTGAGGGTCCTTTGAGTAACATTACACTGTTCCAGAACATTCCTCCTGAGAAATGCTGGTGTACTTCCTGCCACCAAGAAAGACAGCTAGTCTAGCATGTCAGCATTTACTCTACATCTGAAGAACCTGGTTCTTCAGAATCTTATGAGACAGAAACATCTATCTCAAAAGAAACCTTTAGATAGTCTTGCACTTACCATGTATTTCTGAAGTTTCATTAAATGTTCATTGTCAAGAAAACCAGTCTCAAGAACCACCCATTTCTTCAGACCTACTAGGACAAAGGAGGTTCTGAGCAGAATCTAAGGCCCATGGACTGGCTCAGAGGTCCCATGTCTACTCTTCACTCTACATTGTCCCTTAAACTGCTGCTTTGGGTAGCACATGTCTTTTGGTTGGCAGAAAGTGACACTGCAGGCTGATTCTTGTCCCCAGATTAGCTCCTAGACACCTGCAGGGCTGTCCTGTTGCTTACCATTCCTGGAATGTTGTTCTGCCTTCTTGCTCTTGTCCTTTTCTGTGAGGTGCTTATTAGCAGACATTAAAAAAGATATTGCCAATGTCTAGGCAGAATGAGTCCCAGGAAGTGGAAAGAAATTAAGCTGCAACAGGCATAAATGCCTTTTATGATATGAAATGGGTGGAGGCCAGGGAGAAGACGGAAATTCCTACCTCTGCCAGTGTCTCGACCTTTCCTGCTATTGTTAATGGCACAGCCAGCCAGTCAGTAAATAGTTCCTGAGAATCCAGAAGCCAGCTAGCCCAATTAAATCAACTCAACATATACTAAGTTCCTAACTGTGAGCTCACTGCTAACATTTTTTTACCCTATTTAAAATGTCCCCAGGAAGATCATATTCAAGCCACAATGTGAACTCTTAACTCTGCAACTCTGCCTTCCACATCAGATACTTACATATGAAAACAAATATGTAGTATATCTGTTAATACCTATATTTCTGATATCCATTAATAACAATATAAAAAAGAACATATGCAATGGTAGATTTTTAAAAGAGGAAACAAAAAATAGGCCATGAGGGTAATCTAAACACCTATACACAAGAGAAAGTATCATGAATTTGATGAAAAGTTGCAGGCAAAACATAGAGGGGCTCACAGAAGGGTTCCCCGTTTGGGGACACCAGCAGTCTCCATAGCTGTACCAACAACGGACACCCTGACACAGCCTCTCAGGACTGGTCATGTTTCACATCCTAGACTGTCCCTTAGCACAACTGGGAGAAATTTCTGGGTGACAGGATCTAGGCAGATTGCTAAGGTTCCTCAGGGATAGCTAACATGCACTCCGGTGGGGCTGGTGTCACTCTAAGAGTTTAGTTTGCCGTGAAGTGTAGGAAGGTAAGGAATATTGATTCCACCTTCATGACCCACCACCTACACAGACTATCCATAGTTCTCATTCTCTGACATTGCTGGTCATCTTCCATTCATCTCTTTACCAAATGCAAATCTTGTACAAAGTATGTCCCTTTCTTCTCTGAAGCTCCTTGGCCTTCATCTTAGGGTAGAATGATGTATCGAACACTGGTCAGTGACCAGAAGGGGCTGCTGATCATGTGGCCTTCATGTGGTAGGCCTGGAGTATGCAGGAGCATAGACACACCTCACGTTTACAGGTCAGCTCAGAGTGTAAATATACTAATCATGTTATATTGATTATGTCAAAAAGATCATATTTCAGTTATGTCTGATTAAACATATTGTTAAAACTAATTTATATTTGTCTTTTGGTACATATTTGTGCTTACTAGTTCATTTAAACTTATGAATATGGTATGAGTTACATTTTTATGGAACTACAATGGGTCTAAGATGCTATTTTTGTTTTTTTTCTGGCCAGGGCTAATACAACATTCTCCTAATCATTTTTTTTTTTTTTACTCTTTCCAACTCAAAAGCCTCTCAGAACAAATCTGGTCACCTCATAATCTGCCCCTCATGTCATTTCATTACCAAGTTGAAATCTTATCACACAACACAGAAGTGATGTCACATCACTTCCTGTTTGTCTACTTGGTGTACCCTGTCCTAATGCACTTGGCACCTGCCTTTCCCACACCCTGTTTACTCTTCTTGGAATTTGTAGAGGAAGTTCCCCACCTGTCAGTGAAAATTCTGACTCATCTTTCACTCACTCTAGCCAACAGCAGGAGAGTGCTAGCTTCCCCACCCTGGACCTCAGGAAGCCAGGTAACTTTGCATCTACATATCCTTGGTCAAATGCATAGTATCTTACTTGGTATATTTCCCTACTGCACATTTGTATTCCTTGAAGGCAGGGAATTAGATATGTCACATCATCATACTGTACTTTGTAGGAATCCAAAGATATTGGTTATTGGGAGAAAGTAAATGAACATGAATGATTCAAATGAAAACAGGAGGAGGAGGAAGAGGAAGAAGGGAAGGAGAAGGAAAAATCAGCTATACAAAAATCAGCTATACATAAATGGTGCGCAGTATTATTAGATATTGCCTATGCAGTTACCTTACAATGGCCACCATATATGTATCATTCAGTCATCCGTCACCAAGAGGCAAAGTAGCAGATGCTGCTATCCACTATAAAGGGTTCCCAGCCCTGGTCCCAGTGCCTTGACAGGATTTGGGAGCAGAAACCCTTCAGGCCTCACATTTGTATGGTACACTTACTAAGGGGTAAAGAATGGAATATGGAGAAAAGAGAGCTGAGTGTCCTAGTAGTTGTCATGCAGTAAGAAATAAGGAATAAGACTACAGAGGATAACCTTCCCCCACCCCTCCTCCTTTTTGTTGTCAGTTATGGGGCATGAATTCGATGCCTGTGTACTGTCCCTGAGTCACTCTGCTCAAGGCTAGCACTCTACCACTTGAGCCATAGCACCACTTCCTGTTTTTGAATTGTTAATTGGAGATTAGAGTCTTATGGGGACTTTCCTGCCTGGGCTGGCTTCAAACCATGATCCTCAGATTTCAGCCTCCCAAGTAGCTAGGATTTCAGGTATGAGCCACCAGCACCTGGCAAGCTTCCCCCCTTTAACCCAGAAATCACACCATTAGCCTGCTGGGAGTGTGGACTTTTAGGTGACACCTTAGGAATGACCTCCCATTTCCCCATTGCCATACACTTAGGAGATAGCACTTTTCATTATACAGCTAATAGGCCTGTTCTGATTATGTTTTCAGAGGAAAAGCACTGACTTCCTTTGAGGGTAGAAGAGGCAAAGGGTACCAGTGAGGGAGAAGAGAAGGCAAGAAGGAAGGCTGGAAACCTCAAGAACAAACTTTTTTTATTGTGAAAATACCATACAGAGCGGTTAAAATTAGATGGGCAAGATAGGGAGTACATTTCTTATCAAGCATTGTAGCCTCCTCCCTCAAGAAGAAACTTGAAAACGTTTTGTGAATTATCTTCCTCTTGTCTTCCTCTACCTAATGTGTAACTTTTTCCTAGTATTTCTACCTAGGAATTATTCAGGAAGATTCAGCCTAGATGAAACTTATAGAGCTTTCTTTTGTCTTTGCCTGTCCATTTATTTAATTGACATAATTTAGCGACCATGAGCCCTGAGGAGTCAAAGCATTGGGTTCGGCTCCCGCTGTTCCCCATCCATAGCTGTAGAGACTTGGATGAATGATTTGCTTCTGTGTATACCAAGTTTCTCTTTATAAAATTGGAGGTGATAATGATACCTACCATAAGGCTTCCTAATGATAGACACATCATATCTTCAAGTCTTGTGGATGTTTCATCTTCCATGGGCAAAGGTACTTTATAAATGCAATTAAGATTGGCCATTTCATTTCCTTTGCTAGCAACTGTGATTCAATTAAAAAAAAAGTGTGAGAATGTTAACAATTTAAAACTACCAAAATTCAGAATGTTAACGGATTGCAAACTGTACTGTGATCTCCAGGTTAGTTTCTAAACATGGAAACTGAAACAGTTACCCAAGCTTAGTGTAGTGCTAGAATTATAAAATAGTAAAATGCTAGAGTTGAAGAAGATCTTTCTTTCTCTTTCTTCCTCTTCTTTTTTCCTCTTTTCTTGAAAGTCATAAATGAAAATTTGGCTATTATTCTAAAATTATTCCTATTTGAGTTCAATATTGATGGAATAGCTAAGGACCAATAGCTGGTTATTATATATATATATATATATATATATATATATATATGTATTATTGATACATTTATATGACATTATTTAGGTAGGTATTATATACATATAATATGATATGTTTATGAAAATCCAACTCAAAATCTAATACCACTAAGACTGGAAAAAAACTTCAGCCAAGAAATAAGCACTCACCACCCACCAGAGGTCTGTCACCTCAGACTCTGAAGTCAGAAGGACAGATTTTGTTCTCTGAAGGATAGCCCTGCAAGTGGGAGGCCTATGTAGAAGTATTCCTCTAAAATAGATTAGATTTGTCCTTTAAGCTTGAGGTCAAATGCACATTCTTTCATGCCAAATTTATAACATCATATACAAACGTCTTATATAGTTGGGATTTCAACATTTGTCACTCATTTCTACATTTACCTGTCCAAGAATTTTAAGGGGGCTTGGAAGGTGGCTCAGTGGTAGAATACTTGCCTTGCATGCTTGAGGCCCTGGGTTCGATTCCTCAGCACACATAAGCAAAAAAGAAAAAAGCTGGAAGTGGCGCTGTGAATCAAATGGTAGAGCGCTAGCCTTGAGCTGAAGAGCTGAAGGACAGCACCCAGGCCCAGAGTTCAGGCCCCACGACCGGACCCCCCCCCCCCAAAAAAAAAAAAAAGAATTTTAAAGAATTTAGGACCTATTATCAAAACAAGCCATTATTTAATACTTTACTGGCTCTAAAACACCTTAAAATTTTGTCTCTCCTTTCTAATCAGTCATCAAGTCATCAATCAGTTTATCAAGGAAACAACAGGAACCAATAGATAGTGCTACCTCTTTGGGGCTATAATAAGCAAACAAGTCTTATCATCCCAACTTTTGGAACATTGTTATCCCATCTTATTTTTCTATGTCAATGCTTCTTCTTCCTTATTTTGAACACTGGTGTCAGATCTTTTCAATATGTAATCCAAAGTCAACATCATTCCTAATCATTGAGCAGGAGTCATGCTCTAGTCATGGAAAATGTCATCCTAGTGCCCAAGGCAAACAACAATTATCCCAAACAAACAGTTTCTAGAAACAGAGACATTATTGAACTTACAGAGGGTGTTGCAGGATTTATAGAAGGTTAACACTTTTTAGTAAAACCACTTTAAATAAGAAACATGAAGAATAATCCCAAAATAAAGCTTCTCTTTTTAATCTGTGTATCTGAATGTTCATGGTGTTTGCTTAGGCATTGATATTAGTTCTAGTGACATCATATTAGGCCTTATTTTTTTGGCCTTTGATCTAAATACTTTAGAGAACAAGTTAAGGGAGAAAAGATTTACTTTAGCTCCCAGTGTTAGACGTTTTAGTCCGTAGCCCTTGGCTCATTCTAGACCGGTGATGGGGCTGGACATAATGGCATTGGAAATGTGTGGAGGAGGAATCTATTACCTCATGGAAGACAGGAAGCAGAGAAAAGGGGAACCAGGAACAAGGTATAACCTGCAACAACATGCCTCCGGTGACTTACTTCCTCCAGCTAGGCCAGCCTAAAGATTCCACCACTTACTAGAGACCCCAATGTCCAAAACATGAGCTGTGGGGAATATTTCATATTAAAACCTCAACCTCTATCTGTAGAGGATCTGTCCTCCCCAGGGAGCAGTTTCTAGCCCTAGTTTCTAGAAGAAGGAGACATTGCTTACCTTCTGTAAACAGGAATAGCTGGCTATTTCTTCTTAGAGCCCCTTTTTTCCCCTCAGGCTACTTTAAAAGTGGAAGGAATTCAGGATATTCTCTAACAATTATGGTCACTTCAGCCCCTGTTGCTTTTGTGCAATCAGCACTATATAATTAATCACTGTGCGAACAACATGGGTGCAGCTGATTCCTGGAGACAGATTAAGTTACCCTGCTTAAAACTGTGACTGGCATAGAATCATTGGCTAAGTGGCTATCCAGTGTCACCTAAACATGGGCTAAATATGATACTAATAGTTCACCTTCTACTATTAAATGCCTTAAAGTATCAATGCACAGCTCACTTTACATTAATATTATATACAAACATTATACTCACTCTAACATGTTGTCCCTGCTTTAGAATTTCTAAACAGTGAGTTTTACATGTACTACTACATTTAGTCTTTACTACTGAATCACACAGAGTAGGAGGCAGGGTGGTAATAATGCTGGTTGCTGTCATTCTTGTTATTACCACCTTAAGGAACCAAGAAGCATTTCTCTCTCTTTCTGCATATGTATTTTTTTTAATTTATAATTTTACTTTTCGCATTTCTATATATTTTAATTTTCCCCTCCCTCCCATCCCTGGAAGTCTTCAGCTTTCATTGTTTCTAGGTAGTTAACAGATCCTGGATAAGGTGTTGAACTGGGTGGTTCTTTATTACTATTATCTAGTTTTATAAGTGCAATACATCTTACTCAATGTACCCCTATCATTGTTCTCTTCAGGGACAATGATTCTTAAATATGGTTTACAATTGTTAGAAGCACAATTATCATTTGATTAAGTTTATTCCAAATAAAAGTGTTCAGACTTAACTCCAGGTGTGCTATTTTACTTGAACAATGAGCATTAAGAAAAATTCTTAGCAGGGGTTATACTATATTTGATGTCAGTATAACATGTGGAGGAGATGGGGACAAACAAGTCGTTTAAGGATTCAGGTGGACCTGTTGCAACAATGAGAAGTACAAAATGTCATGTCAAAACCAGCTTTACAATGTCGGAGGGGGGGGAGGGGGGGTATGATTGGGTGGGGGGAAGGGGGGAGGCTGGGAAGGGAGGTGAAGGGTAAACAAAGGAGGAGGCTGCAATGCTTGGTAAGAAATGTATGCATTATCCTGACCATGTAATTGTAACCCCTCTGTACAGTATGTTCTCAAATAAAATAAAATAAAATTAAAAAAAAAAAAAAAGAAAAGAAAAATTCTTAGGTCTTGCTTAGGGGTCCTAACTAAATTAACTGCTCCCCCAACTCTTCTTTTTTTTTTTTTGGTCCAGTCGTGGGGCCTGAACTCTGGGCCTGGGCACTGTCCCTCAGCTCTTCAGCTCAAGGCTAGCGCTCTACCACTTGAGCAACAGCACTACTTCCGGCTTTTTTTTTCCTTTTTGCTTATGTGGTACTGAGGAATTGAACCCAGAGCCTCATGCATGCAAGGCAAGTGCTCTACCACTGAGCCACCTTCCCAGCCCCCCCCCCCCCCCCCCCCGCCAACTCTTCTTGGTCTGGCTGTCCACTGGACATTAGCTACTCCATATTTACAAAAAGTTCTTAACCTCTTGAGCACATGTTGATCATTAGTATCAATTGTTAAACATCTGCCCTGTTCCAGACAATTCATCACATGAGAGATTTATTTCCCTACATACCTGGTCTGCGCTGTCATAACAAAGTAGGCTAGACTGGGCAGCTTAATGGTAGAAATGAATTTGCTTATAGTTCTGGAGGTTCATAGTTCAAGGTGAAGGTGGTAATTGTTTGGTTTCTTCTGAGACATTTCTTTCTGGCTCATAACTATTATATTCTCCTATAGTTTTCCTTCTGCCTCTAAATCACCTTAGTTTGTGTTTGTTTTTATTTTTGTTTGGTACTGGGGATTGAAATTAGACTCTCACACTTGCTTGCTATGCAAGCACTTTGCCATGTAAGCCATTTCCAATCCTTTGCTTTATCTGGCCTCAGACTTCCACTCTCCTGTCTCTGTCACCCAAGTTGAACAGAGTACAGGCATATGCTATTATGCCCAGCCCATTTTTTTTTTCCTTTCCTTATAAGATATAGCATACTTAGAGCAAAAAAAAAAATTCACATCTTGTACCATCATAGAAGTCTGACAGTCTTCTTTCTGGTTTCTGCAGTATCTCTTCACTTATGGCTCATACTAATACTGATTTTTTTTTGGGGGGGGGTGTCCGGTCGTGGGGCCTGAACTCAGGGCCTGGGCGCTGTCCCTCAGCTCTTCAGCTCAAGGCTAGCACTCTACCACTTGAGCCACAGTGCCACTTCCGGCTTTTTACTTTTTGCTTACGTGGTGCTGAGGAATCAAACCCAGGGCCTCATGCATGCAAGGCAAGCCCTCTACCATTGAGCCACCTTCCCAGCCCACTAATACTGATTTTAATCCAATGATCATTCAGTTTTACCCTTACTGTTCTCTCCAGAACAAGTTTTCTAAATTTGGAGGAATTTGATGTGGTAAATCTTGTCAATTTTATTTGATTGAGAAGCACTTAGAAGATTAGTAAAGCATATCTCTGAGTGTATCTGAGGATATTTTTGGAGAAGATTATCTAATGGGGAAATGCGTGTCCTGGATATAAATGTCACCATCCCATAGCTGGAGGCTGAGATAGAACAGAAGGGAAAAGGAGATAGCCCACTAGCTTACACTTTCTCACCCTGCTCCCTGGATGCCTTCTGGGATAATATGAGCTTTGCCCTCCCTGCTCCGATGGTCTGAAACCTTTGAAATCATGCACAAATAAGTCCTTCCTTCCTTACATTATTTCTGATAGCTTTTCCCTCCCTCCTTCCCCCTCCCTCTTTCCCTCCCTCCCTCTCTCCTTCCCTCCCTACCTTGTTTGTTCCCTTCTTTCTCCCCCCCAACCCGTGATAGAAACTCTATTAACACATATCAATAGGCTAAGAATTTCCAAATCTTCCAATGTTGGTCTCTTAGCATTTTCTTCTACAATTTATTGTATATTCTCTTATATTTTACAATAATCAGCAAGGGAAAACCAGGTTATGCTTTCAACAGCTTGCTTAGAAATCTCCGTTAAGGGGCTGGGAAGATGGCCCAGTGGTAGAGCGCTTGCCTTGCATGCCTGAGGCCCTGTTTTCGATTCCTCAGCACCACATAAGCAAAATGGAAAAAAAAAAAGCTGGAAGTAGTGCTGTGGCTCAAGTGGTAGAGCGCTAGCCTTGAGCTGAAGAGCTGAGGGACAGCGCCCAGGCCCAGAGTTCAGGCCCCATGACTGGACCCAAAAAAAAAAAAAAAAAGAAACCTCTGCTAAATTCAGCATGGTTCATTGCCACTTTTTTAAACTAATATTGCTTTTCCTTCATTTTCCAACATGTTCTTTGTTTTTTTTGTATGAAATCTCAGCATAATCATTCATAACATCCATATTTCTCTCTTAAGTATAAATAACATGATCTAGGGTTTTATTAACAGGCAACTCAAAAATTTTCAACCTCAACTCATGATCCGGTTCCAAAGCCAGTCTACATTTCATGGGTTTCTTATAACAGCCTCTTACTTCTTGGTACTAAAATCTGTGTTAGTATTCTTCAAAGAAGCAGTTAGTATGGAGGGAGGGAGGAAGATAGATAGATAGATAGATAGATAGATAGATAGATAGATAGATAGATAGATAGATAGATAGATAGGCAGATAGATAGATAGACAGAGGAGACATAAATTATAGACAGATGATGGATATATAGGTGATACACAGCAGATTAGATAGATAGATAGATAGATAGATAGATAGATAGATAGATAGATAGATAGATAGATAAATAGATAGATGTATAGATCTATAGATAATAGATACAGGTATAGATATAAAGAAATTAAGTCCAGAGGCAAATCTGCTGGCTGAATTTCTTCTTGGTAGAACAGTCTTTTATTCTGTTTCAGTCCCTCAACTGAGGGGATGAGATCCATCCAGTTATGGGTGGCATTCTCCTTTACAAGGCCTGCCAATCTAAAATGTTAATCTCATCTAAAAGCATCCTTACAGACATATTTAGAATGTTTGACTACATATCTATCCCAGATACACTGACCCATAGAACTAATGTTTATGTCCATCCTACCTCTCTTTCGTTTTTGAATTCTTTTTATTATTATCACAGCTGTCTTCTCACTACCTCAAAAGAGAAGTAGAAAGCCAAAGGGGCTTGCAACACCTCATTTTCCACTCAAGTAAAGGAAGCTTGACCACAAAGACAGCAGAGAAATGTGTGAGGCCTCCTTCTTTAGGTTAAATACCTTCCTTCCCAGAAATCAAAGTGCAGACTGAGGCAGTTTGCAAAAGTTGCTTCTCCGTTTCACATGAAGCAACAAACAATTGCCTATAACTTTTTGGAATTTAGCTCCTTGAAGGTAAAATTGGCCAATGAAGCCAATAGAAGATGAAGGTGCTTTTTTTTTAGGTCAACTAAAACAACATCCCTAGTGCTAAGTTTCTGAGCAAACATTTAATAATTAATGTTCTTTTTTTGATCTTATAAATCTTAGGGTGCTCTATAATTCTTAAGGCCTGGTTTGGGGGCTGTTTGGATAGTAGCCCCACAAAGTTGATCTATTTTTCTCAATCAGTCTTCAATATATATTATGTGTGTGTGTGTATACATAATATGATATGTCTATCAATGTACTATTAGAGGCAATAAATAGGTTCTGATGTCAGCCTTATTATCAAGTTAATTTCAGTGCCATTGCACATGGACTGGGGTTCATGTGGTGCATTTACTGTTTTATTCTAGACAATATTTTTTTTTGAGAGAGGGGCTTGTTGATGTAGCTCAGACTGGCCTTCAACTTGCGATCCTCCTGCCTCAGTCTCCTGTAAACATAAAAGCAATTTCCTACATATTATATAATTTTAAAAAAAATTACAAAGAAATGGGGTTTGCTTTGACTCGTAGTTCTGAACCAAAGTTGTTGGCTTACATTTGGTAGAGAAAGTACAGAATATTTCCTGACAAGAGAAGAGTAAGTATGTAATGCATTTTTTAAATTTATTTTTTATTTTGTTGGCTGCGGGGTCTGGGCGTTGTCCCTCAGCTCTTTAGCTCAAGGCTAGCGTCCTACCACTTGAGCCACAGCACCACTTCCAGCTTTTTTCTGCTTATGTGGTGCTGAGGAATCGAACCCAGGGCCTTATTCATGCAAGGCAAACACTCTATCCCTGATCCAACTTCCCAGCCCCTGTAATACGTGTTTTAATATTCTAAATAAAACCTTAAAAGTGAAACAACTATTTTCTCAGAGAAGTAATTGGTTGATTCAGTCCTATCCTAAAATTTATTGGCTTATACCCAACTTGGGCAGGTTTAAGGAAATCCTTGTTGGTGGACTTTTCATTAAGAGTAGGCACCCTACTGTCCATACACTAGGAGAAGAAGTATTGGCCACCTTGGAGATCTTTGTCCAGAGACCATTAGTCTGAGAGTACTGCTCATTTGACAGACATGGATTGTTGACCTTGTTAACCCACTAGACTTGTAATATCATAGACCTCTATGTATTACCAGGCTCAGAATCTCAGATTAATCAGTTTCAATGGAATCAATGAATGAATGTCACAATTACTGTATGCCAGTCACTGTTTTCTTTCCTAAATTATTAAATATTTAAAAATCATAATAACCATATATGTAGATAAAATTATTAGTGCTATTTTACAGATGAAAAAACTAGAGGCACAGAATACTTGCATTATCTACCTACTAGCACAGTTTATTAGAAGCAAAACAAAAATTCAGGTTCAATCCAGATGCCAAAGTTTATCATGCAAGGAGTATGGATCAGTGAATGAATGACCACCAAATATGGGTTGTATCTATCAAATGATTTGGAAGTTCCTAAGGACCTATTCATCACTCTGGTGGGTTACCAGAGGCTGATTGAAACACACTAATGACAGGGCATCCCACAGATTGCATGTCCACAGATGATCTCTGACTAAATAATGTACCCCACAGTAGCAACAGTCTCTACTCAGATGCCCATTTCCTGAGTGAAAAGAAAATCTACAAACAAATTAATGGTCAAAGCTGGATGTGGTGGCTCATGCCTGTAATCCCAACTGCTCAGGAAGCATAGGTTGGAGAATCACAGTTCAAAGTGGTTTAGGTAACTGAAAAGGGATGGTGGTGGCAAGTGCAGGAAGAGATAGATACTGGCACAGATATGCCTGAGGACTAGATTGGATTGCTGGAGAAATGGAAGAGTCAGGGATGTTCTGTGGGCTAGCCAGGCTTCTGTAAGAGAGCACTGAAAATAACAGAGCAGCGTGAGCGGGCTTGAAGGGATGCATTGCGGGATATGGCAGATGTGAGACGCATGTGAGGCATCCAGGTGAGATGTCAGGTTAAATACAACACTTGGATTCAGTGAAAAGGTCTGCACGGAAGATAAAACGTGGGCGTCAATGACATAATGATGACATTTAAAGCCAGGAGAACAGATAAGGTCACCTGAAAGGTGAATGCTGAGTGTCAGGGGAGGACAGAGGAGGGAAGAAGGAACAGAGAGGGAGAAGGGAGGGGATAATCCTCCTGGACCCTGCATGCCGTGCTGAGATCCTGCTTCCCCCTTCACTAGCCTCTGCTCTCAGGGCCCAGACTCTTGCTGTTTTTCTTGTCCAGGGTTCTGGATCCTGCTCAAGGCTGGCATGTGGCCTGACCCCTAGATGGCTTGGCTGCAGTCCTGTGATTGCTTGGTCCAGTGTTGCCCCCAGGGGTCTGGCTCGTGGCTGCTTCCCCTATAAGGAAGTGGGTTCTTCAGGACTAGACAGCTGTCCATCTCATGCTGAGCAGCTTGTTTTTCCGGAAAGCCCTGTCCTCAACTCCGTGTCACACATCTTGCCCAGAGGTCTTCTGTACCGAAGACCTGGCTGCTCAGATTCTGTGTTCCTTCCTCACCAACGTTGCTCTGTAGTATTTCTCTTCTGCCTCATATCTGCACACAAACAAAGCCTGTTCTCTGGACCCAGGAATCATTTAAAAGCCAGTCATGAGCTTTTTCACTTTCCATGTGATCTCCTATCTCCAAGTGTAAGGTGTGTTTTCAGAGTTTGGGTCTAAGAATGAACTCAATATTGTTTGTAATGATTGGGAGGAAGAGCAAAGAAATAAGATGACTGAACCCCTTGTATAGACCAGATCTTTGTTAAATACTTTTCAGGTTTTATATAACGAACTCCTAAAATCCCATGGAATAGGTTTTATTCCTATTTTTGTAGCTGAGGAAACTAAGACTTACCCAGTCACCTGGCTAATAAGTAGCTGAACTCAAAGCTAACTTCAGACTAGACTGGCTCAGTAGCCCATGAGTTGAAAGTTAAATTTAGATTGGACTGGTTCCGTAGCTCATATTTTCATTCTATCATTTATGAAGACTTTATCCCACAAGGCACTGAATATACACTTTACTTTTGTTCTCTCATTTTAACCTTCAAAGCAGTCCTCTGATACCAACTCTGTTTATCACAGCTAACTTATTTGTTTATCATCTTTATGGTATTAGGGCTTGAACTCAAGGCCTTGGGCTTGCTAGGCAAGTGCTGTACACCTTGAGCCATGCCATAGTCTCTATGTATGTTACTTAATCTTTGTAGAAATCTTATTATGGTTCCCACTTCACAAATGAGGGAAATGAGGCATAGAAAGATGAAGTGTTATTTAGTAAGTACTAGAGCAAGAGCTTGAATGTAGAAGAACTGGCCCTGCTAGCTATTATTATACTATGCAATCAGCATAGTATAATGCTTTTATATATATAGTTGTAGCCTATACCATTAAAAAGAGACATTAAGTTACAGAAAATAGATTCTACATTGAAACGATATGTACATGGAATACTTAAAAATCGGCACAAAGATAAAATAAGAAAGAATATGAAGCTTGTTGAAGTAGTTCAGGCAAAGTAAGTCAGACTTTATTCAGGACCATGATGATAAGTGTGGGAACTACAAGCACTTGTATAGGGAAGCAAGACTTGGCTTAGTCACAAATGCAGCATGAGCAAGTAGAACCAAGAAGCAGGGTGAGGGTTCATGGATAAGAAAAAGTACTGAGATCAGGAGTATGTGGGGTTCTGGCTGAATGGATTCTTGCTGTAGACAGACAAAGATGTTCAGACATTACTCAAGGGTTGTTGGAGGGTGAGGAATTTGATCAGATATCCAGGATATAGGGTCCTTGCTTAGCTGATTTTTGCAGAATGCTTTGCTAAGACTGGATATGACAAAGAATTTCACAGATGGGCCTAATGGAAGATTTAAAGGCTCAATTAAATTTGGCCAAGCAGCATCTTTGTCGGGCAGGTGAAATTTAATTTCAGAAATACTTGCTAAGAAGAATTATTGGCTTATCAAAGGAGAGTCATGCAGAGTGAAGACTAGCTTATATGTAACCCAAACATACTGGAACACTTTCTGACACATATTCAAATAACAACTAGAGTTTACTGAGTAAGCAACTGAACCCATAAAATATCACTTCATGCTGTTGAACCTCCAGTCAGAAACCAGAGCAGGCAGGAGGAGACACCAGCCATCCTCCAGAATCTCAGACAAGCCACAAGAGCCTGAAGCTTTTCACCAGGGCTAAAACCACATCCTCAAAGTCTGGAAATAATCCAAAGATTTGAAATGATGCATCACACTAACCATCCTTTGTTCAAGAAAAAGTGGGGAAATAGAATAGCTTCTCCTACTGCTATCTGGAATTTGTCCAAATTTCCAGTGCTTCCATTGTGTACTGGCCACTTCTCACTATGAACAATGGAACCAGCTCTAATTGATGAAAAAAAAAACATAAAAAGGCTGAGTGTAGCATCTCAAACCTGTAATCCTAGCCACTTAGGAGATAGAGATTGAGGGATCGTGGTCCAAGAACAGCCTGAGCATAAAAATTGATAAAAACTCTAACTCAACTAATAATGCCTGCCATTCTAGCAACAAAAGGAAACTGAAAAGGGATCACAACTCCAAGCCAATATGGGCATAAAGTGCCTCCCTAAAAAATAAACAACATACAGGATGAACAGAGAATAATAGACTGGCTCAAGTGCTAGAGTGCTTGTTGAACAAGTGTAGGGCTTTGAGTTCAAATGCAAGTACACAAGAAATTTGGTGAGTAAAGAGTTGGCTTGGTGTCTAGGAGGCTGGATACCTAACCATGAACAAGAACCTTGACAATGCTTATACCCAGCCTTTAGTCCATACATGCCCACTGCTATCATCCCTCTACTCTAGAAGCTCCTGGTAATGTATTTTATTTTATTATTGTTATTATTTTGGTTTAGTGCTGGTCATGGAGCTTGAACTCAAGGCCTGGACACTGTCCCTGAGCTTTTTTTTTTTTTTTTTGCTTAAGGATAGCACCCTACCACTTAAGCCACAGCTCTACTTCTGGCTTTTGGAGGTTAATTGGAGAAGACTCTCACAGACTTTCCTTCTTGAGCTGGTTTTGAACCTCAAGCCTCAGATCTCAGCCTCCTGAGTAGCTAGGATTACAGGAGTGAGCCACTGGTGCCTGGCTCCAGTCTTATATTTTAAATTTCCAACTCTTGTTAAATTCTGAGTCTAAAGTATCTTGCCAATCCTAGATGTTGGGCCTGTGCTCCAAGGCACAGAGAGACCAGGCAAAATATACCTGGACTTTGGCTCTTGAAAGACTCTTCCCTCTATCAAGACCTGTGTTAGGTCAAGTAGTACAACACCATGGGAGGAAATAATCAGAAAAATCTAGTTAAAAAAAATACTGGAGTTTGAACTCAGAGCTAAATGGTACAGCCCTGCCTAGGCAAGACTGTACCATGTGAGCCGCTCTCCCATCTCTTGGTTATATTTCCAGTAAGCTCTTACGTTTTTGACCAGGGCCTCAGGCCATGAATTGCCTAGCTATACCTCCTGTATAGCTGGGACCATAGACTTACACCACCATGTCTATATAGCCTCCTTTTTTTTTTTTTTTTTTTTTTTTTGTCAGTTGTGGAGCTTGAACTCTGGGCCTAAGCGCTGTCCCTCAGCTCTTCATCTCAAAGTAGTGCTCTAACACTTGAGCCACAACACCACTTCTGGTTTTCTGGTGGTTTATTGGAAATAAGAGTCTCATGGACTTTCTGCCTGGGCTGGCTTTGAACCGAGATCCTCAGATCTCAGTCTCCTGAATAGCTAGGATTACAAGTGTGAGCCACCGACGCCAGGCTCTATCTAGTCTCTTTGATGAGATGGAGTCTTGGTAATTTTTTTGTCCAGGGCTGGCCCTGAACTCCAGTCCTTCTGATTCCCGCCTCCTGTACAAGGGGATTATAGGTATGCACCACCATGGTTGGCCTGAGATCTGATTCTTTATGGCATCAAGTGAGATTAATGTGGCTATAGGTGTAGCTCAGTAGTAGAGTACATGCATTATGTGTGTAAGACCCAAGGTTTAATCCTCAGCACACAAAGATATAATTATACACACATAATTGTGATCCTGCATGGTGTACCATTCTTCCTATCTCTAAGATCTCTGGGTAGAAACTCTTTTTCTGAGCATATTCTGTGGCTCCTTCTGTGGCTGCAGCTGGCTGACCACCACAACCATCACATAGAAGAAGACAGAATACCTTTATCCTTGACAGGTAATGATTACTCTATCAGCAGTCTTCTTTCTGAGGTCACTTCTGTGTTGGACAAGCTCCTCTAAATGGACAGAATTTAAACTCCAGGGGCTAGAAAGGTGGCTCAGTGGTAGAGTGCTTGCCCTGCATCCATGAGGCCCTGGGTTTGATTCCTCAGCACCACATAAGCAGAAAAAGCCAGAAGTGGCGCTGTGGCTCAAGTGGTAGAGCGCTAGCCTTGAGCTGAAGAGCTGAGGGACAGCACCCAGGCCCAGAGTTCAAGCCCCCGGGCAGATTAAAAAAAAAGGGGGGGGGCTGGGAAGGTGGCTCAGTGGTAGAGCGCTTGCCTTGCATGCTTGAGGCCCTGGGTTTGATTCCTTAGCACCACATAAGCAAAAGAAAAAAGTCAGAAGTGGCCTTGTGGCTCAAGTGGTAGAGCGCTAGCCTTGAGCTGAAGAGCTGAGGGACAGTGCCCAGGCCCTGAGTTCAGGCCCCACAACCGGACCCCCCCCCCAAAAAAAAGAATAAATAGGCTAGGAAGGTGGCTCAGTGGTAGAGTACTTGCCTTGCATGCCTGAGGGCCTGAGTTCGATTCCTCAGCACCACATAAGCAAAAAGCCGGGAGTGGCGCTGTGGCTCAAGTGGTAGAGTGCTAGCCTTGAGCTGAAGAGCTGAGGGACAGCGCCCAGGCCCAGAGTTCAGGCCACACAACCGGACCCCCCCCACCACAAAAAAAAAAAAAAAAAAAGAATTTGAACTCCAAACCATTTTTAAAATGGCTACTCAGTTCTTCAGCTTTCCAGTTGTTTCTTCTGGACTCTCTGAGGTTTCGGATACACATGTGACCCAAGAACGTGAGACAGGCTTTGGCACAATTTTAGAAGGTCCCATGTGATGGTTCCCTCCCCTCCCCTAGGGGGATTAGCCTCTCCGGAGGCTCCCAACTCCAAATTTTTCTCTTCGTCTAATTGAAATGGTCACTTTTGGTTTGACTCCATCTTCACACAGCCTGGGTAAAGTGGGAAGTGCTTTGGGGAGAAAACTCAGATGAACATGGCTAAGTTTCAGTGAACCAAGCAGCACTCCCGATAAAATAACTGAGGTGATGAGCTTTTAGGAAGGAAAGGTTTACTGTGGCTCATGGTCGTAGAGGTTTCAGTCCATGCTCAGTTGATACCATTGCTTTGGTCTAAGAAGACATGGAAAATAATTACAGGGATTGAGTAATTAATTGGTAGGACATAATTACAGGCTGAGGAAGTTACTCACTTCATGATGACCAGAAAGTAAAGACAGACAGGAAGAATATAGGGTCTTCATATCCCCATTGAAGACCCCTCCCCCATGACCTGACTTCTCCCAATTAAAGCCTCATTTCTTAATGGTCAACCACTTCCCAGTCGTGCCACAAACTAGGAAATAAAGCTGTTAATATATGGGCATTTGAGCATGGTATCACATATCTGTAATTCCAGCACTCAGAAGGATAAGGCAGGAAGATTATGAGTTCAAGGCCAGCCTGAACTATTCACAGCAAGACTCCCTAAAAAGGCAAAAACCAAATAAAATAAAACAATGTCCCCCAAAGGGGGCCATTGACCTATACCATACCTATCAGTTTAGTTCAAATAGCATCCTTCCAGTGTTTGTTCATTTTTGTATGATCTCTGATGTCATCGAACTGTTCTTTTGAATATTTAGTAGTTTATTATTATTTACTCCAGGAGAGTTATTCCAATAAAAGCAACTTCCTGGCCTACAACAGATTGTGCAGTGTAAATGCGGAAGTATATTCAGACTATTGGATAATAGTCAAAATCAGAAATCCCTACAAATTAAGAAAAAGTTTTCTTCCATTATTATTACAAAATAATTTGGTTACCTCTATTTCCTAGTATCCCTAAGTTGTAGAAGAACATAAGCAGTTTAATATAGTTGGCACATTTTCCACCTACAGAGCATTAAATCAGAGTAATTTTCTCCTCTCTTCCACCCTCCCTTTCTTTGTATTTAATATCGGTGGCATTCCATACTCTTATGACAAATCACCTGAGTGATAAAAATAATTTTCATGAGCATGTCAAAATGAAGAAAGGTGACTTTCCCACACTTTCACATTTGTTTCAAATGCAGTGCTTGAAGTGAAGAAGATAAAAAATTCTGCCTGGCAATTTCTGCCCAAATAACTATTTTCTAAAGGACGGCTAGGACTTGACTATTTCCAAAGGAAGTAGGCATGAAACCCTGATTGGGTAGCCCGATGTGCATGTGTGTGCTTATTAATGCCACTTTAATTGGTTTTTGGAAATACTGGCAATTACATATGACACACAGCAGAGTAGGACAGTCAGGCCAAGGGCAACACTCAGAGAGCCCTACAACTTCCTAACATAAAACTTTGGCTTGTTTTGGAAGTGGTATTTACAATGTTTCCATTCTTCTCAATCCCTTCCTTCCTTTACTTTGCCCTTAATTTTTCCATTTGTACTTCTGGAATGTTCTTCAAACTTCTCTCGTTTGATGCTGGATCTAGTCTTCTAGTTATTATATAAATAAAACGCATTCCTTAGACACTAAGAAAGATAAAGAAAAAAACAACTTTGAGAACAATCAAAGCTGACACAGCTGTCTTTTCCCTCTTTCACAATGAATTCATATGCCCCTTTTAAGCCTGAGTAAAACAAACACTTCAGTTGCTATTCAGAGCTAAGTGTTATGGTACAGAATACCCAGCAATTGCTTTCAAAGACTCCTACACAAATATTTGCTAGCTACTTGGCTTGCCAATCTTTTTGTGAATCTAGTGTCTCACAAAAGCCCAGCACCTCAACTCTCGAAAGAGTGGTTAATGTGTGCCACCTATTACAAGATTTTCCCTTAACACATCCTGAAAAGTGAATATCTGGGTTTTGTCCTCTAATTTGAGCTTATGGCTTCTCACATCAGACCATTCTATGGTAGACATTTCTTTCTTGCATTAACTAAAATCCAGAACTTTTCCTTACTGATGTCCTGAAGCTATACATATGTATTGTGCAAGAAATAGTTATATCTTAAGCTGGACACTGGTGACTCATGCCTGTAATCCTAGCTACTCAGGAGGCTGAGATCTGAGGATTGTTGTTGAAAGCCAGTCCAGGCAGGAAAGTCTATGAGACTCTTACCTCCAATTAAGCACCAAAAAATAAAATAAAATAAATCTAGAAGTGGAATTGTGGCTCAAGTGGTAAGAGTGCTAGTCTTGAGCAAAAACATTGAGGAAGAGCAATCAGGCCCTAAGTTCGAGCCCCAGGACCATCACGTACACACACACACACACACACACACACACACACACACACACACACACACACACACACACGAAAAGAAAAAGAAACAAAATAGTTACACATTTAACTCATCTTTGAGTCTCCTTGGGCAATGACAGTGGCAATATTGAGTCTAAGTCATTATCATATTCCCAACCACTTCCTTATTACCCCAGAGCAAAGAAATGGTCCGAGAAATGAATGCAGAGCCAAACATTCAAGGAATGCCCCTGAGATCTGTTTAATAGCTCCGTGTCTGTTACACTGAAATGCTCATGGTTCCTTGAACTCCCATAGTCCATTTGGAACTTCACTGGATAGCAGGCCACTAGCACCCTACTCAGACATCTATGATATTCTACCAACACTCAGGAACACGTCAGAAAATGGGAATTGGGGCAGGGTCTCCTTGCTACTATTCTCTTTCCCCCAGGATACTTTTTTTCTCCTTATTTGTGAAAGTATTACTCTCCTCTCCACCTTACACTTGAAACCGTTTATTCAATTTCTTACAAGTTTTTATAAAAATAAGGAAGAATACATTATCATCAACTCTCCCCTCTAAAAAATCACTAGCAACAGAATTCAGCATCTGACACTCACCTAAAATGGGCGTGGCTAAAAGGGAAGACTGAGAAAGGAAATGTAGGAAGACCAAATATAAGTTGAACTGCCTACTGAAAATGAATCTTTTTTTTTTTTTTTTTTGTCAGTCATGGGGCTTGAACTCTGGGCCTGGGCGCTGCCCCTCAGCTCTTCAGCTCAAGGCGAGCGCTCTACCACTTGAGCTACAGCGCCACTTCCGGTTTTCTGGTGGTTTATTGGAGATAGGAGTCTCATGGTCTCTCCTGCCCGGGCTGGCTTTGAACCGAGATCCTCAGATCTCAGCCTCCTGAGTAGCTAGGATTACAGGCTGAATCTTTTTTTTTTTTCCTTTCTTTTTTATTGTAAAGGTGATATACAGGGGGTTACAGTTAGTTAAGTCAGATAATGAGTACATTTCTTTTTAAACAGCATCACCTCTTCTTGAATCTTTTTTTTTAACTTGTGCTGGTACTGGAGCTTGAACTCAGAGCCTTGAGCTATCACTCACCATGCCATCTCAGTAGCTGAGATTACAGGTTTGCACTACCATAACCAGCTAGGAATAATTTTTCTTCATTTTATTGTACATATTTTTTTTTTGTTTTTTTTGTTTTTTTTTTTTGGGTCCGGTTGTGGGGCCTGAACTCTTGGCCTGGGTGCTGTCCCTCAGCTCTTCAGCTCAAGGCTAGCGCTCTACCACTTGAGCCACAGCGCCACTTCCGGCTTTTTTTTTTCTTTTTGCTTATGTGGTGCTGGGGACTCGAACCCAGGGCCTCAGGCATGCAAGGCAAGCGTTCTCTACCACTGAGCCACCTTCCCAGCCCTATTGTACATATTTGTGAAATACTTAAAATCACCTCCAACCCAGAAGTTATTCTCATTTCCTTCAGTTATTATTATTATTATTAATTTTATTATTATTTTGCAGTCCTGGGGCTTGAACTCAGGGCCTGAGCACTGTCCTTGAGCTGATTTTGCTCAAAGCTAGCACTCTACCAATAGAGCCACAGCACCACTTTCGGTTTTTCTGTGTATGTGGTACTGAGGAATCAAACCCAGGGCTTCATGCATGGTAGGCAAGCACTCTACCACTAAGCCACATTCCCAGCCCCCTTTGGTTATTCTTTACAAAATATATTTTTTTATTTCCATCTCAACTGTTTTACCTTTTGTCCAAGTCTGTGTTAAAATATAATACCAAGAACTAAGCACAATTCCCAAGATATGGTCTGATCTGGGCAGAGAACTCAGAATCTTGAGGTTCTCGGCCTAGTCACTGTTTTGAGAAATACACAATACAGCTTAAGAAGATACCAATTTCATATCGTATTGATATCTGCAACCAAATTAGAACGGGAGAAAGCTCCAGGATACATGTTCCCACTTGACAGAGGGAAGAGCTCATTTCCCGTGCTACTACAAAGTCCAAAAGAAGATATATCTGCCCAATGTATGCATGACTTCATGCTTTCAGCTAAGTTCTTTGTGGTTCAAAGTAATTTCAACCTTTTGAGAGGTGCTCAAAAAATTAAGTGAAATTGTCAGATGCTGAACTTTCAGGAGAGTCAAATTTACACATCAGTCTCCATTTTCAGTCTTTGTGTTATGTTACTTTGTATTACTTGTCTTTGTGTTACTTTGATTAGAAGAAACCTCATTAAGTGGACCCATTGCAACAATGAGATGTACAAGTCTTTATGTCAAAAAAACGAACTTTACAACTTTGGTGTGGGGGGAGGATCAGGTAGTGGGGGTAGTGGGGTATGGGAAGGGATGGGAAGGGGAAACAAAGGAGGGGGCAACAATGCTTGATAAGAAATGTACTTGTTACCTTACCCATGTAATTGTAATCCCTCTGTATGGTATTTTCACAATTTAAAAAAAAAAAAGAGAGAGGCTGGGAAGGTGGCTCAGTGGTAGAGTGCTTGCCTTGCATGCATGAGGCCCTGAGTTCAATTCCTCAGCACCACATAAGCAAAAAGCAAAAAGCCGGAAGTGGCGCTGTGGCTCAAGTGATAGAGTGTTAGCCTTGAGCTGAAGAGCTGAGGGACAGCGCCCAGGCCCTGAGTTCAGGCCCCATGACCGGAGGCCCCCCCCCCAAAAAAAAAGAAACCTCATTAAGACCATCTTTCTATGTCTAAAGTTAAGTACCTTTTTTTCTTTTTGTCAGTCCTGGGACTTGAACTCTGGGCCTGGGCACTGTCCCTGAGCTTCTTTTTGCTATTACCTGAACCACAGCGCCTGTTCTGTTTTTTTCTGTGTGTGTGGTACTGAGGAATCAAACCCAAGCCTTCATGCATGCAAGGCAAGCACTGTACCCCTGAGCCATATTCCCAGCCCTAGTTAAGCATCTTAATTGGGGTAAAACCTTAGCAATTTAGACTTATTGGAGGAAGGCCAATGAAATTAGTGAAAGGTCAAAGACATTTAGTACCAAAATTATGCTAATACAGAATTGCAAAGTTAAAAAAGTCTTACAAATTTTCTCTAAGAACCATCTTAATTATCATACAAATTAGTCATATGTTATATCTATATTTGACTTTGGTTTGCTCTTCTGCAGCATTACCTGTTTAGAAAACCTTTTTATTAGCTCAGAAGTACACTACAACTTGAGCTCTGTATGATTATTGCAAATTTCAAATTATCAGGTTACACTATATAAGGAATATAGTGTCTCAGAGACAGAATGAATACAATTTTCTGTCTATTTCTAGAAGTCTGCTTGAATATTTCCTGAGGCAGAAACATATATGATCCATTTAAAACTTGCTCAAGAAAATAGAAAAATGTATATCTTGGGAAAAACAAATTTGGGCTTATGCATTCTATAATTTAAAAATGCATGATCTATGATAGAGTGCTAGCCTTGAGCTGAAGAGCCGAGGGACAGTGCCCAGGCCCAGAGTTCAGGCCCCATGACCAGCAAAACAAAAAACAAACAACAACAACAAAAAAACATGATCTGAAGCTGAATAAAGATGAATTCTTAATTTGGCAGAACTATGTATTTGCAAAATATTTGAGCTGCATCCCCAAACCAGGCAAAGACCCAACCAAAAAAGAGAATTACAGGCCAATTTCCTTAATGGACATAGATGCAAAGATCCTTAACAAGATTCTAGCTAACAGAATCCAGAAACACATAAAAAAAATCATACACTATGACCAGGTAGGCTTCATCCCAGAGATGCAGGGATGGTTTAACATATGTAAGTCAATAAATGTAATCCAACACATCAACAGAGCCAAGATCAAGAATCACATGATTATCTCCACAGATGCAGAAAAGTCCTTTGATAAAATTCAACATTCATTCATATTAAAAGCTCTGGAGAAAATAGGAATAGAAGGAACATTTCTTAAAACAATAAAAGCCATTTACGACAGAACAATCACCAATATCATACTTAATGGGGAAAAGCTACAACCAATTCTCCTAATATCAGGAACAAGGCAAGGATGCCCACTGTCTCCACTCCTCTTCAACATAGTCCTAGAACCCTTAGCCAGGGCAATAAGGCAAGAAAAAGACATTAAAGGGATCCGCATAGGGAAAGAAGAAGTTAAACTATCCCTTTTTGCAGATGACATGATACTATACCTTCATGATCCCAAAAACTCCATCCCCAAACTCTTAGAAATCATAAATCAGTTTGGCAAAGTAGCAGGATACAAAATCAACTCACAAAAATCAGTTGCCTTCCTGTACAATGACAGTGTACAAGCAGAGAGGGAAATAAAGGAAGCAACCCCATCCACAATAACCTCCCCAAAACTAAAATATTTAGGAATTAACCTAACCAAAGATGTAAAAGAACTATTTAATGAAAAGTATAAAAAGTTAAAGAAGGAAATTGCAGAAGACACTAGGAAATGGAAAGACCTCCCATGCTCTTGGATAGGCAGACTTAATATAGTGAAAATGGCAATACTGCCAAAATTAATATACAAATTCAATGCAATTCCTATTAAAATCCCAATGACGTACATCACTGAAATACAGAAAACAGTCCAGGGGCTGGGAAGTTGGCTCAGTGGTAGAGCGCTTGCCTTGCATGCCTGAGGCCCTGAGTTCGATTCCTCAGCACCACATAAGCAAAAAGAAAAAAGCCGGAAGAGGCGCTGTGACTCAAGTGGTAGAGCACTAGCCTTGAGCTGAAGAGCTGAGGGACAGCGCCCAAGCCCAGAGTTCAGGCCTCACGCCCGGACCCAAAAACAAAAACAAAACAAAACAAAAAAAAAAAAAACAACAGAAAACAGTCCAAAAATTCATATGGAACAACAAAAGACCTAGAATAGCCAAAACAATTCTAGGGAATAAAGACAACATGGGAGGGATATCCATGCTGAACTTCAAACTCTACTACAGAGCTATAATAACAAAGACAGCATGGTACTGGCACAAAAACAGACCCGAAGGCCAATGGAATAGAATAGAAGATCCAGAAATAAATCCACAGGCCTACAGTCAGCTGATATTTGACAATGGAGCCAAAGACATACAATGGAAGAAACACAGCCTCTTCAACCACTGGTGCTGGGAAAGCTGGGCAGCCACATGCAGAAAACTAAAAGTGGACCCCAGCCTATCACCATGCACCAACATCAACTCAAAATGGATTAAAGACCTTAACATTAAACCTGAATCTCTGAAACTACTGCAGGACAGAGTAGGAGAGACACTTGAACTTATAGGCACAGGAACTTCCTGAACAGAGTCCCAGGGTCACAACAAATTGGAGAGAGACTCAACAAATGGGACTACCTTAAAATAAAAAGCTTCTGCACAGCTAAAGCTATCGCAACCTAGAAAGACAACAAACTAATTGGGAAAAAATATTTACCAGCAATATATCAGACAAGCGTTTAATATCCAGATATACAGGGAACTCAAGAAACTAATCCCTCCCAAACCTAACAAACCAATTACTAAATGGGCAAGGGAACTAAAGAGAGATTTCTCAGATGAAGAAATAAAAATGGCAAAGAAACACATGAGGAAATGTTCACCATCCCTGGTTGTGAAGGAAATGCAAATAAAGACAACCCTGAGATATCACCTTACCTCAGTCAGAATGTCCCACATCCACAAGTCAGCCAACGACAAATGCTGGAGGGGACGTGGAGAAAGAGGAACCCTATTACACTGCTGGTGGGAATGTACACTTATACAACCACTTTGGAAAGCAGACTGGAGGGTCCTCAGAAAGCTAAATATTGACCTCCCTTATGACCCAGTCATACCACTTCTAGGCATCTATCCTGAACAACAGGAACCAATATACAAGGACACATGCACCTCCATGTTTATTGCAGCACTGTTCACAATAACTAGATATGGAAACAACCCAGATGCCCCACCACAGATGAATGGATCCAAAAATTGTAGTATCTATATACAATGGAATATTATGCAGCCATTAGAAATGACAAATTAATGGCATTTGCAGGGAAATGGTTGAAGCTAGAAGAAATCATGTTGAGCGAGGTAAGCCAAGAGCAAAGAGACAAACGGTTCATGGTCTCCCTGAGAAGTGAATGTTAAATCCAAAATGTTAGGTGATATGACAAAATTAACAGGACTTAAGAAACAAAGAACTTCCACTTATCTGGTTGAACCACTACTAAATAACCCCATGCTGCTGATCACATGTATGGTGTATATGTGTACACTGTTATATGTTATAGACTGTGATAGATAATTTGCTCCAGGAAAGTTAGAATGAGTTTGTGACTTTAAATGAGCATCACTATCCCACAATACTGTGAAATTTGGGAAATTATGTAATCACTTAATCACAATAAAAAAAAAAACCCACCAGAAAACTACAAGTGGTGTTATGGCTCAAGTGGTAGAGTATGAGCCTTGAGCTGAATTGCTCAGGGACAGCTCCCAGGCCTAGAGCTCAAGCCCCACGACTGACCAAAAAAAAAAAAAAAGAGATCTTTCATGTGATTGTTTTCTAACATATTTATAAGATTATGTCTTTGTTGCTTTGTATGTCCCTCCCCCACAGTATAACCCCTGCTTTCACTATATATGCTGTTGGTATATGTGGAGGGGAAGGGAAAAAAACAAATCGTTAAAACAGGGATACAGGAGGACCCATGGCAACAATGAGATGTACAAGTCTTTATGTTGAAAAATGAACTTTACAACTTTGGTGGGAGGGATTGGGGAGGGGCCGGGGAGGAGGATGCAAAGGGATGGGAAGGGGAAACAAAGGAGGAGGCTACAATGCTTGATAAGAAATGTACTCATTATCTTGCCCATGTAATTGTAACCCCTCTGTACAGTATTTTCACAATAAAAAAAAAATAAGTAAATAAATTAAAAAGCCCCCCCCAAAATTTGAGCTGATGGACCCTCCTGTGTACAGAATATAAAATATGAGTATTATTATCCCCATTATTCACTTTCTATTCATAATGGAGACCAAGCTGATTCCAGCTGATAAAATGGGTATTTTCACCAGAGAGAGCTATTGAAAGAGCACCGTCTGACTCATTTCACAAAAAATGCTGTTCAGAAAAGAAAATGCAGGTGAAGCAAAAAGCAATTACCCAGAAGATTCTAGAAGATTCTAAAATATGGCTGTCTTGAACTTCTCTCAGTATCTGACTGATCTTGTCCAGTAAGGGGTAGGGCCCACTGTGCCTGTTGACCTGGCACTCCAGCAGAGCAAAGTGGACAGGAGAAGGAAAGGAGATGGTGGCTGGAAAGGGACACAGAGAGATAGATTCAGCCAGTAGACCAGCAGGCACCACAGGTACCTGTGTGGCAGGACTTTGGCACAGGACACCATGTCAAGAGCCCAGAGCCCCCAAGTCAAACAGAATTGAATAAACATTCTTTGCCACCTTGGGCAAATAACTTAGACTTTCATTGCATCTATTTAACTAGAAGATGAGAATCATATTTCTATACTAATAATATCTGAATTCGAGGGTACTGTAGGGATTATAATATATGTATATAATGTTAGCACAAGGCCTAGTACTTAGTAAGCACTCTGAAATTGCTCTTTATTATTTCATCACAGTCTGGAGGCCATTTCTGAAGCAGCATCAAAGCATTTGTTATGGGAAATGCCAGTGGCAAAACCTCCTGTTTGGCTTTTGTAACTGACATCAACAGGCACAGAATTTCAACTCTTGCCCAGTCCCCTTCTGGTTACCCGTCAATGCCAACACCAAACTGTACTTCTTTTTCTTACTAACTTAAGTTTTGCTTTGTCATGAGTCTCACATATTCAATTTGTTCTGTGCTTATTATGACAAATGCTGGTTTTGATCATAAATAACCTATTTCTAAAGGAGATCATATGTTTATGAGTGAGGATGGTACAACATAAGCCGAGGGTTTTAATTAATCTAATTCCGCAGGTACAGGTATAAAACACACCAGTACACATTTGCCCAGTCTCCTATTCACCTCATTCCATTTCTTTCAGTGTGCTGGTTTGGAGAGGAAAGGAAAACAAGAAGTCCTTACTGGAATGTTTGAAGCGATGCACAACCCTGTCTGCCTTTCCCCACTCAGCAGCCACAGGATTAGCAGCTTTGAAGACCTCCCTATCTCTGAATGCTTATAATGCTACCTCTTGGTCCTTTTGTTTTTGAGCACTATCCATTGACTTTCATCTTGTAGGATGGAGTAGTGAGTGATTCAATGCTGCACCTATTATGAACTTATCTCCAGACATGCTACCCGGAACATCAATTCCCTCTTAATATGTGTAGACCACTCAAGTTGATGGAAAATTTTTACTTTTCAGTCTTCCTGTTGAGCTTGCTATTTATAGGATCATAGATGTTTGCTTTTTGGCAAAAGCTTTTAAAGCCCATCAGTATGTTCTTTGTGAAGATACCCGGTTACTGTTTTGTGGATACATTGTATACCCTCCTCTCTGAGGATGTTGTTAACTGTTAACTTGTAATTCCTTAGGCATTTCTTCTTCTTGCTCTGTATCTGTTTCCTTTGGATGTCTTTCTGTTTGTTCCGGTGTCTGAATTCACCCTGAGTGCTGTCTTCAAGGGCTGGCTGATTTGGGGTTGTCTACTCATCAGATCAGGGCACATCAGGGCTGTCTGCTGGCTTCTCATGACCACATGACAGTGCCATCTTGGGAAAGGGTTTATCGGGAATCCCTCATTGTTGGACCTTTGAGACTTTTCTCCTGGTCCAAGAAGGTCTTCAAAACTGCTAATCCGGTGGCTGTTGGTGTTCTTAGAATGGGGAAAGGCAGATAGGGTTGTGCATCACTTGAAACATTCCAGTAAGGACTTCTTGCACCCTAGCCCAGAGAACCAACTGTCTCCAGTCTTCACCTGTGATAGAAGAGAATCACTTGCTTTCTTGTGAGATGGGGTGCAAAGGGGCTTCTCATGGGGTTTCCACTGCACGTTCTACTGTTAGGCCCTTCTTTTATGGGCCTTGCTACCATTCCTCTCTGGTTCCACAGTGCTGGCTTCCCGGAAGGCCTCAGCTTTCATCTGCATAATGAGTCAGTTACCACTTATCCATTCATGTCCTTGTTTCTTTCAAGAACATTCTTTTCTTTCTTTCTTTTTTTTGGGGGGGGTCCAGTTGTGGGGCCTGAACTCTGGGCACTGTCCCTCAGCTCTTCAGCTCAAGGCTAGCACTCTACCATTTGAGCCACAGTGCCACTTCTGGCTTTTTTTTTCTGCTTATGTGGTGCTGAGGAATCGAACCCAGGGCTTCAAGCATGCAAGGCAAGCGCTCTACCACTGAGCCACCTTCCCAGCCCTCAAGAGCATTCTTGAGCCTACCTCTCCTCCATTTGCTTTGTACTCAAACATCATGCCACACTCTTCTTGCCTTTTCTTCCCTCCCACCCCCCCCAACCCCCACGGCTCTCATCTTTATTCACTTCTATTAGTATTTTAGAGAGATTTCAAATAAGAATAAAGAAAATATTATGTCTTTAATTCACTTAGCACATGTAAGTTCTTTTCTAGTCTACGTTTTCAAACAATGGTTTGTCTAAATATACCAACATGATAAAAAATGGTGTATTCTAAAATAATGAATGAATCCCTGTGGAATGGTAGTTCTAGACATACCAACATATTAAACAATGGTATGTTCTAAAATAATGAATGAATCCCTGTGGAAGCCTTGCTTTTCTGAGAATTTTTTTTTCTCTTTTTGAGAATGTTTTACTCTGACTGACAGGCCTTGAACACCTGGGTTCCAGGAATCCTCCTGCTTGAGCTTCCCAAGTAGCTAGGACTACAGGTACATCAGTTGGGCCTGGGAGCCTTTCTCTGCTAGGATACAAAATATAGCTGTTCGGAAGAAGCTAGACTTGTGTTTTCATTAAACATTTCTTTGGTCAGTTAATTAAAATCAGTTGATGATTCTGAGACACTGAAGTAAAATTTCATCTACATATTACACTTAATAATTAATACAGCTTCTCTGCCAAGAGACCTGCTCCTCTAGGTGTAGCCACATTGCTGTATTTTCTTCATATCTCCAGGTCTTAGCATCTAGTGGGTGCCAATTAGCAAGTGTTTGCTCAACAATTTGGTGAATAAACAGCAGCCTTATCAATTATTTGACTATTCAGCAATGGGTAAGTACAGAAGTGACTCAACAAAGCAGATTATTTTTGTTTAATTTGCTCTTTCTGGTACAAATATCTCTAATTTACTGTTTTTCTCATATCTTCTGATGCGTTTTTAATCTCTGACTTTTTTTTTTTTTTTGGTTAGTTGTGGGGCCTGAACTCTGGGCCTGGGCTCTGTCCCTCAACTCATCAGCTCAAGGCTAGCGCTTTACCATTTGAGCCACAGCACCACTTCTGGCTTTTTCTGCTTATATGGTGCTGAGGAATCAAACCCAGGGCCTCATGCATGCAAGGCAAACACTCTACCACTAAGCCACATTCCCAGCCCTCTCTGAAAAAAATGTGAAAAAAAAAAAGCTCTTGAAAAAATGTGAATATGTATTGTCTTAGACATGTAGAATCATGAAAAGATTACATAACACATTTGAGGTCATCAAAGAGATCAGATGGCTAGTGTAGTGTAGCCAAGCAAGGATAGAGAGTGGCAGGGCACAGTCAGAGAGAACACAGAGCCCAGACCCCCCCCCCCCCCCACACACACACCGAAGGCAAGAAGAACTCATAGCTAGGCCTAAGTCTATTGACTTGGTCTGCCTCATTCACTCTAGTTGACCCTGTCACCACCACCAGACATGGAGGGAAGGAACTATTACACAGGTCCACACATCCTGGTCTGGTCCTTTCCTTTCCTTCTAGTCTAACTGATAGTATACCTATCTCAGAGCCTCAACATGGTAGACAGAGGATAGACAGTATAGAAGCATGATTTTTCTTTCTCAGTGATAATTGAATGTGTGTTAGTATTTCATAACGTTCATTTTCAGGACTTCCAATGAGCCTTCTGTCCCATGGTGGGGACTTAGGATTTCCCTGTCTTTTTAAGAGCTGTACTTTGCTGAACTTCCTGCTCTGGCCAAGCCCCACTCCCACTGCAAAGCCATTGCCTAATGAAGTCTTCCTGTCCCCCGCAGCCTCAGCCTCTGCCACAGTCAACACAGCCTGGCTGCTGTCATCTTCTCATCAAAAACTGTGGTGCCAACAGTGCGATCCTCGTAGGTACCTGGAAGCTGAGAATCACTCTGGGCTTGGGCTTTGGATGTTGTGTTTTGTGACCAACCCATGACCTTTAACCTTGACTTGGCTTTTGACTTCTGAACCTCTAGTTAACATTGGGGATGTCTAGTTTTGCTTTAGCCCAAAGTGAATATTTGCTGCAATAATATTTGCATCCTGGCTTCAGGTTCTTTCATCTATTCTTAGCCCTGAACTTAAGTTTTACCCCATGACCAAAATAAATAAATAAATTATTGTTAACTGCCATTCTTTATTTAATAACTAACCATATTACTGTCAGTTCAGAGCTAGGTTTGTATATATAGTCATCCAGTTTTCATGGAGAATCATTGCAGGAATCATTATAAATGCCCAAATCCATGGAAGCTTAGATGTCTAATATTAAATGACATAGCATTTATACAGAAGCTAGGTAATCTTCCTGACTATTTGAAATCATCATTAGTTTACTTATAATACCCAACACAGATATAAATCTGCATGAATAGTTATTGTACTGGTATAATTTAGGAAGAGGAACACAGAGAAGTACATCTGGCTGGAGCAGAGGTCTGTAGCAGAAGGCTGCCCTGCAACAGCCCCAATAGGGGTGCTAAACAGGAATACTAAAAGAATAAAAAGATAAAATCCCACTAATATAGAAAGCGTATGTCCATTGAAATTTCCCCCTGAGAATGAAGAATAAATACTTTATCTGACAAACAAACTAAGAGAATAGGGTGCCAGTAGACCTGCTTTGTGAGAAAAAAAATGTTAAAAAGAAGTTCTTTACAGAAAAAGAAAAATAAAATCGATCAGAAACTTGTGTCCACATATAGGAAGAATAAGAAAAAAAGAAGGGGGAAGGAGGGATGTAAGGATGAAGGGAGTGAGAAAGTTTAGAAAGAAGGATGGAGGAGAGGGAGGTAGTAGTATTGGTTATTGAATTAATGGCCCCACTTAAGCTACTCTGCCAGCTCTTTTGCACTAGTCATTTTTTAAGACAGGATCACATTATGCTCAGGAAGGCCTGGGCTGGGACCCTCCTCTTTACTCTTCATATCACTAGGGTGACTTTTGCATATCACTGTGCCCAGCCATTGGTCAAGATGAAGTGTGTGTGTGTGTGTGTGTGTGTGTGTGTGTGTGTGTGTGTGTGTAATTTGGGTCTAGGCTGGCATCAAGTTGTGCTTCTACCTCTCAAGAAGCTAGCAGGTCCCACACCAAGTATGGGACGAGTTTTGCAGGCTGCTAGTGAGACATTTCACCTCCTTTCTGGTTTGTTTCCACTGATTAAGAATAAAGGCTCTTGTCTTTCACATTCAAAGGAATTAGGGATGGAGGTGAGTAAACTGTTCTGGCAAGTTGAGATGTCTTCTAATCGTCCTATGATTTTCTCAGTAACTAGTCATGAAAAGACTGTCGTGTGAAGCTCAGAGCAGACTGATCAGGTTACCAGAACTAGCCAGAGCATTTACGAAGTCCCTGGGCCTCCAGCAGTCCTTCTCAGGTTAGATGATTACATCTGGCTGGAACTCCTCCTGACGTGGTACTCAATTTGGGCAGACACGCTGCTGGCTGTCTGGCCTGTCGCTACAAACTACCTGGTGCTGACAGACTCTATCATAGGGACCCTAAAGATAGACAACACTTTGCCACCTCTGAGATGTTTCTTAGGGCAGTATGAGTTTTCTTTCAATATTTTTCTTCATAAAGATTCTGCACTTTATGCTTTTTTTCTTTCTCTTTAAACTCTCTCTCTCTTGTGAATTTATTTCATTCTTTCTCTTATTCAGTTTATTTCCACTTGTTAGCCTTTGTTCTCTGATTCCCCAAAGATAGTGTGATAAAAAGCATATCAACATGAAATCCAATTTATGGAAACAAGAGCTTCTTATTAGACCCTGTGTATAGTTCATTCTTTCTTCTCTATTGTTTTTTTGTCTTCGCTTCTCTTATTTTTTGTACCTCGCATTGTGCATATTAGATAATGCAATATGGAAGGGAAAGGGAATCACAGAAACAGCAGGACAATGGATGAACCATAGCAACATTGATACTCACTTGACACTTTGTTGGATATGAACATTACAAATTGGGGGGGAGGGATAGGAAGGGGTAAGTGGGAGATATAGAGGGATGGGGTAACAATGATTAAAAACCTATACTTATTGCCTTGTGTAACCGTAACTCCCCTGCTCATCACCTTTTCAATAAAAAATATTATAGCTAGGTACCAGTGGCTCACACCTATAATCCTGGCTACTCAGGAGACTGAGATCTGACAATGGTTGGTTCAAAGCCAAGCTGGGCAGGGAAGTCTTTAAGACCCTCCTATTCATTTGCAACCAAAAAGTTGTAGCTCAAGTGATAGAATACTAGCTTTGAGCAAAAAAAAGTTTAGGGACAGTGCCCAGACCCTGAGTTTAAGCCTCAAGATGGGCACAAAATAATTTAATCCAGAGTTTCCATTGTTCTTCAGTTTACCATTGTTTAGAGTTTTGTGCTTAATTCATCTTCATCTACCTTCAGAATTGATATATTTACCTGAGAAACTGAGGAAAGGCTGACTTCCAAAGAGATACACTTCTTGTTCTGCTTTTTCTAAATGCAGATGCTATCACAACTTAAAATTTCAAAGACAGTATTATCATTAACACCTCAGAAATGTAACTTTTAAGTCATGTGTCCAGGTACAGAGATCCAGGGAAATGAAAACAAGCAACTCAGCCTGGAGAGTGGAACCTAGAAGCTGAACAACTACTTTGAATAAACCTGTCAGAGCTTGTGAGGATAAAAGGCAGATACCCAAGTCACCGATGGCAGTGTGGACTTTAAAACAATTCCATGATCCTTTGCATGGGCAGCATTAACTAGTGGGCAGCAACCAGGTTGTCTTTTGGTTGAATGTCCATTGATGGTTTTGCAGTGGGTTAAAGAGATTGAATCATGTAGTTCCACAAAGGAACAAATACAGAATCTTCAATGATCATTTTCTAACACCCCACCCCCGCCCCGCCTGCATATCATTCCTTTCACTCCACTGAAACAACATTGAACAAATCCACCAGGGCATCCTGCTGCCAACATTCCAGTGGCTCCTTGGAAATCCTAATATGACTTGGTATTTGTTTTGTATACATGCTGTTGTCAACCCAGTTGACAACATTCTCAGAAAAATCTCTGGCTGCCTTTTGTTTGTCTTACTTATCTTCCTCCTCCTCTGAGTAACTCAGGCTGCACTTGAACTCATGGTTCTCTTACCTCAACAATGCTGAGATTACAGATGTATGCCACCACACCTACCTCTCTGCTCTGCTGAGACACCAGCTGATGCTAGTTCCTGGGAAATCTGGCAGTGCCTTTAGCCTATTACTGCCAATCTGCATTCTCTGCCTGTAACTCCCTAAATGTAAATAGTTCTGGTATCCTGTCTTCAGCCATCTATTTTCACATTATTCTCTCTGGTGACCCATAGCTTGAGGTACCATCTGCACATGGTTAAGACACTTATCTCCAGTCTAGATCTCTTATCTAAGTTTCAGAACCGGAAAGGCAACTTCCTCAACAGCTTAGCCACAGGCACCAAAAGCTTAGAATTTCATAAAAAGTTCTTTCCTCCATCCCTTTTTAAACCCTGCCACAACTCTTGTTTCTGGTATTTTTTTAATACTAGCTCCGTCATCTATCATTTTTCTGTAGTGTTAATATTTTACATTTACAAAGAACTCCAACAAAATAAAAAATACAACTCCAGCAGGCAAGGGAGCAAAATAGATGCACAATCCAGATAACTACCTAAAAACATTCATCAACCATAGTGATTGCAAAATTGCCAATTAAAACAGTGAGATACTTTTCCCTCCTTTTCAATTTGCAGAGATTAAACAGCATGATCACACTGCATATTTGGTGGGTGGGTTCATGGAAACAGCTACTTTCAAGACTGGTTAGGTCTTAATTAGTGTAACTTTCCCAAAGCATACTGAGTAGAGATGCATCAACAATTTCATTTGCTGCATAACACATAACCTAGTCATTTGACTCCTAGAAATGTTCCTTATGTAAGTAATTATGAGTATACACAAAGCTATATTTACAAGGACACTCATCATAGCATTATTTATAGTGCCTAAATGTTCCAGAGAAGCATCAATGTCTTGAGATAAGAAGTTGCTTTACTGAACTATAGTTTGTGCAGACTGTAGCCTCTCTATTGACTATCTTAGTGATTTCATAACATGAAATGGTAGTTGTCATATAGAAAAGGCTAAGATGATCCTTCCCTTTTACTTTACAAATACACATGCATCCTTAGAAGGGCTTATACCAACAACTAAACCATTCTTGGATATGTGGTCATGGAAAGCTTTTCCTACTTTAGGCTTATCTATATTTTCCACATTAATGGCAAGAGACATGTACACACTACTTTCTATAAGCAGAAAAATGTAATACAAAATTTCAAGACAATAAGGGAAATGTCTTACCATGAGGGTAACAATACAATGATGGAGGCCAGCAATCAGGAGGTTTGGAACAGAGCGGAAGAGGACCGGGTAAAAGTGGCAGATGATGAAGAAGATTGAGGACTGAATACTCCAGACCCACTGGAAGGACCAGGATTTACTGTTAATTGCCAAAGCTGTTTATGACGAGAGAGGAGGTTTGGGGTTTTAGGATCAATTATATTTTAATTGGGGACCTATTCCCTTCACAAGAGAGAATGTAAAGCAACAAAACACAGACCACATCCTAGGCCACGGATCCGGCCAAAATGTGACAACCAGGATCTTGAGAGTCTCACTCTCCTTTCCATACATGCCTACATTGTAGCCACATTTCATCACCTTTCTTGCTTTTGTCTCAAATGAAGAGCACTTGTAAAATTTTCTAGTCACCCTTCTCTGCTTCTCAGTGCCAACCTCCAGCCACATCCTAGGCCTCAGAGGGTCTCCTTGTTGGTTAACAGGAGCTTTCTGTGTACTTTATGTGGTTCTATTATCTGTGGAGCTGTGGTTCTAGAGGAAAGGGGTGTAGCTCAGTTGCCTATGTCTCCATTGCCCAACCAAGGGAGCAGTCCAGCTGGAACCTGCTGAGTTCAGGTTGAATGAAATTATAAGTTAAAGACTTTCTGAATTAGACTCTGCTCCCTGAGTCTCTTGGATGTAGGTGTAGCCCTGGGCACATAGACAGGGGCCCGATAAGTAGTCTTCTAACATAACCATTTAGTTTGTAGTTTGTGGTGCAAGTCAAACGGCAAGCTGCCATTACATTTAGCTGTAAGGGTCAGTGCATGTATAATTTGATTTAATCTGTCAGGGTTCATGGGTTCATTAACAGCTCGGGAGCAGAAAGGCAGTCTGAGTCAGCTCCTGGAGCAGCTGTGCAAAGAAGGTGCCAGTTTGGTGGGTAGACCAGAAACTTGGCCTGACGCCTCCTCTCCCACAGAGTGGTGTGTATGCCCTTGTGCCTTCTTGTGCTGCTTGACAGGCACTGTTGTATACAAAGTGAGAGATTTATATCCCAGGGACCAGAGCTGGAGAGCTGGGAGAGAGAGAATTCCCAGCTGCCTAGGAATAGTGAGTGTCAGGTAGGATTAAGGGAGGAAAATGGAGGCCTAACCTTCCAAATAACTTCACACATTTTCCATCTTGTGAGGGGTTTTCAAAGGATTATGCTCTAAAAAAAAATTCACAGTGTAGCTTCAAGTTATTCCAGTTAGCAGGGTAGTATTTACTTTATTTTCTTCTCCAACTTAGAAAGACTATTAAGTGCTGCAGATTTTGAAGTCAGGCTGCCTAGAAAAGCTCTTTTAAAACCATAGAGTTAGAAAACATAAACTACTTGTCCCCAGCAACAGGTAAAGGCACATGTTGCTTGGGAAGTAAAATATGTTATTAAAAAGGCAATGACTTGAGTCAAAAGCTCTTAGTTTATCTTAGTAATAAAAGTTTGGTAACATACCTAGGCTGTTATTAACCTTGTTGGGTTAGCAGGTAAACCATAGAAAAAGAAGTATCTCAGGGCACAAAGCAATGTTAGAAGCCCTTGTTGATGCCTGGAACGGCTGAGGGCAAGGAAGAATAACCTAGTACTTTAGTAGGTACTGGCCAGCCTTCCTCGGTGAGCTTGACAGGCACCTATGGTGATTTATAACTGGTCAAAGTCCTGGCACAGTTGTTGCTGAAACCAGGACTAGTTCAAACCCAGGTAGGTTAACCCAAACTTGGAGTGCTGTATTCATGGGAACAATATCAGTCAGGCTCACGACATCATCACAGAAAAGAGTTTAAGAACCTGGGTGCTGGGGCTGGGAAGGTAGCTCAGTGGTAGAGCGCTTGCCTTGCATGCTCGAGGCCCTGGGTTCGATTCCTCAGCACCACATAAGCAAAAAGTAAAAAGCCGGAAGTGGCGCTGTGGCTCAAGTGGTAGAGTGCTAGCCTTGAGCTGAAAAGCTGAGGGACAGCGCCCAGGCCCAGAGTTCAGACCCCACGACTGGACCAAAAAAAAACAAAAAACAAAACAAAGAACCTGGGTGCTGGTGGCCTGGAATCCTAGCTGCTCAAGAGGCTGAGGTCTGAGAATTGGGGTTTGAAGCCAGCCCAGGCAGCAAAATCCATGAGACTATCTCCAGTAAACCACTCAAAAAAAGCCACAAGTGGCACTGTGGCTCGAGTGGTAGGGTGCTAGCTTTGAGGAAAAAGGGGGACAGTACCTGGGCAAGTCCTTTGTGGATGGAATAGTTATAGGATTCTTATAGGTCCTTATCTTGGTGCTTACTTCATTGTTTCAACTGCCTGGCATGCTAGTCCATTGCTGTGACAACCTTCCTTTAATTACATTTTATGTTCTAGGGATTGGTAAGTTTGAGATGTCCAGAGCCCAAGTGTCCTATGTGATAAATGTTTGAAAATCTTCCAGGTGCTTGCTTGCTTGCTTGCTTGCTTTCTTCCTTTCTTTCTTTCTTTCTTTCTTTCTTTCTTTCTTTCTTTCTTTCTTTCTTTCTTTCTTTCTTTCTTTCTTTCTTTCTTTCTTTCTTTTTGTTGTTGTTGTTAGTGGTGGTGGTCATGGGTCTTTAACTCTGGGCTTGGGCACTGTCCCTGATTTCTTCAGCTCAAGGCAAGCACTCTACCACTGGAGCTACAGAGCCACTTTTGGTTTTCTGATGGCTAATTGGAGATAAGAGTCTCATGGACTTTTCTGCCTCGGCTGGCTTTGACCCATGATCCTCAGATTTCAGCCTCCTGAGTAGCTAGGATTACAGGTGTGAGCCACCAATGCCAAGCTTCAGGTGCTTTCTTATAGGAGATATTTGATTAGGATGAAAGAGTTCATATTTAGGAGAAGACCTCCTACTTAGAAGAATACCTTTCACAAGGTCTTCTTTCTGTTCAAGGCTAAGTTTTCACCAGATGTTTTCTTTAAGAAATTTACCCAAGAAGTGTTCATCTAGAACTCAAGGCAAATCATTCATGTAAAGTTCAAAGCCTGGCTAGCTGCTCTAGCCTATTGGAGAGGGGGATACTTCAAGCTACTTCTTAATACACTGCTGATTTTTAGCTGCTGGCTTTTGGTTACTGTGTCTTAATGTTGCCTCTGGGTGCAAAGACACAGGCAGAGTGAGAGGAGAGGAATAAGGATAATATGAAAGGCTGGGGTTCATGGACCTAAATTCAGAAGTTACAGTATTACCTCCATCATGGTTGATACCCTACCTGGTGTGAAGAAAATGGGAAATAGATTCTGTTGTTTAGTTAGTGTCAAAATCACACTGTAAGCAGTAGGTGGGATGGGAGAGACTGTTGGCAGATGCGACTCAGGCCACAGGCAGTGTGTTGCACCAACACATTGTATTGTGCGACTACAGCTCCTTTCACCTGAAGAGGCTCGTACCCATGCTTTGGTCACTTTGTAGCCTGGGATCCTGGGCTGTTCACATGCCAGGTGTTCTGCTTTCCCTCAGCCACCCAAACCACGTCCTGAGACTCCCACTCCAGCCTGGACCCTGACTTCTTCACAGCTCCCTTTTCCGGCCATCTAATTCAGACTGCCTTCAACCTCTCTGCTGCACTGCCATGCTATATTTTCCATAACACAAATCACTACCTTGATGTCACTTTTATGTATCCTCTAGCCGTGGGTTATTATAGCCCAGATTGCACAAAGTAGGAACCTTCAGTCACTGGAAGTTGGCAAACTTTATATAGGGCCTGGCATTCTGGCTCTATGCTGCCTCTGCCTTTGTAGCTCAAAGAGCCCACAGAAGGCATAAACAAGTGACAGTGTGTTCTGCAAGGCACAGGCTTCTGAGGCCACAAAGACATAGCCTCGGGGCTTGAGACGTTCTGGACTGCTGGTGCAGTGTTCAGCTAGGATACAGCCATCTTAGGGCTGACTTGCTCCTGGTACATAGGGCTGACAGGTTTAACCTCAGCCTAATGAGCCAGTGGCTCTGCCCTTGCTCAGCTCACTTCCAAGCCAAATGCAGCTCCATCTCAAGCCTGTATTCCAGATTAGCCATGTCTTCACTGCTGAAGCAAGCTGCCTTCTTTTCCTGAATCTTGCTTAGGAATTACATGTTCTCTAAGTTCTTTCATGTTTTCTGGAAGAATTTTTTAGTGTGTATGTCCATCCTAGGGCTTGAACTCAGGGCCTGGACACTGTCCCTGAGCTTTGTGCTCAAGGCTAGTACTCTACCACTTAAGCTGGAGCTCCACTTCCAGCTTTTTTGGTAGTTAACTGGAGATAAGAGTCTCATGGACTTTCCTTCCAGGACTTGCTTCAAACCATGGTGCTCAGATCTTAGCCTCCTGAGTAGCTAGGATTATAGGTGTGAGCCACCAGTACTGAACTCAACTTTCAAAAGATTTTTATTATGCTTTATCTTCTATGTTTTCAGAGGGATTAATTAGCATGCCCAGTATACAACAGTGAAGCAGAAATCCTAGTCACTCTATGTAGTACATATTCTGTAAAATCCCCTCAAGTCAATTCTGCAGATTATACACTAGAATCTACTCTGTTACTCTTTTTTGCATTATTTATTTATTTTTATTAAGTAGCTGTTTCAGTTCCAGAAGTCAATTTATGAATACATTGCATCAATGTCATCCCTTCCTTTCATTCTGCCCCATCTTTCTTCTATTATATTATTCTTAATTTTTAAAAGTTATATTTTAGGGGTTGGAAATTTGGCTCAGTGGGAGAGTACTTGTCCAGTATGCCCAAGGCCCTGTGTTCAATATCTAGCCCTCCCCCAAACCCTACATTTAACATTCCTTAGAAGCTGGGCATTGGTGCCTTATGCCTGTAATCCTAGCTACTCAGGAGGCTGAGATCTGAGGGTCACAATTCAAAGCCAGCCCAGGCAGGAAAGTCTATGAGACTCATCTCTAACCACCAAGAGCTGGAAGTGAAGTTGTGGCTCAATTGGTAGAGAGCTAGCCTTGAGCAGAAATGTGAGGGGACAATACCTAGGCCCTGAGTTCAACCCCAATACTCATACATCCACATACACAAAAATCCCTAGAACTTTTACACTCTGTTTCCTCTGGCAGTCAGATTAAATACTATACTGAATAGCTCTGATTTTAGTCTAATACTTTTAGTTTAACACTTGGTTTAACGCTGTTTTTAAAAAGTTTTTGCCTGTTTTCTGATTAACATCATTACATTGCTGGTAAAATTATCCTAGTTCTTCCTGTAGTTGCTCTGTTTCATGCTGTTTTTGTCCTTTTCTTTAGAGCTGCTTGGAGGTCTATTCAAATTTAGATAAGAAAAATGGGGTTTCTCAGCCTTGTTAGCTGATGAGAGATTTCTATGTATTCTGTGTGGCTCTGTTGTATCTGTTTGCTTCATTTTTTTCTTCATTCTACTCTGTCTTGAGACTGACTTGCCTTTTGGCTCACAGATCAACCCCAGGCAAAACTGAAACTATAAATAGCTGCAAAAGCCCAAAGATAACATTAGGGCTTTGTGTATTAAAGGAGAAAATGTTTCTGAATCATGCATGAGTCAAAGTTTTAATATTCAATTCTTCATTCTTTCTGGGCAAAGGATTGCCCAGAAGAAACATCACGACTAGTGGGTACACATGCAAAGAAAGAAGAGACTTTACATTTACATCACACTTAATTTACATAGCTTGCTGTTGTTGCCAAGTTCCCTTTCTGTCCAAGAAAGAGAGGTGTATATGTAAGTATGGCAAGGTAGAAGATGGTCTACAGAGGGAGCTAAGTTCAGAGCCTTTAAATAGCAGTGTTATTTGTCTCTAGCTGCAAAATCTTGTAAGCAAACACCACATATTTCCTTCAAGCAGTTTCCACTGACAGCAAAAAATATAAACGCATCTGCTCAGCGTGAATATTTGAAATGCTATGGTTTACTATTATGCTATAATTAAATGAAATGTCCCTGCAGGAGGAGAAACCTAGGGTAGCTGTCACAAAAATCCAGAGTAGCAGTATTTACAGCAGCTGGTTAGTCACTACCCTCCAGGAATAAATGGCTCAAGGCAGAAGATTGTGTGCCACAGCTTATATAGAACGGCTTTCATGGTGTTAAATTCAGTCAGTTAATAACCCAATGGGACCTCAACTACGAGTTGAGGCTTTCTCAAGGAGCTCTCTGCTGTGGATTTCTGTCTCTGAAGGCTGAGATATTTCAGAGACATCTGCTCAGACACACTGCTCAGGATCCTCAGATTACAAAGCAGTCTTTATCCCAAAGCTAATCCCTCTATGGTATTCAGAATAATGTCAGGAATGGCATTTCCATATAGGGCTAATCCTATGTCTTTTAAAAAATACCTTTGTGTGCACAATTCCTGTCAAGGATATAGAACAACATAGTGATAATGTCTTTCTAGATGAATAAACAAGAGTTCTTCTTTAATGAGTGAAACCTGGGTCAGTTGCTCAATGCTGAAAACCTTCTAAGGCAGTATGGTACTCCCTATTTTAGAACTGAAGTTCACAATCCAGGCAAGAAGCCAAGACAAGTATCTGAGATGAGTCAGTGAGACTAGCAGGACAGGACCCTGCCCCCCATACCTCATGCTTCCCTCCATATAATATTCTATAGATGTCCCCAGCCCCAAGTCTGGGTCCTGTGGACAGAAGTCATGCAACCCAAGGAAGAGGAAGAGGGGCCAGTGAAAGAGAATTCTTATGCAATTGTACTTGGGCAAATGCTCTAGTTCTCTTTGGACACTTGTCTTTGAAATGTCTGGGTTGTTTTGCATAGTTCCCGAGGCTTGGCCGAGTGCACTCAGGTGAGTGGAAACACTCTGGGCATCATAATGCTAAGAGGGAATGCGGTAAAAGGAAGAGGAACTTTGAAGTATCTGATGGCTATTTTTCTCTGAGACTACAGCTTTCCTTCATACACCATATTTATTTACCACAGTCGTAAGACTGAAGAGGTTCATGGCACTTGCCTCTGACTAATAAGCCTGGGACTGCCTGTGGGTTACCATGAAAGAAAAGAGAGGATGGCCTTCTCTGGGAGTAGAGCAGCAGGAACACCTTGGAGGACTGCTTTTCTTTCTTTTTTTTTCTGGTCCTGGGGCTTGGACTCGGGCCTGGGCACTGTCCCTGAGCTTCTTTTGCTCAAGGCTAGCACTCTACTAGTTGAACCACAGTGGCACTTCCAGCATTTTCTGTTTATGTCGTACTAAGAAATCAAACTCATGGCTTCATGCACATTCCCAACCCGGTAGTGCTGCTTTCTAAGTCTTCTGAGAGATTTTGTAAACAGAGACCTTGCAATCTCTAAATCAAGTCATGCTAGTGTTTTTCAGACTAGAGACAATTGTTCCCATTTCAGCGGTCTCTTTGGCTCACAGAACATGACAGATTTCTGTTGCACTGTGGCTGTTCTCTATGAGGATGTGTGCTCCTCTTTTCAGCTGCTGTGTTTATAAGACTTTAGTAGGTACACCATGTAATAATGGCACAGCTTGCTGTACTACCATAAATTTTTTTTACTATAATAATAGTGTGAGATCTTCATAGCTTACATATGGAAGAAAAAAAACTCTACATAGTCACATAGCATGGGTAAAAGAGGAAATTATCAACGATACCTGTTCAGACACAAGATCATCAATGTGAGGGCCGCTGCAGGGGGTCTTGGAGTAAGGGAGGAGTTGAGCTCAGTTTCAAATGCAGCATGGACAATTGGGGATTTATAAACAAGAATCGGGGGAGGGGTCGAGGGATGGAACATTACTAAGACCAGTAGTAGAAGCAATCTGGATGAATACTTAGCCCTGGACTAAACAGGGCCCTTGCTGAAAATAGGCCAGCATGATGAGATGTCACTTGGGGAATGGCAGAGGATGAGGACTCTGACAAAATTGGAAGGATGACCAGATATTCAGGATGTGGATCGCCAATTCAGCAGGATTCTTTGCTAAACTGGATTCTACAAAAAAATGCACACATGGGACCCAATAGAAGATCCAGAAGCCTAATTAACTTTTGGCCAAGTCGAGAATCTTCATACGATGTTTGTGTATATAAATTCAGAATCATACTACAATGCTTAACAAATATTAATCCTGCACCAGATTTCTATGGAATGCTACAACCATCAATCAGCAGAGATCCTTGGAACATCAGAGCCCGTTGGTGACTAGAGTTCAGAGTCACTGTCCAACAACAATGTTGGTGTAGAAACTTTCTCTACCATACTGGACCCAGTCTACTTCAGCATGACCAATTTTTACTAATGCTGTGAACCCAAAAGGCTATGCATATCCCCTTGATTATTCCAAGAACAAATGAATATCAGAATTTCCAGTATTAGATATTTGTTAAAGAGGATCTCAATGCACCTTTAAAAAAAAGATTATATCTTAAAATCCAAATCAAGATATTTTAACGTAGTAAATACCATTTTTATCAACTTTAATGATTCAGTCTTAAGAGTTCGTCTAATTATTACAGTTTCAAAGATGAGCTCCTAATGAATATTAATGAAATAATCTAGGTGTGACTAGGGGCTTTCTGCTGCATTCTTTCCAGTTTTCACTTTATAAGCCCCTTGAGTAGATATGTCAGTTTGGATGGTTGCAAAACCATTGATGCAGTGAAGACACCAACTTTTGGTTTTTAACTTGGATGACTTAAGGCTATCTTAAACAAGGTATTTCCAAAATGCAAATTTCAGCATCCCTCCCCCCTCCCCCCAAGCACACACTCCCAGTTCTCTCCACCTGAGTAAATAAACCCCCTGTCCACATGCTTGCTTGACTTCTGCTTTTCTTTCCATCAGCCATATCTGCTTCCCGCTTTGTGATATACTCTGCCTCCAACTACCAGTTTTGCCCTGTCCACCAGGATACCAGGAGCTAACAGCAGCCCCACTGTCTTTGCTCCTACTGGACCTCAAAGTTTCTCAGCAACAGCTCCCTGGATAAATGCAATAGAAAGCACGTTTCAGACAGAGAAACAGCACAGACAAAGCCCTCCAAGAGGAAAAGGATGTCTGTATGGCAGGACTGAGAGGGGGCCAGGTCACAGATGAGCCTGTAATATTATGTTGTGCATGAAAGCTGTAGGCAAACAGAACCAGCCTTCCCTGGGTGGGGTGACACAAGCCAGTGCAGAGCATAAAATTTCTGTTTCCACAAACTAAGAGTCTACATGTAAGGAATAAGAAACATAGAAAATGAAAAATATTCCTGGGTTTGTTGTTGTTTGGTTTGGTCTGTTTATTTATTTATTTATTTACAGTATTGCAGTTTGAGCTTGGGGCTTTATGTTTGCTGTTCAAATGCTGTATCATTTGAGCAAAACCTCTAGCCCTGGACCATGATTCTCCCATTTGTGCATGTTGTATGTAGCTGGAATAACACACACACACACACACACACACACACACACACACACACACACTTCATGCTCAGCCTTTTCTGTTGGAATAGGGTCTTAGGAACTTCCTCCCCTGCCCACCCCCCCCCCTTTTTTTTTTTGCCAGTGCTGTTCTGGAACTGACATCCTCCTGATTTCAGCTTTTGTTGTTGCTTTTGTGACAGATGTATACTACCACAACCAGCTGTTAGTCAAGATCCTTGTGAACTTTTTGTACAAGATGAACTAGAACCTCTATCTTCCCAATCTCTCTCTGCCTTTCAAGCAGCTAAGATTATAGGCACTAGTCCCTGGGTGGTGTGTGTGTGTGTGTGTGTGTGTGTGTGTGTGAGAGAGAGAGAGAGAGAGAGAGAGAGAGAGAGAGAAAGAAACGGCATGATATTATTATATAGTACAGCTAGTTTCGTAATTTAGATCCTTCTGCCTTAGCTTGCCAAGTACTAAGACTATAGGTGTGTACCATTATACATAGTTCTGAGATGTTCAGTGTTATAAAAACAAAAACAATGCAGCTGATCACTCTGATGGCTATTGAGTAGGTGTCTAGTGTCCACTTTGTCATGGACCCTTTTGGAGTATGGATGAGAAGAGACTGTGATCTATATATACTATATAGGCCTTTTTTTTTAGAGAGAGAAAGTGTTCATTACTTCCATCAGGTTTTGGAAGAAGTCTGCTTTATCAGTATGTGAGGTCCACAAATAAACTCATAAATGCCTTAGTTCCATTAAGGCATATACAATTTTTACTTCATAAAATGTGTGACACTTCACCTGTGAGCAGTGAAACACATTTGTGTTAGCGTGTTCTTCAGATTCACAATCAGGAAAGCCACAACTGGCAGAATCAAAAACATTCCAGGAAGAACCTGTGCTCCCTGTGCAGCGATACCATGGAGTGGTGGCATGGAGACCAGGTGTCCCTCCCCCACTGGGTTTTAGCACCATTGAGTAGTTTAGACCTTACAGCTTCTGCCATTCCAGGGTTGGCTTGCTACATGGACCTAACTCTTGCACTTTATAGGAAGGCTAGAAAGGAAAGGAAAGACTCAATAATTGAGGATTATTCCAGACATTTGGCAATAAAATATGAAGAAAGATGTTTTAAAAGCCAAGAAATACAGGGAAATTATTGTGGTTTTTTTTATTGAAGAAAAGAGTGATAGGAAATAAGAACAACCCTTTACTACACCTTATTATCAAGAATACCAAAAATACTTGACTTACCTAAGACTTGAATACCAACCTGGAACAAAGTAGGGAAGGAAGATGCTTGCAAATGATATGCAGTTAGAGCCCTAAAAGTTATCTAGGTTGTGTACTTGGCTGTCATATTTCACAGTGATCTTGAAAGTAAAAACATTCTTGAATTTTCCTAAATATGGAAAGGATGTTGGTTAATTATAATATATCTTGCCAGACTATGCAACTTCCAGGGGAAAAAAACTTAAAATAAGAAATAATCTTACTTGAAGGCCTTCTTCATCAAATGTTCCATTTTTATTTCTCTCTCAAAGAGCTTTAGAAAAGTTTGTGAAAATACCACATACCAAGCCAATGTGAGGATAAGATCTCCCCTGTGCCAAACATGAACCAAAAAAACCCAAGGTTTTGGGTAAAGAAATGAAAGTCAAAGATGAAACATTATGAGCTGGGAATGTGGCTTAGTGGTAGAATGCTTGCCTAGCATGCATGAATTCCTGGGTTCAATTCCTCACATAAACATAAAAAGCCAGAAGTGGTGCTGTGGTTCAAGTGGTAGAGTGCTAGCCTTGAGTAAAAGAAGCTCAGGGACAGCGCCCAGGCCTTGAGTTCAAGCCCTAGGACTGGCAAAAAAAAAGAAATATTATAACTGTGTGTCCTGTGTTTTTCCCTACCATAGTAAAGAAATTAAAACATTTACATAATACTTACTTGAGCTACATCTTGCATATTGCTATCAAGAGTATTAGGCTGGGACTGGGCTCAAGTGATAGAGCACTGTCCTAGCAAGTACAAGGCTCTGAGTTCAAATTTCAGTACTGCCAAACAAGGAAAAAAGTTTATCTGTCATCGCATTCACCCACAGCAATCTAGCCCAAGTCCCTCCTGAATCATCTGCTCACCTTTGACCTTACCAATTTTCTGTATGTGCTTGTTCTTCGGTGCAGGGAGGGAAAGGAGATATCTTGTCTCCTAATCCTCCTGCTGTTAAAATCTTATGTTTTTCTCATTTCATGATCATTTCTTTTTCAAGATTTGGATCACAATTCCTCTGACTAACTCTTTGTAACTAAATAACTCTACACAATTAGTCATCCTTTTATTCATATCAGTAAATTTGTTCAATATTGAATAATTATGAAATATTTGGACACTTAAAAACATGAGAGATATTTTAAATATGAGTGGTACAAAACAGGCAGAGCTGGGTGCCAGTGGACCACACCTGTAATCCTAACTACTCAGTAGGCTGAGAGCTGAGAATCACCATTCAAAGCCAGCCTGGCAGAAAAGTCCCTATGAGACTCTTTCTTATCTTCAATTAACCACTCAAAAACCAGAAGTGACACTGTAGCTCTAGTGGTAGAGCACTAGTTTTGAGCACAAAGAGGCTGTGGGACTGCGCCCAGGCCCTGAGTTCAAGCCCCCCAACTGACACACACACACACACACACACACACACACACACACACACACACAAAGGCAAGAAATTTCCTAGAACATTTAGAGATTAAAGTCTAGTAAAGAAATTAAGAGGGCTGGGAAGGTAGCTCAGTGGTAGAGTGCTTGCTTTGCATGCATGAGGCTCTGGGTTTGATTCCTCAGCACCATATAAGCAGAAAATAAAAAAAGCCGGAAGTGGTGCTATGGCTCAAGCGGTAGCACGCTAGCCTTGAGCTGAAGAGCTGAGAGACACCGCCCAGGCCCAGAATTCAGGCCCCACCACCAGACAACCCCCCCCACCCCCCAAAAAAGGAAAAAGAATTAAGACAAGGCTGGGAATGTGGCTTAGTGGTAGAGTGCTTGCCTAGCATGCATGAAGCCCTGAGTTCAATTCCTTAGTACAACATACACAGAAAAAGCCCGAAGTGGAGCTGTGGTTCGAGTGGTAGAGTGCTAGCCTTGAGTAAAAGAAGCTCAGGGACAGCACCTGGGCCCTGAGTTCAAGCCCCACTGGCAAAAAAGAAAAAGAAAGAGAGAGAGAGAGAGAAAGAGAGAGAGAGAAGGAGGGAGAGAGAGAGAAAGAAAGAAAGAAAGGAAGGAAGAAAGAAAGAGAAAGAAAGAAAGAGAGAGAGAGAAAGAAAGAAAGAAAGGGAAAGAAAGAAAGAGAAAAGAAAGAAAAAAGAGAAAGAAATTAAGACATTTTAGATAACTAAAATCTAGACACAGACTAAAGGCATTATTATACAGCAACTTGGGGAGGTGAGATGACTTTCAATCTATCAAAACTCTCTTAGGCTTGGTTTCTATATGTTTTGGAACCACAAAGCTGGAAGCCAGCCCCTCAGAGGAGGATACTGACCCAGGTGATCCCTTGGAAGTGTTCCATAGGCCAAAGCATAGGGTTTAGAGTTGAATTAAGCAGAAATTTACTTCCCTGGAAGTAGACAAGAAGAATGTGGGTCACAGCAACAAAAGCTAACAATAGAAGACTCTCAAAACTGTAGGTGGCAACAGTGCAGTTCCAGGAACAACAGGAAAGGATGAGGACCAGGGATGAAGGCGAGGCTGGCAAGAAATGTTAAGGCTTCCACCAACCAGGCCAGATTACTGGGCAAGACTGATTGTAGTAAGGAGCTGCAACTGAAGCCTGACCCTAAAACTTAGCCAACACCTAAGTGAGGAGACTGCTACAGCCCAACAGGAAACAGATGCCCAACAGTCCACCAAACTGCCCTGAAAGTACACACCTAGGGGCACAGCAGATTATTTGATGCATTTGTTTTTATTTATGTTACTTTTCTAATTGAAAAAGAATGCCTTGGGGCTGGGAAGGTGGCTCAGTGGTAGAGTGCTTGCCTTGCATGCATGAGGCCCTGGGTTTGATTCCTCAGCACCACATAAGCAAAAAGAAAAAAGCCGGAAGTGGTGCTGTGGCTCAAGTGGTAGAGTGCTAGCCTTGAGCTGAAGAGCTGAGGGACAGTGTCCAGGCCCAGAGTTCAGGCCCCACAACCAGGCCCCCCCCCCCAAAAAAAAGAATGTTTCTTGTACAGTGAAATAAGTACAAACTATTCAAAATAATGTATAATAAAACAGTTAAATTTTAATGGCAAGATCTTCAGGCCAGGATATTTCTTACTGCAGTATTCTACCAAATATTTAAAAGATTATTTCCAACTCTACACAATATCTTGTAGGAAAAATTATAGGACAGAGTACTTTTATTAGATCAAAAATCTTGAGCTGGGGTCTAGGAATTTGTATGTCTAACAGCCCTACATATTTTGTTTTGTCCCTTAGCTTTTTCACTCAAGACTGATGCTCTTCCACTTGAGTCACAGCTCCACTTTCAGCTTTTTGGTGGTTAATTGGAGATCAGGATCTTATAGAACTTCCCTATCCAGGCTGGCTTTGAATCTCAGTTCTCAGATCTCAGCCTCCTGAGATTCTAGAATTAGAGTCCTGAGCAACTGGGGTCCAGCCAGGGAGTTTTCTTTGTTTAAAGAAGATACTACTTTTGGGGAGGTGGGAAGGAAAGAGATGGTAGGGGAAAAACAAAGGAAGGGGGTAACAATGTTTGATAGGAAATGAACTCGTTACCTTGCTCATGTAACTGTAACCCCTCTGTACAGTATCTTTACAATAAAAATATATATTAAAAGATAAAAAAAAACCTAAGATACTACTTATCAGTCAGATAAGAAAATGAGACTTGGTAAACTCTGCCCTGCAGAGCAGTAGAACTTTATATTCTCAAGGGCTTTAAGTCACATCTTCCCTCATTCCTAGGACTGTACCACACACTCTTGCTAACTGGGGCAGTTTGAAGCTCCCTGGTAGAATATGTAGGTCACTTACTGCCCATCCTGTTACCCCAAGAATCACCACATTTTGCTATTTGTATTGTGAATGCAACTGTGCCATAATTTTCCATACCTGAAAGAAGCAGAACAAACTTTTTATCTATTTGTTGACATGAATTGGCAAGATACCCTGGTTTTAATGATGAAATGTTGGTTCTTGCTTCCTTTTCTGTCTGAATTACATTTGCTTCTGGAGCCCAGCAGATCAAAGTGTTTTCAGAAATCAATGTTACATAAGTTCACATTTTCAGTCATCTTAAATCTCTCATTGATGAATGTTTTCCTTAAAAAAAATTCAGGTTTTTATTTAAAATGTAAATTAAATATTCAGATATGGCAGTACAAGTCTGTAATACCAGCCACTCCAAAGTTGGGAGGTGGAAGTAGTGGAATCTTGAACTCCATGTGCCAGCAGGGGCAAAGTTAGCAAGGCCCTATTGCAAAAACAAAATGCAAAGTGCTGAGGGCTTCACTCATATGGTAGAGCACTTGACTGGCATTCTCCAAACAATGCTTTCATCTCAGTATCACCAAAACAACAACAACAGCAACAATAATAATAATGTCTCTGCTGTTTAGCTATTAGTGCAATTTCTAAGTCAGTCCTTTGATTTAACAAATGGTAGAAACAAAGCCAAAAGAGATTACATAATTTGGCAAAAGTTAAAGACAGAAATGGAGTCCCCCAAAGTCTATACTTTGCTGTTATAGTGACTCCCTTTCTGCAAACACTCTGGAGTAGAGGAGGTACTTTAAAGGGAATTTTATTTCACTTTGTTTTTTGTTGTTGTCATTTGTTTGTTGTTGTTGTTGTTGTTGCTTATTTGTTTGCCGGTCCTGAGGTTTGAACTTAGGGTCTGAGTGCTGTCCCTGAACTTGTTTGGGCTCAAGGCTAGTGCTCTACCACTTGAGCCACAGCACCACTTCTGGCTTTTTCTGAGTAGTTTATTGGAGATAAGAGTCTCATGGGACTTCCTGTCCAGGCTGGCTTCAAACTGTAATTCAGATCTCAGATCTCCTGAATAGCTAGGCTTAAAGGCGTGAGCCACTGGGGCCTGGCTTATTTCCCTTACTTTGTATGATTCAAAATGCTAGCTTTCCTGGGGAAAAGATCAATGTATATCTCAAAGAGATATATGAAAAGAAAAGTAGGAAGGAGGCTGGGTGAATACAACCCCCAAAATAACATAAACAAACAGAGATCCACCAGAATTAGGAATTGGGAGCAATTTAGCTGGGTAGGCTGGACCCTGGGCATGTCCCATCTTCAGTCAAGAAGTCAGCTCAGGCCATGCAACAGAGAGCTCTGCTGGGGCTGGAGCGTTCACTTCTGAGAAGGTCTCTATGGCTGTGTTTAGGAGGCCAATTTCTTGCCACATAGTGCTCTCCACCACAGGGCTGCTGGCCCGGCCTATGACATGTCAGCTGACTTCACCAAAGTGAGTGACCTAGAGAGAGTAACATGATTCTAAAGCAGCTATTAAATATTAAGATTATTAGAATTTCCTATATATTGTGATCCTCCAATACAGATTGCACACTGAGCCAAGCTGAAGATTACTAATGTTCCTAATATGAGAGCAGATTATGAGTATCTTCCTGTTTAAAGTGAGATACAATGGTATCATTTTCTACACATTGCAGAAGCTCCTTTTACTGAGAGAGAACAATTTCTGTGTCTTTCTTCATCTGAGACTGTGTCAAATAGGATGTTTGCAAAGGAAGATCTTTGCTAAAATGAATTATTCTATGGGAATGGGGAATTGGAGAAATAGATTTGGTCAGAGAGAGAAAAAGGGGAGAGGGGAGAGAAGGAAATAGGAATCTTGTTGAGAGAAATGAAGGACTCATCTCCAGCACTCTGGGAAGCTCTCCCTCTCACACCCTACTCCTATCCCACCTCTATTCTTTTTTTCCCAATAGAAATGCAGCTTTATTAAGGAAATGAGAATGAAGCAAGTTGAAACTGGATTGGAAAAGGGTCTGAAATTTTCCTTTAATATTCTCCAAAGCTTGAGGTTCCTATTCGCATGGGTCTCATCCTTCAGAACCCACCTCCATTCTCTGTTTTCCTTGGGATAAATATTCCTTACTCTTTCTAGTCCTAAACAGTCTCTGGATTGAAACTTGAAGATGGCTAGAAATGGCAAACAAACATATGAAAATGTGCTCAAACATACCACATAATATAGTTCTGTGTATAGGAAACATAAGTCAAAGCAAAACAGAATACCATGGAGAATTTCAAACAGTGGAAGGATATGATTTGAATATTTTCTTTGTTCACCTCAAAAATAGGTGTTCTGAAATCACAAGAAAAACCATTGTGCTCTCTCTCTCTCTCTCTCTCTCTCTCTGTGTGTATGCAAGTATTGGAATTCAAGGTCTTGTGTTCTTACTCAACTTTCTTGCTCAAGGCTAGCACTTCCATCTTTTTAATTGAGTAATTGGAGAGAAGAGTCTCATAAGACTTTTCTACCTGGGATGACTTCAAAACAGGATCCTCAGAACTCTGCATCCTGAGTAACTAGGATTATAGATGTGAGCCAACTTTGCATGATTGTTTTGCTTTTTAAACACATTGTATTACAAGATTACCACAACATGAATTGATACTGTAACAAGATTATCATACTACCAAGTAGTAAAGCAATCACGTAAAAAGATTAGCAGTGGTGGGGAAATTCAAAGCTCTTCAACCAGTCTTTGACCACATTAAGAGGAGTTTCCATAAGTCGAACACATTATCTTGTCCATGGAATTGTAACCCCTCTATATGGTATTTTCACAATAAAAAGAGAAAAAGAAAAAAAATAAGGAGCAAAGGCAGCCAAGTCTCTAGCATCTGTACAAATGACAAGGCAGTGAAGATGATATCATCAACATTCACTTTCTTCCAAGCGCATTGTTCCCAACCATTTTTACAGACCTGATTTCTCCAAGCTGCTAATCCATTCTCCTTTCCATCCAACAATCTAACCTGCTTGTGGCCTTGATTGGAGTTGAGGAGCCTGCATCTCCTCCTTCCGGGCTTTCTTTAGCCTTCTTACCTGAGCCAGAATTTTTGCTAACTTTAGATCATAATAATCTGAATGTTTCACCCAACAGCCAGTTCTTTCCCTGAAGCATTTGGGTCAATTGCTCCTTGTCACCTACACTAAACAACTTCCAAGTGAGACTCACATTTCCCAAATCTTCAAAATGGTCTTCAGGATGTAGTTGAACTTCTTCTATCTAGTGCTGAACATATATTTCCCATGTCTAGCTTCCACCTCCCACTTTACCTGTGGCAAAGCACATTTTGTGAGTTTTTATTATTTAGTGTTTTATGATACAGCACCTCATCCATAAATGTCTCTTCTGCCCTCAAACATTACAACATCTCTGAAAATGCAGCCTACATTGCATGCAGGTTTTCTTTTATATACTAAAAAATTAAGCATGCTGTTGCATATCCCATAATAAATAGCACAGTGCTTAAGATCAGAATGAAACTTTATGGGTATGCATTGGATAGTCCTGGGGTAATGAGTGTGTTGGGGAGAGGGGCAGTGTATGCATATCAAGATAAGCCACATTTGCCCGAATTTAAGCACACTGAATAAGATAAAGTGATAGGCACAAGATCTCAAGACTGAAGGAATTCTGACTTCCAATTGATGTCAAATAACTCATCTTCATTTAGCAAAGGTTATATAACAGGAGCAGAGCTCACAAGACACATTTATATCTTCCAGTGGAATTGAAGCTATTCTTCTCTGAACTAAGATATCACATTCTGGCTGAACTATCACAGAGCAATATATTAAGTCTGATTACTTCTTTATATAGAAAGCTATTTGTCTTCCACTTTGCTATGTTAAGCAAGGTATATAGCAAAAAAAATTTCCACTGAGTGAAATGTGAAATTTCTCTACTGGGATGGAACTTCCATCCTGCTGGCAGAGAGCACAGAACACAAAATAGTATAGTCCAAAATGTACAGAATCTGGAGTTACACTGGCTTTTTCTTTTTTTGGTTCAAGACAGGACTTAAACTTAGTATCTAATGTTTTCACTCATTGGTTAGCACTCTGTCAACTGAGCCACGTCTCCAACCCCCACTTTGGCTTTTTGTTTATCTGCAAGGAAATCTTGGGTAAATTATTTAGTCATAGGAGTCCACTTTCCCTGTTTCTTTCTTTAATTATCTTTAAGTAGTTGTACAAAGAGGTTTCAGTTCAACATGTCAGTTTGTGAGTACAATGCCTATTGATCAATGTCACCCCTTTTTATCATTCTCCCCTTTCTCTCTCCCAACCCCAGCAATCCCCTCAACTTTCCTAGTTCCATTTTCATGTATAAACATTGACTATCATGATTGCATTCTCCCATCCTTCCTCTCTGCATCTGCCTCCCTCCCCTTGACCCTACCTCTTCCTCCATAACCTCAAGTTCCAGCTTTCTGGTATTCATTTTGTTAGACTATCACTTAGTTGTTCACTTTCCTTATATTTATAAGACATGATACTTTACATTCCAGCATCATTTTGAGGATATGAAATACTGTGTATTAAAACCATCTAATTTATCATCTTCAAAGTAGCAAAACAATGGTATTCATATTTATAAATAATATTATATGAAAACAATGTGGATTGATGATAAAACCCTGTAATACTGGGAGAAAGTATCAGTGATGTTTTTGCCAACATTAGTATCATTACTTAAGCAAAATAAACATACAAAAAAGCAATCATTGTAGTTTTTGGCTCTATCCTGTTCTCTGTACTCTGTCTGTATGCTCAGGTTTTTCTCATGTTCAAAAATCTCTTCTTTGATCCTATGTTCACTTCTTTATACTAAAGTATATTTTCCTCCCAGAACCTTATTGGAAAAACTTCATGAAAGAAAAAAACATCTCTGACCAAGATCTCAAACTCAGGGCTGTGAATCAAGCAATTTGGGCATTTTTGTTTGTTTAGTACTTTTGACACAAGATGTCACTATGTAGACCACATTGGCTTCTAACTTGATATTCTCTGTCCTCCATCTCTCAAGTCTTGGAAGTATAGATGTGTGCCACCATTCCTGCCTTGTTCTTTTTTTCTTTTTCTTTCTTATTATTTTTTTTTGGGGGGGGTCCAGTTGTGGGGCCTGAACTCTGGGCCTGGGTGCTGTCCCTCAGCTCTTCAGCTCAAGACTAGTGCTCTACCACCTGAGCCACTACGCCACTTCTGGCTTTTTTCTTTTTGCTTATGTGTTGCTGAAGAATTGGATCCAGGGCCTTATGCATGCAAGGCAAGCGCTCTACCACTGAGCCACCTTCCCAGCCCCAACCTCTAAACACACACACACACACACATACATGCTTTTGGGAAAATAGTTAAAAAAATAGAAATAATAGAAATGTAAAGGATTTCTTATTAGGATTTATGACATGATAAAAAAAAGTATATAGCAAATTGATCTATTTGGAATAGCAAATTGATCTATTTGGAATAGCAAATTTTGTACACTGTCCAGGTAAGTGAGTGAGGTACTCTCAACTTGACAGGAACAAACAGTTGTCTTTGAGTGGCAGTACCATGACCAGGTATTAAACAGGTATACAGCAAGAACATCTCTCATTCACAATAGTAATTGATTTCCATTTTTCAGAGGTCCTTAATGATCATTTCTGCTTTAGGCCCAGAGATTGTCAATGCATTTTATTTTATGTATAGTTAAAAAAAAGTGATAGTTATTTCAAAGGTGACATAGAGAGGGGGTTACAGTTACATAAGTCAGGTAAAAAATACATTTCTTGTTGGATATTGTCACCACTTCCCTTGCTTTCTCCTGTTTGTTCTGTTAAGTGAATGGGAGTGCATTCACAAGCCTCAAATGTTTCACAAACCAAATCAAGGAAACAACTTTCCAAGTCTTACTTTCTTTTGACAGAGTCTTGCTATGTAACATAGCTCAGGCCTTGCCTGGTTTTGTGAAACCCTGGCATCTGTCCCAAGTGCCATCAAGAAGACTGGTGATAATTCACGTCACATAAACAAGAGCTGAGATGTCCAGATGTCCTTCCAGTAACATGCAGAAACAGCATGGGCAATCCACAGTGCCAGCACAGCCCTCACACTTCCTAGTGACTGACCTTCTGAAATTCACCAAAGATTTTTGAGTCTGGGGTCATTTTCTGAGTCGAAGTAAGGAATTGGGGTATATTTTGGAAAATCACTTCCACTTGAACATGTCAAGTCTTTCAACTAGCTAATATGACCTTGTTCTGATCTCTTTTAGGCTTCTAAATCCTTCACCTGGCCCCAAACATTGATTTTCTTTTTCTTTTTAATTGTCAAGGTGATGTACAGGGGGATTACAGTTACATAAGTAATAGGTACATTTCTTGTCAAACTTGTTACCCCTTCCCTCATTTTACTCCTGCTTTCCCTTCCTCCTCACTTCCCTCCAAATTGTATAGATCGTTTCCAACATATTGTCTTGTGAATATTGCTGTTGCATTGATTTTCTTTTTATATTTTTGTTAAGTATTTGTACAAGAGGGTTATCATTCAGCATGTCAGTTTATGAGTACAACACATCCTGATCAATATCATAACTTTCGATTTTCTCCAAGTTTTTTTTTTTTTTTTTTGGGTCCGGTCGTGGGGCCTGAACTCTGGGCCTGGGCGCTGTCCCTCAGCTCTTCAGCTCAAGGCTAGCGCTCTACCACTTGAGCCACAGCACCACTTCAGGCTTTTTTCTTTTTGCTTATGTGGTGCTGAGGAATCAAACCCAGGGCCTCATACATGAAAGGCAAGTGCTCTACCACTGAGCCACCTTCCCAGCCCCTCTCCAAGTTTTCTAAAGCATCCCTTTTAGTTTCTCAGCTCATACTTACCTTTTACTATTGCTATTATTATAATTGCTACTTTTAATTAATAAATAAAATATATGCATATATACACATATATGTGTATTGTGTAGTGTGTATATAGAGAGAGAGAGTGAGAGAGGGAGTGTGTGTATATATAGAGAAAGAACCAAAAAATATCTTCCTTTGTCCATCTTCTAACTGTGGGTTACAGGCATGTGTCACCACGCTCAACCTGTTTTTCAAGTCTATAAGAAGTGACTAAAACATATTCAGAGGAAAACATGATTGTAATATAACTGATGTATTGACCATTTTAATGTATTAGTTACATGGTATATAAGGTTATAAAGTTGACAAAACAAAAAAAAACAAAGACAGTCATCACCATGGAATTCAGAAAAGGAGAGGAAATATACAGATAGCTGACTGTATTTCCCATACAGGATAGTGGGTGAGAAGGGACCCGGAACCACTTCTTACTTCCCTCATTCTAGAGGCTCGAGGAGGCTCTGGCTCAAGCTCTGATTTGGTGGAGCAGGGGGTAGATAGACTATTGAATGAACGGCATGGGGAACTGGGGAAAGAAAACAGGATAAAGAGTCAATGGTTAAAAGAGGTCATAGTACAGACGGCAGAGACCAGGAATGGGCTTTGAACATTGTCCTTTCCCATTAGAGGAATTCCTTTCATTCCTTTTTTTTTTTAATTTGTGGGTTGTAGGGCTTGAACTTAGGGCCTTGGCACTGTCCCTGAGCCTCTTTGTGCTCAAGGCTAGCAATCTACCATTTGAGCCACAGTGTCACTTCTGGTTTTTGAGTGTTTAGTTAGAGATAAGAGTGTCAAGGGGACTTTTCTGCCCAGTCTGGCTTCAAACCATGATCTTCAGCTCTCAGCCTCCTGAGTAGCTAAGGATTACAGGCATGAGCCACTGGTGTGCAGCGCCTTTCATTTCTTAAAGAAGTTGAGTGTGGTCGAACCACTACTAAATAACCCCATGCTGCTGATCACATGTATGGTGTATATGTGTACACCGTTATATGTTATAGACCGCGATAGACAATTTGCTCCAGGAAAGTTAGAATGAGTTTGTGACTTTTAATGAGCATCACTATCCCACAATACTGTGAAATTTGAGAAATTATGTAATCACTTAATCACAATAAAAAAAAAGTTGAGTGTCCATGAATATTGGGTTCAAAACTGTGTCTACTTTGCCAGGTCTCTCTTTCTGCCCAAATCATCTAATTCCAAGCTGGTACTGGATTACTTGTCCACTGTGAAAATTTGAAATTTACTTCTTTGAAATCAAGAACAATTAATTAGCATGGGAATATTGCACATAATCTGTTCCTCAGTAAACTTTCACCCAGCGTTTTTTAGCATTTATGAGTCTTAACAGCATAAATTCTATGATAGTTGCAACACAGTCTTTTAAAAAATTCTTTCTTCACTTATTAGCCAAGTCTTCTATACAGAACAGCATTCTCTTTTTCTTCCTCATCTCTACTATTTTTTTTTTTTTTTTTACTTACCCATTTACTTATGTTTCCCAGTATTGGTTTGAGTTCATGTTTTTTTTTTTAATTCAAAGTATTCTAATGTAGCTATTCATTGTGATCCTTGCACTTTATTTTTATTTTATTTTATTTTATTTTTTGGGTCCGGTCGTGGGGTCTGAACTCTGAGCCTGGGTGCTGTCCCTCAGCTCTTCAGCTCAAGGCTAGCGCTCTACCACTTGAGCCACAGCGCCACTTCCAGCTTTTTTTTTTGCTTATGTGGTGCTGAGGCATCGAACCCAGGGCCTCATGCATGCAAGGCAAGCGCTCTACCACTGAGCCACCTTCCCAGCCCTGATACTTGAACTTTAAAATGACACCAGTTCCTTATTGTGCTTCTGTTCTGGTCTCTTTTGTGGCAGGAGAACCTCCACAGCAAAGCCTAGTTCTAACAGCATTTTCTTCATAATAAACTGGACTCAATAAACAGGATGGGCTGGTCTGTTACTTACCAAAGTTGTTCCTTCTGGGTGGAAGGCTTGTCAGTAATCCCTCCATTCTGTCTTTGAGTTAGTTAACATTTTCTGCTTCCTTCCCAAGTAGGCTTAGAATCTCCCCTTCTAAATTTTATTATTATTATTATTGTTGTTGTTGTTGTCAGTTGTGTTGGGAAAATGGAGAACAGAAAAGGAATAGGCTGGCTTACCATCAATAGGCACGGACCATTTCTTGAGGAACAGCGAGGAGCAGAGACTTTCCTGCAGGTTTGGAGGTTGTGCAAGGGACTGGATTTCAGGGTGGGTTTATATAGATCTTAACAAGGAAGCAGAAAATAGAAAATGGGCTATGGTCTCCTGGGGATGAAGGGCAATGTCCTTGGCCAGGCCCACAGTGGAATGCTGTGGTGTGGGGGCTGTTGTCTCCTGGGGGCCAGGGTCGGAATGACCTGCCTGTGGACAAGCATGTGAACACACACCTGATGCTTTGGTTGACCCCAGGGAATATGGTAGAACTCAATCCTTCAGGTTGTGGGGCTTGAACTCAGGGCCTGGATGCCGTACTGAGCTTTTTCGCTCAAGGCAAGTGCTCTACCACTTCGAGCCACCAGTGTCTCTTCTGATTTTCAAGTGGTTAATTGGAGATAAGAGTCTCACAGACTTTTCTGCCTGGGCTGGCTTTGAACCACAATCATCACTTCTCATCCTCCTGAGTAGCTGGGATTACAGGTGTGAGCCACTGGCACATGGCTATTTTTATTATTATTTTTTGTGACAGTACTGGGGCTTAAACTCGGCCTAGACGCTGTCCCTTACGTTTTCATTCAAGGCTGGTGCTCTGTCATTTGAGTTACAGCTATACTTCAGCTTTTTGGTGGTTAATGGGAGATAAGAAGCTCTCGACTTTTCCTGCCCAGGTTGGCTTTGAACTTCTAACCACAAATCTCAGCCCCTGAGTAGACAGTATTACAGGTATGAACCACCAGTGCCTAGCTTTACTCTTTATTCCTGTTTACTTGTTGCTGTCTCTTCCACGTGGCTCTTCTTTTTCAGTCACTCTGCAATCCCTAAGGCAAAGTAACTACTTAGTGACTATTTGCTTAATTAAAGGGCAAATGAGTAGTTCTAAGTCATTAGAAATAAACTCTTGAACAATGAGGAAAAAAAAGGTTTGTGACAGGAGAATTTAAAAAAAGGATAAGGTTCTCAGATGTCAGTTAAAACCTAGGTCTTTGCCAAGAGAGTAACATCCTTATTCATTGGTTTATTCAATTCATTCATTCAGTAGGTACTACTTGCTACCATGTGTTATAAAAGTTGCTGAGCTGCCTCTGCCAATAGAGAATTTAGCCTTTGGTTGAGACCACCCCTGAGTGAAAGTGGATTATGGGAAGGAAAAGACTTGTATGGTTGAGATTAGACCTGTAACTTGAAAAAAAGTAAGCAAGATTTGACCAGAGGTCAACAAAGGAACTTGAGGCAAGGGGAACCACCCTTTTTGGTCCTGAGGTGCTCAGAATCCCAAATCCTATGAGGACTCTGCCTCTTTTTCTTTAAATTTTTTATTTTTAAAGTTGGTCATGGGTCTTGAACTCAGGGCCTGGGCATCGTCTCTGAGCTTTTCTACCCAAGGCTAGTACTCTACCACTTTGAGCCACAATGCCACTTCTGGTTTTCGGTGGTTAATTGGAGCTGAGTCTCATTGACTTTCCTGCCCAGACTGGCTTTGAACCTCAATCTTCAGATCTCAGACTCCCAAGTAGCTAGGATTATAGGCATGAGCCACCAGCACCTGGCCTCTTTTTTTTTTTTTTTTTGGAGAGTTCTGGGGTTGGAATCTAGGACCCTGTACATGGTAGCGAAACAATCCACCACTGAGCCATGTCTCATGCTTTGTGTGTGTGTATGTGTGTGTGTGTGTGTGTGTGTGTGAGAGAGAGAGAGAGAGAGAGAGAGAGAAAGAGAGAGAGAGAGAGAGAGAAAGAGAAAGAGAGAGAGGAGAGAAAGAAATATCACATACAAACTGATTTGGCTTTCAGTAAAACTGCTTATTCTAGACTGTAAAGCCTATGCTTAATTTATGTAAGAGTAGACCAAGAAACTCATCTAATATCTTAAACAATGTTTGGCATATGAATATGGTTAGGAGTTAGTGTGTCATCTAAACCTACAGGATAGGAAAGGAAAAGGAACTGGGCTGAGGTCAGGCTAGGACTGGTTCATGAAGGCGTTTCTTTCCATGAAACCTAACTTGGACTTTAATCCTGTAGGGAAATTAACAGGAGCCACTGAAGATCTGTTTTTTTTTTTTTTGTAGGAATGCCTGTTGGCATTATGCACCCATGGACAGGAAGGGAGACTGATGGCCATGCTTGAAGACTAGAGTGAAGTTAACAGTAGACAAAATTACTAGGGGGAGGGAAAGAATTTGAATACTACTATTTTTTCTGAAATATGCTTTTAGAGGCTATCTGTCTTACATGATTATTTTTAGAAACGGTGATGAATAAAATTATTTAACTCTCAAAATTTCAGCTATTATGTTACAAGGTATCACAAAGGAGTCGACACAAACACTGGCGACAGAACATGATCCACTCAATATATTGGAGTCTGAGATGCTGCCTTCCAAATGTAGAAGTTTCAGTGTTGGAACACCTAGTAGGAACCGATAAGTAGCACAATTGTGTCATATACATGAATATTGAAACAGAGCAAACGTTAACTGGGGGGAAAAAATCAAAACTTGGAATAACTCATATATAGTACATTATCTCAGCCAGAGCAGGAATGCAGAAAATCATGCATCAAGCTTTACGGAAAAGCGACATACTTTTTTCTCCCTTTTCTCCCCCCTCCCCCATTAGAGATCAATTAGGGAGGGCAACATATTCTTGAGTCGGAAAACGACTCAAATGAGGAGCTGCGGAGACGGCCTTCACCTGCCCCAGGCGGCCTCGGGCACAGCGGGACTCACCCTGACGGCACGCGCGGCCCCCGCCCCGGCCCGCAGGACTCAGCGCCTCCCCGGCGGGGCGCGCGCACCCCGGGTAGGTCCGGGTGGTGGTCGCAGGAGGCGCCGAGGGTCGGAACTCGGGGTTTAGGGTCGTCCTCCTGGACGGCGCGGGATGGACAAGGGGTTGCGGACCCGGGAGCGCGGGACGGGCGGGGTTGGGGGGGAGGTGGCCGTCCGGGAGAGGCGGGTGGGGCAGGGACCGCGTGCAGGACTAGGGTCGAGTTCCGGGAACGGCCGGGCCGGGCCCTGGGTCTCGGGCGCAGACCCGCGCGGGCCCAGCTGTCAATGGCGCTGCTCACTGTGAAGAGAGACAGAGACGGGCTGAGAAAACCGCAGGGCGGACTCGGGGCACCAAGAACTCACCCCGCGACAGCGGCGACGGGGCGGGGCGTAGGGCGGGGGCGGGGCGTGCATGGGCCGAGCGCGGAGTGCGTAAGACGGGGCGGGGCAGGGAGGTGTGCGCGCAGCGAGGCGGGACTGGCGACGTGCGCGCACGCGCCAATCACAGAAGGCTGAAGATGGTGCTCGCGGAGAGGCCGAGGGAAGTGGGAGAGCGCTGCGGCCGCCTCGAGCATCCAATCACAGCGCCGTGCTGCCGTGACGTGAGACTCTCTGGAGCTCCTAGTGCCAGTCGACCCGCCGGGCTGGTGAGTGCGCTGGGGCAGGGCGCGGGGGCGCGCGGGGGCGCGGGGGCGCGCGCTAGGCGGGACTTCCGCAGGTCCCCGGAAGTGAGGGTTGTGTGTTCTCATGCGAACGGGAAGGAGCGTTGGGGATCCGGAGTCTCGAGGTGGAGACAATTTCGGGCCCGAAAGGGGAAGAATCCGCCGCCGCTGCCGCTAGCCCGCCGCCGCTCTCCTTTCCTGCCCCCGGCCCGGCCCGGCCGTGCCGCCTCTTCCTGCCGTCTCCCTCCTCGGCCGTCCCCGCGTGTTGCGCGGTCGCCGGGTACCGGGGCTGCGGCGAGGAGCCCGCGGGCGGCCGGGCGGGCGGGCGGGCGGGGCGGGCGGCGCTGACAGGTGAGCCGGCCTTCCCGGCCGCCGGCGGGGCGGCTGCCCTTCCCGGCCCGAGCCCGCACCCGCGCCCGCGCCCGCGCCCGCCTGTCACCGGGCCGCCATCTTCCCGGAGGGACGCGGCCCGCGGCGGTCAGGGCCCGGCCGGGGAGGACCAGGGCAGGGCCCGGCCGGGCGGGGGTCGGGGCGGACCGCGGCTGGGAAGGACCGCACGGGGTCGGGCCCCGAGGGGGCCCCGAGCGGCTGGTTGGGGTCCAGCCGGTTTGGGGCCGGGCCTGGCCGAGTCGGGCTGGGCGGGGAGGACCCCTGCGAGCCGGGGTCGGACGGGACCCGCAGTGCTGGGGCCGGGCCGGGCTCCGGCGAGATCGGACGCGCCCAGCGGGGCCCCTGAGGCCTTGTTCCCCCAGGCTTTTCCGATGCGCCGGGGTAGCTGGAAGAGGATGGGCTGGGGGCGCAGGCCGAGAGCGCCCCGGGCTGGTCCGCCGCCCGGACCCGCAGTGCGGCTCCCGGCCTCGCCCCCCTGGGTCCCGCCCGAGCCCAGCGGTCGCGCTCTCGCTCCGGGCGGGCCGGTCCTTAGGGAACCGCATTCCTGTAGAACCAGGAAGTTGGGATCCTGTTGCTCGAGTGTTTGGAGTGCTACCTTTTTCCACTTGGCCCCGACCCGGGCGGATTTTGAAGGAGTTCTTTAATAAAGTCAGTGTTGGGACGGTCCTCGGTGTTTGTCGTGGGATCGGTACACACCTTTCGCCTGGGAACCGGTCGGGAAACCTCTTCCCACCTGGTTTTCAGAAGTGTGCGATCGGAATGTGCATTTCGGTTTTTCAGAATTTAGGGCCTTGGGTATTGCAACTTTCTTAGTGGAGGTTAGAGATGCCCTTCTCCCTTACTTTTTACGTAAAACGGGCCCGAATTTTAACGTGAACGTTGAGACTCGGCAGATTTTCCATAATTTCCCTGACTTTCATTCGAGGCCATCTCGCTGAGGGCAAACTACCTTGTCTCATTCATACACTCGGGAGTTTAAAAGTTTTCTGTAATTGACTGATGAGAAGGATTTCCCCTGCCTGCAGTACAGTCACTTTGTAACTGTAAACAGTAAATGTGAAGGTTTTTGTAGACACGATAGCAATTTGAATGTTACAAGTAAGTGTTGAAGTCACCGTAACATTTTTTTCTTTTATGAGTCTTACGATTCTCTTATTTTCAGTTAACTGTTGAAAATGCGCTTAAAATTTGTGGTAAGTTGTAGTTTGAGTAGACCATAGGGCAGAGAAGAATGATGCTCACTTCTTTTGGCGGTCAGATTGTCTATACAGTGTGCAATTTTCATACTTCCCCAACCTGGCTGGCTCCCCTAATTTACAGTCAGGGTACTTTACAGAAGTTGGAATGGTTGTGGCTTTTTCCCCAGTTTAATGTACCGACAGGCAGTTTTGTAATCAAGCTATACAAGAAATAGCTTAAGGTTTGCTTGAGTTGTTAAAGTGAAACTTTGTAAAAGCACGGTATTTCCAAATTTGTTATTAAAGCATAAATTTTATTTGTATACTTTGCATTGGTTAGAAATAAATTTTATCCTGTATTTTCAGATACTAATGTGACTTGACTAATTTACGTGAATGAACATGGAATAGCTTCTTAGTCATTAAAAATTATCGTCTTGGTGTTTGAGTTTCAATTCAGGCAATAACTTCATAGGACTGATATAATATGTAGAATTTACTGAGTTACTGTTTTTAATATTCTGCTGTCAACTTTTTTTTTTCTTTTTTCTGTTAACTTTTTGTTGATCACCTGTATCTGGGAGAGAAGACAAGTTTCGAGGTCAGAATGAAAATTTGGAGAAAAGAGTTAACACTCTGTTGTATAGGAGCCAGAGAAAAGAGGTATTAATATAGAAATTCCCTACCATTCATCATACTATGTTCTATAGAAGAGTAGCTGAAAATTAGCCACAGTAAATTAAGGGAGAAATTTGATTTTATTTAGTGTACTTGGGCATTGATTTTTTAAAAAAAGATTTAGCAGACTTATTGAATTTAAAGTGCTTCCTTAAATAAGAACAAATTCTGACTTAATATATGAATCTGAAAGCATATTTTATGCAGTCACTTATAAAACAAATTCCCAGGAAATATTAAAACATAATTTTAAAATGCTAAATGAAATTTTGGACATTGATTTAATGACAATTACAATAAATGATGCCTTCAGGTAGCTGCAGTTATTCAGTTTTCACATTTTTGTAGTGAAAGACTTGATTAGTGTGACAAGAAATGACTAATAAATTACTGTTGAAGCTGTCATGTTGGCATTCATACTTTCCATCCGAGTATGAACTGGATTGTGACCTAGGCCTTCCAATTTTTATTTTATTTTATTTTTTTTGGGTCCGGTCGTGGGGCCTGAACTCTGGGCCTGGGCGCTGTCCCTCAGCTCTTCAGCTCAAGGCTAGCGCTCTACCACTTGAGCCACAGCGCTACTTCCGGCTTTTTTCTTTTTGCTTATGTGGTGCTGAGGAATTGAACCCAGGGCCTCAGGCATGGAAGGCAAGCGCTCTACCACTGAGCCACCTTCCTAGCCAGGCCTTCCAATTTTAAAAAGGTGTTATTCTTGGAAATGGTCTATTGCAGGCGGGGAAAATGCTGTGTTACTGTATGCATGTTACTGTAGATTCTATTTATTCTTTTTTTTTTTCTTTTTCTTTTTTGTCGGTCGTGGGGTTTGAACTCTGGGCTTGGGCACTGTGCTCTTCAGCTCAAGGAGAGCACTCTACCACTTGAGCCACAGCACCACTTCCGGTTTATTGGAGATAAGAGTCTCAAGGATTTTCTTGCCCTGGCTGGCTTTGAACAAAGATCCTCAGATCTCAGCCTCCTGAGTAGCTAGGATTACAGGTGTGAGCCACCAGTGCCCAGCTATTCCATTTATTCTTTTAGTTAATAGCAAAAGTTTTAACTACACATGTGTTATGAAAACAAAAGTTCTTTCAGATTGCTTTCAGATTTAAGGAAGACTCTAGGTTTATAAATTCAAGAAAATCTCAGTGAATTTTTGTAATTTCTCCTATTGAATAACGTTCAAAACACCCTTTTTCTAGTGTGGTAGAAAACAGAGAACAAGTTTTGTGTGTAGAAAATATAGGGTTAAAATGGACACCAATGCAGGGTTTGCTTCTACTTTTTTGGGGGAAACCTTTTTTCATACAAAGTATTCTCCGTTTTCTCTAGGAATTAATTTTACAGTACACGGTAAATGAGGCCATACCATCAGAAAGGGTAAAATTCACAGTACCTGAGTTTAGTTTAACTTAAATGTTCTACTCTTAGTTGTTGCAATTGTTATTATCTTTGGAATTACTGTAGTTCTGAAGTTGCCTTGATTAGAAAATGAATTTGCTGGACTTTGTGGCCTGATTCAAGTAGTACAGTGAGCCCAGAGTTCAGTCCTAGTAATACATACACACGCACACAAAAGAAGAAAATGAATTCTCATTAGGGCATAGAATTGTAGGATTGGAAGCTGTTAGGTTCTCTCATAAAGAGAAGAAAGATAAATTCCAGTTGAAAAGTTCTTCCCTTCTAAATTGCTTTATTTATGTTCTTCCTTTACCACTTTCCTCCCATACCTTTGCATCTTGGCCATTTTTCTGTGGAAGCTATCATAACCTCTGTTGTAATCAAGAAGGTTCTACAGTGATGCTGCTGATTTTATGTATTTTTAAATCTTGTTCTTTCTTTCAACCCTATCACTCCAGCTAGTGTGACCTGGGTTGTAAGAAAGTATATTTTGCTGTTTAACACAAATTTGAAAGTATGCTACTTAACTTTTTAAGAGTAATGTAATACTTGACAAATGACTTGGTTTTCACTGAAAATGTACATTTTGAAGTTTGATCTATGTAAGCTTCATTGTAAAACTGATGAATTATTTGCTTGCTCAAAATGCTCTTTAATTTGCACAAATTGTTTTAGTTGTGCTACAGAGATTGCTTTAAAAGGATATTCTTGCCAGGTGCTGGTGGCTCACGCCAGTAATACTAGCTAGTACCAAGATGTGAGGATTGTGGTTCAAAGCCAGCCCTGGAAGGAACATCCATGACACTCATCTTCAGTTAACCACTAGAAAACTGGAAGTGGCACTGTAGCTCAAAGTGGTAGAGTACTCGTGTTGAGCAGGAGCACTTGGACAGAGCCCAGGCCCTGAGTTCAAGTCCCACAACCAACTGAAAAAAAATTATATTCTTTTTGAGTTCTTGGCCTTCTCTTCAAAAATCATAAGGACTAAGTTCCCAGACTTGCCTTGTGTGACCCTGCCATGTCTTCATCTGACATAGCTCCCTGTTCTAGTGTCTGGCTGGATCACTGCTCTCCTCTAGTCCTTGCTTGCCTGCCTGCCTCCTTCCTTCTCAAACCATGGTGTTGCGCCCCCACCTTCCTGGAAGTTCCTTACCCTAAAATGGAGTGCTCCCTCCTTTAAAAACTTTCAACTTTTGCTTAGCACTTTCATTTATCTATAAGGAAGTATTTCGGTAGTGTTTTTGTTTTTGTTTTTTTTTCCCAGTCCTGGGGCTTGAACTTCGGCCTGGGCTTCTTTTGCTCAAGGCTACCATTCTACAACTGGAGTCACAGCACCACGTCTGGCGTTTTCTGTGTATATGGTACAGAGGAATCAAACTAGGGCATCATGCATGCTAGTCAAGGACTCAACAGCTAAGCCACATTCCTAGCCCTATGTAGGTAGTTTTTTCAGGAACCATTGCCTTAATTTCTGAGTTTAGGCTAAGAGTACTATGGACAAAGGCATTTGCCTTATTTAGCATGCCAGTAGTTAATGGGAGCCCCTTGTGAGAGAGACTTCTTTTATGGTTATAACCTCTTTACTGCTATTGGGTAGACATTTTGTAAAATTTATTCAAGTAGAGCAATGCATACAAGCTTGCCTAAACATACTTCCCACCAATTTTAGAGAAATTGTTTGCTGATCATGTGTTTGCATGTGTCTATATACAAATGTGAAAAGCACTTAGAAAGTTTCTTTTAGTGTATAAAAGTTAATATATACAAAGTTTTAATTGACTTCATAGCTTCATCTATAAAGTGACTTAGGTACAGGATTTAACTGTAGGACCTCTAGATTTTACTGTTTTCCTTACCATTAAAAAAAAAATGCCCCTTTTAGACCCTGTAACTGTAGCTACTTGGGAAGCTGAGACGGGAGGATTGTAAGTGTGGGCTAGCTGGATAGAAAAGTTCTTGATACCCATGGAGTTGTGGCCTGTTACTCTGGCTAGAACTGGTAATTTAGTATACTGCATGGCGTCCAGGAAAGTAGCTAGTGGGCACTAGTGGCCCATGCCTGTACATTTAGCTACTCAGGAGGTTGAGGTCTGAAGATTGTAGTTTGAAGCCATTCATTATCTGCACTTAACTAACAGAAAGCTGGGAGGAGCTGTAGCTATTGTGGTAGAGAGCCAGGCTTGAGAGAGAAAGAGAAAAAAAGCTTACAGAGAGCGTCCAGTCTGTTCAAACCCCAGTAACAGCAACCCTTTCCCACTCCCCTAGCAAAACACAAAAAAGAAAAGCAGAAAAAGAGCTAGAGGTATGGTTCAGTGGTGAGAGTCCCTGTTCAGTAAAGCTTGAGGCACTGAATTGAAACCTTAGTGCTACTCACCAAAAGTGTATTCATGTGTGCTTCTTTTGATAGCCATAAAAATCCCCAACATCCAAGTGTGGAGGCTGGTGCTTGTAAATACTAGCTGCCTAGGAGGCTGAGATCTGGAGGACTACTTTTCTAGGACAGCCTGGGCAAAATATTTGCAAGTCCCCATCTCAGTCAATACAAAGCTTGGTGCATTGATGTATACCTGTTATCCCAGCTTCATGGGAAAACAGGATCGCAGTCCAGGCTGGCCCCTTCAAAAAAGTAATACCATATTACAATAATAATAATAATAACAGAAAGGGCTGGAGGCATGACTTAGACTGACATTTGGCCGCTGATAGCTCTTAATTCTATGTTTCTTCAGGTAGTCACTTTACAGATGTTATATTTATTATTATATATTCTGCCCCAGGCTCCATTTATCCCCTCCCTGCTTTGTTTTTCTTCATAGTATTTAGGACATTTATTTAATATACTATATGAAGTACTTACTGTGATCTGTCTTCTTGTATTTAACTCTATAAAGTACAAGGGATTTGTCTGTTGAGATCATTGATGGGCAGGCTGAAGGACAGTACCTGGCACATGGTATACAAACATTATTTGTTTATGTCTTTTTGTTCTGTTGGGAGTTGAACCCAGAATCTCAAACATGTTAGGCAAGCACTTTGTCACTGAGCTAGGTATTGCTCCAGCCCCCTTAATAATTGGTTTAGTAAACTCCAAGGTATTAATGATGAGCAGAAAGAATTCAGTGTCCTCCTTTTTGGAGTTTGCTGTGCATTGATGCTGGCAGAACCATGAAATATGAAAGCGCAGTCTACTGAGAGATCATATATGTAGACCAGAAGGGATCAGATCAGGGAGGCTCCCCAAGGTGGTACTGTGACAGCAGGGAATGAAAGTAGCCCCCTCAGCAAAAAAAGTCACACAGGCTGTGACTGAGGTGGGAAGAAGCCGGAGTTTCCCAGAAACTAAAGTAGACATGGAAAAAAGAGGGAAGTAGCTAGAAGTAAATGGGAGCAGGATGTTAGAGGGCCTAGGATGTCCCCATGTAGGTTGAGAGTTTCCTTCCTTACCTTGAAAACAGTGAGGCGTACTTGGAGGGTTTAAAGTGGGAGAATTGCATGTGTAAGAAGTGGCGTGCAGGAGGCAGGAATGGTGGTGCACACAGATGGGTTATTACTTGGCAGCAAGGTAGACAGTCCTCTTCTAGCTCAAACGCCATTGTAGTTGAAAAGGGAGCAGCTCTAGTCTAATAAAGAATAGCTTTGCCTAGAACCCCTTCAGTTTGTATGGTACTGTTTATTTTAAATATCATGCTTGTTTTAAAATACTTAAAAATACTTTAAAAATGTCTTAACTCTAGCATTTGTCAGTTGCTTAAAATATGTTATTTCAGTTTTTATTAAAGCAAGCTAAAAGCTGTTTTTTTAAAGGACCGTCTCTGAAAAATGGGAACATTTTGTTAATCACATTTAAAAAAGATTGTTCTTATTGTTAGTGCTCAAAATATCTGTGACCAACTTGATATAAATTCACAGGTTACCTCAGTGATATTTTTCTTTGGGGTGGGAGATACAGGGTTTTGCTATATGTATAGCCCAGGGTGGCCTTGTACTCAGAATCCTCCTACCTCACCTCCTGAGTGCTAAGATTACAGGTTTGTACTACCACACCCAGCTCTGTGAACATGTTAAACATTCTTTCTTTAAAAACAACAACTACAACAAACCACCACGCACTTGTGGCCCCCACCAGTAATCTTCGCTATTCTGGCTGTGATCTGAGGATCAGGTCAAGGTTCAAAGTTACCCTAGGCAGGCTGGAAGTGTAGCTGTGGCTCAAGTGGTAGAGGTCTAGTCTTGAAGAAAAAAACAAGGGACAGAGCCTCTCACTGGTTTAGTTTGTTTCGTCTTTTGGTAGTTACTTGTAGATAAGAGTCTGGAAGACTTTCTTGAATAAGCTGTCTTTCATCTTTCATCCTCAGATCTTAGCCTCCTGAATAGTTAAGATTACAGGCATAAGCCACCAGTGCTTGGCTCTTCCTACTTTTTGGGAAGAATGATACTTCCCTAAGCAACAAAGTAGACTTCAGTCTCATATGCTAACAGTGGATTGCCTTTCCAAAGGAAACAACACCAGTTAGCAGAGTTTAATCCTGTGTTGAGGTGGGGGGGGGGGGGGATGGGGGGCGGATATAGTCCTTTACTGTAACCACTTGACTGTGTCTTACATGACTTTTAAAGGTAGACTTGAAGACCCTTATATTTTAAATATTCAGAAAGGCAAAAGCATTCATTTTCTTTTGTGTTTTGAAGAAATAAATGGAATTGATGATACGTTAATTGTCTTGCTTTTTTTTGCCAGTCCTGGGGCTTAACTGAGCCTGGGCACTGTCCCTTAGCTCCTCTTTGCTCAAGGCTAGCACTCTACCACTTGAGCCACAGCGCTACTTCTGGCTTTTTCTGGTGGTTAATTGGAGAGAAGATTTTCAGGGCCTTTCCTGCCTGGGTTGGCTTCGAACCACAATCCTCAGATTCAGCCTCCTGAGTGCAGGATTACAGGCATGAGCCACCAGTGCCTGGCTATTAGTTGTCTTTTAGTGAGTTTTTTGAGAGCTGCTTATATGGATGTGATATCAAAGGCTTGAACAAAACCATCTGGCATGATTTTAAAGTTCTGTATACCTTGATTAATGTCTGTACTTTCAGTGATACTTGTTATCAGCTAGAATGCTAATTCTGGTTGCCCTTTAGGTGGTCACGTGTTGTCAGTGCAAATGAGTAACTGGTGAATCAGCAGTATTTTTTTTTCTTCAGCCCTTAACTATCTAGGAAGGGGAGGGGAGGGCCATGAGTGAGACCAGAGGGTGAAGTGCTTGTTGCTGTATGAGCATGTATCCTGCAGTTTCTCACAGCTATTTTGTATACGTTGATAAACTTAATCTGTTCTGCTGAAACCATCCTTTAGGGCTGGCTCAGTGCAGGTGAGTTAAACTAAGCAGTACAAGGATCAGAAGTAGAAAATAGGATTGTCAAAAAACATGCAGACGCATTCAGGCACATAAAAATTTCAGTCTCCCAATTTTCATTCTCTGTGACCTGTTTCTAGTAAATTGGTTTCCTGCAGAGTGCCTTGGGATTCAAAATGACTTAAGTTTTAGTCTGTTTCAGTGAAGCCCACAGAGAGTCTTGCAAACTGTTTCAATGTTCAAAGTATTTGCATTATAGATTGTAATCTATTCTTGAGAGTAAGTTTTTCATGAACTCATATGAGATACAACTATAAAAAAGCCTACATAGATGTTTTCACAGAGCCATTATATACCCCCAGATTGTATTCCTAGATAATTTAAGAGGGAGATAGTTAAAGAGGGGGACAAATACATAATGAGTTATTTAACTCCAGTTCATAAATTTGGTGTGTGTGTTTTTTTTGTGTGTGTGTGTATGTATATATATATATATATATATGCGCATATATATTTACCAAATGTTTAATAGTAGTTGACATTTACTAAGCCTTAATTCAGGGGAATTAAGTATACTGTTATCAGAATGTTATTGGTCTGTATTTTATATGATTGGAAACCTTTAATTTTTAATTTTTTGCCAGTCTTGGGGCTTGTTTCTGAGCTCCTTTTTGCACAATGCTAGCACTCTACCACTTGAGTCACAGCACCATTTCCAGCTTTTTCTATTTATGTGGTACTGAAGAATCGAATCCAGGGCTTCATGCATGACAGGCAAGCACTCTACCATTAAGCCACATTCTCAGCCCCTTTAATTTCTTTTTGATCATATAATGCTAGGTGTGAATGAAATCACCACAGGGCAGTCATTTTCTGAGGCTTTGAGTTTTGATCTATATTATTTTGTCAACTGAGATTTAATAACTAATTTCTGAAACTAACTTAAAAAACAGTATAGTACTCCGGTTTCAGGCTTAAGATTTTAGAGCTCTAAACCCTCAGAATCTGAAGTCCACAGAGGTGAACCTAATTAGGACCATAGCTAGTTATTTGGTGGCAGAGCTAGGACTGTTAACTGGTTCTTTTCAGAGTTCACTAACCCATTGCACTTACAATTGCAGTGCTCACTTGGGGCACTCTCAAGTGTCCTTGCAACACAAGGGACTGTTTATCTGCTGTAGAATTTTAAGTAAGCATCTTAATAGTTTTGTAAGAAGGTTCTTCAAGCAGCTACCCTCCCTGCTTTTTAAAAGATTGGAACAATGTACACTCGTGGATTAAGATGAGGATAGTTTCTGAGTTAGAGTATTTCATTGTTGTGTTTATACAAGCATAGAAGATGTTAGGTCAAGTACTAACCTGGCTGGCCTCTTGATGCAGTTGAGACACTTACCGTTCAATGGATGGGTGACACTGCTACCACCATGACATAGTGCCCTGTTGTAAAATGTAAACTTTTAAAAAGTGTAAAATAGGAGTGCACCCTAACAATAAAACAATATTGAATACAGACACTAGTAATGGTCAGTTATTGTCATTGTCACGTAGTGGGCACTCTACGTACACAATTGTATTTGCTATACTTTCATACACCTGGTAGTGTGTGGTAGGTTTGTTTATACCAGCATCACTCCAAACCTGAGTATTGCATTGTGCTAGATAGCAGGCTTTGACATGGTGTTGCAACAGCTTTAGTGTCCCCAGGCAATAGAAATTTTTTAGCTCCATTATAATTTACACAGCCACTATTGTATATGCTGTCATTGTTAACTTTAATTTCATTATGCAGTGTATGACTACACTTACTCTAGGAATATGTTTTGTCATTTTTGGATAATCCAGTAACCTTACGGTAGTAGCAATAGATGGTCTAACATCTTCACTTTGTTTAGTAGCCTGCAGTTTACAGTTCCGTCTTTGAGAAATACTGTAAGAGATTCATATAATTTTTTTTTCCTAAAGCACTCAGGCAGTTTTTTATATCCACAGTGCTAACACAAGGTTCATGTGCAGATTCAGCATCTTGCATTCACACTAATGCAAGAGGAAGTCAGAAAAAGTGACTTGTGCTGCACTCTCCCTGGCCTTTATTTGTTTACTGTCCTCTATCTAAACTGTTTCACAAGTCAGGAATTTCAGTATAACAACAGAGCTTTCCTACAAAGTAAGTGGTAAGTGTTAATTGCAGTATCTCCCACTCTCAACAAGATATTTGACTTGCAATTCAAATGCTAGTTTTTTCTTTCATCTTTCAGAATATCTGTTGCCTGGAGATGTTTACCTTCCATTATATAATATAGGAAGAACAAAAAAAAAAATGGTACCTTTTCTTTTTATCTTCTTACTCCAAGCTGATTGCAAATAAAACACAATTCTTCCAGAAAGGTGACCTTCTATGCAACACCTTGGATGATACAATAAATACTCAAGCCAAGTATGGTGGGACACCCGCACTTGGGGCAGAGGCTTGAGGATTAAAAGTTAGTTAGAAGCCAGCCTATGCTATACAGTGAAGTCTGGAAAAAGAAAGAAAAAAGTACAGGTCTAGCCTGTTCAGTGAGGCTGGAGGCATCACATACCACAGCACTGAGCAAAAGTCATTTACTTTGTTAAGCAGTAATTAAAAATTCTTAGAGCTAGTAAGAATTTTGCCAAACTTTAAAACAACAACAAAAACCCATGTTGCTAATGAGACTACCAGATCCTTGTACTTACTAGACAAGCCCTGTACCACCGATTAGAATTTTAAGTGGTTGATTCTGATCCTCATACTTCTCCAGAAACTTTTATCACATTATTAATACAGCATATAATCTACAGAATTGGGCATGTAAGTCTAAAGCCTATAAGTTGTAATCCAGTTTGTGAAGTAGAGATGATATTATGCCTAGGAGTAGTAAGCCAAAGTGTAGTATACTTTTGAATTTTTAATTTTGAAGCTTCTTTTTCAAAAGCTGTCTCTTCTGTAAATGTTACGAATATTTTTCAGTATAGTGTTTTCAGTGTCTTTTGGAAAACCTGAAAGTGTCTGGAATTTTAATGCCTACTATTTCAAGATTGCTGTTTGATTCTCTGCTTAAAGTTACTAGCTGTTAGTTTGTGAGCAGTTTAGTATTTCAGAGTTTCACTAGGTGTATCTGTCAGACCTGGTAATAGTCAGGTCTAGGTGTTTTTGCATATGTGTTGTGTACCAGGCATTGTGCTATTTACTTATGCATCCTGAAAGATCCTCACACTAGAAGTGAGGAAAACAAGATGGGGGATATGTGTGTGTGTGTCGAGTCACTGTCTGGCATGTGGGAAGTCTTGCTTCCAGCTCTTTTTTTGCATGTTTGAGGGCTTGAACTCGACTTGGGCACTGTCCCTGAGCTTCTTTTTGCTCAAGGCTAGCACTCTACCACTTGAACCACAACGTCACTTCTGGCTTTTCTGTTTATGTATTCCTGAGGAATTGAACCCAGGGCTTTATTCATGTTTGGCAAGCACTCTACCACTAAGCCACACTCCCAGCCCTCAGCCCATATTCTTAATGCCTCTTCTGACTCTGAAGGAATCCTTGTACTTATACATTGATATTTTCATTTTTAAGTATATACATATATTTTTTTTTCCAGAATGGATTCATAACTTTCAGCAGACTTTCAAAGGATTTTTTGACTCCTTCTTCTGATACAAATAGTTTAGTATATATGTGTGGCACTTAGAAACCTCAGAAATTCATTGCTTTAATATCAAATGTCAGTGCCAATGTCACTTAACTGTACTCTTAGACCTATACACTACTACACTTAAGTCTAGAAAATACCTCAAATGAAATGGAAATGAAAAATTTACTCAAAAGTAATTTTTTTCTTAACATAAATACTGTTTTTTCTCACACTAATCCATCATTTGGAATGAGGCTTTTAATGTGGAATTACATTGATTCTTTGTGTTACTATTTCAATTGCTAGGCAATTCTTCCCACATTTATTCCACACACAATATTATTAAACACATACTTCAGTAGAGTCTCCTCTGTTAGATACCATTTGAGAAGTGCAGTGATGAATAGAATAAGGCGTGTTCATGCTATCCAATTACTATAAAAATTTTGCATTGTTGAGATAATGATAATTTGATGTACTACATTCCAACATAATTGGGATTTATAAGCACATAAAATTTCCAACCCAGACTTTGTGTGGAGGATGAGGAGTAATGTCTGAATATCTGTGCTTATTTTTGTTTTATCCTGAGTTTATACCAGCAGGGTGTTAGCTGAAATGGTGAGATGAGTCTGATGCTTTAGATAGGTCATTCTGAAACCATATGGTTCAATGAGACAGGAAGAAGAAGGAAGCACTTGTCTTGCATGCTCAAGGCCCTGGGTTCGATTCCTCAGCGCCACATAAGAAAAAAGCCGGAAGTGGCACTGTGGCTCAAGTGGTAGAGTGCTAGCCTTAAGTTGAAGAGCTGAGGGAAAGCGCCCAGGCCCAGAGTTCAGGCCTCACGACCGGACCCAAAAAAAAAAAAAAGTGAAAATTAAATTTTGTCAGCCTCATGTATAGAGGTTTAAGAGATCAATTTTTGTGTTGTTCCAAGAGTACTAGAATCTGTTCTAGAAACTAGAACTCATTTTGCCCCCATAAGAATCAGAAACCCCTTATGTTCTAGTTCTGTTTCTCCGTTTCAGTTCATAGGAACAAGAACCCAGCCCTCAGTTGGGCAATGTGGGATTAAGGCAGTTCTGAGGCCTTCTTCACTTCTAACATTGTGTCTCTTCTTAAGGTGTTGAGTTCTGAGTTTTCTTACCTCCACCGACCGCATCTTACTCTTTCTTAAGCACTTTCACTTGAAAAACTGCCCTTACAAGCTGGAAAGTACATAGGAGTGTTGCATGGGGTGAAGACATGAGGTGAGGGGAACGCAAACTTTCCCCCCTTTCACAGAGTGACGTGATGTAGTTTAAAGAGTGGATTTCCCTTTTAGTAAAATAATCTGCTTTAGTTATATACACCCTGTGAAGCTGTCTGTATGGTTAGAGGGCATTTGGGTCACTGGTAGGCCAGTCCTTGTGGTACTGTTTTGATACTTCTTCGGCCAGGTGTATATTAATATTACTACCTTTTCCTTGTTTTTTCATATACATATGAGAGCTAATGAAGGGGATCCTAAGGTAATAATCACTTAGTGAAAATTTAATTCATAAATTGTACAGTAAAGGGAATACCATATGTTTGTAGTTCCCTAGGATAAAAAGTATCATTTACAAAGTTAGACAGCTCTGTTCTTACCTGAGAGGTAATTAAGTACCACATATGAAATTCTAACAGTGAGTCATTCTTTTCCTTCTCTGGGCTCTGTATGTTTGTTTTGTTTTGTAGATTTTTAAAGACAGGGTCTTGGCATATAGTCTAAGCTGGCTTTGAATTTGAACTCAGAATCCTTCTACCTCACGAATACCACACTCTAATTTTGTTTGTCATTAAGATTTGCAGATGTGGCTAAGAGATGGTACGAAATGTAGAGGCACACGCATTCAGTAAGAAATGCATTTGCAACAAATGAATAGACTTGTCTAACAAAGACTTAGCAATGGGGATGGGAAGGAGAGAGCACTAAATACAGCAGGGAGGTTTAATTAGCTCCCAGCATAACATACTGACAACAAACCTTCAACCTCTGAGCTTACACTGCTCACGCAGGAAGAAGTTCTTAAAGAGAAAGATGTCAAGAAATGGAAAAAGGGAGAGGAGGATATATCCTAAGTAGGTTGAACTTGAAGGACAGCTAGCCCACAAAATTTTATTTTACATTCTATTAAAAAGTTTTTTTTGTCTTCTATATTATTCTTCCCACTGTAGGTTAAAAGAAGTAAATATACTGCATTGCACTGTACAGAGGCTGTAAGTTTGAGTTAGAGCATTTCCTGGTACTTCTTTTGTGACCAAGGACTTTATGTAAACTAGCTAAGCCTGCATTTTAGAAAGCCACTTTAACACTTGTTTCTTTCCTTTTGTGACTATGAAGAGTTTGTAGATACATTTCACAAAATGCTCTTTATTGGAGGAAGCATAGTATATAAACTCTGAGGCAAGAGGGCTGCATTTTATGATGCTGTGGTTCCCAGATACTGCAGCTTTGGTCTTTTTCCAGGGTCATGTAAATTCTAATATAGCTATGTATGAAGTGATAGGATTTTTTTTTAAACTTCATTTTACATTGCTCTTGGTTCAAATAATATTTTATTAGGCATCCTTAGCACGGGAGTGAGGATTTGAAGTTTGTCAGGTTTAATGGATAAAGTAATTCTCTTCTAGCTAGAGAGAGATAGTGAGATTATATAAAAATCTCATTTTGTTTGGTATCACTTACTCTAGCTAAAATAAATCTTCAAAAAAGTTCTGTTCTCTAGAAATAAAAGTGTCATAAAACAAGTTGCAAAACCTTAAAGCTGGAGGGGACTGTCTGAGTGTGTGTGCACACATTCTTGAGTGTGCATTCACACTCTAGAACCTGTATGAAGTCACTGTATTTAAGTTTTAAATTATAATTTATTGGTAGAAGATTTAAATATGTATTTAAATATATGTGTGTATAATTAGTGTCTCAAACAAAATTATGCATAAATGTACACATACAGTTTTATTTGTTATACTTTCCAATTACATTTTACTAGTAAGTAAATTTTTGTAGCTTTTATGCCTCTAGGAAGGAAGTCAATTCAAACTAGGACAAATATGCTTTTCCTCTGTTAGCCTTTTCAATGAAACACAGATGTAAATGTACAAAAGAAATGAAAAAAAATCAATCTTGAAGTTTATTTGTGTCATCTTAGGAATATAATAGTGCTGAGTGTCCATTTAAATGTTTCATTAAGTACTCTGCTGAGGTTGGATTAATTTATTTTATCTGCCAGTATCTTTTGATCGTGTGTGTGTGTGTGTGTGTGTGTGTGTGTGTGTGTGTGTCTCTCTCTCTCTTTGTGTCTTTCAGTTGTGGGGCCTGAAGTCTGGGCTTGGGCACTGTCCCTCAGTTCTTCAGCTCAAGGTGAGTGCTGTACCACTTGAGCCACAGCACCACTTCCAGTTTTCTGGTGATTTATTGGAGATGAGAGTCTCACGGACTTTCCTGCCTGGGCTTGCTTTGAACTGTGATCCTCAGATCTCAGCCTCCTGAGTAGCTAGGATTATAGACTTGAGCCACTGGCACCTGGTGACATACTGAATCTTAAAAAAAAAAAAAAAACTAGAATAGCAATTTTCCTGAAAGCACTGTAGGTGTTTCCACTGTTCAAGCCTGCAGATTCATTTGAGCAAGGTTTGTGGAAGGAACATAAAATAATATGTCCTAAGATACTCCCAATGAATTAAGAATGAATTAAGATTTGAGACATTGTACAACAGTGGCTGACAACTGTGAGATAAACCATATCTTAACAACAAAGCAAATGAATGAAAAATTATAATTCCTATTTTATTTTCTTATACCTCTCTTTTAAGAGAGTCATTGAGTTCATAAATGAAGGTTTCTGCCAATAAAAACATACCTTCCTTGCAATCCTAAATGTCTGATTTTGTTTTAATAATGTAATATAGCTGTTTTGGCATTGGGAATTTATTTTTCAAGCAAACAGTTCCAGAGAAATTAAAGTCTGGCAGGTAAACTAAAATGCACTTGGACCTTGAAAGTAGCACATTTTAACTTCAAATTGATTCCCCAAGGGTGTCGAACAGCAGTTCGTCTCTGAAGTTCTTAACAACCTATTTTCTTTATGTAGGTAAAATTCAGTTTTCTTGTCCAGTTGAATACTCATTTATTGTTGTTTTTTAAGAACATGATCCTCCTAGTGTAGGTTGGAGTTTTGGGGCACTTGTATGTGCAATAGCATCTTGTACTATCTGTCTCCTTTGTTGTTACTTAGCTGCCTTTCTGGTCATTGGCATTAAGAATTAGAAGAGATCTTAGAAACTTGAAGTTCCCTTATTTATGGATGTAAACAGACATGGAGTACTTCGATTATTTCAGTAAAACCTTATATTCTGATGTCATTAAGAGATAGGTTAAATTTTAACAGTGTATCTCCCTAGTCAGGTACCAGTGGCTCACACCTGTAATCCTAGCTACTCTGGAGGCTGAGATATGAGGATCATAGTTCAAAGCCAGCTTGGGCAGGAAAGTCTGTAAGACTCTTATCTCCAATAAACCACTCAGAAAACTGGAAGGGTGGGGCTGGGAAGGTGGCTCAGCAGTAGAGTGCTTGCTTTGCATGCATGAGGCCCTGGGTTCGATTCCTCAGTACCACATAAGCAAAAAGAAAAAAAAAGAAAACTGGAAGGGTTGCTGTGGCCTAAGTAGTAGAGCGCTACTCTTGAGCTGAAGAGCGGAGGGGCAGCACCCAGGCCCAGAGTTCAAGCCCCCCAACCAAAAAAAAACAAAAAAAAATACTTTGCAAGCTAACTACCAATGGCTCAAGTGGTAGAGCACTAGCCTTGAGCTGAAATGCTGAGGGACAATGCGCAGGCCCAGAATTCAAGCCTCACAATTGACAGGAAAAAAAAAGTATATCCCTGGCAAGGATATATTTTTGTCACTGGGTGCTACAGATAAGGAGCCATAGGAAGGTGAAAGGCGAAAGTTTCCAATGTGATTGATGTTGTGAAGACCAGAGAATTCTGTGAGTGCTTGCACTAAGGACTGAAGGAAGTTGGAAGACTGAATTCAGAAGAATATAGACAAAATGTGCAGAGGATGACAAAAGCAGAAAAGGGAATTGTTTGCATAATGGAGCATTCCTGACTTCAGTGTGACGTTTTAGATCCAGGAAAGGAGGTTTTATATTTGGCTACTATATAATAGGATTTTTGTCTCATTTTAAATATATGTTCTAAATTCAATTCACAATGAAACAGTTATCAATAGATTTTTTTAAAAAATCCTCTTCAAGGTACATTATCTTATCTCTCAACATAGTGATGCTTTCCATTTTCTGGTGGTTAATTGGAGATAAGAGTCTTATGGACTTTCTTGCCCGGGTTGCCTTTGAACCATGATCCTCATCTCAGTCTCCTCATCAGCTAGGTTTACAGGCGTGAGACACCAGTGTTCAGCTCTGGCCTTATGTTTTTTTTTAACTCATTCCATACTCTGCTAAATGGACATGAGACCTAATAGGTTTTATTTGGTAGCTTGTGAAGCATTTACTCATTGCATAGTAGTAATTCAAATAATTCTTTTCCTACGTAGGTTTTTGTTTCAGAAATAACTTATTCACATTTTCACACTACCGTTTTATACTAAGAAAAAGCGAAATTTTATGCCATTTGGGAGAAATGGTATCTTTAATTTGGAAATTATCAAATTCTCCGATTATGATTTTGCTCATTAATGTTTTCAAATCAATTGAATTAAGCTAGGCACATGTATAAAAGGAGGCTGTAATAGTTTTCCACTTTTTGGTTTTGGTTTTTGTTTTTTTGTTTTTTGTTTTTTGATCGGTCAGTGAGGCCTGAACTCTGGGCCTGAGGCCTAGGCGCTGTCCTTCAGCTCTTCAACTCAAGGCGAGCACTGTACCACTTGAGCCATAGCGCCACTTCCAGCTTTTTCGCTTTATGTGGTGCTAAGGAATTGAACCAAAGGCCTCATGCATACAAGGCAAGCACTTTACCACTGAGCCACCTTCCCAGCCCCCAGTTTACCACTTTTTGGTTATATGAATAATGCTATGAATGTTTGTGTGCTAGATTTTGTGTTAATACGTGTTTTCAGTTTTTTTGAATATGTGCCTGAGTGAAATTACTGAGTCATATGGTAACTCTGCTTTACATTTTGAGAAGCTGCCAAACTGCATGCAGTGTGGAAGCATGAGTTTACATTTCTACCAACAAAATATAGTGGACTCTGTGTGTATCTCAGGCTGACTTTGGTCGCGTGAGCCTGCCTCCTGACCACTCAGATTGCTCTGACTCTAAGCACGTGCCACCCTGACCAGCTTACAAGTGATTTTGGGCTTATGTCTCTTACAGAGAAGGCCTTTGAAACAATAATAGTAGCAAACAAACATAACTGTACCACCTTGAACATAACAAAATTAATTGTGTCATGTTTATTATCTATTTAGTCATAGACTATTTTTGTGTCCAAAATGTGATGTTTGATTTATTTCACTAAGGATCCACACATAGTTCTCACATTACATGAAGTTATTTTGGTTAGAGCTTTTGTGTTTTACAGCAGTAAAAATGAGGCCATTTGTCTTGCTCCACATTTTGGATTTAACTGATAGTTTTTGCTTTGTGTTATTTAACAAGTACTTCCTTAGAATTGTCTTTAAATTGAGAGTCAGACCTAGAGGCCTGATTAAATATAGTTCCTTTTGGCAAGAATACCTTATAGATGGTACTTTTCCATCACCTCAAGACTAATATGCCTGGAGTTATAATTTTAATGATATGACTGAAAAGTTGCTTTACTCAATATCTGATCTACCACTTGTACAATTTCCAGCAGTAGGTATTGGGATATTTTTTAATTCTTTTATTTTTTGTCAATATTAGGATTTTAACTCAGGGCCTTAAACTTGCTAGGTTGATGCTCTGCCACTTGAACTATGCCTCCACGTCTCTTGTGCTGATTATCTTGAAGATAAAATCTTGGGGATAAAAGGCAAAACCATGTCCTCCAACTCAGCCAATAAGTTGTGCATGTAATATATAATTATAATCCTTGATACACAGGATGAGTAAATAGGATTGCAGTCCAGGCTAGCCTGGGCACAAACATGAGACTCCATCTACAAAATAACTAAAGGGAAAATGAGCTTGGGACATGGCTCCAGTGGTAGTGCACCTGCCTTGCAGAGGCAAGGCCCTAAGTTCACATATCAGTAGACCTTCCAAAAGTATTTTCTTTTTTTTTCTTTTTTTTGGGGGGGGGCTCCAGTCGTGGGGCCTGAACTCTGGGCCTGGGCGTTGTCCCTCAGCTCTTCAGCTCAAGGCTAGTGCTCTACCACTTGAGTCACAGCTCCATTTCCGGCTTTTTTCTTTTTGCTTATGTGGTGCTGAGGAATCGAACCCAGGGCCTCATACATGCAAGGCAAGAGCTCTACCATTGAGCCACCTTCCCAGCCCCCCAAAATATTTTCTTTATGGAAAGGATACTGATTGATCAAATCAGGATCCCTGTCATGCTAACACTTGTTATAATTGCCTTTTAAGCCTTTTATTATTGAAAATTTCAAAGTCCAGAAGTGGATGAAATAGAACAGTCTCCAAACTGAATAGTTATAAACTTCTGTTCCACCTATTATTTTGGGGAAAATTCTACGTGTCATTTCCTCTGTGAACATTTCATTATATATGTTTAAAAGATAGGTTCCTCCCTCTCTCTTTCTTCTCTCTCTTCTCTCTTTTCTCTTCCCTCTTCCCTCTTTTCTCTTCTCTCTCCTCTCTCTCTGTCTCTCTTTGTGTGTGTCTCTCTCTCATGCCAGTACTGGGGCTTGGACACAGGGCCTGGTTGCTGTTCCTTAGCTTTTTTTGTTCAAGGCAGGTATTCTACCATTTGAGCCACAGCTCAGCTTCCTGGGTGGCTTTGAACCTTGATTCTCAGATCTCAGCCTCCTGAATACCTAGGACTATAGGAATGAGCCACTAGTGCCCAGAGTAGCATGTAGTTCCTTACCTAACTTAAGTCCATCTGTTCCCAAACAGCTGTAGTTCCTGTGTGCCGTTTTACCATTCTGGAGCAGATGGTAGAAAGTTTGGTAATGATCCTTTCAGGTATTTCAGAGTCATCTTCATGTGAAATATATGTCTAATCTACAAAACTATAAAATCAGTTTCCTCTAATCATTTTTCAGTAATTCCAAGGACCGAGAACCAAATTGTCTGTCCTCCTCCCTGTCTTCGTCTTTCCCTTTCTCCTCTCCTCTCTTCCCCTCCCTCTTTCCTTTCTCTTGCCTCTTCCCTCCCTTTCTTTTTTGTCAGTCATGGGGCTTGAACTCAGGGCCCAGAGACTGTCTCTGAGTTTTTGCCCTTCAAGGCTAGTGCTCTACCACTCTGAGCCCTTGCACCACTTCTAGTTTTCTGGTGGTTAATTGGAGATAAGAGTCTCATGGACTTTCCTGCCCTGATGGGTTTTGAACCATGATGATCCTCAGATCTTAGCCTCCTGAGTAGCTAGGATTATAGATGTGAGCAACCAGCACCCAGCTTAGAATCAGATATTCTTAAATTTGTTTTTTCAAGATCAGTCACATTCTTTCAAGGTTTTTGCTGTTTTTTGGGTCAGTCATGGGGCTTGAACTGTGCATCTGGGCGCTGTCTCTGAGCTCTTCAGCTCAAGGCTAACGCTCTGCCACTTGAGCCACAGCTTCACTTCTGGTTTTCTGGTGGTTTATTGGAGATAAAGAGTCTCATGGCCTTTCCTGCCTGGGCTGGTTTTGAGCTACAATCCTCAAATTTCAGCCTCCTGAGTAGCTAGGATTACAGGCATGAGCCACTGGCACCCAGCAGATTTTTGCTGTTTTAATAGCATTTTTACTATTGCCTAATGTATTTCTTTAAATGGAATCATATGTTTACTTAGTTTAATAAGACATTGGTACTAAGTACACATAAAGAAAAGATGCACATAAATATAAAACTTAAAATTTATCATATTTGCCATTATTTCCACATTTTAAAAGATAATCTAAAGCTTAATTCCTTCATTTCTTATCTAGTAGTTTACATTTTCAGATGTATTTTACAGCATTTGAATATTTTCTGTTTTTGTGATTGAGACCGTTTTGACAATTGGAGGAGATTGCCTTTGATCACCATATTATTTCATTAGCAAGTTTTCATGATATTGTGTGTAATGTTGAAAATAGGGAACAGCAGCCTTATAGAAATGGAAAAGACATCTTTGGTTACCAACATAAGAAAGTTATGTTTTGAAACTCCTTTTTTGGCCCTTTGATAATTGTGTTCAGAGGAATCTGAAAATATATCTGGGTTAAAGTTGAACTCTTTATCTTGTTTGTGAAGTAGTGTAATGTGCAGTAAGAAGAAGAAATGCCTTAGAATGAAGATCTGAGAATCCTCATGATAGAGAATTAGAAAAGTTGTCCCTTTGTAAGTGATTTGAGGAAATTAAAAGAGGTGTTTTATGTGAAGTTCTCTGTCTAGACATTGTAAAGTGATTGTTTTTGAATTACTGTTTATTTGTCCTGACAACTTTTGTCCTTGAACAAAATAAAACTAATGGAGCCAGTCAAAAACTATATATACAAATTTGGAAAACATCAAAAACTGTATGTATGTTTTGATTTCTGAATGTATTTTGAATATATATGTTTTGATTTGCTTTTCTGAAGTTTTGTAGTATGTAAGGTATACTACGTATTTGATACAGTAAAATAGTTACTGTAGTCAATTCAATATATCCATCATCTTGATTTGTTACCTGCTTTTTGTGTGTACAACAAAACCTAAAGTCTTTCTTAGCAAATTTCCAGAATGTAATGCAACAAGTAGTGCTCATGTTACATGTTAGATCACTAGGCTTATTTCTCAAATATATGTGGTTTTTTTTTTTGTAGTTTTGTGTGTGCGTATGCGTGTGCGTGTGTGCGCGCGCTGGTTCTGCAGCTTGAACTCAGGGCCTGGGTGGTGTCCCTGAGCTTTTTGCTCAAGGCTGGCACTCCACCATTTGAGCTACAACTCCACTTGTAGCTTTTTTTGATGCTTAATGTGGGAGATAAGAGTCACAAGGACTTTCTTGCCCAGGTTGGTTTCAAACTGTGATCCTCAGATTTCAGTCTCCTGAATAACTAGGATTCTAGGCATGAGCCATCCAGGCCTGGCTTATGTCTGAAATTTTGTGCCTCTTTTGACCTGTATTTTTCCCATCTTCTCTCCCCTCATGTATTTGTGTTTGTATATGTGTATATTAAAGTTTTAAGGCTTAAAGCCAGTATTAAGGCTTCAACTTTGAGCCTGGATGTTCTCTCTCAGTTTTTTTTGGCTCAGGGCTAGTGCTCAACTTCTTGAGCTACAGTTCTACATCCAACTTTCTCATGATTAATTGGACGTAAGAGTCTCAGGGTCCTAGACCTGTGGCTCATCCCTGTAATCCTAGCTAGTCAGAAGGCTGAGATCTGAGGATGGTAGTTTGAAGCCATCCCAGGCAGAAAAGTCTGAGACGCTTATCTCCAATTAACCACCAGCAGTATATACAGGCTTCCCTTTTTTCTCCACAAGTGTGATGTGGTATCTTATTGTGGTTTTGATTTGTCTTTGCCTAATAATTAGTGATGTTAAGCCAGGTGCAGTGGTTTACCGTGTAACCCCAGCAACTTCTAAGGCAAAGATTGGGAAGACTGTAGTTGCAAGGAAGTGTAGGCAAAAAGTGAGAAAGAGTACATCTCAGCAAACAAAAATTTGAACGTAGTGACATACACCTGCCATTCTAGGTATCTAGAAAGTATAAATTGGAGGGTCACAATCTGGGCCAGTTTGAGCATAAAGGCAAAACCCCACTTAAAAATAACCAAAAGAAGGTGGACACTAGTGGCTCACACCTAGCTACTCAGGAGGCTGAGATCCGAGGATCATGGTTCAGAGCCAACCTGGGCCAGAAAGTTCGTGAGACTCTTATATCCAAATAACCATCAGAAAACCAGAAGTGGTGCTATGGCTCACCTTTAGCTGAAGAGCTCAGAGACAGCGCCTAGGCCCAGAGTTCAAGCCCCATCACCAACCAAAAAACAAACAAACAAAAAAACCAAAACATAAATAACCAAAGGAAAAAGGACTTGGGGTGTGGCCCAAGTAATACAGTACCTGCCTAGAGAGTGTAAGACTGAGTTCAAACCCAATAGAGTGATAATAATGATGATGTAATGATAATAATAATGTGACATTAGTTATTAGGTATCTGTGGATACCTACTTGCATATATCTTCTTTGGGGAAAATATTCAGATAATTTGACTATTTTCAAAGTAGGTTTTTGTTTTTTTTATTGTATGGTAGAAAATTTTCATAAATTTTTTATGTTAACCCTTAATTATCTGAGTAGATTTTTCTTTGATGACTGCTTTTTTTTTTTTTTTTTGGCAGTTCTGGGGCTTGAACTCAGGGCCTAGGCACTGTTCCAGAGCTTCTTTTGTTCAAGGCTAGCACTCTAACACTTGAGCCTCAGCTCCACTTCTGGCCTTTTCTGTTTATGTGAGACTGAGGAATTGAACCCAGGGCTTCATGCATGGTAGGCAAGCACTACCACTCAGCCACCTTCCCAGCTCCGATGAAGACTTTTTTTCATATGGTTTGAACTCGGGGTCCCTGTGCTTGCTAGGCAACTCTACCACTTGATCCATTCCCCTCATCCTTGATAGTAGGTTTTTTTTGTGTGTTAGTACAGTTGCACTAAGGTTTCCAGTATCATCATTGCCATCAAATTGGTGTGGAGAAGAAACTAAAGGGCCAAATATTATTTCTAGAATCAGTGATATACTGTATCCCTCATGACCTATTTTACTGTTTGTTGTGTTGCAGCATCCTGAAGTTAGCATTCATCTTTGTCCAGTGGAGCTCATGACTTCTGATCAGGACACTAAAGTTGTGGCTGAACCGCAGGCGCAGCGAGTCCAAGAGGGCAAGGACAGCTCTCATCTGGTAGGTGTTGTCAGAGGGGACGGGCAAGGCACCAGTTTCTTCTCTGATAAAGTATAGAAGGATTTAAGTTCAAAGCAATAAAATGTTTTTGGTCCTGCATATAAATAATACAGTTTCTCAGAGGAAGAAGGTTGTCTCACCTATCTGAAGTAAGGTTCGTGGCTTAGAGCCTCCATAACACAAGATAGGTGAATAAGAGAAAAATGAACACATTTATTTAATAAGGTGTGTTAATGTAACACAGGAGCCTTCAGAAATGAAGGCTCTGATACATAAGTGTTTGCAGTTTTGGAAAAGCATGTAGAGAAATAGAGGGCAGTATCTAATGGTAATAAACTGAGAGAAGCATCTGTATGTGACAGTACTTTCCTTTGAGGATTGAGCGACCCCCGCTGGAATAAGGGCATTAGGAGCCATATTTAAGAGAAAGACAACTAGGAGTTATGGTCCATTTTTGGAGGCTGTGAGGAAGAAAATTCTTACTGTTCCTATGATCTGGTAAATTTGTTTTTCTCAAATACCAACTGTGTAGTATTTGGGCTGCTGTGTTTTGAACCTTGTTAGACTGAAAAAATATTTGAGCAGCTTACTAAAGCTTTCGGTCAGAGGAAAAACAAGGTATCTATAACTCTGTAGATTCTTTAAAAGCTTTGTGTTTTATCTATTTTTGGCAGCACTGGGGTTCGACTCAGACATTGTATTGGTTAGGCAGGTGTCCTACCACTGAGCCACACCTCTAGCCTCTTTGAGCTGGTTATTTTTTAGATTAGTGTCACTTTCTGCCCTAGCATTGTCCTAGACTAGATCTACTTCATTTAGGCTTCCTTTTGTAGCTGAGATGACTAGTGTGCGCGTGCGCGCTCGCTCGCACACACATACACACACACACATTCTCTCTCTCTCTCTCTCTCTCTCTCTCTCTCTCTGTTAAGATGGATATGAAGTTTTCTGCTGTGGTTAGCCTGGAACTGAGATCTGCCTTCTACAGTTAGGATAACAGGCATATACCACTACACCAGCTATGAGTTGAGAAAGGGGTCTCTTAAAGTTTTTTGTCCAGGCTGCTCTTAAACTGTGATCCTTTGGATCACAGTTCCAGGGAGCTTGGTACCTGACTAAAGCTTTCTATTTTAAATCAAGAGAATGTGGTAACAATTTATAAACACTTCACAAAGATTACAACCATTAAAGTATAAAGAGTTAATTAAGGTTTTTATTCATATTATCCACATTTAATTTTGACTGCCTTCATTCATTTTATAATTTATCCTGTCAAGTAATAATATTCAAAATTTCTAAATGGCTTTGTGAAAATGAAAATACCTGTTATTTAAAATTTATCTATTGTAGAATTTCTATATTCTTGTGAATATATTCATGCTTTTTTTAGTGTAAAAGTATATTTTTCAGTAAATTTTGTTTTGCTTAATGACTGGTTGAGATTATGTTTTCTTGATATTGTAGTTACAGTGTTTGGATGTTTTTAATTTTACAGATGAATGGTCCGATATCACAAACCACTTCTCAAACAAGTTCCATCCCAGCTTTGAGTCAGGTAATTTCATAGCTTAGGTTCATAGGTAGCTCCTTACTTACAATAATGCTTGTGAAAAAGTTAGAAAAGTAGATGTTTCTCAAAAGTGGAGAGGATCCATTCACCACTGTGTCCAGGGTACAGAGCGTGTCAAAACTGTATTCTTTTTAAACACTCTTGAGTGTTTGAAAACACACAGCTCACAAATTTTATATATATACATACACACACTATATATATAATTTTTAATCCTGCATTTCATCGTTTGTATGTATGCAGTAGAGCTGAAGTATTCCAAATTTATTCAGTTTGATTACCTTTTAAGTATCTTACAGCTTTTTTATAACTTGTAGTAAGCACCATCTAAGAATTTCATGTAGAAATTCAAAGAGAGGAATAATTCACTTACTCTTTTGGCAGGAGAGAGGACTCCTGGGGTTGAGCTCAGGGCCTTATATTTGCTGAGATAACGCTTTACCCCTTGAACCAAGGAGCTAGCACTTTTCATCTACTCTTAATAAAGTGTATTTTTAAGTGAAAGAATATCCAAACTTATATTTCATCATTTTGTTATTTATATTAGATTTAAAGTTGAGAATTTTGCTGCTGAGTTGGATATTCATCACCTGTAATGTTGATGTAGACATTTATTTTGAAGGAGGCTGTAAGATGAGGTCTTACCATATATGGTCTTGAACTTGAAATCATTTTACCATAGTCCCCCAAATAGCTTGGATTTTAGGTATGTACAAGTGGCCTTGTTTCAGAACATTTTCATTCCGTTTTCTTGCTCATTTATAGTTGAACTCTTCCTTCTCTAGCCTTGGGTAATCTGTTTTCCCTTGTGTCCTTTGTTTACTTTGTATCTAGCACATGCTTTATGTTTAACAGGCAGGTAATTAATACTTCTCAGTCAAATTTGAGGTTTTATTCATTCAGCAAATCAGAGTGTAAGTGCTAAAAACAGCTAAGGCACTTTCTATAGAGGTGGTTCAAAAAAGAACATGAATTCATAAGTATTATTACTAGTCCTAATATAATCTGCAAAGTTGTATTACCAAATTTTATGTAAACCGTCAATACAAAAATAAGTATAGATAAGGAGTTAGGAGGCATTGTGATATAGTTGTGTCCACAGAAGAATGAATCTTTTTTTTTTTTTTCTTTTGTGCCAGTCCTAGGGCTTGAACTCAAGACTTGTGCCCTGTCCTTGAGTTGTTTTTGCTCAAGGCTAGCTGTCTACCACTTCAGCCACAGTGCCGCTTCTGTCCTTTTCTGAGTAATTTATTGGAGATAAGAGTCTCACAGACTTTCTTGCCCGGGCTGGCTCTGATCCTCAGATCTCAGTGTCCTGAGTAGCGTGGATTACAGGTGTGAGGCACCAGAACCTGACAGTAATCTTCTATTTTGTCCCTAGCAAAGGAGTGTCTTTTTGAATGTTCTAGACTTGACACAATAAAGGGCTTTGGTTTGAAGTATATTGGGTTAATAAAGTTAACATGCTAAATTTGCATTACATTTCTATGCATTTGCACACAGGAAAAATGAAACTCTGGAGCTTCCCAATATTTTAGAAACTGGGAGGAAAATAGAAAGGAGAGTGATTATAGAAATGGGCAGAACGCAAGAGACAAATGTATGAAGAAAGTGGCCAACAGAAGTGAAGTAAACTAGGAACGATTGATTTGACCTTTAGTTGTGACCTTAGTGAAAGCAGCTCCAAGGGATGCTGTAATAAGCAAGAGCTAGATTTCAGTGGTCAACAATAGGAGAGTACCAGATATGGCCTAGACAATGACATTCTGCCTAATACCTTGATTCAGTGCTAAGAGGAAGGATACTACAACCAAGAAAGGGATTTGCTGGGTGCCAATGGCTCACATCTAGAAACCTGACTATTTGGGAGGCTGAGATCTGGTTTAAATGCCAGTCTGGGCAGGAAAGTATGAAACTCATCTTCAGTTAACCACCAAAAAGCTGGAAGTGGAGCTATGGCTCAAATGATAGAGTGCTAGCCTTGAGCAAAAAGAAAAAGAAAAAAGAAAAAAAATCTGAGGCTTCTAGAGGCTCAGAGCTCCTAGGCTCTGAATTCAAGCCCCAGAACGACTCCATCTATCCTGGGGGAGGAGGCAGCAAGGGAAAAGGAAAGGGATTAAGAAGGTTTTGAAGGTGTTGGAGGTAGAGAGACAGCTACTTTTGACAGTGGGTCATTTCTGCTGCTCTGTAGAAAAAAGATATTACCTAGTGACTTGACATTTAGAAGTGGTGTTACTAAGTTAACAGTTCTTTAACTATTAGGACTACAGGTTCCATCTGTAGCAAAGATAAATGTCAAAAGATTTTTTTTTTTTTTTTGTCGGTCGTAGGGCTTGAACTCTGGGCCTGGGCGCTGTCCCTCAGCTCTTCAGCTCAAGGCGAGCACTCTACCACTTGAGCTACAGCGCCACTTCCGGTTTTCTGGTGGTTTATTGGAGATAGGAGTGTCACGGTCTCTCCTGCCCGGGCTGGCTTTGAACCGCGATCCTCAGATCTCAGCCTCCTGAGTAGCTAGGATTACAGGCGTGAGCCACCAGCGCCCGGCAAATGTCAAAAGATTTTTGTGCTTCAGCTAAAGCCCATCTGAGGACTCCAGATTCTAAACCCTGCTGCACACTTTGGAGCCAAGTTGCTTGATTTCCTTAGAGTAACTGCTTTGGCTTCAGAGCCATTTTCCATTCTAATGATTATTGCATTTTATCATAAATGAAAAAAGAAGAGAAGAGTGAGGAGTATGGGTGTGATCTTTAAGCTACAAATAGTCCTAGGTGTAGAGAGTTTGTGTTAAATTACCTTCTGGGAAGGAAGATAGGGGGTTATGCCATTTCTTTTCTAATCAAAATGTATAACTTTAATCTTAAATTGAAAACCTGACTCTTATGTATATTAACTTCTCTGTAAACAACTCAGTTAAACCTGAACTATGTCAGAAAATGTTTTACCACTTATTACACTAAAAAAATATCTTTGGCTGGAGCTATAGCTCAGTAGCAGAGCATTGGCTTGCATGAACAGGTCCTAGGTTTGTTTGATCCTCAGTTTCACTGAAACAAAATGGACAACAAACAAAAATATGTCCTTTTGCCTTTTGATTACAATTTTTGAATGAATGCTTAATAATTTTGATTAATTGAATAATAGCAGTGTAGTGATAAGAAAACTTGAATTTCTAGGAAAATCCCCTTTTTATATATGTACAAATGACATCTGCTGCCTGCTTTTTTGTACACTATTGATCTTGCAGGTTATCCATTCAGCAGCATATGATGCTTTTGGAAGTGCTCCTATTATGAGTGCTAGTGGGTGTAGATTTTTTTCTCTTGCTCTTTCCTTTTGTCTTTGTTGTAATTTTCAGGCATCTGCAGAGCAGAGAGAATAATACAATGAACTCCAGTGTACCCAACATGAACTTGAGCAATTCCCCACCCCCATATTAGGTGTTCTTGCTCCATTGTTTCTTTCTCCAACATACACAGTTGCTTATGTTTCAGTACATTTACTTTATTTTCTGAAGCATTTAAACGCAAACTCTAGATAATCTGTCATTTCATCACAGGTGCTTCAAAATGTATTTCTAACTAGCACCATTCCATTTTCATTCTTTACAAAATTAGGAATAATTCCTTAATATAGATATTATTTTTTGAAGCTAGAAAATCATTTACAAATATCTAGTTACAAATTAGTTACTAATACTATAAATCTTTTTATTACACTTAGGAAAATATGATAATAGCTGTATTTTGCTGCTATTTTGAACCTTTGGATTCCATGTACTACTTGGATTTCAGCACAAGGAGTATGATAGTTGTCAGGCAGGATTCTGTTGTCATTAGAATTTGGATTTGAGTGGCAGGAACATGTGACTGCTATGCAAGGAGTTATTTTTGATATCTGGGTGTTGGCCTCTCCTCAGAAACCATAGCAAGTTAGTGTGAGATGTATTTGTAGTCTCAGAAAAGGACAAGCATTGTAATGTGAGTTTCTGAACTTTTGAACATGGGTTGTTGCTTCAGCAAAGAATTAAGTAGTGACAATGACAATGAGAAAATGGGCCTGTTACAAAAATCTGTGGAGAAGAAGGAATCGGAAAACAAGATAAGTAAAACTTTATCTTCATTATTTGATACCCTTGACGGTGAGGAGCTTCACAATGTTGAAAATCGAACTAGCAGAGCAGCTGTTGGTGTTAATATGTGGACTAGAATTTTTTCAAGGCCTGGGCACAAACAAGATTATGGACGAAAGCAGTCATTGAATTCTATTTCCTCTTCAACATCTAAGTTGTTCACTAGATATGAAAGTTTAGGTGAAAGTTATAAGAATTCAGATATTGCTGTTATTGAGCAGAATTCTGATCATGTCTGTGGCATGAATAGTGACAGACAGTGTTGTTCTGAAGAGGACCAGTGTCTCTTACATTTGCCGGTGTGTTCTGACCAGGCCCAACAGGAGAAAACTTCAAGTGACCATCTATGCTGTTACATGGCCACTTGTAAAAACTCTCTAGTAGAGAAAGAAAGTGTGGCATATGCTCAAATCAGTAGTTTTAATGATGATAACTTTTTAGATGCATCCAATAGGGAGTTGCAAGATGAAAGCCCTATTTATGTTGGTGACAAACAATGTAAGAATTCACAAGAGAGCAAATTTTATAGCATTTGTGTTATAGATCCTGGGTGCCTGACTGTGGAGGAAGAACTGTATGCTCCCATTTATGGAGCAGCTGCAGGAGAAGAATGTCATTCAGCTGTTACCTCTGAAGTTTGCGGTGTGGACTGGCCTGTAGTTAGCAGGAAGGAATGTTCAGGCTCACATACCATCCCAGCAGCAGGAGTATCAAAGCTGCAGCAGAATGAACTGTCACCTCCAGAAATGTTGGATCTAAATGTAACAGAAGTATTTAGTGAAAAACCTGAGCCTAATTCTGAGCTTTTAATTGATAGTGATCCATTTTGTGAAACAAACATTGATAACTTGCAAGCTGAGTCCTTAAGGGCAAAAGCTTATACCAAATTCCCTAAAGATTACACAGAAAGTAGTACATTGCATAATATTGGCCTACTCCCTGAGTTAAATATTAACACAGCCAGTGACTCACTAAAATGTGTGTGTGCTGTTACCAAAGAAAGGGTAAGCCATGCTTCTGGGATAGGAAGTCAGATAGATGATTCACCTACCAATTTACCTAGTGACACTTCATGTGTTGAGGAGAATGATGACATTGAAGCTGTTCCAGTTGGTATCAATCAAAGTTTTAACTCTAAAAATGGAGAAAATACCCCTACAAAACCAATGCAAAACAATGGTTATTTCCACCACAATGTTACCAGCTCAGGTAGTATCCTCTCCTTTGGTCTAGATAGGGTTGATTTAAATCCCAGAAGGTATAACTCTTCAGAGAGCTTCAGAGATAATTGTCATGCTCATTTCAGAGAGGTCACCCTGAGCAGAGTTGATCCTGCACCCCTCTCAGGGCCAGTTCTGACAAAGGAACAGCACTCAGGGGATGGCAGCCTGGAAACCGAAAGTGCCCAGCTGGCAAACAGAAGCAGACTATCCTTCCTGCAGCCTGAAAATTGTTCCTCTCTCCAAGATGAAGACAGAATGAGCATTTTAAAGGCTGAGGATCATAGCAAGAGGGCTGCTGAGTTGAAAGCTTGGTGTCATGAAGATCAGTGTATAGATAGCAGGACAGACAAGGCTCAGACACAGGCTTGTGATTTAACTTGTGTGGAATGTGAATCAGACATTACTAAAGGGATAGTCAAAAGGGCAGACACTGTGAAACTTAAATTTTCACAAGCACTGTCCCCAGATGACAAGTTTCATAATCATTCCAGATCTCTTCCGGGTATCTTTACATCTTCTCCTATTTTTGTCTCTGCTGGTCAAGAAGAAAGAGAAATAGACCTGAGCGAAGAAACAGAAGATAAACCGTGTGTGAAGAGTCCAGTCTTTGTGTTACATGACCAACCTAGTGGTCCTCACATGCTAGAAAATGCTGGAAAAGAATCACAAATAGTTAATTATGGAGAGACAAGTAAAGAGGACATAGGAAATATCAAGTCAGATTCTGAAAAAAACTTTCACTGGGAAACAACTTATATTAGTTCAAGTATAACAGAAAATCCTGATTTTGAAGCTAACCAAAAAGAAAAGCATTATCAAGAACATAAAATGCATAAACACAAAGACAAAGATCTTGATGTTATACTACCTTTAAGCCAAAGTTCAATTTCATTTAATAGTGGTGAAAACACAAAGCTGAAGCAAGAAGTTTCTGATGCCTTTGATAATAATGCATCAGAATTCAGTAAGCTGAAACTAACATGTAAAGGCAAGATCAGTCCTAACAACTGTGTAGGTCCGTTTGGGACAAATGGACAGACAAACCATTTCAAAGAAAAAAATGCCAGATCCACTGTTAAAGAGTCTATTTTAAATGGTGAAACGCATTTTGTGGGAAATTCAGAAGTGACTGTTGAAAATCTAGAGGTATGCAACGTTTCTAATGGGTTTCCTTGTTTGGTGGATGTTGCTCCAATACAAGTGGACAATTACACTGCCACTCTTGATGATGCATGCCAGTTAATTCCTGCCATTCCAGTAGAGAGCAAAGAAACTATAATATCAAATAATGACCGTGTTGCATTGCTCACAGAAGATATCCTAAATATGTCTGAAAAACCCTCAGAAGAGGATTGTCAGAGTTTTCCAGAGGAATTCTCCCAGTTTTTGAATGAATATTCCTATTACCAGATAGGAGGGTTAGCAAGTCAGGTATTTCCTGAAAGACTGACTAATGGATGTAGCTATCCAGTGGGCTATCTATGGACTCACGCAATCACAAAGGATGTATTAGAAGATGAGCAGATGCTTAGTAAACCACAAAACTTAGAAAATACTTCATTTTCATTGGAACAGAACCTTTTTCAGCTACCAGTGTCAGAGGATGGTGTTGTTTGGGGTTGGCAAAGCAAAGGTGCACCGTTAGTAAGTATGTTTATCAGTGTGTGTTGCTGCACTGCGATATGGTAGTTTTACCTTTTGATTGCTATTTACTGAAAAACTAATAAAGTTTTATTAACAGTTGGCACTTTGAATGTTTATTGCAAGGCTGTGAGGTGACTGTAGCATCAACTTAACCATTTCCAAGTTGGAGAGTATAAACTCTGTGTTTTATTTAATCCAGTGTGTGTGTGTAAACTCTTTTTAGTACTAAACCTTCATTAATAACCCCGGCACAGTGGTGATCAGACCACTTCCTGTGGGTGGTACCCCTTCTCTGTCTTCCTGCAGCTGGAGCCCTTTCCAGGGGAACATTGTCAGAAAGACAGTGTGATATGTTTCACCAAATTTTTGACAGTGTATTGGCAAATGTGATTCAGTGACACTATAGGCCTCATTTGCAGAATAAACTGTTAATTTTTGTATATGCTGCTTTGGTCAGCTGTAAAGTCTTGATCTGTCTTCAGTCAGAATAACTTTTGAGCACCTTCTCAGGTTCCTAAGATGGAGCTGGCCCTCTCAAGGAAGAAGCTTTGCTACTGATGGTGGTTCTAGGATAGCACTTTCTAGAAATACCGTAATACATGAAAACATTATTTGACAACAGGAGACTGACCTTGCTTATTAAACAGATGTGTTGAAGCAGAAGTAACTTAAGGAAGTTCCCTCATCCTTCAGTATACACAGAGGATAGTTCTAAGAGTTCTGCAGAGCTAAAATCTACATCAATTGTCCTGCCTGTAAAATATCATAGTATCTGTGTTTAATGCCTATTCTCCCTCATAATTGAACTCATTTCTGATTTACTTCCAGTAGCTAATACAAGGTAACTAAAATGCTAGGGAAATAGTTATTGTATTATATTGTTTAGGGAAAAATTAAGAAAAAAGTGTGAGCTGGACGCCAATGGGCTCACACCTGTAATCCTAGCTACTCAGGAGGCGGAGACCTGAGGATCAAGGTTCAAAGCCAGCCCACGCAGGATTGTCCATGAGACTCTTATCTCCAATAAAACACTCAGAAAACCGGAAGTGGCACAAGTGATAGAGTGCTAAACTTTAGCTGAAGAGCTCAGGGACAGTGCCTAGGCCCAGAGTTCAAACCCCACAACGCCTCCCCTCCCAAAGGTTGTAAATGTTAATGCAGGTACAATTTCTCTAGTATTTTGAGGGGGGTAGGATGTCCAAAGTTGTTAAATCTATGAATATAGAACTCCTAGAGACAGAGGACTGACTGTACTTGAAATATAATGCCTCATTTATTCAACTAGTGGTTTATAAGTGATTTTTGTGGTATTACGCAAGAAAAGCCATTGGTAATACAGAGGTAGATGTGGCTCAAATATAAAGATGTATAATGTGAGTAATTTAAGGAGTAACTAACTAACCTGGTGGGGGGTTTTTTTTCTAGTTTTTTTTCCTTTCTTTCCATACCCACATTTAAAGAAAGAATTTCCTTCATGTTCTTCAGTTTTTCTCCTTAAATAGTTGTGGAGTAAGAAAATCTACCAAATTAATATTAAGCCTTAAAAAATAACGTACATAGTGTCTTTTATGTAAGTGAATAGGTATACAGTTAGTATTTACTAATTGTTCACTGCTTGACACATCCATCTAGAGTGCAAATACTTCCTGTTGCTATCTTTTCCAAAGTGGCTTTAAGTTGGACACAATCTTTCTGCTTTAAATTAGCGTTTCAATTATGAGATATGCCCAGACAATATTGTGATCTGAGGCATTGCTGTGTTCAGTGTACTCATTACCTGACCTATGTAACTATTTAACTATAACCCCTCTGTACATCACCTTTACAATCCTTTATTGTAGATTAAAATATGTAAAAAAGTATGTGCTGTTTTATTGAACAAAAATGATGTTGCCTTGCTTTTCAAAACTTGGTTTAAAAGTACTGTTACAGACTTCTTAAACCTTATGTAGCAGCTGTTTCTCCATTTTTTACCCTATTATATCATCTATTTTATTGTTCCCCCCTATTACTCCCTTTCTTTCATTAATTTCTCTAATTCTTACTTTGCAGCTGGACTTTTTTTGTCTCACAGCTATAAAACAGATTTATGAATTTTTTTAATGTTAAAGTGTTCTGAGGGATAAAAGTTTCTGTGGCGCATCAGAACTTTGGGATGTCCCATTCTTTTTTGGGGGGAGAGGGATGCCCCATTCTTGAAAGTAACGTTGGCTGTTGATGTAAAGTCACTTTAGAATGTGGCTGTTAAGTTCAGTATGCTTCTGGGTTTTTTATTTATTTATTTATTTATTGTTGGTTGTGAGGCCTGAACTCTGGGCCTGGGCACTATCCCTCAGCAATTCAGCTGAAGGCTAGTGCTCTATCACTTGAGCCACAGCACTACTTTGGGCTTTTTCTGCTTATGTGGTGCTGAGGAATCAAACCCAGGGCCTCATGCATATAAGGCAGGCATTCTACCACTGAGCCACCTTCCCAGGCCTGCTTCTGGTTTTTTTTTTCTTTTTTGGTCCGGTCGTGGGGCCTGAACTCTGAGCCTGGGGGCTGTCCCTCAGCTCTTCAGCTCAAGGCTAGCACTGTACCACTTGAGCCACAGCGCCACTTCCGGCTTTTTTCTTTTTGCTTATGTGGTGCTGAGGAATCGAATCCAGGGCCTCAGGCACGCAAGGCAAGCGCTCTACCACTGAGCCATCTTCCCAGCCCCAACCTGCTTCTGGTTTTAGTAAGACTTGTTTACCCATAAATTTTCAAAGGAAGAATAAGACTTCTGAAGTGAAGCAAATAAAACTATATTTATTTATTTATTTATTTTTTTTGGACATTACTGGGGTTTTTGAACCCAGCTTTGTACTTGCTAGGTAGATACTTGGCCGTTTGAGCCACACCTCCAACCCTGAAACTAGAATTCTGGATTATCATTCAGAGGTGCCATATGATTACAATGGTAATGACTATATTTCAAAGAAAATAGTAGGAGTTTTAAATCTTTAACAAAAATCCATTTCTCATACAAATTTTGAAAAATTGGTGAATTTTTGACTGATGACAGTGAATCATCAGTCTTTTGTTTTTACGATATAAGAACTCATTCCCTCTTTGTGGACAAGTTAATGTTTTTGCCTTGATTTTCTTGGGAAATAGAGGCAGTGTATGATAGCTACCTGTTAAACTTTTTCTGACTGAATACCTAGAAGTATGTAGACTGCAGTAAGCTCTCAAATGTTCATTGTCATGTTATTAGGTTTTAGACGTGTCCATGTTCTACATGGAGCTTTTCACATGTCTTCTGTTAAGAGTATTGGTTCTGCATAAGTTCCTGACACTTAAGGTCCCATTCATTTGTGACAGAATTCTTGCAAAGGTTGTCAGATAATGGGAAATAAAATTTCCTATACATCATTAAGTATTTATTTAGCATATTTCCCAGGCACCTCTCTACTAAGTTCTGAACTCAGGTAGGTATTAATGACATAATGGTGAGCAAAGTGGATGTAGATGCCATCCAAGAGTATATGGATAACAGACACACAAACCATGGGTACCATGGGAGACCAACCCTGCTGTGCTGTAACTGCTCTGAAAATGCTGCTGTTGACACTTCATAGCCAGAGTATTGTGCAACCTGTCTTAATAACTTACAAAACATAATAGTGTTTATATAGATGATCAACTGCAAAGGTGGTTTAAGTGGAAAAGATTAGTGTTAGGGGATTTTTATTTTTATTTTGTCAGTCATGGGGCTTGAACTCTGGGCCTGGGTTCTGTCCCTAAGCTCTTCAGCTCAAGGCTAGCACTCTACCACTTGAACCACAGTGCCACTTCTAGTTTTCTGGTGGTTTATTAGAATCTCACAGAGGTTACTACCTGGGCTGGCTTTGAACCACAGTTCTCAGATCTCAACCTCCTGAGTAGCTAGAATTATAGGTGTGAGCCACTGGTGCCCAGCTCCAGTATTGGGAATTTAAAAAACATGATAGGCACATAAAATAAGGAATCTGTTAAATGATGGAATGGAACGAAGTAAGAAAACTTGATTGTGTGATGAGTACTGGAAAGAGCACTGGGCCTAAACAGAAAAGGCAGTTTATGTAACAAGTGTAACAAAAGGTGCAAATGTTGACAGGTGATATATAAATATGAAAATGGAATGTCTTCTTTCAATGAGAACATGTCTGCTGAGTGCTTAGCACTGAGCTTGCAGCGGGATAGTGAGCATTCAGGATGTCCTTGTTAGGTGGATGCATGAGAAGAAAGAGAGACTGACCCTGTACAGAAAGAGAAACTAAAGATAGCCTACAAGTTTAGATGGAAATTGAAAGAATTAGTGGTTCTTTAAGGAGCCAAAGAACTCCACAGTTGGTTTCAGAGCAACTCTTGTCATTTTACCCAGAAGCCTCTCAGTTTCAGAGCTAGTTTATGATTTTCACTGCCAGCTTTGTTACTTGAGCTATCATGGATTAGTTCTATTTTTCTTAAGATTTTTTTTTGGGGGGGAGGGGGAGTACCTGGTCCTAGAGCTTCAACTCAAGACCTGAGTGCTTCTTTAAGCTTTTTTTTTGTTCAAAGCTAGAACCACTTGAGCCACAGCTCCACTTCGGGCTTTTTTATGGTTAATTGGAGATAAAAATCTGATGGACTTTACTGCCTGGACTGGCTATGGTTCTCACATGTCACCCTCTTGAATAGCTAGGATTATAGGAGCCCAGCTCAGTATATTTTTTATTTAATATCTTGAAGTAGTTGCATCTTGATAATTCTATTTAATTGTTTATTTTTCTTAATGGTTAAACTTGATGATTCTTCGCAATAGCTCATTAATTGTGCTTCCTGACCCACATGTTGTGGAGTGTGGAAACTTCAGTACTGTGTGCAATTTCTTACCTCGGGTACTAGTCTGGGGAACACCTGGAACCAAGCCGTGCATCCCTTCTAATTCCTGCCAACATGGTATGGAAATTGGTGTGTTTGAAAAGGCAAATTGTCTAGGTTTATTGAGGGATTGTGGTGGCAAAACTGGGGTTAGTTTGGGGAGTAATTGTTACTAGGACATTTAATTTTTCTTGAGGAAAAACTTACTTTGTAAGTAAAAAAGAAATTACATCAAAAAAATTAGGTGAGAGGATTCGATGTTGTGGGGGTGGTTGAGGGGAGTTTGTGCAGAGTCCAGGCTTAGATTTGATGCCATTTCCTTTCTCTGGGCTTGTTCGCCCACAGCTGGAACTTTTCTACTTGAGCCACACTTCTAGTCTGGCTGTTTTGCTAGTTAATTGCAGATGGAGTCTCTCAAACTTCAGCTTCCAATTGCATTCCTCCAGATCTCAGCCTAGTGAACAGTAGGATTTCAGGCACCAGTACTTGACTTGTTAAAGGTTTTTTGTTTGATTGTTTAGTTGGTTGTTGAGTTAGGTGTGTTAGTACTTAGGCTTCAACTCAAGGCTTCATGCTCTTGCTTAGCTTTTTCCACTCAAGACTGGCATCCTACCATTGAGCCATACTCTCATGATCACCTTTTTTTTTTTTTTTTTTCTGTTAATTGGAGATGAGACTATTGGCAGATTTGTCTGCTGGGGTTGCTTTGAGCTTTAATCCTAAGACTTAGCCTCCTGAGTAGTAGGATTATAGGTATGAGCCACCACTGCCCCATTTATTGAAAGTTTTTAGGGTATGTTAGGAAAGACCACAATTCCTAGAGAAAATGAAGGAGTGAGCCACAAAGATATCTGTAATGAGTATGTGAGCAAGCAGGATAGGAGCAACAGATGCCAGCAGATTTAGAAACAGAAGAGGTTTGGTGACCAGAAGGGAGTAAGTCCAAAGAGGTTGGGGTTACAAAAGAATGTTCCAGCTTTTACCTGACTGAATTGAGCAGCCATTGAAGGAGGACTCCAGCATTTGAGCACAGGATTTCTGTAGTCTTAACTTGCTGAACATCCTTTCATTGTGTTACAGTTAGTAAGACATTTAACTCCCCCTGAAGGCAGGGACAAGTCCGTCATTTGTAGCATGTAGAGAGCCTTGTACTAAATTAGGAGGAATTTCAGAATGTAAGAGCAAATTAGATGGGAGTTCTCACTGCATCACCCTGTGTTACTATTTTTAACCTTTTTTTTCATCCCAAAGGACTGTGTAATAGACTGGCTAAGCTTCTTTAGCCTAAATACTTGTAACATAGGTATGTTTTATTTAACGCTGCTAATAAAGTTGCTTATGATTGAAATTTAGATAAAAATATAAATACAAAATTTTTTCCCCCAGGTAACAACAACTAAGGTTTCAGAGCTAAATCCTAATGCAAAAGTATGGGGGACTCATCTGTTACACTTGGAAGCAAGTAATGCAGCTGTGGGTGTGAGTGCCACATGGGAGGAAGTCCCCAGCCATCATGCCGCGTGTGGCCCACAAGGTGAGCTCCTAGCCAGGCCATGACCAGGAGCAGCCCTCTTCTCAAGTCTGCCTTTGTTACTGTTTTAATCTTCCCCAAGTTACTGTTTCAAGTGTGTGTCCTGGTCCAGTTAAGCCAATTGAATAATTTCAAATGTGAGGCTTATTTTTGTTATGTTTTAAGTGAAAGCTGTTCTTCTGGTGTCTCTTGGCATAAAATTGGAATTACAGGGTTGGATGCCAATGGAGATGGTGACAAAAGCCATGAGAATGCAGCATTGCCAGACTTACCAGAGTCCACTCAGACAGACATGAACGCTTTGGCTCTGGAGCAGTCAGAATATGAACCTCTGCCTGAAAATAGTGAAACAGGTAAAGCTATGTTAGCAACTCACTTATGTTTTTGTTTGAACTCAGGACCTTGTGCTTTGTCATGTATATGCCCCACCACTTGAGCTATGTCTCCAATTACCTGCTTTTTCCCCCCCTGGCTGTCCTGATTCACATGTAGCGGGGATGAAAGCCATCCCCTTCTTTTCGTTGGTTGAGATGGGAGTCTTGCACATTCTTTGGTATAGGCTGGCCTCAAACCAGAATCTTCCCAGTCTCAGCCTCGTGGCTAGCTACAATCATAGGCATGAACATCATAGGCATGAACCACTACATGTCTTTTTCATAAAGAGCTAGATAAATCTTTCCCCTAAGAGTGTGAGTATGTGGGTATGTGAATGTGTTTCCTTCTAGTTTTCTTTTTTTTCTTTTTTTTGGGGGTCCGGTCGTGAACTCTGGGCCTGTGCGCTGTCCCTTAGCTCTTCAGCTCTAGGCTGGCACTCTACCACTTGATCCACAATGCCACTTTTGGCTTTTTTTTTCCTGCTTGGTGGTGCTGAGGAATCGAACCCAGGGTTTCAGGCATGCAAGGCAAGCTCTCTACCACTGAGCCACCTTCCCAGCCCCTCCTTCTAGTTTTCTTTAAACTTAGTCTTACTAACTACAGAGATGAGGCCCTAGACATCTGGGAGATATAAGGGTTGAGTAGTTTCAGAGACAGCATTTAGTTAGAAGTAGAACATTGTTCATGAGGTGAAAAAGTGTCATTTAAGTCAAAGCTGGAGAATTAACATAGGAATCCAGAGTTTAAAAGGATAGATTAAATGATGGTGTGAAGGGCATTGAAGCCATATTGAAGAGTCTTAGAATCCAGGAGGATTTGAACTTTACTACTATTGTTAATGGAGTTAGTGACATGAAGATAGTTGGAGAATGTATTATTTTGCAGGGATATGGAAGAATGGCTTTGAAAAATGAAAGACTTAGAACAGATAACATAGGAGGCCTGGATAGTAGGCCAGTGTAGAAATGTTTATAGATAATAAGAAATTGATTGCTCACCTCCAATTTCTTTTCATCCATGCCTTTTCTTATTAATCTCCTTCCCTCAGCTCCTAACAACCACTGTTTCCTTTCCTGTCTCTCCTTTTCACAATACCATAGAATTGAAATCATACAGTATGTTGCCTTTACAAACTGGCTTCTTTTGTTCAGTAATATACACTAAAGGTCCTTCCATGTCTTCCCATGGCTCATTTCTTTTTTTTCTTTTTCTTTTTCTTTTTTTTTGGTGTCCGGCTATGGGGCCTGAACTCTGGGCCTGGGCGCTGTCCCTCAGCTCTTCAGCTCAAGGCTAGCGCTCTACCACTTGAGCCACACCACTACTTCCAGCTTTTTTCTTTTTGCTTATGTAGTGCTGAGGAATCGAATCCAGGGCCTCAGGCATGCAAGGCAAACGCTCTACCACTGAGCCACCTTCCCAGCCCCATGACTCATTTCTTCCTAATGGTGAATCATTCCATTGTTTGATAAACCACAGTTTATCCCTTCACCTGCTGTAGGACATCTTGGTTGCCTCCATGTTTTGGCAGTTTAAATGACGGTGATAAACAATCAGTGTACAAGTTTTTATATAGACATGACAGTTTGATTCCTTAAACTCCAGAGTGCAGTAGTTGTGTACTTACACTAGAAAGTTTGTTTAGTGTTATACAAACACAGTTTGGAAGACCAAACTGATTTCCATAGTGTTTGTGCCAGTGTTTCTGTTAGGCTCACACATTGTTAGGTCTTAAGAGATTTGACTCCTTTATCATTAAAGCAAATTTCCTTTCTTTGAAGCCCATTCTTTCTGAAGCAAAGGTGGCTGCTCTACTTTCTTTTTGGGGAGGTGGAGGGAGGGGTAGTCCTGGGGCCTGAACTCAGGGCCTATGTGCTATCCATGAGCTGCTTTTTTCTAAAGAATAGTGCTCACTTAAGCCACAGCTGGTTAATTGGAGGTAAGAGTCACATAGACTTTCCTGCCTGAGCTGACTTCAAACCATGATCCTCAGATCTTACCTTTCTGAGTAGCTAGAATTACAGGCATCAGGCATCAGCTACCAGCCCCTGGCTGATAGTATCTTTTGATGTATAAAAATCTAATTTTTATAAAATCAATTTTATCAGTTTTGTTGCCTTAGACTTTAATGTTGTAGTATATACAACACTTTTTTTTTTAAGGTACTAGTGTTTAAATTCTGGGGCTAACATAGCCCAATCGTGTATCATACTTGAGTCATGCCTCCAGTGTTTTGTTTTGTTTTGGGTTTTTTTTTTTTTTGTTTTTTGCTTTAGTTATTTTTTGCATAGGATCTCAAAATTTTTTCAGGGCTGGTGTAGACATCAATCCTCCTACCTATGCTTCTGTCTGCTTGCAGAAAGGCAAAGACAGGAAAAAGGGTAGTCTTTTCAACAAATAGTTCAGTAATAGTAATCTATATGCAGCCCTGATTTGGCTTCCTATTTAGATTAAAATTCTGGCATCCAACTCTATTATAATATCCTACTCTGAGGCTTCTTTCTTACTCTATTTTCTCACTCTTCTTGGTTATGCCAGCCTCCTTAGTATTTCCTGACTACCCTCTAAAGGCCTAAAGGCCTTTGTTGCAGCACATGTAGAACTTACTTCCCACATTTCCCATACCTTATCTCTCTCAGGTCAGATCAAATGAGGTAGCACCTCCTATCCAGAAGAGCATGATGTTGCTCTGTCCCTTTGCTATTTCCTGTCTCACTTCCCTAACAGTCTGCCTGCTTCTTGAACTGGAATGTTGACCCATGAAAAGAGGCTTTGCCTTATTTAGGCTGAATATAATATTTTCTGTAATACTTAGTAAATATCTATTAAATATTGAAGTTGGAATGTGAATTTAAAAGGAATGTCTCTAGATGAAGGAATGACAGGTCATGTTTTATCTCACATCTCCTGGTGTTATTTACAGTATTTTTCTCTTTGGTGATTTTAGCAATTTTGTTTTTCTTTTTCATTAGGAAGAGTGAAATGAACTATGTTGTTCTATTCTTTTTTTTTTTTTTTTTGGTCCATCGTGGGGCTTGAACTCTGGGCCTGGGCGCTGTCCCTCAGCTCTTCAGCTCAAGGCTAGTGCTCTACCACTTGAGCCAAGCACCCACTTCCGGCTTTTTCTGTGAATGTGGTGCTGAGGAATCAAACCCAGGGCCTCATGCATGCAAGGCAAGCACTCTACCACTGAACCACCTTCCTAGCCCCTGCTGTTCTAAATGTCCTACTGTGTCTTTGCTTTTCCATGGTCATTAACTTTGACTTTTAAAATAGAGTGTTTGTTGTATTACCCTGGCACATATATGATTATTCCAGGCTAATTTATATAAGAGCATATGAAAACATTCTTTGTTCTTAGCACTTGAATGCGTTTCATCTCAAGGTTGTTAAAATTCCTGTTTGTTCAGTGTCTAGTATGCTGGCAAAGGCAGGGGCTCTTCTCTTTGTATAAACTATTTCACTCCATTAGAGGCCTAAATCACTAGACATTGCATAGCTCTTTATCCCAGGATTGTTTTGGGTCACCTGAAGCTCTGACTTACTTGTATACTGTAACCAAACAGTTTTCTACTTGTCCCTTTGACTAGTTGGAAATGTAAATTTAAGGCTATAGTGTACAAACTATTTACGATCTACAGCATTTATTTTTACCTATATTTATCTTTTCCTTCTTTTAATTCTTTCTTTATATTATTTGGTATCTATCCTTTTTCCATTACCTGCAAATATTTTTTGTAAATTTTTTATTGTTATAAAGGTGATGTACAGAGGGTTACAGTTACTTAAGTCAGGTAGAGTACATTCTTTTTGGACATTGTCCCTTCCCTGGATCTCTCCCAATACAAATCCATTTTAAAGTGATTCGAGACATCAGCTATTTATACCAGCCATTTTGTGTTAAAGAGTCACTGCTAAACTTCATTAGTGAAATTTTAATCCGATTATTTTCTAAGCTGTTTTTGTTTTGATTTTTTGGTTTGAATTCAGGACCTCACATGTGCCTGTCTTATTTGTTCAGCTGGTGCTCTACCATTTTAGTCATGCCTCCTGCTCAGCTTTTTGCTAGTTATTTTAGAGATGAAGTATTTTCTGCCTGGGCTGACTTTGAACCGCGAGCCTCTGGAACTGAACATTCTGAGTCACTAGGATTACAAGCTTGACCAGCTGGGCCTGGCTTTCAGCTATTTTTGTTTTAGAGAAAAGAAAAGGAATCTATTTTATTTTGTTTGGTTTTCAGGTTTTCTTGTTGTTCTGTGGAGCTTTTTTGGCAATTTTTCTAGTTGGTAAAATAATTTCTTCTCTGTATATTTATGTAAAGGGAAGTGTGTGTGTGTGTGTGTGTGTACTGTCATATTAAATTACTTACTTGGTAAAATTTAAGACATTTTTTTCCTGAATTGATCTTTACCTATATGTAGGAGGAAATGAGCCTCAACCAGAAAGTCAGGAAGAAGACCCTCGAGAAGTTCTTAAGAAAACGTTGGAGTTCTGCTTATCTAGGTAAGGTTGGTAGTAATTTTTCTAGTACCTAGTATCTATGATATTAGTGAATTCATTATTATCTAAAAACGAGATTGATCAATCTATTCATTTTGTAATACATTTGAAGTTGGGACTTCATGCTTTCCAAGCAGGTGGGTTTACTGCTGAGCAATGTCTCTAGAACATGCAAATGTGATTTTTTCATCAGAATATATGTCTATTAGTCATCTCTGTGTATGTGCATTTATTAATCAGGGAGCTAGTATGTCATGTTAGTAGCCTTTTGTATGTTGAAGAACAAATCACAGTCCTCTGGTCAGTGGTTCCCCCCTATAGATGGGTCTAGAAATTCATCTTGCTGTTGATTATCTGAGTTGTATGGATTCCTGTACACACATACAGACATAGACACACACACACATGCACACACACATGTGTACACTTGCCCACTCCCTGCAGTAAGGGCTTAATATCTTCAGTCTCACTTGCAGCTTGAAGTTAAAGGCTTGGCCTACATTCTTTCTGTAGGAGTAAATTGTTTATTATAGCACTAATATGTATACTGTCTTTTTTACCCTGAGTCATTATTTTTTTTATTTAGAAATATGGTAGAACCTTTCATGTCAAGTGACAAAAATGGATGTACAAGTTTGGGTTAAATATAGTTTTCTTTGAGCTTAAAGGTAGCTTCTTGGCCCTGTGTAAAGTTCTATCAGTACTGATTTTTCAAGTGTTGTCTCTGGAGCCCTGAAGACCTCACAGATTGTCTGGTAAAGGCAGATAATGAAGATGCTTTGAAACTGGGGTGGAGGACCTGTTTTTGGACCTTCCTTCTGCTTCTATTTTGTCACAAATTGGCAACACTTGAGTATATTACATAGTGGCATAATGTGAAAGTATACTCAGTGGCACAGTTGAAAATCACAGCCCCTTGTTGTTCACAAGTCCTTGTCTAGCTCTAAGGTAGTCTTGACTACCAGCATCTAAGCAAAGCAGTAGTTAGCTGAGAGGAAAGACACAGCAGCATTTCCCTCTTATGTATCAGTCACTCGGAATTCTGCAGTTCTCATTGGCCTTTGGTGGAACATTGTAAGAAGAGGTCCTGGGAAACCTACTATTGTACTTCAGTATTGATTTTTTTTTTTTTAAGGCTTTTTCATTATCTTACACATTGTCTTTTTCCTGAGAATTCACCAGGTGCAGTTATGTGTGGCCAAAATAGCAGGAAGCAGCTCATCTTAGTGATTATTTGTGGCATACCTTTTGATCTTGTGGGTAAAGTTACTGATCTGTTTCCTTCTTTTTAATTCTGGCTGCTAGAAAACCAGACACAAAATTGCAGCTTCTCTAGCCAAGTGTTCCAGACTATTGCTTGTACTCTGGGTATTGACCTTATCTTATCCCAGCCTTATCTTGTTGACTTAATCTGGATTTCCTTACTTTAGAATAACATACGTGCGTGTGCGTGTGCGTGTGTGTGTGTAATATTTTGTGTCGTGTGTGTGTGTGTGTGTGTGTGTGTGTGTGTGTTTGTGTGTGTGTGTATCTATATGTAATATTTTGTGCCGGTCTTCCTGGGGCTTAACTCTGGGCTTGGGCACTATCTCTGAGCTCTTCAGCTCAAGGTAAGCACTCTTACCACTTGAGCTACAGGGCCACGTCCTGTTTTCTGGTAGTTAATTGGACATAAGAGTCTACGGACTTTCTTGCCTGGGTTGGCTTTGAACCACGATCCTCAGATCTCAGCCTCCGGAGTACTTAGGATTATGGATTATGGGCTTGAGCCACTAGCGCCCAGCTGCACAAGCGTTTTAAAAGAAAGATGTGCTCTAATTTTATTTTAGAAAGAATTAACTACTCATTAGTTTGCATCAAGTTCAGTGTGGATCTACTTCTGCTCTCTCTCTTTCCAAGTGTCTTTGTAAAATGTGTAAGTATGTAAGGACAGAGAGAGCAAAGATGAGATTATGACTCAAGATTTAGATCTAACTCCAAAGCTGTAGAGCACCACAATTGTATCTCCTATGAAACTCCTTAAAAAACCAGCAGTTACATTTGTTTTCTTTCAACAGGGAGAATCTCGCTAGTGACATGTATCTCATATCACAGATGGATAGTGATCAATATGTGCCAATTACTACGGTAGCTAACCTTGACCATATCAAGAAACTCAGTACTGATGTGGATTTGATTGTTGAAGTGCTAAGATGTAAGTAAATAACAATTTTAAATGAATAAAACTGGTCTTCATACCATTGCTGTTCGTGTGAGGCTTTATGCTTGTAGCCATCTGATAATATTTGCTGTCAGTTCAAGCCGTTCCTGGCTTTTCCTTCCTGTCTCATATGTCCACATAATGAGAGCACTAAATGAAACTTGAGACATATTATGGATCACTTGAAGGAAAAAGAAGTTCTAGGGAATATTTTAATGTGAGTTATTATGTTGAAGATAAATACTACTCTTTGTCATTAGAATAAAATACATTTTAATTAGCATTTTTGCTACTGGAGAGAATTTCAGACTTACTGCTTAAATGTTGGTGAAATCTTACATTTTTCCTTAGAAGGATATTGTGAATGAACTTTTTTCTTTGAAATTTGGCAACAACTTAACGAATGTTTAAATGTTGCGTCAGAAACCCAGAGATTTCAGGAAATGTAAATCCTTGAAGTGTTACCCGTTGTGTCACAGTTTTCATTTACCTATCATTTCACAATAGTTTATTTGTATTCTAGTTTGCTTTGCAGACTTAGCTTCTACAATCTGTTTCTTAAAGAAAGGAAAACAGCATTTCTTAGGTATAATTGATGATAAAGTGCTCATCTTGTTTGTACTGGGCTTGAACTTAGAGCCTCACCTCTTGCTTGGCTCCTTCACTCAAGGATATTACTCTATTACAAAACCCAAGCCTCCACTCTGGTTTTTTGTTCTTTAATTGGAGGTAAGAGTCTTAAGAATTTGTCTCCTCAGACCGGTTTTGAACTCAGTTCTCACATCTCAGCCCACCCAAATACCTAGACTTATATTTTAGAAATAGGGGAAGTGGAGCTGTGGCTCAAGTGGTAGTGCTAGTTTGTTTGTTTTTTTTAATATATATATATATATTTTTTTTTTTTTGTAAAGATACTATACAGAGGGTTACAGTTGCATGAGTGAGGTAATGAGTACACTTCCTCTTGAACATTGTTATCCCCTCCATTGTTTTCCCCCTACCTCCCTACCTTCCCCGAGGTTCTTTTTTTTTTTTTTTTTGATTGTGATTAAGTGATTACATAATTTCCTGAATTTCACAGTATTGTGGAACAATGATGCTCATTTAAAGTCACAAGTTCATCTAACTTTCCTGGAGCAAATTGTCTATCACAGTCTGTAACATAACAGTGTTCACATGTTATATACCATATATGTGATCAGCAACATGGGGATATTTAGTAGTGGTTCAACCAGATGAGTGGGAGTTCTTTGTTTCTTAAGTCCTGTTAGTTTTGTCGTATCACCTAACATTTTGGATTTAGCATCCACTTATCAGGGAGACAATGTACCGTTTGTCTCTTCGTTCTTGGCTTACCTCGCTCAACACGATTTCTTCTAGCTCCATCATTTCCCTGCAAATGCCATTATTTTGTCATTTCTAATGGCTGCATAATATTCCATTGTGTATAGATATCACAATTTTTGGATCCATTCATCTGTGGTGGGGCATCTGGGTTGTTTTCATATCTGAACTCAGTTCTCACATCTCTGCCCACTGAAATACCTAGACTTATATTTTAGAAATAGGGGAAGTGGAGCTGTGGCTCAAGTGGTAGTGCTAGTTTTGAGCAAAATAAAAAAGCTCAGAGAAAGCACACACAGGTCCTGAGTTCAAGCTCCAGGACTGGCACATACACAAAAATTTCTCTTACATATAAGTTGTCACATTTATTGGTGTAAAGTTTTTATAATATTCTCTACTATGCTTTTGAATATTGTGAGACCTATAGCAGTGCTATCTCTTCAATTCCTGATATTGGTGTTTTGTGTCTTCACATTGATCAATACCTCTGAGCCTTGATTGCCATCATAGAATGCTGAATTCCAAAACACAGATTTAGCAGATAGGTTCATGTTAAACAAGTGAAATCTGACTTGTTCCTGAGTTAGTAATACAAGATATTATGATTAGGGGGAGTAGGATAAAGGGTACATGGAAACTTTTTGTGATTCTTTTTTTTTTTTTTTTTTTTTTTTTTTGGTCATGGGGCTTGAACTCTGGGCCTGGGCGCTGTCCCTCAGCTCTTCAGCTCAAGGCTGTCAGTCTACCACTTGAGCCACAGCTCCACTTTCAGTTTTCTGGTGGTAAATTGGAAATAAGTCTCACAGACTTTCCTGCTTGGGCTGGCCTTGAACCAACTTCCTCAGATCTCAGCCTCCTGGTTACTACGATTACAGGCGTGAGCCACTGACAACCCAACTTTTTATGAATCTTAAAATACTAAAATATAGGAAGGTTAAGTAAGACAGAATTATTTGATTGTCGGGACTTGTACAAAGGAGAAAGTAGACAAATGTTTTAATCTACCTCATATTTGAGCTGTCTGGGACCTTTGTTTCCCAGGGTTGCATATGTAATAACTCTTGCAGTATCTTTTAACTGTTTTTTAATTTTGAAAATGTAACATGCAATATTGTTTTAAGCTATTTGTTTTTCTTTGTAGAGTTTCAAAACTTTTGATAGTTTGCTATTATATAGGCTTTTGTGCACTTAGCAATACTTAATGCTAGAAGTATTTGGAAATACTTGTTTTACTATTTAATTTTCTTTTCTTCATAGCTTTACCTTTAGTCCAAGTGGATGAAAAGGGGGAAAAAGTAAGGCCAAATCAAAACCGCTGTATAGTGATACTTCGTGAAATATCTGAATCTACCCCTGTAGAAGTAAGTCATTTTTCTTCTCATAAGTACTTGGTCATTTTCCTGAGAGCTTTTTGTTTTTTTTGTTTTTTAATTTTATTAGGTCTACATTGTATAGAAGGTATAAGATTATGATAATACTTTACCCAGGGTTTGCCCACTGACAATTACACTATGATTCATTTGTAAGGGGAAATGACTCATACCTTTGGTCTGAGGACAGCTCTCCACCAAAAGCTAGTGAGGGTTTGTATGTTTCAATACCTAGCAGTTAAGTATTCATTAAGAAAAAAGAACAAACCCCAAAATTAAGATAAAGAAGATTTTTTTTTTTGTCATGGTAAATATTTATAAAAGAGCATTGTATATCCCCATGCTGCTGATCACATGTATGGTGTATAGGTGTACACCGTTATATGTTATAGACCGTGATAGACAATTTACTCCAGGAAAGTTAGACTGAGCTTGTGACTTTAAATGAGCACCATTATTCCACAATACTGTGAAATTTGGGAAATTATGTAATCACTTAATCACAATTTAAAAAAAAAAAACCTCGGGGAAGGTAGGGAGGAAGGGATAGTAGGGGGAAAACAATGGAGGGGGTAACAATGCTCAATAGGAAGTGTACTCATTACCTTACTCATGTAACTGTAACCCTCTGTATAGTATCTTTACAATAAAAAATTAAAAATAAAAAAAGGGCATTGTAAATAGAGCAGCAGCTTCCTACTTTGGAGTTTTTCAAAGAATCCAGTCAAGTTGGTTAGTCTTTTATTTCCTGTCTGGTGTGATTTCACATGAAGTCATTCAGAGGAAAGTCATTCCTATTTGAAAATAGAAATTAGCATTTCTGTTTTGTCCCAATAGAATAGTGTGAAAGTTTGTTAAGGAAAATATTTGTAAAATGTAGCAACTGTCAGGATTCCAACAAGGATGCACCCAGGGAAAGAAATCATGATCTTGTTCTAGAGTTTACTGTTGATTCAATACAAGATGTATTTCCTAATTCTACATTGCTATGTAGAAAAATTAAATACTATGCCTTTTCCTTTATATTTTTATTAAGATTCTGAATAATTTATTAATTTAGATGTTTTTATTCAAGATAATTTGGACACATATCCTAATTTTCATGACTTAAAAATGGACAAAGTGTATACCCAAGTAGAATTTTCTACATTTAGTTACAAATTTCTTTGTATAAAAACTACATAGATTGGGTATGTAGTAAAACTTGAACAACACAAATCTTAAGAGAAAAGGTTCAGAGAAAATCTCATGAAATTGAAATATAAAGGAAAGGAAATAGTCCAAAGCAATCTGAATAAGAAAATTAAGGGAAATATGTTTCCCGGGACTCTATGTTGCAGGCCCCATCTACTTGGGCTTAAAAGAACTGGATAGGAGGGGATGTGGACAAAAGGGAACCTTACTGCATTGTTGGTGGGAGTGTAAACTTGTTCAACCACTTTGGAAAGCAGTATGGAGGTTCCTCAAAAGACTCCACATAGAGCTCCTCTATGACCCAGCAATCCCACTTTTGGGCATTTACCCAAATGATCACAAACAAGGCCACACTAAAGCTACCAGCATGACTATGTTTATTGCAGCATTATTTACCATAGCTAAGATATGGAACCAACCCAGATGCCCCTCAGTAGATGAATGGATCAAGAAAATGTGGTATATATACACAATGGAATTCTATGCTTCCATCAGAAAGAATGACATTGCCCCATTTGTTAGGAAATGGAAAGACTTGGAAAAAATTATATTAAGTGAAGTAAGCCAGGCCCAAAGAAACATAGGTCCCATGGTTTCCCTTATTTGCAATAACTAGTATATGTCTGAGTCAAGCAGAAAAAGTCAGATAAGTGATGTTAGGGAAATGAACCCTAAGATACATATTCAACTGTTTTTCTTTTGTGCGATTGTTTCTAACACATTTATAAGATTATTTCTTTGTTGCTTTGTATGTCCCTCCCCCATGGTATAACCCCTGCTTTCACTGTATTTGAGGTTGGTATAATTTGTGGAGGGGAAGGGAAAAAACAAATTGTTTAAATGGGGATACAGGTGGATCCATTGCAACAATGAGAGGTACAAGTCGTTATGTGGGAAAATGAGCTTTACAACTTTGGTGGGGGTGGGGAGGATGGGAAGGGGAAACAAAGGAGGAGGCTACAATGCAAAGAACTAGATAGAAGTTTCTAGACACTTCTGTAGTTCTTGAATGTAACCACATGTTTGTCAGTAATCAGAAAGAATATCTTAAATATTGACCTAAGTTTTGTAAAATAGTTTAGAGTCTCTGGAAGCAGGGACAGAAAGTTAAACTATTCTAGATTATCAGTCTCAGAGCATTGAAGGTTCATTTGAGTTTAAAGTACTAATACTAACTAGTCAAGTTCAGCTTCTGAATTTGATGTATTGTTTTCTCTTTTGGCAGAATTGAACTCAGGATCTTGTGCTTGCTAGGCAGACACTACACCACTTGTGTCATGCCCCCCACCCACCCATTTTGCCATGGTTATTTTTCAAATGTGGTCTCAGGTTTATTCCTGGACCAGCCTGAACCATGGTGCTCCTTTATTTTTTTTCAGTTGAAATAAGAGATCTTCTCAACTTTTTGCCCAGGCTGGTCTCAAGCTACTCCCAATCTCTACCCCCTGGTAGCAAGGATTATAGGCAGACACCATCTCATTTTACTTTACTCAGTACTGAGTATTTTTGTATCGTTGCAAATTTTCATATGTTTGGTTTTGAGGGGTAGTGTGGATACTTGATGGCAACACAGTTTTTCAGGAGCCTGAGACATAAGTTCAAGGCCAGCATGAGCAAAAGAACAAGATCCCTTTTCCAAAAAAAGTTTCTTGGAACCAGTTTGATCATTAAGGATTATTTGTTGGATGGAGTCAGAGCAGCCTTTCCTCTAAGGTTCATTTTCCCCATTGTTAAGGCAATATCTTTCTAATCATTCTATATCATGTCCTTTGAATATAGGAAATTTTTTATTCTGGCAGAGAAACCATTCTCTGCCCCTCCCTCCCCCTTCCTCCCTCTCTCCCTCTCTCTCTTCCCTTCTCCCCCCTCCCCCCCCCCCCCCCGGGGTTGTTCATTTTAATAATTTTGGATGATTGTTTCTGTGTCAGGCCAAAGACCTGAGAGCTAGAGGCTCTATGAATTCTGGAGCCTCTACATACTTAGTCTGAAAACTACTGGTTAGTCACCGTAGCATGTTAGACTCTGTCTTAAAGGTGGGTTTTAAATTGTTGAAGATAAAAAGTGGCATAGAGGAAATTAATTTCTTATTTCTATTTTCTATAGGAAGTAGAAGCACTATTTAAAGGAGATAATTTACCAAAATTTATAAACTGTGAATTTGCCTACAATGATAATTGGTTTATTACATTTGAAACAGAAGCTGATGCACAACAGGTAAGTTATTTCCTTCATCACCTATGAAGTACATGGTTCACAAATGTTTGATATTAGTACATAGTGAAAATAAGGCTGAGTACTCCGATTATCATGTTCACTTTGAATATAAAGAAGAGAGAAAATTGAGTTGTAGAAATTTAAATAGATATGTTTTTATAGATAGCTTCTGTAGCAATATAGAAAAGTAAGACATTACTTTGTTAAGGACATTTTAAGAGAATAAGCCTATATCTGGACAGAGAAAGGCTTTACTGTTTGAAAGTGGGAAAATAATCTTTTAGAGAGCGTCATTTGCAAGGTGTCTTTAAGGTATGGAAGGAAAACTTCTTGAGGATATCAAAGAAGGGAAGGGTACTTGTCTCATTGCTCTTGAAGGAAGCATCTTGTTTGGGGGAAACAAATGGACAAGTATGTCGTATTAAATGGTGCAAAAGGGAGGTTCAGAAGAGAAAACACAAAAACCTGGAAAACAGGTTCTAATTGAATAGAAGGGGACAGGCTGAACAAGAGGTGAGAAGCACTGCTTGTGGAGCAGTGTGCACATGGCTGACCTGCCTAGTGAATATGGTTGGACACATACTCAGTTTAATGGGGGCTTGATAGAAATAAGGAATGACTTGAACACTTAAGTCCACATCTTTTTCTATTCCTATTTACTGTTACCTGAACTGCATAATTCCAATTTCATATTGGGATTAGTACTAATACTCAGTATTCATTGTTACATCCTACATCAGAATTCTTAGCCTGTGTATGTGGGAGGGTTTTCTGATTTATTAGTACTTAGAAAATTACATACAAGTCTTACGAGATTTTCTGCAAACATTCCATTGCACGGAAGAAGTTATTTTAGGGGATTTGTGGCCCAAAGAGAACCACAATTCTTTATTTGAATTATGGAGTTAACTATCAGTTTCTATCTTACTTACAAGATTAACAGAATGATATTTTGGATGATTTTTCCCTTAGGCTTACAGGTATCTTCGAGAAGAAGTCAAAACTTTTCAAGGAAAACCAATTAAGGTAAGCAGTTGATTATACCTTCTTTAATATCTAATCAATGTTCCTAAGTATTTTACTAGTAATACAAATGTTTTCAAACAGGCACGGATAAAAGCAAAGGCAATAGCTATAAACACATTTTTGCCAAAGAATGGATTTAGACCTCTGGACATGAACCTTTATACACAGCAGCGTTATACAACATCATTTTATTTACCTCCAGTATACAGTCCCCAGCAGCAGTTTCCTCTGTACAGCCTGATTACCCCCCAGACGTGGTCAGCAACACATAGCTACCTTGATCCACCCTTGGTAAGCTGCTTTTTGTTTTGCTTTACAAATGTTTATATTGCAGACACTGTACTAGACATTTAGAAAATTTTAAATTGTAGTCTAGTAGAGAAACCATACATTTATTCAGTTTGCTCTAATAAAAGAAATCTTCATCTTATGCTATGGAGTTTCCATGTAGTTGGATAATAAAGACAGCTGTAGGCATCAAAAAAAAAAAAAAATGTAGTAATTGCCCTTGAAATTGAGAAGATGGATTCATATACTGGAGGTATGCATGGTAATTTTTTTGTTGGAATAAGAGAGGTAGGTAAGTAGAATTGACAAGTGAGTATGGTCAGAAAGCAGAAATTGAGGGGTACAGATATAACTCAGAGGTGGAGTCCCGCCTAGTGCACAAAGCCCTATATTTGACCCAGAAAAAGAGGAAAAAGCAGAAATTGCAGTAGTAACTTTGAGAAGAGTCTGTAGATTTCATATTCAGGATATAGCTAGAATAGGGAAGATGGAGGGTACTCAGGGTAAGATGGCTGGGAACCAGGCACCAGTCACATAGGTGTCATCACTCACTGGCAAAAAACTGGACATGGGAAATTGAGAACAGTGTTGATTAATTTTGAATTGCTGGTGTCTGTTATATTCTAAAAACTAAAGATAAATGTCCATCAAAAAATTCAGGCTAGAAAAGAAATACACCAAGGAGTTGATGATTGGGAAAAGTAGACAATAAATAAATAAATAAACTATTAAACTGGTAGGTAGTTTATCAGGCATTGTATTGTTTTGTCACTTACGTCAAACTTTCAGGTTACATATGAGTTTATGAAAAGAGTTCAAAAAGAAGAAAACTTCATATAAAAAATAGGAACACCCTGGGTGCCAGTGGCTCGCACCTGTAATCCTAGCTACTCAGCAGGCTGAGATGAGAGGATCGAGGTTCAGAGCCAACCCAGGCAGGAAAGCCCATGAGACTTTTAATCTCCAATAAACCTTGGAAGTGGTGCTATGGTTCTAGTGGTAGAATGCTCTCCTTGAGCTAAAGAGCTGAGGGACCTTGTTCAGGCCCAGCTTTCAAGCCCCACGATCGACCGAAAAAGAAAAACAGGAACTCTTACAGGTCAGATTTTTTTCTTAGTACTGAGATTTGAACTCAGTGGCATGTACTCATTCACCTTGCTTGTTCTCTTGGTGCTTTACCACATAATCCATGCCTTCAGCCCAGATTTTTGCTGGTTAATTGGAGATAGAATCTCACAAGACTTTTCTTGCTTAAAACTTTCATCCTCTAGGACTCAGCCTCTGAGTAGCTAGTATTACAGGTATGAGTTGCTGAGACCCAGGTCAGATCAATTTTTGTCTCTGATCTGTAACCTGAAAAGTTTGACTTCAGTGGCATTTTAAAAATAGTTGAACAGTGTTTAAAATTGTTTCATATATTATATTTTTTTTTTTTTTGGTCCGGTCGTGGGGCCTGAACTCTGGGCCTGGGCACTGTCCCTCAGCACTTCAGCTCAAGGCTAGTGCTCTACCACTTGAGCCACAGCGCCACTTCCGGCTTTTTTCTTTTTGCTTATGTGGTGCTGAGGAATCGAACCCAGGGCCTTGAGCATGCAAGGCAAGCGCTCTACCACTGAGCCACCTTCCCAGCCCTGTTTCATATATTTTTAACCTTTTAAGATTATATCTAATTTTCTTCTGATTCTTGTCAGTGTATTTATATGCTATATGACAGATTAAATTATGACATGGGAAATGATTATTAGTGATCTGAAAATGTGCTCAGAACACGGCTTGTAGAGGTAGAGGTTAAAAAATAGTTCTCCTAAAGACAGGTAATAAAGTAAGTAACGTCAACAATAAATCAAATATTCTAGCTAGGTACTGGTTGTTCACACCTGTAGCCAGTCAAGAGGCTGAGATTTGAAGGATTGAGATTGAAAGCCAACCTGAGCTAAAAAAGTCCATGAGACTCAGTCTGCAAAATAATGAGCAAAAAGCTGGGCTAGAGGCAGGGCTCAATTGCTATTTGTCAGCATACCAAGCAAGCATGAGGCCTTGGCTAACTAGTACCACTTCAAAAAAAAAAAAAGTTCCAAGAGAATTTTGATGAATTTTATTTAAATTTACTTATTTTGGCAGGGGGGTGGAGAGGTAGTTATTTGGAGATGAGAATTTCAGTTTTGGCTGGCTTGGCTGGCTTTGAACTTGCTAAAGGCTCACCCCTATAATCCTAGCTACTTGGGAGGCTGAGATCTGAGGATCCTGGTTCAAAGCCAGTCCCAGCAAGAAGGCCTGTGAGACTCTTTAACAATACTAAACTACTCAGAAAAAGCTGGAAGTGACACTGAGGGAAGTAGTAAAGGAAGCTCAGGAATAGCACAGACCCTGGGTTCAAGCCCCAGGACAAGCGCACAGGTACATAAACACACACAAATTGTTTATGATTTAGCAGAATGAAGGTAGTGTTACGCTAGTGATTTTTTTTTTTTTTTTTTTTTTTTGTCGGTCATGGGGCTTGAACTCTGGGCCTGGACGCTGTCCCTCAGCTCTTCAGCTCAAGGCGAGCGCTCTACCACTTGAGCTACAGCGCCACTTCCGGTTTTCTGGTGGTTTATTGGAGATAGGAGTCTCACAGTCTCTCCTGCCCGGGCTGGCTTTGAACCGAGATCCTCAGATCTCAGCCTCCTAAGTAGCTAGGATTACAGGCATGAGCCACCAGCACCCGGCATGCTAGTGATCTTTAGGCTATGCATTTGGACCTTTTTAACAATGCCTGTGTTCAGGACCCAATGTGATCTTGAGCAAAGTTCTATCCTTGTAATGTCTTCATTGGGCTATTGTAGGGATTAGCTGAAATGATAGAGAAAAGGTTCTTAGCACAACTTGATGGTTGTGGATGCTCAGCAAGCGTATACCTTTAGCAATAGTTTTTGGATGTTTTTCTTAGCTGCAGTTTTTCCATCTTTTTTCTTTTTTCTTTTTTTTGCTACTCTTGGGGCTTGAACTCAGGGCCTGGGCACTGCCCCTGACCTTCTTTTGCTCAAGGCTAGCACCCTACCACTTGTACGTGGTACTGAGAAATCGAGCCCAGGGCTTCATGCATGTTAGGCAAGCACTCTACCACTAAGCCACATTCCCAGCCACCTGCAGTTCTTTTTTTTTTTGGTCGGTTGTGGGGCTTGAACTCTGGGCCTGGGCACTGTCCCTCAGCTCTTCAGCTCAAGGCGAGCGCTCTACCACTTGAGCTACAGCGCCACTTCCGGTTTTCTGGTGGTTTATTGGAGATAGGAGTGTCACGGTCTCTCCTGCCCGGGCTGGCTTTGAACCGCGATCCTCAGATCTCAGCCTCCTGAGTAGCTAGGATTACAGGCGTGAGCCACCAGCGCCCGGCTGTAGTTCTTTTTATATATTTTGATAGACCACAGTATCTGACAAGAGGAAGAAATGAACAAGGTTACCCCAAAATGCAATAGTATTGACCAACTTGTCATGTTTCATAGTATTTACAACTATTTGTTTGTTAATCAATCTAGGTAACTCCGTTTCCAAGTACTGGATTTATAAATGGGTTTACATCACCAACCTTCAAACCTACAACATCCCCTCTGACGTCACTCAGACAGTATCCGCCTAGAAGCAGGCAAGTGCTAAGAGTGATCACATGCGCCATAACTTCATGTTGCTATTTTTCTGGTTATTTATAATAAGAGCTGTAATTTTACTACTAGTAATGCTCATCAGAGGTAAAACTGTTTGAAATGTATAACTTTAGTCTTTACAGATTAAACACCAATATCTCTTGCCTACCTAAACAAATAGATTCTCTTCAGATTCAACTTGTACCTTATATACCTGCCTTTTAACTTGAACCTTGACTTATAAATAGTAAACCTTACAAACAGGACTTTGGCTCATGTAGTATCCTAAATGGTATGTGTCAGTTATTCTAAATATAACATTTTTATATTCAACACAAAGCAGATTTTTAGCCTAAATATTTCATATTATCATACTCTAAACAGTATTTGGTTATATGTTATTTACAGGAATCCTAGTAAATCTCATCTACGCCACGCGATTCCCAGTGCAGAGAGAGGACCAGGACTACTGGAGAGTCCTTCCATATTTAACTTTACTGCAGATCGACTAATTAATGGTGTCCGGAGTCCACAGACGAGGCAAGCAGGGCAAGCTAGAACACGTATACAAAACCCTTCTACTTATGCCAAGAGAGATGTTGGAACTGGGCGTGTGGAACCAAGTAGTCTTGAATCCTCTCCTGGTTTAGGAAGAGGAAGGTAAGTAGTTCATCTGTTCTGTTGAACAGATACTACGTACCTATTGTAACTAAATATTTTTAGCTGTCTGTAGGTGTATTTTAGGATTATTTTCTAATACACCTCAAAAAGTCAAAAGCTATAAACATAAGAGGTTTTATATAATTACTGTGAGTGGTTGCTATTTAGAAATAGTTGCATTTTTCTTGGAGTATCCACTTCTAAACATCTATTTATGTAGATACTTGATTCCTTCTCTTGAATCACAGTTGTTCCCAGTGGTGTCTTGAAGGATGAGTCTTTTCCAGGAGGCGCTCAGTTCACTTGCCTATTAGGCATCACTTATCTATACCTGTCAGGAGTCTGTCTATGGCAGATAGGAAATCTACTTCTTAAGGCTTGAAGCCAGGCACCAGTGGCTCACACCTGTAATCCTGTCTACTCAGGAGGCTGAGGATCATGGTTTGAAGCTAGCCCAGGCAGGAAAGTCCATGAGAGTCATATCCAATTAGCCACCAAAATAGCCAGAAGTGGAGCTGTGGCTCACTTCTCACATGTTGAGGCTAACTCTCCAACATGTGTCTGGCCAGTCAGGGATATGAACTGGATCACAAAGCCAGGGTTGATATGCAATTTCCTTTTCACTGGGTGCCAAAGGCTCTGTAGCAAGGAGTTAGACCTTCCTCTTTAGGGGTGTAAGACTTGCGGACAAACCACCTGCATGCAGAGTGGTGAGGATGAGGGACAGACTGGCATAACAATGATTCTGCACCATGGCGCTGTGACTTCTCTGCCTATAGAGCCATACTGTGTCCTGTGTTGTGGTTATAAACTAGGACCCATCTCTGTTCTATAGCCATGTCTTTGCAAAGGTGGTCACTTTGTCACGGTAAGCAAAGAGTCTTACAAGATCTACTGATGGCAGAGCTGATAGGATCCCATAGCAATCAGATGTCATCAGGACACTGTGTTTCCCATGAAGTGTTGGGCCTAATGACATCAGCTGTCTAGTGGTAATGAGTACTTATGGACAGCAAAGGGCTGTCCATAAGTATAGTCTGTGTGTAAAGTCCTCTCCTGTGGACAGCAGCCTCAACACAAATATCCTACACACCTCTCCCACATATCACCACACCTTGAGTCCTGTCCCTTCCAGGCTTTCATCCAGATAGAGCTGTGGCCTCTTCTGAGGCCATAGGTGTGGATGGAAAGCACAGAAGACTGATCATCAAGGGGCCGAGTAACCTGTTCTACCAGGTGGTGGAACATGGCCAACATCACAGCTACTCACCCATGATGGATAGCTCAAGTCTGTGATTACTGGATAATCCCATGGTCTAGTGTTTAGTTTCTAGTAAGCCTCAACCAAAAGTCAGAGGAGTTGTTTCTGGGATGGTCTCCTACAGGACAGATTAGATTTTCCACTGGAGACAGCCTGGCTTTCCTATGGAATCCTAAGCGTCTGTGTCACACTTCTCAATTGCTAAATTGAATTTACATGTGACTTGTTAAAACCATATAAACCCATGCAGTGCTGTGTAACACCATCCTGTGGCCTGTAGAGTGCTTGTATTAGAAATCATGAACACTTACAAAGAAGGCAAGTGTAGGTATAGACAGCTGTTGGGATTGGGAAGTTTTGTGTGTTTATGTGAAAGAGGAAGGGGAACCAAATTGAGATCTCCTACATTTTAGTGATGAGAAAATAAATATCCATCTGATACACTTTACTATCATTTTACATAACTTATCTATATAGTTTGGTGTCTGGTTTTACATCTACATCTTTTCATCTACATCTAAATGGCTAGTCAATCAATCCTATCTTTGTAATTCCAAGTACCTACTAAGTAAGTTTTTTGTTGTGGTTCATTTTTTTGGTAGTTCTGGGGTTTGAACTCATGGCCTTGGCACTTGCTAGGGTGACTTGATACCACTGAACCATGATTCCAGCCTTCCTTTTTAGAATAGGGTATTGCTTCTCACCTGGGTATGTGCCTGAGCCAATCTACCCAGGCCTGCACTACCATATCTAACTCCCCCTGTAAAGCCCAAGTCTTGTGAAATTTTCTGCCCAGGCTAGTCTGGTATATAACCCCTCCCAATCTCAGTCTCCTGTGTAACTCGGGGTGACATGTATGCTATCAGGTGAGAAAGGTCTCTAAATTTTCTTCCATTTTAAAATGATGTTCATCCCTTTCTTTTACCTATATGAGCATCAGTTTAAATTCTTTTCTCTCAACTTCTTATGTTTAGCTTATCCTTGTTGGACTTCTAGAATTGAAATTCATCTTTGAAGGCTGGGTACCAGGAGCCCACACCTGTAATCCTAGCTACTCGGGGCTGAGATCTGAGGATCATGGTTAGAAGCCAGACTAGTTAAGATAGTCTAGTCTGTGAACCTCTTATTTCCAGTTAACCCAAAAAGTTGGATGTGGAGTTGTGGTAGAGCACTAGCCTTGAAGGAGGAGTCGGGGGAAAGACTCAGGGACAGTGCCCAGGCCCTGAGTTCAAACCCCAGGGCTGACACCATCAAAAAAAAAAAATCATCTTTGAAAGATTACAAAGTAAGGACCAAATTGATGCATGCTTTGAATATATAAGCACAGACTTGTTAAATTTTCTGAGTTAGAAAAATATAATGGTCTTTTTCTTTCTACTTCTAGGAAAAATTCCTTTGGGTATCGGAAAAAAAGAGAAGAGAAGTTTACAGTGAGTACATAGGCCTATGTCATTTTCACAAAGATGTTTAAATCTAATAGTGAGTTAATTACATGGATTGAGAAGGAGCATTTCAAAACCTTTTTGGTGGCCTAAAAAGATTGTGGAGGATTTTAGAAATACCCATAGCTAGCTAGCTTTTGCACAGATACTTATGGCATGAAACAGATGCAACCGAGAGCTTACGCTTGCAGGTACTACTTGTGTGTGAGTCCAGAAAAATTCTTCAGTGTGTCTAGGTTTATGGTAGAATTTAAAACCCAACGGCATCCCATTGGGATACATTCTGTTACTCCTTCCTAATGGATACCAGAACCCTTGGGTGATACTGGGCCCTGAATTTCAACACTTGTGCCTTGTGGTTGCTGTGCTAGGGTGTCACCATTTGGGCCAGGCCTAGGCCTCTGTTCTTTACCAGTTACAGGCCTGGCTTCCTGCCTGGGGCACATCCCTGAGCCACAGTCTTATCTACTTCAGCTTCCCATTATTACTGGGATCACACAGGCAAACCTTCACATCCAATTTCCCTCCTTAAAGAACAGAGCCTTGAGGACTTTCCTACCTGGTCTGGCCTTGAAATGAAGTTCTTCCAAACCTGCCCTCAGGTAGCAAGGATTACAAGTGAGAGCAACCATTGCACAGCTCCTTTCCATCTTCACCAAGCTCTGAGCACACACTGTTGGTAACTTCTATATAGAGCACAAATTTGGTTTTCCTTTGCAATTTCATGAAAAAAATATTTATTCTGAGCAACTCAGCATGTAAGTGGAGAGCTTTTTCATCTAGAGGAAACTTTGGTTTTTCTTTCCCTTACCTTAATTGCCAGCATAACTACATCTGTGCCTGGGGACCATTATTAAGTAAATAAAGGTTACTTGAAGCCAGGCGCTAGTGGCTTACACCTGTAATCTTAGCTACTAAGGGGGCCAGCCCAGGCAGGAAAGTCCGTGAAACTCTTATCTCCAATAAACCACCGGAAAACTGGAAGTGGCGCTGTAGGTCAGTCAAGTGGTAGAGTGCTAGCCTTGAGCTGAAGAGTTGAAGGACAGCACTCAGGCCCAGAGTTCAAGCCCCACGACTGACACACACACACACACACACACACACCCAAAAAAAAAAAAAGTTACTTGAATATAGCACTGTGATACCACAGTTGACTCTTAACTAAGATGGCTTTCGGTGAATAATAGGAGGGTAGCATATATAGTGTGGAGTCACTGTGCAAAGGGATGGCTCTCTTGTCCCGGCAGGACAGCTGAGAGTGCAGCATTTCACCACCCCACTGAGAATCCCACTTACAGACTGTGCTTTTTAGAATTCCCTGTAACATTTTAGGCCGTAAGTCATGAAACTATAGAAAGTAAAATGGCCCAAACAGGGATAATCAGAAAGAATTAAGCTTCTTCCTTGCAGAAATTTGTTCAAAATTTGTTTTTGATCATTCAAAATATTTTATCAGAAGGTGCACTGTGGCTCAAAGTGGTAGAGTGCTAGCTTGAGCACAAAAGCTCAGGAATAGCACCCAGGTCCTAGTTCAAGCCCTACAACTGACAAAAAATAAAAAAAAGGAGCTATGCCCCAAAATATGTTATCATCCATCCAGTATGTAAACCAAGTAGTAACGTATTCTGCTATAATTTACAAAGAAGACAGACAAAAAATAAGTAATTCATTTGTGTATTACGTATATGAGTTGTCATTTTGCTTATATTGATTAAACAGAGTATCTCCTGAGGAAAATGCTAGTTTGTTCTGGCTTTAATAGAGGCTGGGACTTTGCAGCATCAGGGTTGTGAGAATAGTTGCAGAGTTGATAGTGTGCACTGACGTTTAAGGACTTAGCAGGTCTAGAATTACATGCATGACAACCAGAGAAGACCTTGAGGAAATTCTTGGCTCAGCAATCCCATAGATATGCTTTCCTATCACTAGAAGTGTGTTCTAGATTGTTTTAGAACTCAGAAATTCTCTATTTAATCATGTCAGCTAAATTTGGCATACCATTAATTAGTTCCATTTGTAATTAGTGGTCCCTATATGTAAATAGTGTCCCATTTAGTCCGATGGATATTTGCATATCCATTGTGATAGGTACTGCTCTGTTGGGCCTGTCTGAAGCAACTGCTGTTAGTTTGGATTCATTTTGCTTTGTCTTCCTGATTAACATGTTCGTATTTGTAGAACACTTAGAAGTTCTGGAATGACCTGAAAATTTTAAAGACAAGCAAAAAAGCATATAAAAGACATTCAACTCTTTAAAAATATTTAACCCTGCCTTCAAAGTCAAACCCTATCTGCAGGCTTTGTCATCTTACAATTCTAATATATTGCCTACCATGGCTCCTAAAAAACTAACATAGAAGGCTTAATCTGAAAATCTCTTTTCACCTCAGAAACATGTAGATGTTTACAACCTCTAAGACTTGCTTTGAATTCACAATGTCTGTATATCACTGGATTATTTTGAGTATCTGTCATTATTCTAGATTATAAGAAGAGGACAATAGCAGTGGTTAGTAAGTGTAAACTTGGTCCTGAGGGCACACAGCTGGGTGAAATTAAACTAAAAGTAGGTATCTGTGTCACTCTTGAGGCTTAAACAGAAAGGCTTTCCAAAATAGTCTGATTTTTTTTTTTTTTTTTTTGTTAGTTTGGATCCATTTTCATTCCTTAACTTGCTCTCGCTCAAACTCTGATGTATTTTTTTCTTTCTTTTTTGTTGGTTGTGGGGCTTGATCTCTGGGCGTGGGCACTGTCCCTCAGCTCTTCAGCTCAAGGTGAACACTCTATCACTTGAGCCATAGCACCACTTCCAGTTTTCTGGTGGTTAATTGGAGATAAGAGTCTCATAGACATTCCTGCCCGGGCTGGCTTTGAATCATGATCCTCAGATCTCAGCCTCCTGAGTAGCCAGGATCACAGGCATGAGCCACCAGCGCCCAGCTTTGACGCATTTATTCTAGACTCCTCACATAGGGTATCCTGTTGTAATAAATTTCTGGGAAATGTTAAACCCTGTAAAGTTAGGTATGGAGTTCCTATATCCTAGGAATTTACACGCATTGTTTGTTTAGTGACTTTTTTCAGGCCAGTGTTGGGAGTCAAGACTCCTTGCTTAGCACTTGTGCTGTCTTTCTCTTTCCACCTTGTATGACTTTTGGGGTGTCATTCTGTTTTAGAGCAGCCAGACTCAGTCTCCAACTCCACCAAAGCCACCATCACCAACCTTCGAACTCGGGTTGTCTAACTTTCCCCCGTTACCTGGAGCTGCTGGCAATTTGAAGACAGAGGACTTGTTTGAAAACAGGCTATCTAGTTTGATAATAGGATCGTCAAAAGAACGAGTAAGATAAATACAATTCTCATATTGCTAGTATTTTCTAAGCATTGGTTTTGTGTTTTTACATTCAGATTTACACCAATTACTTGTTGCCTTTTCAAAATCACAATTTAAATATATCATTCTGTAAGCTAAACGAGAATGGACTTGTATGAAGTAGTTACTGTACTTAGAAAGTCACTGGTTAGTCAGAAGATCTGGGTTTGTTCAGATATAAGACCTTGGGCAGATTATGTTCTAGGCTGTAGTTTCCCTACCTAATAATTTGGGATTAGTAACACACCTGCTTCCAAGGGATGTTGTGAATTCAGGAAAACTGCTGTCCGTTGCTACCACTTGCCACAAGGTATTCAAACTGATGCAGGTATGGAGATGTCTTTTGATTTGTTTTGGTTATAAGTCATAGTGAACTGCGTTTGGAACTCCATACTTAGCAAATATTGAGTATTACATGCCAGGTTCTATGGAATCATGATGAGTAAGTTGTGTTTGATAGACACTTTTTCAGAAAACAAGCTTGCAGATGTAGTGGAAATGTAGAAGAGAGCCCAGGTCACAAGACCAGTTTTACATTTGTTAAAGCAAGAAGGCAGAGGACCAATGAGACCTTTGCTGGAGTAGATTGTCTTCTGTGTCTTTATTCTGAGACTTGGCAGTTTGTCATTTGTTTCCACTTGTCTCTGTACCTCTGGGGTAAGGTAGTCACAGTTCCTTTGAGCACTCCTGTGCCTTCACAGGCTCTGCAGATATGTGTGATAATGTTTAGACTTACATTAAGTAGACTGTAACCTCCTTTAGTAAAGATCTGATGAGAGACTCTTTACCTTATCATAAATTTGACTTTGACGATTTTCAGAGCCTCAGTACAGATGCAAGTACAAATACCATTCCTGCTATGGTCCCCAGAGAGCCCTCTCTGCCAGCTTCCTGTGCTGTGTCAGCAGTGTACGAACAATCCCCATCCCCCGCCCATTTGCCTGAGTGAGTATTGCTCCTCCACCGCTGCTCTGCTATATGCTCACTGGACTGGCCTCGCCTCTAATGTTGCGTGAGCCCCACTGTGTGCTCACTGGACTGGCCTCTAATGTTGTGTGAGACCCACTGTGTGCTCACTGGACTGGCCTGTCAGGTTGTATGAGCCCCACTGTGTGCTCACTGGACTGGCCTCTAATGTTGTGTGAGACCCACTGTGTGCTCACTGGACTGGCCTGTCAGGTTGCCTGAGACCCACTGTGTGCTCACTGGACTGGCCTCTAAGGTTTTGTGAGACCCACTGTGTGCTCTCTGGATTGGCTTGTAATGTGTGAGACTCATCTGCCAGGTGCATTTTCACAGGGACACCAAGGTGATAGAAAAGCAAAGGGAAACGCACAGTGTGGACAGACTTCCTCCCACCCTTACTACAACTGCGTGTAAATCAGTGCAGGTGAATGGAGCCGCCACGGTATGTATACCTGTCTTCCTCCTCAACAGTTATGGGGGTGGGTCTGTGTGGCAAAAAGACATAGCACTGGGCTGGGCGCCAGTGGCCTACACCTGTAATCCTACCTACTCAAGAGGCTGAGATCTGAGGTTCCAAGCCAGCCTGGGCAGGAAAGGCCTTATCTCCAATTGACCCCCAGAAAAACCAGCAGTGGTGAGGTGGCTCAAAGTACTAGAGCATTAGCCTTGATTATAAGAGCTCAGGGACAGAGCCCAAGCCTCAACATCTTTCTTTCTTTCTTTCTTTCTTTTTTTGGGGGGGGTGTCCAGTCGTGGGGCCTGAACTCTGGGCCTGGGCGCTGTCCCTCAGCTCTTCAACTCAAGGCTAGCGCTCTACCACTTGAGCCACAGCGCCACTTCCGGCTTTTTTCTTTTTGCTTATGTGGTGCTGAGGAATCAAACCCAGGGGCCTCATGCATGCAAGGCAAGTGCTCTACCACTGAGCCACCTTCCCAGCCCCTCCCTTTTTTAAAAATGAAATCTAATTTGATGAGTTGTGTGTGTGTGCATGCATGTATGTGTGTAAGCACATATGTGTATTGTTTTCTGTACAAAGGATTTTCCTACTCTGTAATCTTTGCAGTACAGCCTTGGAGTGTCCTTATTTCAATGTAAGTTGGTAGAGTTTCTGAAGCAGTAGGTTCCACTTCCTGTTCTTCCATAGAACTTGTGGTCAGTTTAGCATCTCTTGGATGTATCATGTGTTTCACAAGGAATTAAATAGGCCAGGCACCAGTGATCACAGCTGTAATCCTTCTGTAATAGCTGCTCGGGAGCCTGAGATCTGTAGGTCGAAGGTTCAGAGCCAACTGTGGCAGAAAAGTCCAAGACTCCATCTCCAATTAACCAGCAAAATTCTGGGCTAGGAGTACTGCTCAAGTGGTAGAACACCAGCTGTGAGCAAGAAAGCCAGTCAAGCAGGAGGCACTGAGTGCAACCTCTAGCACTAGCAAAAATAAACTACAAGGAAAAACAAGATGAGTGACCTATCCAGTGATGGTTTCTTCCAGTGGTTTCCATCTTGGATAAATCGGCCTCTCACTCATTTGCCAGGGTGAGCAGTTGCCGCTGTTGTAGATACTTGGAAGCTGAGCCTTCTGCCCACTCGATTTAAGTCTAGAAAGAAATCTTTAATAGGTTAAAGTTGTTAACCACTTATTTTTCAAATGACCCTATGTACCTAAAATCCCTATTGTACGTTGTTTTGGTTTTAACATAAAGATAGACAGGGCCCCTGGGTGACAGTTGAGAAGTCTCCCGGTGCCAGAGGAAGCAGGGTAGCGAACACAGTGCCAAGTCTAAGCATCGACTTCTCCACCAGGGCCCTTTTTAGGCTTGCACATGGGCCAACAACACCTAAAGGCTGCAGGCAGATTAGATCAGCTTTTATCACTGTCACTTTTCTGATGTTATCTGTTGATCATCAGGGTTTTGGCAGTAGTGGGGTTTGAACTCAAAGTCTCAAGCTTGCAAGGCTGGTTGGTGCTCTACTACTTGTGCATAGCCACAGTCTATTTTACTTACTTATTTTTCAATTAAGGCCTTGCGTTTTTTGCACTTTGAACTACCTCCCTGCAGCCTCAGGTAGCTAGAATGGACAGATGCACCCTACCATACTCAGGTTGGGATGGGTTCTTGTTAACTTTTTGCCTAGGCTGGCCTTGAACTTTGATCTGTTTGATCTCACCTCCTCAGTAGCTGGGCTGTTAGGTGTGTGACACCACACTGTGCTTATGTTAGCCATTGATAAGAGGCGTTTCTGCAGCATCCTCAGGAAAGTTACAGAACTGGGATGCTTAACCATTGGATTCTGCCAGCTTGTTAGAAAGAAAGCACCTTAGCCATGTTAAATTATAACCCCTTTGGACAACCTCTCCAAAGATAATAAAAATATAACTTTAAAAAGTAGCTGTAAAGTGGAATTCTACTTAAGTAACTTGATTTCCTATGCCAGCCGTCCCTTCAGGGGTTGTCCACCATTGTCTGAGTGTAACCCCACATTTGTCTGTTGGCAGGAACTACGAAAGCCCAGTTATGCAGAGATTTGTCAGAGAACGAGTAAAGAACCTCCTTCCTCCCCATCGCAACCCCAAAAAGAACAAAAGCCAAACACTGTCAGTTGTGGGAAGGAGGAGAAGAAGCTCGCTGAGCCTGTGGAGAGATACAAAGAGCCCCCCGCCCTCAAGCCCACTCCTGGAGCCCCCAAAGATCAGAGGAGGCAGCCAGGGCGTCGGCCCTCTCCCCCAGCCTCGGCCTCGGCTTCAGCTTCAGCATCAGCAGTTGGGAAGCGTCTCCACAGAGAACAGAACACTCCCCCCAAGTCTCCTCAGTGAAGAGCAGATGCCCGGAGGGGCCAGGAGAGCTGCACTCACCACGTGAAACTCCCCAGCAGCACAAAGAGTTGCTAGTTAGGAGCCAGCAGTGTCTGTGAGGCCTGTGGGATGCTGCAAGTTAGTTTTTTTCTGTGAGTCGGAATTTTCCCCTCTTGAAAAAAATCTATTTTTCAGGATTTAATTAATATAAACCTTATTTTAGGTTGGTGCTTAACTGGAGGTGATGCATAAGTCTGATTTTTTTCAGGATAGAAAATGCATTTATCCTAACAAATTGATACTTTTTATTAAGCCTCCACGTGGCTCTGAATGCAAGTTATATATAGTGAGTTTTTCTAAATTAAGGGAACTATGCTACTTTTTTTTTTTTTTTGGTTTTGTTTTGTTTTAAATAATTGGTCTGCAAGTGCATATCTTGTCGGTGTCCCAGCAGATGGATGAGGGCTGATGCGCTGGCCCGGGCCTCACAGAGAAAGGGGCTGGCAGTGTCCGGGCGCCAATACACTGGCACGGGAGCTGTGTTCTCATTTAAACTCTGTATCAGGTGATTCTAGCTTTAAACAAATACATAAATAGAGAATAGGAATCTATATTCCTTTTTTGAACTAGTGGGCAGAATGAACCTGCAAAGAGTCCTAGAAAGACATGAAACCTTTGAGTGTTACTATCCTACAAGCAAGTAACCAGCTTCTCACTCCAGTTTCAAGTGGCTGCAATGTAAAATAAATTCAAAGCACATTGTGAATAGAACCTGAATGAAATGCAAACTTTGCTGCCCAGTGACACTGTACCATGAAGTTGAACCTGGTGTTGTTTTGATCCCCGTGGGCGGCTGTGTGCCTGCTCTCCACAATCTCTCGTGTCCCCACGCACGCTTGTTAGAGGGTCCACACCGTAGTCGGCTCCATGTGGACACCCTCCTGTTCCTCTACCCGCGCAAGGATTGGCAAGTGTAGCCATGAGAGATTGGTGTGTGTGGTTTCTTTCCCTCTTGGGCTGGTGGAGACAAAATTCCCTGCTTTTTTTACCTCCAGTATGAGGGTCTCATTGAGTCACTTCTAGAAGTGCCGCACTTCTGAAGAACAAGGGTGCACTAAAGTTAGCAAGTTTATCATAAAGTTAAATATAAATTATTTTGTTTTAAAAATGCCTAAAGTTTTTCTTTAAGTATTCTAAGCAGCAAACATTAAAATATTTCCTGCTAAATGTAACCATACAGTTTATTCCACAAAATATTATTTAACAAGACTGAAGTTGTCTTTTTTTTTTTTAGAAGAAAAATTATTTCCATCCAATATTTAAAGACTTGAATTTTATTTAAACTTGAAAATGACTTTGCCTTAACTTTTGTATAAGACAGTGTAGAGCTCATGGAGACCGGCCGCTGGGTTGGCAGGAGAGGATCAGAGTTACTCAGTTACGTGCAGATCTCTCGTCGATAAATCTTCTGAGTAAGCATATGGTAGTACAAGAACTAGCAGGTTTTGTAATATACCTTACAGATCTTCAACAGTTGATCTTTTTTCAGATTGTTGAAAAATCCTGTAAATGCAAATAGTCGATACTGTATTAAATATGTGCACTTGGGAGTGTGCTTTGCTTGTACAGTTGTAAATAATCAGAACATATTAAAAAGGTACCCTACAGAGAAAAATCTGATAAAAAATTATTGATATATTATAAATGTTGAGCTGGATGTAGATAAACTAAATGTTGTGGTTTGACTATTATTTTAATGTGTTGAGGTTTTTTTTTTTCTCATACTGGTGTGTGGAACTGATTCTGCCTCTTTGCTGCAAAAAGAAAATGGAAAGTCTTACTCAGAGCATCCAGATGTTTCCATACTTGTAAGAAGTATGTAAATAAGTGCTAATCATATCTAATGGGAAATGGTTTAGAATATAATTTGGAAAGCAGAAACTGGCAGTTCCTTCAAATGAAAGTAAAAAATAATCTTCTAACGAAATCATATATTGCTAAGTGTGATTTATCCTGCCAGGGAAGCCATGCCTGATGTATCAATTGTCATTATTTAAATACATAGAAACATGCAGTGCTAATACGCTTCAAATGCCTGTTAAAGAAACATGGGAATTAATTTTTTTAGAGTTGTCAGATCACTGACAAAAAAAAGTCAGAAATAATTGATCTCTTGAGCCCAGACTAACAGATGGTGTAGACACTGGCGGGTCCTTGGGGTCCCATCTTGGCTGGAGGAGGGGCCAGGGCAGGGTCAGCCGTCCTCCGTCTTCACCCCCAGCTTCCAGTGCTCATGGAGTTACGCCTTGGCTTTTAGAGAGATGCTTTCCCAGGCATGAGCATGGCAGTGCCACAAGTCCGTGTGGGTAGAGCCCGCTGTTCCTCAGCAGCTGCACTCAGGGGCTGCGGGCATGAGGCAGGGGGCACCGTGGCCAGGCCGCCACTGCTGCTCGGACGAGTTGGACACTTTAATTACTGCTTATCAGTGGCACAGCCTGGCTCTGGGAGCTGAAATCGTGCTTGGATATCTTTTTAATTAATAGATATGCCAAATAGCTATATGATGTCAAAAAATGATAATATGATAATACTCTTTGAGATTTTCCACTCAGAAAAAAATGGGAATTTTTGACCATAGGAAGTTGTGAGGGTGCATGTGGACTCTTGCTCTGTCACATACAGCTAATGACATGTGGCTTTCATACTTTTTAAATTTTCTTTTAGTGTCTCAGGTTATAGAATCAGAGATACCGCAGTCACAAATGACATTTTAGCTTGTAAAATTGTGTGATGATACCTTATCCGTTGGAAATATAGGAATAAGAATCTGGCCCTGATTCACCAGACATGAATTTTGAGTAATTGCTCTCTTTAAGAGTTGGTGTTCTGATTGATGCCTCTGGCTGGTCCCTCCTGTCACTGCATCACTGGTGGCCACTTGTAGGTGGCTCACACGTCTCATATTGCTGTACTCGTCAGGATTGCTGCCGTTGATATGTAGGAACTGGGTTGGTATATCACAGCAAATGACAAATGGTGCAGACCTGTCTTTGTACCCCTTCCGTGAGCTGTAGTTGTGGGTTGTGTGCTTTGTAGCCTGGTACATGGGAAGCAGCAGACAATCGGATTCCAGGGGCACTGACGGCTGCCGAGTCACAGTGGGCGTGTGATGTGGAAGCTTTCTTGAGGGATTTTGTTTTTGTTCTCCTTTTCATTAAGACTGGAATCAAGCGTACATGTAAACTATTGGTAATTTAAGTTTCCTTTTGTGTCATTCAGTGTAAAACTGTCTAATTTGGAAAAAAATGTAGGTTATGAAAAATAAAGATTTAGGCACTGTTCAATTTTTCTTTTGATTTTTTTAAATTAAAAGTTTCCTCATGAATGCATCTTTTTAAAAATGATTTTATTCATTTGTTTGTTTATTTTGGTCTCTCCATCCGTGTGCATGAGGACAGCCCGTGGGTGCCAGCCTCAGCACGCACACGCACGCAACCGTGTATTTATATGTATGTGTGTGTTGTGTGTGTCTGTATGTGAGTGTGTTGAGTTGACCATACTACGTAAGGCAGAAAGAGCACTCACATCAAGTCTTGTGACAAGTCAATCATGAAGCCCAAGGATTACCACAAACAGTTGTCCCTGGGTGGGGACTGTATTTCTCTTGTCACTTCCACAGTTAGCTGCTGCTGTGTCACATCATCCTGCTTTTTTACATCATGGACATTACCCTGCAATCCCATCCCAGCAAAAGGGCCAAGGACGAGTGAGACTTCTTAGAAAGTTTTTTTGGTTTGGGTTTTTTTTTTGTTGTTGTTGTTCATGGGGCTTGAACTCTGGGCCTGGGCTCTGTCCCTGAGCTCTTCAGTTCAAGGCGAGTGCTCTACCATTTGAGCCACAGCGCCATTTCCGGTTTTCTGGTGGTTAATTGGAGTCTCACGGACTTTCCTGCCCAGGTTGGCTTTGAACCACAATCCTCAGATCTCAGCCTCCTGAGTAGCTAGGATTACAGGCATGAGCCACCAGCGCCCAGCTTAGAATGGGCAAACTATCTGATTAAGACATTGACTCACTAATTTGCCTTTTTATATCTTATTTTCCCATTTTTCTACTAGGCTTTCTTTTTCTTACTGAGTTATCTCTTGTGGCTGTTAATCTTCTGTTACCTATCTTACAAATATATTTCAACCTACCTCTTGTCTTAACTAAAGTTACTTTTTTAATATAGGTGGCAAATTATTATAATTATGTATAATTATATTTATATATCGTAATATAATAATTAGTAGGTCGTAAAACTTACTAGTCAGTCTTCCTTTGTGGTTTGATGGTCTTTGACTCTTAAAGGAGACCGTGCGTGTGGTTCACTCAGTCTTAGCTGCCTGAGATATACTGGGTAGATCTCTGTCCTAGTCAAGCAGAAAGCTCATTAGACCTCTTCTCGATCCATGAATGCTAGGCGTGGTGGAGCACCTGTCATCCCAGCTATGCAGGAAGCAGAAGTGGAAGATTATGGTCCAGGCAAAAAAGAGAGACCCTATTCAAAAAATAACATGCAGAAAGATCTGGTTATGTGGCTCAGTTGTTGGCATACCCGCCTAGCAAGTACAAGCAAGGCCTTGAATCCAAATCTCAATACTACCAAAGAAATAGTAATCCAGGGCTGGGAATATGACTTGTGGTAGAGTGCTCGCCTAGCATGCATGAAGCCCTCAATTCGATTCCTCAGTATCACACACACAGAACAGGCCAGAAGTGGTACTGTGGCTCAAGTGGTAGAGTGCTAGCCCTAAGCAAAAGCACCTCAGGGATACTACCCAGGCCCTGAAGACTTCCTTTGTTTATGTCTAATCTGGTTAGGTAGAGCTATGTGGGAGGTTTCTTTTCCTAGTGTCACATCCCTTCTCCCATCTTGATCTGTAGTACTACTTGTTTCTGTTTCCAGGCTCACTCTCCGGTACTATTTTCTGCCTTTGTTGTGACATCAGCACAGTGCACCCGTCCTTCTGTGTCGCTGAGTTTCACAGAGCTCGCCGTGGTCACAGTGCCTTGTGCATTGCTATCCAGGAACTCAGGGATTGCATCCATCTTGAAGACTATCTCTATACACTTAACACAGGGGATGAGTGGTAAGAACTTGAAGGCTTCCAGGCACCTGCCTGCCTCTGGAATTGCAGAGGGTGTGGTTTGGGGTCAGATAATGCCATTGAAGAAATCTGAAAATTGAGTGGCTTGAGATGATCCTCAGGCTGCCAAAGCTGAGCTGGGCTTGTCCTGTGCCAGCAGGGCGGGCGTGGGGGGCCTAGCAGCTAGAAAGCCAGCCTTTCCACACCCGAGGCCAGCAACGAGCCTTGCCACCGCATTTGACTCTTTTCCCCCATGAAGGAAGTTTGAAGCAGAGTGTAGCTCAGGCATTAGGGTAGCCACGGCTTTCCGTGTAGAAATCGTGTCTAAAACCATTGGATCCAGCCGTTGGTGGAAGTACCACAGCAGACTGCCGTGTGGGCACCCGGCCTGTGGGAGCCATTTCTGCCCCGAGTGACTTGGTCTGCAGTGTATGTGAGCTTGGTGGTTTGCTGTGTCTGCTTCACTGTGAGCCGAAGGCAGTTAACGGAAGGGAAGGCACAGCCCAGAGGTGACCTGGCCAGAGACTGCCCTCCTGTCCTCACATCAGGAGTGGACAGGAGCCACAGCGCAAGTGCAGACGGACAGGTGTGCACCAGGGTTGAAGGCAGTCAGCTGGGCCCGCAGATGCCACGAGGCCGCCTGTGAACTGAGCAAAGGCCACATGCAATTGGCCACCGGCCCCATGGACTTGCGAGAGCCCCTTGGAGATGGCCCCGCACCCCATTGCAGGCTTCCTGCCAAGAGCAAGGCCCCTCCCATAACCGCGTAGCCCGGGCCTGTTTATTGAGCAGATGGGTCCCTCTGGGTGGGGTGCACGTGTAGTCATTTGTGTTCATGTAGGGAGGGCTGTGGGTGCTGTGTGAATATGGGAATGAGGCGAGGATTTAGGGCAGGGCAGGAAGGGTTAGCCACCAGGCTGCGCCTGCTTCCTAAGAAATACCTTTAAGAGCCCCGCACCACCTCCTCCTCCTCTTCCTCTTCTTCCTCCCTCCCACCCTCCACACAATGTGAGGTGTTGGGGTTTGGCTGTTTACCAGGCCTCACTCTCCGGGTGTGCAGAGGTGAGCAGATCCACCTGGACCAACTCAGACAGCAGCAGCTCAGCTAGTGACTACAGTACTTCCCTGGGTGGCAGCAGGGGGTGAAGTCCCTGGGTCAGTGGAGCTAGGAAGATTCTGCTTAGTACTTTCTGGACCCCTGGAAAGCACAGTGCTTTTTGGGGGTGTGGGGGACGGCAGGGATCTGTACTGCTAGCCCTGGCCTGGGGGCAGTGTTGGCAGTATTCTAACCAAGCTGGGCTGGGCTGACAAACTGTCACCAGAGAGAATATTCGTAGCTCCTCAAAGCCCCAGACCTGAAGCCACTAAACATCTTTCCTTCCTTCTGCTTGCTCTACCTTGCTCTTTGTTTCCTAGTTTCTTTAAGAAAAGTACTGAAGACTATTGAACCATGATCTTTTTTTTTTCTTTTTCTGACATGAGCATTTTAGTGCTATAAATTTCCTCTCAGCACCTCAAACTACATCCTAGTTCTATGTTCTGTTTTTTGGTATTTGTTTTCCTTTTGAGATTTCTTTGGCTCATGGATTATTTAGAAGTATATTACTCAATTTCCAGGTGTTTGGAGATGGTTCTGTTATCCTCCTGTTAGTGATTTCTAATGTTCCATTGTGTCCAGAAAACAGTCTGTGTGCTGAAGGTTTTATGGTTTTGATGGGGCACGGTGAATGCTGGGCCACTTGGCTAGAACATCACTCAGTTCTCTCTCTTGCTGCTGAGTGGTTAGGTGTCTCTCACTTGAGTAAGTGTCCAAGTTCCCATCTGTAATGAAAGGCAGGTCTACCCTCATTTTGTTTAGTCTCTTTCCATTTAAGTAGGTTTTGCTTGACATATTTTGAAGTTCTGTTTGATTCACACATGTTAGAGATTTCTCTGTTGTCAGGTTGCTCCAGTAATCTCCCTCTTGGACCCTGATACAAAGACTCTTCTAAATTATCAACTTGCCTCTCAGTAACTAACTCACAGCTATATTCTGGTCCTGTGTGTTGTTTTAAAGTTTCCTTGAAGCTATCTTTCACTCTCCATTTGCTCCCCGTTTCTTGCTGCCCTGTTTCTTTTGCTTGCCTTCCTAAGCATTATAACTTGTTGATTTTTAATCTCAACCAGAACTTACTATGGAAGAAGAAGGGGCTGGTGCTCTGTGCCCGTCAAATGACCTTCTCCAGATTTGCTGCTGTCTGGGGCACGTCATAGCTCACAAACCATTTTTTTTTTTTAAGGTCCGGTCATGGGGCCTGAACTCTGAGCCTGGGCGCTCCCTCAGCTCTTCAGCTCAAGGCTAGTGCTCTACCACTTGAGCCACAGCACCACTTCCGGCTTTTTTCTTTTTGCTTATGTGGTGCTGAGGAATTGAACCCAGGGCCTCAGGCATGCAAGGCAAGCGCTCTACCACTGAACCACCTTCCCAGCCCTCACAAACCATCTTAAGCATGTTATTTGAACTCTAAACCCAATTCCTTATTTTTTGAGTGGGATTACAACAGGACCTCCAGTCCGGGGCTGTTCAGAAAACAGTGAACGTTTGGGATTGTACCCACTCCATGGCCCAAGTTCTCTGAGAAAATTTCTCTCCATGGGCAGTTTGCTCTTGGGCCTCCAGTGGTTGGGTAATCGAATGGAGATCTAAGAATACAAGTTTCTGGAAGAATCTTTCTCCTGTAGGAATCACCTGATAGTCTTCCCTTTTCTTCTGTGTGATCTGGGTTGGGTGGGAGTGAGACCAAGAGGAAGCAGTCCCAAAGCCAAGGCTCGGCCTTACAGCTCCTGCAGTCAAAGGGTGGAGTCAGCGGTGTCATAAAACCTCGGAGTTGAACCCAGTCCTGCTGCCAGAACTTTCCTTTGGGATCTTCAAGTGTGTGTCCCAACAGGCTCCTTTTGGCTTAAGCTGGCTCGTAGTGGGCTTGTTGTTTATAACAATATGTTTCATAAAAGATATGGAGTTGTCGATGAAGTCCTGTGAAGTACTTAGTGCAGTACCTGCCCTGATGATCTAACACATCTAACTATCATTGAGACCCAGGTGCAAAGGGCAGGATGTGTGTTTGTCTTGGGAATGTGGCGTATCAAGTCCAGAACACCCCTGTTCTCACCCACACCCTGCTGAGGGGCAGACGGGCGTGGGACCCACTGGAGGGAGTAGGGCAGGCTGTCCCTACACAGGCTCCTGGGCTGAGACCAGCTCCTGAGCCCTGCTCAGGCTTTCCCACCTCTGCTGGTGAACAAGACAAGGGTGACTGACGGTACCTGAGGGCCAGGGATGGAGGAACACCAGTGCCATGGCAGCATCTCAGTGCTGCGGGTCCACACACAAGCCTTCACTACCTCTTCTACTGTCAGCCTCCGCTTGCTGTCCTGTTCACCAGGTATCAGGAGATGCGGGTCCCCCGGTGCAGTTGGGGTTGTTAAGAGAGAAGGGGTAACTAGCAGGTAGGCTTTGGACATTTGAGTGCCCCATACCCCAGTCCTGTACCAAGCTGTGTGTGTAACTGCTCACTTGATCCTTATCTCAGACTTAATGCACACAAAATAAGGTCCTAGATTTTTGTTCTTGTTGCTTGCTGTTGGAGTGGCATACTCTCTCTCTCTTTATATATATATATATATATGTGTATATGTATGTATATATATGTGTATATATACATATATATGTGTGTGTGTATATATATGTATGTATGTATATATATGTGTATATATATGTATGTATGTATGTATGTATATATATGTGTATATATATGTATGTATGTATGTGTGTATATATATATATATAGTAATATAGTGCCAGTTCTGGAGCTTGAACTTGGCCTGGGCACTGTCCCTGAGCTTTTGTGCTCGACTAGTGTTCTACCACTTGAGCTACAGCTCCATTTCTGACTTTTTGCTGGTTAATTAGCTTTGAACAGTGATCCTCAGATCTCAGCCTCCTAGTGTGAGCCACCTCATCCAGCTCCAGTACCAGGATTTGAACCTAAGCTTGCTAGCGTTTGTACCACTTCAGCAACCATCCCCGCCCCCCCATTATCTTTTGTTATTTTCTGAATAGGGTTACTGGGTTTTGCCCAGACAGCCCTAGACCATAGTCCTCCTATTCATGCTTGAGAAAGGAACAAGGGAAATCTCACAAACTTTTTTCCTGCACTGGCTTCAAACCACAATCCACTGGTCAACATTCCTAGGGTTAGAGTTGGGACCATCAACACCTAGCTTTTGCTTTCTCTTGCTTCCTCTCAAAAAAAAAAAAATTACCGTCTCAACTGGAACCCTCTTTCCCAGGTCCATCCCGGGTCCCCATTTCTTCTTGCCCATCAGGGAGGCCTGGCAGCTTTGTGAAGTCATTGAACTGGCTCCCGCCTCCATGCATGGCACAGCTATCTCCTGCAGATGCTCTCATGGTCCTCCTCCCTCCGAGCCAGAGCTTTTCCCTCCTGCCGTGAGCCATGCTGGCTTACCACCCTCTGAGTTCCCTCAGGCCCCAAGGGGCCCCTCCCCCACATTCCCCACTACCACTCCCCTCCTCTCCATCCACACGGCCCTGTCCCATTGCACACATGGCCACCTTGCTCCATCTCAGCCTCAGCCGGGAACCCTTCCCGCATCCTGATGATCCTGACCCTGCACCGAGCAGGACTCGCACTCCCCGCCGTGTTCCCAGCTCGTCGCATTTGTTGCACTTGGCACCACTTGAGTTTTCCAAACTTATTTACTTACCTTGGACCAGAATTCCACAGACTGGCCAGCCATGCACACCCTCTTGCTCTCGGGGCATCTCTGGTATGGGGGGGAGGGGGTCTCACGTTTGTGTGTAAACTGCTGCGTAGGCCTCGGGGCCACAGCAGTGAGCAACTGTGAGCTACACTGTCCTCCTGCCTTAGATGGCCCTGGACCCCCCCTGATCAGAACCACCAAGCGTCACTCACCAGCATCCTGGCTAGTGTTCGAGAAGTTTCTCTGCCTCTGCACTACTCCATGTAACCTTTTTCAGCTACCTTCTTCTCCAATCCAAATTCGGCCTGTTCTGCTTGCAGCTGGCTGCTTTTCTGCTCACGCCGCTCGTTGCCATAGACTCTGTGCTTCTCTTGTTTGTTGACTGCAGGTCCCACCAGAATGCACACATCTGCACAACATGACTTTTCTGTTTCTGTTTAGAGCCATTTCCCAAGTGCTAGGAACTGTACAAAAAATCTTTCAAACTATGTTCTGTGAATAAATGCTGAACAAAACAATTTACGTTGTATGGAGATCATTCTTGCTGCCTTCCGGGAAATAAAATGGAAGGGGGAGCGGCCTAGGAATAGAGGAGGTGTCCCCAGAGTCACTCAAAAAAGAGACTTGAGGTCACCAAGGTACAAGAGAGGAGGAAAGAGACAATACAAATACCCCGAGGGGCTGGGAAGGTGGCTCAGTGGTAGAGCGCTTGCCTTGCATGCCTGAGGCCCTGGGTTCGATTCCTCAGCACCACATAAGCAAAAAGAAAAAAGCCGGAAGTGGCACTGTGGCTCAGGTGGTAGAGCGCTAGCCTTGAGCTGAACAGCTGAGGGACAGCAACCAGGCCCAGAGTTCAGGCCCCATGACCGGACCCAAAAACAAAAAAGCAAACAAAACAAATACTCTGAGAGAGCACTCTTCACCTGACTTATGTAACTAACTCCTCTGCACATTACCTTTATAATAACAACAAAAAAGGTTTTTTTTAAAAAACAAGAACAGAACACCAAATCTCCCATTTCCAGCTGAATGCTGACGCTGAGATGAGGAGGTAGAGGTAGACACGTGGAAGGGAGCAAGATTCTCCCTGTACCCCGAGACACCCAGAGCTCGAGGAGCCTTGGGGAGCCACCCCGGAAAATGGCAACCACAGCATAAATTCCCAAAGAAGCCTCGAGCTGTCAAATTGGAAAAAAAATGCATATTTTAAATATCTATTTATATGTATTAAATATATACATTTAACAGAATGCAGGTAAATATATATATATATTTAATAAGAGAATTCATATAAATATGTATATATATTTAATAAAAAAGAATTCAAAGCGAATCATTGTAAGGTAAATTCCAGGTACCCCATTCCCTTTTCTGTGTAAAATGGTGCTATTGAGCCCCAAGGGAAGATCGCAGGCTCAAAACATCTGAAGGTCATGAATAGATCCCCACATTCTGCCATTTTCTTTTTCTTTTTTTCTTTTTGCCAGTCCTGGGGCTTGAATGCAGGCCTGGCCTGGGCACTGTCCCTGAGCTTCTTCAGCTCAAGGCTAGTGCTCCACTACTTGAGCCACAGTGCCACCTCTGGCTTTTTCTGCTTATGTGGTGCTGAGGAATCGAACCCAGGGCCTCAGGCCTGCAAGGCAAACACTCTACCACTGAGCCACCTTCCCAGCCCCTGCCATTTTCAATCACAGGAATAGCCTGCACCACTAGCCGCTTCTTGGCAACACGGGTGCTCCCATCCACAGGGCAGCCACTAAAGAGGCTACGTGGGGAGGTGGCTCTTCTCCAGAGCACAGGGTCCTGGCCCCAACATCTGCCGTGTCAGACTCCTTCCCAGGGTCTGTGTGGATCCCAACATGGCTGACAACATGGCACACACACACACACACACACACACGTGCGTGCATACCAAAACAAATGCTGTGCTCTGTGGCAGGCCTGGCTGATCTCATGTGGACCTGGGCCTCATCTCTGCTTAGAAGGCTGGAGGCAGCTATGGAGCCCAGCAGAGAGAGCCTAAGAGACACAGCTCTTGACTCCCTTTCTTGGCTCCCTTTCTTGGCCCAACAGCCCACAGGCCCAGTTTCTAATCAACCCAGCCACAGCTTTCAGCCAGTGGAGTCTCGCTCAGCACTGCCCCATGGGAACACATTGTAAGCCCTGCCTGCGATGGTGAGGATCCTAGTTCACAGCCAGAGGCCAGGGGAAGGAAAAGACGTAGATTAATTTTGAGCTATCTTAGTTAAATCAGTACATTGGAAATAAGGTCATGCCAACATGTTTATGAGTGGAAAATTGCGTACCGTTTTCACACACACACACACACTGGGAACTGAGCTCTTCGGTGTAGTTTGCCCTTTTGCCCTTCACTGGCCTTGGTGGCCAGTGGCTGCCATGTTGGACAGCACAGGACTAAGTGATGGTGGGGCTTGATTTTATTTCAGGGGTTCCTTCGAACACCAAGAAAAAGAGCTGAGATGTGGCTCCCATCTGTAATCCCAGCGACTCAAGAGGCTGAGATCTGAGGATTGTAATTGGCAGTCAGCTGGGGCAGGAAAGTCCATAAGACTCTTCAACCAACTACCAAAAAGCCACAAGTGGTGCTGTGGCTCCAATGGTAGAGCTCCAGATGTCAGCCAAATAAAGTTAAGGGATAGTGCCTAGGACAGGGTCCCAGTACTGACAACAACAACAATAACAATAATAATAATAGCTGTGTGCCCCTCCTGGCCTGTGGCTCCCTATAGATTAAGCATTGTGGTGGCCAGATGTTGGGTTGGTTTTTTTTTACACATAGGACTTATTCTCTGTAATACTTGGTTAAAGTGTTCAATGATTTGCACTCAGAATTTATATAGTCAAGAGACAACCAAATAGAAAGACTTGTCTCAAGTGTTTGCACAGAAGTCCATACAGTCTCTTGCGCCGAGGAAATAAGAACAGAAGGAAACAGAAAGAGCATGTAGCTCGCTAGGCTCCAGAAATCTCAATAAAAAATAACATTGAGTTAGTGAAACTGTAGAGGTTAACACATGGAAAACGGATCCTGTGCAAAATACTAAAATTAACGCTCAGGATTTGTTTTGTATAGATTATTTTTTCTTGTAAACAGTAAAATACAACTACAAACCTTTCACACGTGAAGGGTCGCTCACCTAAATTGTTTTGCTATTATAAAGCGAAAACCAATCCAACACTGACAAACTGATCAAAGACATCCTCTTTGAATTCATGTAAAACAAGGATGATTCATAATTACAGAGAATGTCCCGGCTGTGGGTATGAGAAGACGAGACAACTCACAGGGATGAAAGGAACTCTGGACCAAGCCAGTAAAGTTGGGCTGGTTCCTTGACAGCCGTGATTGTCTACTGTTCGGCTTGAGTGGCCCAAGGACAGAGGAGACATTAGGCAGAAAGCCTTCTCTTTTCTCTACCGACCTCTCATCCAGCATGGACTGGAAATCCCTCATCAATGTTTTGGTAAATGTGAAGAAGGCAGTTCAGTTCCAGTGCACAGCTGTAACTTCCTATGCAAGGCTGCCACGTGCATAAGCCACGTGGTTTTCCTGAGGGCCGCCTGTGACTGTAGCTTCTCCTCCCTGGCTTCACCTGGTGTGGGAATGATGTTCTTCAGCGTTGCAATTTCCTCTGCCTACGAGCTTGACAGTGGTGGGAACTTCATCACCTTCCTTTGCAGAATGGAAACCTGAGACGCTGTCCTTGACCATTTATTTTTGAACAGCCCATGTCTTCCTCGACTTGCCAGGATCTTGGAGGCTTGAACGTTACTTTCGTGGGTTCTTGGCACAGAAGAGACCAGAGGTCCCCCCTTCAATGACCTCCTTAATTTCTTAAGTTCACACCTTTGTATGGGTTAGAGCTGCCTTGGCCACAAGAGGGCGCCCGACCCCCATCCTGAGCAGCTCTTGGCTGGTCCTTTGTTCACAGCCATGGAGGAAGCGGGGTGGCTCTTTTTTGTTGTTCTTCATTAAAACGCAAAGGCATTCGAGCTGGTTTTCAGTGCCCCTCTTCTGTGTCTTCTGTGGGATGTGTTTCCTCTCTGTCAGCAACCTTTTCGTTCAGGCTTTCCCGAGGCTCTTCCGATTCCAGCCATGGCCTCTTCCTAGCTGATTCCCCCCCGAGGAGGAGTTTTCTCCTCCCTAGATCGGGAGAACACTGCAGATGCCAAGCAACCCTGTCAGTAGCATTTGCCTCTCACAGGTTGATCCACTTAAACCGTGGTCCCAGGATTCCTGGGGGTCATGAGGCCAGGGTGGAATCCACCGCAGGTCTGGAAGAAGATTGCTCATCTCTTCCACAGTTTAGATGTGATCCTTTGTTGTGTACGGTCTGAACATATTTCTGTTTCTTTTCTTTTTTTGTGTAGCTTATTTTTGATGTTGTTTTTATTTTTGGTGTGTTTGCTTTGGGGTGTTCTTTTTCTTTTTTCTTTTCATTTTCCAGTACTGGGGCTTTTCCACTCAAGGCTGCCACTTTACCACTTGAGCGATACCTTCACCTTCACTTCTGGCTGTTTGGTGGTTAATTGGAGGTGAGTCTCAAGGACTTTCCTGCACAGGTTAGCGTTGAACTGTGATCCTCAGATCTCAGTCTCCTAAGTAGACAAGCATGAGCCACTGGCACCCAGCTTGTACCAGTTTTCTGAAAGAATTCTTAATTCTAATAACTCCTTGCCAAACCCAAGGTCACTGAGCTTGCCTCCCATTCTTTAGAAAATTGCCTAGATATTTGATAGTTTTAGCTAGTATATCTATTTTGGTTTTTTTCTCTCTCTCTTATTATAGCTCTGTAATATGGGAATAAACAGGTACAACACCATTGTCAAAAACATGCTGTTCTCACTGGGTTATCTCAGTGCCTTTGTAGAAACTGTTGGCACTTCCATGTGGCGGGCTTGCTGATCTGTAGGTCTCTCTTCTTGTCAACACCACACCATCTTGTTGAGTGTGGTTTTATCAAAGGCCTTGAAATCAGGCTATCTCCCTACTTTGTTCTTCATTTTCAAGGTTATTTTGGCTATTCTTAGTCCATTTTCTCAATATAAAATTAGAGCCAGCTGGTTATTTCTATGAAAAAAACCTGTTGGAATTTTCTTGTAATCAATTCTTCCTTTCCTCCCTCCCTCCCTCCCTCCCTCCCTCCCTTCCTTCCTTCCTCCCTTCCTTCCTTCCTTCCATCCTTCCTTGAGACAAGATCTCACTCTGAGCCCAAGTACACCCAAACTCATAATCCTCTTGCCTCAGCCTCCTGAGTGCTGAGATTATAAACGCACACCATCATGCCTTCTTATTCTGCTGCAATTTTGATGAATGTAGCACTGAGTTTGTTTGAGGATTGATGTCTTCACAAAATCAAATCCTCTGAGCCTCGAGCCGGTGCCAGTGTCTCATGCCTGTAATGTTAGTTCTTCAGAAGGCTGGGAGCTGAAGATCACAGTGTGAAGCCAGCCCCTCGAGATTCTTATCTACAATAAACTACTCCGAAAATGCCAGAAGTGGTACTGTGGTTCAAGTGGTAGAGTGCTTGCCTTGAACACCAATTGGCTCAGAGCCAGCATTCAGAACCTGAGTTTAAGCCCCAGGACCAGCGCACACACACACACACACACACACACACACACACACACACACACACACATACACGCAGGAGAGCGAGACAGAGACAGGCTGACCCACCTTCCATCACACATGCACCGTTGTACATTCTGCACTGGAAGCACCTGGTGGCGTCAGCATGAGTTCTGATTAACTGACTGAAACCCCCAAGATGATCACTTGATTGTATGTTGGTTCACACATCAGTCTCCCATGTGATCAGGGCAATCCAGCCTCACCTGTTCTGCTGCCTGCACCTGCAGACACACACTGGGCTGGCCAGGGAGGGGCGGGGCCTCTGCGCACCGGCCCTGGGACCAGAGCCCCAGCCCAGCACCTCTGCAGCCGGTCCTCATTCCAGGTCTGCCTGCGCTCAGTAGCTCCATGTCAGAGCTGTGGGGTACTGGAAGCTCGATTCAGGGAGTCAGACTCGACTTGTCCTGACAGGACTGGATCCATGTGTTCTGGAAATCTCCATGGACAGACGCTAATCGTCCTTCACCTAGAGTGCTTCCTCATCCTCCCTCTGCCTCTAGCCGGTGCTGTTTCCTCCAGGCCGTGGGTGCTAGCTCAGTGCTCCTCAGACCTTGGTGCAAGACCAGCCTCCTCCAGGCGCAGGCCCGGACCTCAGAAAGTGCTCCGTGATGCCAGGCACCGGGCTGGTCAGTAGCACAGCCTGCAGGGTGGATGGACAGAAGTCTCTCCATGGCCCATCATGTCTCAAAAGACTCTTAGGAGGCTGAGAGCAGACACCATGTGTCTCCGCAGGGAGGTGGTGCGGGCAACGCAGCCCCCAGCCCACACGGGAGGAACCCCAACAGTGGGCCTCACCTATGAGGATGATCCGCGAGAGCAACGGGCCTGGATCTGCTCCCAGCTCTGATGGGATCCGAACCAACAGTGGGGCTACAGGTAAGAACATGATGTGTGGAGTTCCTCGCTCATTCCTGTGGTCCTGTGTGTGAATTTTAAGGAAAGGCAGATACGCGCGCGCACGCGCGCACACACACACACACACACACACACACACACACACACACACACACACACACACACAGTCTCAGGTGACCAGGGATTCTCAAAGCCCACGGGGCACCACAGGGCTTCTGAACTGGCTGCCTAACGGTCTTCCACCATTAATAATTAGATCCCCAGGCCGAGATACAATGCCACCTCCTCCTGCTACAGCTGAGCCACGCCGGTGCAGCCCACCAGAAGCAGCCCCTGGCAGAAAAGTCCTATGGACCGAGGGACACCCAGCAGCCCGGAAACTTGGCTGGCCCGGGGGTCCTGCCCTGTTGTGTGAGTGGTGAATGCTCCTGTCTGCTGTCCTAAGTGGGGGCAACCTGCCCTCGGTCTCCCTTCCCCAGGACTCTGTGGGCTGCAGCCGCTCCGGCATCGAGCCTGGAGCTGCATGCCTGCATGCTGCCCTGCATGCTTGGGGAGCAGGCTGGCTCCCCAGTGCGGTATTTTTGGGGGCTTCTGTGGGTGTATCCCATTTCCTGGAGAGAAGCCACCTGCATGCAATCTCTCTGGAGCACCAACAGATTTTTTTCCCCCTATTTACTGGGCCATGAATTCAGCTCGTGTTTTGCCAAACGAGTCTCCAGGTGCTCATTAGAGCTAATCAGCTGAGTAAATAACATAGGAGAGAAGAAAGATCGGCAATAACATTCCTTAAAAAAAGGGCAGAAACTAAGGCGTCTTTGTGCGTCGTCATGATGACGTAGTGCTCCGCTCTTTGCGTGGCTCTGGGGAGGAAACCCCCCTGTCCAGGAAGCAAACGATCGCAAGCCCGACATGATTCAGGCTTGACTTGCTTCCGTGACAAGAAGCACAGTGTGGCTCGAGCTGGGAGGAGGATACAGTTCCTCCTTGGCTTCCGCATGATGCACATCTGCACACAGCTGGCAGACCCTGCGCCCAGCCCCAGTGGGACTGAGCCAGCAGCTCCTCTTCACCCCACCCCTCAACACACCTTGGCCTGAAACATCCAATGACCCGGTGACCTTGAGAGGTCTTGGGAAGGAAGGCATCTCCAGGTCACTCATTGGCTTCATCTGTCCTGGCTCCATCTCCCCTCCACCCCCCCCCCCATACACACACATGGGCTGTTTGAGGGGTACAGTATCTCGGTGCCACTTTGGGTCCTTTCGGCTTCCTTTCAGATTCTCTGACTCTGGTCCCGGTGAGGAGTTGCTGTGAGCCATGTCCTGCCCTCCCGTGGCATGGAAGGGCGTGGGCAGCTGTGTGTCAGTGGGGTGAGGGGTCCCCGAGGCTCAGGCCAAGCGAAGGGCCATAGGAACCCTGGTCCTTGGGTGAGGCTCTGACTGAGCTGGCTGTCTCCCCAGTGCAGCTGATGTCCCTGCGTCTGACTTTCTGCCACAGATACACCTGAGCGAGACCAAAGGCGGGTCCTCGCCAAAGCCACCCTGGAGTTGGAGAATCCCCAACCACTTTTTTTTTTTGGTCAGTTGTGGGGCTTGAACTCTGGGCCTGGGCGCTGTCCCTCAGCTCTTCAGCTCAAGGTGAGTGCTCTACCACTTGAGCCACAGCGCCACTTCTGGTTTTCTGGTGATTTCTTGAGAGTCTCGTGGATGTTCCTGCCCAGGCTGGCTTTGAACCTTGATCCTCAGATCTCAGCCTTCTAAGTAGCTAAGATGACAGGCCTGAGCCACTGGTGCCTGGATCCCAGCCACTTTTGTTGTGGCCTTGAGTTGAGTCTCACTCTGTCAACTCCTAAACTCAAGAGATCCTCCAGTCTGCCCCTGTCCCCCAGTAGCTAGAGCTACAGACAGGCGCCCCCAAACCAAGCAAGGAGCAACTGCATTTCCCCCAAGTCTGTCCGGGGACAGACCTTCCAAGAAAGCAAAGCAAACCACAGGAAAGTCCTCCCTCTGCAACGTGAGCCTGTGAACACGTGACCATGTGTGCCTCATCCTGTTTCCCGTGTGAGCCTCCAAGCATTCGGAAGAACTCGCACCGTCCCTTGCCACATCCCAGGGGTGCTGAGCCCACACCTGGCACCATTTGGGGCTGGGCTGGATTACACTCTGCCATCTAGCTGTGCCAGGAAGAGCGTGTGGTTGGTGGGGGGCTTCCTGTCCAGGGAGAGGGACCATGGGGTCACCTCCCAGATGGACCACAGACAGGAGATGGCCCTGAGATGTGCTAGCATAGCGACCAACTGCGTGACCTCTGAGGGCAATCCTCCCTCACCAGCCTCCACGTGGACGGACCCTGTTCACACAAACCCTCCCTCTCTGGGCCCTGCCCCTCCATACCTTCTCAGGTGCCGTCCACACTGGCGCCCGAGCAGCGATGGCCGTCCTCGGAGGAGAGCTGCGGACGGGACCCGCAGTCTCACTGTGTGGGCTCCGTCACCTTCCCTCCCCGCACTCCCCCCCCCCACCCCCCCCCCCCCCCCCCCGCCTCCTGGAAGCGGGGCTGGCGGTGAAGTCTGTCTCCCTGCAGGAAACTCTGATTCACTGGCATGGGGCCTCGCCGAGCTGTGGCTTCTAAAACAGGCACCAGCACTGACTCAGTGGAGAGCAGCGGTGCTCGCAGCCCTCCTCACTGAGTAGGAAGGAGCTATGACTCACCTCCCTGCTCCAGGCTCCGGAAGGTTCTGTGACACACTCTGAGGTCCCTCTGGAGAGGACAAATTCCGGAGCGCGTGGAACAGTGGGTATCACCATTGCAGGTAGATCTGCCCCTCCTCCCCCCAACAGCCAAGTCAGGGAAGCATGGCCAGTAGGTCCTGAGCAGGCCGGCCAGGTAGGAGCAGCCCCTCCCCCCCCATCCACCCAGAGCTGTGAACCCATCTGCCTGACACACTCGGGCCTTTCTGGAACAATCTGCCCAGCAAGCCTCACCTTAGATTGAACTGTCAGACTGAAGTCCAGACCTCAGCACAAAGACCCCCTGTGGCTTCTTAGCCTTCTTCTCCATTGCCTCCTCCAGAGCGGGCTCCATTGACACTTGGGTCTTTCCCCAGAGGGTCTTGGCCAAGATGGAACCCTTCACTGGGTGTCAGCACTCAGCTTGCTTCCTGCGAAAGGCAGCCCAGGGGCTACCTGCCCCTGTGCTCCAGACCTCAGCCCACCTCGCTGCCCAGGCTATCTTCAGCTCACACACATTTGTGTCTGGAGGCTCTAGGAAGTAGGGCTGAGCTGGGGCCTCCTCCACCCCTCGGAGCTGATGTTGGTGTTTGAGGGCAAATAGTTTATCTGAGGGACAGGAAGGACGGGGGGGGGGGGGAAGAGGAGGGGGGGGACACCCTGTTGGGCAGCTGCACGGAGCGGGCAGCCAGTGCTCACGCCTGCAGGGACTTGGCGGAGACCATGAGACACATTCTTCAACTCTGCTCCTGAAGAGGGAGCGGCGGGATGTATGCAGCGACACCTTGCTATGGCCAGAAAAGCTCCTCAGTGAGAGGGGCCAGAGGGAGAAGCCAGACAGACCTGGGGCGATGTCGGGGTGTCACTAGACAGTCTGCCATTCCACTGGCCTTCAGGGCGGCCCTGTGACCTTTCCCTGCGTTGGAAACAAGAAGAGGGGGTGGCCGAGCCGTAACCCGCACCGCACATGGACCTGGTGCCTCGCTTGGAAAATGCCAGCAGCTGATGACCGCAAGGATGATCAGAAAAGCCAAGAAGGAAGCCTTTGGCATGGTTTCCCACTGAAATGCCCCATGCGGCCTAGATTTGAATACGTGTGGATCCGGGGCGACCCTGCTCAGCCGAGCGTGCAGCCTGCACTGGCTGAAGACGGGCCTTCCCACACCAGAAAGGGTGTCTGGGCTTCTATCCCCACCACAGCATGGATGAGTGCACGAGGCAGGCTCCGAGTGCTTCTCTGGCTGCCGGCCAGGCTTGAAGGAGCATTTAGATGGCTGAGATTGGCTGGACTCAACCTAACTTATAAATAATCCAAGGGATGTGAGCTGCTTCCCCTGAGATCCGAGAAGATCAGGCCTCATCCAAGGAGGAGCAGGACGGGCCTTCGCCAAATTTGTTTTCTTGCTTTGGTTTCTCAGAGAAGAGCGGAGCCATCCTGGTTTCAGACATACAAGCTAAAAACACCTCAAGCCCCATGCACGGAATTCACCTCTGCTGCCTAGGAATTAACATAGAGACAGAGCCGGGCACCAGTGGCTCACACCTGTCATCCTAGCGACTCAGGAGGCTGAGATCTGAGGATCAAGGATCAAGGTTGGAAAGTCTGTGAGACTCTTATTTCCAATTAACCACCAAAAAAAAAAAAAGCCTGGAGTGGAGCTGTGGCTCAGATGGTAGAGCACTAGCCTTAAGCCCAAAAGCTCAGGGACAACAACCAAGGCACTGATTTCAAGCCCCAGATCTGGAAGGAAAGTAAATGAATAAGTAAATAGAAATAAAGTAGAGGCAGGAAGGCTGGATCGAGGCCACAGGCTGTCAAATTGGACCCCACACTCAAACCCCTTGGAGAACCTGCCACATTCAGGCTCCTAGGCCAGTTCTTAAAATCCATGTAAGAAAGCAGCTCATGACACTGGAACTGGGGTCCACACACCCCAGAGGATCTGAGGAGCAAAACAAGATGAGCTTACTTAGAAAAGCAAACCCAGGGAGGACATTTAGCAGTACACCTCCATACCCTCTGCCTCCACCTCCGGGGTTGACCTCGCTTGACTTGGGGGGAGGGGGGAAGGGATGTGGTCAGGCGGCGCTTCATGCTGAGCTGCTGGTTCAGCCCTGGCTCATGTCTCCAGTGTCTCCTTGAGGGAGATCTTGAAGGCTGATGTGGGCCACAGAGACCACTCAGCATCCCTACGATGGCGCCAAGTAACCAGAAGTCTCCATTCTGGCAGAAGGCTTGTGTGAGGGTATGAGGGATACCAGGCCAAGGTACTTTTGAAATCTGGTCAAGGTCAGAGGCTGGGACCGGAGCCTGGACCAACGCCCCAGCCCAGTTTGAAGCCTTCCCACCCACTTCCTCCTGGTTTGGCTTCTCTTGTTTCCTCCCTGGCTGAAAGGCATGAATGTGGGGGGTGTGTGTGTGTATATGTGTGTGGGGGTGCGCGTGCGTGTGCGTGTGTGAGGCTTGAACTCAGAGCCTAGGCTCTGTCCCTGAACTTCTTTTACTCAAGAATAGCACTCCACCACTTGAGTTATAGTTCCATTCTGGGCTTTTTTTGTTTATTGCAGATGAGGGTCTCATGGACTTTCCTGCCTGGGCTGGCTTTGAACTGTGATCTTCAGATCTCAGCCTCCCGAGTAGCTAGGATTACAGATGTGAGCTCCTGGCCTGAGAGGATGATTTGTCTACCACTTTGGGAGATCTTCTCTGAGCCATTAAGGCTCTTTTTCTTTCTTTTTTCTTCTTTTCTTTTCTTTTGTTGGTGCCAGTCCTGGAGCTTGAACTCAGGGCCTGAGATTCTTCTTCTCAATGGCATACACAGGATAAACAGATGATGAAAACATTAAGATGATCGTGACAGATTAAGATTTAGGAATTTGCCAAAGTCATAAATTTTAGGACAATGGGGAAAAAATAGATATTTATGAATGGTAGCATCCTGACAAGTAGTCATAGGAGGTTGAACTTGGAGAAAACTGGAGACCTAAGACTTTTTTTAAACAGACCTAAATCCCAGGATTAAGTTCTATCAGGTGTTGGACAGCAGCGCCTGCTGGCAAAATCCAGTACTGCACCCTGGCTGTGTTGGTCATTTCCCTACCACTAAGGCAGTCCAGACTCTAGTGGGAAGCAGCCATGAATAGATGGTAGCCAAAGATGAACAGAGGATGATGGAGTCACAGTAAAGTGACCCTTACTGTTCTTCCCCAACAGGTCTCAAAGACATAATGTCTTTCCTGGCCACATTTTCAGATGAATATTTGGACAAGGTTGGGTTGTTTTTGTTGTTTTGGTGGTGTGAGGGTTCCCATGATTTCCCACCTGCCTCCATTTCCAGTTTCTTGCACTCACTATGTAAGCTGGAACTCATTATGTAACCCTGGATGGCCTTACCCTCACAACTCTCCAAAAGTGCTCTTAAGCACACCCAGCTCTTACCACAGTGTATGAAATGCAAGTCAGTTGGAAAAATGGGATTTTCACAAGGGTTTTAAAATCCCGCTGTTAGTTGGAGAAGAAATGCTTTGGAACAGGATGGGATGGATCACAGACACTTGAATCGTGTGGAAAATGAGACTCTATAATTACATGATCATTAAAACAAGAGGCAAAATGGAGCCTGCCGTTCTTTCTACTTGACCTGGTTCCGTGGACCGTCTCCGTGCTGGGAGAAAGCCGGTGGTTATAAGGGGGTGGGTGAAATGCTCCACTCAGGCACATCTGTCTCCTGCCGGGCTGGTCCACTTCTCCATCCTCCCAAGCAGTGGCACAAGTTTTCGTTTCAGCCCTCAGGCAAACCTTGCCAAAAGGGCATCTGGGCTAATAAACTCCAGCCCACTGCCCCTTCAGAGCTGGAATTGAGCAAGCACCCTAGGGTTTGCCCCAGGGCATGAAAGTAGAGTGGAGGGGATAAAAATAATCATCTTAAAAGATGTTGCAAGATTCCCCAGCATTCTTGCTCTTCAGCAGGCATCCAGCATGTCTATATTCTTGTCTCTAAGCATACTAATCGTGTCTAATGACAGGAGGATGCTGAATTCCAAGTTAGGGTCTTGCTGCTCCAAATTGGGTCCATAATCCATAGCCTGGGCCTCACGTGGGCAATATTGCAAATACAGACATCAGCCCTCCTCAAGCTACTGCGCAATGCGTCTAATCAATTTGGAAAGGTCTCCAGTGACTCATAAGGTCCGGTTCTGGAAGCCTTGGTCCAGGGCAGGGCTGATCCTCTTCCTCCCTGGCTCAACCCTCCTTCAGGATTATGATTAAGCACTTGAGACTCTGCCTGCTTTAGGTTAAGTAGCCCCGTTTTCTTTCCAGATGGCCTGGCCTTCGGCAGCCAGCAGTCACTGCAAGCATGCTTACTGTTCTATTTCTAAGGTACAGCGCCTTCACTTCTCCTTAAATCCACCCTTAAGACCCAGGTATTTTAGACCCAGACAGAGCCTGCAAATCCCTGTTCCACTTTTAAAAACAACTAGTGGGTAAAAATAAGGAACTTAATCTATAAAGGAAAAAGTAATCTGGTGGAATTTGGAGACAGCTGCTGGTGACTGTCCTGAGGGACCCCTCCCACCCCACAAGTGTGCACACACACATTCACACTTCCTCCCACATCGTAAGTATGCATGTACATATTTGCTCATGCCTTCCCACATCACAAGTGTGCATGTCCATGTGCACCCTCCCTCCCACATCACAAGTGTGAGTGTACATGTTTGCACACTCCCACATCACAAGTGTGCACGTACATGTTTGCACACTCCCACATCACAAGTGTGAGTGTACATGTTTGCACACTCACACATCACAAGTGTGCATGTACATGTATGCACACTCCCACATCACAAGTGTGCACGTAATGTGTGCCCTCCCTCTGGCCAGCTGAAGGCCCACAGGTCCTCCTGTCTGGTGCGTCCAGGAGGAGACTTCTGTCCATCTTGTGCAGTCTGTCGAGCCTCTTCTCACCATGTTGACCGTGATGTCCCGGGTCCCAGCCCCCCATCTCTCTCTGGCTCCAGCTTCAGCCCTATGTCCTTACAGCAGTCAATGAGGTCGCCCTCGTTAGAGCATCAACAACCACATCATACCCCTGCTCAAGTGTGCCAGTAGCATCTCTGACTTTAGGAACAAACCTAGAGTTCTTAGTGTGTTCTGGAAGGTTCTGTGAGGCCTGGCCTGTGAACCTCCCTCAGTGAAGGGAAGATGCATACCTGTCTTGTTGCTATGCATGCCCTACGCTGCTGCCTGTGAGCCCGCAGCCCTCCCTGCCCTGTCCCCACCAGCCGTGTGCTGGCCATGCGAGGGCAGCCCTGTCTCTTCTGCATTGCCTGTGTTAACGGTGGGTGTTATATGGGCAATGGCCAGCTAAATAGTGTATTTCTGTTACTACCAAAGTGACTGGAGTCTGGATTCCAGATGACAGTCCTCGGATGGGAAGAATCCTGGTTTGGTTTAGTCCGATTTGAGTTTTGTTGGTTCCTAACCTCTAGAAATCCCATTATGTGGGTTAGTTATAGGGCCTGGGGTTAGCTAAGCGCAGGAACGTGCCTTGATCTGTACAACAAAAGCGTGTCCGTTCAATCTCTCTACCTTGTCAGGATCCATTCGGAGATGGCGTCCATCAGGGAGGGTGACTCCACCAAAGGCGGCCCTCCACAGGGTTAGACCGTGTTCTCACCCCGCCTGGCTTGGTAGCATTGCAAGTAATCTGAGCCCCCGAGAGGAGGGGCCTGCTGCCAGTGCCCTCCCCCAGCCAGTGCCTTCCCCCCAGCCAGTGCCCTCCCCCCAGCCAGTGCCCTCCCCCAACCAGTGCCCTTCCCCCAGCCAGTGCCCTCCCCCCAGCCAGTGCCCTCCCCCCAGCCAGTGCCCTCCCTCCAACCAGTGCCCTCCCCTAACCAGTGCCCTCCCCCCAGCCAGTGCCCTCCCCCCAACCAGTGCCCTCCCCCCAGCCAGTGCCTTCCCCCCAACCAGTGCCCTCCCCCCAGCCAGTGCCCTCCCCCCAACCAGTGCCCTCCCCCAATCAGTGCCCTCCCCCCAGCCAGTGCCCTCCCCGCAAGCCAGTGCCCTCCCCCCAGCCAGTGCCCTCCCCCAATCAGTGCCCTCCCCCCAACCAGTGCCCTCCCCCCAGCCAGTGCCCTCCCTCCAACCAGTGCCCTCCCCCCCAGCCAGTGCCCTCCCCGCAAGCCAGTGCCCTCCCCCCAACCAGTGCCCTCCCCCCAGCCAGTGCCCTCCCCCCAACCAGTGCCCTCCCCCCAGCCAGTGCCCTCCCCGCAACCAGTGCCCTCCCCCCAGCCAGTGCCCTCCCCCCAACCAGTACCCTTCCCCAATCAGTGCCCTCCCCCCAAGCCAGTGCCCTCCCCCAAAGCCAGTGCCCTCCCCCCAGCCAGTGCCCTCCCTCCAACCAGTGCCCTCCCCCCAGCCAGTGCCCTCCCCTAACCAGTGCCCTCCCCCCAGCCAGTGCCCTCCCCCCAAGCCAGTGCCCTCCCCCCAGCCAGTGCCCTCCCCTAACCAGTGCCCTCCCCCAGCCAGTGCCCTCCCCCAAGCCAGTGCCCTCCCCTAACCAGTGCCTTCCCCCCAACCAGTGCCCTCCCCTAACCAGTGCCCTCCCCCCAGCCAGTGCCTTTCCCCCAGCCAGTGCCCTCCCCCCAGCCAGTGCCCTCCCCCCAGCCAGTGCCCTCCCCCCAACCAGTGCCCTCCCCCCAGCCAGTGCCCTCCCCTAACCAGTGCCCTCCCCCCAGCCAGTGCCCTCCTCCCAGCCAGTGCCCTCCCTCAACCAGTGCCCTCCCCCCAGCCAGTGCCTTCCCCTCAACCAGTACCTTCCCCCCAACCAGTGCCCTCCCCTAACCAGTGCCCTCCCCCCAGCCAGTGCCCTCCTCCCAGCCAGTGCCCTCCCTCAACCAGTGCCCTCCCCCCAGCCAGTGCCCTCCCATAACCAGTGCCTTCCCCCCAACCAGTGCCCTCCCCTAACCAGTGCCCTCCCCCCAGCCAGTGCCTTTCCCCCAAGCCAGTGCCCTCCCCCCAGCCAGTGCCTTCCCCCCAACCAGTGCCCTCCCCCCAGCCAGTGTCCTCCCCCCCAGCCAGTGCCCTCCCCCCAGCCAGTACCCTCCCCCAACCAGTGCCCTCCCCCCAGCCAGTGCCCTCCCCTAACCAGTGCCCTCCCCCCAGCCAGTGCCCTCCCCCCCAGCCAGTGCCCTCTAATAGAAACAGGAAATACTTAGGCGATTCTAAAATTCCTAGTGGACCCATTACAGGATCAGTTGAGTGAAACACCTTATTTAAAGGCCCTGTGTCCATAATACTGTAGTTCCAACACATAATCGGTATAAAATGATTGTCGAGGTGTGCCACAGTGGTTGTGTTTCACTCATGTTTTTTTTTTTTTTTTTTTAACCATTTTTGTAAAGCTGGCACGGGTTTTGTGTGATGATTTCTTGTCGCTGGCACCCGGGTTCAGCCCACTCTGCTTTGTTTTATCCACACTCCCCTCCCCCCAACCCATTTCAACCTGGACCTCTGCAGTGCACTGGCCCACCATCCAACCCTCACCCAGCTGTGCCCTTCCACACCCACGGTTGCTCTGGGGCTCTGTTTCCTAGCAATGCTCACCCATACCCCATCTTCACTCCTGGGGCGGGGGCAAGCCTCCTAGGGCAAGTGCCCCAGCAGGTAGTGGGACCAAGGGAGGCCCCGGGCTGTAGGAAGTAAGCAGGCAAACATCACTGGCTCTGTCATTCCCTTTCCCGCCTCCAGCATGAACCTGGGCCAGCAGGCCCTAGGAGCTGCTGTGAGAACTTAGGTCCCAGATACAGAGAGCACAGTGTCTGGAGCCAGCCTCCATCTTCCACCTTGCTTGTTTCTTCCATTTGCAACTCACCCCTGTAGGAGCCAGAAAACCAGTGGAAGGGCGGTGGTTTTCGGCATCCGTGTGCACAAGGTAAAGGGACCTGAGATCACTCAGTATGGAAGGTGGCTGGAGGGAAAACTCATATATCAATAGTTCTCTAAATGTCTCAAAAGTATCTTCCCATATTTATTTATTTACTTACTGATGTCAGTCCTGGAGTTTGCGATTGAGAACTTGTGGAAGGCATCTGCTCAAGGAGGCTGAGATCTGAGGATCCTGGTTCAAAGCCAACCCCAGCAGGAAAGTCCATGGGACTCTTATCTCCAGGTAAAACCAGAAGTATATCCTGGACAAGCTGAAGATTACACAACAGGGTTCTAAGTCTTTGGAAGGTCCTGTAGAAACTTCATATATTTAGTTCAGACCTAAGTGTCCACAGCTCAGAGATAACCAGATGCTCCTACGTGACGTTATGAATTCATTTTCCTGAGTTCCTTTAGCCCCACAATTTCCATGGCCATTTCATTTCAAGCCTTCACTCAGCAAACTTTGGCCTCTGTGCTGAGATATACTTCATGCCCCAGATCCTGCACCCACGCCAGTCAACAGAGACGCAAGGTGAACGTGAAGGCACTCATCCACCTCCCCTGCTGCTGACACTGTTTGGAGCTTCTGGGAGCGGCTCATTCTCTCTGTGGATACCACTGTGGCCACCGCAGAAAGATTTAGGGGCCGGAACACGAGTGGATGAGAAAGGCCCATTGCTTCTGTATCCTCTGTGCTATCAGCTGTATTTTATCTGAATGCGTTTTCAGTTCCTCTGGGTGATGTTACAGTATTTATTTTAATGATCACATGCAGCATTTAAAAAAAGACAAAACAAAACACAAAAATGTACTTTAAAAAAAATGAGACAGTTACCATTTTTTATGTTCTTCATTCCTTTTTTTTTTTTTTTTTTGGTTGGTCGTGGGGCCTGAACTCTGGGCCTGGGCGCTGTCCCTCAGCTCTTCAGCTCAAGGCTAGCGCTCTACCACTTGAACCATAGCACCACTTCCAGCTTTTTCTGCTTATGTGGTGCTGAAGAATTGAACCCAAGGCCTTACGCATACAAGGCAAGCGCTCTACCACTGAGCCACCTTCCCAGCCCTGTGCTCTTCATTCATTTCTAAGGAATCAGCATTCTAATTCTAAAGACCTGCCTTCAGCCCTTCTTGTAATGGGAGTTTGTGGGTGACATTATTTCCATTTTGTCTTCATTCCTGAGGGAGACTTTTTAAACTGTAAAATACAGAGAATTTTGGGTTGTCCCCACCCCCCTTTCAGCCCTTCAGTGATCTTTTTTCCTTTTTTTCTCTCTTTTGTTGTTGTTGGTAGCAGTGCTAATACTGAGGCTTGAACTCAGGGTCTGGGTGCTGTTCCTTTTCACTCAAGGCTGTTGGCTCTATTACTTGAGCCACACTTCCATTACTGGAGATAAGAATATTGGCTACCCTGGCTGCTTTGGTGATCTTCAAATCTGAGCCTGCAGAGCAGCTAGAATGGCAATATACTGTGGTCCTTAGTGGGGCTGTCTTTATATTTGCCAGATAGTATTTATGAGTATCTCAACTCTCTCAGTCTGATTTCATAAGATTTGGGGGATTTCTTAGCTATTATTATTTTTTTCTTTTTTTTATTGTGAAAATACTGTACATCAAATGTATTATTTTTTTGGGGGGGGTCCGGTTGTGGGGCCTGAACTCTGGGCCTGGGCGCTGTCCCTCAGCTCTTCAGCTCAAGGCTAGTGCTCTACCACTTGAGCCACAGTGCCACTTCCGGGTTTTTCTTTTTTTGCTTATGTGGTGCTGAGGAATCGAACCCAGGGCCTCGTGCATGCAAGGCAAGCGCTCTACCACTGAGCCACCTTCCCAGCCCCCTTAGCTATTATTATTATTTTTTTTTTTTTTTTTGGTCGGCCATGGGGCTTGAACTCTGGGCCTGGGTGCTGTCCTTCAGCTCTTCAGCTCAAGGCGAGCGCTCTACCACTTGAGCTACAGCGCCACTTCCGGTTTTCTGGTGGTTTATTGGAGATAGGAGTCTCACAGTCTCTCCTGCCCTGGCTAGCTTTGAACCTCGATCCTCAGATCTCAGCCTCCTGAGTAGCTAGGATTACAGGCATGAGCCACCAGCGCCCGGCCTTAGCTATTATTTTTAAAAATCTTTTGTCTCCTTCTTTTTCTTCTCCTTGGCTCCAGTTATAGGTATTATGTTATTGGAAATCACCTATCAGATGCCCAAAGTGTTGAAGCTTTCTTTTCTTCAGTCCCTAGGCTGTTATTTTAATCAATCATCAAGTTTATTTACCCTTTTCTTCTGCCATTTCATTTGACCATTAAAATTTTTATTTATTGGAGATATTCTTTTTTTTCATTTATAGAAAAGGTTTGGGGTATGTATTCAGAAGACATTTTCTTTTCTTTTCTTTTTTTGTCACTCATGGGGCTTGAACTCAGGGCTTGGGTGCTGTCCCTGAGCTCTTTCATTCAAGGACAGTGCTCTACCACTCTGAGCCATAGGACCACTTCCAGCTTTTGAGTGGTTCATTGGGACTTTTCAGCCTGGGCTGGCTTCAAACCACAATCCTCAGATCTCAGCCTCCTGAGTAACTAGGATTACAGGTGTAAGCCACCGGTGCCTGCCTTTCAGAAGACATTTTCCATGAATATGTTCCATTTTACTACACCAATAATAGTTATAATAAATACATTATGATTATGATTGTGATTATCTGGGATTTGAACTCAGGGACTTGGACCTTCTAGGCAAATGCTCTATCACTTCAATAGCACCACCAGCTCTTTTTGCTTTCATTGTTTTTCATTGTCTCAGGCTGTTTCCCAGGCCAGCCTTAGACCACACTCCTCATCCTCCCCGCTCTGCCTCTCATGCATCTGATACTGTAGGCATGCCCCATCATGCCAAGTCTTCTAACAAATACTTTAAAATAGTTCCAACATCTAGTTTATCTCAATTTTTGTTCTTTTTTTTCCTCTGGAGGATAGATTCTGTGTTTCTGGGTTCTGTCTTTCTGTCTGTCTCTGTTTGGATAATGTGAGGTAATTGGGCTTCCTGGAAATTACAAATGTTAACCTGAAGAGTCAAGGTTCTGTAAAAAAATTTTTTTTCAGTGGTCTGTGTTGTTTCTGTAGCCTATGATATTGATTGATACACTGTTTCAGTCTCAATTCAGATGTGTGTGTGTGTGTGTGTATGAACCACCTAGCAAGATCTTGTTTTTTTAATATTCCTTGAGTCTGTCCTACCTATTTGTAGTTCAAAGACTAGCCAGACAAAATTCAGAGATTCCCTAGTCTGGGATATTCATTCATACTCTCATCTCTGTCTCTGTCTCTGTTTCTGCCTGTCTCTCTCTGCTCTGTCTCTATCTCTCTGTCTCTCTCTCTCTCACACCCTACCCATACACCCATATACACACACCATTACTGTGCCTTCAGTAATCTGCCTCTTGTATTACATCTGAATTTTATAGTGTTTCCTATATGACCATAGTCCAACTGTATCTGTGTGAGTATGTATGTGTGTGTGTGCGCGCACGTGCGTGCGAGTGTATGCATGTGAGCACACCGATCCTGGGGCTTAAACTTAGGGTCTGGGTGCTGTCCCTGAGCTCTCTTCCACTCTACCATTAGAGCCACACCTCTATTTCTGGCTTTTTTGGGGGGTTGCTTAATTGGATAAGAGTCTCACAGACTTTCCTGCCTGACCTGGCTTTGAACCACAGACCTCAGATCTCAGCCTCTTGAGTAGCTAGGATTACAAGCCACCAGTGCCTGGCTTCCAGTATCTTATTCATCAATAGTAAAACCAGAGGAACTTTTGTTATCTGATTAAAAAAAAAATACTTTGAGGACAGGCAAATGACAGGCCCCGATTTGAAACCCCAGTCCCATCCCTCCCAAAAAGTGTTTTAAGCCTCTCTCAAATATGTTATTCATATTTACATTAAATTTTCAAAGACATTTAATATTTTTAGATCCTGTCAGGAATAGTAGTATGCTTACTCTTCCTCTCTCCTCTTTCTCCTTTCTCTCTCCTTCTCTCTTCTCTAGCTTTATTTTCAATTTCTTCTTAGTATGTACATGCTATTAAATTTTAAAAATTCATCCCACCATTTATCCCACTACTTTTGCTAAAGCAATTTGCTTTAATTATTTTCACAGAGTTTCTTTTTCATTTCTAGAGGGGCAATTGTCTATAAATAATGAGACTAATTTGCTTTTTAGTACGGGAAATTGAACCCGGGACCTTAGGCATGCTAAGCAAGCACTCTACCATTGAGCCACACACCCCAGACTGATGGCCGACTTTATTACTTTTTGTTTCCTTCCATACTGGCATACTCAATCTCTTTCCTTTTATGCTCTTCGCTGAATATTGAACCGAGCCACTGTGGCCTCGTAGCTCTTACTTAGTCCTGGAAAGAAGAGCAAATAGGGATTAATGTGTTTTATTTTTTAATCCCATAAGAACAGTACACATTTAAAATCTGCTAGCATCCAGTGTTGATAAGCCTGCGGTGTGCAGGGCGGATGGATTGCAGGCTCAAACCTCTCGGCAGCTAGACGTAGGGTCTGAGTACCCCTTCCCACACCACGTCACCGTGACTCACCGTTCATAGGCAAGTCTGGGCTCTCAGGTTGCACCCATAATCCCAACCTCATTTACCATGTTGTTTTTCTGAGTAAACTCACCCTTGCCTACTCCTAGTGGCACTCTAAGACACCCCTACTTATTGGAGAGTGACTGAGATCTCTGCTATTGGCACTTTGAAAAGATGATTTCCTTACCAGGTGCTGGTGACTTATACCTGTAATCCTAGTTCCCTGGGAGGCTGAAGATGGAAGGATCATGATTCAAGGCCAGTCTGGACAAAATGTTTGTGAGGGCCCTTCTTGTCCCATAGGCACAGAAGCATGCCTGGCCATCCCGGGCTACATTGGAGGGTGACGTGGAAGAATCAAGGCTGTGGGCCACAGTCCAGGCAGAACAGTCCATGAGACACTGTTGCCATGGGAGGAAGCCGGGTGCAGTAGCACATGCCTATAATAATCCCAGCCATAATGAGAAGCCTACAAAAGTGGAAACTACACAGGCAAAGTTGGCAGGATGCAGGATCCTATCCTTAACAACAACAACAGAGAAAGAGGGCTGGAAGTGTGGCTCAGCCTAACAAGGCCATGAGTTCAAACCCCAGTACCATCACAAGAAAATTATTTCCCATGACATTACCTTTACCCAACGTTCTGCTTGTGTGAAAACGCCCCCTTCTGCTAACGTCCACTGTCTTTCCAGGTGAGTTCTGAAATGGCCATCAGGAAATGCCTTGAACACAGCCGTCGTTCTAGTGTGGACAAGGGCTGTCGGACTGGGCTAAATCTCGGGGTGAGTCCCTGAACCTGCGTGGACGGTGACGGGGTTTGACAGTTACTGACTGAGGGGCGCCCAGGCCCCACCCTGCAGGCTGCCCAGGGAGTTTAGGAATCCAATGGCAATTATTTACTTATTACTCTGTCTCCCTGCCCCAGGACACATGTCTGTTCTTTCTTTGAGAAAGCGATGACAGTGTTTTCTCCCGGGTGGGTTGGAAGTCTGGTGCTCTGTAATTGACTTGGTAGAGTGGATGCCCCCTGTCCAGTGGCTCTTTCCTGGAGGACAGGCGGTCCGCCTTCTGTCTGTGCAGGCCTGCGGCTCGGACCCTTGCTGGAGCCCAGCTGGACCCTGACCACAGGTGACGTGGTGGGGGACCGTTTAGTCTGAAGTTGGGACATGAAGTGGGGGCAGCGGAAGCGACAGGCAACTCCCAAAGGGATCTCAGCCCCCTGAGGGTCACAGCTTGTATTCCTATTCCTGCTCACAGGGCTGGGTGCCTGTAAGATGGGATTTGCTTCATTTATTTCCAAATGGACAGTTCTGCGCTGCTTTTTCTTTACGTTTTTTAAATTCCCTTTAACTGGTTACACAAGGGATTTCGGCTCACGTGGTGGTTTATGGATGCATGGTAACCAGCCCTTTCGTCTTCCTCCCCCTCCCCCAGCCATCCCCACCCCTCCCAGGCTGCTATAAGATCAAGTGGTTTTCATGCTTGGGGCACACAGCCTTTACTTTGTTTTTTTTTTTGTTTTTGTTTTTCCAGGAACTAGAGTTCTCCTCTTCAGCCTGAGTAAGTGGCTGATGAGAGGGCTGGAAAAGCCACCTGCTAAACAAAATTGATATTTGTTTTCATTCTTTTTTTTTGATCTGTTGCAGGGCTTGAACTCTGGGGCCTTGAGATGTCCCTGATTTCTCTTTTGTGCTCAAGGCTAGAGCGCTACCACTTGAGCCACAATGCCACTTCCAATTTTTGAGTGGATAATTGGAGATAAGAGTCTCACAGAGACTTTTCTGCCCAGGCTGGCTTTGAACCATGATCCTCAGATCTCAGCCTCCTGAGTAGCTAGAATTACAGGCATGAGTCACCAGTGCCCCGCAATAAGGTGTCTTCTAAACAGCATTAATAGCCTCATGCTTCCTGAGCAAATGCTTACCGCTTGAGTCATGCCACGCAGCCCATTTTGCTTTAGTTTGTTTTGGTCCCTCCCCCCCAAGTACTGGAATTTAAACCTCCTACTAAGTAGGCAGGCATCCTACAACTTGAGCCACACCTCCAGGCCAAGTTTTTGTTGGGTTTTAGATAAAGTCTCACACTTCTGCCACAGCTAGCCTCCGATTCCAATCCTCCTGTCTCTAAGTAGCTAGAACCACAGGCATGTGTCATGGTGCTCAACCCTGTGTATATCTTTTCCTACCCCAAATATATCCTTCTATGTGCTGTGTCTTTACCATGTGAACAATAGAGAAATTCCTCCCTAATATTCCTTTCCAGTTTTTAATGTATATGAGTGTATATATATATATATATATATATAGTATTTGTGTATATGATTACATATTTAAGCTCACTTAAACATGGAATTTCATATATCTTGAATATTTCTTATGTAAATAAAATTCCTCACAAATATCACAAGCATGACCTTACATTATTACATTGTATGAATATACCACAACTAATGTAGCAGTTACTCTACTGTTAAGGATACACCTACTCCCCAATTTTTTTTTCCCAAAATAGCTACCTAATAGATATATAATTAACCCTCTTTGTGGGAAACTCCTAAAATACAGCCCTGAATCTATGTAGAATTTTATACATCAGAATAGTGTTCTGGAACTGAATGTTAATGCACAACTGGTTTATAAAATACCATAGTTTAAAATACTGTATTTTATAACTAGGGAATAACTGGGTTACAAAATAATACTCTATAGTACTGGAATTTAATGTCCAAACAACAGTGAAAAATATTTAGTAGTCTGTATTTTAATATTTCCTTTTGAAAAATAAAGAGAATAATAGTTTCTTTCGATGTTTTAAGTTAAAAGTAAACTCCTTCCCATTTGTTTTCTTTCTTCCTCCTCCTCTTTCTCCTCCTCCTCCTCATTATTACTGGGGATTGAATTCAGCCCCTGTGGCTTACAAAACAGACATTCCGCCATTTAAGCCCTGCTCCTGATCCTTTTTGCTTTGTTGATTTTCATGGTAGTGTCTTGATTTATACCTGGGTCAGCCTGAGCCATGGTCTCCTACTTGTATTTCCCTGTGTTTCTGGGGATAAGTATACACCACTGCACGCAGCCATGTGCTTCCTCTGTAGCTGGGATAACAAACGTGTCCCACTGAGCCCAGACATGGAGTGAGCTGGGGTCTCTCAATCTTCTATGTCCTGGCTAGACTCACTCAGACCACAGAGTCCTCTCATCTCCACCTCGCACATAACTAGGATTACAGGCTTGTGCCCTGGTGCCTGGCCCAACTTTTTCCTCTTTCTAAATTCGAATTTGAACATAGCCTGTTTTGTGGTCACAGTCTGTTTGAAATACTGAGATTACAGAAGCTGCGGGTTTAGTATATATCAGAGCCACGCAACAAAGCAAAGAGCCAAAGAGGAGGCCAAAGCCAGAGTTGAACAGGACTTGTTTGAAGGTCTCAAATAGTCAAAGTAGTCCTGAGAAAACAAATAAAACCAAACAAACTGCACTGGAGTTATCATAATACCAGACTTCAAATTATACTCTAAAGCCATACTGACAAAAACAACATGGTACTGTCACAAAAACAAGCCTGAGGATCAGTACAACTGACTAGGGTCCTAGAAATAAATCCATGCACTACAGCCAACAGATTCTTGATAAAAGATCTCAAACTTTATGTTGAAGAAAGATAGTCTCTACGGTACTTTTTTCTTTTTCTTTTTTCCTTGTCGGTTGTGGGGCTTGAACTGTGGGCCTGGGCGCTGTCCCTAGCTCTTCAGCTCAAGGCTAGGGCTCTACCACTGGAGCCACAGTACCACTTCCAGCCTTTTCTGCTTGTGTAGTACTGAGGAATTGAACCCAGGGCCTCATGTATGCAAGGCAAGCACTCTACCACTGAGCCACCTTCCCAGCCCTCTAGCTACTTTTTTCAAGTATTTTGGAACCCTCCTTGTAAAGAATATCACATTAGATACAATGTGAAGAGCTTTAGAATCAGAGCCCAAGCCTTTCTCCTTTGATCTCTCTGTAAAAATGGAATAGCATCTTCTGCTTTGTGGAATGTGTTAGGCCTAAGTATTGATACGTATCTATCTTCTTGTGCCCCTACCTGTCCGGGCACCTGCAGGTGGTGTGAAAGTGTGGGCATCCAGAGGATGTTGACAAAGAAGACTGCCCTTTGGTCCATTAGTCTGGGCATGTGACTCACAGCCCACCTTGTCTTGTCTGGACGGACATCTATGCAGGAAAGATCTCCCTCTGTGTGAGCCTGTGCCCACACTGCCCCCGTGACAAAGCTCTCTTGGACCTCAGCATTGGAAGTAGCAAGACCTCCCAAGCAATATTTTCCAGTATTTACTTTTGTGACCAGACTCCAGCTCAGTTACTAGCAGTTAAACAGCATCGAATGAAACCCCTATCTCTTTCCTGTTTTCCTCTCCCTACAGCATGGATTTCAGGACATTGGGTGCTAGAAGACAATCATCTTCATCTTGCTCTCCTTGGCCCTGTTCTATCTCTCCAAATCTACTGTATATTCCCTGAGCTGCAAGGCAGTGTGTTCGGATCTATCCTTGGAGTTGAACTCGCTTCCCATGCTAACTCTTGCTGGCCCTTCCGATGTGTGCACAGGTAGCTCTGAGTCAATTCCATGGCTTCTCACGAGGCCCACACCACTTCCTGTGAGTGCTGCACCCCCAGGCCCCTGATTAAATAGTATTTAAAACTGGAGCCTGGCTGGGCATGGGTGGCTCATGCCTGTCATCCTAGCTACTCAGGAGGCTGAGATCTGAGGGTCACCGTTCAAAGCCAGCCTGGGCAGGAAAGTCTGTGAGACTCTTATCTCCAATAAACCACTCAGAAAACTGGTAGTGGCACTGTAGCTCAAGTAGGAGAGAGCTCACCTTGAGCTCCAGAGCTCAGGGCCAGCACCAGGCCCAGAGTTCAAACCCCACGACCAATAATTATATAGCTGTATATAGCAGCTTCCAAGTTTGATAATGTATCATTTCACATCTTTCATAATTAAAAGTAGCACAATATAGTTGTCTTCTTTTTTGTAAAACTTTTTATCCTTATGCCCATTTATCAGACCCCCATACACTTTCAGATTTTAGTTCTAGAAACTAAATGATAGCGCCACAACCTATAGACCTGCTTCCCATTGGCCGATACCCAGCCCTGCACACCCTTTCTCATATGAAAATTTGTGGGACATCAAGTTGCTGACCTTAAGCCTCCTTCCAAATATAACATTTCCTTCTGGCCACTGGATTGTGAAATTATAACTCAGCTATGCACATCTGGGACCGAAAAAAAGTCACCTTGTATAACTTTGGAGGCATGACAACATTGTTATTATGTGTGAAGCATGGTATAATTTAGACAGAGGGAAGGGCTGCTGACAATAACACAACATAAGGATCAGAGAGATTTTTGCCTTAGTCAGTCAAATAAAACATAGATTGGTCTTGTAAAGAACCTTTTTTAAAAAAAAACATTAAAAAAAACTGAGGGGGCTGGGAAGGTGGCTCAGTGGTAGAGCGCTTGCCTTGTATGCACGAGGCCCTGGGTTCGATTCCCCAGCACCACATAAGCAAAAAGAAAAAAAAGCCAGAAGTGGTGCTGTGGCTCAAGTGGTAGAGCACTAGCCTTGAGCTGAAGAGCTAAGGGACAGCGCCCAGGCCCAGAGTTCAGGCCCCACGACTGGACCCAAAAAAAAACAAAAACTGAGGCCTTGAATTGGCCTGGCACAAGAGTTTACCCAACTGTGAAACTAGGTATCTATTTGTGATACATTTATATATGTGTGTGCGTGTATACATACACATTCATGTATGTCTATGTCTATGTATATATATTCATATATATAAGTTCATATGTATATATACACATATATATGTATATGGAGAGAGAAAGAGAGAGAGAAGCTGCTTTAATGATTCCTCAAAGTATTGATGCCATCCAATTAAGCCAAAGCAATTTTATCTTAATTTCAACTAGGTGCTTCACAAATATTTAAGCTGATGACAAACTCGAGATATAAAACCTTGCGAGTACTTCCTGGGTAGTCATGGAAGGGAAGATTGTCAGTGAAATTACGAGGTTAATTTTATCCAAAGTGAGGTGCATTCAAAAATAGAAATGATCATGTGACTTTACCCTGATATAGAGCTCTCAGACTCTGAGCTGAGCCATAGAGGCACATGCTCTTCGGGGAGCATCCAGCCTGGACACCAGGCTGTATTTCATCTGAAATCAGTCATGGAAGGAAGCCTAAGCGCGATGGTACAGGAGTCACATAGGTGGGCCTAGAGCTGACATGGTGCCCGTGTGTATCTGTGTTGGAAAGATGGGGCTACTGTCCCTGGGTTCTATCTGCTGTGTAGAAGAGATATCTTTGAAGCAAGCCCAGGCCCTGCCATTTCCCTTGCTTCTTGCTGTAGTTTGGATCAGAGCCCTTTAGTGGCCCATATCGAATGCATGACCCCCAGCTCCTGGTGCTATAGGAGATGGTGGTAGAAACTGTTAAGAGGTGGGGCCTAAGGAGAGGACTTCCAGTCATTTGGAGGCGTATCTTCGGAGGGGATGTTGGGGATGTGTGTTAATCAGATCTCCACTCCCGTGAGCCTGTGAAAAGAGGACCTGAGATGAACAGCTTCAAGGAGGATAGATTTATTTAGGTGAGGAGAAGGGGAGAATGCTATCAAGGATTCAATTAATATCCTACAAAATTAAGAAGAGCAAGGAAAGGGCTGGGTTGGGAAGGATGGGTGAGAATGTGGAAAGGCGAGACACGGATCAAGATGCGTTGTATTCATAAACTGGTGTGGTAAATGGCAACTCCTCTGTACAACAATTTAAAGATTTTTTTTTTTAAATCTTATCAAAAAAAAGAGAGAGGTTTATTTAGACTCATGGAGTCAGAGGTTTTAGTCTTCAGTCATTTGGTTCCGCTGGTTTTAAGCCGGAGACAACGGAGAACATGGCGGCAACTGGAATGTGTGGGGGAGGAGCTCTGGCTAAATCCAACTGATCTGGGAATTAGTTCATAAACAGTCTTTATTTCAAACTGACACACACCAAAAAAAAGAGGTTAAGACAGGAACTAGCCAGAGGGTTTCATAGATCCAATAAAGAAATATGATTGCCTTTAAAAAAAAACCACTCCAATAAAATTTTTCATTCTTTTTTTTTTTTTGCAATGGAAAGTTATTTGAAGAACTAGGCATAATAATCATTTTTAAATTGTCTCGGTTAAATCACATAACTACTTTTCATCAAACTTGTAAGACATTTCACAAGGAGTAATTTTCCATCTTAACAAAGCATTAATGCAGGTATTTGACAAATCTGAGCCAAGTTGTGTTTCTTGTTGGATGCTATTGAATGAAAGAGAGAGGAAAGCGACCCGTGTGAAGCCATTGCTCCTATTCCACTTTGTAATGAAGCAGTATTTTAGTTTCTCAGGATCAAATATAGGAGGTGATCTCACCAGGGGGTAGCTGAATGTGGCCTGCTCTCAAAATCAGAGCAGAGCCTATCCGTAACATCTGGAAAAGGGAACATGGCCGATACCCATAGGCACCACTGTAGCTCCAAGCCTTCCTTGGAGAAAGCCTCACCATTTGTCCTTCTTTTCTTTTTCCAGTTCTGGGGCCTGGGAGCTGTTTCCTAAGCTGTTTTACTCAAGGCTAGGGCTCTACCACTTTGAACCACAGCTTCACTTCCTATTTCCTAGTGCTTGATTAGAAATAAGTGTCTCAGGGACTTTCCTGCCCCAGCTGGCTTTAAATCTTACTCCTCAGATCTCAGCCTCCTGAGTAGCTAGGATTACAGGCATGAGCCAGCTAGTGCCGGGCTTTGTCCTTCGTTTTTAAAGAAAAGACGAATTTCTTTTTTTTAAATGGAAAGTAGATCTTAAAATTCTTTCCACTACAGAAGGGTCCTTGGAAGGAATACATCAATTCCATCCCCAGGTGTTCAGAACCCATGGTCTCCTGGAAGGGTGCTATGTTGCAGGAACTTAGTCTTCAGGCCCTCCCTGAGGCCCCACAGGGTTACCTAGGTGCGCCATCATCACTTCCATGATGGTTGTTTATACATCCAGACAAATCCTCTGATACAAGGACTTAGTTTCACCCTGCATATGCGCTTTCCAGCGTGACACCTGGGGCTGCTGGCCACATGCATGGCGAGGTCAGAAAAATGTTTTGTTGGCTGTGTGTGAAGCCATCAGAAGTGACCATGAGACTTAAAGGAAAATCCAAAGTGTGTAATTCTTTAGAAAGGTCAGCAAAAGATAATACCAGGATGTGGGTACTGGAAAGGGGTAGGGAGGGACCGAGGGGAAAGAGGTAGAGGAATGAAGAGAAGACAGGGGTGAATGCAAGTCAAGAATCCAAAGGCAATCTTTGGATACTGGCTCAAGGCTTTATTGGGGGGCAGACCTGCCCGGCTGCTCCAAGCAGGAATGCGGGCAACAGCAGTGGACAGGTATGGGCAGGATTTAAACAAAATTTTAGGGGGCAGTCACATGGATCACATTACATGGACCATGGGAATTGGGAGGGGGTCAGTTTCGAGAAGGAGGTTTTAGATGGGCTATGGGAATTGGAGGGAGGGTCACATTCCAAGAAGGAGTGTAATGAGACTGTAGGGGGGGGGGAACAGTACAACATTGGGGAAATAGAAATTTAACAGATTTTTTAATAAACAGGTAATGATACAGGGCTGGGGCTTACTCATCAGGCTGACTTCTGACCTTAGAGAAAGGGTCGACATTGATCAGGATGTCTTGTATTCATAAGCTGTTAAATGGCAGCTCCTTTGGGCAGCTCCTTTCTGAGCCACCAAGAACCAATATGGCAGCACAGCTATGTTAGTTCAACCCTTTCGTTTTGTAGCTTTAGCTAGGAAAATGGAGAATGGAAAGGGAATAGGCCAGCTAGGACTGTTTATAATCAGCGAGGAGCACAGACCTTCCTGCAGGTTTGAAGGTTGTGCGAGGGACTGGATTTCTGGGTGAGCTTACGTAGGTCTTAACAAGGAAGCAGAAAATTTAAAATGTACTACAATCTCTTGGAGGCCAAGAGCAGGGTCCCTGGCCAGGCTTGGAGCAGAATGCTCAGCTTGGGGTGATGTGGACTCTTGGTTGATCCCATGTGGGAACAGCCTATCTGCAGACAAGCAGGTGAGGGTGTACCTCACCAGGTACACCTGGACCTGGGGTCATTTTGCTTTGCTTGACATTGGGGACTCTTTTTGATAACTTTCATGAAATCCCAGTAAGGCTTCCTATCTGCATTACACTAGTATGGCTCAACCTTCCTGTGGTAGAAGTGGCATTTTCAGGAAGTAGTGGTCCCATCCCACCCCCACAGGTCCCACCTCCTCAGGGACACAGCCAATGGGATAGCAGTGAGATGCAGGCTTGAGTCTCAGCCGTCTGCAGTCATCAGTAATCTGAAGGGACACGGAGTCTGACCTTCTGGAGGTGTAAGGCCAGCCCAACAGCCACATGTAATTGAGGCCAGGAGGGAGCTGCACACGCACCCCCAGGTACCTAGAGGGCGTGGCCTAGGGCTTCCCAGCAATTTGTATCAGCCTAAGTGACTGACCACAGAATCATGAGCAGATCAATCAGCTTGAAGCACTCAGCTTTGGTATTTTTAAAAATTTACACATAGATGCTAAGTGGGCTAGCCCTGGATATGTATGTAAGGGCTGTTATTAAGGACCTTTCAAATTAAAAAAAAAAAATACTTGGGAAAGCTTTTCTGGTTAAATGTTTCCTTTAACTGAAATTTCTAGCATTAAAAAAAAAGTTTGACCCTGCTTTCACTATATTTGATGTCAGTATAACTTGTGGAGGAGATGGGGAAAAACCAGTTGTTTAAGGGTACAGGTGGACCTGTTGCAACAATGAGAAGTACAAGTTGTCATGTCCAAAACGAGCTTTACAACGTCGGTGCGGGGGGGGGGGGGGGGAAGGGGGGGGAAGGAGAAGGATTGGGATTGGGGGGGAGGGGGGAGGCTGGGAAGGGATGTGAAGGGTAAACTAAAGGAGGAGGCTGCAATGCTTGGTAAGAAATGTACGCATTATCCTGCCCATGTAATTGTAACCCCTCTGTACAGTATGTTCACAAATAAAATAAAATTAAAAGCAAAAAAAAAAGTTTGAAGGAACAGGAAATGTATAATGTCCAAATATAGTAAAATATACAAAATGAACATCATATTAAATCGTTTTTGGCTCTTTATGCTAAGTTCAGTATGATCACTTGAATTGATCTTCTAGTTGACTGGCCCTAGGTTTGTTTCCATTCTAGACTGAAATCCATTTCTGCCAATTCATTCTTTTTCCCCATTAACAATTGTGTGTTTCAGTTGCACCTGTTTTATTTTAAAGCTGAATATGAAATGTCAGATATTTACCTTTGTCCCTCTGGTGATATTAATTATATTTTTAATTTAATTTTAATTGACATGGAGTAATTGCAGAAATTTAATTTCAACAGACACCAGGTAATTGTACAAAGTAATTGTACAATAGGAGAGTTCAATACTCATGTACCGTGTGTAGTGCTCAGATCAGTATAACTGGTAAATCTATCACCTCTAACATGTATTTTTTCTTTGTCTTGAGATCATTCAACATGGTCTCAGCTAGCTACAATAAAATAGTCAATTAATTGCTGTCAAGTACACTTATGCAGATGCTAGAAATTATTTCTCCTATCGGCTGCATCTGCTTACTGTTAACTGCCCCTCTTCTTCCCTCCCCCTTCCTACCCCCTTCTTCTGGCTCTTCCCACATTACAGCCACTATTCTATTATTCAGCCTTTCAGCTTCTACATAGAGAACATTTTCTGTCTGTCTTTCTCTGTCGAGCTATTCATGATATTTTTTTAAACTACCTTCTCCGATTCTCACCTTAACTCCACTGCCTGGGTTTGAAGCCTTTCTCTTTGTTGAATTTAACTTACTTTGTTGGTCTTGGCGTCTCTTCCATGTTTGGTGATTGTTGGATGCAACTGCTCTTGTGGTCTAGTTTTTTGCCCAGTTCCTGGGGCAGGGCTGGGACTGCTCAATCCGCTCCCAGTTCTGAATAAGAGCAAGTACCTCCTGGTGCTGCCTCTCTGTGGCCCCTGGGACAGAATTCCCAGTGGGTCCTGGTGCCCACCCCATGTCCCACCCCCACTGTAGAGCCCACACATCGGTGGAGCCCCTTCTTGTTCTAAAGTACAGCCAGGGTTTTAAAATAACTTCTCTGTGATTTCTATGTATTGGATATACAAAGAACTGTATGAATGCACTTAGACAGGTGCCTTCGATGTAGAAAGAGCATCTATTGATAAGATTGCTGAGTGGGCTGGAGAAATGGCAGAAGCCGTAGATGCCTGGGGGCCTGAGTCAATCCCATTACAACCAGAAGAGAAGAGGAGAGAAGAGAGGAGAAGAGAGAGGAGAGAAGAGAGAAAGGGAGAGGAGAGGAGAGGAGAGGAGAGAAGAGAGGAGAGAAGAGAGAAGAGAGAAGGGAGAGGAGAGGAGGAAAGAGAGATGCCATGCTTCTGGATGATGACAAAAGCCCACTGCTGCCAGTTCACATAGACACAGGGGGGTCCTCAGGTGCCAGGGCCCAGAAGGACATGCCAAGCAGTCCCTGCTTTGCCTGTGGTCTGCTCTGACCCCTCCCAGCCTGGCTGGCTGGCCAGTCCCACGGAAGCCCCCGTGGCTGACTCTCTACTTCAGGGCCTGTTTCCTAAACCACAGGGGCTGTGACTGGCGGGATGAGTCTTCCCCAGCTCACATCTGCACTGTAGAGTGTTGAGACCACCAACAGTCAGTGGACATGTGTGGGAGTGAATACCAGTCACCACAGGGTAGAGAGTCTCAGAGTTGGGGACTGAGGATCTTAGATGCTCAACCCAGGAGACAGGTCAGCATCCATACCACTGTTGGTGTGAGTGAGGAATTGGTCCTTGGACCACCCGACTCTGAGACTGAGTTTGGCACTGGCCAGACATATGGTTCTCACATGTGAAATCACCTTTCTTGATTCATTAGGAGTTAAATCATGTCGTGTTGACCAGAGGACCAAGACAAGGTCGGTGTTTTCAAGGCAGCCATTCTGGATGAAGCGTCAAGGTCACAGCAAAGTCAGGGAAACAAAAGGCTCAGAAGAGCTTGGCCGCTGGAATTTTAGGAGCGGCCAGCAGGGGGCGTGGGCCAGGCATGGTGAGCCTGCAGGGGCAGCTCAGGCCGTCCCGAGAGAGAGTGGCCACTGCCCACCTTTGTGCACATCCCACTAGGACTTTTCCTTTGGAGTAATAGACTCTTATGCTGACAGGCACGCAGCCACTGAAGGAGATCAATACATACTCGTTCAGGAATCTGCAAGCAGAGTATTTATGTCCCCACATCACAGCTGATTGCAGTGGGGCCTGGGGCCTGCAGCCTGGCCCACAAGACTGGCCCCAAATGTGCTTCAACACTGGCACCCAGAACAAGAAGGCTGAGAAGGGGGGAGGGGTAGGATGGGGACTAGGAAGTTGCATAGTCTGACTAGTTGCAGAGAAAATGGAGTGTGTGTGTGTGTGTGTGTGTGTGTACCTGTGTGCACTCATTTATATGCAGATATGAGGACCAATCATAAGAAAGCCTTGTTTTATTGACACAAATCCAGTTAAAACTTTCATTTGTGGGGAGGGAAGAGATAGTAAGAGAAAAACAAAGGAGAGGGTAACAATGCTCGACAAGAAATGGACTCATTACTTTACTCATGTAACTGTAACCCCTCTGTACATTATCTTTATAGGAAAATAAAGTTAAAAAAACCTTCATTTGGTTTTATCCACTATTGTTCCATTGGTTTTTTGTTTGTTTGTTTTTTGTCAGTCCCGCCTGGAGCTTGAACTCTGGACCTGGGCACTGTCCCTGAGCTTCTTTGGCTCAAGGTTAGCACTGAGCCACAGCTCCACTTCTGGCTTTTTTTCTGAGTAGTTTTTTTCTCCAATAAATTAAGTCTCATGGATTTTCTTGCTGAGGCTGGCTTGGAACCCTGGTCCTTAGATCTCAGCCTCCTGAGAGCTAGGATTACAGGCGTGAGCCACCAGCACCCGTCCTGTTCCATTGTTCTATGGTAACCAAAACCCCAGTCCTGAAACTTGTCTCCCAAAAGAGAGCTAGACAAGCCCTCTATTCTTCCTCAGGAGTAGTAGATTTCTAAATATAGGGGGAAAATATACCAGCAGGTCTCTTTTTGAGCTTTTGAAAATGAGGTATAAAACAACACAGAAGTTAAAGGGTAATTATCTTCTCACTTAACCCCAAGATTTCTGTCGAAAGCTTATATGAAGAGAAATTTTCATCTAGAACATGTTGATTTGCTACAGTTTTAAAACACCATTAATGTTCAACACATAATTCTAGATCTCCCAGACTGATGCAAGATGGATGTTAGATTTGTGTTTTTATTTTATTAATTTTTGAGACGAGTTCTGGCTTGACCTGGCTTGTCTTGAACTCCTGGATTCTAGAGATCTTCCCACCTCTGCCTCCCAAGTAGCCAGGACTCCAGGCATGTGACGGCCATGCTCATCAAGATGGGTGTTTTAGCTAAGGATGACCTTGGTGAGTTTAAGCTTATCTGTAATCCTTGCCTTGTCCAGAGAAACAAAGGCCCAGTTGAATTTACTTGTGATTTTCTGTGCCAGTTGGTTTAGCCTTGGACACATTCACTGTACAAACAGGTTATACTGATGAGAGGCAGGAGAATCAAAGCACAGCCCTTTTCCTCATTGTATCCTCAAAGCTAAACACATCCTCCAGCAAATAGTTATTTGAGCAGCAAATAGATGCTTCAGAAACATGGGCTGCATAAATAAGTATCAACAAACACTAGTGCATCATTAGAAACATGGATCTGCGAAGTAGAAGCCCTGAATTCCAGTCTCTGGTCAGTTCGAAGCAAGCTCCATGAGCTTTGCTCCTGGGTAAGGACAGTCACCTGATGCATTATCCATCCATGTCTGTGTGCAATAGAACTTGGTGATGACATGGCTTTATCACCTGACATATGCACGTCTGTCTCCTTGCTGTGTCTCATCTTTATCTCCACAGGAAGTACCCTGGTTTTGTTCACTCTTGGGTCTCGAGGCTGATATCACCACATCTCATACAACAGATGGCTGCCAAATATTTGCCGAACGAGTGAAGTAAATTAGTCTTGGTAATTGCCTCTGATTTTTGTGTGCCTTAGGTTTCATATTGGCACCTAGCTTTTAGCTGATGGTGAGGTGCAATGTTACATTAGTGAATGACAGCAAGTGAAAAAATAAATAAGCAATGGGAACAATTGCCAAGTGGACAATAGCATTTCAAATAACGCTAAGTACAAGTAGGAGAAAAACCCAACAGAAAGATCTTTTGGGTCTAGTTTTCAGGGAGCCATGCATATCAATAGTCAGGAGTCAGCTGGTTGGCCAGGTTTTCCTCACCTCCTGGTCTACATTTTGTGGAGGGCAGGCTGGCTGCTCTGTAGGAGCCACGATTCTCCCCTGCTCAGGTTGGTTCTACCTGAACCAATTCACTACTATTCCAGGATCACTTACCTGTACTTAGCTGTACCATGACTTCCTGTACCACTGCACCTGCCATAGCTGAGTGGTTCCGACCTCAGCAAAGTTGGCATGATGGAATTATGCAATTCTGGTCAAGTACTAGAAGAGAAAAGAGCATTTCATTCTGGATTTGTGAATGAAGACAGGAGATGGAGATAACCCAAGATAGATGATATCACTGTGTGCCTGACTCACACTTTCCCCAGAGCTAATGTCTCTTCTCTGCTCTGCAGAGGCATGAAACCTTACTTTCCCATCGCCAGAACCCAAGGTATAATTAGGAAAATACGTATCATGGCCAGGCATGGGTGGCTTACGTCTGTAAGACGTCTGAGGAGAGAGAAATCTGAAGACTGCAGCCAGGACAGAAAAGTCCGTAAGACATTTATCTTCAATTAACCACAAAAAGAGCAGTCGTTCAAGTGGTAGAATGCCAGCCCTGAATGAAGAAGCTCAAGGACAGTGCCCAGGCTGTATTGTGTGCAAGGATGGTTACTAGATTTATTTATAGTTAACCTCTTATCCAGGTGTTCTAAGACTCCTGGAAGAGCAAAGAATATCTAACTTCCTTTTTTTTTTTTTTTTGTACCTCTTCTATCTTAACCAAGTACTCACCACACAGCATACCAATAATGTTGGCAGCTAGAGGGCAGAGAGGTGTTTGCTACGAGGTCTCTGATGACATGCTAACCACTTACACCCTCATGTGCCCTGTGCCTGGCTTTTGTGATGGAGCATGGGAAAACTGGATGTCAAGCACTGGTCCAACCCCAGATGGATGGAGACCCTGTGTATTGGTCATCAACATCATTTTCTCTGCTTACAAATGAATATAATCGGCCAGGTGCTGATGGCTCACGCCTGTAACCTTAGCTATTCAGGAAGCTGAGATCTGCAGATTTGTGGTTCAAAGCAAGCTGGGGCAGGAAAATGCATGAGATTCTTATTGCCAATTAGCCACCAAAGTGCCAGAAATGAAGCTATGACTCTAGTGGAAGAGCACTGGCCTTGAGAAAAGAAAGCTCAGGACAGGTCCCAGGCCTTGAGTGCATGCCCTAATACCAGCACACACACACACACACACACACACACACACACACACACACACACACACACACACACACACACACACACACACACACACCGAATGTCACCAACCTATGTAGTGTAGAAGAAGAATTCACTCTCTGGAAGACTCTTCCATATTATTTAAATCCTAAATATTTACCAGTTCTCTTTTACCTGGACAACTGTTTCCTTACACTTATTTATAATAGGCTCCCACCCAGTGGTCTAATGCTTTTTGTAAATGTCACCTTGCCAAGTAACCACAGAATAATCCCTGTGTGAACAGGTAAACACATGCAGAATATATATGCCCATCTACTACCCACCAGTGCCTAATAGGATGCTATTTTGATATGCAAAATCCAGTGTGTATTATTTTATTTATTTTGGCCAGTCATGGGGCCTGAACTCTGGGCCTGGACGCTGTCCCTCAGCTCTTCAGCTCAAGGCTAGCCCTCTACCACTTGAGCCCCAGCGCCGCTTCTGGCTTTTTCTGTTTATGCGGTGCTAAGGAATCGAACCCAGGGCCTCATGCATGCAAGGCAAGCACTCTACCACTAAGCCACCTTCCTAGCCCCCCAGTGTGTATTATTTAGAGAATCCTGTTCCTCACTCCATTTTAAAAATAGTGAGGACTTTTGGACCTAGAATAGAGGAAGTTTATGTTTTTTCTTTCATAATGGGAACAAAAATAAGTATTGGTGTTCAATATACATGGAATTTCCACAGAGAAAAAATGAAACAAAGGGCTAAGAATCATTGTAATATTGTTTTACATTCAGAGATCATCAACATCTGCAAATATTATAGACACGAAACCCCAAGAAATTGAGAAGATAAAATGAAAGCTAGACATAGTTGGAAATTTCCTTCTACCTTGCAAACACATAAGTATTTGCGCAATCATTGATTTTTCTGCTGCTTCTGATTTATTCAACAATGTTCCGGATCCCTATTTGATTACTCTTAGACGTACATCTTGGCAATACTTATCACAAGATATTTCGTAGGGTCCGACAGATGAAAATTTTAGCTTTCTGTTTTTATTCACGTAAGCAAAAACACTAAGATGCCTACTAATTCAAAAACTGTACATTTTAGCTGGGTGCCAGTGGCTCATACCTGTAATCTTAGCTACTCAGGAGGGTGAGATCTGAGATTGAGGTTCAAAGCCATCCAGGGCAGTAGTAAAGCCAGTAAGACTCTTATCTCCAATTAACTAACCCCCCCCCCCCCCGCAAAATCCAGAAGTGGAGCTGTGTCTCAAGTGGTAGAGCATTACCATTGTGCACAGAATTCAAGGCCCAGCATTCAACCCCAGGATTGCCAGCAAAAAACATTTGTACATTTTAGCTTGCTTTGGTTTCTGGTTATTGACAAAAACAGGAGGGTTGATTGTGCAGCTGCCCTTCCCTCTGCACGGGGCTGCTGTGTTGGGGAGTAGGGGGGGTCTGACTTGGGCAGTTGAAGATTTCAGGGAGTGGATTTGATGGTGGATGCTTCTCCTGTCTCTAATGTTTCTAAGCTAAACCTTCCTGCTGAAACAAAATGGAAAAGACCACATTTGGGGAGAGTAAAGTACCATGGAAGCATTAAAAATCTGACTAGGTAGTGTGGAGAAATTCAAGACCACTTGTTGGATGGAAACAGAAAGGTTGGGTGTCAGAGTCCCACTGACCAGAGGAGTCTGTTGACCACAGACCAAGGGCAAAGAGATCTAGGATGGAGGTAGACAGGCTAAGGCCCACCCATGGCAAGAGATCTGGTGAAAGACTCAAAGCCATGTCCACAGTGTACCCTGGGAACTCATGGAGAGTAAGGAAGGCAAGCAGAGGAGAGGAGGCTTCTGGCATACTGTGGCCACAGGCTGTCAGCTAGGGTTTGCTCCCTTTGTGCAGACTGGAATCTCATGAGCTCTGAGAAGTATTTCCGGAATAACTAACACTGATCATATATCAGCCATCTCAGAAAGTCATCAAAGAACAAACACCCCAACTTGTTTATGAGACTAGCATAACCTGGATATGAAAACCAGATGTCATAGCAAGAGAGGAAGATTACAGACTAATCTCTCTTATGAATGCAGAAATGCTAAACAAAGTATTAGCAAATTGAAGTCAGTAATGGAAAGAAAAACATGTCATTACCACGCTGGATGTGTTCTAAGAATAGGTTTGGCGTTAGAAATTCAATGAATATAAGTCACCACATTAACACATTAAATGAGAACAATAATAAGATCATCACAGCAGATCTCAGAGTGGACGGGAACTTCCTCAGAGATAAAGGATGGCCACAAAACATGGCTTGCATCACAATCAGTGGCGAGAAGGTCAGAATTCACCTGAGAAATGAAAACACAACCAGGTGTCAGCTAACATCATCTATATCCAGCTTTGTATTAGAGGCCCCAGCCTGTGCAGGAAGTAATAGAGTTATAAAGATCTTAAAGGAAAGAAAATATAGTTACTATTATTCACGGATTATTGTGCACATGGTAAAACCATGACTCATAGGTGTATTATTAGAATTAATACAGGAGCTTTTCATTATATACATAATAAGTACACTACAGTGGCACTTCTCTATTTCAGAAAAAAATAAACACTTGAAAAGTATGCCACTAAAAGTAACATTATTAAAAAAAATGTCTTTCCTAAAGCTTGCTTGCTGGCCTGCCTGCTTGCTTTCCTTCCTTCCTTCTTTCTAGTGCCATGGATCAAATCCAGAGCCTGATGTTTACTAGGCTCCAAGCTGTACCACCGAGCTACACACGACCCAAATTGCAGATCCTCTCTTTGTGACAATTTCAGTACATTTAGATCTCCAAAAGGTGCCTGGGTTGGCATCACACTGGTGTGGGAGGTCAGTGGATATAAGGGGAAAGACAGAATCCAAGGACCTCGGCTTTTTTCACTGAGGTTCTTTCTCCATCCCTCTGCAATCATGCCAGTTTTTTGGCTCTACCTTTCTGGTTTGCCATGCCATCAAAGGCTGTGAATTATTCCATGTAGATTCTCTACCCGCGTACCACTGGGCTTGCTGTCTGAACCCCATTTAGCCTTAGACTAAAAGACCTGTAAACAGGGACTTTCTTATATAGCTCCCCACTCTTCCTCCCCAAAGCACAGGCTCCCTGTCAGAGCTCATGAGCTCTGTTCACATCACATTCCTCTGACAGCTCCTTCTTGATTCTGGGCACAGCCAGATGTTACAGCTGTTGCCTGCAGAAAGCAGCCATCATTCAATGGGGTTTTAGCCTGTGATTATCAGAGGTAGGAACATTAACACCTAAATGCAAAAGGGAATGCCTTTAGAAAGGGCTATTAGGGATAACTCCACAACCTGGAGAGAGAAAGGTTTCTAAACAAGACTTAGTAAACATCACACACACACACACACACACACACACACACACACAATTGCTAAATTTGACACATCAAAATTAAAAACTTTATTCTTCTAAGTACACCATAATACGAATGAGAAGATAAGTCTGATTGTAGGAAAAGCTATTTGAAAAAGAACTCACACTGAGGATATAAAAAGGACTTCTACACGTCAGTGAGCAAAACCCAATGACGAAGAGAAAATGAGCCATAATGTTTGAATGAGTACATTGCAAAGAGGATTCTAAGACCAGTAAGTGTGACCATGCATTCTACCTTATCAGCAACCACAAATTACCAAATGGGATCATATAAGGACATAGCTATCTTCCATCACACCAATGGCATTCAAAAGGTGACATGATCCAATGTGAATAAGGATGTAGTGCATCAGGAACTTTCCTCAAGTGCTGAAGGAATTATATTGTTATATATTATATGGGAGTGATCATTGTAGCAGTGTAGCACTGTCTAGTTAAGTTTTGAAGACACACCTTTTTGCCGATCAATTCTTCTCCTAGGAATATACCTCAAAAGTTCTACGTATTTATGTGTCTAAAGATATCACAAGCATGCCTGGTCCATGGAGTGTTATTTGTAATAGCCCCAAATCAGAAGCAACCAAATTGTCCACTGATAATAGAATGGATGAATATGCTGCAGTACATATATTCAATGGAATTATATTTGTTAATGAAGATAAATGAATACTAGACAGACACAAGGCTAAATTTTATCATGTTTGGGGGTGGGAAGAAGAGAGAATTCCTCAAACAATAGATATGGTGTTTTTCAACTTACATAAAACTCAGAAACAAGCAAAGCTAAACTATACATTCAAAAAGGCACATACATGTTGTAAAACTGTAAGAAGAGAAAAGCAACATATAATACGAAAACCAAACAAAGCAAAACAACAGACACCCTTTGTCTATTTTAATTTTGTTAAACTTATCTTTAAGTAGTTGTATGAAGGGGTTTCACATCAGAAACATATTGCTTTTCTTCGTGTGTGTGTGTGTGTGTGTGTGTGTGTGTGTGTGTGTGTGTGTGTGTGTGTGTGTGTGTGTGTGTGTGTGTGTGTGTGTGTGTGTGTGTGTGTGTGTGCTGGTCCTAGGGCTTGAATCTGCACCTAGACACTGTCCCTAAGCTTTTGTATTCAAGGCACTCTACCCCTTGAACCACACTGTTACTTCCAGCTTTTTCTGAGTAGTTTATTGGAGACAAGAGTCTCATGGACTTTCCTGCCCAGGCTGGCTTTTAACTGTGTTCCTCAGATCTCAGCCTCTATATTTTAGAGTAAATCTGTCTTTCTTTTTCTAGATGTTGATCACAGGGCTTAGCTTTATCTCTACTGGTTACATTGCTTATAAAAATCTACTGAACATACCTGTGAATATGAGCATAAAAATAATATGAGAGATAACTATATTTCTGTGTTTAAATCAACAAAAGCAAAACTATACGTATTTTAGTGTAAAAATGATGGCACAAGAAAAGTACTTTTAGACTGTTCATTCTTGTCTTCTCTTCCACAGAATCTAAAAAGCTACAAGTGAACATTAGACATAGTCTGATGTCAAATAGATATATAAAGAGAGATGTAATCTAAAAAGGTACAAGTGAACATTAGATGTAGTCTGATGGCAAACAGATATAGATAGATGTCCAGGACTGAAGCTTTTAAAAGAAAGCCTCCTCTTCCTCTTCGTCCTCCTCCTCTTCTTTCCTCCTCCTCCTCCTCTTCCTCCTCCCACTTCTTTTTCTTCTTTGAACTCAGGGCCTAGGTACTATCCCTGATCTCTTTCACTCAAGGTTAACACTCTGCCACTTGAGCCACAGCTCCACTTCCAGATTTTTCTGAGTAGATTATTGGAGATAAGAGTCTTGCGGATTTTCCTGGACTGGCTTGAACTGTGATCCTTAGAGCTCAGCCTCCTGAGTAGTAAGGATTACAAAAATAAGCTACTGGCACCTGGTTGACCTCTTCTTTCTTTAAAGAAAATGTTGAAGCTTAGTAGAAAGATGTTTTTTTCTCTCCTTCAAACTTTCCCTATTTCTCCAGCCACAAATGCACCCCTTGAGTAAGGATTCAGGAGATTAGGATGGCAAAATGGGAAGGTGTTCCCTGACGACAGGGCTGAGCTACCTCTGTGCTTCCTGTTGAGTCTGGTGGAGAAACAGTGTTGTATGAGGTTTTTGGCTATTGAGTTTTTCTGTGAAAAACAGCTGGACCCTAGGATGGAGAAGACAAATTCTAGCTGAAGCTGTGTGATTTCATATTGCAGATTTCATGTTAAAACAGCACAGCACTCGACCTTGATAGTTCTTGTGTTACTTAAAAAAAATCCATTGATTGGCTGCTTCAGAAGCTCTCTAAAGTTCTCCCAGTTGAAGAGTTTCTGATTGCATAACACAGTTCACTTTTCTACCTTCCCCATGAAGAAAGCCAGGCAGATCCTTAAGAGATTTAGTGAAAACCAATTCAGGAGCTATGCTGACTAAACTTCTATTATCCTCATTCCTTGAACTATTTAAACCTACAGTAATAAAAACCAACTATGATCCAGAGACCTCTGGAACAATACTCTTCACCTTTCTAAAATCATTTATTTAAGGAGAATAAGATATTTTAATTGCTATTGAGCGAAATTCTTACAGAGCCCCAAAGTATTCTCATGGTAATCAGGCATTTTAGAAACTATTAACTTGTATGATTTATACCCTAGAGTATCTTAGGACTTTGAAATATCGTAGGACATTGGTGTTATTGGATGTGTAATCTTTATTCCTCCTTTGTCTGGCCAGCCATGAAACTTGGGGAATCACCAAGTTTCATTCTTGAGCCATTCTTCTTGTTCTGCATGATTTCGAAGAGCAATGTCATCAGGGCCCTAGGACTTGAATAATCTCTTCTGTACAAATTACTCTTTCAATCTTCTTATTGTTTTTTGGGGGAGGGGGTTGGTTGTAGGGCTTGAACTCAGGGCCTGGGTGCTGAGCCTTTTTGTGCTCAAGGCTAGTGCTATACCACTTGAGCCACAGCACCATTTCTGGTTTGTGAGTGGTTGATTGGAGATAAGAGTCTCACAGGTACTTTTCTGCCCAAGCTGGCTTCAGACTATGATCCTCACATCTCAGCCTCCTGAGTAGCTAGGATTACAGGCATTAGCCACTAGCACCCAGCTTCAATTTTTCTTTTTCTTTCTTTCTTTCTTTCTTTCTTTCTTTCTTTCTTTCTTTCTTTCTTTCTTTCTTTCTTTCTTTCTTTCTTTCTTTCTTTCTTTCTTTTTGTCAGTCATGGGGCCTGAACTCTGGGCCTGGGCACTGTCCCTCAGCTCTTCAACTCAAAGCTAGTGCTCTACCACTTGAGCCATAGCACTACTTCTGGCATTTTCTGCTTATGTGGTACTGAGGAATCAAACCCAGGGCCTCATGCATGCAAGGCAAGCACTCTACCACTGAGCCACCTTCCCAGCCCTCATTCTTTCTTTCTTTTGGGGGGGGGGGGCGGGGTCCGGTCGTTGGGCCTGAACTCTGGACCTGAGCGCTGTCCCTCAGCTCTTCAGCTCAAGGCTAGCACTCCAGCGTTTGAGCCACAGCACCACTTCTGGCTTTTTTCTTTTTGCTTATGTGGTGCTGAGGAATTGAACCCAGGGCCTCACGCATGCAAAGCAAGCGCTCTACCACTGAGCCACCTTCCCAGCCCTCAATCTTTCTTTAAAAAAAAAAATCCGATTTCCTTATGTCCTGAGTTCTGAATCCATGTCACTAACAACCTGCTGAGATTTTTGGCATTTCAAAGTCTACATGCTTCAAATTCAATGTCTCCCACAAATCTTTGGCTTCCATATTTTAGTGGTCAGCACTATCAATTGTCAGAAGAGAACCATCATGGTCCAAACTGTTTGGCACCTAGGCGGCCATGTTTGCTTAGAGACTATCCAAGAGGATCAGCTCACAAAGAGCCAGTGTGTAAGTGAAACTTATTGAAAGTGTTCGTGGTTAATTCTGGAAAACCAAGTCCTCTTGTCAGATCTGGTGAGCAGGGGTAAGGAGATTAAATAGCCCTGGTCAGGTCAATGGTTGAAGGAAATGACCAGAAGAGAGCTCAAGAGGGGAGTGAAGGAAGAAGGCTGGAGAGTCTGCAGCTACTATGGCCAGCAGCGCAGTGAACACCCCACACAGCTTCTCCTCTCTGAATATGCCATTGTTCCTTGTCCCTCCCCATTTTCCTGCATGTGGCATAGTCTTCTTGAAATGTTCACATTGTGTCTTCTGCACAGTTCTTATCATGGAAGACTCGACAGAAAGTCTCTTCCTTCAGTGAACCCTTCCCTAAATAGTTACTTTCTTCACTGCTCTTTATCTGCAGTCTTCACATTTTCAATTCTCCTTTAAGTCTTTTTTTTAATTTAAGCTTTATCTTAATAAAAGCAATACATAAAAATAGTTGGATGTTCAGGAGTATTTTCTGCTTCCCACAAATAGCACAATGGATTAGTCAGATTAACTCTCCAGTTGAAAATAATGGAAACGTCATATGACATAATAAAAAATAACCTTAAAGGTATCAAAACTATGAAGACAGGAGAAATTCTGAATGATTGCATGCAAGTCAATATGAGATTTATAAGCCACCAGGAGGAGACACCATAAGTGAACCATCACAGCTTTATAGAGAGACCAGCATAGCCTCGTATGATATAAGCAGGGTCTTCACATGGCATGATCTGGCTGAGACCCCTCCTCCTCCCCTCCCAGGCAAGGGGGGGCCATCTACCAGCACAGGCCCTCCCAAATTTTTCACTACCAGAGCCAACCTAAACTTCTTTTCTTTCCTTCTTCCTACCTTCCTTCCTTCCTTCCTTCTTTCCTTCCTTCCTTCCTTCCTTCCTTCCTTCCTTCCTCCCTTCCTTCCTCCCTCCCTTCTTCCCTCCCTCCCTTCCTCCCTCCCTCCCTTTCTTCCTTCCTTCCTTCCTTCCTTCCTTCCTTCCTTCCTTCCTTCCTTCCTTCCTCTCTTCCTTCCTCCCTCCCTCCCTCCCTTCCTTTCTTTCTTTCTCCCCCTCCCTCCAGTTGTAGGGCTTAAACTCAGGGCCTGGGTGCTTTTTTGATCAAGACTAGTGCTCTGCCACGTTGAACCACAACACCACTTCTGGTTTTCTGGTGGCTCATTGTAGATAAGAACTTTCCTATGGGGATTGGCTTCAAACCACCATCCTCAGACCTCAGCCTCCTGAATAGATACAATTACAGACGTAAGCCTGTAATGAATATTTTTCTTTCTGACTTACAGTGTCTGGTCTTACATCTTCACCAACAAAAAGACACAAAAACAGATAGAAGAAATAGTAGATGGGTTGAATAAGGATACTCATAAGAAGTATTCAATTAATCCAAAAGAAGCCAGAAAGGAACAACCGAGAGGAAAATTTAGAAAACAAATAGAAAAATAAAATGATAAATCTAAACCAAACTATATCAACACCCTGTTACACGTAGATATTCAGAGCTTAGCATTATAATATATTATGATTGTGCAGCCTTTCATTTTGCTCTTCCTAAAATTAATTGCCTTATTTTTCCTATTTGATTAGTTTTTTTCATAACCAAATACAATTTACCTCCATAACTTACAATATGCTCCCACTACAATTCTCTGCTAGGGTAATCACATCAGTTAATCTGTCCATTGCAATTTCTAATTAGTTTATATTTTCATAGAAAACATCTCTCCAACTTCTTGTCCTCTACCACACAGAGACACTCTGTTACTACAATATTTTTAGCCTTTCGTTACATGCAAACATGTATATGCACCATCCACACACAGGAAGGCATACACATTCTCTTCCAGAAAAAGTAAGATACCTTCACTGATTGGTAAGAGGGCAGAGGGAAGGGGCAGACACAGCCCAGGTGATGTCTTCTTTTCCTCTTTGAGTGACTGAGAAGACAAGAATTCTTGTCTTCTGTCTACTTTCGAGGTAGAGGCTCTCAGGAAGAGGCCTATCCAAGGCCAGGGTGCCCAAACCAGGACACTTTATGGGCCAGTACCAGGAACCCCACTTTCCTGCTCACTAACAAAAGTTATGTTATAATGAACATTTTGGTCTCCTAGAATATTACAAAATCAGAGGCGCCATCTCACAGAGCTAATGTGCATCTGCTAATGTGACTTAAACCATGGGATGTTAAAAGAAAACTGTGTTAGACAACAGAAGAAGAGGGTATTAGTTAACTTATGCAAGCTCACTTTCTCAGGTTCTTGAAGTAAAACTAATCGCTTTCATAATCCTCTGTTTATTGCTTTTGTTTTGGTTTCTTTATTCTGCTCTTCAAAAGGTTTTAAAGTTGCATGTAATACATTCTTAACAATCTCTCCTACTGCTTCCATTGTGTTCCATAGTTTTGGTTGGTTTGTTTGATTTGCTCTTTAGTAGTCAGACTTTCAGAATTTCTTGTTGTTCAGAATGCAAAGAATTCATCTATAGTTCTTATTTTCCCACACTAACATCTGGATTTAATTGTGTCCACCAAAGACACTCTAGTGAAGTCATGTCCATACCTCATAATGAAACTTTATTTGGAAATAGGGTCTTTGCAGATTTAAGATTCAAGTTAAGAGGAGGTCCTCATGTGGGCCCTAATCCAAGATGACTTTTTAAAGGGGTGGGGAAGGAATTTGGAGACATACACACATGGAGGAAAGACAGTGGAAAGATGGCAGTGTGAGTGTAGTGTTTGAGATTGGAGGGGCCCATCCCCAAGCTGAGAAGCACTAAGTACTGTGGAGAATCACCAAAAGCTAGGAAAGATAAGGAAGGGTTATCTCCTACAGCTGTCCAGTTGACACTTTCTGACTCACAGCCCCAAGGAGACCACATAGCTATGTCATTTCAAGGAATCTCTTCTGACACCTAACCTTTAGTGCAATATTTAAAAATAGCATTTTTGCAGCCAGCCGCCAGTGGCTCATGCCTGTAATGCTAGCTACTCAGGAGGCTGAGATCTGAGGATCGTGGTTCAAAGCCAGCCCAGGCAGAAAAAGTCCCCTGAGACTCTTAGTTTCAATGAACCACTCAAAAAGCCAGAAGTGGCACTGTGGCTTAACCGACTAACAAACAAAAGCATACTGCTTCCTTATTTGATAAACTTTCATCTGATCTATCCATACCTTAAAAATGATTACTTTGGTTGATTCCACCCATTTGTGTGTTGTTCTATGTTGTCTCTTTATTTCTTTTTTTTTTTTTTGGGTCCGGTCGTGGGGCCTGAACTCTGGGCCTGGGCGCTGTCCCTCAGCTCTTCAGCTCAAGGCTAGCGCTCTACCACTTGAGCCACAGCGCCACTTCCGGCTTTTTTCTTTTTGCTTATGTGGTGCTGGGGAATCGAATCCAGGGCCTCAGGCATGCAAGGCAAGCGCTCTACCACTGAGCCACCTTCCCAGCCCTGTTGTCTCTTTATTTCAAACACCATTCTTTCTCCTAAAAGATAAATTCTTTGAAATGTGATTCACCACAATCATCTGCTGTCTATCCATCTCTTTCTCATACCTTTCCTCTTTTCATTATTTTTCTCTTTCCATCTTTTTTTCCCCAATCCTGGAGCTTGAACTCAGGGCCTGAGCATTGTCCCTGAGCTTTTTTTTTGCTCAAAGCTAGCACTCTACCACTTGAGCAACACTTCCATGTGTATATGGTACTGAGGAATGGAACCCAGGGTTTCATACATACTAGGCAAGCATTCTACTACTAAGCACATTCCCAACCATCTTTTCATCTTTCTTTCTGTCTTAATTTTGGCCTCCCTGGCTTCAAGTTTTGTGGCAGGCCAATGATCAGAGGGAAAAGACAAAGTGAAAAGGATTAAAGTAGATTCCAGTCAAACAAAACTTCTCCATGGTTAGAAATGTTGATTAGAGATCAAAGCAGTAACTCCAGAGTTAATGGGTTTTCTGTATTAACTTCCTCATTCTTTATCCTCCTCCGAAACCCGTTGTTCATATGGCACTTATTAAAGTCTGTTTTGCTCTACTGTGATTTGTGTGCGTATCCCTGCTTGCTGAGGTCTTCCCTAGCGAGAAGGCTTGTGAAGCAAACAGCAAGGGTTGTGTCCTGCCTCTGGGTGCCTTCAATGCTCAGGCACAGGCAGTTTGGCCATGTTTGAACATAAGTCAGGTCAGGTTCTCCAGGACACTGTAGTCCTTGAATTTGGTGTTATGTGAAAGACTGAGGGGCAGGACTTCCACTCTATGAATTGAGAGAGAGTAAGTGCTCTAAGCCATAGCTCATCTCCAAGCCAGAGGAAGCTGGGTGGGGAGATGTGGGAGAACGGAAAGTCAACCAACCTACAGAAGTTTTCAGAGCGTAACACTCTAATATTTCTTCCTTCTGCCCCTGGTATCCCCGTGCTGACCCTTAAGGTCTAACTACGAGAGGAAGCACAGCGGGGCAACATCTGGGGCGAGGAATCAGCGCAGTGTGATTCTGCAGCTGGCCAGTGAGAACCTGGGCTGCGCACTTTGAAGGCAGTGTTATCGTGAGAAGAGATAGGAAGGAGAATTGTTTTGAATCAGATCTTTGGTGAATCAGATGTATGGTGCTGTATAAACCAGTCTTCAGTGAGGCACATCTAATACATCCATTTCTGTCACTTCCCTGGAGTAGGGAGCAGGCATTCCGGTGACTCAGTGTACCTTTTTGCCTCTCATCTGGCCTTCACGTCCTGCAAGAGTGTAAGCTACAAAGCTAGGAATGCTATCCTAGCTCAGTACTCTGCACCTAGCACTGTGATTCCTTTGAAGATCTTCGTGCCAATGACTAGACTTTGTCTAAAATTCCTCACAAGTCCACACAAAGCAAATGAAGTCATTTGGAACCAATCTTTTGCTTACTTGAACATAAGAAGTAAAGAAGGAGCCCAGTGCCAGCGATTCACTCCTGTAATTCTCACCACTCAGGAGGCTGAGATCTGAGGATGAATGCTGTTCAAATTCAGCCTGGGTGCAAAAGTCCATGACACTTTTATCTCCAATGAACTTAAGTAAGAGCCAGAAGTGGCACTGTGGCTCATGTGGTAGAATGCTGGTCTTGAGCAGAAAAGCTTCAGGGACAGCACCTATGCCCCGAGTTCAAACTTCAGGACTGGCACAAAAAAATAAAGAAATAAATTAAATAAATAAAATAAAATATACAAAAGAAACAAACCAAGTGCCGATCATGCACTTCCCTGAGACTATATGCACGTTCCTGGATTCTATAACTGTCAGCTCAGGTTCCAGTTAACTGGTCCGGGTGTCAGCAGTGATGTAGTGCTTCCACAAGCCCATTCTAGGCTGGAGGTGTCTCCCTCAGGAGCCATCAGGGTGGCTGCACACGGAGTTCCCCTGCCCACTTTCCTGATACGTGACTGGGGAGTCCCTCCTGTGGTAGGCAGAGGCCTGGCTGGTCGGCAGCACACACCCTGCCTTGAGGGCTGACAGTGAAGCTTCATCCTCAGGATGTGGTCCTGGGATGCTGATCCCATCTCCAGGCTGATGCCCTCTAACTCCCCGGCTTTCCTGTGACAGCACACCCTCAACCAGGCACCAATGTTCTCCAGGCTGTAATTCCCACCCCATCACTTCTATTTTTTTTTCGGGTGCCAGTCCTAGGGCTCAAATTCAGGGCCTGGGTGCTGTCTTTAAGCTTTTGTGCTCATGGATAGTACTCTACCATTTGAGTCACACTCAAAAGCTCCACTTCTGGTTTGCTGGTTGTTAATAAGAGATAAGAGTTTCACAGACTTTCCTGCCTAGGCTGGCTCTGAACCATGATCCTTAGATCTCAGCCCTCTGAGTAGCTAGGATGATAGGTGTGAGCCCAGAGCCCAGCCCTGCCCTTTTTCTTGGGAACCTAACCTAAGACATTAATCACTCTCTCACTGACACAGCCATAAGCTTGGTAGGAATCGCAGGCACCTGCATTTACTAAAACCTTCACCTTGGTGAGGATTTGTCCATTCCAAGATTTCCCATTGTTGCCAGGCGCCTGTAATCCTAGCTACTCAGGAGTCTGAGATCTGAGGATCACGGTTCAAAGCTAGCCCGGACAGGAAAGTCTGTGAGACACTTATCTCCAATAAAGCACTGTGGCTCAAGTGGTAGAGTGTTAGCCTTGAGCTGAAGAGCTGAGGGACAGCGCCCAAGCCCAGAGTTCAAGCCCTATGACTGGACAGCCCCCCCCCCCCCAAAAAAAAAAGATTTCCCATTGTCTCATGCTCCTTGCCAGCCATGTTCTCAGGGAAGCAAGTCTGATTATCTGGTTTGGCCTATGGGGGTGGGGAAGATCTGCTCTGTGATCAGTGGACTCTCTCAATGAACACATCCTCGTGTATATGGGGTGCCACCATCTCTACCTTAACTTCCTCATGTTGAATAAATGAAGGGGCATCTGAGAGCACAGTCTAACTGGAATATACTCTTTTAGTTCACTGCTGCATTTCATACAATTCATGAGCATTCTAATGGGGATATAGCAGAATCCTTTCAGGAATAAACATGGCTCCAATTATATGTTTGTTTTATCATGTTGAAAAGATAAAGGTAAGGATACTTTTCTACTTAGTAGAGCATGTGTGTGCATGTGTGTGTGTGCACATATGTGCGTGTGTGCGTGTGTGGGGGGCTATGGAACTCAGGGACTTATACATGCTAGGAAAGTCATCTACCACTGAGTTACAATCCCAGTCCACAATTATATTTTAGTTCCTAACTTCTTTCCCTTGGAATTCTGTGTCATTCGTCTTAGCCAGTGATTGACATGGGTTTTAGAAATGGTAATTTTAACAACAGCTTAACTATATCAACTGTTAATCATAATCAGCAAAGGAAATATGCTGCAGATTTGAATAAAAATCGAAGAACAAACATGAGTCACTTTTGCCTAATTTATCTTGTATTATACATGCCATCGTTCACCCAAATGATTAAAAATTCACTAAATTATCCAAGTTATCAGAAATAGTGATATTATGGATAGTTATACATTGACATATAAAAGCATATATGACCAAACACTTAGGCAAATTCTCTATATCTTTGAGTAAGAGTTGAATCGTCAGTTTTTCTACCAATGGTACAAAAGAAAGAGGCAACTTAATGATACAGTGGGATTCTGGGATTATTTCCAGTTTCTTTTCTTTCTTTTGCCAGTGTACTTGCTCTTAGGCAAACAAGGTTGGATCATTTGTTGCTTTCAGAAGAAGACAGTAATGAAAGCAGAAGTGGAAATGTACATATAGTTCTCTGAACTTAGTCACATGCACACATAATTGAGTGATCTCTATAATGACACCAAAGAATGGGTGGCAATGCTGTTACTGAGGTTTTGAATACCTAGATTAGCTTCATTCAAAGGTCTCAAGTTGCTTTCTAAATAGCAAGTCAACCGCTAGTGTGTCAGACATTTATTCGTATCTGTCTTTTCTTTAAATCCAATAGTGTGTCTGAGCTTAGTTTCTTTCTTTCTTTCTTTCTTTTTGTCGGTCATGGGGCTTGAACTCTGGGCTTGGGTGCTGTCCTTGCGCTCTTCAGCTCAAGGCGAGCACTCTACCGCTTGAGCCACAGCACCACTTCCGGTTTCCTAGTGGTTTATTGGAGATAAGAGTCTCATGGACTTTCCTGCCTGGGCTGGCTTTGAACTGCGATCCTCAGATCTCAGCTTCCTGAGTAGCTAGGATTACAGGCGTGAGCCTCCAGCGCCTGGCTTTGAGCTCAGTTTCTGATATTGTGCTAAGATAAAAATGAAACAGGGGCTGGGAATGTGGCTTACTGGCAGAGTGCTTGCCTACCATGCATGAAGCCCTGGGTTTGATTCCTCAGTACCACATAAACAGAAAAAGCAGGAAGTGGTGCTGTGGCTCAAATGGTGGAGTGCTAGCCTTGCCAAAAGAAGCTCAGGGATAGTGCTTGGGCCCTGAGTTCAAGCCCCAGGATTGGGGGAGGGGGGAGGAGAGAAGACTTGGAAGCAAAGCCCAAGTTATCGGGTATACTTCTGTATGAAATTTGCAGTTCAGAATGACCATGCTCACCACCTCCACAAGGGATTTATAACTCAAGTACCCAAAGAGCTCCTGCCACCATTGTTTATCACCTGCTCTTTCCAGTGAGTTGGAAGAAGATAAAAAATAAAAATAAAATCCCAAACGTCCACAAAATTTGGGACAAAGAGGCCAGCATGAGCAACTTCTACATTAATCCGCTAAGAGTGAAACCATCTAGTCTTAAGGCAACAGAGTCAGGGTGCAGCTCTGAGCTGCATTTGTGCAGGGGAGCAATTACAAGGAGCTTTGTATTTCCTTCCTGTTAGTTATCTCATGAATAAATAAGCCCTTTCTGCCTGGCACTGATACCTTTAGACACTCTGATTTAGCACATTCCTTTACTACCCTAACCAGATTTTTGAAGTCTAGGGCCCAGTTACAAATAAATAATTTTTCACTCCTTTGAGTTGACCTGGAATTCAGTGAAACAGGGGAAAAAAACAGAAGCAAGATACTAAAATAAAAGTGAGAAAAGAGTGAGGGCAAATGATCCATCAGTAGACAATAAAAAAATGTAAAGTAAGTAGATGGAAATAAGTATTTGAATACTATCTGGTATGATGATTAGTTAATTGTTTAGTTAGGTGCATATAACTGTCCCTCAGTGGAACTCAAAAGATGGTTTTCAAGACTTGTATATTGCAATGGTACATTGTAGTGTCTCTTCAACAGAATTGTCAGAATCTTGGCAGGAGAGCCCCTCCTACATCCTCCCTTCTTTTTTCCTGGCTATCTAACTTTTCTGACCTCTGCCCAGATCTCCTGGGCTTCACTTTATAGAGGCTGTGTTCTTTCATAAATTAAACCATACTATTGTGTTAGTAAACACTGGTTTGTGTAGTCTCCCAAGAAATAGCCAGGATTTTCTGAAGATAACTATGGTCAGTTGACCATAGTTCAGAAAGATAACTCTGATGACCCTGATGGAAATGTTAGGGCTTTGGGCAGAGCTTTAGAAATTGATAGCTCTGTGAGTCTATTCCATTCATTCTCATAAACATGGATTGGGCATCTTTACACCCACCATCATGGAGATTTGATCCAGATTTCTGTTCTTATAACACACGTTAAGTGTAGTATGGTTTTCACAAGGTCTAGTCTTCTGCAAAACTGGTCACTAGTGAGCCTGGATGAGGACCAGCCTTCTCCCACCTCTTATTCCCGACAGGACTGCGCTGTGGGAGACAAGATGCTGTTTATTATGTAATCCAACCCAATGGAAGAATGAGAGATAAACAAACTACCAGGTAAGACACACCAACCAATTACTGACTCCAAGGAGGACAGGTAGAGAAAGAAGTGTGTAATTCCAGAGGTGAGAATCTCTCTAATCTGGAGATTAGGGATGGCTTCATTGGAGAAGAACCATTTGTTGTGGGACTTGACTGGGTAAAATAATAGAAATAATAATAACAATAATAAATACTAATGAAGAGGAGATGGAGTCTCCCTATGTTGTCCAGGATGGCTTCAAATTCTGGGCTCAAAGGATCTTCCTGCCTCAGCCTTCCACTTAACAGGGATTACAGGTGTGCTATGATGTCAGGCTTGCCTGGATACATTTGGTGGGTGGCGATAATTCAGGTTGGGGACAGAAAGGGTGGAGGAAAATGACAACAAGAAGGATGACATCAGCAAAACACAGACACAGGTGGGCGGGGATCTGGATGACAGCGAAGAATTCTGCAGCTGAACTTGGGGGAGTAAAAGAGGGAAACAGAAAGCAGAAAGGAGATTTTGTGCCAGGGCCAGTAACCCTGGTATTGAATCAAGGGATTCTTTAGTTGCCGGCAGAGAACTGTTGCAGACTGTAGAGCAAGGTAGCTGAAGTACCCCAGTGTTGGAAGATGGATTTGGGCACTAGCAGTGGACCAGGGGAATGGGAGAGAGGTATGAGAGAAATATTGTAGGCAGGGGTTGTTGGAAATTGCTAGCAGATGTGATAAAGGAAAAGCAAGAGAAGCAGACTAGGGGTAAGGATGGGTGGACACAATGAATTTGATTTTGGATAAGGTAGAGAGTCCACAGGCCACTGGAAATGCCTGCTGCAGCCCAGAGCATAGTTAGTCCAAGGCCTGTTCCAATGAAGAACCATCAGCTAGCTGACCATCCAGCTATCTCCATCCACTTCTTCACTTCTCAGTCAAGAGGCTAAGGGTTCAGGCTGCTGGGACTTTGGGATGGGGGGCATGGAGGAGGCTGGACGGGAAGGCTGGCCAGGTCCTTCCTCCCAACACTAAGCGGTGGGGCTTGCATCCAGCAAGTGGGGTAGTGACTCTTATTAATGGATTTTGAGGGGGTGCCACTGTGGTGTGTTTGTGTCTGTGAACCCTCAGGAGGTCTTCAGAAAGTCCCAAGCAGGGGGAAGTATCTGGAAGGGGAAAGGGCTAGATTTAGTGTGACAGACTGGAGGGGACGTGTGAAGTGTGGATTTGGGGTGTCAGGGGTTTGGCCTCCCCCAGGAGAGTCAGGCCTAGAGATAGAGACACGGAGCTGATACCCCAGCAAGGGCACGTGCCCCTGAGGTGTGGGAGAGGAGGAAAAGCAGCCCTTCCTGACTGCAGTGTGGGGTGTCCCCAGGGTGGGGTGTCCCCGGGGTGAGGCAGCAGCGTGCTGGGGGGTGTTGATGGACAGACAGGTGTCGTCTGTGGAATGCAGACGGGGGGACATGCGGCCTCCACTCCCTTTCCACTGAGGGGGGGGTGCGGCGGAGTGAAGCCCCCAGGCCAGGGCCTCAGGCCGCTCAAGGTCATCCACTGGTCCTGGATGCTCTGGAAACTTCCATGCTCACACTGGCGCAGGCTGCTCGTTCGCTTCCCCCTCTCCAAGTATTCATTACAAGAAGAAAAAAAAAAAAATCAGCCTTCCAGGACCAAGAGACACTTTTCGGGGTGAGCCGGGGCCCTAAGCTCGAGGGGGACAAGGGCGCAGGGGCCGGGCGAGGAGCCCCTCCTCGCCGCCCCTGGCCCCGGTCAGCCCCAGCCCTGGCCAGCCCCGGCCCTCTCCCTCCCGCGGGCCGACCGCTGGAGGGCCCGCCGCGGGCCTGGAGCCCCGCCGCCGCCCGCGCGTCCCCGGCGCGCGCGCTCCCCGCCATCCTCGCGCGTCCCCGGCGCGCGCGTCCCCCCCGCCCCGCCACCCTCGCGCGTCCCCCCGCCCCGCCATCCTCGCGCGTCCCCGCCGCCCCTGGTGCGCGCGCCCCCCTGCTCCGCCATCCTCGCGCGTCCCCGCCATCCCCCTCCATCCCCCCCGCGCGCGCCCCGCCCCCCGCGCGCCCCCGGCCGCCACGTGCGCGCGCAGCGGGCGCTCCCGCCGGGCAGGGCGGCCGCGGAGCAGCGAGCCAGTGGCCGTGACCGCGGCGGCCACCGATTTGCCCCGCGCCCGGCCGGCAGCGGCAGCGCGGGCCGAGCCCGCGTGGGGGCGCGCGGAGCGGGCGCGAGGCCGCCGCGGCGGGGTCGCGCTGAGGAGGCGCCGAGGGGGAGGAGGAGGAAGAGGAGGAGGAGGAGGAGGAGGAGGTGGAGGTGGAGGAGGAGGAGAAATCCCTGCGCGCCGGCCGCCGCCGCCGCCCGGCCTCCCGCGCCCGCGCCCGCCGCCGCCGCCGCCTCCGCCGCCTCCGTGCGGGTCCTCCGGACTCGGGAGCGGCCGCCGTAGACCTCCGCCTGCGAACAAAGAGGAGGCCGGCAGGGCGGGGGCGTCTGCGGCGAGCATGGCGGACCGCAGCCTGGAAGGCATGGCTCTGCCCCTGGAGGTGAGGGCCCGCCTGGCCGAGCTGGAGCTGGAGCTGTCGGAAGGTAACGGCCTCCCCCGCTTCCCCCCGACCCCGCGCCGCTCCCCCGGGCCCGGCCCGGGCCGCGCCCCCCATCCCCCCGCCCGGGAGGGCCTGGCGGCGGCGGGCACGGGGTGGGCGGGGAGGGGCGCGCGGAGACCCGGCCCCGGGCCGCGGCGTGGCGGGCGGGAGGGCGAGCGCGGCCCGGCTCCCCGGCTCCCTGCGCCTGTGCGCCCACCTGGCGTTGCGGCGGGCCCGGGCGCCGCGAGCCCCCCGCGCGCGCTCTGCGGCGGGGCCTGGGCACGGCTCGGGGGAGCCGCGCGGGGCCGGCTGCGGCGACTCTGCCGGGGCCGGCGGGGCCCTCGCCGGAGTCGCCGCGTCCCGGGTGCCCGCCGCGCCGCGCCTCGGCCCGGGCTCTGCCCCGTCCTCCCCCCGCCTCCCTCCCACCTCCCCTTGTTCCCCTCCCCGTGATTTTCATACGAAACTTGTCCCGGGACTTCGGGACCCGACCTCCCCGCCGCCGGGCGCCCCGGCTCGTGCCCCGGGGCTGCTGGGAGGGTGGCAGCACTATTGTTCGTGCGCGCCCTGGGGTTCCGACGTGGGGGTACCACCGCGGACACCCCCCGCCCCGCCGCCTCCCCACTCCCCCCCACCCCCCGGGCCGGACGTCGCCGGTGGCCGGGTCTCGTGTGCAGGGTTTGTGACCGATCTGCGGCCGTGAATGGTTTCACGAGGGTGTCGATTTGCTCTCGGTGGTGGAGATCATGTGCTCAACTGTCATAAGTTTCGGCTCGGGGCTTTGCCAGGCCTCTCAAAAAACCCAGAATTAAAAAAAAAAACGACCAAAACACCAAAGTTCCCAAATGCTAGATGTTTCTCATATATATATATATATATATATATATATATGTATATGTGTATATGCATACACACATATTTAGTAGACACTCGATTTGCCCTGAGAAGGACACACATCTAATGTGGTGAGTGGATTTTAGGCTGGCTTGCCGGCTCGAATTTATATTTGGAGCAGTTTAACATGGGGAACTTTTTTTTTTTTTTTTTGTAACGGTTTGTGAGGGCCAGGAGCCAGAAAGTAAATTCATTCGTGCCAATTTTCATCAGCAGGAAAGGAGCTGGTGTGGACTTTATGTTTTCCTTTATTCCTTCTCCTCCTCTTCCTCTTCTCTCCCTCCAATCTCCCCATGGTGAAGAAAGAGATCAACCTGAAGGTTGAAAGATAATGTGAATGCCCATAGATGGGACTTATTATTTTTTCCTGTTTCACATTTGGGGTTCTGCCATAGGAGGTGTTTCCCCTAGGAGGGAAAAGGGAATCTGTCCCAGAGGTTGTGTCACGGTCAGCATCCCGGCCATCTGAAGATGCGAGGGCAGCGTTAGTTCCGGAGAAATGCGTGCAGGATTTCACCTGGTACTTCAAGTGGGCAATGTGGACAGATTGCTGGGAGGTTAGAGAAAGGGTGTGTGGGAAAACATTTGCTCCGGTGGGATTTTGTCAACCTAAAGATAGATTTCTTTCCCTCCTCAGTTTACCAGTCCTGCTTTCCCTTCCATACCCAGGTGGTATGCATCCTTTACCAGACTTCTTTCCTTCCTCAGTTTACCAGCTCTGCTTTCCCTTCCACACCGGGTGGTGGGTGGTATGCATCCCTGCCATTCATTCACGCCTTGTCTCCAAGCACGCACTTCTGCTGTGTTTGCATTATCCCAGGGTGGAATGTCAGTCCCCTTCCGTGCTAGCAATGGGGGAGCTGGGGTCTGAATGCAGCCCACCCCTCCCTGATGCTCCCAGAGTTGGCTCAGTTGATCTTAACATCTGCAGCCATGCCTAGGAACAGTGCATCATCCTGGCCCTCCTCCCTCTAAGACTGTGGAGCGGAAGTGTTTGGCACTTGCTTCTGGGGTGTGATAAGTTCTTGCCTGCTCTCAAAGGATGGCAGAACCCCCCCAGACAGGTGTAGTCAGCCTAATCCCCAGTTTGTGCAGATTTTTAAATAAGGATTTAATGCGTTATTGGATGACTGGGCAGAGGTGAGTGTGTGAGTTTGCATGTAGGAAGTCCATCATTGTTTTTATATAAACCATGCTGAGACGTAAACATTTTGAGATAAAAGAAAAAAAAAAAAGAAACCCAAGGCCTGCCACTCCCTGCCTGTTACCCTTCCCCCAGCCCATTAGTTGTGTCATCTCTGACTTTATTATGAAGTGTGGCTTTTTCCCACGTAGGGTTTATGGAGCTGTGCTTTAGGTCTCTTGAAATTTTATGTTTTGTTAACCACATAGAATTGTTTTACTGGCTTAGGTGAATCATCTTGTCTTGTGTTGCTTAATAGAAACCTTAGGATTGAAGGACTTAGAAATCCAAGTGTCTCCCTTCATTGTCAAACTTAAAAAAAAAAATTCCCCCAAATACCCACTTTCAAAGAAAGCATGACTTTTTATTTGAATTATTTTGGTGTTCTGATTTCACATATTATCTTTAATCAGAATTCACGGGGAGAGAGTTATTTAATTGGTTGGTTAGCATCATCTTATTAACCTATCAGAAAGCATTATAGGAACAGATGTGGCATTTTCCATGCTCCTTTCTACAGAAGAGGATGGAAAAAAGAAATCCACTTTGAGCACGTGACATAGATTGAAAGAAAAAAAAGAGTAGACTATTTTCTGCAAGTTCCGATGTGGCTGCCAGCCTTTAATGGACTGTCGGTTACCTAGATTTCCAGACACCAGTCCAGCTATGGTCTGTCTGCTGGGGCTACTCCATAAGTTCCTGTTGTTTGGACATTATTATTGGGTTGTTGGTTGTTTGCTGAGGGGTTACAGGTTGACTTCTTGGCTGCATAACGTGGAGTTTGTGCTTTCTGCTCATTTGTTGCCTTCTTGTTTCTTGCCTGGCGCTTCTTCACCAGGGGAAGCAGGGCTTGGTCCACGCTATAGAGGAGTGGTGTCACAAAGTGTGAGAGCGCTCTGTGGGGAGACATGGCAGGCCTCGAGCAGCCTTACAGCCACATGTCTGGAGACATTTTTGGTGTGGATCCAGGGGTTGTGGGTCTGCTTCTGTACTTGAGCCTGAGTGTAAGCATGGGAGCTGGCGAAGCCTCACCAGAGCTGGCAGCCCTGCTGGCCAGGTGGGGTCGTGGTAGGGCCTCCCTCCCTCTCCCTGCCCCAGTTTACTGTCCTTCCCTTCTCTTACCTCCATCCTTGCCTTTTGGAGTGGTGCAAGTTTTTTTCTTTTTTTTGGGGGGGGCTCTGACAGGCCTAAAATAACACTATTATTATGCAAATAAATATCATTTGTCTTAAAGGAAAAAAAACTTTACATGGGAATACTGCGGGGAGGAAATCAAATGTCCCAATAAAGTTTTATTTATTTTTTTTAAAGCACAAAACAAATTGAGTAGTTGAAATCTAGAGTGTATTTCTTTGTCACTGCTCCCCTGTCTTTCGGGCTCTGCCTTTGTCCCTGGCCTCTTGAGCAGCTGTAGAAGGAGCCTCTCTCACTGTTGACAAGCCATGAAGGGTTGGAGGCTCACCGGGTTGCTCAACAGTCTACACTGAAGGAATCCTCCTGCCTCAGCCTCCCACGTGGCTGGGACCACAGGCCATGTGCTACCATGTCTGCCTGAGTAAGACTGAATTCTGTTCCACTGAACTCAAGGAAATTTGCCTTGTGATGTAGCTTGTGAAGACTGGATGGTGTTTGCAGAGGGGACTCTCTTAAAATATACACGCCACACTGTCAGCTTTGTGAATTTTTAATTGTGAGCGTGTCACATCCTCACTAACATTTTTAACTTTCTCTGATGGGACTTGCTTAGTTCCCACTCTGCTTTGTTAATTAACACATCAGATTGCTTCGATTCTTAGTTATGTTCCATCATAGAGCCCAGCTTGACATTTTCTTAGGGTGAGGAACTGCTTGAGGAAAAAGGTAGAAAGCTTTTTCATGCCGGTTCTTCCCTGTGTGTGGGAAGCACCCAAATGTGCAGAAGAGTGGCTTACCTGCAGCTTGGACGTCTGTGCCAGCAGAGTGAAATCTAAAGAGCTTGGAAGGTTGGCAGATTTGGGGTCCTTGGGCACAAGGTTGCTGACACCCTTGACTCTAGAACTTGAGCGTGTCCCTGTCCTTCCCAGTTCCTGGGCTTTTCTTGAAGGTGTGATTGCTGCACATTGATTGGGGTGCGTCTGTGTCCAAGGGCCCTCTCTGGGACCATCATCAAAGGTTTTAAGCAGAAGACTTAGGTGTGACTTCTGTGTGCCTCCCCACCCCCCAATCCAAATTGTTTCATTCAAAATACTCCTGGAAAAGTGTATAGAAACCGGTTTTCTTCCAGTCCTGCTGGTAATTTATTACATTGGGAAGGGGAGGAAGGAAAGGGTTAATAGATTCAGGAACATTGTTGTGATGCTCCATTAGGCTACTCCATTAGAATCAGGCCCTCTCATTTATCAACACTTGTTTACTTTGTGACGTCCAGCTGCAAGTTGTCATGGGCAACTGTAAATATTGTGGTGGATGAAAAAGGGAAGATTTCACACAATAAAGTTACAGTATTGTTGCCTGTATTTAAATATAGCATATGTATATACTATATGCAGTAAAGAGCTGTACATTGACATTACTATGTATAGGATTTTAAATACGTAGACTTGAATTTTAAGAGGTCTTCAGAATTATGGAAATAAATGGGTTTGAATGTTTTTTTTTTTGATAAATGCAGATGTCAGATTTAGCCAGGAAACTATGTAAACACACACACACACACACACACACACACACACACACACACACACACACACACACACACACACACACACACACACACACTCACTTCCAGGTGCTAGTAAGACTTTTGCAGTGTTATAATCATGCTATATAGGTCTGAACTTTATGAGGTTAAAGCTTACAATGTCTCTGTTTTGCTTCATACTGGACCCACTTGTTCTAAATTCTTGTTATGGTTTGGAGGCTCTAAGCTGTTGGGTATTATGAGTCACTTTTTGCCTTCTTCCTCCCAGCCTTTTTCAAATGGGTTGTCTCTTTTTTTAGAACTGATCTTTTTAAAGCAGTGACTTATGAAATGAGGTGTAGCATTCTTCTGAATTGAAAAAAGAATATTGAATAATCTTAGTTTTGATGTCATGTATATAATCTGACTCACCAGTTCAAATCCTAGTCATATTATTAAGATCATTTGGAGTTCTTATCATCTCTCAGGCACATTAAAAAACAGCAACAACAACAACTCCTGGTTATAGTTGTTTTATTTAGTCTTGCATATTAGCATTTATTCTGGGAAGATGAGACATTACTTTTTTTTGTAATGTGGACAGCACTGTTGGGTGATGTGATAGGGTTTTGGATACTTATTGTTGGCTCACTCTTCTCAATTCTACTTTCCTTTTCTGACTCTGACTCAATGTTGCTGACCTTAATTTTCCTGTGTGTGTGTGCGCGCGCGCGAGCACATGTATACTCCACACAGGGGTTACTTTTATTGTTGCCAGTTCTCTGTCCTTTTCTGCTGAGGGTCAATAGCTTGTCAGGCCTCAAAAGAAATAATTACATCTATTTGTTTATGACGATAATAAGTAACACTCTTAAAGAGGCTTGAACTAGGAATCCCAGCCAACATGGGTCAAGAACATAGAAGTCAGCATGCAGAGGAGTGAATACTTAATCTCTTCTGATTGTACACATATTCCAAGGGCCTCTTTTTTCTTCACTATCCAATCGAGGAATTAGCTTTAGTAAACTCTTGAAACAAAAGAGGAAAAATGCTAAGATACAGAGTGGTAAAACTTAAAATTATAACAAGTCCCTTCTCTCTGTGTTTCATTGTTTTGGATATATTGGATGGTACAATGCAGTTTGTGCTGTGGGAATTACGAATAGAGAGAGTTCAGTCTTAAAGTGTTTGCAGAGTAGGTCTAAAAAATCAGATAAAGAAATTACCCAGGAATGGGAAGTATTAGAGAAAGTCTGTGATTGATAATGGGCAGAACTGATCTTCTTCTGGGCTGATGGTTTAAAATCTTTCCTTGCTTATTAATTTGGAAAAACAATTTCTGTGTCCTAAAAGATGGGAGATTGCTAGTCAGATCCAAACTAAATTCCCTCAGCATCATAGAGAGGAATTTCTTCATGTTTACCCACGTGCACAGTTGGTCTTTATAGTATGTATAACTGAAATATGTGGTTAATCATACCTGTTCCTCTATTTGTTTGAGAAAGAATAAAATACTAAGATTATAAAAATGTTATGTGTGAGGGCTGGGAAGGTGGCTCAGTGTTAGAGTGATTGCCTTGCATGCATGAGGCCCTGGGTTTGATTCCTCAGCACCACATAAGCAGAAAAAAAATGTTATGTGTGAATACACACATTTCCATATGCATGTTATATGTTACATATATGCATGTTATATGTAAGCACATCACCCTTCCTAGTTTGAATCAGGACACACACTTTTGCAATCCGAAGACCTCTTGTGACTTTGGCATGGTTTTTACTCATTGGGTTGATTGAGCAGTTTTCTCGATCATTCCTTATTAGTGTTTATTTGAGGTAGCTTTCTGTTTATTGTCTTCTTTCCTTTTCCTCTCATGTGATTACAGGTAGTTTCAACAAGATTTAAAACAGCGGAAGGCTTTATATCTGGTTTCTGATCCTTAGTTTGAGGAGGAAGTGGCAGCAATATCCTCTACTTCCTGAAAAGTTCTTAAACTATCATGAAAATCTGCTTGATTTTTGAGAATGTTCTGACTACCCTTGGTCAACTGATGTTGCAAAGTCGTACTGGAGACAGTCATCATTCTACTCTGCATAGGATGCTAAGGGCATTGTTGGGTGGAGTAGGCTGGAGACTCGACCTCCAGAGGAGACTCGAGTCCTTGTCCTGGGGGGGGCCACAGGTGCTCAGCGAGGAGCCGATTGCTCTAGCAATGGGGCTGTAGAAGTACTATTCTTGGAAGCCCATGGTCAGTAGATCAGTGAGGATCAAAGCAGATGACTGTTATATTAGTAATTCATTTAACAAGCAGTACCGCAAGCTCAGTGTGGTAGAGCTCACCAAGTGGAAACAGTCCACTTGCTTTTTGGGAGCAGATATTTTGGTTCAGTGGAGCACAGTTGCATCTTCTGCTCCCGCAGCTCCGTGCTGGAGGGTGGTACAGAGGCTCAGATGATGGAGGCTCATTTGAAGACTTCAGCTTCAGGCTGAGGAAAAAGATGTTACTGGGACTGGCCTGTCTTCTGGGCACAGAGAGACTCTCCCACTTGAATGGAGTCTGTGAGACAGAACTGCAGACAAGGGCTAGGAAGGTGGCTCAGTGGTAGAGCTCTTGCCTTGCATGCTTGAGGCCCTGGGTTCGATTCCTCAGCACCACATAAGCAGGAAAAAAAAGCCGGAAGTGACGCTGTGGCTCAATTGGTAGAGCGCTAGCCTTGAGCTGAAGAGCTGAGGGACAGCGCCCAGGCCCAGAGTTCAGGCCCCATGACCGGACCTAAAAAGAAAAAAAAAAGACATGGCAGGGGGAGGGAGGTGCGTTCTTGCTTCCATAGCAGATGGAGGTGGACACTGACTTGAAGCCACATTTCTTGACTTTGTCACTCCCAGGGGAAAAATCCTGAGCATTTATTTTGTATATGTGATTAATTAACTGCCCCACTGACCTATGGAAATGAAAATGTAGCATTTGCCCTGACAGTCTTTCCAAGGAAGGATCAAGAGAGGCAAAACAAGTTTGGTGGGCCAGTTCCACCTGACATGCAAATGGTGTTACTAAGTCTTATTGGAGATTCTGGATCTTTCCTAATGAGCAAAATAATATGAATTAAAGTTGCCCATGTGCTGACCAAATGTAACTTACTACTAAATGTTACACAAAAATGTCAGCTGGTGTAATGGCACATAGCTGGAGTGCCAGGTACTCAGGAGGCTAAGGTGTGAAGATCAAATGAGTCCAGGAGTTCAAGACCATCCCGGACAACATCTCAAAGAAAAGAAAGAATGTCACGTACATCTCAGCACAGTTGCAAATCCTGCTGTTGTCAGAGGAGAGGAACGGCTAGGCTTTTTTAGTTGGCCATGTGCTGTGGGAGGTCAGGTTCACTTGAGCATTGTATGAGGGAGCAGAGTGAGACTTGAAAGCACACGGATCTACTGTTGACTTTTGGGCAATCTTCTTTGTTTCTTGAATCTCTTCTGCATTTTTCTAGACCCTATTTTGAGGTGATTGAGCCAGGTCTTGAGGAGTTCGGAACCTACATATCTGCCCACTTGGGAGGTTCTTCTGGTTCACACATAGCATCGTCTTGAGGGGTGAGTCAGTCACTCCCAGCCTCAGTTTCCTCTAATCCCCCTTAGAGCAGGGCTAAGGAAAACCTACCTTGAGCATTGCAGTATAGTTCAACTGGGGCGAGGTCACAGTCTGCCTGGCAAGTAGTCACTTCCACTTTTTCCTTCCAGTGCTGCCAGCTGGGAAGGGGTTCCCACAGCTTCCTGTTCCTAGCTTTTTTCTTCTTTAAAACAAAGCAACACAGAAAGAGAGATTTGAGGTTATACCTTGACCGTTAAGAGAAAGCAGGTGGAAAAGAGTAGCTATCCAGTGAAGAGGGACTGAGTGCTGGAGGGACCTTTTTTTCTCACTCTTTTTTTTTTTTTTGTTATTATAAAGGTGATATGCAGAGGGGTTACAGTTTTATAAGCCAAGTAATGAGTACATTTCTTTTTGGACAAAGTCATGGAGGTCCCCTTTTGCTCTTCTCTCAGGCTACCTTTCCTGGTAGATATTTCGGCAACATTTACTACCTACCTACCTACCTACATACCTACCTACCGACCTACCTACCTACCTACCTACCGACCTACCGACCTACCAGCCTTCAAGGACGATCTTCAAAGCTTTAATGGTATCCAGGCACCAGGGGCTCATGCCTGTAATCCTAGCTACTCAGGAGGCTGAAATCTGAGGATGGGCAGGAAAGTCCATGAGACTCTCATCACCAGTTAACTGGAAGTGTAGCTGTGGTTCAAATACCAGAGTGCCAGCCTTGAGCCTGAAAAAGCTGGGGGACTGTGCTCAGGCCCTGCGTTCAAGCCCCAGTATTGGCACAAACAAACAAAAAACCCTGGTGTTTCCTAATTTAGGTATCTATTTATTTGCTTTTTAAGAAGACTGCAGGAGGAATGTTTGTGTAGGATGGCCTTAATAGTTTCTAACCTGTAGATTTCTGGCAGGCTAACTTGTCAGGCTCCAAGGTGTACCTGGGGTCAGTCCTTGAACCTCCGTAGAGGTCTCCTCCACTTCTGGGGTGCCAGCGACCTGGAAAGTCAAGCTTCAGCTGCCAGTGACTTTTGGACCTCCTTCCTCTTGGACATGAGGAAGAGGGCGAGCTGTGCCCTACCGGTCAGCTCTGAGCTGGGAACTGGAGATACCGGAACTTCCCGGTCAGGTGGAGGCCACTCAGGCAGCCTCACGTATGAGCCCTGCGGCTGTCTGTGAGCAAGGCCAGCGCCCTGACTGGGTGCCTGCTCCTGCAGCCAGCTGTGCAGGCAGAGGCTTCTGGAGACAGCTCGGTCTGAGTCCGGGCCCTCCCTCTGGACGCCTTCGGTGGGCGTCATATTTTACAATCCCATGCCTTTTGAACTTTTAATTTTTTGTGAGATTTGTTCCTCTTAATCTACTTTAATAAGTTTTTTCTTTTAAAATACAAACCCAGAATATATGTGTGTGTGTGTGTGTATGTGTATATATAAAATTTCATTTTGCCTTTAGCTCAAATGACCATGGTCAGTCTTGAACATGACTAGCCTTCCACCTATGGCTACAACATTGGCCAAACCAAATGAGAACTAGCATATCAGAGTCCAGATGAAGCATTGCTCCCAGAGTTATTTGTGTACAAATTAATACATAAAAAGGAAGTAGAATTTGATTTTATTTTGTTTCCTTTCAAACATCAGTACCAGTAAGGGACTTGTGATGCCAGTTGGTATTTTAAAATGTCTTCTTTGTTATTAGGAAGAGAATGTGGGTTCTTGGAATCACTTAGTGGTGGTTGATTATTTTGAAGTTTCCTTTTCAGGTCTCATTTTCTATTTCTTCCTTTAGTAACCTACCTTAAATATGGCCCTGGACACAGGGCATGAGGTGGCCTTGAATTTTGTCATGTTGTTGATGTTTTGTCGAGTTTAGCATTGGACTCAGAATTCTCTATTACTTTCTGAAAGTGGTGTGTGGAAGTCTTTGTCCGCTGTGACTGCAGGAAGCATTTGGGGAGGACTCTTGGGTAGATAGACGATGGCAGGAAGTTCCATGGAGGGGTCCCCTCTGTCAGTCCTGACGGAATCTTCTGGTTGGGGATACACATATAGGGAAAAGAAGTGCCCAGGGCTGACTAAATCGGTGATGATCAGGCTGCCAGGTTTGGTCATTATGGTTATCTTTTGAGAGATAATGTGGCATAGAGGGGAGTATTTGGAATAGCAAGTTTCTGGAGACAAAGATGGAGAACAAACCTCATTACAGGTGTCTTGTGGTTTTCAGCTGCTTCCATGGTGATTGTTTTTAGTCCTTGCTTTCCAAAGGAGTCGGGTTGAAGGTGCTGCTTTGTGGTAGAGTACTTATGTTTGATCCCCGGCACTGAGTAAAACAAAAAACCAGCTTTTGCAGGAGATGTGCAGATTAGGAGACAGGGTTTCAGATGGTTAGGATCCATTGCAAGTACTGGAAATCTGGTTTTGTAAAGAATTTTCAACTCAGGTAAAAGAGCACTCAAGTTTGGAGCGGCTTCCCCTTAACACCAAACTCAGGGCTCTAGCCTTGGCCCAGTCGGTGGCTGATGGATTTCTGGTCATCCCAGGCATTAGGTAGAGAGTGAACCATTCCTTATTAAGCCGTTCCTTATTAAGCATCAACTCATGGGGTGGGGTGGATGAAGCCCAATTTCTGTTCCAGGTGACTGTAATGCATCGAAGCACGCGCTGTATCTTTCTCAGCTAGCAGTCCCTAGAACTTTACATTTAAATTTAACCTGTGATGTAGGGGCCAGATAAAAGGGTGTCCTTTACATTTCCTCTGTATTTGAAACTTTTGGATGTTTTTCATGGAAGACAAAAGAGGAAAATGCAGCCCCTTTGGGTTAACTTTTCTGTACCACAGCATCCTTTAGAATCCAGTGGCTGGGTGTGTGATATAGTTGAATCACAAATCATATTCTTTTTGGTCAAGAGACAGTACTGTGGATTCCTGGTTCTATTGTTTCTGGGAAACTGGATTTTAAATGAGGTTCCAGGAATAGCCTCTTCAGTGTCCCTCCAGGAAAAGAATGACCTCTTGAAGCTTCCTTTCGCCTAACCAGAATGATTGTGATCATTTTTAAGTAGCCACCAATCACTTATGAGGCAATCAATTTTTAGTTGTCTTATGTAGAGTGCTTTTGTTCTGTGTTAAGTGCCTCTCCTTTCAGTAGTGATGTCCAGTTCATGGAGGGATAGGGGCCATCCTTAATGGACATGAACAGTGCTCATATGTGCACCCCTCCCCAGAACTGGAGTCCTGGTAGGAGTGGATGATGCATGACTAGGACTTTTCCTTTCTGAAAAAAAAGTTCATTGACATAAATTAGTAATACAATGTGGTTTCATTGTAACATTTACATAGATGCATATAATGCACTTCTGTCAAATTTACCCATCTATATTACTCTTTCTTAGCCTCCTTGCTTGCTCCTCCCCTTTTAAAACAATTTTTAGTGGGTTCATTATACTGTTTTTCTACATATACGTTATATTCCTACACATTTCCTATATATACATAATAATCTTTGGTGGGATCCCACTTTGTTCCCCAGGCTGGCCTTGAATTCTTTTTTTTTTTCACTGTTGTTTAGTTTTTATTCATAATCATATACTTAACTCTGCAATCCAGCTAGATTTGGAGGGGAAGTAAGGAAAACATGGAACCCAAAGAACTGCAGTGAGGGCACAAAGATGACAGGACATTGCAAGCAGATGGGGTGGAAGGGTGTGCTCCTGAGCTACAGAAGGAATGGTCTGGTGGTTATGGTAAACCAAATCAAACGTATTAGAGTTGTCCGCAGTCAGTAATGATGTCCTTCTTGCTGGTCTTGCCATCCCTGAACCCAAAGCCCCGCATGGCTTCCATGACTTCCATGCCCTCTTTCACCTTCCCGAAGACCACATGCTTGCCGTCCAAGCAATCAGTCTTGACAGTGCAGATGATGGCCAGCATTTGCCATGGACAAGATGCCAGGACCTGTATGCTTCAGGATGAAAGTCTCAGCCTCAAATTTCTCTCCGTAGATGGACTTGCCATGAGTGCCCTTATGGCATGTGAAGTCACCACCCTGGCACATGAAGTCTGGGATAATCCTGTGAAAGTAAGAACCCTTATAACCAAATCCTTTCTCTCCAGTGCTCAGAGCACGAAAGTTTTCTGCTGTCTTTGGAACCTTGTCTGCAAACAGCTTGAAGCAGTCTCGGCCCAAAGGCTTGCCGTTGGCGGCAATGTCGAAGAACAGGTTGGGTTGACCATGGCTGGCAGCTGGTGACCACAGTCGACAGTGGCGTCTGCAAAGCCTGGCCTTGAATTCTTCTACTTGGGCTTCCTAGTATCTCTCAGTATGGGTGTGTGCCACGTAGTCTAGCTAACTGGATCTTTAAAACCAGATGTTTCTGGTTGGTGTGAACAAACTCTGGTATTTCTGTCCACATCCAGGACACTGCCAGATTATTTCTTGTCACCTCTTATTGATGGCTCAGGGTATTAGTTGTGTATGTGTTTAACGCCTTTCCCATACCTCCTAGAAACCAAGAATGGTCTATTTTAGAGTAGGATAGTACCTTTGGAGAGCTGAAGTGACACTAGCCTAAGGTCATGTGGCTGAATTGTGTGGAATTCTCTAGTGGCTTGGCCTCTTTCTTTCCTGCTGCTGCTACCTCTAGTTCAGGCTCAGCTTTAAGTTTCTACTGCTTGAGGCCCAACTTCATGAAGCAAATTAAGCTCATCCAAAGAAAGAAGAAACAGTTTTATATTTGATTCTTTTTTTCTTTTTTGAGTAGTGGGGATTAAGCCCAGGACTATGCACAAACTGAGCAAATATTTTACGAGTAAGCTACTTCCCCAGGTCAAGAAGCAGAATTTTCCAAAAAGATAGCAAGTTGTATGGTTATATGTGGTGATTTCTTGTTTTTATATTATACTTTGCTGTATCACAAATGACACCTTTTCTACCTGGGCATAATTGTCCAAGTCCATTTCTGATAGTCTATGAGGGGTATTTTCAGCAAGTGTAGTCTCAGAAAGAGACTTTATTTTCGTAACTATAATTTGTTTAATAAAGTTGGCAGGTTCCTGGCTTTGTAACCTCATTTATACTTTTAGATCTTTGAGAGGAAGCTATTTAGTGATTACCTATAATTGTGAAATATAAGCTAATTATTAAAGAACCTCTTTAGAATATATAAAGTTCATTTATTTTTATTTTTTGGCAATATCAGGCTTAAACTCAGGGCCTGGGCACTGTCCCTGAGATTTTTCAGCTGGAGGCTAGTATACTACCATTTGAGCTACAACTCTGCTTCTGGCTTTTTTTTTTTTTTTTTTGTGATTAATTGGAGATGAGTATCACAAACTTTCCTGTCCAGGCTATCTTTGAACCTTGAGCCTCAAATCTCAGCCTCCTGAGAGAGTAGCTAGGATTACAAGTGTGGTCCACTGATGCCTGGCTAAATGAAAGTCATATTGGGAGATTGGGAAGTTTTAGAATATGCGTCTTCATTCTGATTCACACCCTCATTTGTTCCCTTTGTATTAGAATTTTGAAATCATCTATCTGAGCAGCTAATTATATGTATGCCTGTATGTGTATATCTGTGTGTATTAATATGTATTTTCCTTTAACATGGGTTGATGGAGTATAGTTTTTAGGCCATGGTGACTTCCTACTTCCTCAGTCAGAAAATGTGTAGCTTATCATTAATAAAAGATGGATAGTCTAATATCGGCAATCCCAAAGGACTTTTCCTGCCAAATAAAATAAATTACAAAACACAGATAGTTTTTGTACTATGTGTTTATATTGGATGTCCTTGTAGAAAATAGTGTGAATGTGTCCCACATCTTGGAAATCATGCGACAAGTTTAAACATAAAGTGTGGAATATTAATTGTCTCTGGATAGTTTTTGCATATTTATGATTGCACCTGTTCCCTAAGCTGTAAAAAGCTACTCAGTCTTGTCTCAGCTGGTACCCTGGTAATCAGAATTCAGGGAAACAAGATATTGGCCCATTTAAGTGTTTTAAATCTACAGCCTCTCCTTATTTACATAATAACCCAATCTTAAAGAAAGATGCAATTTGACTTTAGTAGATAATATTAATTTGATTATCTGTAGCTGATCATTACACTGCACTGTGAATCAGTTTTGCTTTAATACAGACAGCTGGTTCAGATGACAGATACTCTTGCTCTTGGTCACTGAGACCAACTTTTGCTTTATCTGACGTGATAACCAGAGTCACCTGTTTAATATCACTTGTCTCCTTACTCTACATTCCAGGTTCTTCTTGGGTCATCGTTTTCTCCCATTTTTTTTCTTTTCTTTTTTTTCTTTGTTTGGTCGGTTGTGGGGCTTGAACTCAGGGCCTGGGCACTGTCCCTCAGCTCTTCAGCTCAAGGCTAGAGCTCTACCACTTAAGCCACAGCGCCACTTCCAGCTTTTTTTCCCCCCTGCTTATGTGGTGCTGAGGAATCGAACCCAGGGCCTCATGCATGCAAGGCAAGCACTCTACCACTGAGCCACCTTCCCAGCCCCTTCTCCCATATTTTTATTCTCCATCTTCCTTCATTCTTTCTTCTGTTCCGTCTTCTTTCTTTTTTCTTGTTTTCATTTTTTTTGGCCAGTCATGAGGCCTGAACTTTGGACCTGGGTGCTGTCCCTCAGCTCTTCAGCTCAAGGCTAGCGCTCTACCACTTGAGCTGCAGTGCCACAGTCGACTTTTTCTGCTTATGTGGTGCTGAGGAATTGACCCCAAGGCCTTATGCATGCAAGGCAAGTGCTCTATCACTGAGCCACCTTCCCAGCCCCTGTTCTGTCTTCTTTCTAATGAATAGGCCCTTATTCTGTGTGTGTGTGTGTGTGTGTGTGTGTGTGTGTGTGTGTTCTGCTATGAATCTTCGATAACCTGTCAAAAGAATCTTTCTTTTGAGCAAGAGACTGTTCAGTAAACCTAAGCATCATCTGCTCTGTGGATTATTTATGGAAAAATTTAAACCTTTTCCCATGGATCTTGGCTGATCTTTCTCTATGTCTATGTGCTCAGGCTCAGCAGACTGGTTTCAACACTTGTTACCTGCAATGAAGATAAAATTATGTTGTCCTATTATGTACTCTTTCTTTCTTGGCATTAGGGTGCTGATTATTTTATTTCTGAGGACCCTTTCTAGTCTTCATTTGGGAATACCCCACACCAAAGTGTGGTATGAAATACAGAACAAATTCTAACATTGGCTTCTAATGATAGAAATGATATAACCTGAGCAGCAACTGACAATGGGATATGGTATCCATTTGGTATCCAAATTAGATGTAGCTTTGTGAAAAAGGCCAACTGGCTTTTGTCATACCTTGAAAATTCTGTTTGTACCATTCTCTATTTTATACTTGGAATGTCTGCAGTTTCCTACAGGATATAGTTGCTTGAAGGGTAATTGCTTCAGCACTAAAACAACCTCTGAAGATTTAAATTAGGTAGATTTGTTATGTTGTTGTTGTTTGCCATGTATTAAATACAAAATGCAGTAGGCTCTTAAGTGAACATGTTTTTGCACGTTGATGTATACTTTGGTGCAATTGTGTGTGTATGTGTGTGTGTGTGTGTGTGTGTGTGTGTGTGCTTGCATTCACCTTACACTTAGTACAATTACATTGGATTGTAATTGATTTCATTAGAGATTGCTTTTGCCATATGAGAGCTTTTAAATTACCTCATTTCCTTAAGCATTTATTTCCTTAGCAGATTTTTGAGTGAAGCTGAGTATTAGACACTGTAGGCATGATAGCAGCCTGTTTTATAATCCAGAAAGAGCTGAGATATAGCATTTGAGAAATTCAGGAGTGACAGAAAATAACAACAACAAATAATTCAACAGGACCTACTGTAAGTCGGTGGTGTTCAGTGTCAGAAGAATGGGCTTGACAGGATGTTCAGAGAAGCAGCAGCTGGGCCAATCCTGGGAGCCTGGGTGCAGGCACTCAGGACATTAGGGCCGGGGCCAGCTTTTGCCAGGGAGGTAATGGCATTGTGGGTGGTCTGTCCTGTGAGGCTCTCCCACTTTCTCTAGGCCCTTCCTGTTCCCCCTGGAGGCCTGTGGGGGAGGTGTTGGGGCATCAGGGTGCGAGGCTATTGACCAATGACAACATTGACTCTGGATGTGTACTTCTTTGTTCTTAAAAGGACGTGTAAATGATTTTAGGCATACTTCTTTTTTTTAAAATCATGTATTTCCCATCTACTAAGGTGGCTATGTGAGACTTGCTTGCCTTCCAAGGACAATTTTGAGTAGAAAATTCAACTCCCTGAATATTGAGGTTAAACCTTGGGGTTGCCTCTATTTACCATTTCCATTTTCTGAACTAATGGATGGAAACCCAGGAAGTTAAGCAGCAGCAGCAGCAATCAGTACAAGGCTCCTTATGCCCAGCTCAGCTGGCTGCCCTTGGACTGACCTTCCTTCTTTTCCTAAAAGTGCTCTGACTATAGGAGAGAGTACTTCGTTAGTAGAATATGTGTATGTATGTTGTATTGTGTGGTGGTACTGCATGAGGGTGTGTTGTGTGAGTTTGTCTTGTATGGAATGTGTTAATGTGTGTCAGGAGTATGTTGTGTGGTACATTGCATGTGTGTTGGTATGTGAGTTGTGTACTGTGATGCATGTATGTGTTGGCTTCTATGTGAGAGTTGTACCTGTTAATGTGTTTCAGGAGTGTGTGTTGCATGTTAGAATATGTTGTGTAAAAGGATGCCTTCCAGATGTTTCTGGATGAGTCCCGACTGTAAGGAAAAACAGCAGACTTGTTTGGCCATCTTCCCATCTTAGGAGGCTCTTTGGCCCTCACAGATTGCCCGGGACTGAATTCTGAATTTGGCATTGGTTCTCTGCTAGGTGTGCTGTCAGTGTTGCGCTCGCATATATCAAGGGGCTTTCTATGTGCTTTCTTGTCCCCCATATTTAATTTAATTTAATTTATTTATTTTTGTTGGTCATGGGGCCTGAACTCTGGGCCTGGGTGCTGTTCCTCAGCTCTTCAGCTCAAAGCTAGTGCTCTACCACTTGAGCCACAGCGCCACTTCCGGCCCCCCCCCCCCCTCTTTTAAAGATTGGCCTTTTTCTTCCTCTGGCCTCTCTCACCAAATGCCACTTTGGACTTTGCAGGGAGTGTATTGTGCCCCGGCCGTGTGCACTGGTGAGTAGAGTTATCCCTCGGTGAGATTGTAACAGTGAGAGTGGGTTTAAGTGAATGGAGGCAGTGTTCCGTGTTAGAGGCGCCCAGGTCCTACCAGGAGAACACAGAGGCGCCCTGAGGAGACGCAGCTTGCCTGCTCGCCAGGCCAGGGCCAGCCCCCTGTGCCTTCACCTCGCCATTCCCCTTTTACTTCTCATTCTATTGGGTTATAAGGTGGTGAAGCAGGAGCTCATTGCTGTTGCTTTTTTTTTTTTTTCTTTGTGTGTGTGCCACTACTGGGACTTGAACATTTCTGGTTCTACCACTTGAGCCACACCTCCACTTCCAGCTTTTTGCTGGCTAACTAGAGATAAGAGTCTCAGGGACCTTTCTGCTCAGGCTGGCTCAAACTTTAGTCCTCAGATCTCAGTCTTCTGAGTAGCTAGGATTACAAATGTGAGCCACTGGCACCCAGCTTCTGTTGCTTTGTAGAAGGTTTAAATCTTTAAGTATCTGGGCTGTGGAACATATACTTGCTATTTTTTTTAAGACTAGAGAAAAACTTTCTTAAGTCGATCCGCCTTTTGGCTAGAACACGTTATGTCTTACATCATAGTTCCAATTTTCCAGGTCAGAATGCTAGTGTTTCTTTTTCTCGATGTTGCCATTAATTTCCTGTATTACTAGAAGATTAGGGGTGAATGGGCAGCCTCTCTGCAGCCTCTCTCAGATGAATGGTGTGCAGGAGGTAGGATGGCAGGTACAAACACAGGTAAGAGCCAAGGAGAGTCCTGTGGGCTCTGACTGTTTTTCTCTGGGGTGTTTGGAGGCACTGAGCTTCTGTATAGGAATTGTGCAGGTACACGCTTCCCTGCCTAGCAATGACCCACCCTGTCGCGGACCACGGCTGCTTTGGTATGGTCTTGGCGCATTTTTCAAGCTCCGTAGTAAATCTCTCTTTTCCCGGGGCTCTTAGTCCATGTTGGTGGTGGGGCTTTGCTCTTTTTTCTCACTGTGTTGAGGAGGGCCTATAACTCATCCTATCACATGCTGCACACAACCAAGTATTTTGTTTGGTCAAAAGTAGGACTTTATTAGCAACCAGGCAGTATTGTTACGGAGGAGCTGGCTCATAGCAGAACACAGTGAGTGCTGTGCCCCGCTGGGCATGGGCGGATCTAGAAGATGTGACTGCTGGTTATCTTCTAGAGATAACATTTGTCACGCGTCGGTACTTCATGGTGTTTTAAGCAAAGAACTTTGCATTCTTTGTAATAAATGATGATTTATGGCTTCTGAAACAGTACTGTGCAGCTTGGCAATTTAAGCCAAAACAGTAGTTAGTCATTACAGATTTAAGTTTTTATGCAAATCAAGAGTTTTTCTTGTCTTCTGTATGGGAAGGGTCTGTCTGTGTTCCTTGCCCTGATTTTCCTCCAGGTTCCTTTCCTGAGACCTTGAATAGGGGGGGTACACTCCGCTTTCCAGGGATGATGTTCCTGCAGGAGTCTGCTCTGGGTTAGGTCCTGTGGCGCTACTTCTGTTCTTTTGTGCCTCTGGAGCAGGGGAGTTCTGACTGCTTCCCTAAATAAGGCACCTTCCCCTCGTCCCATGTCCAGACTACACCCGGCTCTCCTGGCACAGTGCAGTAGTGACTTGCAGTGAGCTGTCACCACCTCGGAAAGATACTCAGGCTTTGTGACAGCATCCCCATCCTGGCCTCACTGCCGTCTCTCTAACTTGTCTTACAGAAACTTGGCCACTTACTGCAGTCACCTGAAGAATATACTTCCCAGGTGCTGATTCTCCTGCCCCCAGTTCAGGCCTGGCTGGGGATCTCAGTCTCCCGGACATCCCTGTGCAGCTAGCAGCCTTAGGCCTGACAAGATCTTCAAGCAGGATGTCAGAGTGAAAAAGCATGAGGCAGGACAGTTCTGGTGTTTCCTTCTGCTACTACTCAGCTCTACTTGCATGGACCAGATAGCACTACTTCTGTGTTCATGGATATTGTATGCACTTTTGGGGTTTCTTTTCTTTTCTTGTTTTAGCTTTTCCAGCAGGAAAAAAAGAGTATGTAAAAGGTCAATTTGAGAACAACTAAAATTCAGAATTACTTAAGTAATATGGATTTTTAGTGTTTGTAATATCAGTTCTCTGCACTGATTGTACAGACTAAAGGACTCTATTGGGTCTTCCTTTCTCCAGGGTAGCCACGAGGTAGAAAGAAGGGCAGTCATGATGCCTTTCCCAGGTCTCTGACCCTGCCTGGCGTTTGTGACGACCTCAGTGCTAAGGCAAACTTGTCTGAGGAGGGAGGAGAAGGTGCTTCTGTGGGTGGTCTCCACTCCATTGTTTACCTTGTATCAATAGATTATGTCCAGAGATGAAAGAATTCAGTGTCATCAAACATCACAAGAGTTAGCTTGTTTTTTTAATTTTTTTTATTTAATTTTGCGCTCATTCATCTTACTGGCTTCACTTGACACCTTTTTTTTTTTTTTTAAATCTGGAAAGCAATTAAACAGGAGAGTGATATGAGGCCCTTGCTTGTGGGTTCCCCAATATTTGAACCCAGGCTGTTGTTTCTGTGAGTCAGTGTTTACCTTGAGGGAGGAGGTGGACAGAGATGCCATGTCTGCAGACTTAACACCTGATCATGTGCTGGTAAAAATGTGCTCTCCAAAACTGGTTGTAAAAAACTCAGAGGCTCAGAACAACCAGGTGTGTCATTTTTCTTTTGGAAATCTATAACTCATGTTTATTTAGTGTTTTTATATGAAGTTTTTGGAAACTATTAAAATAACATTTCTCATACTATATGAAGTTATTACTGAAGTCACAGAATTAATACTTACAAGAGAATACATAATTATTTGTTACTCTTCCTTTTTCCTTTTATTCTCAGTTAAGTACCACCTAGTACAGTGCATAGAACCACTGCCAGGTTTTGTTGTTGAGTGAAGTTCACTAATTGATGTAGTAACACACAGTTACTACTGTGTGTTTTGTAAGTCATTTGAAGCATGGGGGAAGGAAATACAGATTGAGAGAACTTTGGTGTAGAAATGAGATGCATATTTTCTGTTGTATCCAGGAAATCTAAATCTTTTAGGTTTCTCTTTTTCAAGGTGAACTCCAAAAGAAATGTTGTATTCATTAGTCCCATGGTAAAGAGTACAGGTTCAGGTGATAGGATTAGGGGTTTGTTAGTTACTAGTCACTCTCCAACTCATGTTTTCTTGTTGACATTTAACACTCCAGAGTTATAAAGATTCGCATGCACTTTTTTTTGTGTGTGTCTCACTCATGGGGCTTGACTCAGGGCCTGAGCACTGCCCCTGAGCTTTTTTGCTGAAGGCTAATGCTCTATCACTTTGAATCAAAGCTCCACTTCTGGTTTTCTGGTGGTATAAGAGTCTCCCAGCCATTCCTGCCCAGGCTGGCTATGAACTGTGATCCTCAGATCTCAGCCTCTTGAGTAGCTAGGATTACAGGCGTGAGCCATCTGCACCTGGCTGTACTTTATGTGTGTGTGTGTGTGTGTGTGTGTGTGTGTGTGTGTGTGTGCGCGCGTGCTGAGACCTGTTTTGTTTTTGCTTGTTTGTTTTGTTTTTGCTTTGTGAATTTTTTTGTGGTTAAATTCCTTCAGGACTCTTTAGAACTCTTTCTTTTTTGCTATTCATTATGAATTACAGTGTGTTGTTAGGAGTTGTAAGTCTCTTCCTATTATTTATACAAAAATTGTCTATTTTAGGCTTATACTTACTGCATTGAATGTTTGACCATATTAAAATTATAAATACTTTAGAATTTAAAAATACTTCAGAATTATAAATACTTTAGAATTTAAATTTGTTTTTATTTCAAAGTAGCTGTACAAATTTGGGGCACATAGATTTAAAAATTAAATTTGTAATGTAGCTCTAACATTGTACCATCTTACAACTCTACCATAGCACCACTGTATTTTCTTTCTCCATAGTATTTTTAAAATTTTTTTAAATATTTTTTTATTGTAAAGATACTGTACAAAGAGATTACACTTACATGGGTAAGGTAATGAATGAGTACATTGCCTATCCAGCATTGTTACCCCCTCCTTTGTTTTCCCTTTACCATCCTTTCCTTTCCCATCTCCCCAACTTTTCCCTTCCTCCCCACACAAGCTGTAAAGAATGATTTTTTTTCTTTTTTTTTTAATTGTAAAGATACTATACAGAGGTTACAGTTACATGAGTGAGGTAATGAGTACACTTCCTCTTGAACATTGTTACCCCCTCCATTGTTTTCCCCCTAGGATCCCCTCCCTCCCTACCTTCCCCGAGGTTCTTTTTTTTTTCTGATTGTGATTAAGTGATTACATAATTTCCGGAATTTCACAGTATTGTGGAATAATGATGCTCATTTAAAGTCACAAGTTCATTCTAACTTTCCTGGAGCGAATTGTCTATCACAGTCTTTAACATATAACGGTGTTCACATGTTATACACCATACATATGATCAGCAGCATGGGGATATTTAGTAGTGGTTCGACCAGATGAGTGGGAGTTCTTTGTTTTTTTTTTTTTTTTGAGTCCGGTAGTGGGGCCTGAACTCTGGGCTTGGGCGCTGTCCCTCAGCTCTTCAGCTCAAGGCTAGCTAGCGCTCTACCACTTGAGCCACAGCGCCACTTCCGGCTTTTTTCTTTTTGCTTATGTGGTGCTGAGGAACCGAACCCAGGGCCTCAGGCATGCAAGGCAAGCGCTCAACCACTGAGCCATCTTCCTAGCCCGAGTTCTTTGTTTCTTAAGTCCTGTTAGTTTTGTCGTATCACCTAACATTTTTCTCCATAGTATTTTAAGTTGATTAATTCAGAAATAGAACAACAATGAACAGTGTTAATGGTGTCTGGTTTATAATAGTCTTGTATAATTTTATTGGAGGATCCTTTAACTGCACAAGACAGGTGATTCTAGAAAGAAAAAAAAAAGTTTGAGGTCAAAGGCCTTGTTTGGGGGACACTGGTAGAGTTGAGGCCTGAGCTCATTTTTGCACTCAGGTCCAGCGTCTAGTGAGCCTGATCATTTCTAGCCAACAACACCCAGAATTTCAGTTGTACTCCCAACCCTTCTCTCTTTTCCCTCCCAGAGCAGCATAAAACCATTGGGTCCATGTGTTGTGTGTCAGAGGCTGGTCTGTTGTTGCAAGGCACCGCACTTTGCAAAAGCATATGAAAATTAACATTAGGATGCCTCTGTGTCTGTTATGTGTGTGCGTGCACGCACGCGTGTGCACACACACACACACACACACACACACACACACACCCTGAAGGTCAGAGTTTCTCACCTCAGCATGGTGTTTGGTGTTCATACACCTGACCTTACAGTGAACATGAGGGCATCACCAATCTTTTGATCCTGGGTCAAAGCATTTCTGAGGTGGGTCTGCTGACTGGTGCGCTTCAGCTTCTTTCTTGCTTAGACCCCATCTATAACATTTATTACAGTTCTTTTTTTTTTTTTTTTCCTTTTGTCTGTTGTGGGACTTGAACTCTGGGCTTGGGCACTGGCCTGGTACTCTTCAGCTCAAGGCGAGTGCTCTACCACTTGAGCCACAGTGCCACTTCTGGTTTTCTAGTGGTTTATTGGCGATAAGAGTCTCCCGGACTTTCCTGCCCAGGCTGGCTTTGAGCCGCCATCCTCAGATCTCAGCCTCCTGAGTAGCTAGGATTACAGGCGTGAGCCACCGGCGCCCGGCTTACAGTTCTTTTTCTAACAGTTGCCACCACTTAAGAAACAATCTGAGTTTAGTCTCAGGTTTAAAAAACTTAAAAGACTGCCCTAATATTTGATAATTATTTTACTAAATTTAATTTGAAGGCTTAAAAGAAAACCCAACAAAAACACATGGCTAAAGTTAAGAAAAACAAAGCCAGGCCAGGCCAGGTGTGCTCTTGTAATCCCAGCCACTTGGGAAGGCAAGAGGATCTCATTCTGAGGCCAGCCTGGGCAAAAGCACCAAGACCTCATCTGAAAAATGACGAAAAGCACAGTGGGCTGGGGGATAGATGCAATGCGGATAGTGGTGGAGCACCTGCTTAGTAAGTATGAGGCCCTGCCACAAACTCAAAACAAAACTTTCCCAATATCAGACTCAGTCACTCTTTTTTGGAGGCATGTCTTATTGTGCAGGAACAGATTTGGGAGCGAGCACACTGTCCATCATTGTTCATTGTTAACCTGCAGTGTTCGGGTGAGTGTGGAAGCAGGCAGGGCCAGCAGCTGTGGCTTGCAGGGGTGGCTGAAGGAAGGCTCACCTTTGCTCCCTGGTAAGGTGGCTGGTTAGGTGGTGTGGGCAATGACCTCCATCCACCTGGTTCTCTGTCTCAGATGTTGGTCCCCCTACCTGCTAAGCCTCCCATGTAACTGCAAAGGCAGGAGCATGTCTCTACATCTGGCTTATTTGTTGAGATGGGGTACCTCAAATTTTTTTTTTCTTTTCTTTGCAGGCTGCCCTGAAATGGTGATTCTTACTGATCTCTGCCTTTCAGAGTAGGTAGGATAAAAGGCCTAAACCACTGCAACCAGCTGGGAAAGTTACTTTCTTAGAGTTTATTCTCAATATTTAGAAAGCACATATATATTCCACATTGGCATATTTTGGGGTCAGGGCCTAAGGAAGGTGAATGCTTACGTTTGCATAGGTTGATGGCATAGTGTGGAAGTTCTGAACTGTTAGAAAAATTAGGAGCCAGTGAATGGGTTTGGAGAGATTTGTGAGATGGCCCAGGCTCTGTTTCTCATGTGTAGCATGCTTGGAGGGAGGAGAGATGGAGACAGACTTTGAGGCTGTCCCTAGCCCCTGTGAAAGGAATAAAAGAGAGCAGGTGAGCTGGGGGGGGCGTCATGACCACCGGGTAGGAGAGAAAAATGAAGGAGAAGAAAAGAGGACCGGAGGTTCGGGTTTGTGTGGTTGAGGGGTTGTGGGTGGTCTTTTACAATCAGGAGAATGAGCAAAGAAGGGGAAGATGGCAGTTTCCATTTTGCATGTGACTTTATGATGCTCACGAGCTGCATTGTGTGTGATTGGTGACTTTGGAAATGTGGAATGATGCTAAGGGAAAAATCTGGCCTTGGGTAGATTTGGGTGGGGTCTTCAGAATAGATGCACAGCTAAAATAGCCAAATAGATGGATGTGAGATCCAAACGTAGGAAAAGAGAGGCCAAAGTTCAGATTTAGAATTTGAGGGAGAGTCACACAACTCTAAGAGAAGGCTGTGCTTAGAGTTAATGGCACAATTTTTTGAAAGCCCAACGGGAACTTTTTCTAGAGCAGAGTTGCAACTTTGCTGAAAACCAGGAGGGCAGGGCCTCAGGAAGGAGCATCGAAGTGAGGCCTGGCAGGTTGTGGACCCAGTCATCTTGTGAACATGAGGGTTGACGAGAGATCAGGGAGCTGGTGTCCATGTACACTGACGTCTGTCCCTTCACTCAGGATGAGCAACATGGATTGAAAACAACTTAGTGGAGGGGAAGGGCTTGGAGAGAGGAACTGGGAAGGAGGGAGGCTGAAGTATATGAAGGAAAGGGAGAAGCAGCAAAGCTGGGTCCCCCAAAATGGATGTAATGTTTTTCCTATTTTCATGAGTTGTTATTGCAGATTCACAAAGTAGTCCACTTAACGAAGCCCAAAGAAAATTCTGAAGCACCCTCAAATGTAGAGTGTGCCTGGTGCTTTTCAGAACATTGCGTTCTTTGATTTCAGCTTACTGTGGATGACTAATTCTTAGCATGTTGTTTGTTGGAGTCTGCAGAGGCGCCTTAACAAGCTTGGTAACCATCCCCACACAATGTATTTCCTTACAAGTCTTGTGGAAGGAAGTTCAGTTCAGTGTGTACTTCCTTAGTGGTCTGACTCCATTGTGTATATACATATATATTTGTGTTGGTGTATGCACATATATACATGTATGTGCGTGTGGTATTGGCTTACTACCCCCCTCATGAATTACATGTACCATACAGAGGCAATGAAGTGCATTGGGGAGCAGTGTGAATCTTGTTATCCCAGGGAGTTCACCTTCTGCTTTGGTAAGGAATACTGACATGTCTGCCTTTTGCATTGTCTGCCTCCTCCACTCTGCTGGTAACAAGTGTAAGGTACCAGTCAAAACCTCCACAGCTAGCCCCAAATTCTAACACACAGTGCTTCAGATGGAAAACTGGAAAGAAGAGGAAAAGAATCAGTTTGTGGAGGGGAGAGAATTGCTAGGACCCGTGGACTAGTCATGTGAAGTCCATCCATTGTGTGTGTTGGGCAAGGCCCTGAGCAGCCGGATTGAGAGGCTGTGGAGATGTGTGCAGGGTAGGTCCTCGTGGGAGAAAAGATCTTCGACTCTGCTGAAGTAGTCAATTGATGGATAGGCTGTTATCTTTGTCATTATTTTAAGATAGTTGATGGTGAGTGTAGATGAAAGAAATAAAGCTTTTAAAGAACTTCAGGAGTATAACTTGTGTTTCTCTGATTCTGGGATTTCTGCCTGAAATGTTACTTTTATTTTTGGATAGGTGTTTTTTTTTTTTTTTTTTTTTGCACTTGCATTACAGCATTTGGCACATTATATCTTTGTGATATGTTAGCTGTGAAGATGTTTAAAATTAGATTCCTAGAAATGAGGTTACAGGAGCCCTTGGCCACACCACATGGGTTATGTTTTGAGCACCTCGTAGTGGAATTCTAACATGGTGGCTATTCTTAGTGTTCTTAGTATCTGGAGTCAGAACACCTGACTCAAGCTGCTAGAGGGATGTTATTTGTTTTCCTTACAAATCTGAAGTCTAACAACTTCATGGAAGCTTTATAGCTCTCGCTTATAAATATACTTCCTTGTACTTGAACCTGTCCTCATGGTACCCTCGTCTTTGTTCTGTTTTCCTTTCCTGCAGCTTTATGAGATGGGAACAGAGTTGAATCTTTGTTTTATACACGGAGACCTGAGAGATCTACCTGATTCCTTCGGTTAGCTTCAGCCCAGAGAGGGAGCCCAGCCTTCTTTATCTTTTTTAAAGAATACATTTCCATAAAGAACCTTTTTCTTCTCTTTAGTCATTCTGCTGTGGTATTGTCTCTTGAGGCTGTTTCTTTGCCTCCAATTTTGACAACTGTGTTTTAGTTTGCAAGATGATGAAAGGGTAGTGAAAAGGGCATGGAAAGAAAAAGCCAGGAAGGGAAGGAATTATCTCATGATTTTAGTCAGAAGGAAATCACTCAGACAGAAAAAATGTTAGAAGTGGGTCAGATCCCAGGAAGTTGGAGTGAATGAGTGCTGCCATATTAACAGCCCTTTCCTACAGCACTGTGGTACTCAAAGAAAGAGGATATTCATTCCGAGATTGAATGTGTGTCTTTGCCGATTCTGACTATAATTAGCAGGAGTTATTCAAACTTGGAGAGCTCTGTTACTGCAGAGGTTCTTCATACATGCGCCTTTATATGTTCCATGTGTTTGGGCATGGATTATACATAAATATGCATGAGTTACCTATTTATGTGTGAGGCTTCATTATTTGACATAGAGAAGTGTGTATTAGGGTATATTCACTAATTTCCAGAAGGTATTCAAAGTATGTACTCCTTTTTGTGGAATTGATTAATTGGCTTCCTTTGAGTGGTGTGTGTTTGTATGTATGTATGTATGTGGTCCCGTGTGTGCCTGTATTTTATATATGTGATCTTTTGTGTGCAGTTTAGATGTATGTGTGTTCATGCATGTGCCAACATGAATATCATGTGCATTTATATGTGAATGTGCACGCATGTGTGAGTGTGTATGCATGTTGCACAGGCACACAAGTTTATGCATGCAGTTTTGTGTATTTGTGTTTATGGGCATACGAGTATATGCATACATGCAATATGTGTGTATGCATGTGTACTGTGTGCTTGTCAGTGTATGGCTGCGTGTTTGCATATGGACGTGCACACTTGGCTTGTGGGGTCCTCCTTGGAGGAATATCTTACTAGATACTGTGTTTCTGACTCCTGCCTGTTCTCATGAACATTTCAGCCATTACTTAAATACCCCAGAAGTTATGTAAAATATGTGTCTATAGTCATTGTGGGGGTTAAATGTATTTTAAATGAGTGCAAAAGTATTAGACATGTTGTCATAAAAGTATTAATGCTGTCTTGTTATAAGCTTTGCAGAGAATAAAATGCTGTGCACAATCACAGCCAGTTAATGGTGATTCTTGCCAAGGGGTCTGGGTAATAATTAGTGTTTGTGTTCACCGACATCTGGCTCAAATTTCCATGAACTCCAAGGAGGGTTGCTGACACAGAACCTGCTTAACAGTGCTGGCCGCCATCACTGTTTCCTCCATTTTCCTGTTGGTTTTACCCAGGGCTGGGACAGCTGCTCTCAGATGCATTTTCTCTCCATAAAAGTCTGCAGCGTTGAAGTCAATTAGTGACCAGTGGGAGACCCAGCTGCTTTCCAAGTGGCTCATGTGAAAACCTCCTTCTCTACCCCCTTTAAAAAAAAGCAGTAGTTATTAGTAGAGCCTATTGCTATTTTTACCATGGGATCTTTAACTTTTCCTTTATTAAAACAAAGTTCCATGCTATTTATGGTCTGTCATCTCTCTGTCTTTCTGTGTGAGGTTGGAATTGTGTTCTGCTGTCAGCTGTGCCAGACCATTGGTAGCAGCCTCAGTTCTGGAATCTACTCTGTCTTTACTGATGCTGGTCTTACTCTTCTTACTCCTTGAATACAGGGAGTCCAGCAGTGCACACAATGGTAGTGACTGGGATCTCACTGGAGACCGTATTCTTTCTTTTGCTAGAAAGGCATGTTGGTTCAAAGTGATCTTGTGCAGAAAAGTCTGCAAGAGCCCATCTCCATGTAACCAGCAGTGGTAGTGTAGTTCAAATGGTAGAGCACTAGCCATGAGCCAGAAAACCAAGTGAGTGTGAGGCTCTGAAATCAAGCCTGGTACCAGCATGAAAGGAAATAATAAAAGAAAGACATATAGGATTGGGAAGGTGGCTCAGTGGTAGAGCCCTTGCCTTGCATGCATGAGGCCCTGGGTTCGATTCCTCTGCACCACATAAGCAAAAAGAAAAAAGCCGGAAGTGGCGCTGTGGCTCGCTCAAGTGGTAGAGCGCTAGCCTTGAGATGAATTGCTGAGGGACAGTGCCCAGGCCCAGAGTTTAGGCCCCACGACCGGACCCAAAAAAAAAAAAAGACATATAAAGTTTATGCTTGATAAGAGGTTAGTAAATTCATTACCTTGCTCATGTAACTGTAACCCCTCTGTACAGTATTTTCACAATAAAAAACATAAAAAAAGAGGTTAATAAAGAGGTATGAAAGTGTTATTGACTGCATGCTAGGCTAGTGTGGTATAGTGCAGTCTACCACAGCATAGCATTTACAGTATAGAATAGAATGAGTTGTATACTGTTATATAGTATAGGTACAATAGTGTAGTATAGAGCTGTATACTAATATAGTATAGTATTATATAATGTAGACTAGAACAGGTAGCTTTGTACTGATGTTCCTTGATGTATGATGAGTGTCATGTTCTGATAAACCCATCATAGGTTGAAAGTGCATTTAATATACCTAGCCCACTGGCCATCTCATGGTTCAGCAGCATATTGAGTGCCTTCCCTATTGCTCGTGGCTGACTGGGAGCTTCTGCTCACTACCACTGTCCAGTGTCATGTGCACAGCTTCTGTCCAACTCTTCCTAGCATCTTCCTCTGCCCAGCTTCTTGTTGCCAGCTTAGGGAAAGATCAAAATCTATAATTCAGAATATGGATTCTACAGAATGTACTACTCATTGTGCCATTGTGGAGTCAGGAGATTGAAGTGGCACCATGGCAATTAGAGGCTGTCTGCAATATACAGAATAGAATGAATAGTACAGGATTTATGCTGTTATCATAGTATCTGCGATATGCAGAATGGAATGAATAGTGCAGGATTTATGCTATGTACCATAGTATCTGTGATATACAGAATAGAATGAATAGTATAGTATTTATGCTGTGTATCATAGTATCTGTTATATGCAGAATAGAATGAATAGTACAGGATTTATGCCATTATCATAGTATCTGCAATATGCAGACTAGAATGAATAGTACAGGATTTATGCTATGTATCATAGTATCTGTGATATACAGAATAGAATGAATAGTATAGTATTTATGCTTTGTATCATAGTATCTGTTATATGCGGAATAGAATAATAGTACAGGATTTATTCCGTTATCATAGTATCTGCAATATGCAGACTAGAATGAATAGTTCAGGATTTATGCTGCGTATCACAGTAGTTGTGATATGCAGAATAGAATGGATAATATAGGATTTATACTGTTATAGTATCTGAGATATGCAGAATAGAATGAATAGTATAGGATTTATGCTGTGTACTATAGTATCACTCGCTCTTGCTATTTCTTTGGTTAGCTATGACACAACAGAGAGATATGAGGGTGATGAGGGTATTTTTCTTTTAAGGCCGTTCCTCTTGGGGTTCGTTTGGTGGTCTCTGTTGAGTTGGTAGTAGTAGTCTGTAGAATGACATATAAGATACTTTATATAAACAGCTACTTTATGCCCACCCATATCTTTTCTCGGTAGCTATTAATATTCTAATCAATTCTCTGCAGAACTGATATTGGAAAAAAGGCACCCTATGAATACAATAAATTGTGTGAAGTCGAGCCCTTTCATTCACTCAGATTTCCTTTTAACAAGAGCAGAAGGTCCCTACGATTCAGAGTTCCAGTCTCCTCTGGAAATCCTGTACCGTGAATGATAGCACCTGTCCCAGCCGTGGAAAGGACTCCCAGTGTTTCTTCCTTTTCTTCCCACCTGCCGTCTGTCTGTTTTCTCAGAGAAACCCACGCTCATCATCGGGAAAGCACTGGGCAGCCTGGGGTCTGGCTGGTGTAGCAAGGGGAGAGGACAGCCCCGCTGGGAAGTCTCTAGGGGAGCACTGTAGGTGAACTGCTGCTCCACGCCTGCTTCCAGAATGCTTCCACTACCCTTCCCCACCTCCCTCTGAGCTCCACTGAAGTCCTGTCCGTATAAGACTCGCTTGGACACTTGTGTGGGGTGGAGCGAGCGCATGGGTGGGTGTGGGGTGATTCCTGTCGCCCTTGGTTCCTCATGACTGTTAGAGAGGTCAATTTGTAGGATGTCTGTTAATCCAGACATGATTAGCAAAGGACGTCCCTTCCAGCTCAGAGTGTCAGAGCGACTCCTCAAGCTATTTCTGGCTTCATCCTCTCTTAAGGCCTTTTAGAAGAGATCTTTGAGCTCTCAAAGCTCAGGAATCGGTCAAAAAACAATTCAGTGTTCCTTTAGGGCTATCTCCCTTGCTGTGAGCAATTTATGAGTCCCGGTGGTTTCAGAAACCACAGAACACTTTTCAGGCCACTGTTTGCTTGCCAGCCTGGTGAAAGGCTTCTTTTGGCCCAAAGGCATACATCCTCTTCACATTTCCTGATCGGGAAGTTTTAATGAGAGACTGGTGACTCTTGTTTTAATTTGTAACAAGTGAATAAACTAGCAAGTTAAAAAATGAGACTTGCCATATACCTGCTGTAGTGACTCTGTAGTGTGTGGTGACTGGGAGTGCCTGCTTAGGAGCCTGCCCCCTGCCTGCTCACTGCCACAGGATTGGGGCATGCTTGTGCTCTGCCTTCTGCCTCCTCTGTCGGTCATGGTGTCTTCAGTTTTATAGCTTGCGCTCTGCAGTTACAATCTTGATGCAAGATTTAGAATCCCTAGCAGGCAGAAACTGTGGATCTTCTGTTGTGTCGTGTAATGCCCGGAGCAGTCCTCAGCATGCAGAAATGCACCTTCTGGGTTTTGGATGTCCGCTAGCTTTGTAGATGCCTTTCTCCTCGTCCCAGGCAGCTGTCTTTGTGGAGTGTCCTGCTGCCTTTGCCTGGGGCTTGGGATGAGGAAGGAATCCCGCGAGGGTGTGGCGGGCCTGCCTGGAATTTCTGAGAAGCCTGGCGTCCGTCACAGATGTGGTCTTCGCTTCAAGAAGTTTTATTTATTTTTTTACCTTACTGAGATGGTACTTACCTGTTTTAAATGTTACCATTGTTTTGCTGTTAGTCCGGAGTGGGTTTGTAGAGAGGCCCTTGTGTGAGTCTCAAGATGTTCTGATTATGATTTTCAAAGCAAAGTCTCAAAGCTGAAGTGTATGTGGCCAAAATGGTACATTCGAGAAGGTGAACTGTTTTTAGCCAACGCAGTACATGTGAGGAAGTTGGTGTTCCCCGTAGCCCTCACAGGCTGCGCATGTGCAGGGGTGGGCAGAGAGCCCTGGGAAGCAACACATGCGGTATGGCATGGGCGTTTATTAAGAACCCTTTAAAGGATCATTTAGTTGCCAGGGACGTGGTAGATAGTTTTTTAACCATTAAGGCCTTTTAGGATGTTAATTGCTGTTAGAACACTGGTGGTTTCCTGAGTTTACTCAGTCAGCATACTTTTTGGCAGGCTCCTGATCCTGGTTGATGGACAGTGGCCCAGTCACATGGCCCATTGTGTTATGTCTCTCCTTGCACACTAACGCTGAGAGTCCAGTTCTCTTCCTACTGAGCATTTCAGCCTCCCAGGCCTCCGCCAGGGCGTTGCCTGTTATGACGTCCATTAGTCTGTAGGAAAATGTACTCTGGTTCTAGCTGGCTCTGAGAATGGGCTTGTGGGGGGGGGGGGGGGGGAGAAGAGGGAATGTGCAAGCCTGGGTTCCCTGGACGACACGGAGCATTGCTCAGAGTGGCTTTTAGAAGTCTCTCCTGGGGACCTGGGATAGCCAGGGCTTTCCCCCTTTGTCAGATTGTTAAGGTCCAGGGAAACCTTGGGTCAGGTTTTCACAGCATGGATCGGGAGTTTGGAGGGGACTTTCGTAGATGTGGAATTGGCCTGCTTCCTGCGTGGTCAGCCATGGGCTTCCTTGTCTTTCTCTTCCTGGCTGCCAACTCTGACCAGTCAGCCAGCAGGTTTACCAAATGGCCAGCACAGTGCTGGCCTAGCTGTCTGGAATAGAAGAGGAGAAACTGCAGCCATACACCAAAGGAAGCATAAAGATGCATTTGTTCATTCACTTCTGAAAAGACTGGGGTGCACTGCTCAGTAGCTAGTGTGGTTATTGGCATTTCAGATAGTAAGAACATTTTTGTTGGGGAATTTTGGTCTCTAGACATCCAGATATTGTCTTCTAACCATAATTAAGTGGTTTTCAACATGAGGAGATGTGAATGTTAGTCCATCCTGAATCTGGAAATATTTAGCATTGAATGTAAGGGGCAAAGCCAATTCACCAATAGATGACTTCCCAAGGGAATGGTTTTATTTATTTATTTATTTAATTCTTCTGCTCAAGGCTAGCACTCTACCACTTGAGCCACAGCGCCACTTCTGGCTTTTTCTTTTTTGCTTATGTGGTGCTGAGGAATCGAACCCAGGGCCTCATGCATACAAGGCAAGTGCTCTACCACTGAGCTACCTTCCCAGCCCAAGGGAATGGTTTTAAAGCATTGTGGCTGCAGTTGGTACGTCCAACTCACTCTGAACAGGAGGAGAGGACTAATAATTTGTATAAGAAGGAAAAAATTGCATAGCTACAAAATATAAATGTTTGTGGGCTGGGTGACAGGACGCTTGTGAGGGAAAGTGACCAGTAGTCACAGACAGAATATTTGGCTCCCTTGAGCTTTTATTTTTGTGATAACAATTTTGAATGTAATAGTCTCCTTGACCCTGCCTTTTCCTCTTACTACACTAATAGAGATAGTGCATCACACCACCTCTGTTCACTGCTCAGGTTTCAGGGATGGGGGTTCCCTGAGATTGTTCTGATTTGATGACAAGAGTTCCAAGGCTCTGATGGCCATACATTAAGCATTCTTCACTAAATGACAGGGAACCATGTAACCCTCTCGTTTGTAATCAAGGTTATGCTTCGTCTAGAGAAATGCTCACAATTCTGTAATGAGGACAGTCAAGTGCTTCAGTGGAGCCATTGAAGAAAGCAGTCCATGCTGTCTCTCCTGGCTTGGAAAAGTGCCCAAGGAAGTAAGGACAGAAATAGGCAAAAAAAAAAAAAAAGTACTAAGACAGTGCTGTGGCTTTGCAATGGGATGGGGTGGAAAATATCTAGAAAGATGGAGATTTTGATAGTGCTAGAGATGAGAAGGGCTTGGTCTGGTTGGGAAGGGTACTTATATGCTATTTTTGTTCTATTTTATTCTGTCAAGTAAGTGGCTAAAGTTAAGGGTGATAGGTTTGGCAGGCAGTTTGTTTCTTGGTCACAAGATTGGGTGGTGTGTGAGTGGGGCATGTGAGATATCCTTCCCCCTATAGGCCCAGGCTCAGGGCCAGTCTGGATTAGACTAGGGAAGGGGGACAGCAGGAGAGTTGGGGGGAATCTGTGGCCTGCTGGGGGCACATGCCTCACAGTCTGTGGCCTGAGAGCAGATGTTCACTTCAGGGGAGTATGCACCCACGGTCTTTCCTGAGTGGAAGTAAAGGTAGAGCACTTGTGCTGGGTTGAAGTTGATTCCTGTCTGCAGGTCAGTGGGTCCTGAGGACATCTGGAACCCATTTGTGAGCTGGCGAAGATTCTGGTCGCAAATTACAGAAAACAATTCAAACTAAATTATGCAGGGAAGTCAGTAGAAGGGTGAGGCCTCATTCCCAGCACCCTGCGGCTGGCCTGTCTCTCATGGCAGTGCTGTGTCCCGGCCGCTGCCTCTGCTCAGGTGTCTGGCCAGTGAAGCAGGTGAAATGCTCCAGTTATATCTCTTTGGCTCAGAGCTCATGGTTTTGGGAAAAGACCTGAAGGAGCCTACTGGGGCATTTTCGATAATATAACAGAACTTTATGTATTTAAACTATAAAATGAATGTAAGAAAAATTAGTCTAATCAATCTTACACACTTAATTTGTGCTTTTTTCAATGAGAAACAAATCATCAATTCAGTGCATTCTGAAGTGCACATATTCAAATAAAAGCATTAAATTGGGGGCTGGGAAGGTGGCTCAGTGGTAGAGCGCTTACCTTGCATGCCTGAGGCCCTGGCCTCATAAGCACCACATAAGCAAAAAGAAAAAAGTCGGAAGTGGCGCTCAAGTGGCTCAAGTGGTAGAGCGCTAGCCTTGAGCAGAAGAGCTGAGGGACAGTGCCCAGGCCCAGAGTTCAGGCCCCACGACCAGACCCCCCCCCCCAAAAAAAAAAATTAAATTGTCCTAACAAGTTGTCTCTGTTGTTTCCTCTTTCTCTAGACCAATCTGTTGCTCATTTTTGTGTTTGCTTATGCAAGGAAAAAATACTATTTTTCAGAAACATTACTATTGTTGTTTCAGACTTAAGGGCTGGAGTGTAAGTCTAGCTGTGAAGTATAGACTTATAAAAAGAGTTTTCAGCCAGGCACCGGTGGCTCACGCCTGTAATCCTAGCTACTCAGGAGGTTGAGATATGAGGATCACAGTTCAAAGCCAGCCCGGGCACCAAAGTCTGTGAGACTCTTACTTCCAGTTAACCGTTAGAGAACAGGAAGGGATGCTGTGTGGTTCAGAGTGTTAGAGTGGCTAGCCTTGAGCAAAAAAGCTCATAGACAGTGCCTATGCCCTGACTTCAAGCCCCGTAACAGGTTAAAAAAAGGATTTCTCCCTTTCTTCTGTTCAGGTCATCCTTAGCTTTTGACAATCACAGACAATTACCTTAATCTTGAATTTAAAGTAATTTGACAGTTTAACACATGCCACAGTTCTATAAAATTCTGCTAGTATATTTATTTAGTTTTGCTTTTCAATTGCTTGGTTTCCTCTGATAAATTAATGCATCATTCATTGTTATTTTACTGATAGCTCTCAAAATTAATGTGTGTTCTAACCAAGTATGACAGCATTAATTTTTACAGCAAATTAGAGACAAAATGGTATATGTTTCTTTTATAACAACATCGGCTTTTTCTGAGAGCATTTAATTGTACTTTCAGATAGCTTTGTGATGCCTCTGTTGGGGACCCATCCTCTTATCCTTGCAGAGTTAAGGCCAAGAGATGCCTGGTACCTGATGTTCACCATTGTCCATGTGGCTTCTTTGGCCTGTAGCCTACTTCCTAGGTTGTAATGGAAGTGGAAAAGCAGCCTGGCACAGCAGTGTTACCTGGAGTGCATAGAAGAGGGAAGACCAAGGGAAGACTGAGTCCTAATGACTCCTGAGGTTTTAGAACAGCTCTGTACCAGTTTCCTGTTGGGGGCTGGGGTAGTGACTGGTGAGGCTGGAAGGTAGGGTCACATGTCCAGCCATGTGGGCCAGGGTTTGCGGGCTGTCCCTGCACCTTGAAGGCTGTGTGGTGTGTGACTGCTGCCTGGTATTTGCTGAACAAAACAGATGTTCATTAAACTTTCCCACATCACCTTCCTGCAGAAGGATTTGACTCCAAATGAATGTTAAGGCACTTTAATATAAAAAGTAATTATACTAGGCACTATTTTTGAAGGGGAAAACCTCAGTTGATTTAACAAATAAAATCAGACTGGTGAGAGACAGAGTGCTTGCGCTAGTGTTTGGCAGTACTTCCTGAACTATCAAGTTCGTTTTGATTTCCTGTTACATAGGTGACAAGTTTGTTAAATGTAGGGGAAGAAGGTAACACAGTTCCTTTTGTGTGGAACATGATATGATGCCCTTCAACAGCACTTATTCAGCTCTGCAGTCCCATGCTCAGTGTGCTTGCAATCCTCCGGTATTTGTCTCTATTCACATTTTACTCTAGTTTGTTTATTTATCTATCTGTCTATTTTTGTTAGTCTTTCAGTACAATCCTGTCTTATAGCTATCATTATTGTACCACACTGGAATTAAGATTGAAGTCTGAGGCTTTGTTAGCTTTATGTTATCTCTGCTTCTATGAGTATTATTGAGACATGGGAGAACTTATATCAGGGTTGCTAGATAATACACATTTAGAGAAAATTGCTTCTCAGGGTTCCTGTAGCTTTGTTGTTCATAGAAGAAAGGATCCTGTACAGGAAATAGGAAGGTTCAGAGTTGTTCCCTTCTACAGACCGCATCTTAGATGTTGTCCAAGGACTTGTTGTAGGCTTTTTTACTCTTCTCAGAGACCAGGAAATGATTTAACTTATCCAGAATTAATGGTGAGTCCCTGTTACAAACTAATTCCTCAATTTGTTCTAGAAGCTGATTGGATGACTCTCCTAGCACTACCTGAGACTTTTCTAGTTTTAACTTTGTTCTAGGCTTTTTCAAGGCAGCCTTGACATGTTGAAGTGTCATTCTCTTTTACTTTCTTTTTAAATAGTGTATAAGCCTACAGAATTCAGTTTCTTTAAATTGTTTCACTCTTAAAATGTGGTGGTGGGGGGGGGGAAGGACTTTCCTTTAAAGCAGCCATAGCTTCCTAAGTCCTCCAGTGCCTGCCCGGGAATCACTGGCTCCACCACTGACGATGCAGAACGGAATCATTTGCTGTTGGGAAAACCAAGACAAGATAGTTGTCTTTTCCCTCTCACCTCTGCTTTGCACTGTCCCCAGAAACCTATCCCTTCCGCTTTCATATCATTCTTTCTAATTTTGGAGCCTCACTTTTCCCTCATTCCACTTTTCACATTTTCCCCTCAAATTAAAAGCATTCAGTAGGTTTTGATAAAAACAAATCTGTCAAGTTGGAGTTCTTTTACAACTCTAGGGGAAAAAATAGTGAAGACATACTTATACACTCATGTTTTTGTTAATTTTTTTTTTTTTTTTTTTGTCGGTCATGGGGCTTGAACTCTGGGCCTGGGTGCTGTCCCTTCACTCTTCAGCTCAAGGTGAGCGCTCTATCACTTGAGCCACAGTGCCACTTCAAAGACATACTTATATATGAAATATTACAATGAGCCTCAGGTGTTTTCGTTTTTGTTTTTCTTCCTTCTTCTTTTTCTTCTGGCTCTGGAGCTTGAACTCAGGGCCTGAGCGTTTCTGTTCAAGGCTAGCACTCTACCACTTGAGTCACAGTTCCATTTTTGGATTTTTTTGTATGGTTAAGTGGAGAGGTGAGTCTGATAGACTTTCCTACCTGGGCTCTCTTTAAACTATGACCTTTGGATCTCATCTTCCTGAGTAGCTAGGATTACAGGCTTGATCCACCATGGCCAGCGTAGTTTTATTTTTAATTTTTTAAGTGTACTGGATGGATAACCATTGGCTGTTTAAAACAGTTTCCCATGCTTCCCTTGTGCCAAATATATGTCTATTAAGTAACAGGGACTTAATGAAAGAGTAGATGAAGGCTAACCCCTTTCCATTTCTGATATTCTATTGCTAAAGTAATAAAGTAGTTTTGTAAGTGAGGTTAAAGATTCCTTGAGTTCACCACATTACTGTGTGACACACAGTATAACAAATGTGAAATGTGTGGTGTTGTATTCCCTGGGCTTCTACATTTGACTTAAAATAATGTTTTAGAACTCTCTCTTCTCCCAGAGAACCATCTAGTGGATGCAGAAGTAGAGTTCACATATGCTGTAGGACATTCCTTTCTTAAATTAGTCTCCCTTGAATGCCAGCATTGCTTACAGCAAACTGCCAGAATGGTTCTCATTTCTATGACAAGTAGGACCGTCGGTGCCCTGTGCAATCTCAGTGCAGGTGTCGATGCCTGTACTGTGTGACAGCTGTGGACATTGTGTGTGTGTGTGTGTGTGTATGTGTATGTGTGTGTATGCACGCACACGCATGCACACAGAGCTCTGATACTGGTACAGGCCCTTGAGCTTTGGTATGTCAAGCTATTTTTTTTTTTTTTGGTCGGCCATGGGGCTTGAACTCTGGGCCTGGGCACTGTCCCTCAGCTCTTCAGCTCAAGGCGAGCGCTCTACCACTTGAGCTACAGCGCCACTTCTGGTTTTCTGGTGGTTTATTGGAGATAGGAGTCTCACGGTCTCTCCTGCCTGGGCTGGCTTTGAACCGAGATCCTCAGATCTCAGCCTCCTGAGTAGCTAGGATTACAGGCGTGAGCCACCAGCGCCCGGCTATGTCAAGCTATTTTTTCTAATAGAATTAATGAGCAAAAGTCTTAAAAGTGTCTTCTGGATACATTAGGAAGTCAGTTTTCAAGCAGTATCAGTGGACAGTGCTTTCCTCCCTAATGTTCAAAACGAAGTCTACTGATGCTGCTTGTTTACATGTGACTTTGGACAAAGCTGTACATTTGTCATGGCCTTGACTTAATCTGTCAGGCAGGCCCCATCTGCATATTTTAAGCAGACTAGCTGTGAACTGTCAGGGGCGATGGGAATACTGCTAGTAACAAAGTCAGATGCTTACGATGGGGCCTTGCTGTTAGTCTAAGATGGTTTTATAAACTCCCCCCACCTCCCTTTTGGCAGTAGTTGGATTTGAACTCAGGGGTTTGAGCTTGCCAGGCAAGGGCTCTACCACCTGAGCTATGCCTCCCCTCTCCCCAGTGACCCTATGGGGGTTAGCTTTTGAAAGTGTTCAGATGCAGCACAAATTGGGCAGAGACGACATCCACCCCCAAATCAGCAGATCCCACTGTGTGGACTGGTGCTGGCTGCACTGAGAACCCTGCCTTCCATGCAGTTCCTGTTCCTCCTGTGCAGGGGGAAGCTTGAGGAATGAACACTTCCAAATCAGGAACTTTAGACTCTCTTGTATTGCTAGCTGCATTTGAGGAATTATTTTTACAATGTAAATGAGGTGGGTAGATTTATATTTTGGGACCTGGGACCTTTGCTATAGAAGCACCTGGTGGCCTAGACACATGGTACACTGAAGTCGAGGTAGAGAGTTCAGATGAAGTCATGTGGGCTTCCTAGATTATCCTTCAGCTGCATTTCAAGAACCAGGAAGGTACTGGAGATATATTTATCCTCCTGGTTCCCATGGTTCTGTACTGGTCAGTTTGCAGAAGTCCAGGATGACAGAGTCAGACCCTGCAGGGAGGGAGATGATGTGTTGGCATATACCACTTTCTATCAGGCAAGGTGCATCTGGAATTTTAGGCATGAGTACCCCAGGGACCTCTGGCTTTTTGGTGTCCTGTATGAATAGAGTAAGTGGTTGAATCATTCAAATGCTTGCAAACCCAGAACAGGAATCTTACCATGTAAAATTTATTACCAAAATTGAAAGTAAGAGAGAGGAAAAAGCTTTCTTGTAATTTACAATCAAACATCATCATATTATAGGTGATAATTGCTTTCATGTTTTGCTTTTTGAGTTATGTGCTTGGGAAATGTAATATTTAGGGGGAGATTGTCACGTGTGATTGAATTGGCAATAGAATTTTACTCTTTGTAAAACCCATTAGAATTATTTACCTTTTCTTGAGTTCCCTGAGGCCAGCCCTGCTGTGCTGTGAAGGAATCATGTGTAGTGGAATGCAGACTTAAATAGAATTGTCCTAAGTAGAGCACGCTCTTCTCATACATTTAAAAAATTCATGTATTCATCCAACATGTACTGAGCGCTTAGCAACTTGGGTGAAGAATCACTGTTGATATATATTTTTTAGAGTTACTTCCATCTAATTCTGAAGTCAAAAATGTTTTTAGGATTTCACTTAGAGGTAAAGAAGGAAGAGATCTTTGTACACCAGCTTGGTTTTGATTTTTTCAGACTTGGTGCCTCAACTCATCCCCATACTTGTCCTCCATTTGGCGTGTTGGGGGCTGGGGAGTGGGAATGTTTATATACATAATAGGTTTTGGGGAAAGGGAAAGAAAAAATTTAAATGTTAACAATTGTTTGATTTAGGTGGAGAAATTTGAGTGTTCACTGCATTATTCTTTCAAATCTTAAGGGAGGATGCTTGATGATCTGGGGTGTGTACCCCAAACCTTTCCCCAAACAGGCTGGCTGCTTCTGCGTGCAGCTTTTCTTCCTGGGTCCATTCTTCAGTGTCTGGTCTGGGACCGTTTCAACGGGCATAAAGAGCATCTCTATGCCCTGGGCTGTGTGTGTGGCTGTCAGCATTTAGAATACACAGTTGAGCATGGGCAGAGATGACGGGACCCTAAGTGGCTCTCTTTCATCCTTTCCAACCACTCCCCTACCTGTCTGCTCACTTGTGTATGTGGGGAAGGTACAACCCACCTGGGAGCATGGGAGGACTATGCCCCTGTCTTGACTGTTTCCAGAATGAGTTATTTATCTAAAGGCTTTTGGAATTCATAGCCTGTAGATGTTAGGGCTTGCCCTGGGCCCAAGCCCAGGTTTTCTGTGCCAAGTAGAGATCACCATGTGCAGTTCAGCACATGGAGCACAGATCCAGACAAGGGAGATCTTGTTGAACTGAGTTTAGTATTCTCTCTGTTGCCTATTGCAGATTCAGTTCTTGGTACAGAGTCTCACGTAGGTGGGAAAGAAATAAAGAAATTCTTGTCTTTACTCTTGTCAGGATGGGAACACAGATGGAACTGATATCAAAGAGCTGAGCTCAAGGCCCTTGGGTCCTGGCTATGGGCTGTTAGAACCCCCTGGGGTCAACTTGGGTCAGTAGAACGCTGGTTCAGGCCCGGTTTCTCATGTGTTACAGGTGCTATGGGACTGTATATAGAAACACTCAAGTGGTAAAAATTCAGAGTGCTCTCTGTGGGTAATTGTTTTTCTTAGCCTAACAGTGTCCAGATGCACCTGCATAGTTTATAAGCAGTAATGTCCGAGTATCTTGATTGGCAGGTGGTGAGGGGATGAGAGGCAGCTGTCTGTGCTGTGAGGGAGTAGCTTCTGTCCCACTCCACAGGCTCCTGTCTTGGGGGCTATTAAGTTCCTTTAATAGATGAGTGTGCAGCCTTTCCAAGACACTGCATGAAAGATGGCACTGCCAGGAATTTGCCAAATGGCCAGTTTCCTCTCAGGCTCCCTCTTCTCACCAGGTGGCATGTGGTAAATGATTTCTTCCTGGTTTTTTGAAGTGACAGTTTTGGAAAAGCTCATGCAGTAACCAGGCTGCCATAAGTGTGCACATCTCAGTAACTCAGTAGTGAAAGAAAGCCAGGCTGAGCCTTGCAGCTGTAAGGAATGGTGCAGGTCAGTGGTGATGAGAGACCACTGAGTAGGACAGAGGGCGTGGGGGGGGGTCATTCGCATAAGTAGTTCTGGGTGTCACTTCCCTTTCCAGGTCAGTGGAGTTGTGCTGTGAGTGTATGTGTGTGTAGCAGGGAGGGAGGAGAAAGAAAAGACTTAGCACTGCCATTCAGCCCCTTTCTTTTACAACTTGTGAGGAACCAAATGCTCTTACCCTGAACATTTGTCTTTTTGCTCCATATGTGAAGTACGAGAGGGACCAGGTTTTCTTTGCAAAGAGGTGCCAAGAAGAGTTGTCTGTGTCTGAACTATGAAGCAATAGGAAGGATGTAAAGGCTACCAAAATCCAAGGTGTTTCAGAATAGTCTATTAACAGTTTCCTAAAAAGTCAAATCGTTTACAAAACAGATCCTCACTGAAATTAGATTTCATGCCTGTCCTCCTCAGTTACATCCATGTCCAGCCGCCTTCAAGGTCAAGGGGATGCTGTCCAGGGGATGCTGACTGGAGAGCATGAATTTAGACTCCATGCAGTCCACGAGGCCTCTAGTTACAGAGCAGGTGAACACCTACCCTGCTAGGATTAGAAGGGGAATCACGTCCTTTCATTCTCTCTTCCCACATCCTATTTTACCCCGGTCCACTGCAAATTACAGAGAAGGGAATGCTATGTATTTTATGATCCATGCCTGCCTTTTCTGCTAGTGAATTCTGTTGCTTTACAGAATTGCATGATGTTTTATGAATGTCGCTACTCTTTAATTAAATGATTGGAACATTCAAGAACTCCAGTCTGTTTCTCCTAGCTCAGAAACTAAAAATCAGTTTTGATCATACTTGGTGTTTCCTATTGTTTTCAAAAGTTTATTGGCATATTGGTTATTGAACATTGGTGGTTTGCTTCATGGAAAATTACATTTGAAGTGGAGTAGTACTAAAGTGAAAGATGGTGTTTGATTTTATTAATGAATCCATGTGAAATGTGACAATCCCTTCACTGAACTTCGTATTATGTAATACGAAAATGTCCAAGTGCTGAGTTCTACAGGCACTGTGTTGAGGTACATTACTGGACTCCATCTATGAAAGTATTACTCCTTTGTTCTTGTTAGCAGCACTAAGGTTTTGAACTTGGGACTTTGTATTTGTTGGGTAAGCTGTCAGTTGACCTCCCTCTCCTTGTTTTGTTTTTTTGTTTTTGGATACCATTTTCTGTTTTTGTGGGCTGGACCTCAATCCTACTACTTAGGCCTTCCGTGTACTTGGGGTCATAGTCATGCACCACCATGCCTAGCTTGCTTGTTGCAATACAGTCATGCTGAACTCTTTCTGTTGAAATTGGTCTTGAACTAGGATCTCGAGTAACTTGGGATGACAGGTGTGAGCCACCAAATCTAGCCCTCCTTTTTTTTAAAGTGTTTTGCGGAAGGGAAGATATTTTTCATTGCATAAACATTTGGTAAGGGTTTCTCTTAATATAAAAATAGCTGGGCTAGGAAGGTGGCTCAGTGGTAGAGCGCTTGCCTTGCATGCATGAGGCCCTGGGTTCGATTCTTCAGTACCACATAAGCAGAAAAAGCCGGAAGTGGCTCTGTGGCTCAAGTGGTAGAGGGCTAACCTTGAGCTGAAGAGCTGAGGGACAGTGCCCAGGCCCAGAGTTCAGGCCCACAACCGACAACCCTCCAAAACAACAACAACAAAATAGCTAAAAAACACAAAACTTCAGCGTTTTCTCTATGGATTCACCCATTATAGAATGTTCTTGTAAAAATGTATAAAGAGCCTTGACAGCAGTGATAAATGCTAACTGCCCTACTCTGTGTTGTTTCTTGTCACAAAGGGGCACAGTTAAGCAGTATCTGTATTTATAATCAGCTATATGTCAGATGTGACCATTGGTGTCATTGTACAATTGAGTCCCTGCAGATGACATAGTCTTATGCAGATTTAATTACAGCAGAGATCACCGTAAAACCATACGTGCCCCCAGGGACTGATAAAAGCCTGGGAAAATAGAAGACTCCAGGATATACTGACTGTACTTTGGTAGGAAGAATGTTCCTTTTCCTGAAAGATGAGAAATATGATACATAGGAATCCAAACCAGAAGATATTTAAATAATTTTACTTAATTAAGTTAATAATTTGTGTGAGTTAAATTAATTTCATTTAATCTAAATTATTGTTTGAAATACTTTCATGATTTTTGTGATTGTGTATCAGGAGATCTGAGGTGACATTCACTTTGGGATTTTCCTTGAGGTTGGGCAGAATAGATTTGGACAGGACATACTATAGACCTCCTGTTGCATCTCATTTAACTCTTTCCCGCCCCCTTCCCCCACATGGCACAGAAAATTGGGGCGTTCTTGGGAAAGGACTTTGGCCTGGACAGACTCCCTGTGGCACCAACTGCCTCTGACCAGGTCTGTGGCCCCAGAGCTGTGTCCTTAATGTCCCCTGCCCTGGAGCTGCCTGAGCAGGAACAGGTGCCCAGAGCTGTCTGCCAACCGCCAGCATGTGGGCAAGGGCCAACTCTGGACTCTATAGGCCTTCCTCCTCTCCCATCCCACACACTCAGAGCTGCTACTCTACCACTTGAACCACAGCCTCACTCCTGGCTTTTTGATGCTTAATTGTAGATAAGAGTCTCATGGGCTTTTCTGTCTGGGCTGGCTTCCAATCAGGATTCTCAGATCTCAGGCTCCTGGGTAGTTAGGATTATGAGTTAAATAACCAGTGCCCTGTTTTGTCTTAGTTTCCTCTCTCTCTCTCTTTTTTGCTGGTCCTGAGGCTTGAACTTGGGACCTAGTCACTGTCCCTGAGTTTTCTTGCTCAAGGCTAATACTCCACCACTGGAGCCAAAACTGTGTTTCCAGCTTTTTGGGGGCTTACTTGGAGATTAAAGTCTCACAGACATTCCTGCTGGGGCTGGCTTTGAATCGCAATCCTCAGATCTCAGCATCCTGAGTAGGCAAGATTATAGGCATGAGCCACAGACTGCCAGCCATTTTGTTTTTTTGTTTGCCCTTTTAACAAGCCTTTCAATGTTCCTTGAGGACGAGGCATTCCTTCTACTGCATTTGTGTTCCCCTAAGCCCTGCTTGCCTTGTTCCTAAGGCTTTCAGTGTAACGAGACATTCATTTTAATCCATTCTAATAAAAACTGGTGCATGTGGCCCAGGTGTAGCGTCTCTACAGCACACGGTGTGCTAGCCATCGTGCCTCAGCTTTTGGGTGTGTTGTTTGGGTGTGAAACTCATTGAACATTTTTACCTGTACTTTTAAGACTTGTGAATGCTTATTCAGAACTGATTTTAGCTGTCACACATTTGATTTTTTTAAAATAAGATTGTCTCTATAATAAAGACAGATGGAGAGCTCAGTGCCTCCTAGTGTGGCCTCTTTGGTCTATATCAGATCGGAGAGGTCTAATTAATTATTCATGATGACATTTCAGATGTTATATTTTACTTTTTATAATTATTAGAGTCTATATAATTAACCTGTCACTTAGTTCATGTACTTAACATTAAGTAGGGATGCAATTACAACTATTTAAAAAAGTATGTGGAAGAATTAAAAAAAATCTTCTGTTGGAAAGAAGGCTGTTATGTGTTGTGGTGAAATTTTTACTGGCCATGAACTTGCCTGTCTTTAATCATTGAGCCAAAAAGAGAAAAATAAGCCAACCAAGAACACAGCACTGTTCTGAAAGTGGTGATAGCCACATAGCTTCGATGACCTTGTGTTTTGCTTCTTGAATTACCTATGAGGTCTAGTGGCCAGGGTATCTGATTTTATAGGGCAGGTCATTAGCGATGGAAGGAAGTATGGAGGTGGCTTAGTCCTGTCCTGTTCTTTGTGGCTGAGAAAGCACTTGATGCCCGGCACGATGGATGTGAGTGTCATGAGAGCTCGCCCTCCTTTACCAGGAGCCATAGGGTCAGCCCCTCGTAGTCACTTGGATGGGAACCCAGCCTACTTCTCCTTCCTCCCCCTTCTCCGGGGTCCTTCGAGTGCACCAGAAATTGGGAAGAATTGAGTGCAGATCTATTTCAAATGGACTAGACTAGAAAAAGGACTCAGTGGATGAGGCTGGCTAGCTTGACCCACGTCAGGTGTCTTGGCTGCATGGCATCCGTGCATACAGCTACTCACCGGCCCTGCTCTGGTTGTCCTTTCAGCTTCCAGACAGTTGCCAGTCTTTCTTCCCAGCTGCCACAGTGATGCACATTTCAGGGATCTTCTTGCTTGTTTACTAACATGCCAGGCTTGAGTAATGCCCCCCCCCCCCCCACATGAACAATGGACCTGTTTTCCACATCGTGAATATGAATTTCGTCTTTCAGGCACAATGTAGTCTTCTTCCCTGGTGGAACACCGTCTCCCAGATGGGACTGTGCAGAGCACAGGCCCTGGACACAGCACTTGAGGGACACCACGAGGAACATCTTTGGCTTCTGCTTTTCATTCTTGCAATGCTGGGTGGGGGGGAGTTGTCTCTGTATGTGAGGACCCGTGCCCATCGTTTTCATCTCCAGAGTGTCTTCATCTGTATCAAGGTGGAGATGGTGTGTCCAGCACTTCATACTAGGCCACCCTCAGCTTGCACTCAGTATAAGCAGTTAGTAGCATTTATTCTGACATGGCTGACAGTTACATGCAGGTGACAGTTTATAAACAGCAGTTTCTTATTTATTGCTCCATTTGCTCATTGCTTATGAGCTGGCTTTATTTTTGGAGAATAATTTTAGAATTGCTTATTATAACCAAGTGAGTTATCATATATGTCACCAGGCGCAACCTTTCTGTTTTCCAGTATGAAAAACCTCTTTGGACAAACAGTTTGGGAAATAAGAACTTGCTGGTCTTTTCCCAGGGGGCTTTAGTGATACTCTTCACAGTTTGCAATATCCTTCTGTTTCTGATTCTTTGAAATTAGGGGTTGCCTTTTTTTTTTTTCTTTTGGTCTAGTTTTATGTTCTCTCTCTGTGTCTCGTATTTGGGATAATAGTTCCGTTTACAAGGAATCAAGTAAATTTGATTTCCATATTTATTTGGTAATATTAAAAGCTTGGAGCTCTTAAAATAGCAATGTGTACAAGGCTTTGGTGGCCTAGTAACTTCTTCAGATTTGGCAGTAATTTTGTCCCATTCTTCTCCAATCTTTCTCTTCCTTGTTCACTGCTGCACTCCGTTCCCGGCACTAAGGAGCTGTGCCTGGTGGTGTTTGCTGTGGTAGATAGAGCGAGCATATTGTCTGATGCTGGCAGCTAGAGTCCCGGAAAAGCACCTTGTGTGGGGGCCTTTCCGATGGAACCGAAAGCATGAGTTGTTATTAGAGCGGAGCTAACCGGGAGCCCTCTGAATGATGTTTTATTTAAGAGTCAGCTGCTACCAACTGCCCATTTTTAGGTTGTGTTTAAAATTTTACAGGATTTTTTTTTCTTCTGTGCTAAAGCTAGTGTGTGACTAGCTCTTAGTCATTGTCATGAGACCTCATGTTCATTTGCCTGGAACTGGCAGAGGGAGGCCTGCTGCCTACAATCCTTGCCCTGCACAGTTCATGGGGCTAGCCCGAGAGGGGTTAAAGCAGGGTTTGTTGTCTGCTGGTTGCAGTTGAGTTCAAACTGTTTTGTACTTGCTAGCACAACTGAAGAGATGACTGTGATTTAAGTTGGCATCTTTTTAATGTTCATAGTTGACATCAGGACCCTGAATCTGAAATGCGGATGGCTAGGCAGTCTTCCCTGGGCAGCTCGGTGAGGTAGTGGTGGAGTTGTTTCTTCCCGTGGTGTGTGCACCGTGAAACCTCAGGTGGGTGGGGGTTGGGATGTTACCTAGGTCTGTGCAGCCAGGGAATTTCCAAGAGGCTAGGGTGCGTTCAGAGCATTTTTTGCTCCCTGGGACCAGCCCCCCCTGCCCAATGCAGTTGTTTCCTTGTCTGCGTTCTCATGGCAACATGGTGCGCCTCCATCTTAGCAAATTGTGGTTTTCTCATCAGTGCTCAGCTGGGTGGACTCTGGGTGGGGGATCTGACCTCGCACATGGCGCAGCAGATCCTTTTGGAGTTAGGTCTCTTAGCTATGCACGTGTATACTTCAGGTGCCTGTATATGGGCCCTGTTGAGGTAGAGTGGTTCTCTATGCCATCCTCTGTATTTATGGCCTTCAGAGACAGTGTTGGTTAGAGACTTGGTGAGAGGCTGCTGAGAGGTGCTGGCACGCTTCCCTCAGATTCTTGCTGGCTGGCCGAAAGGGAAGGCCTGGTTTGAGTTGGAGTGAATTCCAAGTCTCTCAGGGGTGCCTTTCTTTTTGCGTTTATACATGATAAAGATTCAGTTATATTAAAGTTTAATACATTGGCCGTTTGTGACTTTCATGACTGTGGTACAGATTGAGTGGGAAAACGCTGAGTTTCCAAATGCACCCGATTAGTCCATCAACAGCTCTCAGAGCTTGCACATGCCCTGTCAGTGCTCCGAGGCTCCCAGCTCTGTTTTCCACAGCCACCGCTTCCTTTGCTCTCCCGGGCCTGGGGATGCACAGAGCAACTGTGGCCTTCATCTTTTGGTGCTAAGGTACTGCCAGGAGGTTGGATTCAAATGCTGTGTTTTCTCATTGCAAAACATAGAATCTGGAGTCAACGGAAATAAGCATAATAAAAAACCTCCAGTATTGTCAGGGAGCTTTAAGAAAGCATACATTTCTGGAAAATATTTTCAAGCAAGCTAATAGCAATTTTTTCCCCCAGCATCCATCTACTCATCTAACTTTTCTCCAAAATGTACCCTGTAAACACACTGGTATTCTGTATTGTGAAATACTGCCTTAATACTTACTCAAGGCTTTAAAAATTTTTTTTTTGCCAATGATATCATAAAAACTTCATACAGAAAGACTCATTTTTCTTTTGTAACTTTCATTGATTAAGTTTATGTTCCCCTCCCTCTGCCGAAAGCTGTTCTAAATGGATCCAGACAGGCAACAGACTTCTGAATCTGACAGTATCTGTTCTGAACAGGGGATGGGATTACTGTCGCTGAAAATAGGTATGTACCATTTCACCATGTGTGTGACCTGTGCAGAATTAAGAGGACACAGGAAGAGGGGAGATGGACTGTGTTAAGCCTCAGTGTGTGTTCCTTGATAGAGGAGTGCCAATAGAGTGCAGGCAAGATGACCGACCTTCTCTCCCTCCCTCCCTCCCTCCCTCCTGACAGGGTCTCTCTATGTAGTCCAGGCTGGCCTCAAGCTTGTTATGTAGCCCAGGCTGGTATAGAGCTTATGATTCTCCTGCCTTTGACTTTGTAGCCTGGGATTACAGGTGTGAAATACAAGCCCAGTGGTGTTGGTTCTTGACATCTGTCAGGACCCTGAAGCATCCCTGTCACCTGGGAACTTGTTTGAAATGAAAAATTCTGGGCTCTGCTCAGCCATGATAAATCTGAAATTAGGGTGTTGCCCAGTGATCTGTGTTTTTTTTTTGGGGGGGGTCATATTTTTATTTGTTTTTTTGGTTGTATTGGGCAGTGAACTCAGGGTCTTGTGCTTGCTAGACAGGAAGGAACTCTGCCACTGGATCCACACTTCTGCCCCCTTTTTGTCTCGGTTGTTTGTCTTACTTTCTGTCTGGGTCAGCCCAGCTGAGGTCCTTGTTGTGCCTTCCCTGTGTTGCTGAGATGACACAGGAGTTCATTGCACCCAGACATTGGTTGAGATAAAGTCTTGCAAACTTATTTTGGCCTGGATGGTCTTGAACTGTTTCCCACTAACCCCCCCATTCTTTGCTTCTCAAAAGGCTCTAGGCTTGAGCCATTATGCTCAACCTATTTTTTTTCCTTTTTTTTTTTTTTTGTCGGTCGTGGGGCCTGAACTCTGGGCCTGGGCGCTGTCCTTCAGCTCTTCAGCTGTAGACTAGCGCTCTACCACTTGAGCCTCAGCCCCACCCCCAGCTTTTTCTGCTTACGTGGTGCTGAGGAATCGAACCCAGGGCCTCATGCATGGAAGACAAGCACTCTACCACTGAGCCACATTCCCAGCACCCTCAACCTATTTTTTTTTTTTTAAATTTAAACAGTGTGGTTTTGAACTCAAGATCTTCAGCCTCCTGAATGTGGGCAGTACAGGCATGAAGTACTGTTCTTGGTCCTCAGTGGCTTGCTTTGTCAAGCCTTCTGAGTGATTTTGGAGCAGGAGTAGGGCTAGCTGACTTTGCAGTTCATTTACTGGAGGTAAAAATACGCAATTCACACATAGGCGTCTTGCTGAAAGTGCAACGGCAGCAAGGCAGCACGTGGCTGCTCTCGACTCGGGGCTGTGTAGGTGTGGATGCAGGAAGGTAGATGGTTATAAATGGTAGGAATGCTTGAGGACCACTTAGAGAGTTCAGTTCTCACCAGCCAACAATCCAAGATTCAATTACTGCCTACTGTGCAGCAGGCACTGCTCTAGAGAGTTGGACTCAAATAACCGAATGGATGGATTTTTAAAGGTTTAATAATGAAGGTAATGCATCAGCGTTAAGCTACTTTCTTATCAGGAGGTAGCTCCACGACTCTTTTGGGATAACTGTTATGATGTCAACAAGGCATATGAGAGATTTTCCCTGGTATGGAGTTGCCTCCTTTTTCTCAGCACAGGCAGCCAAATATACCCCAGGTTTTGGACTTGAAGCAGTCCTATGTTCTGCTTGTTTAGTCAAGGATTTAAAAGCTTTTGTATTTGTGTGCCTTAAAAGTACACAGAACTTGAATGTGCCAGGGGCTTCCTGTCCCCTGCTCTTGCTCCTGCTGCTGCTTCTGGGCTTCCTGCTGACATCTGAGCTTACCCATCAGTTCAAAGTGTTCGGGTAGGAGTCAAGAGATTGGGTTCAAGCTACAGCAACTGTTGAGGCCTCTAGCAGTTGAATCCCTGCAGGGTATGCAGAGGCGCTCCTGTCTTTGGTGTAATTATCAGTTAGTTTTTCTTTTTCCTTCTTCTTCTTTTACAACTTTGGTGACAGATGAAAAGAAAGTTCCAGATGTATGCCAGCCCCTGCAGTCTTTCCCAGTCTGAATTCTAGGATTCAGGATTATTCAGATCATTTCACTGACTTGTTTACTTGATAATGTTAGACAGTCCAGCCTTCATCTGGTCCACCTGGTCCACTGGAGATGGAACACTAGACTCTTCTTTCTGCTCAGGGGCTCCGTCGAGGGTGCCAGTTCCAAGGGAGTTGAGGAGCACAGTGGGGATTCGAATACAATTGTTTGGCTCTTTTTTTCCTCCTACATCTTTTCTTTGCATATTACTTTGTGAGAAGACAAAATCAATACTCAGGAAGTGTTTTCAATGGTACTATTATCTATTAATTTGAAATATGTGGAATCATGGCCTGTAGACATACTCATTTTCTTCATGTGAACTTTCTTCCTGGTGAAGCTGACTTGGCTGTATTTGCACAGAGAAGCTTGAAGTGTGCCTTCATGCCTCCTGTTTCTGATGTCCCCTTTGCATGGACTGCACAGGCATTGTTTCTCTTCTCTTTTCATCACAGCCTAACATGTTCCCACCCTCATTTTGACCTTCACATAAACCAGCCCTGTGCACAAGCCTTTAGGAGAACCATCTGATTTATGTGCTCAGTAGTCATAAGTAGTATTAAGACCAGTGCTGTCTTTCATGGTGCTCTAAAATATCAGCTACCTCTTGGGTTCTTTTTGTTGTTGTTATTGTTGTTTTTGGTTGTGGGGCTTGAACTCTGGGCCTGGGCACTATCCCTGAGCTCTTCAGCTCAAGGTGAGTGCTCTACCACTTGAGCCACAGGGCCATTTCCCCTTGGGTTCTTTTAACTCTGCATACATTTGTGCTTTGTTCAGCTTCTTTGTAAGCTCCCCAAGGACAGTCACCACATCCCACACCAGTTAAAACCATTCTTCTCCGCCTATTGACTATCGCAGCATGAACAATTACTTGGTGATATTTATGTTCTGAAATTTAGAATTGGATAACGGAGAAGTGAATTTAAACATTATAATCTTGGTGTTAAGTTGAATAATGACCTTCAGTACTTTGAGAAAATTACATTGTGTGTGTGTGTGTATGTGTGTGTGTGTGTGTGTGTGTGTGTGTGTGTGTGTATACATGTGTACCAGTCCTGGGGCTTGAACTCAGTGCCTGGGTGCTGTCCTTGAGCCTCTTTTTGCTAAAGGCTAGTGCTCTGCCACTCAAGCCGGAGCCCCATTATAAGCCAGAGTCTATTGCAGGTACGAGCCACCAGCATCCAGCACACTATGAAGTGTTTAAGATCCACGTCATTATCTTTGCATCCCAATGTACCCAAGTGTCAAACAGCTCTTTGCCCAGTTAGCACATGAGTGCTATCCTGCTATGGTGAAAGGTATTCCAACTATAATTCCAAGTCAGTAGTGGATAGCGAATGAAACAGACTTCAAATATAGAGTTGTTGATGGACCAGTGATGGCTGCCTTTTTGTTGTTGTTACTGGATGATGGAAAATGTTAGGTCCCTCTTCTTTCCCTTCCTTCCTTCCTTCCTTCCTTCCTTCCTTCCTTCCTTCCTTCCTTCCTTCCTTCCTTCCTTCCTTCCTTCCTTCCTTCCTTCCTTCCTTCCTCCCTCCCTCCCTCCCTCCCTCCCTCCCTCCCTCCCTCTCTCTCTCTTTCTTTCTTTCTTTTTTTTTTTTTGTTGGTTGTGGGGCTTAAACTCAGAGCCTGGGCACTGTCCCTGAGACTTTTTGTGCTCAAGGTTATTATCACTCTATTACTTGAGCCACAGTACCACTTCTGGTTTTTGAGTGATTAATTGGAGATAAGAGTCTCAGGGGGACTTTTCTGCCCAAGTTGGCTTCAAACTGTGATGCTCGGATCTCAGCTTCCTGAGATTATAGGCATGAGCCTCTGGCGCCGGCCATCTCTTTCTTTTCTGAAGGGAGGAAGAGACACTTGAGGAATCTGTTTTTGGTCTGATCAGATTCCCAGAGGCAGAATCAGCAGCAGCTGCTTCACTTTCCTTGGCCCATGTCTCAAGGAGAGGTTACTAATGGCAACCCTAAAAGGATGTGTAGCAAAGGTTGGAGGGTATGAAGAGCTGAAATAGGATCTCTGGACAGAAAGAAAATGAAATGATACTAGAGAATGTAGATCATTTGAAACAACAGTGGTATTATTTGGGAAAAGCATACCCTGCCCCGCGCCCCCTTGTGTTGGTTCTTTGCTTTGATTTGGCTTGAACATATGCACTGGAATCAGGCAGAAATATCCGATACAGTATTGCATTTAATCCAACTACAGCTTTAGGTGGTTCCTAGAGATCCTATAACCAATTAAGCTGTATCCAGTGGCTTGGTTAATAGATAAGTGATAGCCAGGTAATGCTTTCTCAATATCAATTCACAGCCCATCACATTTTTGGTTGGAGTTCTCATAGCCTTCCATTTTCCAGTCCTCTCATGTTTTCTTTTAGCTTTTGCTTTTTCTCTGCTTACTTAATCTTTCCTAGAGTTAATTGGCCTAAGACATTTTCCTTTTAACAGACCTTAGAATCTTTAAGTGTCCTGTTTTAAGTTATAAACTAATGATGTCCTTCATTTGTGAGCGTGTGGGTCAGTATGTTGCTTTATGTCACCAGCCACACAAAGCATTTGTCAGGTGCTCTCCTTAGCTTCACCTGCATCATCTTCTCTGTGCCTCATCATCCTTTGAAAGACATCTTGAAAGCAGGTGTCTTGTGACCCAGGAAGAAACTGAGGATTGAAGCTAAAGGAGGGCAGATACTGTCCGGATCCCTGAGTGGACGTTACTAACCTCAGGGGTGAGAAGTGGAGCAGGCCTGTGACCTTGTTTACTCATCTTCCTTTTCCTTGACAGCTACTCTGGCAAACCACAGGAATGTGTCTTTTATACACAGTTAATGGGTGATAGGTTTTATCGGAAGGTCCTGTTCTATCCTTGAATCTCTCAGCTGCTCTTGGGCCTGCGTGTCTGCCCCACCCCCACACACCTGAAACAGAAATGTCAAGAGTTTTGCTGAAGGTTCTTCATCTCCAAGAACTTTTTGACCACTTCAGTACCAAAATCCCAGAACTAGTTAAATGAAAACAAATTCTGTGACTTTATTATTGTAGATCGAAGACTCACTAAAGTTGCAAAAGCTTGGAATCCTCCCATAAAGTAGATAGGAAAAAGCCATAAAAACTCAACAAAACAAAATATTTGTTAAAAAAATATGTACTAGAAGAATACCTTTAGTGCAGCCAAGTCAACTTGTAGACTTCTTATGTAAATATGGTTTAGCCACGTGTGGCCCTGATGATAAAGAGCACTGCTATGTAATTTTGCTTCAAAATATTTTGAATGGAGCTACACCCAGATGGTTTGAGCAAATACGTTTAATTGGACATCCTGACAGTGATTTATTTAAAGCAGCATGCTTAGGCTGATGGGGTAGGGGGCGGCTCACACTCAAAGTGCAGAGTATGGTTTGTGTGGTGGGGTGCTTCTCAGTGTCTCCTGGTGAAACTCTTATCCAACTTATCACTTCCAGAAGTGTCAGATAAGTTTTGTCTTCTTTAAGCCACTGAGTTTGTTGAAGTTTCTATTATAGAAGAAATAGAAAAGGAATGTACCCATAATAAATAATAAATTGAAGTAAAATTTACCTTATGATTATGAATCATAATAGTTATATGAATGGCACAGTCAGAATTACTAAGGAAGGGAGTATACTGCTTTACTTTTTAGGTTCTTAAAAATTGCTTTATTATTATAGAGGTGTGATATGCAGAGGAGTTACATTTACACCCATCAGATCGTAAGTACATCTCCTTTCTCACTGTATCATCAGTTCCCTCATCCTCTCCCATTCCCTCCCTCCCATCTCCACCCACGAGTTGAATTGTTCATTTTCATCAATGTCCAGTGCTCTCCATGTTGCACTTTTCATCCTTTTTCCTCTGGTTCTGTACCCTTCATCCCACTCTCCCTCAGATATGCACATGAATATAAGGTAAAGAGTACAGAATCATTGGGGGCTTGAACTCTGGACCTGGGCGCTGTCCCTTAGCTCTTCAGCTCAAGGAAAGTGCTCTACCACTTGAACCACAGTGCCACCTCAGTTTTCTAGTGGTTAATTGGAGAGTCTCAGGGACTTTCCTGCCTGGGCTGGCTTTGAACTGTGATCCTCAGATTTCAGCCTCCTGAGTAGATAGGATAACAGGCATGAGCCACCAGCACCTGGCAGATGCTTTATTTTTTAAAAACATAACTGAAGGTGTACATTACTAGAGGGTTATGTCTGCCACATGGCTGAGGAGGCAGTCACAAAGTTCCACTTGTACTGCATTTCGTGAAAAAGCCACAGAGTGACATGGTTCTTTGCAAATGGGTTGATTATTGAGTTCCAAGTCAGCCAAAAAACCCAAACAAATCCAGGACACACCTCTGACCTGTCTAAGAAACCTTTAAGGTTATCTTAAGTTCTGGGCAAAGTTAGAATCCAAGCCGGTGGCCAGCCAGAAGCGTTTGTGGGTCGTGGGATGGCTGTGTCATGGAGACAGCCACGTGGGCAGGTCGAAGGCTCCGGTTCTCCTCCAGCTGTGGGGCTTTCTCCTAGTGGGTTTGCACATGGAGTTGTTCTCAGGAAGGCAAAGGGTGTAGTCCTCTGTTTGTCTGTAGGTAATTAACAGAAAGACATTTTGTACCCTCAAATAATCCTGGTGACAGTCTTTCCATAAGTTTCTCAGCAAAGTTGCTTGAAAGCAAACAAGGTGCCATGGTGATTTGAAAATTCTGTGTTCATGGCTCTTAAGTATTCGTCGCTGATGGTGCTGTCTTTGGTGGACTGTGCTGAACCCAGGCTCACCTGCATTGTGGGTGGGTATTTTTATTGTGGAGCCTTGGGGCTGGGTTGCAGAGCATCTTTGTGCTGCATGTGAAATACGAGCTGCAGCTGCACATCCGAGAAATGTGGGTAGGTCAGCGAGGTTGGCAGGGCTGGTGTGTGGAGGTGCCGAGTCCTGTGGCGGTGGTCAGCAAATGTTCTGCTTTTACCAGCCTACATGCCTACAAGGACTTGGTTTCTGTCATTACCTAGTTAAAGAAGAGGCAAGAACAAGAGAACCGCTGCCCCCCATCCCTTCTTAAAGAGACATGTGATGATTGAGCTATTTGAATACTTAAAATACACAGAAGAGAAATGTCATCTATTAGAACATGCATGAATGTCATTTATTAAAACATACTGTTTGGCAAATTTTAATTTCTGTATTATAAACAGTTGAGCCATTGAATGTGTGTTTCATGCATGATCTTTTTTTTTTTTTTTTTTTTTTTCCATTTTATGTACAAAACAAGTGTTGGTATTTTGAACCAAAGCATTTTGGCTTTAAAAGAGTTGGAACTGCTGTGTTGGAGTTTGAGTCTGCCGCGGCCTCCCAGACCACTGTGCACACCAGGATTCAGTCATTTCTTAGATTGCACTATGTGCGGTGTTCATGAGCAAAGTTCTTCAAAAAGCAGTGTTCTTGCACCGGGCAGGAGCAAGCAGGTACTCCCTGAGGAGGGTGTGTGGGGAGGGAAGGTTTCCTGGAAGGGATGGTTACTGAACGATTTGGGTAAAGTGCTTCAGTGGAGGAAGGGAGCGGCTTAAATGGCAATGCTGAGAAAGAGAGAGGAGCTGAGATCTCTCGGCCAGTAATAAACAGCAGCAGCTCATTGGAGTAGGACCCGGGACTGGGTGGAGGAAGGCGTTGGGTAGCGGAATGAGTCACAGAAAGTACTTTCTTCTGTGTCCAACAGCCTGATGGAGGTGGTGTCATTGAAGGATTTCCATCAGAAATGATGGAATCAGATTTCCTAGCAAACCTTTCAAGTGTGGCATTACACTATCTGTGGGCTGCACATCAGCTCCATTATTCTCACAATAACCTGAGAGATAGCCTTCATTATGGCTTCATTTTATATTTGAGGAACTGGAGGAGAGCTCATAGTACTTTTTTAAGGTTGTACAGCTGGGTAGGGTGGGTCATGGACTTGAGGGCCCATGGTCTTAAAAGCCTGGTTGTTTGTCCTTGTCTTAAGTACAAAGCACAAATGACAGTCAGGAAAGTAGGGTCTGCTAGCTAAGGGATCCTTACACATTTTAGATTACTTTGTAATAATTGTGAGGATGAATAAAACACAGGCAAGGCATAAATAAGACAAAATGGTGGATGCATAGGGTAAAGGATGAGGAGAACCAGAAGGCTTAACGTGACTGGAGGCTTTTGGGACAGGAGGAGAAGGAAGAGTGGCCGGAATGGAAGGAATAGCCGTGCTCTCAGATGAGAGGTGTGCTCAGATGAGCAGTGTTAGAGGGCTAGGACTAGAGGCATTTAATTTGGAGGGCAGCGGTGGCCCTTTGACTGCTGACACTCAGAGGGTGTGCATGGTAGGATAAGAGCCTAGATGCGAGTAATGTAGAAACGTCCTTAACAATGTGTCCGACGTGCACTGGTGGAGGAGAAGCAGTCAGAGATGTAAGGGAAGATGTTCACTGAAGTTAGCCATCAAGTAACCCTGGGTTGATATTGTGCGACAGGTATCAGTCTTGTTGGCCACAGTGTTGAATATGAACTTGGTTATCATTCAGAGTGATTAGAGTGATCTGTTCTCAATTGAGATAAACCACATTCCAAGTCTTTTGTGTACCTGGAACATTGCCTTTCATTTCTTGGTCCATTTCATTGAGGTGAAGTTCATAAAGCCTGACTTTTAACCTGACTAATTAATGGGATTTTCCTTATTATGAGAAAAGCCTGGCTTCTTGGATGTTAAAAAAGTGTTTGTCCCTGTGAACAATAGCACTGAATGGGACTTTTTTTTCCCTACAGAGAATTATATATATGAATTCTTTTTTAATGTTATATTCATATGAGTTGATTAAGAAATGATTATATCCTTATTCTTTTCCCTGACCCAACACATCTGAATGGCACAGGTTTGTTTACAAAAGGAATATTGGGTGAATATACTTAGACAAATCTTTTCTGGACAATTCTGGTATTTTCCTAGAGGAATATTCTGTTTAGTCATGGATCAGGTTTTACCTGTTTTGGCTTCTTTGAGCTTTTACAACCAGGAGTTTTATGTCTTCCAGTTTGGAAAATTGATTACTTTTTCAATTAAAATTTTTTTTTCTTTCTTTGTCATGACTACTACTGGTTGTCCTGTAGTTCCTACTATTTTCTGTTGTCTCCTCCCATACCTTTTCCTTCTTTTGTTTGCATATGAACGATCTTCAATTTCATTCTAATAATGAACCTGTTGAAGGTGTTCTTCCTGTCTAAAGTCTTGGGATTTTGATTTACATTTACTTTTTTTTTCCTCTGAGGGTACTAGCACTTAAACTCTGAGTCTTGTGCTTGCTTAACTGGCTTGCTCAGCTTTTTTTGGAAATGAAATCTTGCTGACTTCTGCCTGGGCTGACTTCAAACCCATAATCCTTTGGTTCAAAGTCCATTAGTGGCTGGTGATGGAAGCTACTGGCACCTGACTCTAGTGCTCTACTCTATGTATGTGTGTATGTATGTATGTATGTATGTATATGTGTGTATATGTATGTATGTGCTGGTAGAGGGGCTTGAACTCTGGGCCTCCTGCTCTTGTTTGGCTTGTTTACGCATAGCTGCTACTCTACCATTGAAACTATATCTACACTTCCAGATTAATTGGAGGCAAAAATCCTTGACTTTGTCTACTTGGACTGACTCCACACCACAATTCTCAAATCTCAGTCTCCTGAGTAGCTAGGATTATAGGGATGAGCCACTGGGGTCTGGCTACAGTGTTCTGGTCTTTCATGTGTGTTCTAGAACCTGGCCTGACGTTGACCTCTGTCAGCTGTGTGTACTAGTGAGGATGCTGTAAGGTTCTGGGTTTAGGATCCTGCATGTCTTTTCTTTCTTCTGGTCAGTGGTTTTCATAGTGGAAAGCGTTGAGGAGCCTCACTGTGCACACTTGGGAGAAACAAGACAGACGTTCATAGAAGTATGGATTTATGAGAACATTTATGGATTTTTTTCCTGCAGACATTTATTTGTAGAAGTAGGGATTTGTGAGAACATTATTTTCCCCCCAGGCCATAGACTTAAAAAATTTATACTAGAAACAATCTTTTATTAGTGCAGCAAATTCATTTGCATTTGACTGAAGATACTCATTGCTTGATAATTGATTTGTTTATAAAATTGGCCCCACCAAGAATATCTACAGATTAGTTGAAGTTTTCATTTGTTTGTCTGTAATGTAAATCGGAGCTATTGTTTCAGCCTAAATTAGCTTTAAGTTTTGCATCAGAATGTGGTCCAAATTACAAACTGCTGCTTGATAATTTAATTGATAAAATTGTTTAAAAAATTATACTTGTCCTAGAGCCCTGAGTAAAGAGAACAGAATTGCTTGTTTCTCAAAAGCTTGTGACTGAGGGGGTACTGGTGGGGTAAACTGGGGGTTTGGAGAGGGACACCTAAGCTTCTCTGAAATGGAATGGTTACTCTGTTTCTCAGCATTCTTGAGGATAAAACAGAAAGAAAAGGATGTACGAGCGTTCAACCTGAAGTTTCTTTCCCTGTGCCTGAAACTTCCCATTGTCATAAAATAGGACCAGGCTGAATCAGTGCAACCTACTTGCCGTCAAAAAATAATTAATGTAGAAATCACCAGAAGCATTGGTGTCTGAGCTACATTTCATTTCCCAAAAGCCCTTTGGGTGATTTGACATGAGTCAGTTTCTGTTGAATCTGACTGAGGAGATGTAGATTCAATATACCAAGGCCAAGGAGCTTGTCTCCAATGGCTCTCTTCCAAATGGGTTTGTGTGCTGTACGTGGATGAAACATGGATACATCATCTCTCTAGTAGGATTGTGATGGTGATGTGGAATTGAATGAGTCAAGTTCTAGTGCCAAAAAAGCTTACAAAACAACAACAAAAATCCTTGTGAAGATCTGTCTCTGCATCCCAATTAACCTTTCATAAATATACATACATTTGATGAGATATTTGTTCTAAAAAATTGAAGTTTGATAATAAAACATTGTTAGCTCTCTTCTGTAATTGTAGAGCAATGACTAGAAATGCCTTTTGAAAAAAATCCTCAGTGGTGGAGATTTGAATTAAATTTATCTGTGAAACTGCATAACATCCTGTTTTTTCATCTCCTATAATTTGGTCACTAAAAGATTATCTGCGAGATTCCAGATCTTGCAAGAGTAGTTTCTGTGGCACTTGGTGATTAGATGGAAGAAGTGAACTGTGTTGCATATTTTGTTTAGAATCAGGACAGATGATTACTCCTGAATGCAGAAAGCAAATGGAATACGTGGATTTCTATTTTTGTTACATGAATATTTGCAGAAGCCTTGGCATAAAGGAGCCCACCTACTGCTCAAATCCTACCCTCCTTCACAATGCAATTTCCAGTTTACAGTTCATTCAGGAGCGTAAGATGTGTCATAGAAATTGACTCTTTAATCATTCCTTTTTCATGATGAGAGTTTGGGGACAAGTAGTTGCAAATCTATATTGCAGAGGATGAATGACTTAGTATCTGTGGGCTAGGCATGGTATGCCTTTGTCATATTTTAGCCTGCTACTTGTCAAGGTGGAATTAGCAGAGCAAAAGCAGATGATTTGTGGGTCACACTCAGTGTTAGAGCTGGGGACCAAAGCCCAGGTCTGTTCTACTCAGGGACTCAAGTTTCTCTTATTGCACAGTTGTCACTTGCTGCCCTGTGATTTTCTTTGCTGAGGCATGTTGCATTAATTTGGAGAACCTGAAGAGGTTCTAGGTAGCTTAAATTCCCTGGAGCCAGTAGATTACTTTAAATTTAATTATAATAGTTAAGTGCATTTTAAAAGAGGTTTATAAATTAAATATTTATTTAAGGTCTCCAGTCAGAGTAGCCACATTTCAGGTGCTTAGTGGTCACGGGTACCTAATGGCTTCTATGTTGGTGTGAGCAGGTTGGAGCTTTCTGCCACTCCAGGAAGAGCTGAGTGACTGCTTTGACCCAGGGAAGGGGACCTTGGCAGAAGAGCCTGTGAGGGGCTGCTTAGGTCTTGGCAGTACATGGATTCTGGTGCTTAGCCAAGGGCTTGGTGGCACTGGCCCACGTTTTCTGGCTTGTCTGTCCCTTGGTCATGTACAGGACAAGGTGGATCCCTGCTGTGACAGAGGCAGCATTGTTAGAGTTTGGGTGATGTGCCCAGGCCACGTGGATGGGGCAGCTCTGTCTGTCCTTCCTTGGCTGGCTTCCATCTGGGTGAGTCTGCAGGGAAATGCAGGCTCCCACCATCCATGCTTTGCAAAGAAGGGGAACTGCAGGCTCCCCTGTTTCACTGAGCGTGAAGAGTGGCTCAGCTTGACTCTGGGCCCAGTGCCTCAATAGTTGTCTATATTACTCTTATGACTATGTTGTTGCCAATGTGAGTCCAGATGTGTAAGCATTTTGAGTACTTTTTTTTTTTTTTTTTTTTGGTTGGTCATGGGGCTTGAACTCTGGGCCTGGGTGCTGCCCCTGTGCTCTGAGCCACAGCACCACTTCCTGTGTAAGCATTTTGAAACAAAAGATTCAGTGAACATTTGGGGACTTAGCTTTCCTGTAGGGTTGAAGATTCAGTCATTGGTCTTGGATAACCTAGTTTCTGGGCCATCTTACCTGCGTTGAAGAAATCTGAGCATTTTGAGCTGGAGGTTGAGGGTGGGGACTGGCTCTGAGTAATAATTTGATTTGGGAGGAATGAGGGTCCGAAAATTGAATGTCTGGACTCAGTGTCCAGATTGAGCAGTGTCTTGGAGGGCCACTGTGTAGGATGTCAGTGGCATCTCCTTGCTTTTCCCCAGGAAGGCGGGCTGGAATCTGCTGGAGTGGTGGTGGAAAAGAGCCATATTTCCTTGGCTGTAGGGAGAGCCTGTTGGCCTCCATTTCCAGGCAACAATTCCTCGGTATAGAGTCCATCCTTCTTAGGAATCTATGCCATTGTAATTCAGAAGCAAATTGCGCAATTGCTCTAATTACCTGCTGCTAAGTCCCCATCCCAATTATCATGAATTAGAAACAGTGATAATTATTAAAAGAGGTAAGGAATCAAAGATATTCAGGGTGGAAACTAATGCAGTTGTTTGCCTGGTCAAGCCTTGCCAAGAATGTAAAACCAGTGCAACCAATTTTAGGTGCCTTGAATTTCCTCCAGATTGGATTCCTTGGCTGTCTCAGATTCCCTCAGCTGCTGCAGTTCCTCTCCGGTCTGGCAGCACATTCCAGCCATTCACTTCTCAACTCACAGCCCGGGATGTGCTTATTATTTATAGAAAAACACCACATTATTATCTATCTGAATTGACATTTGATAGGTGTGGAAACCGAGGCTGAGGGAGGTTCTGCCCTCTGGTTGGCAAGCGTTAGACAGTGTCCCCAGGACTGGAGAGGCACAGGTGCCCCCAGACACTCAAGAGAGTGCAGAGGTGGTCCTTTCTCTAGTCCTGGCCTGGCAGGAGAAGGGAGGAATTGCACTATTGCCTGCTCTGGGTACCTGATGGGAGAGGAGAGTTGGGGGAGGGTGGCATTATGCATTTAGATCATGGTTTGGACTGGTTGTCTTCCAGGTGAGGTTAGAATGCAAGAATGAAGGTGAGCACCCCCAGCATTGCTGCCCTCCCCCATCCCCACCCCCTGTCCTGTTCTCCCTTGGCATCAGATAACATAGCATCCTGTAAGTGAATCCTAAATTTCACTTGCTGAGTGCACAAGTTTCTCACTGGTTATACCGTAGTACCTTCATTAAGATGATGTGCCCTGTCCAGGGACAGGTTATTCTGGGTTTAATGTCCCTCTCTGCTACATCTTGAGCAGAACTCCCAAAGTGTCAGACTTCCATGAGGTTGAGACTTGCCTGTGTTGTGATAGATTCCAGGGTCTTTCCCTGTCCCCATTTCCAGTTCTGATTGGAGGAGATTTGACACAGTACTTGATAAGCTCCAGCAGACTCCAGAGATCTGTTCAGACCGTCTTCCCACTGACTTAGAGGGGAAGCAGGTGCACACCTGATCTTTATACATTCTTAAAGAACAGAGTTACAAAGCTCTCTGGAACTCATTTTTTGGGAGGTGCTGTGAGGTGAGTGCTGGATTGGAACTCTGGGACCTGAGCTTACTAGGTGGGCATGCTACTGCTTAAGCTGTCTCCAGTCCTTTTTGCTCTGGTTCATAATAATGGTTATTATTTGTGCTGGTCCTGAGGCTTGAACTCAGGACCTGGGTGCTGTCCCTGAGATTTTTAAGCTTAAGGCTGGCACTCTTCCACTTGAGTACAGCTCCACTTCTGGCTTTTTGCTAGTTAATTGGAGTTAAGAATCCCATAGGTTTTCCTGTCCAGGCTGCCTGCAAACTGTGATTCTCCAATCTCTTAGCCTCTTGAGCTAGGATTGCAGGCATGAGCCTGGCGCCTGGCTTCACAGGTAATTTTTGAGACTGAGTCTTGCTTTTTTTAATTTTTATCTTTTGTTCTTGGCTCCTGGCCAACACCATGATCCTCATATTTACACTTCCTGCCATGTCTGGGATGGCAGGCAGGTACCACCAATTCTGGCTTTTCTGATAACATGGGGATCTTAGGAACATTTTTTTTTTTTGCCCAGGCTGGCCTGGGAACACAATTTCCCTGACCTCAGCCTCTCAAATAGCTAGGATTACAGGAATGAGCTACAGGCACCCGGTTTGTGAACTCCTAAAAGTACCTCGTTAGCTTTGTTGACAGCGGTTTCCTTTGTAGAACAAGAGCTAATGTAACCAGAGCACATAACTTCTTGGAGCCATCCTAAGCCACAGGCCACGCACCTGTCTTGTGCCAGCCATTTCACAGGTGTAGAATGTTCTGTTTAAAATAGGACTGGGGAAAGTGTACATCCAGATCACATTGCCAATGTGGCTGCAGAGCAGAGCCCCAAGTGCACAGTCCCTAAGGAGGATTCGGACAACTTTATTTATTTTTAGTTTCACAACAGTGTAATATGGGTTTCCCATCCTCATCCTGGCCAACATTTGTTGTTGTTTCTTGATAAAGGCCATTCGAACCAGAGTGAGATGGAATCTCATGTTGTTTTGATTTGTATTTCTTTTACAGCCAGGGATATTGAAGATTTCTTCATGTATTGATTGGTCATTTGTACTACTTCTTCTGAGAAGTGTTTTTTAGCTCCTTTGCAACCACTATGGGAGATAGTATGGACATTCTTCAAAAACTAAACATAGAAGTACTCTGTGATCCAGCCATACCACTCTTGGGCATTTATTTGAAAGATTGCAAGTTAGGATACAGTAAGGACACTTGCACACCCATGTTCATTTTTGCATTATTCATCATAGCCAAGTAATGAAAACTGCCCAGGTAACCAACAATGGATGAATGGATCAAGAAACTGAGATATATGATCTGTATATACGTAAAAAGGCAATTCTATTCATCTGTCAGGAAGAATAAAAGTATGTCACTTGCAGGGAATTAGATGGGCCTGGAAAAGTTTATGTTGAGTGATGTTAAGTCAGGCTCAGAGAGACAAGAGGTACATGCTTTCTTTCATATGTGGACGTTAGACCTAAAATATAAACATATATAAATCACACCAAGGGCCATAAGTGCAAGATCAAGCTGACTAAAGTATATGAAGGGGTGGATTTCCATGGTCCACCCTTTGAACACTTAACAGATAGTTAAACAAAATGAATACTAGGAAGCTAAAATGTGTGAGTGAGGCATGGCTTGAATGGAAGGAGGCAGATGAACCGAAGGAGAAATGGTGGGCAAATATAGTTGTCATACTCAATACACATAGGTGAAACTGGAGCTAGGAAACTGGACAGGATGGGTGGGAGGTTGGGTTTGATGGGAAAAAGAGAGCGGTGGAGGTGGAGACACCATCAAGATGCATGGTACAACTAAGTCTAGATGACGAAAGATAACCAAAGATAAAATTTAAAATAAAAAAGTAAAGCAAGTACTTTTTGAAGAAAAAACTTGAAGTCTTGAGTCTCTTCTTGGTTCTGTGGGACATCAGTAATTCATTTTGTTTCTGGAAGTTTTGATTACATTCAAAGCAATCAGCAGCGAATGCATGTAAAGTATAACAAGCCTTGCTGCTGAGGACCTGCAGAATTCCCTTCCTGTGGTGTTGAGAAGATGAAGACCGTGTTTGGCATGGTGTTGTGCTCATGTGAGCCATGAGGAGGGTGTTTGGAACCCCTTAGGTTGTTTTCTCAAGTCTTTTCAGAGGGCATAGAAAATAAGACAGAGATGGAGAATTTATAGTTGAGGTACTTCTGCTTTTTCTAAATAAAATACAAGGGAAATTTGAAGTTTTAACTTCGTACTTGAAGCGTTTCAAGTTTCCTAGTAATATGTAGATTCCTCTACCTCCATTGTTGGATAATTTCTTCTTCTCTTCACATCCTCCTTAATTGTACAGTTAAAATCTCAACTTACTGAACTAAAAATACCTTTTCATCTTTTAACTGATACCTTCCTCATTGTATTTGTGAAATCAGTTGGGCAAGTTAGTTCATTCTTGTTTGCAACTGATACATGGTACATTCTAGAAGATAAAGATCAATTGGTTCCTTGGCACAGATGTTTGAATACCTACATAGCCCAGCATAAGCTTTAGTTAACCTGGGCCATTTGGCCTGTTAGCACTAAGGTGTGCAAAACTGGATATTTATTTCAACCTCTGGACATAATAATATTAATCCAAGGATACTGGTTTTCCAGTGGGCTGTGGTTTATTCTAGGAGATGGCAGTTGAGACCTGAGGACCTAGAATCCCATCCTTTCGCCCCGTAGAGTGAAAGGCAAGCCCAGCTTTCCTTTGAGGGAAAATGTTCGGAACTACTTCCTTGAGAAAGATTGTGAAGGATGATTATGATGGGCAGATCTGTTTTTCCTGAGGGGGGAAAATCCAGAACCCCGGAATAGCCTCTGGGAGCCTGGTGTAGAGCTTCTGCTTTAAGGATTAGCCTGAAGCTTGAAGCAAGTGGAAGCCCAGGACACCACACATTGTTGGGTAGAAGGAAGGCAGTGGTGGTCCTGGAGCCTGTCTCTCACACAGGTGTCTCAGCCTGTTTTCTCACTGGCTTTGTGTCTAGAAAGGCTAGACACTTCAGTGTGAGCTCAGGCTGGGCACTGCTCTTGTGGAAGCAGTGCCAGGGTCCTCCAAACACATGCCTTCCACCGCATGAAGAGCACAGGGAAGCCGCCAGAGCACAAGCAGCAAACTGAGCATTAATCTTTGTGAGACCAGAGCTGCCCTTAGATTGAATCCCTTTCTGTGCATTTCTCCAGTAAGGCCCGGGCATAATCAGTGCTTTTGGGTGCAAGTGTTAAGGGAATGCAGACTATTCTGAGAAATATGCTTTATGTATAGATTAAATTGTTTAAAAGAGAATGAACTTATTTTGGGGGAAAATTACCTTTTCTTTTAAAAATAAAAGGACTAGTTATTTTTCTCTGAGTTACTTTTGAAGAAGTAGTTTTGATCTGGTGCTGTTGGCTCATGCTTCTATTCCTCTATACTGTGGAGACAAGATCTGGGGATTAAAGTTTGAAGCCAGCCTGGGCACACTGATTTTTAAAAAAATCTCCAATTAACCAACAAAAAGCGGGATCTAGAGGCATGGCTCAAGTGGTAGAATACCAGCCATGAACAGAAATCCTCAGTGAAAACTTGGGGCCCTGAGTTCAACCTTTGGGACAATACCTAGAGCAGCTCTTGTTCTGATTTTTTTTTTTTTTTTTTGGTTGGTCGTGGGGCCTGAATTCTGGGCCTAGGTGCTGTCCCTCAGCTCTTCAGCTCAAGGCTAGTGCTCTACCACTTAAGCTACAGCGCCACTTCCGGTTTTCTGGTGATTTATTGGAGATAAGAGTTTCACAGACTTACCTGCCCGGGCTGGCTTTGAACCGTGATCCTCAGATCTCAGCCTCCTGAGTAGCTAGAATTACAGGTGTGAGCCACCGGCACCTGGCCTGATTTTTTTTTTTTGGGGGGGGTCCGGTTGTGGGGCCTGAACTCTGGGCCTGGGCGCTGTCCCTCAGCTCTTCAGCTCAAGGCTAGTGCTCTACCACTTGAGCCACAGTGCCACTTCCGGCTTTTTTCTTTTTTCTTATGTGGTGCTGAGGAATTGAACCCAGGGCCTCATGCATGCAAGGCAAGCGCTCTACCACTGAGCCACCTTCCCAGCCCCCTGATTTTTTTTAAACCAGTCCTGGGGCTTGAACTCAGGGCTTGGGCACTGTCCCTGAGCTTCTTTTGCTACAGTGCCACTTCTGGCCTTTTCTGTTCATGTGGTACTGAGGAATCGAACGGGGGCTTCATGTGTGCTAGGCAAGCACTCTACCACTAAGTCACATTCCCTGCCTGAATTTTTTTAATGACTTTTTTTTTTTTGTTTTTGTTTTTTTTTGAGATTACATGCTTATTTATTTCCATTAGAAAAATATTGCTCATATAAAATTTTGGTCCACTTCCTTCTCCTTTACCTGTACTATTCAAGTTTGAGTACTTTAATTTTACTCACATCATTTTATTAAGTGAATAATATATTTTCCTTTATTTTAGTTATTTGAACTACGTAATTAATGTCTCTGTACACGTGTAATTAGCCATATAAGTATACAAAAGTGTAATTTATAGCATCAGTAACTTCAACATTTTCATTATCTAATCTTTCCTATGTATGGAATTTCCACAATAACCATCCATTTGTAAAAATTAATGTTAAAGATAGGATGAAAACCCCCGAGTAAAGCACACTGAAGCCACTTATAACGAAGCTGTAGTGAGAGGCCCTTGGATAGCTATAGCTTCAATTTCAACATGGGCTCCTATGGGTAAGGCAGCAACCTGGTAAGCAGATCGAGCTGGAAAATCACTCTTGAAAAATTGTTTGTAGACTTCATTGACAGTACCAAAGTCATTCATGTCAGTCAGAAAGACAGTTGCTTTTACCACATTGGTGAAGTCACAGCCTGCTGCTTTCAAAATTTCAATCATGTTTGTAAGAGCTTGTTTTGTTTCTTCCACCACCCCTTCTGGCACAGGCTTTCCACTTGAAGGGTCCAGGCCTACCTGCCCTGAAACGTACACAGTCCGGTCGACTAACACAGCTTGACTGTAGGGACCAATGGGCCTGGGGCTTTTCGTGGTGCTGATCACCTTTTGGATTAGAGACGACATGGCTAACCCTTCACTTGTGGCCAGTCGGGGAGAAGCCTGAGCTAGAGCGACCCGCTATCCTCACCATGACTTTTTTTTTTTTTTTTTTTAATGATATAGTGTTGATATTTTAAAGTCTGCTTTGGTATTGTTTGTAAGATTGTAATGAACATATGGATCAGTTGCGTCCTCTGTCTCAATGATATTTTGCACAAGAAAAACTCCCAACACCTAGGGAACAAAATTCAGCTAATTTCTTCCTGATTTCATCACTAGAAAAAAGTTGTCTTGTGTATTCTAGAACTTTTAGAAAGTTCTTGTAATGAGCAAAGGAAACAATGCTTGTATGAGTTGAATTTGTGTGGAGGTGGTTAACTATTTTGTTACCAGATTTATCTCACTTTTTTAAATAGCAATTTTGCATTAAATTTAGAGTACTGAGTCATAAAAGCCTAATGTAATTTTTACTTTTGCCTTTGTGATGCGACTTTGGATGACTGGAATGTTGAAGAGTGACAAAAGAATTAATGGTCACGATTCAGGGGTTGCTTTTGCTTTGAATGTAATAGGATTTTTAGGGAAGCAAGTGAGTCATTCTTCTGATAGGCAAGCTGTATGTTGGGATCTAGTTTCTTAGTTGAATTTCTGTAATAAGAACTGTATGTAAAGTCTTTGATATGCTGAACTTTGCATTATATAAAGTCTTGACATTGACATCTGCCCATGTCTAACTTTTCCCAGACTCTGTGATCCTGTAAGACAGTGAAGGCTAAGAGATCCCTTACCTTGCCCATTAAGGTGGTTCATTCCTGTAATACAGAACTTGGGAGGGTTGGGTTTGATGTCAGCCTGGCTTATATACTAAGAGACTGTCTCAAAACAAAAAACAAAAAGAAAAAAAAAAAAACTCCAACCTTCTACCTTTTTTGCTTCCTACAGAGAACCCCATTTGCCATCTTTGCCAGCTTAAAGAGACCTTGAGGATGATCTGTTTACCAGGCCTCACAGAAGCTGCACGTGGTCCATGCTATCTGACTTATGAATGATGAGCTGCACTGCTTGCTCCCACTGCACAATCACAGCAGAATGCTGGGCAGCTAGACCTCATTTCATCCTCCATTTGGTTGGCCACATTGTCACCTTGTCACTTGCTTCTAAAGTTATTTCCTCCTCTTTGTAATAGAAAAATCTTTGTGTAACCATTGAGATGCTTCAGGGTTATGGTCAAGGAAATACTTTCCCTCTTACTTTGTAATAATCCTTTCTCATAAAGTGTTCTTAGCAAGTTTCAATTTGTTCTTTTACTTAACACATTGCTTCATGCAGAGAACAGCTAGACTGCGTGTGCACCTAGGCTGTGATTGATGGTGGACGGAACCTCCAAGCCATGGGTGGCTGAGAGGGCAGTTTTAGATCCCCAGCTTTAGGTGGAATGGAAATGGAGGGAACCTATCTACATTTTCCATCTGGAGTCATAAATGGTTGCAGTTCTAAAAGTCGTAGTTTCTGTGTAGGATTACAGAAAGAAAAACATATCTAGTTTTCTGAAACGCATGTTTAACATCTAAATTGGGAATGACGGTTTTTGAAGCATGGGTGTATTTTGAAACTATTGAGTGTAAACCTCATTGTACCTTTATTTTACTTTTGCCAGATTATCTAGAGAGTTACCGAGTCTTTGGAGTCGTAATAACAGTAGTTCAGACTTGAATGACTTCTATGAAGCAAATGAAGTGCTATAATAGAAATCCTATGTAGCTGGCTAAAGTAGGTGATTGCTGAAAGCCAGACTTCTGGTCTCCTTTTCTTTTAACCAAACAAGGAAGCAAAGAGTGCAGTCTAAAGTGGCAGATTTATTCCAGTATACCAGAACGTTTCAGGAGTGAATAGCCTGCCAGTGGGGCATATTTTCTCATGTTAATATGTAACGTGCCATAAATTCTGACGAGGCTGGTTACTGGTATGCAGTACATCACACAGCAAAGTCACACCTGGCCCAGAGCCCTGAACACGTTAGTTCAGTCTGATCAACCCAGCTTTATTTTCGAAAGGGCTTTGATCAGGTGTCCAAAGACCTGGATTCTTTTGCCATTGAGATTCCTTTAACAGATAAAAATGTTCCTACTTCATACTAACCACAGTGTTTGCCTTATAGGATGGTTGTAAGATAACATTAAAGGTTGTTTGGGAAGTCACTTTGGAGGTATAAAGAGCTGCTGGAGTTTTGAAGAACATTTACACCGTTGTAACTGTCCTGTTTCTCAACAGTCGCCTCCAATTTCTTGTTTCCGGGCTTCAGGCTCTTCCTTCATTAGCAGTACTTGCCCTGAGCTGTGGAGAGGAATGATGATTCTTCCAGACAGTCTTGTCATTTGTTCATCTCATCTAATGTTCATGTACGAGTTTCAAACAGAGCTGCTGTGATGATTGTGCAGTCACAGAAGTCTGCAGCCCATCTGGAGTACCCCTGGCGGTGTGCAAATACTGCTGTTAAGCAACCAAAAATACCAGTCAACAGTGTGACCAACACCATGAAGTTGGTATCATTTGCCCAGGTTTTCAGTGTGGAAGTAGACCTTGATGGGTGGCTGGCATTCAGTTCATTCTGTCAGGTGTGGTCTGGGCTTTGTCCAGGCACGGGCCCAGCTCATTTCCTACTTTCAGTTGACAAGTCCTTGATTCAGGTTTGTCCTCTTTGCTATTGTATAAACAAAGAAGAGACTCCCTATACTTATCATCACTAGTGTGTGTGTGTGTATGTATGTGCGTATACACACACCTCTAGGTAATCATTGTCTGTGTGTGTGTGCACCTCCTTATCCTCATCATCTCTGTGTATGTACCTCTGCATAACCATTGCCGGTATGTGTATACCTCCACATGCTCATCTTGTACTACTTTTACATCTTAAAACCAGTACTGACAGATTTAAGGATATGCGACTTGACAGGAACTTCATAAATTTATCTCCTGAGGAGAACTCTATAGAGGTTAGAATGCTCATAGTAATAAAAGGCATTCATTTCTATTAGCACTCCACATTTGGATTTGAAAGACAGGCAAAATTTGGTAAGCTCTTCGACCTAATTTTGAGAGCTACACATTGAATAGCGAGGCAGATTTTTGTCAAGCAATGATGAAGACAGACCATAGTTAAAAATAACTATGTGGGGGGTATTTATTCCTCCCCTGTTTTGGGGGGGGGCACTGGAAGCTCCCTCAGCTCTTTTGTTCTTCCTGAGTGAAAACTACGCATATTCTGACAATCCACACTGCGGTTCCATTTTCTGTTAGAACATGTTTTCTGTGGGTTCTAAACCATAGACCAAGTATTTCTTGACCTCATTTTGTCTATTTCACACAAATGGCATTTCATGAAAACTATTGCAAATGCTGGAGGGGAATACCTATTTCATTATAAAGCACATAGGCCAATAAGAATGTAGTCTTTTCTGTGAACTTCAGCAGTGATTTTAGCCTTTTATGAAACAAAATAACCACTTATTTGTTAGATTACTCATGTGTTTAAAGGGGGAAAAACAGAACCAGATCATTCTGTATGCCCACAATGAAAATGTAAATGGTGGAATTCACTTGGTGTCCTTTTCAAGATGAGTTTAAAGTTTGGCTATTCACTAAGCTAAGTTTAGATTAATTTCTCAAAGTTTCTCACAACTTCCCTTTAATTTTTAGTTTGGATTTCATGTGAAGAATTGAATGTGTTGTTGTGAAACAGAGTTCTATGTTCATGAGCACCACGTGACATGCAAGAGGGCTGTAGTTGTGGTTTTACTTTAATTCATGTGGAACTCAGGCTCTGTGGTCCTGCGGTTGTCATGTGTCCAATGATGATCTGATTATCAGGAAGTTTCCATCCTGTCTTAAGATTTTGCCCCTTCCAGATTGACCTTTGACCTTTGTCCTTAATCACACTGCCTTCAGTCACTGACCCAGTCGTTAACAGCTGGTAGGCAGGGGCAGCCAGCAGGTCACTAATTACTTCCTTTAATTGTAAAGCTTGGGATAAGATTAGACTTTGATAGAAGTTTGGTCTTAACCTATGAAGGACTCTTTTTAGTTTCACCAATTTAAAAATTTGTAAATCGTTCAGAGATAACAGGAAGAGAGCTGCATTCAGCCGAGTGCCATTTCATGAACATCTTTAGCCTTTGTTTTTGCCAGGCAGTGTGTTGAATTGGGATGGCCTAGTGAGTCCTCAGCCCGTTGCCTGCATGGTTGACCACTGCTAGCCATTTCAGTGAGGTGGGCGTCGCTTGCCAAGATCAGAGGGCACGAGAGGGAGATGAAGTTGGTGCCACCTGAGCCAGGGTTCCTGGCTGTCTGGACTTGATTCACACACTAGGAGCACGGCCTGCTGCCTGCAGCCTGTTGTGTGAGGGACCCGTCTTTACTATGTTCTTAGGTTCTGGTTTCACATGGTTGTCACTGCCTAGTTTGCAAAGCAGACATAAGGGCCTTCATGAGTGTGTGCATGGGCCCAGGAGTGTGTTTGTGTGTGTGAGTTTTTAGGCTGTGGTGCAGAAACATCCTGATGGGCTGGGAGGGAGACTTGTGTGAAGTTTTTTCTGCTTTTACTGGAAAACCCAAATCTCCATTGGCTTTTATTTTGCCAGTGGCAGTTTAAAATAATTCCCACAAATGTACTGAAATTCAAGACAACCTCACAACCTACTCCTCATCCACCTTTAGAGATAGCATACCATAGGGTTTGGACACCTAATGAAGAGTCCTACTTTATTCTCAAAGTAGATTCTCTTTTTAAAACTGGTCCTGGTGTGAATTATCTTTTAAACTCTGTGTTCTTAATTGCTTGGGAATGAGTGACCTCATCCTGGAGGATATGTGAGAAGAAGGAGCCTCAGATGGCCAGAGTTTTGGGGGTGCGGGCGAAGAGGGTGTTCTGAGACACTGTGTTGTGTGGTACTGGAGTGTGATTTTTTTTTAAATTGTGATTTCCACAGAAAATGTGTATCATACTTACCTGGCTGGGGGAGGGGGGCATTTGGCTTGAAGAGATGTCTATTTTGTGATTCTTTATTGATTTATAGCTTGGGAAAATGACTTGAGCTTTATTGAGGGATCTGGTAAAGGTGGAAAGTATGTGTGTAGCTGCCCGGAAGAGATTAGAAGGGCACTTCTGTAAGCACAAAGCCTAGCTCTAGCACTTATCTCCAAATAGTGCTGTTCTGATGATATCTCCCCTTTGTCCTTCCTGTTTAAATAAATGAATATAACACCTTCTAAATTGATTCTCCTCCGTGTCTTTGGCTCTTTGGTCCTCATGGATCAGCTCTGTGATCTAATCTATGCTGGCGGTGAGTGTCATGCAGCCTTGACCTGACTGTATGTTTTAACAGTTTCTGAAGTGGTAATGCAGAGCTGGACATGTATTTGTTGTGTGGAATGAGTGAGCCCTGTCAGGTGGAAGGGGTGTCCTGAAGAAGGGACAGGGGACCATGCCACTCAACTGCATCTGTGTAATGATGGGGCTGGAGGTAGGAACAGAGTGATCCTGTCAGAAAGATGGGGTGGCCATTGGTCATGCTGAGTCTTCACTCCTGGTGTCGTCTATGTTTTCATATATGGAAAGGAAACAATTAGGGTCAGTTGGTACCTTATGGGTATAAATTCTGTCCTCATGCAATCCCAGCTGTTGTCAGTAATATTATTTATACTCTTCTATCCCCAGGCTTATTTGCTATGAAAATATGAAGGGACAGAAATAGTTCAAGGGCATTTAGAGACTTACATAATAATTAATAGGCCTAGTTATATGATTGCTTGTTTATTATGAGCAAATAATGAAACAATTTACTTAAATAGTTTTAGAAGATCTTTGGTAAAACCTCCTTGTTTAGTTAATGCACACACAAAGAAAGACAGGGAAATAAAACATTTGGGCGAGGATGGGAATGAGTGTGCAGAGGGAGGGCCAACTGTGAAGGTAAATGAGGGTGAGTGCAGTCAGGTGCTGATTGTGCATGTGTGAGCCCTCTGAAATTATTGAAGAAATAAAGAGGGGAGGAGAGGAAGTTCAATGAGGGGAGTGAGTTTGATAGGGAACATTGCATGCATGTGTGGAAATGGCCACACCTCCTTGTACATCTTATATATGTTAATAAAAAATGTTAAAAAAATCTTCTTAGAAAAAGCATTTGACAAGATCCAACACCCCTTTATAATGAAGGTTCTGGAAAAACTAGGAATCCAGGGAACATTCCTCAATACAATAAAAGCTGTATATGACAAACCTTCAGCCAACATTATACTTAATGGTGAAAAACTAAAGCCATTTCCTCTTAACTCAGGAACGAGACAGGATGTCCACTCTCTCTACTTCTCTTCAATTTAGGATTAGAATGCCTACCTATAGCAGTAAGACAAAATGCAAACATAAAAGGGATCCAAATAGTGAAAGATGAAGTAAAATGCTCCCTGTTTGCAGATGACATGATCTTGTATTTAAAGAGTCCCACGGACTCCACTCTCAAATTACTCAAGCTGAGTCAAAACTTTGGCAAAGTAGCAGGGTATAAAATTAACCCTCAAAAATCAATGGCTTTTCTGTATGCCAACATTGAGAAAAGCATGGCTGAAATCAGGAAAGCAACTCCATTCATAATAGCCCCACAAAAAAAAAAAAAAAAAAAACCTAGGAATTAACTTAACCAAAGAAGTGAAGGACCTCTATGATGAAAACTTTAAAAACCTGAAAAAAGAAATCAAAACAGAACTTAGAAAGTGCAAAAAACCTCCCATGCTCCTGGATTGGAAGGATCAACATTGTGAAAATGGCAATATTTCCCAAGGCTATCTACAAATTCAATTTGATATCTATCAATATTCCAACCTCATTCTTCAAGGAAATAGAAGAGGAAATCCAAAAATTCATATGGAACAATAAAAGACCCTGAATAGCAAAAACGATCCTTAACAGAAAGAACAGTGCTGGAGGAATATCAATACCAAATTTCAAACTCTACTACAAAGCCATAGTAATCGAAACAGCTTGGTACTGGCACAAGAAGAGACCTCAGGACCAATGGAATAGAATTGAAAACCCAGAAATGAACCTACAGACCTATAGTCATCTACTCTTCAATAAAGGAGCTAAAAAAAAATAGAATGGAAGAAAGACAGCCTCTTCAGTAAATGGCGCTGGCAAAATTTGTTAAACGCCTGTAGAAAACTAAAGCTACATCCTTATATATAATCCTGCACCAGAATCAACTCTAAATGGATTAAAGACCTCGGAGTCAAAGCAGACACCCTGAAAACATTGCAGGATGGAATAGGAGAAACCGTAGGTCTTCTTGGCACAGGCTGAAATTTTCTTAATAGAGACCCAGAAACACAACAAATCAAAGAAAGATTGGACAAATGGGATTGCATGAAATTGCAGAGCTTCTGCATGGCAAAGGACATAGCTCGCAAGATCAATAGAAAGCCCACGGATTGGGAGAAGATATTCACTAGCCATACAACGGACAAGGGTCTCATATCTAAAATATACCTGGAACTCAAAAAATTAAATCCCCCCAAAACAAATCTTCAAAGATACAACTGTCCAATAAATAAGTGGGCTGAAGACTTAAAGAGAAACTTCTCTGAAGAGGAAAGAAGGATGGCCAATAGACACATGAAGAAATGCTCAACTTCTCTATCCATAAAAAAATGCAAATCAAAACAACATTGAGATAATACCTCATCCCAGTTAGAATGGCTATAATCAACAACTCTAATAACAACAGATGCTGGAAGGGATGTGGCCAGAAGAGAACCCTACTGCACTGTTGGTGGGAGTGTAAACTTGTTTAACCGTTTTGGAAAGTAGTATGGAGGTTCCTGAAAAGACTCCACATAGAGCTCCCCTATGACCCAGCAATCCCACTTTTGGGCAATTACCCAAATGATCACAAGACCATACTAAAGCTACCAGCACAACTATCTTTATTGCAGCATTATTTACCATAGCTAAGATATGGAACCAACCCAGATGCCCCTCAGTAGATGAATGGATCAAGAAAATGTGGTATATACACACAATGGAATTCTATGCCTCCATCAGAAAGGATGACTTTGCCTCATTTGTTAGGAAATGGAAAGACTTGGAAAAAATTATATTAAGTGAAGTAAGCCAGGCCCAAAGAAACATAGGTCCCATGGTTTCCCTTATTTTCAATAGCTAGTATATGTCTGAGATAAGCAGAAACGGTCAGATAAGTTGATGTTAGGCGAAATGAACCCAAGATAAGGATTCAAATGTTTTTTCTTTTTTGTTATTGTTTCTAATATATTTATAAGGTGATTGTTTTGTTGCTTTGTATGTCCCTCCCCCACAGTATAACCCCTGTTTTCACTGTATTTGATGTTGTTATAATTTGTGGCTTAAACCTGTAACCCGTTACTCAGAAGGCTGAGATTTGAGGATTACAGTTTGAAGTCAGCTCAGACAGAAAAGTCCATAAGATTCTTTTTTTTTTTTTTTTTATTGTAAAGCTACTATACAGAGGGTCACAGTTACATGAGTGAGGTTATGAGTACACTTCCTCTTGAACATTGTTACCCCCTCCATTGTTTTCCCCCTACCATCCCCTCCCTCCCTCCCTTCCCCGAGGTTCTTTTTTTTTTTTTTTTTTGATTGTGATTAAATGATTACATAATTTCAAAGTCACAAGTTCATTCTAACTTCCCTGGAGCAAATTGTCTACCACAGTCTGTAATATATAACAGTGTTCACATGTTATATACCATATTTGTGATCAGCAGCATGAGGATATTTAGTAGTGGTTCAACCAGATGAGCGGGAGTTCTTTGTTTCTTAAGTCCTGTTAGTTTTGTCGTATCACTAACCTTTTGGATTTAGCATCCACTTATGAGGGAGACCATGTACCGTTTGTCTCTTCGTTCTTGGCTTACCTCGCTCAACATGATTCCTTCTAGCTCCATCCATTTCCCTGCAAATGCCATTATTTTGTCATTTCTAATGGCTGCATAATATTCCATTGTGTATAGATACCACAATTTTTGGATCCATTCATCTGTGGTGGGGCACCTAGGTTGTTTCCATATCCTAGCTATTGCGAACAGTGCTGCAATAAACATGGAGGTGCACGTGTCCTTGTATATTGGTTCCTGTTGTTCAGGGTAGATGCCTAGAAGTGGTATGACTGGGTCGTAAGGGAGGTCAATCTTTAGCTTTCTAAGGACCCTCCAGACTGCTTTCCAAAGTGGTTGTATAAGTGTACATTCCCACCAGCAGTGTAATAGGGTTCCTCTTTCTCCACATCCCCTCCAGCATTTGTCGTTGGCTGATTTGTGGATGTGGGACATTCTGACTGGGGTAAGGTGGTATCTCAGGGTTGTCTTTATTTGCATTTCCTTCACCACCAGGGATGATGAACATTTCCTCATGTGTTTCTTTGCCATTTTTATTTCTTCATTTGAGAAGTCCCTCTTTAGTTCCCTTGCCCATTTAGTAATTGGTTTGTTAGGTTTGGGAGGGATTAGTTTCTTGAGTTCCCTGTATATACAGGATGTTAACCCCTTGTCTGATATATTGCTGGTAAATATTTTTTCCCAATTAGTTGGTTGTCTTTCTAGCTTAGTTGCGATAGATTTAGCTGTGCAGAAGCTTTTTATTTTAAGGTAGTCCCATTTGTCGAGTCTCTCTCCAACTTGTTGTGACCCTGGGACTCTGTTCAGGAAGTTCCTTCCTGTGCCTATTAGTTCAAGTGTCTCTCCTACTCTGTCCTGCAGTAGTTTCAGAGATTCAGGTTTAATGTTAAGGTCTTTAATCCATTTTGAGTTGATGTTGGTGCATGGTGATAGGCTGGGGTCCACTTTTAGTTTTCTGCATGTGGCTGCCCAGTTTTCCCAGCACCAGCGGTTGAAGAGGCTGTGTTTCTTCCATTGTATGTCTTTGGCTCCTTTGTCGAATATCAGCTGGCTGTAGGCCTGTGGATTTATATCTGGATCTTCTATTCTGTTCCATTGGTCTTCGGGTCTGTTTTTGTGCCAGTACCATGCTGTCTTTGTGATTATAGCTCTGTAGTAGAGTTTGAAGTTCGGCATGGATAGCCCTCCCATATTGTCTTTATCCCCTAGAATTGTTTTGGCTATTCTAGGTCTTTTGTTGTTCCATATAAATTTTTGGACTGTTTTCTGTATTTCAGTGATGTACGTCATTGGGATTTTAATAGGAATTGCATTGAATTTGTATATTAATTTTGGAAGTATCACCATCTTTACTATATTAAGTCGGCCTATCCAGGAGCATGGGAGGTCTTTCCATTTCCTAGTGTCTTCTGCAATTTCTTTCTTTAACTTTTTATAGTTCTCATTAAATAGTTCTTTTACATCTTTGGTTAGGTTAATTCCTAAATATTTTATTTTTTGGGAGGTTATTGTGAATGGGGTTGCTCCCTTTATTTCCCTCTCTTCCTGTGCGTTATCAGTGTATAGGAAGGCAACTGATTTTTGTGGGTTTATTTTGTATCCTGCTATTTTGCCGAAGTGACTTATGATTTCTAAAAGTTTGGGGATGGAGTTTTTGGGATCGTGGAGGTATAGTATCATGTCGTCTGCAAAAAGGGATAGTTTCACTTCTTCTTTCCCTATGCGGATCCCTTTAATGTCTTTTTCTTGCCTTATTGCCCTGGCTAAGGGTTCTAGGACTATGTTGAAGAGGAGTGGAGACAGTGGACATCCTTGCCTTGTTCCTGTTTTTAGGAGGATTGGTTGTAGCTTTTCCCCATTAAGTATAATATTGGCTATTGGTCTGTCATAAATGGCTTTTATTGTTTTTAGAAATGTTCCTTCTATTCCTATTTTCTCCAGAGCTTTTAGCATGAATGAATGTTGAATTTTATCAAAGGCCTTTTCTGCATCTGTGGCGATAATCATGTGATTCTTGACCTTGGCTCTGTTGATATGCTGGATTACATTTATTGACTTACGTATGTTAAACCATCCCTGTGTCTCTGGGATGAAGCCTACCTGATCATAGTGTATTATTTTTTTTATGTGTTTCTGGATTCTGTTAGCTAGAATCTTGTTAAGGATCTTTGCATCTGTGTTCATCAAGGAGATTGGCCTGTAATTCTCCTTTTTGGTTGGGTCTTTGCCTGGTTTGGGGATGAGTGTGATATTGGCTTCGTAGAATGAGTTTGGGATAGCTCCCTCCTTCTCTGTTTCTCTGAAGAGCTTGAGGAGTATGGGTATTAGTTCTTGTTTAAAGGTCTTATAGAATTCTGCTGTGAATCCATCTGGTCCTGGGCTTTTTTTTGTTGGAAGACTTTTGATAGCTTCCTGTATCTCATTATAGGATATTGGCTTATTTAATTGGTTAACTTCTTCTTTGCTCAGTTTGGGTAACTTGTATTTCTCTAAAAATGCATCCATTTCCGCCAGATTTTCTTCCTTTAGAGAGTATAGCTTTTGAAAGTAGTCTGTTAGAATTGTTTGGATATCTTGGGTACGTGTTGTGATGTTTCCCGTGGCATCCCTAATCCTATTAATATGGGTTTCCTCTCTTCTTTTTTTAATTAATCTTGCCAACGGGCCATCAATTTTGTTTATTTTTTCAAAGAACCAGCTTTTTGTTTGGTTTATTTTGGTTATGGTTTTCTGATTTTCTAATTGGTTAATCTCTGCTCTCAATTTGGTTATCTGGCTTCGTCTAGTAGCTTTAGGTCCCATTTTTTCTTGTTTTTCTAGCTGTTTTAGTTGCAACATGAGATTATTTACTTGGTCTGTCTCCATTCTCTTGATGTGGGCACTGAGGGCAATAAATTTGCCCCTCAGGACTGCTTTTGCTGTGTCCCACAAGTTTCTTTGTGAGGTGTTTTCATTTTCATTGAGTTCTAGGAAATGCTTTATTTCTTCTCTGATCTCTTCTGTTACCCAGGCCTTGTTAAGGAGTGTGCTGTTCAATTTCCATGTATTAGAGAAATTTCTGCGGTATGCTTTGTTATTGAGAGCTAGCTTGATTCCACTGTGGTCAGATAGGATACAGGGGATTATGTCGATCCCTTTGTATTTGCTTAAGTTCCTTGAATGAACTATGATATGGTCTATTTTGGAGAAAGTTCCATGAGCTGCTGAGAAGAATGTGTACTGTGTTGTTTTAGGGTGAAATACTCGGTAGATGTCAGTTAATTCCGCTTGAAGTATGGCCTCACTTAATTCGGTAGCTTCTTTGCCAATCCTCTGGTTGGTAGACCTGTCCTTTGGTGAGAGTGGCGTGTTAAAGTCTCCTAGTATTATCGTATTGGGATCTATTTTATTCTGTAAGTTTGAGAGCATTTGTTTAACATATCTGGGTGCACCGATATTTGGGGCATATAAGTTGATGATGGTTATATCCTCCTCTTGGATTGTTCCCTTTATTAATATGTAGTGTCCGTCCTTGTCTTTCTGTACTGATTTTAATGAAAAGTTTATTTTGTCAGATATCAGGATAGCTACACCTGCTTTCTTATTGGGGGAATTTGATTGGTAGATCCTTTTCCACCCCTTCACTCTGAGTTTGTTTGTATGTTTGGCTGAGAGGTGGGTCTCCTGAAGGCAACAGATGGATGGGTCTTGTTTTCTGATCCAGTCCTCAGTTCGTTTTCTTTTAATTGGCGAATTCAGCCCATTTATATTAAGAGAAAGTATAGAGAGATGCATTGTTGTCCCTGCCATTCCGTTTTCCTTAGTTTTTCTTCTTTCCTTTCCTCCTGTGCTTGCTCAGTTAGACTTTGAGTAATGCCTGTTTGGGGCAGGTCCCAGTTCCTGGTTGCTTTCTTCAGGTTGTGTCCCCCCTCTTAGAATTCTTTGTAATGCTGGCTTAATGTTTATGTATTCATTTAGTTTTTCTTTGCTATTAAAAGTTTTCAGTTCTCCATCGAATGTGAATGCTAGCTTTGCCGGGTATATCAGTCTGGGTTGGCAGTTATTGGCTCTCAGGGCTCGTATGGTGCTTTCCCAGGCTTTTCTTGCATTCATTGTTTGTGTGGAGAGATCTGCAGTGATTCTAATTTTTTTCCCGTTGTAGTATAGCTCCTTCTTCATTTTTGCTGCATGCAGGATTGTTTCCTTATTATTCAGATCCATCATTGTTACTATTATGTGCCTAGAAGTGTTTCTCCTGGGATCTTGCTTGTTGGGTGTTCGATAAGCTTTTGTGATGTAGTTAAGATGGTCGTTTTTGAGGTGGGGAAAATTTTCATTGACTATCTTGTTAAATAGGTGTTGCATTCCCTTGCTCTGGAATTCCTCACCTTCGTCCACTCCGATTATGCGAAGGTTAAATTTTTTAGCATTATCTGCTTGCTCTTGAATTTCCCTTTGGTTTAATTTGAGTGATTTTTCCATATCTGTCACTTTTTGGTCCAGTTGGTGTATTCTGTCTTCTGTATCTGACACTCTACCTTCCATTTCATTCACTCTGTTGACCGTGGCTTCTATTGTGGTTTGCATGATGGAAATGGATCCCTTTATGGATTCAATGTTGGTTCTCAGAGTACTGATCTCACCTCTCAATGAGGTGATATCAGTATGCATTACCTCTAATTTGGCGTTTATCTCACTTCTTACTGAGGTTTGTGCAGCTTCTATTTTTGCATCCAATTTTTGTTTGATATCCTGTATATCTTTTGATAGTTCATCCTTGTGCTCTTTCAATTTCTGATCCATTTCTCGCTTTATTTCTTGAGTCATTGCCTCCAGCAACCCTTGGATGTAGTTTTTGTCTTCCATTCCTGCTTTGCTCCCACTGGGGCTCTCCCCTGCGTGGCTGCTGGCTTTTGAGGTGAGCTTGCTGTCCTGGGTAGTGGTAAACCTTGTGATTTTTCTCTGTGATTTTCGCATGGGGGTTCAGGAGACTGCTCTTCAATCTTGTTTTGGTGTGTCTGTCTTTGCTTGGTTGCTGATTCTCTATTGGTAGAGAGAGTCTGTGTCTGATCTGGATTCTGTTGGGAGCCTATTTCCAGCTGCTATTCACTTAGGATTCTCAGCTCTCTGCTGTAGCAATTCCCGCCTTTGGAAGGGTTGAGCAGCCTAGACTGCTTGTGTTTGCTCCTGCGGGTGCTCTTGGGAAGATCAGATGCTCTGGATGCACTCTCCCAAATACTGGAGTCTGCTATGGGCTCCTGATGTGTTTTTGTTTGTTTTGGGCTGGTTGTGGGCTTGAACTCTAGGTTTGGGTGCTGTCCCTCAGCTCTTCAGCTCAGGGCTGGCACCCTACCATTTGAGCCACAGCCCCACTTCTGACCCTTTTTGCTTTGTTCAGGCGCCGGTCCCCTGGCCTGGTTCCGGCCCCAGCCTGGAGCGCGCTCGTTAGGCCTGTGCTAATGTGTATACCACCTTGGTTATGCAGCCTGGAGGACACAGTTCAAATTTCTTCTACTGTTGGTAGTCTTGACCCAGGGGCACTGTTCCTGGCTTGAGCATTTAAGCTCCCTTCCCGGGGCGCTCTTGCTCTGGCCTGGCCAGCAGAGTGTGCTCCACCGGCTGGTGGGGCTCTCGAACAGTTCCCAGTTTTAGTGGGTCCTGTGGTCCAGGTGTTGGGGTAGGGAGTCTAGGTCAGGGTCTGGGGATTCCCTCCAGCTCTGGTCTCCCTTGATGGATTCCCTGTCCCCTGATGGGTACTCACCCTGTAGGTCGTCAGTTGTTGTTGCAGTCCGTCAGTTGTTGTTGCTGTCCGAGTTCAGTTGGGGTGGTTGCGGGCTGGGTTGGGCGGCCCCCCCGCCGGGTCGTTGCGATCGCGACAGGTCCCTTTATGGCGCTGCTGGTGCCGGGCGGCTTTGGCGGGATGGAGCCTCTCCGCTCCGGTGGAGAGTGATGGGTGGGGTGGGATCCTCCTGGAGACTCCCGGCTGGTAGGTTTCTCTGTTCCTCCATAAGATTCTTATCTCCACTTAACTACCAAAAGGCTGGAAGTAGAGCTGTGGCTCAAGTGGTAAAGTGCTAGCTTTGAGCACAAAAGCTCAGGGACAGCACCAAGGCCCTGAGCTCAGGCCCCAGGACCAGTACACAGAAAATCTCTCTCTCTCTCTCTCTCTCTCTGTCTCTCTCTCTCTCTGCCTCTCTCTCTCTGTTTTATGGCAAGGAACAAAGGCTGCTCAGCTTAATGAAATATTCAGTACTCTTAAGTAATGCCTTGGTCAGTGTCTTTGCTCTGCAACTTACATATACATTTCCATTGATTGGTTTTGGATCCAGTTGGCTCTTTTGGGCAGAGTTCTCAATGTGGAGGACTAGGGTGTAGGAGAGCAGGACCTGAGGACTGGCTGGAAGCTTGGAGACCACTCAGAAAGGCAACTTTGTCTTCAAGGAAATAATCTGCATATACAGAACAACTTCAGTACCATAGCTGACAAGGTTCTTCAGAGAAACTGAGGCAATTGAGAATGAGATTTATTCTAAGGTGTTGCTCAAGTGACTATGGAGGCCAGCAAGTCCCATAACCTGCCACCAGCAGGCTGGAGACCTGGACTGTGTCTGAGTTCAAAAGAGAATCTTGAAATGATGCTTTTTTTGAGAAACATTTTACTCCTTTTCTATAGGAAAATAGGTAGGTGACTTGCTTGTGCTTTTTCAAAATGTAAAATAAAGACAGCAAGGGAGTTGTGAGGATATTGGTCCTATCACTTTGAAGGTCTGAGAACTAAAGAGCCTGTGCTGTAGATTTCAGTCTGGCTCTGAAGGCCTGAGAACCAGGGGTCCTAAGGGTTAGATGGTGGGAATGCCAGCCCAGCAGTCAAGCGGAGAGCCACAGGCAGCTGGAACTGGGACAGAAGTGTGTAGCCTTGAACTGTCATCCACAAGAGACCAGCTTAATCAGCTCTACAGAGGACGGAGAGAAGTAGTCCTGGGCTTTTTGTGGCTGTCCTAACTACCTGTAGTATGGATTCTGAATTACTCACAAACACATTGAGCCTCTGCTGTTCCCCCTAGAAAATAAGGGAATATACAACAGGACCCTTCAGGTTGAGTCAGCTGTAATAGCTGTCATGTCATGCAGAAGTGGCAGCTACTTGGTCGTGATCAATACCATGTAGCTTTGAAACTAGGCAGTAGTAGAGAGCTGGCCAGCTGGCCCTGGCAATGTGTTAAACATTATAAATAGTCACAGCAAGCTCCTGTGGTCATGCCTGGCTTGTGGATGAAGGCCCAGAGTTTAATGACTGTGATCGTTGGTGATGGATGTGATTAAATGTGCATCAGATTTGCCTTTAACACATTCAGTTCATCCACAGAGGGATGAGACTTCCACTTGAGACAGCCTTTCAGCCAAGGAGCCCAGTGAGTCAGGCTCAGCCCCAGACCCAGTGGAGGCTAAGAAGACCTGTTCGTCTCTCCCACAGTCCATGCTCCCATCAGTCCTTGCTCTGCCCCTCCTGAGCTCCACAGCTCTCAGGCTTTGTTAATGTCACAAAGAAGCAGCAGGCCAAGGCCAGCTCGGACTCAGGCCTTGTCTGAAGCTCATTTCTGGATTTCGGGGTTTTACAGTGGTAAGTGCTATTTCCAATGTATTTCTTATCCACAGTTTGCCACAAAGTCCCTGTTCTCAATGAGTACTTCTAGGAGGCCCACTAAAGGTTCAGCTACAAGCAGTTGTAAGTTACCTGTACCTATGATAGGATGTTACTGTGTTGAGGTTACAGACACAGGTTACAGGTCTTATTTTTCTGTTAAACTTTGTTTTGCCTTTTGGGTAAGATTAAGTTAGTTATTACTCAATCACTGTACAATGAGATGGATTTTAATGATAAAAAAAAAAAAGAAATCTCGGCTCTGTTCCACCAATTTAAGGTTAGGACCAATTAAAGTGTGAATGTTTTTATTCTAGAATTTCCTAGTAATGATGCCAGAGGACCTTCCTTTCTTTGTTCCAGAGAGCTTCGAGGCCTGGTCAAGAATGACTTTGTAGTGGGGAAGAGGAGCTGGGGTTGTATAGAGCTACATAGCAGCGCTCTAGGAATACCCATGTTTTACCTGTGGGGTCATCATTCCAAGGCATCACTTGCAGAGCACATTAGGGCTCTCTCCCTCATTGGCCGAGTCCTGTTAGTTTTCTAGGATGACTGTTGCTCCATGATGGGCCTCGTGGTGTGACAAATTCAAGGGCGATCTGTTTTCTTTATTGCTGTTTTCACAAATCATTTGCTGTATTGCTGTGGAAGCAGGGGATGCTGCAAACTCACATCCAGCTGCTTTGCAGTGTGACTGGTTTCAGTGCCATTTCAGTCACAGGCTCTGAGAACCCACAGGTCTGTTCATGCTCTTCATATACAGGCACTGGCACTTGGCTTGGATAATGACAAATATTAACATCTGAAATTACACGGGAGTCAGTCCAGCTGCTTATAAACTGGCCTGATGGCTGGATTTCTCCAAAGATGGAGGAGTCACTGGGTTTCGCATTTCCTTTTCTGGTGAGGCTTGGGGTATCTTGGGTCTGGATCCTCTCTTTTGTTTCCTCCTTTAGGGAACAGAGCTGCTTGAGACTGATTCTTGGACTGTTCTGTCAGTCAGTTCATCTGTCTCTCAGGGGGACTACAGCCCCTGGGAAACATGACTTGAGAAGTGGTCACAGGGTTCTCCCGCAGGGCCCCACACTTCCTACAGCCTGCACACCCCATGGAGTCAGCTGCTTGAGCCTTGGTGAGCTAATCCTGTTCACAGACGAAGTCTTCAGAACTTCTGAGGCCTCTCTGTGTGTCCCAAGTAGCCAGAGGCTCAGAAAGTACAGGTCTTTGGGCCATCAAGAGGGGTGGATGGTCATAGTACTTTGAGCTCACTTGACATTCAGCACAGCAATCTGCTGCCACGATGGAAAGAGCAGACAGTAAACCAAAACTCAGCCAGGTTGGAGTTGGCTGCCCTGCGGTGTGGCTCAGTCACTGTGGTTTTGAGAAGAGAAATGCAGCTTCCCTGTGCATGACAGTTGTTTTAACTCTGAATTGGGGGGCAGTATGGTCTATTTTCTAATAGTGGTGCAGACTTCAGGGGTATTGTATGAAGCAGCGTGTCTCCTTATGCCTTAAGTACATGCTCCGCCCACAACAGATCATTAGTATGGCATAAAATGGAAAGTTTCGCATGGGATTGTACAATACCTGTGAGACCCCCCCCCCCATATACATATACAGATAGATAGATAGGTAGATAGATAGATAGATAGATAGACAGATCCTTCCCTGAGACAAGGTCTCTCTTTGCAGCTCAGGCTATCCTCAAACTCACCAGTGTAGCCTAGCTAACCTTGAACTTACAGTCCTCCTGAGTGTTGGGATCACAGGTGTGAGCTACTACACCCCACATAACTGCTTTGGATACAAAAAAAATTCTAGTGCTTAAGCAGATAGGAAAGGGCTCTCTTTTTGAGGGAAAAGTATTGGTTATAAAAGCATGAGACATAATCTGTTTGTTTTTTTTTCCTGGTGGGTCATGGGGTTTGAATATAGGTTCTGGGTGCTGTCCCTGAGCTTTTTTGATCAAGACTAGTACTCTACCACTTTGAGCCACACCACTACATCCAGTTTTCTGGTGGTTAATTGGAGATCATGAACTTTCCTGAACTTTCCTGCTTGGGCTGGCTTTTATTTGCCATCCTCAGATCTCAGCTTCCTGTGGCTAGGATTATGGGAGTGAAAGCTCCTGCTTTCGTGTGTGTGTGTGTGTGTGTGTGTGTGTGTGTGTGTGTGTGTGTGTGTGTGTGTACGTACACATTTCTTGTATATTTCCTTATAAAATGAAACAGGAAATTTAAGTTGTGTTACTGTGTTCTCAGCCATGCTGTCATCAGATCTTGCATAGGCTTTTAAGCATTTAGATGGAGCTACTTTGTTAAAATGTATGTTACTTATCAATGGTATAATGATGATGATCATACCTTTTCAGTCTCGGGGATTGAATCATGACCTTGTGCTTGTGAGGCTAGCCCTCTACCACTTTTATTTTTTGGGATAATGGCTCCCTAATGTTTTTGGGGCCAACTTCTCAATTGCCATCCTCCTCCTCTACCTTCAAAGTAGCTGGGATTGCAGGGGTATGCCATGACATCTGGCCCCTTAAAATAAATTTTGATAATAAGTTGAATGAAGAAAGCAGTAAACAAACTTTAAATTGCTTAGCAGTGCTTCCTGGGGCTAGTTCTGTTGTGCTTGGAGTCATTAATAAATAAAGTGGTTTTGAACTGCCCGAGGCCCTGTAGTCTGCAGCAGAAGGTGGGCTCTTATGCATATTTACTCCAATTAACTAATCATCCTTCAGAAAACATTCTGAGTGTCCTTTATGTGCCAGTTGACCTTGTGAATTTGAAGATAAATGGGAGAATCCTTCTCTGATGGATCTTGTGGGGGAAATCTCATGATTTCTAGTGGGGATACAGAGAACTCGAGAACCAGAAAGCTGCAGTAAGTAGTAGCCTATGACTGTGGAAGTAAACAATCCTGTGGTTGATTTCTTCAGCCCTGCTCACAGTCAATCCGGCTGGCACTGGGAACTGCCCACTGTCTCCTGTAATCCCTGAGCCTGTGGGGGAAACTCCCATGTAACCAAAGCCCAGAGAGTTAGGGACCTTCCCAGGACACCCCAGGGACAGCTGTGGTCACAGTTGTTCTCTTTCTCATCTCTCCCCCTCTCAGTGACCAGGGAAGCATGGAGGGCATGCTCCTGGCCTTGCTCAGGAAAGCTGGCACTCAGGGTGGCTTTGTGTTGTAGGGGTGGTGGTACTGGGCTGAATCCTCAGTGTAGGGATCTCAGCAGGCAGAGCCGAGCAGCGCCACTCAGAGGACTGCGGGGGGAGGACTGCTGAGGAGCTGCTGCGATCCCAGGACACCCCAGGATGCGATGGTGATGACCTTAAGCCTTGTTTTCCACAGAGAGATACCTGGGATGATTAACATATGAAGAGCAAAGATGTGTTTTGTTGCCTGGTTCTAGAGGGCCCAGTCTGAAATCTGGTGGATGGATCATCTGTATAATTCAGATGGCAGTGGTGGGAAACCTGTGGTGGGGGAACCAGGAAGGAAAGAGGAAGAGCTTGGGTCCCTCCATCCCCTTCAGCCACAGGCCCCTCGTCCTGAAGCATCCATCAGCTTACTGGGGTTCACTCTGGAAACCTCTGAGGGACACACGCCCTTTAGCAACTACAAGGAGGAGGTGCAGCGGCCACTAGGTTTTTACTGTTCCATTATGTGAACATTAAGATTCAACTGTTTCAATATCGATAGGAATTTGAATTATTTCGGGGAGACATATGTTCATTCAGGTATTTTTTTTAAGAGAAGATTTCTTTGTAGAAGATAGAATGTTAAAATATGGTCACATACATTATCTGCTATTATGCCAGCATAAACTCTGATGATAGCCACACAGAAAAGCTGTCATGTTCTATTAATGCATGGGACCACTTTCTTATAATCAAAGACATACAGATAAGGAACCTAAAGTCATTCAAAAGGCTCCTCAGACCTTAAACTTGTAATTCATTTTTATTAATACTCTTGCCAATTCACTAAGCGTATCAACCCCAAACTGAGAATGTACAGTGACATATTGAGGACAGAAATAAGCTGCATTTTAGTATTCCAAAATATAGAGCCCCATTTTTCTCCTCTTTGCTCTAACACTGTACCTTCTTTCAAAATGTGAGCTATGTGGTTCCACAGCTTGAGTTGAGGCTGGTACACCTGGTATACATTCTTCAGGGGAGTGGATGGGCTTCCTGCACAAGCAGCATGTTCGCTGTGCATTTGCTTTCCAGTAATCCTGCACCGTTCTCATTCACAGTGCCGCCGTGAGCCTTGCAGGAGTTACCTTTACCATGTAGGAGTTGTTCACGGGGGAATGAGTTTCTGAGAAAGATCTGGCATGGTCTTGGAGTCCTTAAAAGGGAAGAGTCAGTGTACAGAATCCTGCAGTCTTCTACTTGGATGTAGAGCTTTATTTTGAAATTCCTCTTTGCTTGATAGTTCTCATATTTCTATTCCTACTTTGTAGACTTTGTGCTTATCTCTAATTCATGAGGTAAACAGATGAAAGGGGAAATGTATTCAGTCATCAGCATGCCATCTTTCCAATGCTCAAATCAGCTGGTATGTGCAACCTCTGGGTAAATTGGTGGTATCTTTTTTTTTTTAATCCTTTAAATAGGTAACTGTCTGGTGGTTGTCAAGAAAAATACCTTTTGAAACTGGTTTTAGAAGGGGCAGAGGTAGATGTGAGATGGACTTACAAATTATACATATAATGAAAAAGTCTTTGATGATAAACACAGTTGTACAATTGCATAATTTTAGTGACCAAACAGAGTGCATGTTTACAGTACTGTTTTCACAGTGGGATGGTGAAGTCTACTACTTAGCTAGAGCTTCACCATTATTAGAGGGGTGTCCTGTGTCCTCCTGGGGGACAAAGGAAAGATTCTGAAGTGAATGGTATAATTGGTGGTAAATTGGAGAACAGCTGCAGGTCAGGCGTGCTCCAGCTGTGGTGTGAACTTTATTACCAGTTGTCCCTTCTGTGCATGCAGATGAGTGCAGCTAGGAGGCTGGGTGAAGGGTGGATGGCAGAAGGGCTGAGCACAGTCACAAGTCCTGAAGTGTGGGACAGGTGAGGCTGTTACAAATGCCATATTCCGAGAGCACTGTCCTCTAGGAGCTGGGGACATTTCCCTACCAGAAGCCCTAGTGGTGGAGCCAGAAAAGCAGTAAAAAGACAGCTCTTTTCCACCTTCTAACTGCAGGATTGGCTTGGTTTGGAGTGGCTCTGCTCACTCCAAGGGCATGTGCGCCTTACTTGTGCCACAACGAGGTTTTTTTTTTTTTTTGTTCTTGTTGTTTTGTTTCGTTTTGTTTTGCTTTTACATCAACTTCGTTCTCAGAGCAACCTGTTTCAGTTAACAAACCCTCACATTGCCAGCTGGCGTAGGAATCACATTCCTTCTTACAGGTAGCACAGTCTCATCTCAGCAGTGAGTTCGAGGTTGCAAAAGAGGACTTCCTGTTTGCACCTGTCTGTGAAGCTTTGTCACAGGTTAAACAAAGACACACACAAGTGCTCGAGGGTTTGCTTTTAAGTTAGGTCCCCAAGAGTTCATTCTGCACAGTGTTCAGAGGGACCACGCAGGCTCACCAAGTGTGCCTTCACTCTAGCCCAGTGTCCTGACCCATCACATTAGCTTGCATTTGTACCTGGTGCTTCAATTCCCCAGAAATAGTTCTCTCTCTGTTTTCTTGTTGAGGGAACTTTCATCCTTCCAGGAATGAGAGCACACAGTGTATTGGACATGTACAACATGTTGGAGTGTTGGCCAGGGATCACGTTACCCCTTTGCAAACCTGGAGAGGGATGGTTTATTGTTCTGTTACGGAGATACCTGAAGTCTTTGCTAGCTCAAAGAATTTTTTAAGTGTTTTGGGTTATTGTAGATGAAGGACCATGTTGCCCAGAGAACAGTTCCCGGAAATGTTGGGTGCAGTGACATCATTTCATTGGGATGCCTGTGTGGTTTCCGTGGTGGTTCTTTTCAAGGGGAGAGCGCTTTGAATGTACACATGCCAGGTCTCTAATAAATGTTCCTACCTTGTTAAGGCTCACAGGTTTCTCATTGGGTCTCCTGTGGATTAGTAGTAATGGAGGTGAAGAGAATGATCACAAACCAAAATGTTGATAGAGCAGTGGACGCATGTGAACATGTATCATTACTAAGTTGGGGCTATTGTCCTTCTAGTTAACATTTAATTGCAAAAAACAATTATTGCAAGATTTTTGATTCTCATTTATTTAGCAGAGTGTCAAAATTTGTGGTTTTTCATTTGTTCCTAGTATTATGAATGCAGAAAAATGGAAAGTTAAAATCCATCTAATTGCAGGGACTGAATTTTACAATAAGAACAGATTGCAGCCTCTTCTGCTGTTTCTTTAAAGGTTGTATAACAAGCAAGTCTCTGGCCTGATCTGAGTGTTAATTACCTTGTTTCATTCAGATGTGAATGATCAGTGCTGGCTTGTGTACTCCTGAGACACCCGGCTCTAATGACACATCATATCTCAGAAGGGTCAGCAACCGACTTCTTTGCCGAGGGTCCTGACTCTCGGGTTATCAACAGTGTGGGCATGAGAAATCCCACCCTTTCCAGGGCTGAGTAACAGAGAGAAAACTGTTTTAAAAAATGTATATTTTGGGTTGCAGCTGATTTTATTTAATATAATATGCCTTTTTCAACTCCTGTTTTGTGCCACACTTGAGTCAAGAGTATGATGGGTGGTGCACTAGAATAAGTACTACTCTTGCTCCCCTTGCTTGTCTTGGCTAGCATTCTCGCCTTCACCGTGAACGTCATGAGCAGACTCAGCAGTCTGTAGTCTGCAGGGCCCCCCCCCCCCCCCTGGCTATGACCTGACTGACAGCCCTTTTCCCCTTACCCCCTCATCTTTTAAACAGTAGAAATAGGGGCCAAACATGGGGGCTCACACCGTTCCATCTCCTTGGCAGGCAGAGATTGGAATATCACTGTCTGAGGCCTGCCCAGGCAAAAATGTTAGCGAGACCTGCCTCAATCAACAAGCTGGTCATGGTGATGTGGGTCTGTAAACTAGGACACATAGGCAGTGGTATCTTGAGGGCTGAGACCCTATATGAAAAATAACTAAAGCAGAAAAGGGCTGGGGGTGTGGCTTAAGTGATCCAGCACCTACCTGAGCAAGCATGAGGCAAAGTTGTGCTTTCCTCCTACAAAACATACAAGAGTCACAGTTTCACTACTGAAGTATTATCCAGAATTACTCATGAGTTCAGATCTGTCATGTAGGCCCGTTGAATGTGGGGTAGTAGCTATGATGCGCTGGGGCATTGGTATAGGGGTGTTGACAGGGCTGCTAAGCTGTCCCCCCCCCCCCCCCCCCCGAAAATCCACCTTAATATGCCAGCTCCTAACTTGACGTAAAATGGAGTTGCAATTCACAATTGTTCTTTTTCTTAAGTTTTAGGAAGACACTAAGACAGCATAATAAGAGCATCCTTTAACACCCCAGCCTCCACGCACACACTTTACAGAATCACAGTTGGTCTAGGAAAAGTTAACCTAAAATAGATGTCCTTACTATGACTTGCGGTTGGTTTTTGTCTTCGTCTTTTGATGTGGTAAGTTGGTGACTTAAAGTCACCATACTGGGGGTGTGAAGCAGAACTTCAGAGGGTGCAGATGATTCTGTGGTCTAGAGCATTAGGGCAACCTGAGTCTGAACCAGCAGGGTCCATGTCAGGAGACCAGGGCTGGGATGGTGGCCCTAGGCTGGCCTGTGGATGGGCAACTGGGGAGAGAGCCACGTGGGCTCACGGAGTGGGGGCGGGAGGAGTTCTCAGTGGTGCTTCAGATGCACACACAGACTGAGACAGCCAGTCTTGTGATCATAGCTTATCGGTCCCTTGGTGGTGGAGCAAGTATTTTAGTCCACAAGTGGTTTTTTTTTTTTTTTTTTCTTTTGCTTCAGTTCTTTATCCTGGGAGGACTTTCTTGCTTGTCTGTTCATACTGAAAGTGATTTGGCATCGCTATCTGAGGGACTGGAGCCGTGGGCCACTGTTTCCTGCACTACTGAGTTTCTCTCATTCCAGTGCCCTTCCTTGCCCAAAGCCAGCGTCCGCTGGAGCTTGTTAGGATTGATTGTCCAGCCTGGGGGTAGGGGGTGGCGGGGAAGGAGGGGCTGCTTGTGTCCCTGGAGGACAGACCTCCAATTAGCAAGGTTGTATAGGACTTGGTGGCATCGATCTGACCAGCTTGACTGCTGTGGTCTAAGTTCTCAAGATGAGTCCTGATCCCTAGTGCATGTTTATCCTGTGTGCAGGTGCAGACATGGGGGCATGAGGGAGACAGGGAGGAGGCTGGGGGAGGGCCTTCTCCAGGGCAGGAGAAGTCTGTGCACAGGACTACTAAATGATCACTTACACGCTCTTCAGCATTTTAGAGGTGGTTAGGAACAGTGGAGTTTATGGAATTCTTAATTTTGATTTTTCTTTTTTGGTTGAAGCTTGAGGTAGATTAGTGTTAATAATAGCAATATGGCTAGTGTGTGCACACAGGTGAGTTCAGTGTTGACACCTGTTACTGTGGGCTGTCCCTTGAGATCCATGAGGTGTTTCCTGTTATTCCCATTTTACGAATGAGGACTTAAAGAGACTTAAAGAGATTTCAGAGCAAATGCTGTTACATTGTCAGCAGGGACCCAGGCAGTCTGGCTGCAGATTTTTCCTATAACCACTGCACATACCCATAGAATAGCATTTGATTGTCCTGCTTCAGGGTAATACTTCGTGAAACAGGACTGAGACTTAACCATGAATGGGTGAGACCTTATTGTTCTATAGAGAGCCGATATGTCTCATGGAACTGGCATTGCTGGGAGCCAGAGAGGGGCAAATGTAAGTACTGAGTAGGTGTGCAACCTGTGTTTCAGCAGGGCTCCTGAAAAATGTCTTGTAGAGTATTATAAGAAATACTGTGATTATTGAACATTACATAAACAGAAACAAGATTTTGGTTTTAAGATTAATTTTTTTTGAGCTCAAAGGGAAATGAGCACCACTTTTTCTGTTCACACATGTGTGCGGATTCATGGTGACAGGCTGGGGCTGGAGTGACTCAGGTCACTCAACGTAGAGTGAGGGTTCCGTGTGCTTTGGTAACAGCCCTGTGTGTCTTAGTGATATCTTGTGTACCTTAGTGCAGAAGTAGGAGTTTACTTGTGGTCTCCAGTCTCTAGGATCCCCCAGCAGGGATCATGTACAGGGTAGCTGGAGTCAGGGTGCACCATCACAGAGGACACTTAATTGTTTTACTCTTGGCCTGCTTCCTGGTTCTAATGCACTCTGGCATTCCAATCTCATGCCTTTTTAGATCAGTTTGAAAGGCAATCTGATGTTAGGACCATACGTCTATATCTAATATATCTGTATCTATCTATCTATATCTATCTATCTATGGTATGGACCTTCTCTCAGTTTCTGCAAGCACTCTGTGTGTGTGTGTGTGTGTGTTGTGTGTTGTGTGTGTGTGTGTGTGTGTATGTGTATGTTTGTGTGTAAAATGTATTTTGTTGATTGTGGACCTTGAACTCAGAGCCTGGATGCTGTCCCTGGGCTCTTTTGCTCAAAGCTAGCAATCTACCTTTTTGAGCCACAGCTCAATTTCTGGTTTTCTGTTGGTTAATTGGAGATAAGAATCTCATGGACTTTCTTGCTTGGGCTAGCTTTTTTTTTTTTTTTTTTTTTTTGTCATGGGGCTTAAACTTTGGGCCTGAGTCCCTCAGCTCTTCAGCTCAAAGCTAGCGCTCTACACTTGAGCCACAGCGCAACTTCTGGTTTTCTGGTGGTTTATTGGAGATAAGAGTTTCATAGCCTTTCCTGCCCTGGCTGTCTTTGAACTGAGATCCTCAGATCTCAACCTCTTGAGTAGCTAGGATTACAGGTGTGAGTTACCAGCTCCCTGCAGAGGTGTAGCCCAGCCTGGTATTGAACTTGTGATATTTCTCATTGATTACTGGCATGTACCACTCCAGCTGGCATGTGTTGTTTTGTTAATAGAATGAGTTGAAGGACCAAATTAATAGTGAGTGCTGTGTGGCCTTGTACCTTATTTACTCCATAGTAATACATCTTTTCTGCAGTAACAGGACCCTTATACCATGATGCCTTTGTCATTTATCTCATTACTGGATTATATTTTGAAAACATAATGACCTTGAGGTCCATCCAGACACTGGAACAGGCCCTCTTTCCTAGGTGAACAGATTACCTTTCCCTTTTGCAGGGCAACTATTTTCTGCAAAACAAAGAAATGCATCCTTTCCTTGCTGGGCACCAGTGGTTCACACCTGTAATCTTAGCTACTCCGGAGGCTGAGATCTGAGGATTGTGGTTTGAAGCCAGCTCTGGCAGAAAAGTCTACGTGACTCATCTCCAGTAAACTACTCAGAAAAAGCCAGAAGTGGCACTGTGGCTCAAGTGGTAGAGCACTAGCCTTGAGCATAAAGAGGCTCAGGGACAGTGCTCAGGCTCTGAGTTCAAGCCTCAGGACCAGAAAAAAAAAATCCTCTGATAATTTTATTATGTCATAGGCGTCAGTTTTGGTTGATATTCTTCTCGCGTTGTCCCTTGGTGATATTCTTAGATAAATCATTGCAAGAATTGAGCTGTCCCTGGTTTAGTGGCTTCCAATTCCTCCCATCTTTCTGTGCCTGTAAATTACATCGCATTCCTTTTCTCCCAACTCACCTGTAGTTAACTGCCAGAGCTTTAGAATATGTCTGATCATGTTACCTAAGCCATGATTCTTAGAGCTAAGGAAGACTGATCTTAGGTTTCATAGATTTATCTACTCTGGGATTATTAAAAGTAAGAGTACCTGAGAGGCATTCAGTTGCTGTTTACTGAACACGATTTATACCCAGTTCTTTAAAAGCATTTCTGCTGAGCATTGTGGCTGTTTGCCATTTGGTTCTGTTTCTCCCTGGATTGGAAATGTCTTCACATTAGGACCATCTTGTCCTGAATTCCTGTATTGTCTGAGTCACGGAGGGTATTGCTCTCCTGGCGCTGCCTCCCCAGGCCCACTCTATACTTTTTGCTGGAGCCCGTTCTCACCCTCACAGAAGGCCTGAGGCCTGAACATTTGCAGAATTCTCTATCCAAATGCCCATGTGTTTTTCCTGGGCCTATCTCTGCTCACCTGGGTTATGCTTTGTGTTTTCTGTTGGCTCAGATGGCAAGAACTGCTCTATGTGGAATGCAACACTAGGAAAGAGCAGATTGTCAGAAACAGAACCGACTGTACTATTAGCCACCCAGCCTCCCAGGAAGTAGAGGACTAATGCCTGAGGCTGTCAGCTTGGTGGATGGGCATGGGGTACCTTACTTGAGGAGGTTCTGCAGTCTTAGAAGGACATATCCCTGTGCCAGGCTTACTGGGGCTCCTCAGGGTGGATTCCCATGTGCTGTCAGCTGCTCTGCATCCACATGTAGTGGCTGGTAAGACGTTTGACAGTATAAATGACCTGTGTGCTGCACTGAACGCAGGTCAGCTGGCTGTCAGAGTCACGGTGTTCTTTTTTTTTTTTTTTTGTCGGTCGTGGGGCTTGAACTCTGGGCCTGGGCGCTGTCCCTGCGCTCTTCAGCTCAAGGCGAGTGCTCTACCACTTGAGCTACAGCGCCACTTCCGGTTTTCTGGTGGTTTATTGGAGATAGGAGTCTCACGGTCTCTCCTGCCCGGGCTGGCTTTGAACCGAGATCCTCAGATCTCAGCCTCCTGAGTAGCTAGGATTATAGGCGTGAGCCACCAGCGCCCGGCAGTCACTGTGTTCTTGTTGGCCACTTTTCATGGTTCCCACAGACACGTGGCACTGGTGACCTGTGGAGCCCATTCTGTCCTGTACATTCTGTTGCCTACCTCTCTGACACAGGATCAGCCACCAGTCCATCCTTATCACAGGAGCCCATCTGTGCTTGAGGTGGAGCAGAGTATGAGAAGTCGTGAAGTTCTCTTTCCTAGCACCCTAAGCATTCAGTTACCATTCTTTGTAGAGTAATGCTGTCGTTTGAATCTGAACATGCCCCCAAAGGCCCATGCATTAAAGGCTTTCTCATTACCTGGTGGCTTTTGAGAGGCGATGGATTGTAAGGCCTCTGACTTCATTGTTGGACCCAGTGGTGAAGTGGTATTGAGTGTGGGTCCTGGTTGGAGGAAGGAGGGCGCTGAGGGGAGCAGGCTTTTGAAGGGTGTATCTGTGTCCAGATTGTTGTGCTTTCTCTCTTGCCATGCTCATGTTTGTTTTCTGTTTCCTGGCCTCCATGAAATGAGCAGCTCTGCCCTAATACCCCCCCCCCCCCCCCCCCATGCCATCCTTGCATGATGCTCTGCTCTACCACAGGCCCACAGGCCCAGGAGCCGGGCCTAGAATGAAAACGGGAACCAGCACAAATCTTTCCTCCTTTACATTGTTTGTCTCAGATATTTTGCTATGGCAGTGAAAAACTGGCTAATGTGAGGAGACAAGTTCTTAACATAAATTGCATTTGGGATCCCATTTCAGCACCTATAATTTCAGTTTTCTGGCATTTAGTAGAATGAATAGTGCAGAGCCAGAGAGGGAGGGAGAAGGAGGGAGGGAGGAGGAGGAGGGGGAGGAAGAGGAGGAAGAGGAGGAGGAGGAGGAGGAGGAGGAGGAGATATCAGAATGGGGAACCAAATGCCCCCACTCTGCTCCCCCATGCACCAATCAGGATTAATCATTGTTTTCTGGCTCATCTTGCTCTTTGCCTTGTTGGTCAGGCATCCTCCAGGGGAAGCACGTTACCTTTTCTGTGTTTGGTAAGAATTAGTGTTTGCTTCTCTGAGTTGTGTGGTTGAGGGTAGGCAAGAAGAGGCTGGCTCCTTGCCTGGTTGCTAGGTGACCCACAGAGACCTGCTTTGTACCTCTGGCTGCCTCCTCCACCTCCCCATGTCTTGCCCAAACAGACAAATAACCCACCATCTTTTGGAAGAGGCAGCTGCAGGGGAGGGAAGCATTTGATTCAGACTTTCTCCTTCCACTTGGATGTTTGAGCCATTATTCAGCCTGGGCAATTATAGACACAGCCGTCTGTGCTGTGCATCACTCCTCCCTCCAAAGGCTGCATTGCTTTTAGAGGCTTGCAAATGTCACTTAACTCATCTTCAATTTAAAGTATGCTATTAAATTTTAATGTTCAAATTGATGGATGTATCTTAGGGTCTTTATTTGATTTCTCTTGTATTGATTTTTCTTTCCCCACCCCAAGAGATGAGGTGTTTTAAGGGGAAAAGCTAGGCGCAGCCCCCATTTCAGAAGACTGAAGTGAATTCTGAAAGCTCTTCATATAGGCAGTGAATGAATCAGGGAACTATTATCTAGCAGTACCTGTCAACATAGAGTGTGTTGGACTCAAAACCAGAAACAATTACCCTAGCAGGGAAAGTAAATGCTAATACTGGTTTTGCTCACTTGATGTGAAACGGGAAGCACAGGGGGTTGTGGGTGTGTCAGCTCTGACCCTGCCTTCTCTCCCTCTCCCCATCTGGCTTCTCCAGCCTCATCTGTTAGAGGTGATTCTGCCGTCCCTTGTTTAGTGCCCAGGGCTCCTGTCCTCTGGTCTGGTTCTGTCTTCAGCATCAGCCTCTAGATCATGGCTGGGATTGCTTGTTACCTGTGCTGGTGTGTGGACACAGTCGCTGGGGGTGTGTCTGGCTCTGAGAGAGCCAGGAGCTGATTAATGAACCACAGACTGCCTTTTGTTTTTGGCTCTGGAGCCCATATAGCCTGCAGACTGGACCTGCAATGTCCCTCTCTTTCTGGGAGACCCCAGAGTTACCTGAGGCACCACCTTAACCCATGCCAGCCATTTCTGTGTTATCTCCTCATAACTACACATGCATTGAGCAGATTTACCAAGATTTCAACACGATGAGAAGATGGTATGACCTGGTTCTTGTTGTTTTTGTTGAACTGGGATAGAGTTTTGTACCTGGGGCGAGTGGAAGTAGCCGGTAGGCAGGAGCCCTATGCCATAGTCTTGAGCAGGCAGTGAACCAGCACCTTGGGGCAGAAAGCCGTTTTCTTCTAATGCTTCTAGCTTCTGTAGGTCAGGAACTTTTGCAGACGGATGCTGAGGATGATATGTTCCTGTCCCGTGATGTTTGGGGCCCCAGCTGGGAAGGCCTGCATGATATAGGGGCTTCCTTGTTCAATGTTCACCACTTGCGTTAGGCCTGCTGTGTGGCTTCTCTTTGCCACCTTGGCATCTGCCTGCCATGGTGACTCCAGAATGGTTGCAGCACTTGGTGCCACCTCAGAACTCCCAGGATAAATGTTCTGGCCAACAAAGAAGAAGCTGCAGTTTACAGCCTAGGCTCAGAATATGTAGGGGGCATCCCGAGCCCACCATGAGTCCCAGAGCAGGGAACGCACCATGAAAACTTGCAGCTACATTTAAAAATGGTCCAGGGAAGCCTCTTTTTTTTCCCCTTTCAAAATTGAGAGTCACTTCAACCTGTTACATATCTACTGGAGTGTATTTCCTGTGGGATGTTAAGAAAACTTGTTCAGAAGTTGGAAATGGGGTAGAGGAGAACATGCCTTTTAATTGTTGTGTGTTTCCCAACATTCCCTCACTGGGCTTTTACATTATCAGAAGAAATATACTTTAGCCTTTCTCTTCTCAACTGATAAAAGGGTCAGGGTTTGTGAGGTTCCCTATCAGTTTGTAGATTTTTGTCTGGTTGATATGCAAATAATTTCTGTTCATACAGGCGATCATCGTTGGGATTCCACAGCCCTGCAGGTTGTGAACCAGTTTTATATCTAACCTAGTGATCGTGCACTGTCATTATTTTCTCAAGTGCATGTAAATAACTCTTCCAGTGTTCATTGAATCCATCTTGGTGCCTGTTGGCTCCTCATGAATAGACTAAACATGTTTTTGATGCATGTTAGTCTTATGTCTTTGCCTAGGAATTGTTTTAGCTTTTTGAAAATTAGACTTCAATCTGCAGCAATAGCAAGAATATTTAGAAACTTTCTTTTCTGTTGCAGTTTCTCTTGAAGCAGGTTCTGTCTGTGCTGATGGTGGGTGAATTCATGAAAGGCAGAGGTTAAAAGATTTTCTGTCAAGTCCACCGTGGAGGAAGTAGATGACTCTGCTTTCTTTCTGTTTGATGACTTTTGGACAGGACTTTTGCTTTTTCTAAACTTTGTGTCCTGTGGGTTTTCACTATGATTATTGATTGGGCTCCAGTTACAGGTAAATGCCTTTGCATGGGAGACCTAGGATCATGGGGGCGGGGGTGGCAGTGTGAATCAAGAGGTCAAATGGAAGTCTGTAAGCAGTGAAAGTTATCACCACAGCCTAAACTAGTATGGAGAAAGAACCTCACACTTGGTACTGCACATACTAAATCCTGGTGTGTCAGGGAAATAGGATGCTTAAATAAGCTGCCTTTATTTAATTCAGGGAAATAGGATACTTAAGTAAGCTGCCTTTATTTAATTCTGAGATAACCTGTGTTTGATCTGTCCTAATCAGTCTCAAATGTGTTCAGTTGTGACAGTTTGCCAAACAGAGTCTTAAGTGCTCAGAGATGGTATAGAAAGACCTTATCTTCAAACATGATATTGTGTGTTGTGCTAAGAAACAAGGTATGCATGATGTCTCCTGTTCCTCCTGGAACAACACTGGGTGCGCATCAGAGTTTGCCAGGTGAATAGAGCTGACGAGTGAAAGGGCTCCTGTGAGTAGTGCATGTGACACGGGCTGCCGGTTGTCAGCTGACCGTGAAGGGCACCTTGAGTCTGCATGAGCCTGTTGACATGTGCAATTTAAATAACCAGATGTTCTGCAGCACAGATCTCGGGAGAAATGGAGTCTTGGTCCCATTTCTGCAGCAGTGAGTATCCTGCACAGTTCACATACATGCCACTGCTAATGGAATTTCTTAATGGGATTGCAAAGGAGAGAGAACACGGCAGAAACGACTGCTTATTGTATGAGGGTGTTCTAGGTGTTGCTCACTTATTCCCTCTGAGCAAATCCTCTTCTGAGTGTCCATCTTTGTGTTTTTCAGTGTAGGTGCATCCATAGTTGGGGAAGTGACTAGCTTTGCAGAGTGCCAGTGATTAGTATAGTCCAGACGGTAAGGAGTCTCCCTCCAGGATTAGAAAAACGTCTTTATTAGCATATATAATTATACAGAATGTTTTATTGTGGTATTTCCACACTTCTCTAGGATCTGTTTGTAGCAATTGTTTCTTCAGTGTGATATAAACTGTGATTAACATGGTAAAGTTAGCCAAGAGCCAGTGGCTTACTCCTGTAATTCTAGCTACTGGAGAGGCAGAGATTGTGAGAATCTCAGTCTGAGGCCAGATTAAACAAAAATTTCATAAAATCCCTTCTCAGTGTCGAGCTAGACGTAACGATGCATCCCTCTTCCCTCAGCTACAGAGGAAGGCAGAGACTTTTGTATGTAGGTGTGCACCCAGGCAGCAAGTGAGACCCTGTTCCCCAAAATAAGCAAAGATCAGGGCTGGAGGTGTTGCTCAATGGTAAGAGTGCTGGAGCACAAAGACCTGAGTTCCAGTCCCAGTGCTGCAAAAAACAAAGCAAAGCAAAAATAAACAGTACTTGCTCCCCCCCCCCCCCCCCCCAACAGCAGCAACAAAACAAATCACCTGTAAATGTAGAAGAGCACAGAGCATAGGCGTTGCCGCTGTGTGGACATGGGGACCTTCAGGGGCGCGTGAGGAGGGAGCATCGGGGTGTTCCCCGGGTAGTGGCACATCCTGCTCACTCAGCAGTTGGGAGGTAGAGGCAGGAGGAGCTCTGGGTTCAAGGTCAGCCTAGGCTACACCCTGAAGGCATTATCTCAAAAGCATTTTATATAGGCAGCTATAGATGGCGTTGTATAGACATTTCTAGAACTGCCCCCACCAGCATCTGAGCGGAGCTCCTCACAGGTGTTCAGAGGCTTCTTTTTTTTTTTTTTTTTTTTTTAAACACTGGGCTGGTCACAGGCAGAGTCTGCCTTTTCTTAGATTCATGGAGCTTGTTCAAGAAATGGAATTTGGGCTTTAGATTGGAGTGTTCCCAAGATGTAGACCGGCATGGCTCCAGTCCTCCAGTAGTGAGCTACCCGTGAAGAATATCCATTTGTTCCAGACCAGCAGTAAAGAACACCTATTTAATTTGTTTTATGGCCTCGCTACATTTAAGAGACTACGAACCCCTCTTTTGTATTTTGTACTTATTAACTAAGCTGTGATAAAGCAAGTCAGTACCAGGGAAACTTTTCAATTAAAAAAATCCCTTTGCAACCCTTAAAAATCAGAGCAAAACCAATCCTAGTTTGTGCTATATTCATTCTAGCTGGAATTGGCTAGAGTCTTTTTTGGAAGTGAAAGAAAACAGGGCTGTTATTATTGCCGTTTCCCAAATTGGGACATTATTAGAATTTATAAGATGATAATTGTAGCGACAATATGACTCATAATTTTTTAAAGTTTGTAATAAAACAGTGAAAAGACAGAATACAGCGCCCCTTTTGTTTCTTTCTTTTTTTTTTATCTCTCCCTCGTCTTGTACCTCCCCACTTCTCCCGCCTTCTTCTCCCTTGATCTTTCTCTCTTTTGAGATAATGAATGTCTCACTGTGTAGCTCAGGGTGGTTTGAGCTCATAATCTTCTTGCTTCCTCTTCCTGAGTGTTGGATTACAAACTTGCACACCTTACCACACCTTTGAAATCTGAGCTCCAGTGCTCTGCATTGGCGGTGATCCATGCCTCCGCTTCAGATGGGGAGAACTCAGGCAAGGCAGCTTTTCCTAGCCTCAGGCCCCATATGTCTTAGGTGGAGATGAGGCGAGCTACATAATATCACACCTGTGAAATCCTGAGCAGATTCTACTAGGATTAGTTTCAGTTATAAACTGGGGGGTATGGCTCAAGTGATAGAGTGTGAGCAAGCTCAAGGCCCGAGAACTAAGAACCAAGAACCAACCACATTTTAGTCCCTGGTAAGTGCAATAGTTTATCATTGAGGATCAGAGACTACAGTTACCAAATTGAAATTACTTATTTTAAGGATTCTATTTTAATCTGTAGAAACCAGAAATAAGCATGCAGATAAAGAAACTACTTAGTTCTTACTAATTCTATTATTAAAAAAAATCCTTTTAGAGACTGAGTTCCAGGAAGACTAGAAAAACTTTGAAATCTTCCTTAAGCTCCATGTTTTCTGTTTTAGCAAAGAAATGTTTCTTTATATTTTCTCCCCTATCAAAGGGGAAGATGCATGCTAAATGTAACACTTACCTTGATTTGCAGAGTTGAAAAGAAACAACATACAGTGATGCTTAATTTTGTTTTGCTTGGATTATCCGTGTGTGTTCTCAACTTAAAGGGTCACTCATTAAAGCAGACATGTTTCTGAGCAATGAATATGCTGTGTGACCTTCAGGTTTCTATCCAGGTAATTAAACTTTGTCCACTGCTGTGGTTGTCCAAAACAACCTCCTGCCCCACTGCTGTATTTGAGCCTGTGTACCCTGAGGTTGTTCTTGATCAAAGAAAAATCTCTGTGTTAGCCAGAGTGTGTTTCAGGATTGTGTAAGGCGGCGGAAGGAAGAGGCTTCACAGTGGGCAAGTCCCCCGGATACATTTCTGTTTTTACCTGTGACAGGTACATAGGTAGCCCGGTTCATTGATTGGCTTGTGTGGATTACACAGAAAGGGAGAAGGGAGGAGGAAAACTGGCACAAAGCCTCTCCCTGTAGTGAGGCCGGAACTTCCAGGGAGTAGGCTCAAGAGCTGGCAGCTGAGGCCCGGGGGTCATGGGACCTGTGTGGGGTTGTGAAGTCAGCCCTGGTGTCTGCCATGACACCTTTGTTAGCAGTCACATTGGTCAACAGGGTTGGGGGAGGGAGGAGGGAGAGAAAGAAAAACGTCATTTGCTTTTACTTGTGGAGAGGGCCAGAGTCCCTCCTACTGTGCCTGTTGTGTGTTTGGATTTGGACAGCAGAGGCAGGTCACCCTGGACCTAGGACTTCTCCTAGGGTACCAGGCTTTCATCTGCAGTCCTGTCCTGTTTCAAGTCTTCGGAAAGCAACACCCCCCCCCCCCCATTTTCCCTCATTGGAATATGTATATAGAAAAATAGATTTATTAGAATAGATTTTACCAGTACTTTTGGTGTGTGTCTCTCTTTTGATAAATCACGCTGTACTTATGGGAAATAGAAAAAAAAAAAACACAGGACATTATGCCCACAGATTCTTGGTTGCGTAAACACACTTCATGCATATGTAAAGTGGGGAGGTTTTCCAGTAGAAAGTGCTGGTACTTGGGATGATTTCCCTGACTCTGGGAACGAAATCAATACAATGGTTGGTGTTACTGCTGTGAGTTAGGAATTTCTCCCTTTATGGGAGGCCAAGTTGCTGTCAGCTCATGGACCATGTTTGTAGAGTCCTTCTACTGATGCCAATCTGTTGGTCTATAGCTAGGTTGTATGTGCTTTGTGCTTGCTTACTCTTCTATCATGTGTCTTCTCAAAGAAACACTAAGTTGAAAGTGTAGAGATGGAATTATCGTGTGTTAGAAACTAAATTTTAGTGAAATCGCTCTTTTTGAACACCCTTGGTACACATGGGATTTCCTACCCTCACCCTGGAAATAATTTACACATGGGTATTTTCTTGTTCATATTGGATCTATACCAGCGAGACAACAAGAGCCGTTGGCTATAACTCCTATGTCTTTTAAATCTGGAAACAAATAGAATAATGCCTGTTGGCATACTTTGTAAAACCTGAGTCAAAAGACCAGTGTTACTTGCATACGACTTATAACTTGATTTTTGTAATAGAGTGGCATAAAAGTAATGAAACATTACTTCTGTTTATTTTTAGGAAAATTTAAATAATATAACTATTGTCACTACTTTGTGTTCAGCTTATTGCTTTGTCAAGTCTGTTCCCATTAACTGTTTTTACTTTTTTTTCTGACCACTAGCATGGGGATTACAAAATAAAGAAAAAGTTTCAGAATGCACTGTTCTTTCATCCTTCTCCTCTTTAACTACCTAAAAACAAAAACCAGTACTTCTAATAGTGTGTAATTGATAAAAAAGTTCTTTTATTCCATTGTTCTTCCTTTTGAAATAGTCACAAAATTTTATACCATTAGTGCCTTGTTGTAAAACCTTAGTAGCTTATATTCAAGATGGTGCTGTTTTTCTTCACATTGTACCTTAGAGAATAACCATCAGGAACTTTCTAGCCCAGATCCTGCAGTGTGTGAATCCCAATTAAAAGTATCCCTGGAGAGTCTTTTGTTTCTTCCTTATAGCACAAGTTGCATTGTGCTAAGATGTGCATTCAGCTAATGGTTTCTACTTTGTCTCTGAGATTATTCTTTATAGTTCATTAAGTGTTTGTAATAATGTAAGATAACTTGTGGCTGGCACCTTTAAGAGATACTATTTGTTTTCACTTCTGTTCTTCTAATTAAAGCTGCTGTTGGGATAAATAGGCACTTAAAAATGCATTTCAAGATGGACTTCAAAACTTGGCTTAATTTTTTTCATTAATCATTTGATAACTTACAGAATTCTGAAAGATTTGTCATGATCTTTCAGAAATACAAGTATAACAATAAATATTAATATATAAATGTTATTTATATATTAATTTATGTTATATAAATAAATAATAAATATAAATGTGAAATGTAAACTCCAAAGGAATGGTATTCAAGAAAGTTGTTGATAGTTAAGGTTTAGTATAAAGCCAGTAGCAGAAGCATAATCCCCTTGTTTCAAAATAATGATGTCCTTGTGGTTCGGGTGAGACTCAACCCCCTTCCGTCTCTGGAGCCCCCCACCCCCACCCCACCCCCGGGTCTTCCTGTACCCTCTGCCTGTCTTCCATCGCACAGACATGCAGTGGAAGCTAGTGGCAGAGCCGTCCCCTGTAGGAGTTGACCTGACCGCAGGTAGCTTAGACATGGGGTGGCAGGGGTGAGGGCTTAAACCCCACTCCATAGAGCAGCAGTATTAGGGTGGTTTGTGTTTATTTAGAAAGTGAGGACACAGCTGCTTCACTTGTTCCTGCCTTAATAATGCAGGGACAGAAGGGGCCTCCAGGCTGGCTGAGTGCGGGTGTCTGCCTCAGGTCAAATGCTAGGGGCCCAGTGACTTTATGCCTTCATGGTGGAGGGGTTAAAAAGAATTTTTCCTTCATGTTCAAGACCTTTGCTCCTACCCAGAGATGGAAACCTTTTGTCCCTTCCCTTAGGATAGTGACGCAGGACATAGGGGAGCATGCGGAGCTCCTCCTATTCCACCTGTCTTGCGCCACTTCCTGTTTTCTTCTCTCAGGGACAGTATAGGATCTTGTGACATGGTCGAGTTGTCAGCTTGAGGAATGAGAAGCCCAAGGAACTGCCTTCCAGCCCTAGTTCCGCTTACCCTGAGGCACAGCCATGGCTTTCAGGAGACTGATGACCAGTACCTGAAGGAACTCGACTTGTGATGACAAGTATCTGAAGGAACCCCACTTGTGATTGCAGCTCTGCTGGAAGGACGAGGTTTCTCCCGGTGTGTGGTGTTACCTGAGTAAAAACCTCTTTGTGTTGACTTGGTTAGATGGTAGTTTCTAGATGTGGGCTATTTATTTGAGGGCATGTGAGCACACTTCTCACTGAGAGGACCTGTTTCCCTGTGAACAGTTGCAGCTCGCCTGTGAATGAACCAAGAAGCTGAGGTCTTTTGATGTATAATCAATCACTCATATTGATGGAGTTTGTGGGACCTGAAAGTCCCTCCCCCCATACAAGGCAGCTTCTGGCATAACAACCCACTCATGGGCTCCATTGTAGCTCTCTGAGATACAGGTTGTGGTGTGCAGCTTGTATGTGTACATGTGTGTGATGTAATTGTGAGCAGATGAGCATTTGTGTGCAAGTGCACTTAGGTGCATAGTTCTGTGGACAGCTTTGCTGATACATCCACTCATAGGTGACTCTTCTAGTGACATTAGATCACTGGCCCCTCAGGGTCCACAGGGCCAGACCTGACCACATTTTCCTTGTCTTGTCTTCCCACGACTCACCACTGTCTCCGGCCCCAGAGCAGTTCGGTGTGCTCTTGGATTGTGGGAAGACTCCACCTACCAAAGCTGTGATTGGAGACCTGGATGACCCAGGAAACTCGGTCCTGTGGGAGATGACCGCCTGTGGCCCTTCCCCTTCCCTTTTCTCAGTCCACTTCCCATTTTGAGTGTTTGTGGAAGGCGGAGGGGCTCTGCAAGGCAGCACTGGACTCTCAGTCCAGCTTCCTGCTGGCACCACCCAGCTTGGCAGGTGGCTGCTGACCAGGCTGGTGAGCTTGCCCTGAACACCCAAAGGAGAGACACTTAGACAACGTCTTTGTGGAATCCATTTGCCATTTGAGTTATTGTACGTACAGGTGTTTTTAATGTCTAGAGGTAGGGACTTTTGTAGGCTAGTCCTTCTCCCAAATGACAGGGTGGAGACTTAAGGAAGGGACACTCCGTGCAGCCTCTGCCTTCAGCTAGCTGACCATTTGAAGGTTGAGTCAAAGAAGGGACTGGGAGATGCAGAACAATACTAGTAGGAATCTTGCTTTCAGAAGAATAGGACCTTTTTTTCTAAGTAAACTTAGCTATTCTTTGGGCTTAAGAAGGGTCACTTTGTTTTAAGAGGCAAAGCTGCATAGTTCCTCTTGATTTGGTTACCATCCAGACTTGTTTCACTGGGAAGGAAACAAGAGTTTGAGATGGAGTTATGCTGAGATGATGTGGAACCTGTCAGCTGGCTTCCTACAAACACAGATGCTAGGTAAAGATGTTCCTGATACAGCTAAAGCATTCCAAAAGGACATATTAAATGGTGGCTATTTTTTTTTAAAGGAAGATTATTTTAACTTTCCTATGGTTTCATGCGACTGCCTGCTGAATAGGGCAGGGTTCATGTCTTGAGTTGGTGACTTGTGTTGACAATTGGGCAGGTGTGTAGTTAATGAAAGGATCTGAAAGTAGTTCCCGCACCCACTGAAGCCAGCTATGGCGGCTAAATCTCTAGAAAGTTTGCAGGCCTCTCCTTCTTTCTCAGGTTAACCACTTTGTTTGTTCAGTCAATCAATTTATTCATTCATTTTCACTTTTGTTAAAAATTACTTTAGTAGCCCAGGCTGGCCTGGAACTTGGAATCCTCTTGCCTTTGCCTCCTGAGTGCTGGGATGACTGGTGTGTGGATGGTTTCAGGTTAGCAGTTTTAGTCAGGTATCAAGGCTGATGGCCCAAGCCAGTGTGGGCTCCCTGCTCTGCACACCTTGGCTCTCTTGCGTTTCTGGTCTCCACTCAAACCCTCTCTCCTCCTGGGTGGTGATGGGTCACGCAGCAGTGGTACTCCTAGAGGAGGTGGTTAGCTCGGTCACAGTGTAGGCCTTGAAGGTATCTGTCTGCAGTTCACTCCAATATTGTTCAGTGTTTTTAACTCATGTTCTATATTGAGTATGTTTCTGCATCTGCCATTTTTCTACTAATCACTATAATGAGGATAATGGTGGAAATTGCTTCTGTTTATTGAGGGCTTATTCTGTAGGAAAGGCGCAGTGAGATAAGTGTTTTGCATACATTTAATATTTTAAATCAACCCACTGGAGTTCACAATAATACCTGCATATTCCCTGAATTTGTGTGTTTGTTTTAAGAAAGGCTTAGGGAGACATCGCTAACTTTGTCCACTCAGCTGAGCCATGGCCCGTTCTGTTATGTATGCTCTAAGCCTTTGAGCTGCCTCATTTCTGTCTGTTGATAGTAATCTTAGTATTCAAGGTCATATCACTGTAAACCTATAAGAGGTATCCTTACGTAGAAAAGTTGTCTTTCATCTTTTTTTTTAAAAAATTTTATTGTGAAAATACCGTACAGTGGGGTTACAATTACATGGGCAAGGTAATGAGTACATTTTTTGTGTGTGTGTGTGTCCGGTGTGGGGCCTGAACTCTGTGCTTGGGTGCTGTCCCTCAGCTCTTCAGCTCAAGGCAAGCGCTCTAGTACTGAGCCACCTTCCCAGCCCCATGAGTACATTTCTTATCAAGCATTGTTGGTTTCCCCTTCCCCTTCCCATTCCTTCCCACCCTTCCCCTTCCAATCCCTTTCCACCCTCCCCCCCTGCCCCGCCCCGCCAAAGTTGTAAAGTTCGTTTTTCAACATAACGACTTGTACATCTCATTGTTGCAATGGGTCCAACTGTATCCCTGTTTAAATGGTTTGTTTTTGCCCTTCTCCTCCACAAATTATACCAACATCAAATATAGTGAAAGCAGGTCTTATACCGTGGGGGAGGGACATACAAAGCAACAAAGAAATCATCTTATAAATATGTTAGAAACAATTGCAAGGGGGTTCATGTCACCTAACATCAACTTATCTGACCTTTTCTGCTTGTCTTGGACATATACTAGTTATTGAAAATAAGGGAAATCATGGGACCTATGTTTCTTTGGACCTGACTTACTTCACTTCATATAATTTTTTCCAAGTCTTTCCATTTCCTAACAAATGGGGCAATGTCATTCTTTCTGATGGAGGCATAGAATTCCATTGTGTATATATACCACATTTTCTTGATCCTTTCATCTACTGCGGGGCATCTGGGTTGGTTCCATATCTTAGCTATGGTAAATAATGCTGCAATAAAGACAGTTGTGCTGGTAGCTTTAGTATGGTCTTGTTTGTGATCATTTGGGTAATTGCCCAAAAGTGGGATTGCTGGGTCATAGGGGAGCTCTATGTGGAGTCTTTTGAGGAACCTCCATACTGCTTTCCAAAGTGGCTGAACAAGTTTACACTCCCAACCAACAATGAAGTAAGGTTCCCTTCTGTCCACATCCCCTCCAGCATCTGTTGTTATTAGAGTTCTTGATTATAGCCATTCTAACTGGAGTGAGGTGGTTATCTCAATGTTGTTTTGATTTACATTTCTTTTATGGCTAGGGAGGTTGAGCATTTCTTCATGTGTCTATTGGCCATCCTTCTTTCCTCTTCAGAGAAGTTTCTTTTTAAGTCGTTAGCCCACTTATTTAGTGGGCAGTTGTTTCTTTGAGGATTTGTTGTTGGGAGATTTAATTTTTTGAGTTCCAGGTATATTTTAGATATGAGACCCTTGTCCATTGTATGGCTAGTGAAGATCTTCTCCTTCATCTTTTGTCAGTCCTACACAAGCTTCATGGGCTACTTCATTCTGTAGAGATATGTTCTTTATAATCTTAAGTAGTTATTATGTAGATAATACTTTTAGAGACATATACCCCAGTGTTATTGAAACCAGATTGTTACCTAACCTTCACGCATGTGATTAACAGATCACTAATACACAAGATTAAATTCATAGCACATGGACGGACACATGTTCAGGGGAATAGAGTTGGTTGACTTGGGCTGATATGACTGAGAGTAACGGACTTACCTGAGATCAGTGGGAAGATGGTGTTTGAAAGGCGAGGCTGAGTGCAGCTGTGAAACAGGAAGAGCTACATCAGAGAAGAGACTGGATCACTTTCATCTGATTTCATATAAGTGTTACATCATTTCCCCTGGATTGTCATCTTCCTTGAGTTTACAAAGATTGTATTCTTCTTCCTCCCCAGATCTTGGATGAGGTTGTGTGGCACATTAGCGGTCCCAGGCTGAATGCTGCCCACATTTCTTCCTTCCCTCACTCTCCATTGTGTTACTTTCACACGTTTGTTTATCTTAACATGTAATAAGAACACTTTGTCTATGCTGTAGATGATTTGTTTATGATAAAACTTTATGGTGACTGGCAGATTTTCAGGGCTCTTGATACAAATGTCAAATTCCTCCCTTGGGGTGGGGGGGTGTCACTGTTCATCTCACATGTAGTCTGCAAGGTCTTAGGGTTGTGGGAGGCTCTGTGCTTCTTGGAAAAGCATTTAGATGAAGCTCTTCGCTTTTCAGAAGAAATTAGTGTGTGTGTGGGTCCACTTTCAATATGAGTGTTCTGTGTTTTATAAAAAAAATTCTTGGAGTATTTATAATGGCTGAGAATTTCTTCAGTCTCTTGTGGTTTTCCTTCATCCAATTTTCATCATCTTCCACCCCCTCTTTTCAATGCTGGGGATGGAATCCAGTGTCTTCGCTGGCTAGGCAAATACTCTACCACTGAGCCCTACCGCTGAGCCATACCCCCACCCTCCATTCTGCATTTATGTTGAATGTACAGAGGGTTGTAATAAGAGATGTTTCTGTATTTGGTTGAATAGGCTTGAGTCCAAAGAGAGTCCCCAGGGTTAGGGCTCTCCTGAGATGCTGTGTACAATGAATAGGGCTGCAGTGTCTCACTGGTGTTGGTGGCAGGCGGTGATTTGCAGTGCTCGTGGATATCTGGGTTAGCAGACCATCTGGAGGCTTCTCTGTGGTCCTTGAATAACTACAGACACTCTCACTGTCTAATGCATGCTCTGACGTGGTACGTTTTTGTGCTCAGGCAGCAGAAAGACAGCCAAATTGGAGAGTATTGAGTTTAAAAAGGAGGGAGGGACTGAGGGCTTCTAAAAGACAGGTTTTTATCTCCAGTTAAGTGTGATGCCGCTCTGAAATAGCATTGACCCAGAACTTAATAATCACAGATTCAGCCACTGGTTTGCCACGTGTACCCTCCACATGCAGCCTTGCGGTGCACTCGCTCCCTCCCCCTTGGTTTTTCCATTCACAGCTTCAGATAGAGAACAAAGGAGATGGGCAGTGAAAAGATATAGTTTTATTTAACCGTATCAAAAAATAATAACATCGTTTTGTAGAAATCTCCCAATACTTTACGTTTTTATTACTTCTTTTCCTCTGTGGTTTCTCAGTATTTTAATTTTAAAAAGTCATTAAAAATATTTAACTGTGTTTTTGGTTAGCAGTTTTAACAATTTGATAGTTGTCCTTAAGAAAAATTCCTTAATTTTAGCATTCCTTAGACACTTCTTTATGTTTGCAGGAGAACTCATATCTTTATTTGTCTTAGTAGTCACTTTTTAGTGACCATTGTATCTATGATATACTATTGACATTTAGAAAGTTGTATTCTAACTTTTAAAATACATAATCCATGGGTTAGTGTCCTCATTCTCTCCCTCCCCCTTCCCCTACCTTCCTCCTTTTCCCTCATATGTCTCAAGAACAAAGAAAGTAGAATAGAGTATTCATTTATCAAAACTTGTGTGTGCTGAGTGGCTGCTGGGGTCTATGTGGTGCTGGAGATGCTACCTGACAACTGCTGGCATTCCCTAGGATGGAGCTGCTGGAATTCCCTAGGATGAAGCTGCTGGCATTCCCTAGGTTGGAGCTGCTGGCATAAGCTTGGCTGAGTGGCTAAAGTTGCTGCTTCTTCCTGGGACATTTGTCCATTTCATTAGAAAACTAAATGGAGTCTGGCAGAAATGCTGTGATTCAAGAAGTTCAGTGATAACTTCATTAAATAAGCGGCTTTCCACAAAAGCCGAAGCATGCAACAAGTCCTTTTCCTCATTTTTTTTTTTAAAGGAATATCTCATTGCTGACCAAGTCTGATATGCACTGAACTTTGTTGTCCAGCTGACCTCTCAGCAGGATGGCTGTACATTTTTACCTGTGCTGTGTGTATGTGTGTGTGTAAGTGTGTGTATGTGTGTGTGTGTGTGTGTGAGAGAGAGAGAGAGAGAGAGAGAGAGAGAGAGAGCATTCATTAAAATTATTTTTACAAGCTCCAAGTCCTAGTTTTAAGAAAACAAAATTCTCCAAAATTCTCTTCTGTGGACCCAGGAGCCTTTCTGTGGAGTTAAAGGTCAAGGCTCACAACCTGCAGGGAGAAATTGTGTGTACTGCATGTGTTTGCCACATGTGTATGCATACACAGTATAGTATGGCTGTTAGGTCCCAGAACTTTATGTGTAGTTTTTCTTTTTGTTTTGAGAAGATAACACCAGCCCATTACATTTTTTGGACTTAAAGAATTCCTTTACTTCCATACTATTTCTGATGTCAGCCGTATCCAACAAACTGACAGTATTGGCAGTTTATGAGCACCTCACCTCTTTCCTCCGAGTCCAGGTCACACATTGGTGAGCACAGGAGTCAGCATGTTGAACCTAACAAACTTCATAGTTGTCTTCTGTGACAAACTGAATATTGACTATTTAGTGCTCCCTGCCACACCCCACTACACGCCTGCAATGGAACCAAAGATCCTTAGTGATTGGAGCTGCTGCCTGTGCACGGAGGGACAAGGTGCCATCTCTTGGAAACAGTGCAGCCTTCATGATACAGATTAGTCTGCTGGAGCCTTCACCCTGAACTTCCCAGCCTCCAGAACTTTGAGAAAAGCATTTCTGTTGCTGGTAAATTATCCAGTCTAAGGTATTGTGTTATAGTATCCCACATGGACCAGGATATCAGTATATTAGCAGCAGACTTTGCATACATCAACATTGAATATTGAGAGTTAAATAATTGGACAACGAGGCTTCCGTGTTAATGCATAGAATCATAGTAATTCTAAGGTATCTGTACCTTCAAGTGTTTGCAAACTTTCTATTTGTTTGTTACTCTGTAATCTTTGCAAGCCTGTATGCAAGCCTCCAGGACAGACAGAGTTTTGTGTGTTTTTATTAATAAGAATGTAAGGTTAATATTTGGGCAGAATTGTTGTTTAGAAAAGATGAATAGAACTTGAAAAGACTAAGTGTTGGCTTTGCCTTCAAGATGATGAAACAAATGTTAGCCATCCTTTCCTGGATTGTGGGCTCGCGGGACGCTCTGAGTGGGCCTGTCTTGATTCGTCCAGTTGAGATTGGATCCCCGTACTTTAGTTCTGTCACCTGTCATAAGGTGCTGTAGCCTGAGGAATTGTTTCTTCTTCCTTCTTACCTTTAGTTGAAATAGCGTTTTCTAAAACATATACTTCACCGAATTTCCCTTGTGTTTGTGTACACAAAACAGTTGAGGATTTTAAAAAATCAATGGTGAAGAAATCCTTGTTCTTATTTAGCTGTTGTAAATAGTGGTGTTTATTTTGTTAAAATGTCTGCTAGGGATTTTGCAGAATTTTCGTGTAAAATGACCACTTAATTAGCATAAAGTTTAAATACCTGCATATAAACGAGAAAAAGCTTTATTTAATAAAGGTTTTAACTTATTGATGGTTCAGTCAGTAAAAAGTATTATAAAATGATTTTGTATAAGAAAAGCATGAAGCCAGGTATGATAGTGCTCTTCTTTAATCCCAGCACTCAGGCTAAGGTAAGAAGGAGGAGCTTGAGCCTAATGCTAGCTGAAGATTCACAGTGAGAATTTGTCTCAGAAAACAAAGCATCAAGAATTTATTTAGCTTGCTATAAAATTTTCTAAGAAATCCTTGCCTGATACTTAGCTTGAGTAAAGAACAGAGTAAAATATCTCCACTGAAGGAACTTATTTTCAGTAAGGCGGGCCCCTCATGGATTTAAAAATACAGAGTGTAGACAGGTTTTTAAAAATGTCACCTTGCTGTTCGTGTGTCCTTGGGGTGATCCTGGCAGCAGCATTGCATCTGTAGGAGGCGAAGAACCGCTCTCAGTAAAAGTGCAGTAGTCTTAGCCTTTCAGTGGAGTTTTATGATGCATAAAAACACAATTGTTCTCTTATGGAATTACTTAATATAGGACCCTCCCCCCCAGAATTAGGGCCTCCAAGATTCTGAAACACTTTGTTTTTAAAGAATGTGTGGGATCCTGGCTCTGTTGCCTCTGTCAATCTAAAATAGAGCAATGGAACTTTTCATTATGTCATTTGTCCCTATTAGTAGGGCATTTTCCTCAGTGACCCTTTGTGATCCTGGCTGTGTTGTTGCCTGTAGTCTAGAGCCACAAGGCTTCTCTTGAGGAGGATTCTAACTTGGTTAGTGAACAGTGGGAAGATTTCCATTTCCTTGGGTACAAGTTCTATAGATTTGACTTCTGTAATGATACATTTGCTGCATTTGATGACAGAAACAATAAACCCAAAGACTTTACCTACAGGATTAAAACAAAGTCCCTTTCTTGTAGATATAAACCTCCTTTTTATAGGACGGTTCTGTTGTTGTCTAAATGCATCTTTGTCTTTCTGCCTTATTCAGTTCTTGGGTATTATGTTGTGTTATTTGTAGAAAAGTCAGGGATGTGTGACTTCTTGACTGCAGGTGTGCCCCATGGTGCCCAGTACGGCAGATATACATGGCACACCCTTCTGGTAGAAGCCAGCTTTAGATGAGCAGCCCAGGGGAGGAAAGGGAGAATGATGCTGATGACAAATTCTCATTTATCAGAGGGCTCCAGGCACTGGAGGTATAAATCTATCACACCAAAGAGATATCGTGGTCTCTGTTGTCCTTTGTTGTGTTAGATTGGAAAGGAAAGCATTTTTCTTTAGATTCTTTTTATTTTATGATATTTATCTCTATGTGGGGCAGGGGTTTGTTTCTCTGTGGGAATGCTAGGGATTCTCAGCATGCCTGTTCCTCTGTAGAGTGATCGGCCAGTTTCAGCTTCATTAGTTGGTGGAAAAACTCTTGTCTGTGTTTTGTTAGGCTGATGTTGGTCCAGTATGCAGAGTGGTAGCCTGACCTTTGTTAGGTTTGTTTTTGTGTGTCAGACCCCCAGGCTTGAACTCAGGTGCTATCCCTGAACTTTTGTGCTCTAGGCTAGCATTCTACCACTTGAGCCACAGAGCCACTTGCAGCTTTTTCTGATTAATTGGGGATAAGAGTCTTAGGATTTGTCTTCCCTGCCTGGCTTCAAATTCTGATCCTCATATCTCAGCCTCCTAAGTAGCTAGGATGACATGTGTGAGCCACTGGCGCCCAGGGCCATTGTTAGTTTTGATACATCTTGTTTGGGGGAAAAATCACCTCTTAATACATTAAAGCTGAATGAGTCATTTGTATTACAATGTAGTAAATGTAATTCTATGTATTTTAAAATATTTTTGTTATCTTTAAGTAGTTAGACAAAGGAGTTTCAGTTCAATAAAGCAGTTGATGAATACAATGCATTTTGATCAATGTCACCCCTTTCAACAATCTCACCTACCCCTCCCACCCAGTCCTTCCCTCACTTTTCTTATGTTTCAGGATATGTATTGAACATTTCTTTGGCCATTTATATATACAATGCATCTTGATTAGTGTCATCCTTCCCTCATTTCCACCCCACTTCGGCTCACTTCTTCCCTTACTTTTCTTAATTTTGTAGTATATGCCATGAATCCCTGACTGTATTCTTTCCCCTGCCTCCTTAACTTTACTAACTAAGGAATCTTCTATTGTGAAGCCTTTCTGTCCTATTTTTCTTCAAACAGAAATGCTTTGCTGATAGGAATTAGCAGTTAACTGACTGCCCAGTGTGTGCAAAGCAGCGTTGAGGTTTTGGAATTGTGGGGTCCACATGGACTGGGCCTGCTCTCTGCAGATGCCACGACGCTCCCCAGATACTCCCCACATGTGGAGCACAGCCCTCGCTGTGCGCCCAGAGGAGGGTGTGGCTTCCTCCTACCTTACGCTTTTGTAGGAAGTGGAGTTCTGTTGCATCCTCCTTGTGAAGTTTGGATAGGTGGATGAAACAGATGAAGAAGGAAGCAGACAAAGGAGGGTTGTGTATTAGGATCAGCACTTCAGGTTGGCCTCCGGGTCGGGCCCCAGTGGACGGTAGCTCTCGAGGGAACATGGGACAATGGTAACTATATGGCCTTCAGCTAGAGAGGGCTTTGTGGAGCTTCACCGTGTGTCATACACAGCCATCTTCTTCGAAATTCGGTGTCCTAGCCAGTGGGAGACTGAAAAGGAGGCCGATCATAATTTGAGGCCAGCCCGGGCAGAAAAGTATTGGAGTCTCCTCAGCTGTAGCAGAGCTTATGCCTCTGCCATCCCAAGCTTCCTTGGAGACTGAGATTGGGAGGACCATGGTTCCAGTCCAATACCAGGCAGATAAGTCTGTGGACTCCATGTCAGCGGAAGAAGCTGGGAGCCTCTCATACCAGGTACAGTGGGAAGCGAAACACAGGTCATGGTTCAGGTACAGGCCTGGGTAGGAAGTGAGACCTTGATCAAAAATAGCCAGTGCAGCCAAGCACTGGTGCCTCACGCCTGGAATCCTAGCTACTCAGGAGGCCCAGATCTGGAGGACTGTGTTTTGAAGGCATACCAGATAGAAAAGTCTGAGAGACTCTATCTCCAGCTAACCAGCAAAAAGCCAGGCCAGGTTTGAGGCATGACTCGTGGTAGGGAGCCAGCTGTGAGCAGACAAGGTGAAGGTGCAAGGCCCTGAGTTGAAGTCTTGGTACTGGCAACAACAGAACAAAAGTGCATAAAAAGGCTGGAGGTATGGTTCAGAGGGTAGAGTGGCCTAGCTAGTGAGAGGCCCTGAGTCAAAACCAGACTTCTCCCCCCACCAAAAAAAAAAAAATCCCTTAGCTTTCTTATCTATAAGAGGAGCTTAGTAAAAGACCCTGGAGGGGAGCGTTGTGAAGAGGAAAGCAAGCGTTCTATGTAAAGTATCTTTCTCCTCCCTGTTCCGGAGCATAATAACATTAGCAGAATGTCTGAACAGTGGAATGGTGTATAGCCAGTTGAGGTGGAAACATTCCTTCGTCTTTATAGCTACCTGGGAAATCTTGAGTCACAGGAGAGACAGCCTGGAGAAAGGTCCTGAACCTACCTGGCAGGGTCGGGGGAGTGGAGTTGTCAGGGACGTAATCCAGGTGTGCTGCTTAGAAACCAGGACACAGTGAAGAGGTAGTGCAGGAAGCACCATCCGCATCTGGCGGACAGGAGTTTTTGATTTAGGAAGAAGAAACAGAAGCCACAGGAAGTCTAGAATGTTACGTGCGGAAGAGTAACACCAGAGGAGAATTGTGGAGTAGGTTAGGGTTCTTCCTTCATTACTGGTCCTTTGCTCTGCTTTCCTGTCTGTCTTCCAGGGCTGGGCCTTAGGTGCCATTGCAGACTTCCAACTGGTCCCAGGACAAAAGGCCTTGGGTGATGGTAACTGAGCATAGCAGAGACTTTTATCTCACAGTGATGATGGCTTAGTCTATTAAATCTGTAAGACAAGACATTCCACTGTATTTTACAGCTCAATAAATTTGACAAATGATAACAAAGTGATTTTTTTTTTTTTTTTGGGTCCGGTCGTGGGGCCTGAACTCTGGGCCTGGGCGCTGTCCCTCAGCTCTTCAGCTCAAGGCTAGCGCTCTACCACTTGAGCCACAGCGCCACTTCCGGCTTTTTTCTTTTTGCTTATGTGGTGCTGAGGAATCGAACCCAGGGCCTCAGGCATGCAAGGCAAGCGCTTTAACCACTGAGCCACCTTCTCAGCCCACAAAGTGATTTTTTTTTTTTTGATGTGTTTGTTGTTTTAGTAGAGAAGCAAATGAGTATCATTAAATTGAGTGTTATTCACAATTTAGCCAATCATGTTGAGAAGCAAAAACATGCTTTGGCTTATTGTTGTTTTGCACTGGTTTGGAGCAAGTTTGCTTTCATACTGGAAAGCCAATTAGTTATTCTGTCCTCATCCGCCATCGGGTATCTCTGTGTTGCTACGTAGCTGAGTAACCTTCCTTGTTTTGGCTTTTGCGGAAGTCAGATCTATTTTAAGTGCACGGTGATATGCCTCCAGTGACACACTAAAGCTGCGTGCGTGGTGTGGCCCTGGGTCTCCAGCATGTTAAAGGCATCACATCCTAGAAACTATCTACAGCAGGGGGCTATTGAAAAGGGCAGTGTTATGTTCTTCTCCTTTTTAACATTTATGTTTCAAAAATTATTATTGTTGCTGAGTGGTTGTATGCAGGTGTTATGGTTGCATGCAGTGCTTCTTGGCCAGTGTCACCCCTTCCTCTGTTCTCCTTTAAATCATTTTTTAGCTCACTGGGTTGCTTAGAGACCCTCGACTGCATCTTACTCTAAAGTTGTATCTTTTATGCTATGAGCAGGTATACTGCTTCATTATTTCATTACTAAGAGTCAATTTTATCCTGACATTTATATAAAATTTAAAAAAGTAAGATTCCCTGTTCACTTTCTGCATGGCCTAGCATATTTCAGAATATCCATTTGTTACTTCTGCTAAACCTTATATCACATTAGGAGCAAATAAATTGCAAGTAGACCATGGTGTTTTGATTTTATTACTTCTCCCGAGGGCAGGTCTCTGAGATGACTCATTGTGGTGTACAGTTGTAAAAAAAGTTGTCAGAAGAACCACAAGCACTGTATAGATCATAGAAGTTTTCTAAGAACCAATCACTCGAGAAATTCTAATTCCTTTCAGTCCACTATCTTGCGTGATTGGTCTTTCTGTTCCCATTTGTGTTTGTAAAGCTTGTTGAAAATATACTCCCCTCCCTCCCCTCAGTTTAGAATTTAGGTCTGATTTTATAAAAAAACAAAACAAAACACAAACCTACTATTGTTCTTCCTCTTTAGAATTCTTAAAAGAAAAAGAAAAGAAAAACAATGAAGCCACGCATTCAAAACCCAGTACTGCAAACAAACATCTTACAGATTGTTGTCTTTCCCTCTTCCTGTTGTCTTGCACACTAAATATGGAAGTTATCTAAGCTGTATATCCTTGGTTTCTTGCTCATATCCAGGCAGCCTCTGGGTTGCTCCCATGAGTCTGGGCTTTCCCTCTTGGAAAGCACGAGGTGTTGCTTTGTGTGCACCTACAACTTCTTCCTCTTGGAGGCCAAATGGTGGCTCTTGTGTTGTTACATTTATGAAAGTGTGCAGAGAACTGCTGTGACTCCAGACTTCAGACCACAGTGAGGTCTACCCTCAGTGTACCATGAAAATTGTCATGTCTACAGCATCAGAGGTGTGGTGGCGATGTGGATTGTCCTGGCCATCCCTTTAGTAGATAGGACCAGGAAAGCTAGGACCAGAGCTCTATATTTGAGTCTTTATCAAAAACTATCCTTTGTATTTCTTGCTGATTGACACTCAAGGCTTGTAAGCCACCTAGACAATAATTTGACTGAAACAGATGACTTAAGAAGAGTGTTTTACTAAGACACCAGCAATATAGTTATCTGCTGAGTTTTCTCTCCTTTGTTGCTAATCCATTACTTCCTTATCAATGGGCCTTACACCTAAGGAGATTGTCATACAGGTTTCTGTTTTTGGGCAAGAAGATGGGGCCCAATGTGAGCAATGCCAATATAGGCTCTGTGCTGCCGTGTGTGTGTGTGTGTGTGTGTGTGTGTGTGTGTGTGTGTGTGTGTGTGTGTGTGTGTGTGTGTGTGTGTGTGTGTGTGTGTGTGTGTAGTTTATTTAGAATTACTTTCCTTCGGGGCTGGGAAGGTGGCTCAGTGGTAGAGCGCTTGCCTTGCGTGCATGAGGCCCTGGGTTCAATTCCTCAGCACCACATAAGCAGAAAAAGCCAGAGGTGGCACTGTGGCTCAAGTGGTAAAGTGCTAGCCTTGAGCTGAAGAGCTGAGGGACAGCGCTCAGGCCTAAAGTACAGGCCCCATGACTGGCAAAAAAGAAAAAAAGAAAAGAATTACTTTCCTCCATCTACATGGATCATGTCTGCACACACAGAGATTTAAACCACTGAAACAATCATTCTGAGGGTGCTCTGTCATAATCAATAGTTTTCTTACCTGAGATTAGATTCAGGGAGAAGGTGATCTGGGAGGAGACCCAGTTTGTTTCCAGCGATGGACTTGGGCAGCGTGGCACCTTCTGTATGGCACGAAGCACACAAGTCCCTTTGCTCTGTGCACAAACCCAGGAAGGTCGTGGACTGGATGAGAATATGTATGGAACCTCCATTCAGAGGCCATGGAGGCTCCGAGGCCATGGCTACACTTGCCTTGGTGTTCTTGGTGCTGTTGTCTTCACAAACATTGCCTCTGTGGCGAAGGGCTCAAGGGCTGCAGGTGCATAGCGCATGAAGGATGGCAGGCGTCTCCCTGTGCTGAAGACCTCCGGGGCTGCACAGCTGGAGGAGGGCAGGAAAAGGTGCCACACCCTGTCTCCTCCACACTGTAAAGCCGAATTCGGAAATCCTTACCCAAAAGACCACCAGAGACCGTCACCAATGTAAAAGCAAAAGAGTCTTTATTGCAAGCTCGAGCTTGGTGTCGTGTCCCCCCCCCCCCCGCCCATCCCCCCCCCCCCCCCCTCCGCCTGCGTACATGGCAGCAGCCCATGACACTGAGAGGCCCCGAGCCCACGGTTACAGTACTTTTTATACACTTTTTTAGGGAAGGCAGGGGCTTTGCATACATCATAACTTCTTGTAACAAATGACTACAAGCCGCGGGAAAATCATAAAACAACTCTATAGTATGATTGGCGCTCTACAAAGCGGGAAAGGACCAGAAACAAGTTGTTGGTTAGATCAAGGGGGCTGACGTACTTTAAACTGGTTGGCTGGCACCACAAGGGAGTCTCAAGAGGATAGGTGCTAAACTGCAGGGTGTCTGGTTTAGATAATGGTCACCAGACCCCAGGAGGGGCTGTTCTGGAATTTCAGATATCGTAATTCCAGGCATTGGGGCTGAAGTGGGTCAAGGGTTAAGTTGCAGAACTGAGATGGGGGTCTTAAGTGAAATAGAGTTGCTTAGGTTCCTCACACACCAGTCTGCATTCTTCCTTTCTGAACGCATAAGCTTTGAAGTCTACATGAACAGCAGCTAGGCCAGAATGTTAGCACTACCTATTGTCAAAAAGAAAAGGGCGACTCTTAACGGCTAGCTTCCTGCAGGCTAATAGTTGGAATATCATATGAACAGATATATGAGACTGCAGTGTCATAAAGAAAAATGGACGCCTTCACACTGCAAGTAAATCGCAGGAGAAAGCGTATCTGCAAGATCCCTGACTAGGCGTGGACTAAATGGGGATTTAAAAGTAGGTAAAGAAGAAAAAAGATTCTATTAGAGCTCTTTGACACACTGAAATGTAAACTTGTATGAGTTCTAGACTGAGGCTTTTGATTTCACGAAGTCTTAAAAAGAAGATATTGGTTTAACAAGGTTTTATTTTGAAATGTGTTCTGGTTTGGAAATAGGTGTGTCTTTCCGGTGTGGTTAGAACGTGTTCTGTCCATCCTAAAGTTCCCAACGCGTCAGGATGTGGGCTCTGGGCAGCACACCAAGTGGGGGATGGGCACCTGCAGGGCGAGGACTTATACCAACACCACACAGACAGTGCCACAGCTGGGCAGCCTGGTTTCTTGGTGCCTGGAAATCCTGAGCACTAGTTTCTGTCCTCATTCAGGTTTAGTATTTTATTGTTATTAAGCTACCACCATTTGTAAGGAGTGTGCCAAGTTGGGGGAAGTATGGATTGGGTTTACGTGTTCCTTGGCTGCTGTTGGCTCAGTTTAAACTACTGCCTTTGTAAGCATACTTGTCACTCTCCACATCCATGAGTTAAAAGTCAAACTGCATTGGATGGTATGCTGCTAAAAATGAAGCTTGTACGTGGCAAATGGAAAACCGACAATTCTATGCTTTATTGCTTTAGCACATGTGAATTCTGTGGTTTTAAATTTTAGGCGTAGTTGGGTCAGTAGTCTGTGGAAAATGCCTACTTCAAAAATTGTAAAAACTTAATTCTCATATATGTTATTTAAAAAGCAGAAGCAAGATGGAAAAGAAATCTGGGCCAGTTAAGCATTGAAGGCAATTTTACTTCGTATTCAATGTGCATTACTTATGATTCAGGATGCTGACTTTGCAGTGGTGTGTGTGTGTGTGTGTGTGTGTGTGTGTGTGTGAGACTATAACACTATTTTGGAATTCATGAACTGCCTTATAGGTTTAGTAGTGACATGTTTCCTCCATTGGATTAGTATTTTGGGGGGAAGGGCAGTAGTACTGGAGTTGAAACTTAGGGCTTCATGCTTGCTAGACAGGCTCTCTACCACTTGAGCCATCCACAAAGTCTTGCAGTTATGCTCTGGCTGGTGTGGGCCATAATCTTTCTAATTATGGTTCCTGCATATGCAGGAGAGCATGCATGCACCATCATGCCCAGCTTTCACTAGTTGAGATGGGATCTCTTGAATTATGATCCTCTTGCTCTCTGCCTCCTGAGTAACCAGTATTATACGCACAAGCCACTATGACTGGCTAAATTAACACTTTTGAAAGGGCAGTATACTTTGTGTGTTTTGTGGTGTGTGTGTGTGTGTGTGTGTGTGTGTGTAGCATTGCTGCTGATGGGCCCAGTGCCTCAAAAATGATAGGAAAGTGTTCTACCAGTAAGCACTAGCTTGGGTCAGTACTGTTTATGTCCACTTAAAGATGCCTTTGAATGCTAGCTTCCCGCTTTGCTTGGAGATGATGTTTATGCTTGGTCTTGGACAGGAATGGATCTGTTCCTCTTCTCCCATGGCCACTGCAGGATCTGATAACTGCTGGAGGATGGCTTAGACTGGGGGTGGGTGTGTGTGAGAGGTGGCTCAGTTCTTGGCCAGGGTTTCAGGCTGGGGCCCCTCCTGGAGGCCTCCTTTAAGGAGAGGAGATAGAGTCCTGTGTGTCCTTCTGTGGCTGCAGGTGGCAGCGTGTTGTTCCTTCTTTAAACAGAGGAAGGGAAACAGCTTTCAGGAAAGGAGACTGAAAAGCATCCTCTTCTCCATTCACCTGGAAAAGGCTTTGTTTGGCCTTGCCAGGTTTCTCAATAGGACATTAACTGCACTCTCTTGTAATGCAGTTTTGTTTGAATAGGATAAAGGGGATGGTCCCCCACCTCCCTCCCCAAAAAAAATGAAGAAGAAGGAAAAAAGAATGCCTTTCTTGTTTGGTAGAGTCTTCTAGACAGTCATGTCAAAAAATATTTTCTAGTTTGTGTCTATATGTTGTCTATGTGTCGTCTAGTTGTGTTTCATTTTGGTTTTTGACGTAGGGTCTTTTTGGAGCCTAGGCTGGTCTTGAACTTGCTGCCCTCCTGCCTTAGCCCCTGAGAGCAATGATTACAGGCCTGTGCTACCACATGTACTTTGTTGTTCAGTTTTTATAAGAGATGTCATGAGCAAATGGGTAGACATGGCCACATTGTCTAGGTCAAGTATAAGCTGTTTTTCTGCATAGTAGCTATTTATGTAACAGGTGCTTGTCTAAGTGTTTGGATATATCGACCTTGAATTGTCGTAAACAATTTGAGCAAACACTATTATAACACCATTCTATAGCTAAGAAGCTGAAACAAGAAGGGTACTTCCAAATGACTAAGTGGCCACCTGAAGCTTGAACCCAGGTGACCACCTGATGCCACTAACACCTGTACTACCTTGCATGAGTTATCTGAACTTTGGGGTCTAGCCAAGGTGGATTAGTAAGGACCTGACTTGACTTGGTGCCTGAAATACAATCCTAGCTACTCAGGAGATTAGTCTGCACAGGAAAGTTTATGGGACTCTTATCTCCAATCAACCACCAGAATACTGGAAGTAGAGCTGTGGCTCAAAGTGGTAGATCACTAGCCTTGAGCAAAAAGAGCTCAGGGATAGCGCCCAAGCCCCGATTTCAAGTCCCATGACCGCCTCCCGCCCCCCACTCCCCCCAAAAAAATCAGCATTGATTCTTTGAATAAATAACAACCCTAGCAGGTTGGAATTATCAGGTCATCAAGTATCAAGGAAAGCTGTATTTAAAAGAGTTTGCCTGTTTTCTTGATGGACTATTGATGTTGTCTGTTGTTTGTGTTAAAGCAAATGTTTCCACTACAAGGCTAATCATCTCTAAAAAGACTACTGTTTTAGCCACTGCAGTCAAATATAATTAACATCACTTAATACCTTTCCTTTCTTGCCTGACAAGAGTACCTCAAACTGGTTGTTGTCTCTTTAGAAATTTCAATGTAAAGGAAAAAAATTCAATTTTCTAATATTCTTGTGAGTTGAGAATATTGTAAAGAGTGCTTCATTTGGTATTCTGGCAGGTCGTTGCTAATCAACATAATGAGTGGCCTTCTGAATCAATGACTAAAGCATCTTCTGTGCTTAGAAGTGGGATACTAAAAGTTGGTTCACTTGGCCTTTTGGTCCTGACGCAATAAAATGCAGTAGCATGACAGTTTGCCTGGCACTGAACAGGCTGTTGAGATATACCTGTTACTGTTGTTGGTAGCGGGCTGAGTCACAGTGTATAGCATGGAGACACTTAGGGTCTGTTCATGGCTACTCTGCTCTGTCTGCGGAGGAAGTGTTCAGGGACTGTGGTGAAACGAGGGAGCCTTGAACAAGTGAGCTCAGGGACAGCACCCAGGCCCGGGGTTCAAGCCCCCAAACCGACAAAAAGTAACAGTGATTTGATTGTAATTAAGGTGTTGTTCCAAGGGATTACCACTTAACAATTCAGGTAATGTGTTTACTTCTCTTCTTGGACAATGTCGTCCTTTCCTTTGCTTTCCCTCAGTTTCCCCCTCCCGTCCTTGCCCACAAGTTGCATAGTTCATTTCCCACTGGTGTATACTAAATACCTTCCCTTTCTGTGCCCTCCTTTCCTCCCCCTGAAAAGCAGAAAAAGAAAAAAGGCATGCACAAACACCACCATTACTATTACCACCACCAACATAAATAACTCGTGTTTCCATTTCAACAGGTTTTGTATGATATGAAATGTTTGCTTAATTTCTTCTTTCCATCATTTAAAAATGCAGAGACTGTTATTAGCTACTGGGCTGTACAAAAATGGAGGGCGGAGTGAATTTATAAGTTGTGGTTTGCTAACGGTTGGGTTTTAGTTTTCAAAAGATCAATTTCAACCTGAGTTAAAATTGTACTTTTCTCTTGGAGATGGATATTAAACAGTGAGGAGATACAACTGCTGTTAGTAGAAGCTTTTTTGTTTGTTTGTTTGTTATTCTAGAATTAGGGAAAAGTTATTATCATTATTACCATTTATTTGAGGAATAAATATGAAGATAGGTCCTGCTTTTAGTCATTATGAATACTGAAATGTTTTATCTGTGACTTGTAAAAAAAACAGACAAAAATGTCTTCAAGTTGTAAGGATGTGCCAAAAGTACAAAGGCTGGCATTGGCTGCTAGCCTTGGGTGACATGTGCCAGAATCACAAAAGAATCAGATGGGAAATTTAAGAGGCCTCCAAATGCCAACAGAAACCAAGCCAGCCTGTCCACTGACACAGCCCAGGGAGTCCCAGCAGGTAGTAGGTGAGAAAACTCTGTGAAGAGCTGGTGGAGGGGAGAGTTTGACAAGACACCTCATGAACAAGTCAGTGCTCAATATGATCCTCTCATGCAGCTAACTCGTTTTTTTGTGTGTGTGTGTGTGTGTGTGTGTGTGTGTGTGTGAGTGCATGTTTTAATGCTGAAAGGCCCTTGTGTCTATCACATGCTAAGTCTGCGTTATTTGTTGTGAGAATATTTACTCTCAAAGATATTTCTCAGTGTCTGAAATAGCTGAGTGTACTGCCTGTTGAAAATAGGAATTGCTGTTGAAGGGCGAGAACAGAGTTCAGAATACACTTGTGCTGATGAACTAGTCTTTATAACTGGTCACATCAACACTGTTGTGTTGATATTTAAGTCGTGTTGGAATGGAAAACAATTTAGAAACATGGGAATGAGGATTGTAACTTATGGACATGTGTGTGTATGTACACAGTCAAGGCTGATCATCTACTAATCCTGGAACTTTGTTAAATAATTCTTTGACTTACCTGGTAGGAGTCTCTTGCTTCATGTTTCAGACACACAAAACCAGAATTAGAGGGGCTGGGAAGGTGGCTCAGTGGTAGAGCGCTTGCCTTGCATACCTGAGGCCCTGGGTTCGATTTCCTCAGCACCACATAAGCAAAAAGAAAAAAGCTGGAAGTGGAGCTGTGTTCAAGTGGTAGAGCGCTAGCCTTGAGCTGAAGAGCTGAGGGACAGCGCTCAGGCCCAGAGTTCAGGCCCCACGACCGGACCCCCCCCCAAAACAAAAAACAACAACAACAACAACAACAACCAGAATTAGAGAAAATTAAAGGACATAGAGCTCTTTCTTTAATGACAAAAAAAGTAAAGTAGATGTCTTTAAATAGTGAGCTTTTACTTTTCCTTAGATAATGACTTATTTGCAGAGATATCCACATTCTGCTTTGCCAGGGACACATGCAACATTGGTTCTCCAGAGAGCTTAACTTTCTGGAGGGGAAAATTACTTTATTTTTGTTTTTATTTTGGCGGTGCTGAGGTTTGGGCCTGAGATGTTGAGTTGGGGTACTCTATCACTTTGGTCACATCTCTATCCCTTTTTGCTTTCATTATTTTTCACATAGGCTCACACTTTTTGCCTGGATGAGTCTGGACCACAGTCTTCCTACTTATGCTTTGTGTGTGCGCGCACGCGCACGTGTGTGTGTGTGTGTGTGTGTGTGTGTGTGAGAGAGAGAGAGATAGAGAGAGAGAGAGAGAGAGAGAGAGAGAGAGAGAAAGAGACTTGTATCCTCATACTTAGCTTCTTATTGGCTGAAATGAGGTCTGCCCTTCCTTTGGATCATGATCCTTCTGATCTCAGCCTTGTGAATGGTTCAGATTATGTGTATGACATCATTCTTGGCCAAAATGATTACTTCATGAAATTTATCTTGTGGACTGTGTTGGTGAACAGAGAAGATCCCGCCTCCCCCTCCCCGGATGCCTCTGTTTAAACATTGGAAAGTAACCTGCAGAGGCTTCTGTTGCACTTGAGAAACTTAACTCTGAGAATCAAACCTTGAGAAAAAAATAAGCATGGCTTGTAAAGGATGTAGCATTTGTTCTGTAGAATATTTGTTCTTTTCCTAAAGAGGTGCCCTTGTGAGCAACACTTGAGATCACTGATTACTTTTGGGTTACAGTCCTGCTTTTCTGGTTGCTCTGACTGCCATCCACTGGAAGAACAGCAGTTCCAGAGAGTACTTGAGGTGGCAGGTGAGGTTGGCTTGTGACCAGCTTGGGTGCCCATGGAGGCGGGGTGCCGGAAATGTGGAAGATCATGTGGACACACTTTCACAAATGGGTAGGTTGTGGCAAGCTGTTGAGTACACAGAGGAGACGTCTCGTCTATGGGTGACTTGGTGCAGATGGTTGTGGGTGACCTCTCCAACAGGAAACAATAGCCTCTAACGAAGACGATGTTTATGAATTGCTTTAGTGTTCACTGCCATAATGGTTGAAATCCTAGTTTTGAGGAATCTCCCCTCACATTTGGAACGGAAACTCTCTTCTCTCAACATAAGCATAGAGGAAGTGAAAGCAAGATGGAATGGAGATTCCACTGTGAACTCTTCCCTCCCAGAAGAAAGACTTAGACTTCCAACTAAGCCCAAGGAAGCGGCCATCCCCAGGAAAAGGCCTCTCAGGACACTGAGCCAAGGCTCAGTAGAAAAGAGGCAGGATTGTTTATAGCTGGTGTGACAGGCTCCCAGGTAGTTGGAGCATCCTTGTATTCTGAGAGTTCCCATGGTGATTTGTAATAGAATATAGTCAGGGAGGAGCAAAATGAAAACCACCAGTGCACTCTAATGTACACTAAGGTTGGTAGCTTTACTCTTAGGGTTTGGCAATTAGAAGCCCTGGAGTTACAGGTCTAGCAGGAAAGGCTACGGATTGCAGTATATGGGAGATGTTCCCTTCAGGAAGCTCAGGATTGTCTGGCTTATTGGTGAGGCTCTGTGTCACAGGATAGCACCTCCACTGCCAAGAAAATGAACATACATGAAAAAAAAAACAGGAAGTGATTTTCCTTATGTTGATATAAGGAAACTAATATTTTCTCAAATTTTAGCTGATAATTTTGGAAATCAGTTGGTTGCTAAGGCTATTAATTACTGAGTTTTTCAGCAAACAGAAGACATAAAAAAAACTCAGTCAGATTGGATGAAGTTTGTAAGCTAACACAGTAAAGTAGCTTAAGACCTTAGCTCTTAAGGACTGTAGTTCTTTTTTAATTACATTTAAATTAGTTGTACAGTGGGTTTCAATTCAACATATCAATTTATGAATATGACGCATCTTGATCAATGTCAGTCACCCCTCCCACCATTCTCCCCTTGCCATCTATCCTAAAGCTGCCCATTGATACCCTCAAGTTTTCTGGTTCCGTTTTCACATATGCACATTATTGTGACTACACTTGCCCACCATTCCTTTCTCTGTTTTATCTGCCCTCCTCCATCATCATCCCCTAAGTGACATACTTTGAGTCTCTGGCATTTATTTTGTTAAACTGTTAATTGTTCATGGAAATCTGTGTATAGCATAGTCAGTTTGATTATGACTGTGTGTATGCATATGGCTGTATGTGTTTTCATATGTTTATATTTTAGATCTAACTTCCACATATGAGAAAACATGTACTCGTTGTCTTCTGAGCCTCACTTACTTCACTCAACATGGTTTTTTCTTGGCCTTGGTGGACCCATAAACTTTATGTTACAGTGGGGGTTTTGTTTGCCCTTCAGGACTGAGCATGTCCTGTTTCCCTTCTGTGATACTTGTCTTTGTGATGTGATGTGTGCTCTCTTCCCTGTACGTTGTAACCTCCGCCTGGGCCATATGTGCTGTAGGAGGTGAACAGTAAGCACTTTCTTTGTAATGGTCCTTGTAATTGCCAGTTTCTAAATTTGTCATTGCTTTGGTTTCCTAGTGAATCTTGGAGTTTGGTCTTGGACACAGTGACAAACATGGATTGCAGGATGGAAGGAGAACAGAGGAGGGAGCAGTTTAGGCATGGGCAGAAGTGGCATCTTTCTTTTGCCTGTGTCTATTTCAAGTTAACAAGCTGCATGGTTTGATGAGTAGATCTGTCCCCTGAGAGCCGTCCGTCAAGCTAAGGAAACCCAAACCTTCAGTCCTACAGGCAGCAGGGCGGTGGGGCACAGTGGGCTCCTGTGGATGCTTATCACATCCACATTTGAGGCTGGCCACCATGGGCCTGTGCCACCTGAGTGGAGGAGGAAACTGGCAGGTGGAACCACTTAACGTTTCTTTTGGTGAGAGGCCCTGTTGAGAGGTTTGGTGGGGAATGGCAGAGAACTTACTGCAGAGAGGAAGCTGGCATGTCTTCTGTGGATCACTGTCAGGATGGCAGATCACCGCCCTGAGCCCTATAAAATACAGTCTTTGTATTTCATATGAAGAAGGATGCTAATTATCCCAATTGCACTGGAGTCGTTGTGCCTTTGATGAAGAAGCTATTGTTTGGGGTTGTTTAGAATTAAAACGTGTTCCTGTGGCTGATACTGATTATTTTCAAGGTAGAGAGGAAGAACTTGAAATTAACTCTGCCATTTTCTTTTCTAACTTTCCAGGGTTTTCCCTCAAGACTAGACATTCTTGACTTTTCCAGTTACACCATCAGCTCCAGGGCCAGTGGACCAGGATCTAGTGTTCAGGCACTTCTTTCATTGAGAAAATTGCCCACCTGAGATACACAACTGCCTCTAATTCTTTTTGCTCCCCCACTCCCAGTTCTTTTTTCTTTTTAAATCTTTAGTTGTACAGAGGGGTTTCAATTGAACATGTCAGTCTTCTGATTCACATGAAATGTGGCCAGTGCTCCTTCACCAAGGAGATTACAATTCTAGTGGCGAGAAGAAATTTCACTTTTAATTAGCCTATGTGACCTCCCAGGTGCAAATATACAATTCCCATTAAACTTCTCAAAATAATGTCTTTGAGACTCCTTATTGGAAATCACTGATCCAGCCCCACTTCTTTCCTTCTGTAGAGGAGGAAAGTGGAGCACAGAGAGATTATGTCATCCTTCAGGGTCACTGTGAAGGCTCCTGGCAGTTCTGAGATTTCATTCCTCTAGAGTTTTTCCCATTACATCACTAATTAGACAGACATCAAGGGAAGCATCCTTCAACAGCTTTAACTTTTTAACTGGCTAAGTGGATTCACACTGATCCTCTCCTAGTACTTTATTTCATTGTTTCCTCAATTAACTTAAAAAGATTGACCAACAATTGGGCTCCACGTTGGCACTCTGTGGCAACCCTACCTTCCACAAGCATGCTTTGTAGAAGTGCACCCTTTGTCGAGACCACCACAGGACGCTTGGGGAAAAAAGACTTCAGTCATCCTGCTGTACAAGTGGTTATGTTAGATGACGTTTGATTTTTACTCATTGTCTGTTTATTCCTCTGCACGGACACACTCATGAGTTAGAGTCTTCTTGTAGAAAAGTGATGGCAGAGGCCATGGTGATTCGTGGCAGGCTGACGGCTGTGCCTGGCTCCCTGCTGCTGTGGGGACTATGTTCTGCCCCTGGGTGCTGCCTTTGCCTGGGCTGGGATGTCTGAATCTCAGGCATTGTCCTTCAGTTCCCTCAGCGTCTCCATTTTTCCTGAGTATTTAATCTGGATACCACCTGATCTCAATTCTTAGTAGGTACTCGATCTGAGTACAGGGACACCAGAGTCCCTTCCTCCTCCTGGAATGGATGGAACCTCCATGGGATTTGGGCCTCTGATTCCTCTGCAAACATAATCCTGATTTGCAGCAAGTATTCACTAAATATGACTAAGGATGTTGGTTATCCAGAACCTTGTAAGTCTGTAGAGCTTAAAATCATGACCCCAGTTATGAATCGAGGTTTCCTTTTTTTTTTTTTTTCAAATGGCCTGTATGTCTTGTGTGTTCTGTGAGTGAGTGTCTAGAAAAGGAACAATGGAATAGTGTAACTGAGAGTAATATAATCACTGTGCTGTCTTATAGACCCTCTGCAAAGGATAGCTAAAGGAAACACTCAAACAGCATTTCCATAAAAAGCCAAACACTGAGGACTTGTTGAGATTAAGTATAAATAGAAGCAGTACCAAGAATCTTTACTGTATACAGGGTCCTTTCACAAAACATTAATGTACCTCAGTTTTCTAAATAGCTAAAAGAATAAGGTTCTCTTGGAAGTAACATCGAATAACCAATTTATCTTGTGAAATTAAGCATTTGTCACTTTTTATTGTTATTTATCCACCACCCACAAGTGGTTTAATTTAACATTCTTCATATTTTCAGATGTTCCTCTGACTTGGCTAGAATCTATCAGGAGACTCCAGCTTATAGGCATATCCAGGCCCATCTTCTGTACCCGTCTAAGAAGCTATATAGTTAGTGGGAGCTCAATACCGGTTGTTAGTCCACTGTTAGTGAGAGTAGAAGAATTCTTTCTTTCTTTCTTTCTTTCTTTATTTTAAATAGAAGAATTCTTGAGTACCTCTGGTAAGCAGGTCACTTGTTTTGTTTTTTTTTTTTTAAATTTTATTTTATTTTATTTGAGAACATACTGTACAGAGGGGTTACAATTACATGGGCAGGATAATGCATACATTTCTTACAAGCATTGCAGCCTCCTCCTTTGTTTACCCTTCACCTCCCTTCCCAGCCTCCCCCCTCCCTCCCGCCCAATCATACTCCCCCCCCCCCCACCACACCAACATTGTAAAGCTGGTTTTGACATGACATTTTGTACTTCTCATTGTTGCAACAGGTCCACCTGAATCCTTAAACAACTTGTTTGTCCCCGTCTCCTCCACATGTTATACTGACATCAAATATAGTGAAAGCGGGGGTTACACTGTGGGGGAGGGACATACAAAGCAACAATTTATAATCTTATAAATGCGTTAGAAACACATGCATGAAAGAAACAAAAACATTAAAATACATATTTGAGGGTTTGTTTTCCTAACATCACATTATCTGACTTTTTCTGCTTGACTCATACATATACTAGATATAAGCAGGTCACTTGTGAAGGTGTGCAGTTTTGTTTTGATTGTTGTTTGTTTTTTAGTAGTAGACATCTGAACACTCAGGGACTCCCCTGTTGTTAGGCAACTTAAGGCATACTCCCAGCCCTTTTTGCTTTAGTTATTTTTTAGGTAGGGTCTCATGTTTTTACCCAGGCCGGTCTCAGACCATGGTCCTCCTACCCACATGCCTCCTGCATAGAAATGATTTTCCCACCACTCATCTTCTGCCTCCCTATAATCCATTTAATCACCATCATTCCCATAGCTTGCCTGTGTAACATGGCTCTTTTCTGAGCAGAGGAGCCTGAAGCTCTCTTGGGGAAGAATTAGCTTTCTTACTGCAGAGTAGTCCTTTTTTTTTTTTTTAAATCAAATATAGATCAAGAAACACTCAAATTCATGGATATCAATCCAGTATGAATATGGTCATATTATTATGGTCATATAATTGAATAGTTCTTTATATCTACCTGAATAGTTGGACTGTTAGATTTTGGAAGTGAGCTTCTAAAATTCTAGGAAGCAAACTTGCATGAATTATTTTTGCAGGCCACAGGGGTCTTTTCATTCCAAGTTAAGAATAACTGAGGGCGAGGGTTTAGAGCAAGATCTGTTGCCCTGGGAAGTGGCCCTCACGGAAACTCACTACCTAGAAAATGAGGGATTCCTCCCTCAGTAAGCACAGCTCACACTAACTACTCAAATGCTACTTGGTAGTATTTTGGGAACAGTGTGGCTGGCAACAAAATGCATTCTCCTTACAATTTATAGAACATAAATGAGGGAAAGTAGGATAGTGCCCAAGTCTAAAAGATGCCAAGCAGTTAGTTCTCCTTTCAAGCATTTTGTTGAATTCTGGTGTGTGTCAGCACCCTTGTATAGCTGTGGCATCCAATGTCCACCCTGTTATTACCAGTGGAGATGTGAAGTAACATCTTCTAGCATCACTAAGGATGAGTCCCATGGATCATTCCCTTGGGCTTCTAAGAGCTCTTTCTGCCTGTGGCTCTGTCAGTTAAAACAGAGGCCCAGGCTTCCACACTTCTGGCTGGACCTCTTAAACACTTGGCTGGGAAACTGGTGGGAAAGGATCCCGGTTACCACAGAAATACAGAAAATGGTGGTAGAATGCAAACTACTTTTTGCAACTTGTTTTTTATTTTAATTAAAGTACAAAAGGCAAGTGTCAAGACAAAATTGATGTTAATTATGCTGCACAGATTTTGGCATCTGTCCGTGTGTCCTGTCGGAGCTCCAGCGGCTCCTAGCATCTTGGTCTCAGCCCATTTGTTTTTCTGGCCCTTTTTCTGCTCAGCATGTAGACGTGCTATGGGATGCATAAAGGAAACGTTTAATTATAAGCTCTGTGATAAAAAATGCCAGAATTGTGTTTAATAAAAATGGCTAAAATTTTTCTGTAGACAAGTGTGGATTTAATAAGGTGCTTATTGCTATTCTCAGTGCTACAGAGGCACTGTTCTGAGAGCTCACCTCTTTCGTACATGTGGATGAAGGGGCAGGTGTGTGTGGGTCAGGGTGGGGCACAGAGCTGGGGATCCAGTCCATCCTGGCGGGGTGGGGCTGGATCTCCCTCCAGAGGAGTGGCATGGGTGCTCAGTCCTAAAAGATAACTGGTGCTAGGGGTTGCGTGAACCAAGAGCCTGTCTACTCTGAGGTATTGGGACCAGACTGTGATGGCGTGTCACATTGTGTTGATGTAGTGTATGTGTAAAAGGATGAAGGAGGAGAAAGCCAGATATAAGTACTACATTTTGGAGCATGTGTATGCACACATGTGCCTATACCTTTGCACACTCCTCCCATAGGGGATCAAATATATTTTTATGTATTGATGTTTTCTGGACCTACCATATTGAGTGATCTGAATTACCCTGTAGTAAAGGGAATCAAGTAACCTTTACAGCTCTGGAAGAAATGCAGTAGTGCTGTAGCATAGATGAGCGATTATGACAGGCCAGAGAAGTGGGCAGAGGCTGGTCATGTTGCTGTGGTGGCCAGCGGGTGCCATTTTTTTGTTTCTGCATAGCAAATGACACTATTGTAGAAGTGAAGACAATATGTGTTTATTATATTAGGGTTTCTGCAGGTCACAAACTCAGGGGCATCTTGGCTGGGTGGTTCTGCTCAGAGCCTGGCTTGCAGCGAAGATGCTGGTCCCGGGCTGGGGTGTCAGCAGGTTGGGCTGAGCCCAGGTTTTCTTCCAGGATGGCACTGTCATGGTATGGACAGGAGGTACACCACTGCCTGTTGAGGCTTTTAGCATGATAATTACCAAGTAGGTACCGAGTAAGTACTGAGATAGTGATTTTGACTGAATTTATTGTTTCTTTTAGATACTTTCTCATGGGAGAATTCCATTTTGTGTAGACTTGTGTGAATACACGAAAAAAGTATGAATGCAAAGAGATACTCTAATTCACCTGTTAGATCAGGAAGCCTTCCTCTTACTGAAGCTGAGTGCTCATAGAGGGTATGGGAACAGTGAGCGATATCCCTCTTCTGTTGACCCCCAAACCCTGAGTGATAATGGAGATGCTGGCAGGGAAGGGGCAGGTGAGGGAAGCCTGGGCCGAGCCACTCAGCAAAGTCACCTCAGACACAGGTTTGTCTTAGTGTGTTAGTCACTAAGTAGTCATTTCACAGCCTAAAGGTCCAAAAAAGAAAAGGGCTAGTTAAGGCGATGGGGATGGGGTGGGAGAGAAAGAAGAGGGGAGGGGAGGAGAAGAGAGGGACAAGGAATTGTGGTCCAGCAGTGCAGCTTTTACCAGATTGGAGGAAAAATCAGTTCCTAAGTCTCTCGTACAGTGAGTGGCCAGAGCGAGTATCTATCTCCAGCTCTGTTTTCTTCTTTAGCCTTAAGCCTGCAGTTCATGTTCCAGTTTCTTTATCTGAAGAATAGTGGAAATAGCACCTAATTTTTCAGTTGCTTTTTGGATTTATTGCCTTTTTTTAGATAAGAAAATATGGTGGCAGGATTCTGAGGAAACTAACAGGTAATGAGTCAGCAGGGTAAGCTTGTTGTGATGGAGTGGACTTGGCTCACCTCTCCTGGGTCCTGGGCAGGTTGAACAAGACACATCCAAATGTGCCTTCGCCAAGGGCTTCTTGCTGGAGGGACAGCCATATGTCATCTCTTACACCTGTCTTACCCATGTTGTCTTACAAGTCCTGCCTCAGGCTTTCCCTTGGCTCTGGCTCTGGGCCTCGCCCCATGCTACCCTTTTCCGGTCAGGTAAAGCACTGGAAGGACTACAGCTTTCAAATACCAGTGGGCTGCATTTGTTCTATAAAAGCAGATTTTGTGGGTCTGGAGGGGGTCTGACAATCCTGCATTTGAGACAAGCTCCTGGGCAACCTGGAGCCATCTGTCCTTGGAGTGACCTTCCTGTGGAAGCATGCAGAAGAGGAGTGAGGAGAGGGGAGGATGGGAGAATGCAGAAAGAGGAGGAGTGAGGAGAGGAGAGATCGAAGAATGCAGGGAGAGAGAGAGAGAGAGAGAGAGAGAGAGAGAGAGAGAGAGAGAGAGAGAGAGAGAGAGAGAGAACACGTGGTGTTGCATGAACACACAAACCTTGTTTGCATTCATTGGAAGAAGAATCAACTTGCGTGTCTCATGTGTCTTTAGGGAAACACCTGCTGGACAGCTGTGCTAGACAGAGGTGGGAGCCCTGTGGTTGGATCTGACCATGAGGAGCCTCTCTCACTTTCCCCCGTCATTCTCTTGGACATGCTCAGGAATTTTGGGAGTGTGATGTTAGGTCTTACCCTCATCAATTAAATTAGAATCTTTGCTGAAACGTATACATGGGTACTTCTTGGGTTGTTGCCCGCCCCCCCCCCCCCCCCCCCCCCGCCACCAAGATTCCCAGGTGATTTTTAAGTGTACCTTAGCTAAACACAGCTGTCTTAAAGTTTTGTCTAATTATCTTATTCTTCATGAGTCACTTCTTACCATCTGGATTAGAGCTGTGAATGATTGACTCAAGTGCTACCCAAGAGTATGTTGACCAGTCAAGGATCATTTTTCTCTGTCTTCGTGATGTTCTGCATCTGTCATAGCATCCCCTGCCTGTGTCCAGGCTGCTCTAAGCAGACCTGTCATAGATGGGCAACCTCAGCACACAGAAACAGGCTCCTGTCCCTGGAAGAGCCATGAGCCCTGTCAGCCTCATCTCCTGTGAACCCATGCTCTGACCATAGTCATTCCTCCTCAGGGAGCTTGGGAAGTGTGGTTTAATTCCGGGGCTCCCTGAGCATGGCCTGCCAGCATCACGGGGGCCTGTCAGGGGCCTATCCCATGCATCTTCATTTGGTATATTCCTGTGAAATAGGGAGGTCAGGTCTGGCCAGCTCCATCTTGGCCACATGGTGGAGTCTGGCATATTGTCTTCATGTTGGGGGAAGGTGAAGCCCCGCCTCTCAGGTGATGGGTGTGCCTGAATCTCTGGAGGCAGGGGTGGGCACTTGGCTGATAGGTTACTGAACCTGTCAGTCTGGTGCCTGGGCCTGGAGTTTCCTGTGCCCTGGCGCCCTGACCTGACCCTATTTAGGCCCGGACCAGCTCAGGCGCCATTACGCCATGCCACGTGTTTCCTGGCTACCATGGTGTCCCATTTCATCTCTCCATCGGAGCTGAATTGGTTTGTTGGTATTGTTTTTGTTCTTTCTTTCCTCTTGGGACTGTTTCCTAACTGTGTTAAGTGTATTTGCTGGCTGCTAGTCTTTGAGATAGGAATCTACCATGCACTCGCTGGCCTTTTAATAAAGACTCCTGATTTGACCTCTCAAAATGTGGTTTCCCTGTTTTCTCATCTTATAACACCTGATCAAAGAGAAGGTTGAGTGAGAAAGGGAAGGGGAACTGTTTGTTTTCAGTCCCTCTCCTGGAGAGACATTTCCAGCAGAATCTGACCTAGACTGCACAGGAAATACCTGGGGTGACAGTGAAATGCAGGAATCCTGGCAGGTGTGCAACATGTCCAGGAGGCACCCTGTGAATTTCACATTCCTTTCTTTCCTGTGGAATGCTGGCTGGGGAAAGAGAAGGTGTTTACTTGGGCACATCAGCCCACACCTGTTTGGCTGTCCTGCAGGGTGACTTAGGAAGCCTAGGGAAGGGCCATAAATTTCCCCATTTTTATGAAACCCCTCATTCTGTGAAATAAGCTGAAGTATTCCTTGAGGGTGTTAAGCGGATGAAAGTTTGCCTGGTGAGGGTAGAATTTTCTCAAGTCTTCAGAGAGTGAGAGAGACATAGACACAATGCAGGCGTGCGTGCCTGCGTGTGTGTGTGTGTGTGTGTGTGTGTGTGTGTGTGTGTGTGTACACGCGCACACACACACATTTCTGGGACCTCCTGGGGTTGCCAGATTGTGTGTGCAGTGAGGTCCTTCCTCCGTTTCCTGTCATGTCCCAGATGGAGCCTCCTGTGGCTTGTGTTTTAACACCGAGCTTTTCCATGGGGAAGCAGGACGTGTGTAGGGGATGAGGAGAGAGTGGTTAAAATAATACAGCGAGTTGAGACGGATTTTCCAGTGATTTCCTTAAATGTTTATCCAATGACTTTGGAGTCATTTTTTTGATCTCTGCAACATAAATACCGTATAACTCTTAGAATAAAAATAACAAGAACATTTCCATAATGGAAACTTCCTTTAAATAGGTGGTTTTTTTTTTTTTTTTGGTGGTAATGGGGTGTGAATACAGGGCCCTCGGCTTGGGAGGGCTGTGCTTTACTGCTTGGACCGTATCTCCAGCCCCCTTTCACTCTGTTAAGTCTCCTGCATAGCTGGGATCACAGACACACACTATCATAGCTATTGTATTTGTTGAGATGAACTTTTGCACTAATTGGCTTCTAATGGGAGCCCTCTGCCCTCCACATAGCTGGAATTAAGGCATCTGTCTCCGTGTCCAGCCCAAATGGAAACTCTTATGGAGTGATACAAAATGACATGCAGTTAGTTTGGGGTCCCCAAGAGGACTCTTTATTCTGCAGATGTTTTGGGCCTGAATGCAAAGCCTTCAGTGCTGTAGTCAGATGCTGGGGGCTGCAGCTTCACCCAGGGTCAGCTCTTGTTCCTGCCTTTCTTTGCAGATCATGGGCAGGTTGGCTAGGCACAACACTGTAGCCACCGTTCAAGTTATGAAGAAGTTGCTTTCATGTTGCTAGATTGAGCCACCCCAAGTTTCTGTCAGTTGGAAATGCCAGAATCTGTAAGTATGAAGAGGCTGACAGAGTCCTTCAGCCCAACCTTGAGCCTTACGGGTGGTTCTGCAGCTTGTTAGAAACTCAGTGCACCGCTGCTCTGCCTTCTGTGTGACTGTGCTGCTCTGCCCTCTGAGTCAGCACGGGACAAGCTCACCTTTTCCCAAATAGCACCTCATACCCTGGAGGCAGATACCAGCCCTCCCCACAGCCTCCCAGCTTTGACACCCAGGGCCTGCCCTTGGCTGTGTCAGGTCGTCCTCTTGCAAGAGACTTTAACTAGAAATTGGCCTGGGGAATAGCTGCATGGTGGGAAGCATTTTTCTTGTGAGGATGCCGTTCTGAGAAGGGCCTTACTTGGTTAGAGGAGGCCACATGAGTGTGGGTCCTGAACCAGGCCATCTGCTACCGGCCTCAGCCGCATCTCCCTGGACCTCAGGAGGCTCCAGGGAAGCGTTAGCATAGTGTCAGTGCAGCCATATATGTGAAAATCCACATGCCACGGCGATTACACCTGCAGGGGGTGGAGGCGGGGTGTGTGTGTGTGTGGAGGAGAGGCCTAGGTCTTCTGTGACTGCTAAGCACAGAGTGTCACTTCTCTTCATTACCTGTTTCTCTTCTTGTTCTTTTTTCGTTTCCTTCTCCTCCTCTTCCTCCTCCTTTTCCTCTTCCTCTTTCCCCTCCTCCTCCTCCTCCTCCTCCTCCTCCTTCTCCTTCTCTTCCTTCCCTTTCTCCCTCTTGTTCTTCTCCTTCTCTCCCTCACCTCACAACTCTTCCTCCTCCTCTTGTTTATTTATTCCTTATTTTGTAGTGCAGGATAGCCTTCAGCTCTGGAGCCTCCTAGTTCAGCTTTCCAGGAGCTGGAATGATGGACATGCCTCACCACACCAGGCCGGCAGCTACTGTCGGCACTGAAAACCCACTCACTCCTCTCTACTCGCCACTTAAGCAATGAAGACACTGATCTTGCTGGACAGTGACCTTGAAAGCAGGGGTTATTGAACTCATTTTATGGGCACCATACACAGGGGCATAGTAAAGAATCCTGTGATACAACAGACATCTAAAGTAGAAAAGGTTGAATAATTTTTTTTTTGAAATTATCCTTTTCTCTTTGAGTAGTTCTGCAAAGGGGTTACCATTCAACATGTCGGTTTATAAGTAAAATGCACCTTGTCACCCTTTTCAACCCATCCCCTCCCTCCCCTCCCTTCAGTTTTCTTAGTTTTATAAAATACACTTTGAATATTACAACTGCGTTCTCCTGCTGGCTCCTGCGTGGCCTGCCTTGTAGACAAAGATTCTTGAATGGAAGGTTTGCTACCCGCCTGGTCCTTGGGGCTTTTCACAAAGCTGGTGGTAGGCCTCTTGTAGGGTGGGAAGGAACCAGTCCCCTGGGTTCCAAACCCTCTCTGACTGCAGAGTGACAGTTCCATCTCCTGCCTTAGAAGAGGGAGATGGGAAGGAAAAGGGAACAAGAGACTTTGATGAACTCTTTTTTTGTTTTTCAGGGTTCCTGGGGAGCACATGGTCTCACTCCCTCCAGCAGCTCCAAACTGGAAAGCTGTGTAAAAATATTTAGATTATTAGATGACAACCTGCAGCCTCTTCTAACAATAGTGTACTTTACAGACATGTAGAAAGTGATAAGTTAATACCCAATGAAGCAGCACTGTCAAAGCTACCATATAGCATAGAAAAGCTACCGTATAATATTGAAAACCTTATTTCGGCAAGAGACATTTCTGATTTATCATGAATGGAAATGATTACTTTCTTTTCATCTTTAGCTCCTAATAATTAACCTGTGGGAGTTCTCCTGCTTTCAATATTATATTATAGTTGTGACTACTCTGTATTCTAGGATGTAATCTCCAGAGGAGGTGGACTATATCTTATTAATTCCATACTATTCAGTACATATACTCAAGAGATACTTGTCTGGTGAATGAATGGAGCAATGAAAAATAGAAATGGTAGCTTAAAATTTTAAGTGCATTATGACAACCTAAGGGTTTGAACTCCTGACTTTTCCAGTCTTCTGTATAAACAGGTCCTTTTGCACAGTTCAGGTGAATGTGTTGGGTTAACTAAGATGGTGAAGAGATCGTATAGCAGTACCTGCATTATGAAGTGAGCTTCTGCAGATCCTTTGAGTTGACATCCTGATGGTGCCAGCTTCACCTTCATAGGTGATTCTGGCTTAGAGGTGTCTCCCCAGTGCTCCCCATGAACATATTCACTTGCTGCCCTTCCACGAGCAAACCGGGTGAAGAGCTCTCAGTTCTTGGTATCCCATCCCTACAATGGGGCTTAGTAATGGGGGGCATGGATCACACATTGTGAGGGGCTGATCCCTGGCCAGTGTCTCCTTGTGTCCCTGTTAACAGTATGAGGAAAGAATAGTAGAAGGTGTGTACCTAGCTACGTGCCTGATCCAGAACCCCAGCTCTGTGCTGGAGGCAAAGTGTAGTCTTTAGTGCTTATTTCTGGTGGCATTTCACAGACTGACTGGAGAAGGCGGCTACCTACAGGGCCCCTGTAATGCAGATTTTCCAAGACAGTTCACTTCATACAGACCTGCTAAAACTTGGGCTTCTTGGGGGTATTTTGCACTTTCCCCCCCAAGTCCAGGAGTTTTTCCTCCTCCTCCTCCTCCTCCTCCTCTTCCTCCTCCTCCTCCTCTTCCTCCTCCTCCTCCTCCTCCTCCTCCTCCTCCTCCTCCTCCTCTTCCTCCTCTTCCTCCTCCTCCTCCTCCTCCTCCTCCTCCTCCTCCTCCTCCTCCTCCTCCTCCTCCTCTTCCTCTTCCTCTTCCCTCCCTTCCTCCCTCCCTCCCTCCTTCCTTCTTTAATACAGGTGTCAGCCACTGGGGCCGGCCAGAATTATTTACTTATGAATGTTTAGATACTTAGGATTATCAGAATACTTAAGTACCTAAGGCCTCTGAATAATAAGAAAGAACTTTCACCCTCTGTTTCCAAAGCAAAAAGCATAAACAACCTTTTACTTGGCAGCAACTTTACTATGTTTCTAAAAAGTCAGCAAAGCACTATTCTTAAAATACACCCATCTGTTCCTTTACATAGATCTATTAAAATCCAAGCTAAATTTCTACTAGCTTGATGTGACAGATTGTATAATTTTTTTTTCTATTGGAACTTCGTGATGTTTTTAAGTATTGAGTAGGAAAGTATGGATAGTGAATCCCCCAAATTAGTTACAACTGTCGATCCTTGTACAGAAGACAAGAATTTCAAGAATAGTCAACACAGGCCTATCTGATCGTTCCAATGGTACTGGCATTTTATTTATTTATCTAGTTATTAGTGCTGGTGCTGGAATTCGAACTCAAGGCCTTCCTCTCACCTTTTCACCCTCAGCCGGCACTGTGCTGCTGGAGCCTCACCTCTAGTTCCATATGTATTTTTTGACATCCAACAATAAAAGCACTGGCATTTTAAAATGGACGTATGAATAAGGTGAAGTGTGAGTGGCATCAGCATGGAGGTGCAGGGAGCCGCCTGGAGCGACTCGTGTGGAACTTGGTGCAGTGGCCGCATGTTGTGTCTCTACTGAGCTCTCAAGTGGGTGGCCAAAGAGCTAGAGGTGGCTCTAGAGCCCTTCTTCTAGGATTAGCACAAATGAGGAAGTGAGCTTCTCATTTTATTCCATTTCAGTTAAATTACATATTGCCAGCTATTACAGCATGATCTGAGAGGTTCCCTTTTGTGTGGATTATTGTGTGGTCTTAGGTCAGGTGACCTGTGCTTAGTTCATTTTAAGCAACTTGTGTCCCTTGGGTTTGTTGCTACAAGAATAACCGTAGCCGCTCAGCCAAGTGTCAGTAGGTACCTCATATATAGCCTGGATTGGCGATTTGTATTGCTTCAGACATTTAATTTTATAGGTGAGTAGCTGTATGTGTCAGGGCAAGATACAGGAATAGGGTGGAAGGTGAGGTAGGCATTGGCCCAAGCATACTCCTCCAGGCTTACCTCCTTCCTGAGTTCCCTGGCCTTCTAGGCCAGAGGGCTAGGCTTCTCTGAAGGCCGTGGCCTCTTCCAGAAGGGCCCCTTGGTATTTGATCACCTGTACTTCTGTGGTTTGGGTCTTGTTGAAACTGGCTGACTTCATTTGTCTCTCCATAGGCTGTATGTTGCTTATTTATGGGCATCGACGCACTCTTACTATAAGGGGTGCTGCCGCTGTACGCATGTCCTTCATCTTCATGGGACCACACTGGCTTGTAGAGGTTGAACAATCTTAGCTGAACCACTGGACTGTACTCCTGAGCAGGGCTGCCCAGTGTGTCTGTGCCTACACATTTGCTAGCGATTGAGGACAATGAGGGAACAAATCTAAAAAGGCCCCTTCATGGAAGCCAGATTTTATACACACATACATAGCCGTTGATTGAATTTGAGAAGGAATTTTGGAGTATAGAGGTTGCTGAAGCTGCTGCTTATATATATTGATTGATGATGGTATTGTTGTTTTTTCTAAAATGGAATAGTTTTTGTTTTTAACTCTGACTAAATAGAATTGATTCTTCCCCCAACACCCTCCAGTTACATCAGGGAAAAGATTGGACTCTCAGAGCTGGAAGGACCTCTTTTGAACCCTGATTTTCTTTTTCTTTTTGCCTTTTGGGAGATGTGTTGCGCTGCTCTGTATTTTTTTTCCTGCCAATGTACTGTTCCTTGGTCTCTTGTGCTATATTTGTACCATGCTTTAAATGTACACAATGGTTCCAAATTGCTACTTTCCTTTAGAGTTAGGTATAACATTTTAATTAAAATGTCACCCATAAGTCAGACTCAGACAGTCTCCAGTCTGGACAAGTACGGTCTGTGGGTTTCAGAGGACAGTTGCTGCACTCTAACTCCTTCAAAGCCCTCCTCACACCCGTGGTTGAATGCCCTGACAAGTGTGCCCAGAGCCCGCACATCCTCCTGTCTTGGGCTCATGAATGGGCTCTGGTCCTGGTCCATGGAAGCAGCGTGTGAGGCTGCCTTGTAAATAAGAACTTACAGGGTGTTGAGCTATACCATGTATTGAGGAACAGGAATGGTTAATATGTGGACACGGGTGCTGGAATCCCCAATCAGTCTTCTCTACAAGTAGATAATTTTCTTACAACTCTTAGTTACAGTGATTTTTATTTCTAGAGTAAGTTATTTTCTAACTCATGGGTCATTTTGTGGTTTCCCTAAAAGACAAAAAGTAGGTGAGACTCCATTGAGCCTTTTCTTGGACTTAAGAGCTGGGTTTGATAGCTTACAGTGGTGACTAGATCTGAGTTTAAAAGTAATGATGATGGTGGGTGATGGTGGCTCACACCTATAACCCTAACCACTCAGGAGGCTGAGATCTGAGGATTGTGGTTTGAAGCCAGTCTGGGCAGCAAAGTCCATTCTTACCTCCAGTTAACTGCTAAAAATCTGCAAATGGAGCATTGGATCGAGTGGTAGAGTGCCAGCCTTGAGCACAAAAACTCAGGGACAACAGCCAGCTCCAAACCTCAGGACTGGGTTGCACGCACATGTGTCCACGGCATGCGCGAGTGCACGTACACACAGACACACACAAACGCACGTACACACAGACACACACAAACGAACTCACACATGAAATAGTTCCAAATTTTGTAGCTCCTACCTGTCACAAATTGTTGAGCTGAAAGGTTAAAACACTGGAAAAGTTAAGAGCTCTGTTAGTTCTGCCTTCCTGACCCTGTCTAAGAATGGCTGGCTGCGTCATTGTGTTTAGACCTTAGTTCACTGAGCATGGCTGCTAGTTGTCCACCAGACTCTGTCTTGATCTCTGAGGACAGAGAAAAAATAGGACAATGATAAGATACTTAGTTTCTTCACTGTGGGGATGTTGGCAGTAATGATGGACAAGGCATGGGAGTTTTGGCTTGAGTTGGGGTGGCAGCCTCAGCCTTATGCATGACTACTGTATTTTCTTTACCCCATACTCAGAGGCTAGTTTCTCTTGGGTGTACCCCGATGAAACAGCAAAAATGTATGTTTTGGGGGCTTGGGATTTTTTTTGGTCGTCCATGGGGCTTGAATTTGGGGCCTGGGCGCTATCCCTGAGCTCTTTTGCTCAAAGCTAGTACTCTGCCATTTTGAGCCACAGTGCCAGTTCTGGTTTTCTGGAGGTTACTTGGAGATGAGTCTCACTGAGTTTCCTGCCCAGGCTGGCTGTGAACCATGATTCTTAGATCTCAGCCTCCTGAGTAGCTAGGCTTACAGGCATGAGCCACCAGCACCTGACATAAAGTTTTTTTTAAAAAATAATTTGTACAGTATTTTTACAATACAGAATTATAAAAAATGTTTTTAATAATTAAAGTTCGGACCTGGGAAGGTGGCTCAGTGGTACAGTGCTTGCCTCACATGCATGAGGCCCTGGATTCTATTCCTTAGCACCACATAAGCAGAAAAATCCAGAAGTGGTGTTGTGGCTCAAGTGGTAGAGCACTAGCCTTGAGCTGAAGCATTGAGGGACATTGTCCAGACCCAGAGTTCAGGCCCCATGACCGATGAAAGAAAGAAAGGAAGGAAGGAAGGAAGGAAGGAAGGAAGGAAGGAAGGAAGGAAGGAAGGAAGGAAGGAAAGAAGGAAGGAAGGAAGGAAGGGAGAGAGAGAGGGAGGGAGCGAGCAAAAGGAAGGAAGGAAGGAAGGAAGGAAGGAAGGAAGGAAGGAAGGAAGGAAGGAAGGAAGGAAAGAAAGTAAGTTATTAATAGGGGACTGTGTAGTGGCTCAGGGACATTTGCATCAAGTGAACATTCCAGGGGTTTAGTAGTTACCTCCTAGAAAGAAGAGCTAAACCTAACTTTTTTTGGGTAAGGTTAATCTTACACTGCACAGATTTTTTTTTGGCAGGGGGTGAAGGGGTGGGGGTTTGGTAATTCCCTAAAGTAAAACAATTCAGTAACAAGCCTACCTAGTCTGAAAAAGAGTAACCAAAATTAGAGGACTCACGTTGCAAGCATTTTTTTTTTTTTTAAATTTTTTTTGGGTCCGGTCACGGGGCCTGAACTCTGGGCCTGGGCACTGTCCCTCAGCTCTTCAGCTCAAGGCTAGCACTCTACCACTTGAGCCACAGCACCACTTCCGGCTTTTTTCTTTTTGCTTATGTGGTGCTGAGGAATCGAACCCAGGGCCTCAGGCATGCAAGGCAAGCGCTTTAACCACTGAGCCACCTTCCCAGCCCACGTTGCAAGCATTTTAAAGTTCACTTGTTTTTCTTTCTATTGGATGCTTATTCTTTAGGTATCATATTAAAAAGAAATCACCTAGTCTAATATAAGAAACACATGGGCTTTACTTCTTGGGTCTGGAAGACCAAGACCCAGGTTGTGACAGAGTTGCTTGTCGATGCTGGCTTCTCTTTGTGTCCTCACCTGATTCTTCCAGGGTTTGCATCTCCCATACTTTAGCCTTTTATAAAGATACTGGCTATAGTGTGTCAAAGTCTACTGATAGGAATTTGTTTAATCTTAAAGTTCTGTTTTCAAACATAGTGATATTTTAAGGTACTGAAATTAACAGCTTCTGCATGATTTTTTTTTTTTTAATTTTTGAGGAAAAATTCAGCCCAAAATGCCCTTAGAAGAGAACAGCACAACCAGCAGTTACTTTAATACTAGTTGGTTTTTAAAATGCGACATTTAAAGATGAAATAACCAAAGAAAGAAAAAAATAGGTGTGGTGAACTTGACCCGAATTGAAAAACATTTCTCTCAAAGGACATTGTCAAGAAAATAAATGGGCAATCTGCAGAGGGTAAGGAATTATTTGCAAGTTATATACTTGATCAGGGTCTCAAATCTAGACTGCATAGATAACTCTTAGAGGTGGAAAAAAAAAGCCAGTTTAGCTGGGCACTGCTGGCTCACCCCAGTTATCCTTGAGACTTGGGAGTCTGAGATAGGGAATATGCTGTTTGAGGCCAGCCCAAGCATAACAGTTTGAGACCCCCTTCTCGATCATTGTGGGGTGCAGTGGCACCCACTTGTTATCCTAAACTATGTTGGTAACCTGGTTCTGGGTCAGCCTGGACAGAAAAGTCAGTGAGATTTCATCTCCATGGAAGGAAACTGTATGTGTCCTCAGCCTGTGGCCCTCCCTGTGGTCACATGGGAAGCCAAAAACAGGTGGATCATGTCCTGGCATATACCTGGGCAGGAAGAAAATACCAGTGAAACACAGGGCCAGGAGTATGGTTCAGCAGTAGAATATGAGGTTCCCAAGTTCAAACCTTAATACTGCTGAAAAAGAAGAAAAGAACAAAAGTAGCTGATTTAAAAATGGACAAAGGATTTGAATTGAAATCCTTCAAAGAAGATGTAGAGATGCTTTCAAAAGTGTATGTCATCTTAGACATGTAAATGAAAACCACAAAATACCACTTCATACCCTAGGATGGCTGGAATCAACATATCAGAACATGGACAATGTTGTCAGGAAAGTGGAGGAATTAATCTTCATAGCAGCTTCGAGGGATGTGAGAGTTTCCTGCTTTGGAAAAGTTTGTCAGTTCTTCAAAAAGCTAAACCTGTATCTACTATATGACCCAGCATCTCCACCCCGAGGTATATGCCAAGAACACTGACATCATAATTTCACCAAAGAGCTTAACAAGAATCTTCATCACATTCTTCATGGTAGCCCCAAAGTAGGAACAATCAAACGTCCATCAACGGGTGGATAAATGAAATATAGTATACGTATACAGCAGGATATTATTCGGCCATAAGAAGAAATGAGGCATGCGATATGCATAACAGCCAAACTCTGAAAACGTGTGAAATAAAAGATGGCACACACCAGGGGCCTGTATGATTTGTTCATCTGAAATATCCTGCACAGGTAAATCCAGACACAGAGAATATATAGGTCAGGGGCCAGGAGAAGGGTACAGGATTTCCTTTTGGGTTAGTGATAACACTCTGTAATTACGCCGTGTGATGATTCTGTCATCTTGAGAATCTATCAAAAGCAGTCACTTGTGCCCTGAATGGAGGAGGAGGTTTTGCCGTTTGTGTGCTGTGTTTTAGTTACTGTGTCTAACATACATTGCTGTGTACACTTGAGCATGTTAGACATTAGCCACCCTCTGTTATAGTCATCTTATTGACCTCTAGCTCACGGTTGAGCTGTATGAGGAGAAAACACACAAAAATGGAGTGGAATGTTCTGCAAAAGCAAAATCTCTTCCCCAGATGGTCCTTGCTAGTGCAGTAAGGGATGCAGTCATGGTGCAGTAGCTTCATCTCCATGGCAACACGCGTGTGGCACATTTTGTCACTCGCAGCTCTCCTGCAGTGCTCCTCACAGGGCTACCCCCTCTGTGGTATGTCTGTGTACTGTATATTCTCTGCACCAAAATAATAGCACCTGCCCAGCTAGTCACATAGGGTTGTCCACCAGGTCGGTGGAGGCAGCTGAGGTGGTGGGAAACGGGAGCCCTGCCTCCAGAGAACTTCACAAAGGAGACATTCTAACAGCTCCAACGATAAGCAGAATGCTTAGGAACAATTTTCGAGAAGACTGGCGAGGCCCACAGATCTCACAGGTGTTCAGTTGTGTCTGTACAGCTTGTTACGGTTCTGCTGTAATCTTATGCATTAGCATTGGTATCAGCACTGTCAGGTGACGTTTATTGAGCTTGACCGGAACAGCCCACACTGTTTGTCCTCTGCTTGATGACGTGTCCCTGCTGACCTGGCTGGAGGAGCATCTGGCTCTGTGTGACAGCAACAAACACGAAGGGAAAACGAAACAAAAAACAAGCCAGCATTTGATTTTCTGTGTTTTGATATTGATCTTTCATCATGGAACAGAATATTTTCAAAAGCAAATCACCTTATAGGATACAATAAGTTAGAAAGCAGTTTCACTGTTTAGTAATACTAAGGTGTTAGTATAGTTACGCTATAATAGTTATAGTATGCTGCAGTTATAGTATTATATACTATATTACTATAATATAGTATATATATGCTCTGTATAGCATATATATATAAAACATAAGGGGGTAATAGAATTTTTACCATTTTGTAGCACTAGTATATTTATACTATATTAGTTATGGTATTAAAATAGTATAGTTATATTAGTTATGGTATTATACATATAGTATGCTATATTAATAAAGCATAGGTAGCATAAGGGGATGATATAGTTTTACCGTTTAGTAGCACTAGGGAAGTCAGATGACTGCATAACCACCAGCCCTGTCCATCTCCAGAATGTTTTCCATCTTTCCAAGCTGTAGCTCTGTTCCCTATCCCCTTCCCCAACTAGCTCCCATCAACCACCAGAGACTGCGTATGAAATAAGAATGCCAACAGGGTGGTAGGATAGAGTGCAGTGGAGATGCTCATGGCTAGAGAAGAATTTTTGGTGTGGGTCTCCAGGTTCATCATCGGGTGATGATTTCAGGGAGACTGGGCTGTGCCGTTCCCATGGAGGCTTGGGTCTGGCCAGGCTGGACAGCTTTCTTGATGTGAAGCACACACTTCAAAGCAGCATTTGACAGTTTTGATACCATAATGCAGAAAACTCTCTGGATCCTCCCTTCTCAAGTGCTTAGTGTTTAGTGATTAACTTGGAATGATTAAATGACTTCAAATTTACACGCTTATTTTCTGGTTTTTAATGTACATATATAATTTTTACAACTCATTACCTGCTGTCATGTTTTCAAATTTTTATTACACTAAAACCAGAAACAGATCTCTTACAATATTAGTGTAATTTATACTTCTAGAATTGCTTTTTTTTCTTCTTCAGTAAATCTACTAGGATGATTAGTTAGGTAAATGGACAGCAAAGTCAAGAGTATATCCAGTTTCTGGCCAGGAAGGATTTAGTAAAATGTGACGGGCAGTAGTTTCTTTCTGTTTCGGTTTATGTTGTTTTAGATTTGTTGAGACAGTATTTTGCTTTGCAGCCCAGACTGGCCCTGATCCTCGTATTCTTCTGGCTGTAGTCTCCTGCCTGCTGGAATGACAGGCATGTGCCACCATGCTTGTCACAGCAGTAATTTCTTTTTAATAGATCAGTTTGCTTATTAAACAACACTTTTTCAAACACCTCTGTATTTTCAAATATAAGCAAAATAATAAAAATGGTTAAAATGGTAACAACAGGATATGAAGGTTTTCTTCCAGCCATGAGGAATGACATGGATGCCCAGTAGAGCAGGTACATGCTGATGTGAACAAATAATCCATACCTGAGGTAACACACCAGCCAGCAAGAATGTTAAAAGGTTTGTCTTATTAATCATCACACAGGTTTAAATTAATAGTGACATGATACTTTTTGCATTCATAATTAGCAAATTTTGCAAAATTTATTTTCCAGTCCTTGTATTAATATAGTAGAATTTCAACAGTATTAGAATGTTCTATTGTCTTTGTTAAAACTTTCAGATTGTATTTAAGAACCGAACAGTGCTTATGTATTCCTTTCTAGCTAATCTGAGGTTTCCATCTATTGACTAGAAAACCAAAAAAACAAAACAAAAAATCATGACAACCTTGAGTTCTGGGAGCACAGGCAGGCTCATCATTTCTACTTTGTGTGTGATAAAATTAATGTATTCCACTGTTTCTGGTGCACAGCTTGGTGTTGGGGGTGGGTGGGGGAAAGAATTCCACTTACTTCTTGGTGAAACTCTTCAGGAGACATTTGCCATCCTCAGAGATACATAGGTATATAGCGCTTAAAACATTTTAAATCAGATCACTTAAGAGAGAAAACTCTTACTAGTAGCCCGAGCTCAGATGCACACCTGGTTCTAGCAAGAGTTTCCTTTCTCATGTCAGAGGGGTTCTGTGAGCATTCAGTGACCTGGGAGACACAGAATTCCCACAACCATGTGAATGTAGCTGCTCTTCCTTCCTTCCTTCCTTCCTTCCTTCCTTCCTTCCTTCCTTCCTTCCTTCCTTCCTTCCTTCCTTCCTTCCTTCCTTCCTTCCTTCCTTCCTTCCTTCCTTCCTTCCTTCCTTCCTTCCTTCCTTCCTTTTTTTGGTCAGTTGTGGGGCTTGAACTCTGGGCCTGGGTGCTGTCCCTCAGCTCAACGCAAGCGCTCTACCACCTGAGCCCCAGTTTTCTGGTGGTTTATTGGAGATTAGAGTCTCTCACTGACTTTGCTACTAGGCTGGCTTTGAACCCATCATCCTCAGCCTCCTGAGTAGCTAGGATTACAGGCATGAGCCACCAGCGCCCAGCTGTAGCTGCTATTTCTGAGCATTTAGGAAACTGTTCTGGGGAAGGGTAGGTGTGAATTGAAAGGACCCAAAGTCTGCTAGGATGATACTTGTTGTTTATTAACAGTGGATGCTTTAAAAAACAGTTCAAAGGCCCTGTGACTGGAGAGGGTGCCTTTGCTAGAGTGGAGACCCCTGTCCCCCAGGCAGAAGCCCATCCTTCTACCCAGGAGCCCACGCACGGGGAGCCTTGCAGACTGCCCACTTCCTGTTTCTCCCTGCCCTGGTAGATGGCTTGGCCTAGAGTGTAGCTGTGGGTGTCACCCTCAGCCCACAGTGGGCTGTTTCTTTCCACTTGCCAGATGGAGGATAATCAGACTTGACCTGAATGAAATCCTTCCCGTCACTTGGTGGGTGTTTAATGGAGACATGAGCCTGATGTACGAGGTGTGAAGGGTTAACTAAGCTTGGCATGTCACTGGTGCCTGGTTCTGCCATTTGTGTTCATCTTCTGTTGCTACAAAATGAGTGCTTGCTGTTAATGGTATGTGTAATACATTCTGGGAAAAACAAAGAAGAAGAAACTGATATTAGCCTACTTTCCTACAGAGATTCAGTTTTTAAAATTAGCATATAGTAATTGTATATACAAGGGTTCCATGTGGTATTTCCATATGTACATATAATGTGTGTATAAATTGCTCTTTCTTGCCTCTTTAATACAGTGTTTTAGCCAGTTATTTTTTAAAGCTTTCTTTTATTTTATTGTGTAAATACCTTACAGAGGGGTTACAATTACATGAGCAAGGCAATGAGTACATTTCTTATCAAGCATTGTTGCCTCCTCCTCTGTTTCCCCTTCCCATCCCTTCCCATCTCCCCCCCTCTGTCCCCCCTGCAAAGCTAGTTATTTTTAAGAAAGGCTTTATGAAATACCTTAAGATGTACACAGAACCATGATAATGTGACAAAAAGAAATGGTTTTAGATCTTCATGTACCTACCCCTCTTTGAATTTCACACTTCTTGTCTCTTTCCAGGGAAATGTTTGCTGGAAGGAGGGTTTAATCAGTTAAAACTGAGTCATAGGTTCCACTTCTAAAAATAACACATGGCTGTCTCTCAGCACCCTTCCCTGATGGTTTCTACCTCCACCCTATCTAGGATTAGTATTGCAGAATTTGAATCCCTTTAGCTCTGTCTCAGCATCTGTCATTAAATTATACCCTCCCCAAACATATGCAGGATCCTAGCCCCTGGTGTGGTGTCTGGCCTTATTAGGAAGCAAGGCCTTTGCAAGGTGAGGATCTTAAAAATGCATCTGTGTAAATCCAGTGGCTGGTATCCTTGTAAGAGACATGAGGGGAAAGTTTGAGGCAGGCCAGAGAGGAATCTCTGTGTGAAGACAAATGGGAGGCTGCCAGCAGCAGCAGAGGAAGGGAACTTCCTCCCTTGTACCTGTGGGGGAGCATGGCCCTGCCTGCACCTTAACCCTGAACTCACCTTGAAACTGACCCTACCAGGAGAAAGCAGTTCTGCTGAGTAAACCACTCAGTCTCTGACACTTGCATGGCAGCTCTGGGAAACTAACAGTGTCCATCTGAAAGTATGTTGAGTGCCCAGCTATTCCTCTGGTGAATGTTTACATGAGGAATTGGAGAGAAATGCCAGTGATGATGGCCAGGCACCAAGGGTATTTTTTTCAAATGAAGGTATCTAAGAACATGCTGCCATAGCAAGTCTGTCATTGCATGATGTTCCTTTCTTACAGTCAGTGCCAGCACTTCCACGCTAACCCCTGCATTCTCTCAAATACTTGATTTAGGAGCTTTGAAAGTGACAGAACAATTCCAGGGCCACATCCCATATAGAGTTTCTGTTATCAGGCTCTACATTCCACCTTGAGTAGTTAAAAATGACAGTGTAAACAAACAGAAATAAAGGAACTAAAAAGTTTGAGAGGGCTGGGAAGGTGGCTCAGTGGTAGAGCGCTTGCCTTGCATGCCTGAGGCCCTGGGTTCGATTCCTCAGCACCACATAAGCAAAAAGAAAAAAGCCGGAAGTGGTGCTGTGGCTCAAGTGGTAGAGCACTAGCCTTGAGCTGAAGAGCTGAGGGACAGCGCCCAGGCCCAGAGTTCAGGCCCCACAACCGGACCCAAAAAAAAAAAAAAAGTTTGAGACCAGATGTAAATAGTGCAGTGTTATATTGAATTCAGTCACTTGCATTTCAATGACTTAATAGTAGTCATTTGTTGCTTATGCTAAGATGTATAAGGAGAAACAGAACCAGAAATGCACAAGAGGGTACCAGGTGTCTAGCTCACTGTGAGGACTGAGGAGCTGACATGGTGATTTTATTTAGTAAGTCAGTGTGCCCTGGGCATCAGGGTCCAGTGGTGACAAAAGTTGGCTTTGGTAGGCCCAGCGCTGCAGATGTTGGCTCACTCTACTATCCTGTCTCATGACTGCCTTTCCCCTCCTGTCCTTTTTGTACTTTCTAGTTCTGTTCAAGCAAGGATGATTCTGTGGGAAAAATGCCTCCATGCTCGTGCTGGGGCTGCCCTGTGCCACGGCTCTCTTTCTGTGTGCCCTTTTTACCCTGCGGGGTAGTAAATAAGTAGGTGGCTACTTACCTGTTCATATGTCAGTAGGAAGGTTCTGGTCCTACCTTATTACCATCACTGAAGACTGAGTATGGGTTTTTGATGAAAGGAACTATTAGAAAAAAGTAAGTTAATGTTTCCAGTATATCAAACCCTGAGTTTCATAGACTCGGTAATGGGCGTTTTGTAATTCTTGTGATTCTATTTCCATGCAGAATGGAATAGTTGCTAAACAAACTAGTGCTATACTCTGTACACCTGGAAGGTAATAAACTATGTTTAAGGACTTGAATGCCCATTCCTTACAGTAGCAAACCTGGGTTTAATTTGTCCTGAGTCAGGTGGTGCTGTGCATAGCCCATCCCAGCCTTGGCTGATGGGTTGGTCTGAGCAGTCTAGGCCCATCTGAGCATGGGTGTCTTCTGAGAGGCCTGGCCTTAGGCAAGCTGGCGCTTTTTATTTTTTGTTACCATAGCAGTTAGGTGCTTACGAAGGTAAATTGCTTCTTAAAAGTTTGTTACGGTTTTTAACATCACAGTGTGAATATGTGGTTTGACTTTACCATCTGTTTTACTCTTTCCCTCTCCTTAGCCATCATGAGATTTTTGCTGTATTTGCCATAAAACTTTATTGAGGGACAGAGTCTATTCTGATTCCCTCTTAGATAGTGACATTGCAGAGACAAAATGAAATTCAGAGAAATCTGTAAGCTGTCAGAGTGGATGAAGATCCTGGTACAGCGACAGTCACATGATCCAACACAGCTTTCTTAACTTTAAGGTACACCGATTTTTAAGTGGACAAACATGGGAAAATGTGCCTAAACAGGCAAAAACAAAACAAAACAACAAGAACCACCAAAAGAAGAGGGAGAAAAACAGCTGGTTTCCATTGCTCTACTTAGATAACAGTTTCAACTTGTTTATCAATGAGAAAATGCAGTGACATGTTCCCCAGAAGCAATAACATTCCCAGATAATTAATCTTTCTTCTTTTTCTTCCAGGACCACCTCTAGAGGTTATTCTGGGCTTCCTGTCATGAGGGGGATTGGTTATCCAGGAGCCTAAAGGGCGATTTAAAGCTTTAGAAACTAGCACTCATGCATGAGCAATGGCTCAGCAGTATAACTAAGGGTTTTTGAGCTGGGAGCCTGTGGGGATTTCCAGAGGATTGGTTTGGGGTGAATGGGTGAGGCTTTTAGGGGACCATACTTCTAACTTCACCAGATTTGTACCTGTCTGCAGCAGGCTTCTGTAGCTGCTTCTTGCCAGAGCTGGTGAGCAGATCTGGGACAGGGATGTTTTGAACGAGATGTCCAACCCTAGAGGAAGCACCAGGTAGTTTCAAGGCTCCTTCTGGTCTAAGAAAAGCATTTTGTCACACCTAGATCAGGGATCTCTGTGGCACGAAGCACGACACCTAACACTTGGAGCAGTAGCCGTCTGCATTCTAGATTGAGTCTTTGGCCAGACTCTGTGGAGTCTGTGGGTGCCAGTGCACTTGGTTTCTGCGTAACAGAAGTTCCAGAGTTATGACTGCCTAAGGCTCATTCTTGTAGCCAAATACTGCACTTGTGACAGAGCCTGGCTGGGAACCCACACCCATCCCTTGGAATTGAGTTGCTCGGATCATCTTCCTTCCAGTGACTCTGTTTTCTCAACGGTGGCATGCAGGTCAAGCCTTTGTCATGTGACACCTGTGGAGCCGATCGTCCTAAGCCTCTCGTAAGCCCCACAGGTACTGTGGCCTGGTGGCAGAGGGAACAATACCTGGTGACAGCCACAGACCAAGAATTTCTTGCAAACCAGTCTAGACTTAGCTGGTAGAGGCTGTGTTGATTACTGACTTTCCCCATGGCTGCTTTGCATCATGTACACGCCAGAGCAGCCTCCAAAGTCATGACAACTTATACTGATTTGGGGGTGGGGCTTGAAATTCAAGGCTGTATGACATGTGATTTATTTGCATGTGTAGTAATAGCCATTTAGTTCAGCTAACTTAATACTTAAAAAAAAAATTACAGTCTTACTTTTACAGTCACCATCCTTCACATCTTCTATCTTCCCAAATACCTGGGTCAGTTTCATACAGATCCACACACTCTTGCCTGCCCCTTGCCCCACTCTCCTTATTTTTTTCCCCTTTGTTTGGCCTCAGGTTCTGATGAAAAGAGCAGTTGGGAAATGGGCACTTGGTGATTCTTCCGTAAATGAAGCCAAAAGCCTAACCTGTGAGAGTTGTTTGTCCTCAGGAGTCTGGAAAGCTGTCTTGAATCAAGCCCATTGCAAATAAGCAAGGAACTAAGCCCTTCTCAGATCCCATTCTCAGATAACAGAGAAACACATTAGTTTCTAACACCTTTTCATCTATTGTCACACGTCACATCTAATCATGGGGAGCAGGGTTGCACTGTGGAATAAAACACTGGCCACTTTAGCAAGTCAGGAAGTGCTCTGGATTGTCGGTTTGCTGGGCATACTCAGCTGGCGCTGGTGGTATGACTGGGAATACTTGGCGACTGGTGGCATTATTAGCAAGGTCTGCTAGTGTGTAGTTGTTACTCCTAGAGACTAAATGGGGTGTGGAAGAAGGGGGCAAACAAATATCACGAAAACACCTGACAGCTATGCAGTAGTGAGTTAACTCCCCCAAATGTGGCTAAGCCTTTTTCTCTCCTGCAGGAGGGTAGAATTTACCAGGTTTAAATAATTGCAACAAAAGTCACAAAAGATTCCCCAACTAGATAGTCGGGGAAATCACAACCAGGTTTGACTTCCCCAGGCCTCCCGCCCTAAGACCCTGGACAGCAGCTTCCTCTCTAGAGAGGGGGGGGGGGGGGGGGGAGAGAGAGAGAGAGACAGAGTGAGTGTCCCTCTCTTTTTGTCTTCTTCCCTCTTTTCATGCTATCTCACTTCTGGAGTGAGAAGTCAGCTACTTTGTACCTGGGTGCCAGTAACATAAGCTGTTTTGAGAAGGAACTTTTGGTGTCTGCAAAAGCAACGCAAAAGCAACGAGTACCTTCCCTTTTCTGACAGTGAGTAGGGTTTCAGATATATGCTTAGTTCCCCTGGGTAAGATTTCCTTCTTCCTCTCATCTGCTTAATTGCCTTCTTCTCTTAGGACTTCAAAACTCTCCTAAGCTCTGTAAGTTAACATTAAAAGCAAAAAGAAATAAAAGGGTTTAATTGAGTCATGTTTTGTATGAATAGTCCATAACTGCTCACCGTGCTAGTGGGTGTGCTGTACAGAGAAGGAGTCCGTGTGTGTGGGCGATCCAGGAACCCCAGCTCCACGGTTCCTTCCTCGTAAAGGGCTGGGCTTCCCCTCCCGTCCATAAAGTGGACATTGCAACTCCCCCAGCAAGCAAGCTGTCTAATTTGTGAATTGGATTGATCTGTCCTGATCTGACTTGAGTCCAACAGATTTGAGGGTGGCTTGTGAAGTCCTTTGTAGTGACTGGGATTCCACAAGTGTGGACAGTTGGATTGGTGCGCCTTGAAGCCATTTACTGTTTTCTCATTCCTTTTTCAAGTGCTTTGATTCGATTTTGTGTCTGCTTGACATGCAAGGCCTGCTGCATCACTGGGTAGCACCTCTGCCTTTCTGCCTGGCCATGGCCTGATCTGAAGGCTAGTTCACATGAATATATTGCACTGGAGATAGTGTCTGCAGCTTTTTTCACCTTATCCTTGTTGGAAAGCGTCGTGTGGCAGTGGTGGGTGTATGTGTGGTTTTGTGTCTGTGGATTTGTGTGCGTGTCATGTTTTTCTGGGCCTCTTACTCAGCCCTGAGCTTGTGTTGGGTGTCAGCTGAGAGAGCTGTGAGCACAATGGATCTCCCATGAATCATAAAAGTAGTTGGCATAACCCTGTGATAGAGTGTCAGTATCCAGGGTTCTTCTGAGCAGCCCCTCCTGAGCCAAGATGGCTGTGTACTACATACACAGGGTGTTTCACAGGACATAAGCCAGGCTGCCTAAATCCAAAATGTCAGCAGTAGATGGTTAATAGCAACAAATTCTTACCAAGCATGAGTGCATGCATTTTTATTTAATTATAGCACTGTCCAAAGAACAAACAGCTTCATGTATTTGAGCAGAGGAAGCCATTATGACACACTAGAACAGTTTAAAGAACCAAGGAGTCTCTTCTGTCGCAAAACTGTTGGGGCAAGCGTTCCGGGCTAGTGACTTCAGTCCATAGTGCTATCCCAGGATCCAGGATCCTTGCCCTGCAGCCCCAGGGCCTAGGCACCATCATTCTGAGACTGAATGTATGGCTCTGTTGCCAACAGTGAGAAGAGGAGGACAGCTTGGATGGCAGGCTTAAGGCAAGAGTGGCCGTCATTCTCTCAACACGTGTGACTCAAGGACTGCTGAGAGTTAAGCCCAGCCACATGCCTTGGAAGACATGGACAAGAGATTCTGAATGGCTGGCAACATCTACCATGTCTGGGCTGGGGAATAGGAATAGAAAGAAGGGTCACAGTGTCATCAGGTGACCGGTGGAGTCTGAGGGGATGAGTCCACCCCTCAGAGCAGGGCCCTGACACCCTGGGGATACATGGACTCCCACAGTGTGGAGAATGAGGAAGTGTGAAATGTTGAACAGAGTATGTCTTCTAGAATTTAAGTTTTAATGTTTCATGCAAACGAAAGGCCTTTAGGAAGCCATCCATGTGGAGGAGAGGCAGTTGAAGCCATGAGTTCAGGTGGTTTCTTTAGAGGAGAAAATGTATTTTTTATTTGATGGAGAAATAACAGATGTGCATCTGTCAAATGTCGGTTCTGGGCCACAGGTGGACAGACAGCTGCAGTTGTGTGACAGGGACATGAAAACTGTCACAGTACTGCACTGAGAACACTTGGCTCTTGTTTTTCATGTATCCAGCATGTAAGCACATGCACATATTTACATGCTTTTATATTTACATACCTTTATAGGACCTATTTACTATAAAACACATTCCGTATTTAATAGTTGTATGTCCTCTCCCTTGCCTTCAGTCACTCTGAACTTTCCAAGTAGAAACCGCACTGCTGTGGCTTGTTGGTAGTAAGCAGGACTGATACCTTTTTGTGAAGAGAGAACTGTTCAAATTGCATATTTTCCTGTATGTCAGTTCTAGCCCCACTAATTCTATTTCAGATATATTCTTTCTCTTACAGACTTACGTAAGTTCTGCATTCCCTTCTTTTTTGTAAGTTTAATACACACGAGACAAAAGGCGAAAGTAGATGTTTAGTGGAATGGTGTAGGCAGTAAAGGAGAGTAGGAGACCAGGTGTTGCAGAGCAATGATGGGGCGGTGTCTAAGGACACTCACAACTTCCTGTGTCCTATCAGGGTCCCTGCAACAGCTCTCCTGGGTCTTCTCAGAAATGCAGGTTCTAGGATGGCACCTGCTAGGTGGGAATCTGGGGTGGACCGCGGTACTGGGTTACCTCCATCCAGTTTGAGAATCACAGATCTGCATAATTTACAAAGTCCTTGCTTTTTAAATACTTTTGGTAAATCTCTATTTATTTTTTTATATTTTACTTTGTTGTAAAGGTGCTGTACAGAAGGGTTACAGGTACATGAGTAAGGTAATGAGTACATTTCTTGTTGAACATTGCTACCCACTCCTTTATTTTTCTCCCGCTTATTTCTTATTGTTATTATAAAGGTGATAAATAGAGGGGTTACAGTTATGTAAGTTAGGTGGAGTATATTTCTTTTTGGACAATGTCATCCCTTCCCTCATACAAAACACTTTCAAAGTCTTCTTATTTTCCTGCTGTATTTATGCAAGCAAGGTGTTTGCTTATAAATGAGAAAACCTCTAATGTCTTTGAAGTAAGTGCCAAAGTCCTTCTGTGATGTTCTTCCTCATTTTGTCACCTTTCTAAGTTCAGTTGAAAAGACTTCCTCAAACACTTGAGGAGAAACAATGGACAGACTGACAGACAGTGTTCCCTCATCTGTGTAGAGTGTAATATCCTAAGTGTGCTGTTTCACTGAGCTCTGTGATTTTCATTCTTAGGTAGGTTGAAACAGACCTGGTAGTCTCAAGGAACTTCATCTGCATTTCATGAAAATGTACAGTAGGAGCCAGGTGCTAGTGGCTCATGCCTATAATCCTAGATACTAAGATCTGAGGATCGACCAAGATTGGGGACCCGGCATATCTGTAAGAGTCATCTCCAGTTAACCAGCAGAGGTCTGGCTTAAGTCATAGAGTACCTCCGAGTGAAAAAGCCAACTCAAGCCCCAGTACCAGCACAAAGAAAAAAAATGGACAGTGAGCCCATAGCCAGTACCAGCCCTGAGTGCGGGCCTCACTTGTGGGCTTCCTAAGGTTGTTAGAGTTCATCAAGCTGTGAACCTTTTGGTCTTTGTAAGCGAGCACTTGTGTAAGCTTGTGGAATCTCTGTGTAAGGTAAAACCAGAAAACAGCCATGCAAATAATTCAAAGCAATTATGACTTCCTCATTCCGGAGATTGCCTTTGGCTTCTTAATTAAAAGCCTTAATGAAAATAGTTCTTGGCTAGTCTTCGGAGTTTCAGGTTATTGAGATTCACCTGTAAGTTCTTTGCCAGGTGCACTAGATACCTATGAGAAAGGCCAGAACCCAGACTGTCAGTGCTGGCAGGATGTGGAGCAACGAGAACTTAATTTATTGCTAGTGGGAATGCAAAATGGTGCCGTCACTGTGGGAGGCAGTTTGGTTTTTTTTTTGCAAAACTGAACATTCTCTTACCATAAGAGCCAGCAATTATGATATCTGCCCAAGTAAACTGAAAACTTACATTGGCAGCTTTACTTGTAGCAGTTGTATTCCTCAATGACAAAACTTAGTTGTTCTTAGTACATTTTGCAATAGGTGACTGGGGCGTTCTTGTTCTGACAGTATAGAAGTAAAGCTGGGAGCAGCAAGGGCAGTTCCAGTAGGGAAACAAAAGTTTCTTTTACAACATGAAAGTAGTGTAGAAACTGGCTGCCCCCTCGTGTGGTCTGGGACCACTGCTTTTATTACCCCTCACCCCTTTTCCTCCTTCCTCTCATCCATCTACCTACCAGGTTGTGATTGGTTTATCTGAAGCAGGCAGGACCCTGCTCCTGGGGGGCAGCTTGCAGGAGGGCTGTGAAAGGAGATATGGAGTGCCCTTGTAAATGAAAGATGCCCACCTGGAAGAAGCACAGCATACTGCACGACTTGGCTTAGGTACCTCTGAAGAAAGGCATTGTGATCCCTCCCCGAGTGCTGCTACAAAGTAGGATGGCCACAGCATCGCTCCCGTTCTGTGTATGCAGTGGGCTGTCTCTCCAGTGTAGTGCGTGGCTGTTTGTGACATTCGGAAAAGACAGATGTGTTTGGAGGCAGTGGTTGCTAAGGTTGGGGAGAGAGGAATGAGCAGTTGGAGTACAGAATTTTTTTTTTTAACTCAAGGTCTGGGCACGGTCCCCGAGCTCCTCTGCTCAAGGTGAACACTCTACCACTTTGAGCCACAGCTCTACTTCCAATTTTTGAATGGTTAATTGAAGATAAGAGTCTTCTCTGGGACTTCTCTGCCCGGGCTGGCTTTAAACTGCGATCCTCAGACCTCAGCCTCCTGAATAGCTAGGATTACAGGTGTGAGCCACCGGTGTCCATCCAAAGAACATTTTTTTTAGGGCATGAAATCTATTTTTGAGGTACATAATGGCAGGTACATGTGATTATACATTTGTTCAAGCACATAGAATGTTGTGTTAGCTTTCTCTCACTCTTACAAACCATCTAAAAGAAAACAACTTAAAAAGTACTTACTTTGATTTGTGGTTTCATTCAGTCCATGGTTGTCGGTTCAGTTGTCTCTCCATCAGTGATGAGACAGTAGATGATGGCAGAAGCAAGTGGCCGAGGAAGGCTGCTCCCTCACAGCAGCCAGAAAGCAAATAAAGCATCCACACTTTAAGGGTGTACACCCCAAGGACCTTCCTTCCCCCAGGACCTGCCACCTCATGTCTCTACCATCTCCCAGTACCACCATGAAGTGGAGACCAAGGTTTCTATGCATGAAATTTTGGGGACATTTAAAATACAAACCATAACCAGTAAACTGCAATAGAAATGAGCCCAGCGTGTAATCTGAGGACTTGGGGTGGTATTTGTCAATGGAGGCTCTTGTGGCAAATGTACTGTTCTGTGTGGGAGTGGATAGAGGAGGGAGATTGTATGTAAGGCAGATGTGTCTGAGCAGTCTCCACATTTTCAACTAAATTGTGCTTGTGAACCTCAAACTACTCTACAAAACAAAGGCTATTGAGAAGGAAAAGAAAACGAGTGTCAGCTGAAAATCTGTAAGGATATGGCCTGTGTTGCTCTGTGCCCAGGAAGTCCCTGTTAAAATACACACATCGAAGTCACTCAGGATGGCAACCTGAGCCTTAATTAACTTACAAAGAAGTTAATCACAGTGTTCTGTTTGAGAGTTGTCACGGCTGCTAAGATCATGTTCCCGTGGCTTCTTACCTTCCAAACAAGGTCACACAGCGATCAAACTTCAGGGCTGTGACCAGCAATGAGGTTGGGTGTGGCAAGGGTGAAAGTACACCTTCATACTTTGCTCAGTGTAACAAGGATAATTTTTAAACCAAATTTTCTGAAGGAGTTGATCCTTTCTTGAGTCCAGGAGCTTCTACCACTGCCAGAATTGCTGCAGGCCCTTGTGGGACGGTCTTTTTGGCTCAGTATTGGGAGGCTTTGCTTTCAGGGATGCCTTGCACACAGAAGGTGGTGTGTACACCCTCATGTTTAACAGTGTTTGCTGAGAGAGTGATTGGAGTGAAGGGCACACTTGTTATTGGGTGCAAGGACTACATTGGGCTGTGTACATCATTAAACGCCGTTCTGGAACCTGTCACCAGTATCAGTGGTGACACTGTGTTATCTTGAAAGTCATGTTGGTGGGTATTTACTTGTAGTTGTAAAGATTCACTGGGACAGTTGAGTTCAGATCCTTGTGAAAATGCTAATGTTGAACTATAAATTTATACATTATATTGTGGGAATACGTAAAGCTTCATTACTTATACTAAGGACTGGGATTTTATAATATCCATTTGTAGCATTCTCTTTCCATTTAATTAATAGGTGCAAGAGTACCTAATTTTTTAATTAATTAATTTAGTGTGTGCTGGTCCTGGGGCTTGAATGTAGGGCTTAGGTGCTATCTCTGAACTTCTATGCTCAAGGCTAGCACTCTACCACTTTAGCCACAGCTCCGCTTCTGGCTTTTTTTTTTTTTTTGAAAGTTAATTGAAGATAAGTGTCTCACTTTCCTGTCTCAGCTTTGAAATGCAATCCTCAGATCTGAGCTTCCTGAGTTGCTAGGATTATAGGTGTGACTTACTGGTGCCTGGAAACATTTTAAGAGTCTAAATTTACTAAATCGAAAACTCCAAATGTTATTGCAACTAGAAGTCAACAGTGCATGTCCTGTGAACAAAAATGATCAACCACGTACATCTTTGCATTCAGGTCTCCTGACAAACTACAGAAGTACAGTTAGTGTTCTGCTGTTTTAAACACTTAAGAAACAAACTATAAGTTTTTGAATTTTCTAGTTTTCCACTTATTTGCCCCAGAGTGAAGTTGCAAAGCTAATAGCTTCAGAAGAAGCAGCAGAAGAGAAAGATCACAGAGGCCCCTAGACTACAGGAAGAGGCACCAGGGAAAGACTTTGTCTGGTGGCAGAGATGGTCCCGGGTGTTCGGGATGTCAGCAAGGGCCCCTGGCTAATATGACAGTCTGAGAGAGTTCACATATTTCCTGACAAGCAGTTATCTTCCCTTAGAAAACCTGAACTCTTTAAGTTGGCATGCACATTTTTATCTCTGTGTTCTTACCATCTCAAAGTTACTATGAGTACAGAAACGTTATTTTGTAGTGGAGAAATAATTTAAATTCATTTTCTTTTTTTTCCTTTCCATCTTAAACTCATAATTTTCTCCATGTAAATATAAATCTTAGAAACCACAATGCTTTTCTATTCTATTTACTTACATTTATTTTACATTTTATTTATTTTTTATTATAAAGGTAATGTACAGAGGGGTTATGGTTACATAAGTCAGACAATGAGTATATTTAATTTTGGACAATGTCATCCACTATAACGCTTTTTAGAAGCAATTTTTTAAATCTCTATAGTTACTTAAAACTCAAATTAGATGTTTCAGTTTTTCTTAGGTTAATTATATCATTGTACCTCACAATTTAAAATCGCACAGTGGAATTTCCATCATAATCAGCCCAAATAGTGATGAGGTGTTATATCTTGCTAGTTGAATGTGCTATGTGAAAGCCATTTGCTGTCCTAGCTTATTAACTCTAATAATCTTGATCTAAAAATCATCCTTCCTCTGAAATTTCACATGGTCTTCTGCACTTCATTGCATGGCCTTTTCATTTCAGTCTTTCTCGTTAATTCAGTAGATTCTAATTGGAAGGGAGTGGCAGGTATGCCCTCAGTTTTGTATGAGCTTTGTAATATTCCAAAATAGTTTTTTTTTGTTTTATTTTTTAGGGGACAGGAAGGGGGAGAGAAACCACTAAATAGGTACCTTGTCACTTTCAGCCATTAGGTGGTATTCAAATCTTAAAGTTAGCACATGCTCCCTTATCTCTGAAATGGCACCAAATAACACAGTCTCTGGTCTCTTTATTCTAAATGAGTTAAGCACTTGTAGCCACAGCATGGTTTGTAACTACATATGCAAGGAGAGAATGCTGAAGATAAGGGATAGTTTCTCTCTGAAATAAATTTTTGATCACATTCTTGAGAGTGCAAGGTATCGATAGACTATTAAATCCCACCCCAAATTGACTTTTTCAGTGAAGGCAATTTATTGGGCTCCTTGGAGAAACCGTGAGCAGTCTGTATATTGTCGAACCTTTTGAGAGTCTTGTAGAGCCATTGAGTGATGAGCAGGCATGTGTATACACTCTTGTCTTTTCAACCAGATGGAGGCCTTATTTTGTTACTTCTGTTTCTCCTGTTCCCATGAAAGGACCAATACTTGAGGAATTGTCTCTGGATGAATCAGTGATGAGGTTGTGCTCCTGACACAGGAAAATGTTTAGAACTGGTGTTGGGTTTGGCTCTGTTTACTGGACTCAACACTACCAATTTTGGGGCCTTTCTCTTTAGGTTCTCCTTTCTTGGTGTCTGCCATATCCAAGGGGGATGGTTCACACAGGAAGGTGCGCTTCCCCTACATCTGCTTGCAGGATCCTGATGTATAGCTGGACAGGTGTTCTTGGTGTCCACCCTTAGAGAATATCAGGGGCCATTGTTTGGTCTTGGTTTACAAGACCCGGTTACTATGGCAATGGGCTGGCCTTAATCTGGATGGATGGTTTTGGGATTTTGTAAGGCTCTTGAACCAGAAGCATTTGGGAGGCAGGGGAAGGATGGGATGTATGGTTAGGGAAAACAGGCATGCTCATAACAAGAAAGAAGGGGAAAAGGTACTAGATAGACAGCTGGAAAAATTCACAGCTAACTCCAGGTACAGAATCTGGGCCTTTGTTTACAGATTCAATTTAGGCATTTCAACAAAATGATGATTGAAATAGAGAAAATGATGAGACTGTCTTCATACACCTTAGAGTGAGTTGAGCTGAAATGGTTCACCTTGCTTTCCTTTAGTCTTCATAGCTTCTTGCATAGCGAGTGGGAAAATGAGGAACATATTGTTGCCATCAAGAAATTTTATTATGTGCCAGGCACTAGGGGCTTACACCTGTAATCCTAGCAACTCAGGAGGCTAAGATCAGAGCATCACATTTTGAAGCCAGCCTAGGTACATAAATCTGAGGGGCTCTCAATGTGAAGGTGTGCCTTAAGTGATAGAGTACCAGCCCTGAGCAGAAAAAGGCTAATGCTTGAATGAGGCTTGGAGTTCAAGTCCCAGTACTGCCACCAGAAGAAAGGAAGCAAGAAGAGGGAGGGAGGGGAGGGAAAGGAGGAAGTAATGAAGAAAGAAATAAAGACATCTCATTAGGTAAAATGCTATTGCAACATAAACGGGTTTTAAGCCAAGAGAGATCTTTTGGAAGCCACTCTGGGAAAGAAGAATGGTCACTTCAGTCTGTAAAACAGGGGAAGCCTTTGTCTCCACCTGCACAGGGTTCTGTAACAAGGTGCCAATGACTGGGTGGCTGACGGTATCAGGAATTCCTCATTCACAGGTCTTGGATTGTATTGAGGGTCCCTTCCTCATTAAAGATGGTCTGACTTCTTACTGGGTTCTCACATGGCAGTCATGGGACAAGAGAGTTCACTAGCTTTCCCTTATAAGGCCACACCAATTCTGTTTGTGGTGGCCCTCTCCTCAGGAACTGTTTCCCCTCCCCCAAACTACCACCTCCGAATGCTATCACATAGATGGCTAGAATTTCAAAGGATGCTTTGGGAAAGACGCACATGTTGAGCTGATGGCTATCATCCTCTTTGTATATCCCTTATTTACTCAGTATTTAGTGTTTCCATTGAACTTGGTTCTTAAAGACAGTCTACCAGTAGTCAATTCATATCAATTCCTCAAGTGCATACACCTTGCTGGAGAGAGGAAGGAGCTGTCCGAAAGTCAGGGGGGTTGGGGGTCCTTCAGGAAGAGCTGTTTTCATAAGCATGTTTATTGGATAGTCTGAGCACTGATGTCTGGGGGGAGTTTGTCAGGCATGGAGGAGCGGAAGCAAGGGGCCCTGCTGGAAACTGGGCAGCAGAGATGGGGTGGGAGACCAAATGGGCGTGGGGGCAGTGAGGGCAAGGGGGCAGTGAGGGCGAGGGGCACTGGGCCTGTCTGCCATGGTCCTACAACCATTGTACTGTACGTGTGACTGTGCTGACACTGACTTTGACTGTTTGCTCACTCTGACTCTTAGAGAAAGAGGAAGGTGGCAAATATTGGTGTGCTTATTTACCAATAATAGGTCCTCAGCCCCTCTCCACATCCCACCAAAGTTTGCTGAGGGAAAACCTTTCAGGGTTTCAATGTCTTATTTTCCATATACTGAATTTCACGTAGAGGTGTAGGAATGGTGTGATTCCATTTGGGTCAGAGGTTTTCTTTCTTTTCAGTACAACGTTTGGAAGAGGGCTCTAGGTTTCCTTTTGACTTCACAGATGCCACGCCAAGCAGCATATTACTGAAAACTGCAGTATGAGAATGGCTGCCGATGCTTAATGAAGTGACCTTTTAGTACAACCAGGGAATGCCTCAACATAAATTCATTATGACAAAGTTGTGTGTGTGTGTGTGTATGTGTGTGTGTGTGTATGTGTAATGTTCCCATTAAAGGTGGTGATCTAGTGGCAGATTTGTTTGCAGTGCTAGTTTTGCTCTTGCTCGGATGAAGAGGGACGAATACATTCAGTCTCATTGCTCAGAATGTCATGTAGAAGGGTCCACATTTTGTGCTGTTTTCACCTCACAATCTGGTTGGAATGAGGAATTAATTTGGTCTTTGCTGAATCCCCTGTGTTTGTCCAGTGTTATCAGGGAACTCTCAGGCTATGGGGAAAGAGCCTTGGGCTGCAGTGGGAGGGGCAGAAGCTTCATTGAAGAAAACAAATATTCATCTCTCTCTCTCTTTCTCTCTCTGTCATTTTCTCTTTGTTTTGCATTTAATTATCTGAAATGGAGATGCATTAGTAGACATTATTTAACTAGCCTTGTGTTTTTGTTCTTGGCAGTAGATTTTCCAAGTGTGCAGATAGGGATTTGATGAATCCAGTAGCTGCTACTGAATAGTCAGTGGAGGTGAAGAAAATGTTGTAGAGAGTTGAGCTTGACCCGGTGTAGGCTTGGACAGTAGGAGCCAGGAGGAGCTCCCATGGTGGAAGTCTGCGGAAACTACATGAATGAGCAGAGACCATTATTGGAGTGTTTCACAGGTATAGTCATCCACGGTATCTGACTGAATAGTAATTCATATCTCCATTTATATCCCAGAGGTGAGGAGAAGGCTTAGCTATGGTTATGTGTTATTCCTGGGAGCCATCTCTAGGAAGGATGTAGATATCTCTAGCTTGGTGGTCATCCTGCTGGGTCTGTGTTGGCCCTTGCTTGAGGGCTTGCTTCCATGCCAAGTGCAAATCGGTACATCAGTTTGGATGTGGGGTTTTGGAGGTGAGCCAGCAAGTCACCTGAGATCCAGGTCTGGTCATACACAGGAGCAGCCTTGGTGTGAGTGTATCTGCCTGGGAGAGCTTCCATGCCATAGTGTTCCAGGGGTTCCTCAGAGTCACTCCATCGCCTGTAGACTTCACGGTAATGGACGGGGTCTTAATGTGAGTTCACCGTGGCTTTCATGTTACAGGCAGGGGCATCTACAGTACCATATGCCCACTTCTGCAAAGGTGCACAATGCTACTTGGCTTGTTTCCAGGAAACTATTTGCAGGGCCAACAGGTGAACTCCCTCTGGGAGCAAATAAGGGGTGGCTAAAGACCCCAAAGACATGTCTTTGCCCAGTTGGAGAAAGTGTCTGTCTCAAGTCATGATGTAACTGGTTTTGAGTTCACAGCAAAAGACACAATACTGATACCCATACCTCCCATACCCCATACCACACACTTCTGGGTTATCACCAAACCAGGGAGCACAAATGACATCCCCTTCTCCCATTTCTGAAGATCTTGGGTGTGAGGGTAGCTAGTTAAACAACAGTTTTGAATATGAATATTTGTCATTTCCATCACTGTTTCCTGGAGGACTGAGGAGAGATCCTCCTTCAGCTTAGTCTAAATCCTTGTAGCTGGCAGGTCAGACAGCAGAGCAGGAGCTGAGACTCCAGGCCTGCTCGTTTTCAAGAAGCCATTCCAGGGGGTTAGTTTTTCCCCAAGATGCCAGCCCTCTCCCAAACCAAGGAGTCTTAAGTTTTGAGCATAAACATACTGTGAGTGCCTGAGTTTGTACAGCTCAAAGCTTCATCTGTGGCCCTTCAAGTTGGTATCAATGTTTGTGTATCCCAGTATATTAGTATATGCAAAGTGTTTGATGAATATTGATGGCCAATCCTTGTCATAATGTAGAGAAGAGAATAAGACTGGTGTTGATCAAGTGGTAAACCATTGAGGTAATTCCTGGGAGGATGATTGTAGCTTTTTTTTTAAGCACTAAATTTTTAGATATCTTAGCTATCTTAACCCCCCCCCCCCCCACCATCAGGATATGTTTAAAAATCAGTTTCCACATATATAGCAAAGGGATATGCTTCAGCAGAGTAAATAATAACCATGTATAGGTTAAAATATCAGCCCAAATGTTAACTGTGCTGTTCTGTATTTTGTATCCATTTATGATTATTTCAGTATTAAGATTCAAAAAGTTTTTTATGACCGTTTTTATTATGGACAAATTATCATTAAGACTCAATTGCATTTATAACACTTTAGAGAACTAATTGGTTTACATTATTTCTTCATTTTTCCCAAAGCATTTTGAATAGTTACATAGTTTAATGTTTGTCAGAAATTGATTTTTTTTCACATCAGAAACCAAAAACGAAGCATTGCTCTCCATTAAATTATATTTGAACACGTGGTTGTCAGTTTCTGAATCTGGTAACAGGATCAACTTGTATCATGTGGGATAATTCTTGCTTAATAATGACAATGTTAAATTTTAATACCATGGGAAATTTTTTTTCCTTGAAAGATTTGCATGTGGATGAGCTGTGAATGGGTGAGAAATGTGTATTAGTTACTTTGCATCACTGTGAACAAAGTATTTGAGCAACTTGAAGGGAGGAATTACTTATGTTGACACATGGTTTTAGTCGTGATGAATGTATGGCAGGGTAGAAGAGGTTCTCATCATGGTGGCCGGGAGATGGAGAAGGACATACAGGAAGAGGCTAGACCAAGACAGAGCCCCACAAACACCCCTCCTCCCTTGGCCTGCTCCACCAGCTGGGCTCCACCTCCTACCTTTTGCCACCTCCCAATAGTGTACCCACACTATAAATCTATGCAGGGATTGATTGATTCAGTAGGTCAGAGCTCTCATACCTGTCTCTGGAAACAACATCAGAGGTGTGCTTTACGAAGAATCTGCTAGGCATTTCTCCATCTAATCAAGTTGACAAGATTGATCATCACAATCTAGATGTGGGAAAAAAATGAAATTGAATTTGGTTTGTATGAAAAGATCTTTGAAAACCTCTTCGGTTTTGCCACCTCTGTGGTTGCTTAGCTACAGAAATGAGATTGTTACAGTCAGTTTTACCTCCTTCGTTTCCATGATTGGAAGATTGGAGTCTAAATTTGGGATGTGCAGACTTCTAAGTCGCAGGACCAAAGGAAAAGATGGTTATGTTCAGGAGTGTTGACTTTATGGGGGAGTCCTCTGAACCCAGATATAAGCTGCAGGGCCCAAGGAACCAGGGCCAAGTATAGAAGAACACCTCCTCTGCGGAAGTAAGTTGGCAGTGTAGTGACAGAAGTGAGGGCTGGGGTCAGGGAGCCAGAGAATGAGCGCTGATGTAAGCCATTGTCTGGAGAGGGAGTTTGGATGGTCACATGGTGTCATTCATGAATGGTCTGAGCTCGGTGGCCCTGAACTTAAGGACTCTCTGTTAGATGTTAATAGCAGCATCCCTGCAGGGATGCTGGCAAGATTCACTGGGTACAGATTGGGAAGATGTGCAGAACTATTCCTGATACAAAGCAGAGCACTATGTTAGCTGTGGCTAGCTCTGTCATGATGATTAAGTGCTGGCCGTGTTCTCTTGAGCCATGGGAAGGGGGAGGGCATATATTGCCAGCCCTGAAAGTGGGCACATTGAATGAAAATGGAGTAAGCCCTCACAGAGGCAAGCCTTACAGAGGGAATTGCTGTGAGCTTTCTGTGAATAGAATCCTCAGGTTGGGTTGTTTGAAGAGTGTAAAATCTTAAGGAAAGAGCGCAGCTCATCAGTGTTGCCAGGTTTCTGTGGTGGGATCACGCATCAATCACTCAGTGTGCGGATGACACACAGGAAGCTTCCATCAGCTCTGAGCTGCCTAATTTTCCTGTTATGGGAAATAAGCATCGCCAGGGCACCTGGTTCATTTTTCTGTTTCTGATTATTTAAATATTTAAGATTTCTGTATATCTTGTCTCAATTTGCGTATTGCTTAGCTTTCACACACTTACTTTTCTGGTTTGAGGATATGTATTGTATTAGATATAGCTGTAGGTCCAGAGCCGGTGAGGTGGGAAAAATGGCAATGTTTACAAATTACTTTTTTTTAAATATAAACTTCTGTTATTCTGAAAAGCTTCAGCTAGGTGTTTTTACTTACATAACTCTAAAAGCACTCATACAAAATGAAACTACCAGTTTGTAATCACGAATTGACAGTTTTTGTTATTATTGGTGCTGGCGTTTCAACTCAGGGCCTCACACTTGCTAGGCAGGTGCTCTACTGCTAAGCTACACCTCTAGCCTTGCTGATTTTTGCTGGTTGTTTTTGAGAGAGTATCTCACTTCCTGCCCACACAGTCAGCTCTTTCTTGTCATAGCTCGATGACTGGCGCACATCACCACATCTGGCTTTTTCTTTGTGTCGGTTGTGGGACTTGAACTTAGGGCCTGAGCACTGCCCCTGAGCTCTCTCACTCAAGGTGAGTGCTCTACCACTTTGAGCCACAGCTCCACTTATGGCTCATCACAAGCATGAGCCACCGGCACCCAGCCTCACATCTGACATCTTGTCATGACATCTTGTCTCAGCTGGCCTCCAACTGCAGTCCTTCTCACCTCGACCTCTAAGTAGTTAGGATTACAGGTGTAGAATACCAAGAGTCTGGCAACATCATTGGTTTTTTTTTTCTCCTTTTTTTTTTTTTTTCTTTGGTGCAGTCGTGGGGTCTGAACTCTGGGCCTGGGTGCTGTCCCTCAGCTCTTCAGCTCAAGGCTAGCGCTCTACCACTTGAGCCATAGCGCCACTTCCGGCTTTTTTCTTTTTGCTTATGTGGTGCTGAGGAATAGAACCCAGGGCCTCAGGCATGCAAGGCAAGCACTCTACCACTGAGCCACCTTCCCAGCCCCCTTTTTTTCTCCTTTTAATAATATTTGTTTTTCTGTGATGAGTAATTAAATATTTGCATGAGTGGTAGTGGACATTTATCTGTTTTCCCTCAGCAACTTTCACTTTTTGTTAAGGTGTAATAACAGTGTAGCCTACTGTATTACCAGGCTACAGCCAAGATGAAGTTATCTTCCTGGTCCTAACTTTAAGACAAAGTTTAAAACTCCCTATGTGCAGGGGCTGTTGTTTCTGATGAATTCTCCAGACTAACATACATGAACATAAAATCAAAACAATCTTAAAAATGAATCTTTTAGGCCTACATATAATTATTTTATGAGGCTTTAGGTTCAATCCCAACATCCTTTGTAGCTTTTATTTTTATTTATTTGTCTTTTGTGCCAGTAATGGGGCTTGAACTCAAGGCCTGAGCACAGCCCCTCAAATTTTGCTCTTAAGATTGATACTTTCTGGTGGTTAATTGGGAATAAGAGAATTCAAGGACTTCCTTTTGGGGCTGGCTCTGAACCCTGATCCTCAGACTCTTGGACAGCTAGGACTATTGTCATGTGCCCTTGGTACCTGGCTCTTAGTGGTGTTTAGTCTACCATGTTTAATTTTTTTTTCTTGTATGCCATTATTTTAGTAACTGTTAACTTGTAAATCATTGTTTCAATGTGCTAATTTTTCTTGTATCTAAAACTAATCCATCGCTGGACCTAAACCAATGACTGAGAGTATCATGTTAATTCAGATCTGCCCTGATTATGTGTGTACTTTAGAATAGTGGCCTTGAACGCCCTGGATGGAACCAGCAGCTGTCCAGCAGGCTAGTAGATTTGCCTATTGCGGCAGTCTGTTTGCCTTGGGTCGGCATACTTGAAAAGCCCCAAACTCCAGCTTTCTACTCTGTCATATTTCTCTAAAGAACTCATCGTTCTAAGTCCTAATAAAATAGGGAAATGAAGAGCTTATAAGTGTTTGTTGTTGTTTTAAGTAAATGTCAGGCTTTCTTTTCTTTTTTCTTTTCCTGCTTTCCAAGAGTAAGAAGGATAATGCAATAGTGTATCGCATTACTGTTAATTTCTTTACATTGAATGTGATGTTAAGATTTGTTACAGAATGAAGCATGTGTTTTTCTCCTATGCATCTGGTTCATGCCAGCCATCACTGGCTACACTGTCTATAAAGTCAGTTCCCTGGCAGCTAAAGAGGTTTGTAGCCACAATGTTGGCAAATGGGACCACACCCCTCTATACAGGCAGTAAAACTCTAGTGTGAGTACACCACTGGGACCTCAGCCATTCAGAGAAACAGTCATATTGTGTTATTGATAAAGCCCTGGAGCCTGTTGCCCTTTACTACCCCCTAGTGGCTGTCTAAGTACTGACCGCCGATGTCTACAAGGTTACAGGAGCATTTGTCCCCAAACACGTGTGTGTGTGTGTGTGTGTGTGTGTGTGTGTGTCTGTGTCTGTGTCTGTGTCTGTGTCTGTCTGTTGAGAGTAGTAAAAAATTAAATTAAGCATCCTAAATAACCCATGTGGAGCATGTTGACTTTGATAAAAATGTATTTATACTGCTAATGGGTTTACTTAGGCTAGCATTTGACGTCCAGGAGAAAACATAGTTTTAATGATATAGACATAAAGAAAACAGGAATGGAAGCGTAGCAAGTTCTGTACTTCTGTGTGACAAATGTCTGTCCTAGTGATGGGTACACTGTCTCAGAGTTATTAAAACATGGACATTGGGCTAATTTAGATATTATTGATCGTGACAAAGGTTTGATTAGGTAGCTGTAGAGTAGATAAACAGTAATGGTGAATTTAAAGGCATCACCACCGGGAAGTGTGTGGAAACATTTTAGCTATTATCAGTATCATATTAAGATGTGCTTGCTTGCTCATGGGTCTTTCCTCTCCCCCTCCCCCCCAGACTACTTTTGCATTATTATATAAGCCTTTTTGTTCAACTTTTCTTTTCTTTTTTTTTTTTTTTTTTGGGTCCAGTTGTGGAGCCTGGGTGCTGTCCCTCAGCTCTTCAGCTCAAGGCTAGCGCTCTACCACTTGAGCCACAGCACCACTTCCAGTTTTTTTCTTTTTGCTTATGTGGTGCTGAGGACTTGAACCCAGGGCCTCTGGCATGCAAGGCAAGCGCTCTACCACTGAGCCACCTTCCCAGCCCATCAACTTTTCTTCATTGCTCACTCAGCCCTAATTAATTTTGATGATCCACTGGTTTCACCATGTTGTCTGGCACAACTTTTTTTTGTGGGGGAGGGTCAGCCATGGGGCTTGAACTCAGGGTTTGGGTACTGTCTCTGAGCTCTTTTGCTCAAGGCTAGTGCTCTACCACTTTGAGACACAGCATAACTTCCTGTTTTCTGGTGGTTAATTGGAGATAAAAGAGTCTCACGGACTTTCCTGCTGGGCTGGCTGTGAACTGGGATCCTCAGATCTCAGCTTCCTGGGTAGTTAGTGTGAGCCACTAACACCTAACCTGGATGGCACAATTGTAAAGCAGAGGAGCTAGGTCTATAAACCATTGAGAATAAGCTGACAGAGGAAATGGCAGCATTTTTCTCCCTGTGGCAGGATACCTATAGTTAGGAACATGTATGTTCAGTTTAATTAAGACACTTAGGAAAGATATCATTTAAGTATAATTAATGCTTTTAAAACACGAAATAGCCAGGTGCCCAGAGGACCCCATGGCAGCGCCCGCCGGGAGGCAGCAAACGCCTCAGCTTTGTCTATCTAGCTTCTCTACAAGCCTGGAGCGAAACTGTAGAGTTTGCAAGATGCTTTCATGGTGTCCAACATCTAATCAGCTTATCGCTCTTTTGAGTCTGCTGTCCACACGCCCCATGCTCCAGGCCGGCCTTGGTGCTGCCTCCCAGCATTATTTGTTCTCCAGTGTCTGCCCTTGCTCCACTCCTCCAGAAAAGTGGCTCAGATAATTAAGCTGATGAACTGCGAGGAGAGCTCACAGCCCTACGAGGCCAGTCTAGCTGTTGGCAGTGGCACAGTTCCAGTGCACAGGAAGGGAGCTGGATGCAGGTGGCCAGCCACGAGCCCTGGATTAGAGAAATCCTTAATTAACTTGGTGGTCCCAGGATCCCCCCACACTTCATACATAACACAGTGATTACATTTGGCTGGTGTATAGTAAATGGCATTTAGCCTACACTCGGTTGACCAGAAGTCTGCATTGTGTGGGTTGTGTCCTGACAGATTGTTTTCCCAAAGGGTATGATCTGGGTCTGTTCATGTGGGTGATGTGAGCAGTGAGCTTACTGCCTGCCACTCAACAGGAGACCTGGGCAGCTCATGAGTTTTGCTCACAGCAGGCTCCATGGAGATAGGCCTGGAGGTCCTCCCCAGAGCTCCAGAGAGGCTAATGGGGAGCTGGGCAGGCTGAGTCTTCCATCCGACTTGCCTGTCAGGGAACACCTCTCGCCCAGCGGAATGAGGGCGTGTAATGCTTGTGGGTAGCTCAGACTCCCGCGTGCTGAGAGAGGTGACATCCGCACAATTTAATGTATGGGGTCACTGAGTCATTCATCAGAAGAGGAGCTGTGTTTGGCTTGCACTTTGAGGGACCATCTTTTGTCCATAATTAGTGTGGGAGGGTGAAGGATACCTAGCCTATTGTTGCATATCCAGCACTGCAGCAGTAGCTCTGGTGGGGAAGGACTCGTCTGCATCCCCGGCGCTTTGTGTACTTGTGATCTTGGACAGTCTCCTTAATTCATGACACATGAATTCTCTCACCTGCAGGAAGAAATGTCCCTTGAAAGCCTGACCCATGTTAGTTTGTACAAGCACTCAGCTTGTGGGAGCATTCAAGTAACTGCATGTTGTTTTTTACTCGGCCTGTATGTACGGTGCCATTGTTAAAAGTACAGAGTCAGGAAACATGAATTGATTCTTGATTTTATGGTCAGCAAAGAGTGAGTGAGCGTGCGCAACATCAGGAGTTGTCCTTTGCTTGTTGTTTCTTGTGTCTTGCATGTTCATAGTAATCCCTGGAATGAGCAAGGTCAGGGCACAGGCTGGATATTGAGATTTCTAGCTATATAAGGTTGAAAAAAAAGTTTATCTGCTCCATCAAAGGGTGCCCAGGTCAGCCCAGAATAAGATATTCCAGGTGAAGTCTCTTTGCATGTGTCCCAGCAGGGCTGCAGGTAACAGGTATGGACCCTGAGTATAGAACTGTTGGCTCTCCAGCATGATTGACAATTTCATGAGACACATGTCCCAAGTCATATGGCCTTGACCAGTGGCCTTCAATTTCTTTCAGCTAAATTCCTCCATTGCTTTTCTCTTTTTCCAAGAAGGCTTGTGCAGGACAACACGTATGTCCAAACAGTATCATGAATGAGTAGACGCTAATCATCTGTATTTTGTGCATCTTGGCCCTGGTTAAGTGGAAGAAGAGCTTGTAAAAGAATGTGAGGCATGTGGGAAATGGCAGTGGCTCTTCCTTGCCATATAGAAATCAGGTCTGCAGTGGAGAGAGTGTCTGAGACATTCCTTCTGACTATTGGCTGAAACAAATGGAATTAACCTTAAGCATAATCTCATTATGCATTGCATATCACTGTCAGCATTCATCCATCATCTGTCCACTGAGTCGATAAAAGATGAGCCTGTGTACCTCGCCCTCCACTGGTCCCACGAGTGGGCTCTTCTGTGAGGAGCTTAAAGGCTCACAGGAAATTCAATTGAGCACACCCTAACAGTAGCAGCACAATAATAGCTCTCATTTATTGAGTGCCTATTCTGTTCCAGATGCTGTGCTAAATAGTTTCTTGTTAGGTGAGTGCTGCAAGGATTATCTTCTTTTCCTTTATTAGGAAATTGAGGCTTAGGGGCATTAACCCTGCGAGAGGAAAAGAAAGACACAAAAGCAGCAAGCAGCAGGACACACATACAGCAGGTGGTGGAGGTGCATTGGGGCGGGATCCCTGATCCTGGGGCCCAGATTCCAGTGTGTAGTTGAATGGAGAGACTGAAGCAGGTCTGGGCTTCAGAGGCAGCGAAGGTTGAGTGGTGTGGAGTGGTCCTGCAGGCTGCCATGGGGAGGTAGATAGAACCTGACATGGAGATTGGACGTTCTCCAAAGAGGTTTCATTGTACAGTAAAGGCACAGACTGGCTGAATGCGAGCAGGAGGTGAGCTCAAGGATAAGTTCCTCTTAAGGAGAGGTGCTGCAGGGGGAGGAGGGGTGTGAGAAGTCAAGTCAAGGTTGCCAGGTGAGAGGGGCAGGGCCTGGCGCTGGGAAGAGCTCTGGAGGCCTTCCTGCAGCTCCTTTGAGGGGGACGGGGCGCCATCTTGTCTTCATGGTGCAGCCGATAGAGTCTACCTTCAGGAAAGGGTTGGGAGGACACTTCTCTTTCTTTCTGTCTCTTTAAACATGTGGGCCAGCGCTTGATACTCCTGTCTCCAGGATGACATTCAGGAAATTTTCTGATCAGGACAGAGGCCCATGCGAGTTGCCCTTGGTCAGGTAGATATTAGCCATTTGCCAGGGCCAAGTACCATTTGCACCAGGCACACGGAGAAGAGCAGTGTATTCGACTTCCTCTTTTAAAGAACAACAGGGCTGTTATAAAGAAATTATTTTCTTTTTTCTGTCAGTCATGGGACTTGAACTCTCCACCTGGGCACTGTCCCTGAACTCTACCGCTTGAGCCCCAGTGCCACTTTCGGTTTTCTGGTGGTTTATTGGAGATAAGAGGCTCACGGACTTTGCTCAGATCTCAGCCTCCTCAGTAGCTAGGATTACAGGTGTGAGCTACCTGTGTCCGGCTGTTATAAAGACATTCTAATTTAAAAATACCCACCCAGGGATGATGAAAGGGGGGACATTGATTAAGATGCCTGGCACTCATACACTGACCTGTGGAATTGAGACTCCTTTGTACAACTACTTAAACTACTAATAAAATAAATATACAAATACATGCCCACTCTGGAGAGGCAGTGGCATAAAAGGTGATGTTTTAATAAGAAACTGATGTAGGCATGGCTGTCACCGGTTATCAGGATAGAGCAGGGCCTGTGACCATGGAGGGAGGAGCTGGTGCTTATGGTACTGGCTCTTGTGCTGATTCTTTCAGCGTTTGCAGAAAGCGGGGCTCAGAGTCAAGTCTGCAGTGTCTGCTTCGATTTAGGTCAAGACCAGCCAGTCTCTGATTTCTTTCTTAAAATACTGACTATAAAATGTTTAATAGATTGTAGTTCTTTGGGAAGATTTATAGGCATTACAAATATAGGTTACACTTGGTTAGCATGTTATTTAAGTTTTGTTCAGTGTAACGAGGTCCTCAGGCTCTCTTCTGTGGGCTCTTGATGGCAGCGGCGTGGGGGACACAGGAACGCACTCGCTCAGCTTTGGCATATAGAGCAGGTTGCAGAGGCTGCATCAGGGCCCTGTGTTCTCCAGTCGTTGATCCTCTGCTGCAGTGCATGTGTACGTACTAATTCATGTATGCACACGGGAGGTTTTCCCCCCAAAGAAGCGATGCTTTGGGCACCTGTGTAGACTTAGCCCCGCAGCCCCAGTGCTGCGTCCCACGCGACTCACCGTGTGCTCCCCTCAAGGTGTGCAGCGCACACCAGTGCCTCTCGTTTGGTGGGTATAGGCGAGTGGGACTGGGAGCTTACAAAGTAAGCACTGTGGTTGACGTCATTCATGCTGTGATTCCTTTGGATTCTAGTTGATTCTAGTTGTGCAAAGGAGGTGCCATTCGACCAATTGGTTGAGTAGTACCGTGCATCCTGACCAATGGCTCCCCTTTCCTCATTCTCACCTGTCCCCAGTTTCTTGGTTGCATAGGCTATGCGCTGGATAGATAGTATGACTGCATCCTTCTCTGGTCTTCTCTTCATTTTTCTGCCTTGCCCATCTGCCAAGTTCTAGGTCCTTGGACTGTGAGTTCGTTTTTTCTAAGGAATGACATGGTTTGAACTCTTAGTTTGTCCCTAACGTCCACTTCTGTCCCAGGATCCTACATGGCCTTGTGGCCCCTGGTATCTCGTAGAGCAGTCAGGGGGGCTCAGGCTCATGTCTGTGGGGTGCTGCGCAGCCCAGCCCCGGATGTCTCTGCATGGTCTGTGTTCATTCGAAGAAGATGTTAGTTTCAGAAGTCGTGCTCCCACTTCTTAAATTGTTATTATGAAGGTAGATGCACAGAGGGGTTACAGTTTTATAAGTGAGGGAAAGAGTCCATTTCTTTTTGGAAAATGTTACCCCTTCCCTCACTCTCTGCCAGTTTTCCCTCCCATGCTCCCGCTTTTCATGTTGACAGTAGTTATTGGAGGTTGCTTGCATGTCTCTGTGAAGCAAAGCTCGTGGAGACTACTCCATCTGGGGAGAAGTCTTGGGTGGCTGGAGCTGCCTAGGCGGAACCCGGCTCTGACACCAGGGCCTTTTAATTATGGCAGCCCTAATACTCTGAGCCTTGGTTTCCTGTGAGGAGGACATACAGTTCTGACTTGGCAGCTCTCTGGATGCATACGCATGATGCCTGGCCCATAATAGGTGGGAGCTAGTGTTCTCCTCAGTGTGTTCAGGTGAATGGATGTTAATTGCTGACATCAGCATTCACTTGAGAATTCAGCATCTGTTGTTTGTTGTTGAATAAATAGTAAGACTTTTGTCCTTACCTTTACTGAGTCTTGGTTTTTTTTCTAGTCTACGAGATGGGGGATAGTAGAACCAGCTGACGGCCGCTAGTTGAGAGGTTTAACTGATCCTATGAAGTACTTCTGGAAATGGCCACCTGTAGCTGTGTGGTGTGATTCTATCACCGTCTGTTCCATACTTTGCGTGTATGAAGAAGCTTGATAATACACGGAAAATACCATGTTGGTTTTTTTTTTTAAGTCAAAAGAATTTTTTTCCCTTGACTTGAGGATTCTTTACCTTTGCAGTTGATTTCAACAGAGAAACTTGGCATTAATCTCCCTCATCTAGTGAAGTTTGACTTGAGGGGACTGAGTGCCTCAGTGGAGTCAGGTTGATTGATGCTTTAACCCTCTCCTGTCAGCTAACTAGGGTGTGTATGTGTGTGTGTGTTTATATGTGAGAGAGAGGGAGAGAGATAAGAGAAAATATTCTATATAATAAGCACAAATAAGTATACAGCAGTTGTCAAACAGGCAGCTCTAAATGATAGCAGTTACTCTTTTATGTATAGGATTCTGTAGGCTGGGAGGATAGTCTGGGTCCCACGGGAAATGCACATGAGTGCTAGGCTCTTGAGGTCAGGTGGTGTGAACAAAATCCCAGGGGTCTAAAGTAATGTCAGCTTCCCCGAAGACTGGTGTGTTGTCCCTGTTGGTCCTCTCTCCAGCTGTGGCCCCAGGGGAGTTTACTTGAGTGTGTCCTCCAGAGGTGTGAGTAGGGGGAGGTGCCCAGATGCTGGAGCCTGTCTATGCCTACTATTAGTTGTTTCCTTTAGAAATATGGCATTGTGAGGGAAGAGGTGACATTGCCCCCAAAGAAGTGAATTCATTATCTGACTCATATAACTGTAACACCCTCTGTATATCACCTTTATAATAACAATTAAAAATGTGGCATTGGAATTGTTCATTGTAACTCTGCTGACCACACCTCCAGTTCTCTGTCCTGTGCAGTAGTTTCCTTTTACTAGGGAGCCCAGTTCCAGGTAGGCATTGGGACTGTCTTAAACAAAGTTGTGGATGCAAGTCCCACTAAAATGTGACAGGGATGGGGTCCCTCTGGGCTCCGCAAGTCAGGCTCACTGTGCATCTGCTGGATGAGCAGATGGATGCATCGTTAAGTCTAGCGCTGAACGTTCACATGCACTTACAAAGCAATGTGTAGAAGCGTCTTGGAACTCCTAAGAAATGGACATTTAAAGAGCCTCCTTGTTCCCTCTCTTAGTCCTCTCTGGGGGTGGAGTTGCCATGCAGTGAAAGATGCAGGTACAGGGTGTGATATTTTAATAATTTGAGTTTCCCGATTTTGGTATGAGTTAGCTGTCATTTTTGTTATTCAGCCTATATATGCTTTCTTCTAAAAAGAGGAAGATGTACTAAATCATTCAGTGGCAGAATGACACACAACACAAATACCGTGGGAAAGTAAAATTGGATCCCATTATTCATAGCTAAGCAAGTTTTCAGGATTGTCTCAGCTGCTCTCTGCTAAAGGAAGTGCCGGCCGGCCCTGAAGTGGTGGTGTGAGTGATGAGGTCGCACGCGTGCAGTTCTGATGGTCAGAGCAGCTCCTTCGTGTTCCCTCCCCAAACACCAAGGTTGCTCATGCCTGGAACTGTTGTGTCACAGGGCATTGCTCTACCTGGGGATGGCCCACCTTTGTCACATGCCTGACAGGGTATTTGGAAGTAGCTCAGACCTGAAAGGCAAAGGCCTTCTCTTTCTTCCAGTGTGGCCTTTATTCCACAGAGCACTGAGACAGGTATTTGCACACAGCAGATGGTTTGACAATGATTTATATGTGGTGGGACTTTAGCTAAGTGGGTCTGGTACGTGGTACTTAGGGTGTACCCTGTTGTTTTGTTGTACTCTGGACAGGATGTAAGTGGAGTGATGGCTTGATCCTTAAAGGAAGGGTGAAGGTATTTCTGTGTAATAGTTCCTCAGTTCAAAAAGTCAGAATGTGTCAACTCAGAATGGAAAGGAGTGGATTTCTTCAGTGTGATGGGAAGCTAGAATGTAAGTCTTGAATGATAAGAACATCTTACAATTTTTTAATCTCTATGGGAATCTGCTTTTTTTTCTTTTTCAATAACAGTTATGGATATAAACAAAAAGTCAGACATGACCTGAGAAGATTTTTTTTTTTTTGGTCAGGTGTCTATAGTTTTTTTTTGTTGTTTTGTTTTTATTGTGAGAATACCGTACAGAGGAGGTACAGTTACAGGGGCAAGATAACCAGTACATTTCTTTTTTTTTTTTGTCGGTCGTGGGGCTTGAACTCTGGGCTTGGGCGCTGTCCCTCAGCTCTTCAGCTCAAGGCTAGCACTCTACCACTTGAGCTACAGCGCCACTTCCGGTTTTCTGGTGGTTTATTGGAGATAGGAGTCTCACGGTCTTTCCTGCCTGGGCTGGCTTTGAACCGCAATCCTCAGATCTCAGCCTCCTGAGTAGCTAGGATTACAGGCGTGAGCCACCAGCGCCTGGCTCACCAATACATTTCTTATCAAGCATTGTTGCCTCCTCGTTGTTTCCCCTTCCCAGTGTCTATAGTTTATCAAGTGCAATCATGATGAATATTTTAGGAGGGAAATGCAGAAGATTATTGAAATAATTAAGAAGTTGGTTGACAGGTAAATTTAGGCAATGGGCGGGTTTGGGACAGATGGGGGAAGAATGACAGAAGGTATGCCATTGATCAAGATGGGTTCTACACAGGAACTGCTTTATTAAAAGACAAAACAATTAAATATATAAGTTAAAATTAAGATAAGTAAGGGAGGGCTGGTTGAGAGGGGCTGGGTGCGAATGTTGAAAGGGAGGACAGTGATCAAGATACACTGTATTCATAAACTGCTCTGGTGAATGGAAACGGTTTGGGATAACTATTTAAAGATAATGAAAATAGTTAAAGAAAAAAAAAAGAGACTTGGCAGACTCAAGTTGGGCCATCTCATTATGTGAATGGGGAAACAGAGCCAGGAGGTTTTGACCTGGCAAGGTTAAAAACCCTGGTACGTGGCAATGTTGGGCTCAGCCCACGTTAGAAGAAAAATGTGAAGACATTGATGAAAGTAAAGAGCTCTTAGATTTAAAACTGAAAGAATGGTCCCCCTCCCCTAAAAGCTGGTATATTGGACTGCATAAAAATTGATAGCTAATGTGCTTAGAAATTAAGATGATGAAAATTGAACTACAGACAAGGAGAAAATATTGGCAAACACAGATTCAACAAAAAAAGAACTTGTGTGTTCAATACATAAAGAACTCTAGACTGGGTGCCCGTGGTTCACACCTGTAATCCTAGCTACTCAGGAGACTGAGATCTGAGGATTGGGGTTTAAATCAGCCCCAATAGAAAAGTCTATGAGACTCTTGTCTCCAGTTAACCCTCCTTCCCCGCCACACACACACAGAAGTGAAGATATGGCTCAAATTGTAGAGTGCAAAAACACTCCTCGGACAGTACCCAGGCCCTGAATTTAACCCTAAAACTGTAAAAAATTAAACAAAAAACAAAACCTCTTAGTGTTACTAAAGATCCAAGTAAAAAATACATACAGACCTTTCACCAATGACAATGTGCTCATGGAAAATAAGCATCTGAAAAGATGTCTGCCATCTTCGTGATCAGACCAAAGCTTGCTGAAAGCACTTGGCCATATCACTTACACACAAGGATAAAGGTAAAACACACATGACTCCAGGGCTATGCTGGATGCTCCGAAGCTGGCTGTTCAAACACTGATACTGGGAGTGTACAGCTGTCCAGCTCCTCCAGAGAGGTGTCTGACAGTTCCTTCCAGAACTAAGTGGACCCGTCATGTGATGCAGGAACCATGCCCTCGGGTTATTACAAAGGAGTGAAAAATCAGTGTTTGTACAGATTCTTCTACACAGGTCTCATAGCAACTCTATAATAGAGCTAAACTGGAAGGCACTCTAGTGTCCTTCAGCAGGAAGTAGTTATGACCAAGTGGTGCCCTCATGCTATTGAATACTGCTTAGTAGTATGAGGCAGATAACTTGGATGAACTTTCAAGACATTTTGCTACCACTAAAGCCAATCTCAGAAATGTATGAGAGGAATTCTTTTTACATATAAGATTGGTGAAAAACGTAACTGTAGAGATGGAAAAAAGATTAGCCTGGGGCTGAGTGATGGACAACTGGAGAGTCTGGCACTGGTGATACAGTTGAATGTCTTGATTGTAGTGGCTGCATGAAGTTACACAAGTGAACAATTACATAGAACTCTCTATGCAACACGTGCCTACCATATGCATGCAGACTGCATGCAGACACACATGCAAACCAGCATTGCTCAGGCCACTGCATACATACAAGTGCACACCTGTACATGCCATACACATTGCATGCAGATATGAATGTACCCATGAAACAGTGTACATGTGTGTATCTCTGCACACAGGCTGCTCAGATGCACACACTTGTATTTACTATAAGACCATCCAGATACGTACACACACATGTGACACAACATACATACATGTGTACATATACATCATATGCTCATGAATGTACAACATTCATACTCATACACAAGTCCGTGTGTCATGGGGGAAATTGGTCTAATCTTCGTGTGTGATGCCAGCCTCAGTTACCTGGATCTGAGGGCATATTCTGGCCACCCAGGTTGTGATGGTGGGCAGCTATGGAAGAACATGTGTAACTTCTTTTTACATTTCTTTTTAATGTTGGCTACACTGCTCCAAAGTACATGAAGAGGAAACATGACCGTGGGTTTGGGATGAGCCCAACCCCTTGAGGGAAAAGGAAGGAGAGAGCAAAAGCTAGAGAGAGATGGAGGGAGGAGGGGAGGGCAGGCTACAATGTGTTGGGAGCAAGACTGTTCATCAGTTTCTTAATCTGCCCATGTATTGATGGGTATTTGTGTTGTCGCCACATTTTAGTCATTGCAAATTTGGTTGTAGTGAACATGGAGTGTAGAACTCTCTTCTTCGTATCGATTTCATCCACTTCAGAAGTGAGATTGCTGGGTCACACAGCAGCTCTTAGTTAGAAATGCCATAATGGCTGCACTTACTTCTATTGCCGAGAAACCCTTCTCTCCATATTCTCATCATTACTTGTAAAACGTATTGTGCAATCACCCTGGGATGTTCTGATGAAGGCTCAGGCGATCTGAAGGTAGGATGTGGCTCTCTGTTCTTAGGCAAAGTTAAGCTTTTCTGGCCCTGGATCCTTGGATCATTTGTACTTCCCTGTGCTGACTTGTACAAATACGGTCTGTGGAGCTCTGCTTACAGGCCTGCTCTTCTTTACTGTTTAAGTTTCTAGATTGTAGGGAACTTTTGTGTTTGCTAATGCTAGTCCATTTCTTCCTGTTGTCAAAGTGATTAAGTCTTCAATCAACCCAGCGATTTTCCTGTTTTCCAAAGCATCCTATTTTGGTCCAGAAGTCGGTTCTATTGGTACAGAGGTCTGTGCTCATCCCCTGTGGCGACACCTGAGACAGACCATGCAGGTGACGGTTCAGATCCCAGAAGTGATGGGGATTTGGCATTCTACCAATTGTGCCACTGTTCTACTGCCAGCTTTTTGTTATTAATTGGAGATTCTTATCTCATGAGCTTCCCTGCCTGGGCTGACTTTGAACCTCGATCCTCAGATCTCAGCCTCTTGAGTAATTGGGATAACAAGTGTGAGCCAGCTGTGGTATGGACATTTTGTTCTACTTTTGCACTTGACCTCAACGTCTCCCCCTTGTGGTGGGTTTGAAAACACCATCTCAAGAAGTGCCAGGGGTAAAAGTGTTGCCTCTATCTGGGTCCTTCAGCAGGTGTCTTGGGTTTACTGACACTGTTATGGCCTTATATGTAGAATGAGGGTGGCAGTGATTATGGAGCCTATAAAGCTTAAATGACATTTATTTGCAAAATGTCCAGTGAGCTCCCTGATTTGTTTTAGATACCCAACACCCATTTTCTTCCCCCCCCCCCCCCCACTTGCTCCCTTTTCTATCCAAAGAACAACCATTAGTCAGTCTGTGTTCCTGTCTGCATAGGAGTGTTGGGGAGGGAAAGGAAGAGTTGACAAAGGTTTGTGCAGTTTGGATGACCCAGTATCCAAGAAGAGCTGGTAAGGCAGGGCTGGGCCAGCATGAGTCCCAGTCTCCATGTCCGTTTCTGAATGTCTAGTTAGAGATCATGAAAGGTGGTTTCATCTCCACCTTTCCCCACCAATAATGTGAACACAGTTTGCAGTAAAATCAGCTTTTGTGTGAGACTTGAGAGCCACAGATTTGAGTATCTGCATCCTAGAAATGGGAGCTGCCTTCTTTAACATTTATGAGTTTGTCTCATGATCTATCTTCATACAGCCTGGGACTTTTTTTTTTCTTTTTGATTAAAAGGAGGATATATAAATCTTAGAAAATGTTGGTTAGGCTTGTTTACCAAGTAAATAGCATGTGATTTTAGCATTTTTCATAAAAACTGGCATTTCCCCTGACTGGTCAGGGTGACGGTGAGTGGGGTGGCTCACGGGGGCCTTGTGTAGAGCCCCCCCACCCCGTTTTGATCTCATGGGGGAACTGATGTAAAGAGTAGTTCCTTCAAACTCGAATCATCACTCTTAACTTTGCAGTGCGCCATAACAACCTCTGAAGAGTTGGAAAGATTCTGTAATTCTTGGTACCAAGATATGCAGACATGAGAGTTACCTGATTTTCAACTCTGCTACCCAATAATAGAACTCCTTCAGTCTTTCCATCTCCCCTTGTCCTTTTGTTTAGAATAGAATGACTCCGAATAAGAGATCTTTAATCTCTTAAAATTGGAATTATTGACATACCAACGAGAAAAAGCTACAAGAGACATCAAAGAATATATATAAAAGGGCAAAGTAGTAAAACTCTAAGTGACCTTAGGACCTGCCTGACTAGACTAAGGATTTTCCCACAATATGGTATTTGAAATACACATTTAACTGTTTTCAAAGAACCTCTGGATCATTCTCATGCACATAAAAATTCCAAATCATGCTAATCTGAGGCACTTGAGAATGTTTTTCCTTTCTGCTGAATATCTGAAAAGGCTTTGGTGATTTTATAGTCCTAATATAGGTGTTAAGTCTGTCCTGATTGGCTCCTTTGACATTTCTTTATGGAATGGAAATCTCTTGTGTTTGACTTTGGGAATATGGCAAGAACATGATAAAAAAGCAGCGGTCTAGATAATAGCAAAGAGAAGACATTGCAAAATTATAGCAAGATCAGCCCAAGAAGTGCTGCATGGGGGTGATTGTGGGGAGGCAGTGTGGACGGACTCACAGCTCTGTGAAGAGGAGTCTAGTCATGACCTCCAGGTGGAGAGACTACAGGGTCACAGCTGGTTATAAGGTGATGGCTCTCGCTGCCACAGCAGCTGCACGCAGGAAGCTGCAGTGTGAGCCGACGGGGAAGGTGACATCTGGGATGCTCCGATGATGAGGAAAAGCAAATGGATTCCGATGGGGTTGACATAGCAGTTTCTTCGAATTTTCTATACTTTTTTCTCCTTTCTTTGGCTGTACCTCTCATTGAAGGCCTCAGTCCTGTCATCACTTACAGCAGTATAGTTCATGTAACATGGGATGTGTGGTAGTGTACCTGGCTGCTAGTCCTCTGGAGGGTTGGTCATGAGTTTGAATAGGTAGCAGATAGTAAATAAGTATTTAAGTATTTGTTCAATCTTTTCCTTCCTTCCTTCCTTCCTTCCTTCCTTCCTTCCTTCCTTCCTTCCTTCCTTCCTTCCTTCCTTCCTTCCTTCCTTCCTTCCTTCCTTCCTTCCTTCCTTTTTTTTTTGGTTGATCATGGGGTTTGAACTCAGTGTCTGGGCACTGTCCCTGATCTCTTTGGTTCAAGGCTATTGCTCTACCACTTGAGCCACAGCACCACTTCCTATTTGTTCAATTTATTTCATATTTCATGTTTTCTCAGACATTTTATAGTCTGCGTGTTTGATCTCTTCCACTTTTATTTCATCCATGAGGAAAATGAGGCGTTAGTTTGATAACTAGCCTGTTCAGGGCCCTCAGTGTGTTCAGGGTGAGAAGGGACCAACCTCTGCCTCCCCCTGCTGCCCAGAGCAGGTGATTGACACAGGCAATGACACCATGGGCCACTACTGTCTTCTGGAGAGAAGAGACACTTACCATGAGCCAAGACACCAGCCTCCTCATCTGCCTTCAAGGGTGCCCCGAAGCCATGTAAGCCTTGGCTTCAGAGCATCCTTAGGAAGGCTTCACACAACCATAAAATTCCAAACGTGGAAATGGTGGCTTTGCGATATAAAGCCTTCCTTCCGGCATGCATGAATAAAATAAACTCCTGACACCAGGAATGGAAATGATCACCTTGGAGCTGGTGTATTTACTCAGAGCTAACCCCAGGAAGTCATCTGCTGTGTGTCCACGTTGTCTTCTGGTTCTACATCTGGAGCCATGCAGCAAAGGCTGGTTGGCTCTGCACAAATTCCAGCTGAGTCCAGGTTTGCCAGCGTGGTGCTAGGATGTTTGGATGTCCAGCCTGAAGTCAGGATGGGCAAACTGGAGCTTGAAGTATCCTCTTTGGTCTTCTTCACATTGCATGTGTTGGGCCAGCTTTTACTTCACTTTTGTGACTCTGGCTTTGCCCTGAAATGCTAAACTGTAATATACACTCTGAGTTCAAGATTTATTTTGAAAGAGGAAAGGAAAATGAAGTGTTCTGAGTATTATCCAAACCTATACTGGCAATTCTGCTTTACTTGCATTTTCTCTTTAAATTTATGGCTTGCCTATAAATCTCTCTTCTTTTGTAACAGAACATAACAATTTTAATTTCTACTGCTGGAATTTTAAGTATTGTGGAAGTACATTGAGAATAATAAGTAGCATTTTTTATGAAAAAGTGTTTCAAAAGATGAAATTTATTTTCTCCTCACTGTAGTTTCAGTTTCTGCATTTCTTGGTCATAGTTTCTTATACTCAAAGTGAAAATGAATATCTTTCGTACTGAAGCATGGAAAATAATGTTACTTGGAATTTTCTATGGAAATTATCACTGAAGTGATTCTGTGGTTCAAATCTTCTGACATTATCAACTACTTCTGAAGAAGAAAAACTCTTTTACGTACACATTTACAACTAGCAAAACTCTTTAGCATCTAAGAAGCTTTGATTAATTGGAATTGACTTTAAAGTACCCTTAATGATGTCCCTTTAGCTCCCAGGTAAGAGGAATACTGCTGAATCTACTCTAAACCAGGGGGTATGCTTTGTGGAGAAGTGGACACGAAATGAAGCCTTGCTTCAAATGTGATGTGGAGATCTACTTCCTCTCTTTTGTGTCTTCGTGCCTTTAGTTTATGTGGTTTTTGCCTTTAAGACTTGGCAGGTAACGCAGATCCTCTGTGAGGTGGAGAGAAAAAGTGCAGCCACTTGGTCATTTGGCCCTAACTGGTGTGAAATGGAGAGAAACCCAGGCGTGTGCGGAGTGCTGTGTGTTTCCGTAGTGATGCAAGGGCAGTGACCGGGGTCAGAGCCAGGCAGGCATCTGCAAAGGAGCCAGCTTCTGTCTATGGTTTCCATCACTACCATTGACCTCTTCATCCTCCTGTCTTCTCTTGCTGCCTCTGCCAGCTATCAGTCATCTGTTGTGTACATATTCTCTTCTTTTCATCTACCATGTTATACTATGTCTGTTGTGTAAGTAGTGTCTGTATGTTATTTACCTATATCTTATTATCACAGAAGTCATTTGTTATTTCAAAAAAGGCCAAGACAAAAAAAAAAATCCTATACTAGGAAGTCTGATAGGCAAATTTGCTGTGAGAATTAGTCCTGACTGTTGGACCTCTGTCTACAGATGCTTAAGTAGTCCTGGATTTAAAACATAGCCAGCCCAGGTGCCAATGGCTCCGCCTATAATTCTAGCTGCTCAGGAGGCTGAGATCTCTGAGGACCGTGGTTCAGAGCCAGCCCAGGCAGGAAAAGCCATGAAACTCTTATATCCAATAAACCACCAGAAAACCAGAAGTGGTGCTGTGACTCAAGTGATAGAACACTTGACTTGAGGTGAAGAGCTGAGGGACAGCGCTCAGACCCAGAGTTCAAGCCCCATGACCCCTCTCCAATGTATAGCAAAGTTGTTTTTAGCCCTGATACCCCCAATGACCTAGTCCCAGTACTACAGACATTGTAACCTTTTGGGTAATCTACAATCTGAGCTGCTGTCCGACACATTTTGATAATAGAACGAATATGGACCCCTCTACCTTTTCCTTCACAGTCATCAGATAGTTATGTGATCACCTGCAGTTGTCCTGATAGTCAGTGTGGCTGCCTCAGTCCAGCTGCACATTCACAAGTGTGTGTCAGGAACAGACCGCCTGTGTTCTGTGGCTAGACTTGTGAGTGAATTCCTCCATGCACCATTCCTAGGTTGTAATGTAGAGTCAGGCTAAGTTCTGTAGGACATGATCCTTTCTGTAAAGGCTTTGCACGCTGGTTGTAAGGACAAGCTGTTTTCGTACGTATGTTATGAAAACAAGCCGCTGAGGCCTTGGAATTCCAGCAGCATCCTGAGAACAGCACTACGGTGATGGGGTCCCGTGGCACCATCTGAGTCACAGAGTCTGGGGGAGCAGAGCCGGAAGTGGGGGCTAAGTTCATCCTCCACAGAGGATGACGAGCTACTTAAGAGAATTCACAGGCACACCCGAGAAAGACAAGTACCCCTTTTCTGGGCACCAACTGTATCCAGTTAGGCTAGAGTAGAAGATTCTGTGTTTTTTTGGTTGATAGAAACATTGTTGAGCCGGGTAGACATTTTCCCTTAGCTACAAAGTCCTGGGTAAGAAACAAATATGGTATGTCATGGTCTTTCGCCTGAAAATCAGTTAGTATGAGGAGTGGAAGAGATTATTTGGGATATTGGAGACGGAGGCCTACAGATTTTTCTGTAAAGGGCCAAGTGGAGAAGGGCCCTGGCATTGCAGGTGGCACGGGTGAATGCTAGCTTCTCAGTCTGCGCCAGGGCCAGGCTGTCAGCAGAGAACCCCACTTTACCCACAGGCAGGACACAGCACTTGCTGTATTGCTGAGTGTGCTGGCCCTGACCTGGGGAGTGTGTGTGGCATGGGGAGGCCCTTCTGTCCTGTTCCACGTCACCGCTGCTAGGTTCTCAAAGGATGGAGACCTGTGGGACTCCTTAGTCTCGTCTGGAGATGACATAGTTGGCGTAGTTTAGTTATCCAACCACATAAAATCCCTACTTTGAAATTTTTGTCTCTCTGGGGTGTATATCTGCATCTGTGAGGGACGTGAAGGGAGATACCCTGTGAGGTCGACACTAGCATCTCTCCTTCGTGAAGGAGTTCTGGTCTGCGGAGGATGTACAAGAGGAGTGTATCCATCTACATTTCCAGGTTTAGCATTCAGAGCTTTACAAAATCATATCCAATCCCAAGGAAGGCAAAGTCCATGTCCTTTGAAGTTGGTCTTAGTGAAAATTAAAGACAGTTCCCCCTCACGTGTAAATGTTCAGTGGGGAAATTAGTGAAAATTTAGTTGAATTGAGTATAGAAGAAAACGTGGAATGCAACTAGGACTTATGAAGACCAGACTTGTATTTAGAGTTGTAAATGCAACAACCAGTCCATGGTGTGTGTGGAGTGGCTGGGGCAGTGGCTGGAAAGCCACCTGACCAGTTTGCAGTGCCAAGATAGCTCTGAAGCTGAGGTACAACCTTCATCCATTGTCACCCTGCACAGGTACCCCTATTTGCTGCATTTCCTGTCTTTCCTCTGCTTCAGGGTATTCCTTCTGGTGACCCAAGCAGGCTGTGGCTTTCATTTTTTAAGTGCTAAGCAGGAAACAAAATGGATTAGACAGCATTGCAACTAGCACCAGAAGGGCTACTTCACTGACTCTGTTCAAAGGATGGCTGGGGAAAGCCCATAAGGTGAAAGCAGTGAGTCAGTTGCTTCTACAGGGGCTGGAGCAGCTGTCTCCTCTGGTTAGCTGAACATGTGTGTGTGTGTGTGTCTCGTGTGCGTGTGTGCACGTGTGTGTGACATGGAGGGAGCGTATTTCTGTTTTGCCTTCTAAGGGAAAGAAGAGCCACTTACCCTGTAAGCAAGAGATAAAAGATTAGGTCAGGCAAAATGTTTCCCAATCCTCTTGGAGCGCCAGTCCTTACTCCCTTTTACTCTGCTCTCAAATAGGTTGAAATGCAGTAGACAGGTGAGGGCTGTCTGCCCATTGGCATTCTACTTTCCTTGATGAGCCTGGACCTTCAGCAGAGGCTTTGTGGATCTTCTAGGCTTTGGGGTTTCATTCTTTTTCAGACAGTGTTTTATCACCTTTCTTCAAAGCCACGTGTGTCTTTCATTCTGTTGTGTTGCAGGTTCAGTGCTTTGTAGAAAGAAATCAAAAGGGTAAAGTGTGAAAGCAACTTCACAGCCAGCCTTTGGAGAAATAGTTTATTCCGGTATTTTCCTCATGAATTGCAAGGATACTTCCCAGCATGCCAGGGTGTATATGGAGGCGGTGGTAGTAGGATTGTGGACATTTGTTCTAGAATAAAGTTTCATAAGACACTTCCAGAAGTGATTAGGTATCAAAAGTGATCTATGAACAGCTAATGGCTGTAATTGTAAAGTTCACCACAGTGGTGAGATCGGATATATTAAGCCACACTGGCTTATTATTTGCCTAATTCTTGTACAAATCCTTTCTTTCATAGTGGCTAACATGCATTTAGTCTAAGAAAAGCTTAATGACTGAGAAGGCGATGCATGTTCCACAATTTTTGTGGCTTTGCGGCCTCACATTCAGATACTAGTCATGCATTTCATTAGGCAGATGGACACAGTGAGCTCTGAAGTCTCAGGGCCAGTTGGCCTGTGGAGGACTGCTCCCATCAGGACAGTGGATCGTACTACTTGATTGAAACTTGAATTTTTTTTTTTTCTTTGAAGAATGATGGATGGTTTGATCAAAATGTTAGAACTCTTTTTTAGACAGATTCCAAAAGAATTCAAGGTCAGAATCAGTATTCTTGGTACATCGGAACTTAGCATTAGAAAAAGCTGTTGCATTGTTAATGAAGGTTATTTTTTGTCTCCTACCCACCCATAGTGGCTTAACATTTAGGGCAGATGTAAACATGGTCTTGACCTCCCTTCTCCTCTGCATGTGAATCTTTGGCTTTGACGTCTGAATTCTTATTTCAATGATAAGTACTGTCCTCATGTATTTTGAATTTTAGTAAGTTCTTCTTTTGCTTTGTTTTATCTGATGTTTCCTTTGGTCTTAGTGATTTGGCTTTCATAAAAAAAATACTCTAGTTTAAAGTCCTTGTGACTGACATGCTTGATTAAGGGGGAAAATCTCATTAATAGAAGGAGATGACAATCAGTAATGGTATTGGCCAGCTCTCTCCAACCCAGACTGTTACACCATCCATTGTCAATTCAGTTGATGAGAGCGCATGCAGATCAGGCAGCTCTCTGTACCAGCAGACGTGAGTGAGATTGCCAGATTTAATTCTGGACCCTTGAGCTGCAACTGAGCCAGAAGGGGCCAGGGCTGAGCGTGTATTGAGAAAATAAGTTTCATGTAGCAAGAGCGTTGTGACTATCTCATTGAGGATGTATAAGGGCAGGGGAAGATGTCAAGGTGAATGATGCATGTTTTTTTCTTTTCCAACTTCAAAGACAGAGAAAACATAGTTTTATAACTGTTTCCTTAGATAGACTCTATTAAGTGATACACTTTATCCATTGAGACCATTCTGAAGGTTTTTTTTTTCTTCTCTTGCAGGGGACATCACACAAAAAGGATATGAAAAGAAGAGGTCAAAATTAATTGGAGCCTACCTTCCCCAGCCTCCACGTACGTACAGGTTGATGGGTGGCATAAGCGACTGGGTTTAACTGAGACAGAACTGAAATTCCTTAGTCCGGAATGTGCATGAAGAGCACACATTTGGCTGGCACGCCCACCGTATCTGATTCCTTTGTGCGATGATGACACATACGTTTTGTAAGTCTAGAAGGCACATGTGGTTTTCTTAGAAACATGCTTAATTAATTTAATAGATCTGTTGGTTACTTTGAAATGCTATACTGGCAAAATGTGAGTATTTGTGATTTAAATGTGATCTTTGGATTAATGGATTAATTATCGTGGTTGATGATGATTTACAAAAGGGTTTTGGGGATATCATGGGGCGGGGGGAAAATGCATAGAAAATGACACAGAAGTGTGGAAGCTGGTTGTGTTAGGAGGTGGCTCTTGTATGCATGGCACCAATCGCTGAAAAGTGCCAAGAGTGTCTGTAGGTGCTCAGGCGTGAAGCCTCTCCTGCACTTGACCCAGGCTCTGTCCATGTCAAGGAGAGGAGACAGTTCTGGGCACAAGTCCCAGCACCCCTTCCCCTGACACCTTAGTTTACTTGGAGGGCTGGACTGTGAATGTGGCGTTGCCATTGTGCTCGTAGTTTCGTTGGGGAACTTGGGTTGTGTGTGTACGGTTCCTGTCTGGATGTTAAGGAGGTTGGTGCACAGTGGCCCGTGCATGTAGGCTTCTTGGCTGATGCTGCCCTTCCCGTGGTTAGTGCTGCGTGTGAGGGGCAGGGAAGCAGTGTCACTGGAGCAGAGGGGCCAAGGTGGCCGGGCCCTGGCCAGAAGGCACTGGGTGAGGGTCGTCCACCTGGCCTTCCCCCCGCTGGACTCTGGTCTCAGGTAGAAGCCCTTGCTGTTCTCCCCAGGGTCCACGTCCAGTGGTTAGCCCGGGCCCGGCTGCGGGCCGGCTCACCGTTGTCTTTACCGAACAAAAGTGAAACAGAAGCAGTTCCCCGTCCCGGAGGCCAGCACCGGAGGAGGCCGGTGTCGGAGGAGGCCAGTGCTGGAGCCACAGGCCGGCCCTGCGCTCCCTCCGGCGCTCGGTGGCTGTTCTGCATGGGGTCGGCAGCTCTGCTCAGCGCTGTAACAAATTTAAAAAAAACTAAAGTCTGAATTAATTAGTTTTTTTTCAACTTGTTACAGCAGCGAATGGAGCTGCCGTGGTTCGGTGTAGACTGCAGCACAGTGAAGTGGCGACGAGGAGAGCCTTCCGTCCTGCCCACATCGGGGTGTGCGACATCCGAGAAGCCGCGGCCCGGGAGCGGGAGCGGGCCGCCAGCGCCGCGGGGAACCGGCCTCTGTTTTACTTTCGTTTCGGTGAGCTGCGTGGCCCAGACCCCGGCCAGGGCCGGCACCCGGGACCAGCACCCAGGGCCAGCACTCAGGGTCAGCACCCAGGGCCAGCAACCAAGGCCAGGCATGGCCCAGAGACCCAGGCTGAGAGTCAACACCCAGGGCCAGCACCCAAAGCTGGGCATGACCCAGAGACTCCGGCCAGAGGCCAGCACCAAGGGCCAGCACCCAGGGCCTAGCATAGCCCAGAGACCCTGGCCAGAGGCCAACACCCAGGGCCAGCACCCAGGGTCAGCACAAGGGCCTGGTGTGGCCCAGAGACCCTGGCCAGGGGCCATCACCTAGGGCTGGGCATGGCCCAGAGACCCGGGGTTCCATCACCAAGAGCCGAGCCAGAGCCCAGCCAGAGCCTGTCACCAGGCACAGGGCATGGTCCAGGCCTAGCCAGGGACCGACACCCAGGGCCTCCTATCATGCTCCTAAGGCATAGCTAGCATGGACCGGCATTGGCCTATCCAGAGCCCGGGCCCTGGCAGTGTCGATGTTCTCCCTCACAGGAAGTGCTACAGGACATTTGAGGAAAGAAAGGCTGCATGACAGATCATGAAATCCTTCTTAAAATGGTTGGCCTTCTGATTGTCTTATGACCAGAAACCTAGGCAAAACGTGATTCAATCTTGGTGATTTTGAGAGGTAGAAGATTAGTGTCACCAAAGATCAAGTTTAGAAACCTTTGAACTGGAAACATCAAACCAGCTAACCATAGGGTATATTCTTGGTGGGGGGGGGAGGAAATGGGGGGATCCCACTGAAAGATGGAATTACTTCCTATGGAGCATTGAATGGAAGAAGCCCACAAGGTGGAAAATAACTTGAAAGTACCCTTGAACAGGATAAGGAAATAAGCATTTGTAGATTGGGTTTTGGGGTTCGTGTTCAGGGTTCTTTCTCAAATCAAATGCACTGTTTTAAAATCACGGACAAATAATAAGACTGGGGGTATGGCTGTCTGCATGTGTAAGACCCTAGGTGTGATTATGTAGAGGAGACAGGATGGAGAGCGGGAGGGGTGGGAGCTGAACTTGGGTCTTCCAAGTGGTCATTGGGGTCTGTAGCTCACTCATGCAGCTGGTGGTCTGTGGCTCCCACCCAGGAATCTCAGAAGTGGACACCCCAGCTGTCTCTCAGCTTTGGCTGTCACTTATCCCCCAGTGACCATTCTGACGGTTACCACAACATTTTAAGGAACAGATAGAGGGTTGAAGAATCAATGATAGAGTCACATGTTACCTGTGAGGTCTGTTTTGTTTTGAATTTTGGATTGAAATATGTAACAATAGAACTTCCTCAGGTTTGCTGAGCTCTGTTCCACACCACAGGCCAGCTTAGCCTGGCCATGATTCCAGGCCAGTCCCATCACTTAGGATAGTGAGTCGGTCCCAGCTGCTTTGCAGTGTTTATCACTCACTCACTGGCTCAGAAGCTGTTGTTGGGTGGAGAATCCATAACCATCTAGCACTTTGTTCTGTGGGAAGGAGTAAATAAAACAGTCATTTTTAAAGCAGAAGATTCTTTCCTGTTTCTGTCTGTGGATTAATTCTAGGATCTGTTTGAAAGACACATTTTTTTTTTTTTAGAATAGTGTACTGTACAGTTTCCTATAAGGAGATTGTGTTTGGAGCATCTTTTATTTTATTTTCAGTATTGTAAGTTGAACTTCAGGCCTTGCTCTTGCTAGGCAATCACTGGAAGCCAGGTCTCCAGACCTGTTGGCTTTAGCTTTTTCTTCAGATAGGATTTCATTTCTGCCCAGGGCAAGCCTCAGATTTCCTACCTGTGGTCTCTTGACATAGCTGGGATGCCCTGCCCCACTTTGTTGTTGAAATCGGGTTTTACTAACATTTCACTCAGGCTGGCCTCAAACCTTGATCTTCATCTCCTGAGTAGATAGGATTATAGACAGCAGCAACCAGATCTGGCTTATATTACTTTGGTTTACCGAAGAAAATATCGAGATTTCTCCAGAAAGTATTCTAGAAATATTTGTAAGATATTGCTTGAGACATATGACTAAAGTTTGAATGAAATTAGAATGATTAGCCCCCAAACTGGAAATTCAGTCTCTTCCTGGAATGCTGTGCATGCCGTGTGGTCTCGGGCTACCTAGGGAGGAGAAAAGGCTCTTGGAGAGTTGTGGTGAGGTGCATGCTGGGAAGGCAGGTTGTGTTTGCTGAGTGTGTGTTCAATGCCCTACCCAGCTCAGTCCAGATGAGAACTAATGGGGGTGGTGGGGGTAAATCAGAGAATTTAGGTGACAAGTATTTTCCAAGAGTAAGTACTCGGGGGAACTTACTCATGTAGCATTTGTCCTCTTGTAGTTTTTTTGTTTTTCTTTTTATTGTTTTGTTTTGTCTTTTAGACCACATAGTATCTCTTTTGACAATTTTTTTTCCCTTAAAATCTCCAAACCCGGTTAAACTTGTAAAAATAGAATCCACTCTCTAGCACTCATCTGGGATGTCGTGATATGACTATCAGCTTGTGTAATGCATCTCTTCTGCTTTTAGGGCATGCAACATGGTGATGGAAAGTAGTGAAATTTCAGTGTTACTATGAATAGTAGAACTTGCCTTGCCCAAATATAGTCCTGCTTTCCTTTGGATGCTGGCTAGGTGTCACTTACTGCGTGTCTGGCCAGGAAATGCTTCTCAGCACAGGACTGATACTCCACACTCAGCCTGCTTTTGCTTCAGTAGCCAGGCAGATCCCAGTTCAGTTATAAGGACCAAGGATTCACAGTGATGAAGGCCTTTCAGAGATTTGATTAACTTAGCTTGTGTGAATCAGTTAGTGTCTGTCTTCTTTCCTTTCTGCACCCTACGATGTCTGGACACAATGTCTGTGGTTCGAGAGAATACATGAATTCCCATTTCCTCTCCCTGGAGACTATAGATGGCTCCGTGTACAGTAGAGGTAGACACACCGCCCTGTCTGTTCTTCCCCCTGCCACCCTGCTGGCTGTCCTCAGCTCCCTAGGCATTTGTGCTGTTTCTTACATTAGGAATCCTGAGCATGCTGTGCCTTTTGTCTGTGCCAGGTTTGGTTCAATGCTCAGCTTAAATGCCACTTCTTCAGGATTTCTTTTCTGGTCCCTGAGTTAGCACAGCCCTAGGTTCTGGTCTTCAGGAAGTCCCGCCTCTGCACTACTTCCTATGGCTGTAGGTGGAAGTGCGCCCTCCCCCGTCCCCCCCAGCAAGAGCGATAGACGGCCTGAAGTTCTCTTGTCCTTGGTGCACAGGAAGCTGTGCCTGCCCACAGGTGAGTGCAGCTGGAGGCAGATTGAGGCAGCAGCTGGCTTTTCCTGACCCTTGAGTTCTCCCTCCCACCCTTGCATCCACTGAGCCCCATCCGGCAGGCAGCTCAGTGTTTCCTTGTGCCAAGACAGCAGGAGAACTGGGCCAGATGAAGCCACTGTCAAAGTGCTCAGTGCTCAGGTTCATGGACTGCCTCCAGCCTCTGGCTGCAGGCCTGTTTTACCTGTGACGGCCTTTCTGTATTTCTAATCTGGATGAACTCTTAAGTGGCAGTTGGTAACATACAAATGTGCTTGTCAATGAGGGAAGTGTCAAAAATAACGTAATTTGGGACCTTAGCACACTCAGCTAATTCCAATGAGGTGAATTCTGTATGTTTTTGGAATTCAGTGTGTAAAGCCCCTATGTTTGGTGCTCTGACTGAGACGCAGGCAGTTGTTACATGAATTCTGTCATCATGGCCTCTTCAGTGGCCAGTGTGGAGACAGCTTTATCTGAAAACCACGTGCAGATTTCCCTCCCAGATTGTGAAAAGCAAGTTGCCTAGACTTGTCAAGAGTTTAGCATTGGTGAATTCTGTGTTTTGGGCACATACAAAATGAAAACATTTACAGTTGAGGATGTGACCCTGAGCCAAGTGCTGTTTGTTGATTTGCCTAGACAGCAAAGCTGGCTGACCAGCTTGCTTGAGTCAGTTGTGGCTCTGCTCTGATTCTTCAAGTTGACGTCACTGGGATTCCTGTGGCAGGGGCACACGGCACCACAATTTTCATTCTACCCAACAGTTCCACATCCTCCATATGGAAGCCACGCCAGCTGGCATGCATGACCTCTTCCTAGCCTGGGCCAAGGGACACATAGGTGTGTGCCAGGTGAGTCTCCTCAGCTGAGAAGCTGTGCTGTTCCCTGTGCCCATGGTACAGGAGGCTGATGTGCAAGGTTAAATCTTAAGACGAGGAGGGAAGTAGCGAAGTTGAATCTGAGAGGAGGAGAGAATGAGTATGAGGTTAGTTTTTGCCTGTTAGTAACATGGCATGAGTTCCTTCGGTGTGAACCGAGGGAGGCTGTGAACCTCTGACCACAGAGCACAGCCCAGCTGTGTACCAGGTAACAGCTGTGCTCTTCTCTGCCATGCCACTGAATGGGGTATTGATTGCCTAGAAACGTTCTTCCCCCACGGTGTTGATTTGATCAGATGACTTTCCTGTTCGTGTGTGTGTGTGTGTGTGTGTGTGTGTGTGTGTGTGTGTGTGTGTGTGTGATTTAGTGAACTGGGTTCTTTGTCAGAGATACCAACGGCAAAGAGGGAACATAGCAAAGCTCACTGTTTGTGTGGTTGGTTGAGTATGTCCACCAAAAGGAAGGCCATGCTCTCACCTCATTCTCTTGAAGGCTGAGGTTATAGGCCTGCACCTCCACACCTGCCTTAAACCTTGCTACCATAGCCACACACAAGCCAATACTCAGTTGATGGAATTAGATGTAAATGTCAAATTATCTCAAATTCTGGATCTGCATTTTCATAGTTGGTGAGTTCCTAATCAAATTAAAATTTATCATAGGAAAATCACTATTAAGCATTTTTACAGCCGACACTTATGTCTGTAAAAATAGAGACAGACAGACAGACAGAAATAACAATGCTGGTAATGTAACTACGAGATTCACAGGGCTGGGAGGGAATTCCAGGCTTGTGTTTGTGAGGTTCTCATCCAAGTTGATGCAAAATGAACGTCGTATGTTTCTTATCTGTACATACAAGCACTGTTTACTCTCTGGCAAAGTCTTTGATTGAATTCATTGTAGAAATAAGTGCTGCTGTGTAAACCACAGGGTATAATTAGGTGCTGGAAGAGAATAGGACTCTATTCAGACACTTTTTTTAAAAATAGTTTTGAGCTATGGAAAATCCCAGGAGCCTCACAAAGAGTATCAGGCAAGTTTTGCATGCATGCCAGCCTGTAGTAACTTCCATAGGGCCCTGAGCATGCTCCATGGCTCAGTGGCTCATCCTCAGTGCCAGCAAGAAGCCAGGAGAAATGGATCCCAATGCACGCCCAGGGAACTGTCACTCACCTAGTAGATGTCCTTGTTTACCACCAAACCAGGGGATCTGTGGCTTAGAGGCAAATTCACTTGCCTGAGTTATGCAATTAGTGGAAATAATACCACAGTTGGGATCAAGGTCACCTCCTCTTCAGTCCATCCATATGTTAAGTCTCCTTCCACATATCCCATGTGAGTTCCTTTAGAATCTTTGTTCAGCTAAGGTCTGTCTGTAATCCAAGCTATGTGGGAGTGGGAGGTGAGGAAGATCATGATCTGAGGATGGCCCCAGCAAAAGTGCAATGCCTCCTCTGAAAATTAAACTATAGCAAAAAGGGTTTGGAGGAATGGCTTAAGTGGTAGAGCACTTGCCAGCTCAAGACACTTGAGTTCAGCCTATAGTGCCGTCCCCGCCCCCCTGCAAAAAAATATTGGAAACCAGTATTTTTCAGTTTATTTCTCTGATGATCCAGATTTGCTGTGTGAACTGCTCAGTCTTCATCTGACCTCTCATGCATTCTGTTAGAGAGAATGGCTGGCTGGCTCCTGTGTGTCTTATTCCTACAGCAAACTTGAAGACTGTGGTGCTGTTTGGTGTGTGTTTTACCATAGTATCGATGAAATACTCAAATGCATTTACTTACTAACATGAAGTGATGGATTGTTTAGGTATCAGAAGTATTATTAGGCATTTTCTTTGGGGAATCCTTTTTAATCGTATGCTAGAAAATAATTGGCAAAAGTCCTGACATAAAGGGCTTCTCTGCTTTCTCTCCCTTTGGTCTTAAAGACGTTCGCACACCTGGCAGATAGAAATGAGAACAGCAGAGGGGCAGGGCTGAAGCTTGGGACTGGACACTGTGTTGGTTGGTCTCAGAAGACACAGCTGGAAAGGAGGGTGGCTGAGGCTGGAGGTGGCATCTGCTCAGAGGGGCTGGCAGCTGTCTTCTGTCATCAGCACGGTAAAGAGAAGTGAAATTGCGGAGTCCTGCCTGGCTTGGGTGGGGAAGGTCTCTGTGGGCGGGGAGAGGAGCTCGGGTCTGTGGGCAGGAGCCCAGGTGGGACCAGGCCTGGCTTCACTACCCTTGGGAGGACACCTGGAGTAGAGGGGGAGGCACAGGCGATCTGAGGCTTCAGAGCGTAATGCGTTTGTTTGTTGGCCATGTGCAGGAACCTGGAAGAGTCAGGTGTGTGGGCACTCGGGGAGGGGCTAAGCTCTCTTGGCTCATCTCTTTGGGTGTCCATTCCCAGTTGAGGGGCAAAATAATCTTACTGACTGACATCGTTGTTATTTAAATTGAGGTGGCCCAGCCCCTATAGGATCCTTAGGAAAATTACTCATTAATTCCAGAGTATTTCCAGAGTCCATTTGTGGGCCAGGGGGCTGTACTGGCCCTGTGGAGAGCAAGACAGACATCAACTCTTATTGGATCTTACGTGATCTGTCTCTCTAGTAAGGATCTGATTGAATCTACCTCTGTGTTAGATGGGACCCCAGCAGCTTGAGAGGCTCCACGTTTCATTCCTGAGCAGCAACCTCAAATTGTAGTGGTTTCAACCTTGTTTATAAAATATATAAAAACGATGTTGAATAAACATATGGTTTCCATGTTGTTTATAAAAAATGCTGTCCAATAAGCAAAAACATTTATAAAAGGGATCCCCAAGATACCACCCTATTTGTTCATTGCAAGCACTATTATTGGGCTTTTGAAGGCTCCTGGAATACAGTCCTGAGTGAGGCTCAGCTATGGGGCTTTCCCTCTGGAGATCAAGGGCTGGGCTCATCCAGAGCACATCGAGTTCTGGACAGGTGTGTAGAAATTTCTGGAAGTGGCCTCTGTCCCAAGTAAAAAGGCAGTTTGAGTAAGAAGAATGTTTAAATGCAACTGAAGAATAGCACAGACTACCTGAATTCAAATCCTGCCCTGCCTTCACTCCCTCATCAAATGGCAGCCACAACAGCCCCTTGCCCATAGTTGTTATGTTAGAAAATTGAATGTTATGATAATGAAGTACTTACACCAGTACTACAGGCAGTTGCCATTCCTGTCTAGAGATGGGCAGGGGAGTGCTGGAAAGTTAGGGAATATTCCCAGGCAGCAGGATTGGATCCCGAGGCTGCAACTCCAGGGTAGGACCTCTCCCTTGTGCTGTGTGCTCTCTGTTTTTTAGAACACAGACCATGTGGCTAATGGCCTATAAAATATCTGAGAGAGGGTGTCTGGTTTTTGGCCTTGTTGTATTTTTGCCTGAGTGGCAGTAACTGTTAGGGGGACAGTCACCCTGTTTTCCTTGGAACACTTTCCTTCTCTGTAACTACTTTGACCACAGTTTCTATATGAGGCTCTTGGTCTGACTTTAGATCTCCCAAGAGCAGAAACTGGACTAAAACATAACCACCTTCTTTGACAAGAGGAGCAAAACGTGAGAAAGAAAGGCTGGTTTCAGTTGTGTTGGGGTACTTTGAAAGGACTAGCAGTAGGTACGCCAACTGCCATGATAATGAAAAGGAAGAGAAGTGTTAATTTCTGAATTATGAAAGGGTACAAGATGGAAAGGTGCCTATCACCTGCTTCCCCCTCCCCTGCCCCCTGTGGACTTCTCCATCTGCCCAGAATCCCGGCCCTGGTGATAGTGGAGCCCCTGTGGTGCGAAGGGGAAGTGCTTGTGTTGTCTGAACGTGGTCCTCTGGCATGGGCCTGGCCATCCACATCCGTGAGTGTGAGAGTGATCACGGTATCTACTGCTTTACACTCCAGATCCTTTGATTTCGTAAATGGGGGATCTAGTATGGATAAAGTATATTCTTGAAAAATGGTTGATAGGGAATAACTGGAAGAGATCTAGTTTTAAATGAGAAGCACAGCTGGTCTGCCTTAGGTAACCTAATGTGGGACTGCAGTCATGCTGTCAGAGCTGTACAGAAGTCACCGGGAAAGAGGAATAAATCAATTCAGAGGAGTATTCAGTACTGAAAACCAGGGATTCACATTTCTATTGTTAATTTTTAAATGTCTGGTTTCTTTTCAGTGACTACTGGTTCTTTTCTGAAGAAGCAGCAGTTGATTGCTAATACTTAGTAGAAGTAATTTCTTTTATTTCTGAACCACAGTGATTAGATCCTTCCTGTAGCACTTGATTTGTATCTAGACTGTTCTTTGCCCCACTTCATTGTCTCAGTGAAATAGATGCTGTGATTTTCTTGGCAAATCTAGGTAATCTGTTTGACCAGTATTGCTGAATAATTTTTATTTGGCTAAGATAATACTTTTAGTAATTCATAAAACTGTACCTGACTATATACTTGGTTAAACTATTTTGCATGGAGGGGAGTGATTTCCAGGGAGAGAGTGATTTGGATTGAATAAACCAGAAGGGTTAGTTGCATACAGGTGACTTCCTAGTTACCTGAATTAGGTTGCCAAAATAGCCTAAAAGATTTATATTAAATATGACGTTAAATACTAAATTTCTCAGGAGTGTATCACCTCTCCGTTCACCTTGACTCTACATCTTGGGCTCTGTCGTTCATCCCGTGATGTCGTTGATGTTGTGATAGGAGGGAGCACGTGCCGGTGTTTCTGGAAGCCTCCACCACTGGTGGGAGGGGCCTTCCACACCCCAGCCGAGGCGCTTCTAGTGCTTTACCCACTCAGCCACATCTCCAACCTCCTGTGTTTTCTTTTAAATCCAGGGGTGGACCAAGCCTTGCCTCAGGAACGCCGGGCACCTGCCACCCCTTCCTCCGCCTCTCGCTACCACCGCCGGCGGTCCTCAGGGTCTCGCGATGAGCGCTACCGGTCAGGTAAGCAAAATGTGGGCTCCCTTCCCTTCCTCTCCCCATTCTTCCCCTCCTCCCTCCCCTCTTCTTGACATAGGTAAGGACTTTTTTTTTTATTATTGGAACTCAAACTTTAGTGTATATATAGATAGACTACTTGTGATACTAGCCTCAATTAAGACATGTACCTATGCTTTATATTTTTCAAAGTGCTTCTCACAGGCAGGATTATGATAAGCAGGTTGAAATAGGTACATGCAGTAGAAGAGAACAGTGAGGCAAAGAAAGATATACTCACCCAGCCTGTACCAGAGGTTAGCCATAGGCCCATTGTCTTATGAATAGTGTTCAATTTAGGCTCATGTGCCAAGCCACCCACTCTGTACTCTGTGATTGCTCTATCTGGCTTCCTGGCCCTTCTAGAAGGTCAGGGAGAAGAACAGCTCTGGGGCATCAAGGATCGTGGATGGGCTCTGAAGGAGAAGCCTATCCCTGCCTTACAAGTGATCTTCCACCTCTCAGGGAGCCTTCAGTGCCCAGGAAAGTGGGTGAGAAGGAAAGGAAGGAAGGAAGCGTTTGGTCCCCCACTTGCCCCTGTGGTTTCCATAGCTATATTAATGCCCAGCGCATATGGAGAGCCCAGCTGACCCGTGCAGGTGTCAGAGGCCCCATTCAAATAAATAGGAGAGTGAGGCAATGTATGGGTTTTAAATGCTTCCAGTGCCGTGCTCCTATTCTATCTGTGTATGTGCACAGACATGTCTAGAAAGTAGCCAAGTGTTTTTTCCTTTGTGTTTAGAGGGGAAGAAATGAAGTTGAGGGAGGTTATGTGATTTCTAACAGAGATAATATAAGGCTCATAAAAGTTAGGGGCCAATGATTTGCTCATTCATGTATGTCCAACACCTCAAAGGCCGGGCTTCTATTTTGTGAAAGAAGAAAACAAACATAACTCATTTGTGGAAGGGCAAGAAATGAGGCAAGACAGTCTAGATGATAAGGTGTCGGGTGTACCAGGCTTGGGGGTGTAGATACAGGCCTGGAGATCACAGGTGTCCTGTGAGCAAGTGGAGGATGGAGGCTTGCTTCAGTACCATGGAGAGCACAGACCAGATGCAGAGGAAGCTGACAGACTCCAAGTGCCTCGGACTGATAAATATTTAGGAAGTGGGCGTCATTACTAGTGAGACTGAAATGTTTAGAAGATGAGAACTGATGCAAAGTCAGAAGTGTTCTGAGACCCAAAACATCCTGAGTGCCAGCGTGACACCACCATTGGAAAATTCCACACCTGACCTTGTGTGATGGGCCCAGCAAAGCACAGGTGCACTCAGAATACTGCATACAGCTCCTTTCAGGTTATGTTTATGAAGTGGATCTGAAACATAAATGAATTTCTTATTTAGACTTGAGTTACATTCCCAAGATATCTCATTGTATAACTATTCTGAATTCTGATGAATTGAGAATGTGAAACTTGACCTCTAGTCCCATGCATTGTACGTAAGGGATACCCAACTTGTAATAGCAATTGGACCTGAAGACTGAGTTCAAGTGTGTAAGAAAGGGAATCAAGAGTAACATCATGAGACTAGGTGTGGTGGCTTATGCCTATAATCCCAGCTACTCTGGAGGCAGAGATCTGCAGGATCCCAGGTTGGAGGCCAGCCTGAAAAAAGTTAGTATGACATCCATCTTCACAAATAAGCCAGGTGATGTGGAATGTAAACCTGCTTCCTCAGGAAGTGTAGTCAGGCATATTGTGGTTCAAGAATGGCCTGGGAAAAGTGGGAAGCCCTCTGAAAAATGACTAAAAAAGCACAAATGTCTGAGTGCGTGGCTCAAGTAGCAAGTCGTTTGACTAGCAAGTACAAGAGCCTGAGTTTAAACCCTAGTAACTGCTCTATAACAGGGGTGGGCATGAAGATAATCTAAGTGCTGCACATCTCGTTGCCACTATTTCTACACCAGATTGAATGCTTTTAGAGAATCAAGGTTCTGGTAGGAAGGTCGAAGATGTCATTTGCCTCAGATCTTCACTTGCTGTATGTGAAAACTTACATAGGCGTTCCTCACAGTCCCACGTCAGGTAGAGTGAGGACGCAGTTATTCCAGGCATACTATTTTAGTTTTGAAACCTTTCTATGACCAACACCAAGCCTATGAAGAAAGCCAAGGTGGCGTGGTGATTATCTGGGAGGAGAGTCCTTTGGTTGATGTTATGCCATTTTTCTACTCTTCCAAGTTAAAAGAGTCCAGTTATAAGTTGACTTAGTTTACTTATAAATGTATATTGCCAGCTCCAGGACAACCACTCAAAACAGATTTTTTAAATGAAGTGTAATTGATAGGCTAAGTTCTTGTAAAATGATCATATAAGATTGAGATCATTTAAAATGCTCAATTACAGCTAGGTAAGAACTGGCTGCTGGTGCCTTATGCCTGTCATCCTAGGCTGAGACGGGGAGACTGAGGTTAGAGGCCAGCCTGGACACACATGCACTGCCCCTTCTCCATTGACACATGGCTGCTGCGTGCACCGAAAGTACAAAGCCATGAAAGTGAAAACTGGTCAACTGAACTTCATTAAGCAGAAAGCAGTGCTCTGAGAAAGACAGCAAATGAGAACAGAAGACAAACACTAGGTCGGATTGCAGACCTTTGTAAAACGTGGCTCTGACAGCACACTGATATCCCAAATAGAAAAAGATCTCTTAAGAATTCCAGGTAAGGGCTGGGGCTTGACTCAAGCAGTAAAGAGCTTAGTCCATGCAAGATCTGGGCTCAAGCCCTCGTACTGCAAAGCAACAAAACAAAACAGTCCTCCTCTAAGAAAATGGCTAAGTTATAAAAAAAAATAGACAAAAGTTCTGAACAGATACCCCTCCTTAGAAGATAAAGAAATGGCAAATAAGTACAGGAAAAGATGCTTGGCATCATCGATCATCAGGAAGATGTGAGTTAATATGACAAGATACTCTTAGAAGGATTAACATCCAAAACAGTGACAAGACAGAATGCTAGGAAGGATATGGAACATCAGGGACTCTTCCTCAGTGGGGTGAGAATGCAGAGTTCTCTAGTGCTCAAAAGACACATTGGCAGCTTCTTATAAAGCTAAACAAGCACTTACCTCATGAACTATTAGTCCTGCTCTGAGGTTCTACCCAGAGGAGAAAACCCATAGGTGTTCCAAGCAGCCTGCTTAATTGCTAAAATTGGAAGCAACCAAGATGTCCTTTAATGGGTGAATGAGTAAATTGTCCCACATCCAGACAGTGGAATAATGATGGTAAGAAGAAATGAGCCATCAAGCCGTGAAAAGATAGGGAGGAAACTTTAAATGCATACTAAGTGAAAGAAGCGAATGTGAAAAGTCTGCATATAGTATGACCCACCTCTGTGACATTCTAGAAAAAGCAAAACTGTGTAGACCTTGAGATCAGTATTTGGTGCATTTGGGGACAAAGCCAGGAAGTATTATGAGAGACCATGGAAGATTTGAGGGACAGTGAAATTATTCTTTTTGGTACTGCACTGGTGAGCACATGCCGTTATGTACTTATCCGAACTGCTGAAAGTGCCCTAACATCGAACCACAATGCATAGTATCAGCCTTATTTAATTCTGTATGAATGTGGCCTTATTAATTGTAATAAATGTGTCATGCTAATGAAAGAGGTAAATCATAGAGAAACGTAAGGTGAAGGGGTAGATGTCATCCTTTGAGGTCTAGCTTATGTTTATAATATGTATCATCCTATTAAGATCTAACAAGTCCAGTGTCTTTACATGACCACTCGCCAGGGTCTGCTCAGTGCCTGAATATATGAACTCAACTTCAGGACAGGTCTTCTCATTCTTAATTCACACCTAAGGATCCTGAGTCTCAATAGGCTAAGTAACTTGCCACACAGAAGAGGACCGGGATTTTGAGCCCCTGAGATCTGTCTCTAGAACTTCTGCTCTTCACCTCTCTAAAATGCTGTTTGGCCAATGCACTCTTTTCTTTGAGGTTGGGCACCTGTTCCCCTGCCCGTACATGTGTTAAGATCTGTGTCGTGTTACAAACTCTGAGGATAGCAGGAGCTGTCAGAAATGGACTGTGATTTCATACTTCAGAAGAGAGAAACAAAGGGAGAAACCATTCATTTTTTTTCTCACAATTTGAAACCATAGGTATATGCAGTAGTCTAAAATACTAACAATAGCTACCTCCTCAAATGTAGAGGGGGGTTTTATATTATGCCCCTCCTTAAGAGGCCATAGATGTTCAAATTTTTTTATAACTTCATCCTCCAAAACATCTCATTGCTCATGATATTTCAAAATACTAGTTTCTTCCTGATTGAAGCAAGTTGTAGTCATTTTAAAATGCTAAAAGGAAAGCCAGGCATGGTGATGCATGCCTGTACCCCCATCACTTAGGAGGCTTGGGCAGACCAAGCTGGGTTATATACCAAGGCCTGGTCTCAAAATGAACAAAAAAAAGTCCACAAGGAAAATGACTTTTCTATTTAGTACTCTAAGACCTAATTGAGGCTTTTGACATGGGTGGGCCAAATTTGGGAGTCTTGGGAGAAAGAATCTCAACTTAGTGATTGGTTAGGGGTGGGAGACTGACCTCTGAGAAAGGGCCAAGGCTGTAGGTGACTGGGATGGTTTTGTTCAGACGCACACTTCCCAGTATTCATGCATACCACTGTCCTTGAGTGACCAATGTACAATGGACAGGTAGTGACTGGTGTGTGCATTGTGTCTCATGCAGTTCTTCCATCTACTCTGGTTGCGATCCCATTTTCTGGACGATTAACAGGAAGCCTAGTGGCTTAAAGTTTTTACACTGTGTTAACATAGCTAAGATTCTGACATCAAAACCATTAATCCACTAAGTATCACTGCCCACAAACACCAAGAGGTGTCCAATGATGTTTCGGCCTCTGAAGTAGCTGAGATGGGACTTGACAAGTTCATGTGAACAAAAATGATTTGTCTGGGACATCGAGTGATATTATTAATATATTCTCAAAGCAAAACTAGAATAGAGCAAAACATGTGTGACCTAGAAGTGTTGAAATTAGAAAGGAAGAGGGCAATTAGATAGTTATTCAGCTGTCAGAGGGTAAACTTGTGAGAAGGCACAAATCCCAGGCTTATCCAACCTTGGGTGGTGATGTTCTGTGGAGAACATGCTGCCCTCTAGGGGCAGGGATGTCTCACCCCAGGTGCCCCCACGGAACCCAGAGGTGGGGGAGGGGGTTGTGGGGAGTTGTAAATGTAGACTGCCCCGTGGGGCTATAGGTAGAGAAGCCTAGGATTGTCCTGGGGACCACAGGAGTGAGAGGTAGAGCCGCTGCTGGTGAAAGGCCTCTGCTGTCCTCCACAAACAGCTGAACAAACTGACGGCTCACATCCAACTGCTGCCAGAGAACCTAACAGAGGGTGAATTTGAGATGAAGAGGCACTAAACAGATAGTAGCCATCTGGTGACACACAACCCATCCTTCTTGTCTGTCTTCTCGTCTGCTGCTGCAGCTTCTGGTTTATCCACTTTGGACCTTACTAATAGCCCAAGAGCATTCATCTGTGGAGAAAGGACTTAAGATCAACTTCATACAGCACTGAATAAGTACATCAGTATTGGTAATGAACACTCTTGAGAACATCTTATATTTATAGCATTATACAAGTTGTGTGAAGAGACATTTATTTCTTGGGGAGAATCTCAACCAGTACTGAAAATGAGAGTAAGTTACTTAGCATGTCATACAGCACTGGAGAGAAAGGATCTATTGTCTCTCTTGGCAAGAGTTTATTAGAAGCTTAATACTATGGCACAAGCATTTTAGGTAGCCATTCCTCGTTTGTCTTCATGCTCTGCAGAATCTTCTTGAAGTAATCACTGTGGGGGCTGGTTTGTAAATCCACTCACTCTCCACCCTGGCTGATACATGGACTTTTGGTGCTGTGACTTCCCACAGCTCCACCTAGAGCATCCTCAAGGAAGAAATGTGTGAAGTTTTTCTTTTCATCTTCATTTCCTAAAGTCTGAGAGTCTTTATTACTTTTCTACCCAAGCGTCTAAAGCCTGAAATCTGTACCTTTTTACCACACCCTTGCTGAGCCTGCTGGAGTCCCCTCTTCTTTTCTAATTCAACACTTCTCAGTCAGATCTTCACTGCTTTGAGATCTTGAACAAATTGTTTTTGTTTACATGAAGTTGTAAACTCACGTCTCTAGGTATTTCCTAGGCTGAAGCATCACTGTACACGTTTTGCCCAGATTGTTTCTTCTCGTTATGCGTTTTACCTTTTTAGCCATTACTGTTGGATGTACTATGATTCTTGATGTGGCCCATGTGTCTCATTTGATCGCCAGAGTCCTGTTACTGTCCTGTGGACATCATGGTCTCTCATTAAAAAGAGATGGTAGGGAACTAAAGAGGGACTTCTCAAATGAAGAAATAAAAATGGCAAAGAAACACATGAGGAAATGTTCATCATCCCTGGTGGTGAAGGAAATGCAAATAAAGACAACCCTGAGATACCACCTTACCCCAGTCAGAATGTCCCACATCCACAAATCAGCCAACGACAAATGCTGGAGGGGATGTGGAGAAAGAGGAACCCTATTACACTGCTGGTGGGAATGTACACTTATACAACCACTTTGGAAAGCAGTCTGGAGGGTCCTTAGAAAGCTAAAGATTGACCTCCCTTACGACCCAGTCATACCACTTCTAGGCATCTACCCTGAACAACAGGAACCAATATACAAGGACACGTGCACCTCCATGTTTATTGCAGCACTGTTCGCAATAGCTAGGATATGGAAACAACCTAGGTGCCCCACCACAGATGAATGGATCCAAAAATTGTGGTATCTATACACAATGGAATATTATGCAGCCATTAGAAATGACAAAATAATGGCATTTGCAGGGAAATGGATGGAGCTAGAAGGAATCATGTTGAGCGAGGTAAGCCAAGAACGAAGAGACAAACGGTACATGGTCTCCCTCATAAGTGGATGCTAAATCCAAAAGGTTAGTGATACGACAAAACTAACAGGACTTAAGAAACAAAGAACTCCCGCTCATCTGGTTGAACCACTACTAAATATCCTCATGCTGCTGATCACAAATATGGTATATAACATGTGAACACTGTTATATATTACAGACTGTGGTAGACAATTTGCTCCAGGGAAGTTAGAATGAACTTGTGACTTTGAAATTATGTAATCATTTAATCACAATCAAAAAAAAAAAAAAAAAAAAAAAGAACCTCGGGGAAGGGAGGGAGGGAGGGGATGGTAGGGGGAAAACAATGGAGGGGGTAACAATGTTCAAGAGGAAGTGTACTCATAACCTCACTCATGTAACTGTGACCCTCTGTATAGTAGCTTTACAATAAAAAAATAAAATAAAAAAAAAAAAAAAAAAAAGAGATGGTGACATTTGCATGTGTGTCAGTGCCCCCCCCCCCATTATACTGCTCAGTACCTCCATACAAACTGGAGGTTTCTATTTCTCATTATCTCCCTGTCAGAGCCTCTCCTCTAGCTCCCAATTCATGGGGGTAGATAAAAACTGTATCGAGAATATTTGTAATTAAGATTTTGTAGGACACTTAATCAAGTGCGTTAATGGGTTTCTGATGCATCACAGCTGCTCAGTTTCACAGACTCTTTTATGGAAATAAAGGGAAGATTTTTTTGCAGCAACCTCTTTACCATGTACCGTATTTTCTTTAAAGTTTTAATCTCATGAGCTCTTATGGGATTGATCAGAGTTTTGAGCTAAACATTGTTTCTTTATATTTTTGGCTACCTTTCCTTTTCCTGGCCTTCCATGTTTATCCGTTAGTGCCTCTCTGTGCCTCTCTGCACTTAGACTGGCCAGGAGCTTCTCTTAGCTAGAGACCTTCTGGTGTTGGTACTTACAAGAAGTAGACATTGCCTTGTTCCCCTCTGTCCTGTGGTCAGATCTGATCCTTCTCCTCCCCACCCCATACAATATTTACTTTCTTCTTGTCATAGGACTTGCTACCTTCTGAGCTCATTGTCTCAAATACTTGATCAGCAGTGGTGTTGTTGTTTCCTTCCTACTTGGAAGTTAGATGCACATCTAACTTAGCTGAGGAGAACGGAAGAGAGGAAAAGGTGGAGGAGATGGGAGAGCCACTCTGTGACATGGGATGGCTCTCTACTCCCTTGCTGATTGTTGTATTCCAAACCATCTTTACCCAGAGACTGGTCATCTCATATAACCACTATTTGAAGATATGGAAGTCCTAACATTCCTGTTTGGCTTGAGTATTTAAGGTTAGACTGGGATTACTTAACACTGCCTCAGCTTCACCTAAGGAGGTATAAATACTGACTCTGGCATTCTTACTCATCATTTCTAGGTCTAGAGAAGTTAATCTTTGCCTTTTGTTGTTGTTGTTTTTAGTTGAACTAGTGTACTGTCTTAAGGATCAGAACCTAGAGAAGAATTGAGAGATGGGGTATTCTGTTGTTATTTTCAAGTCTGATTCTGATATAGACTCTTCAGGGGGCTATTTGTACCTATTTCCAAACATTGATTTGCCATTGTTTTATGTTTATATTGCTTTAAAGTCATTTAAGTTGAGTTACTTCATTAGCTAATGTCTTACATAATCTCGCTATGCGGTCAGTGATCTGACATCATCATAACGACCGCAGTCATCTTTGATTCTCGTGATTCTCCTGTTTCCCGTCCCGGGTCCCACAGGGCAGGCTCGCTGCGTTTCTTTTCATTCTGACGGGCAGCCCCTAGCACCTCCCTTGTCTCTTCATGGCTTCAAATAGTCATTGACTGTTTCCTCTCAGTTTCAGAATAGTAGACAGACATGTAGCTAACAATTTTTAAAATACCTTTTACTTTTATGTGAAAATACACAGTGGTTTAAATGGCTTTCTTTGTATTGAAATGATGAATTTTTGTGGAAAAACTAGGATTTTTATCTGACTGAAGACTGGACCAGAAGTTAGATGTACTCTAAATACAATGTGGAGGATTTCAAGTTTCTAGAACATGGATCAACTAAATAACCTCCAGTGTTTTACTTGATCAGAATATCCATTCAATGTCATGCCAGCCCCTTTCCAGGTCCCCTTAACTGTCCCAAGGTCCGTTTCACTCCCACCTTGAGAAAATACAATCTCACAGTGATGGAGTGTTCTCAAATGTTCTAGTTATAAAACTCTTGTATTTCACAAAAACAGTTTGGCTTTCTTCTCCCTTAGCCTGGAGGTAGACCACATAAACCCTTAGCTCTGTAAATGTTTACTTCTGAGGGATCTTTTAGAAAGAATTTATGAGTAAAAAAACACTGTGATTTATTTTACATATATATATATATATATATATATATATATATAAAACATAAATTCACAAGCTTCTTGACAAGAGCAGCACCTAAATCAAATTTTCTCAGCAGAGAAAAATGTGAATATTTCTTTTAAGTTGTAGTATTTTTGAATTGCTTCAGTCACGTCTTACCTTTGTACAAGGAAGTAGAGAAGTTATTGACTCTATAGTGAAGTATCCAATGTTTCCTCCCAAGTTACTTCTTAATTGCAATGAGAAAGCAGCATCTTTTTTCTGGAAGAGTTTGATAGACACACTTTTCCCAAGAGATCAAACTTACCATGACTCACAGAGGACAGAGACATGTATAATCTGAACTTTAATTACACAGAAGCAACAGAATCCCCAGATTGAAGGATGAGCTACCAAGTGACTGGCCTGTATTTATTAACATTTCCTAATAGTTTCTAGAAGATAAACCTAAGATATTCCAGATTCAAGAAGAGCAAAGATAATCTGAGAAGTAAATGCAATTCATTACCCTTGGGTCTGACCTTAGATTAGGAAAATAAAATAATGATAATAGATGTTCCTAGGATAATGGTCACTGTTGAAGTGCATTCTTTGTACTGGGCACTAGTAGACCATTGTTAAATTTCCAAATTTTGAAGATAATTTTTATTGTAAGAAAATAACCTTGTTTCCAGGAAACATATTGAAATGTTTCAGTATGCTCTCTACAATTTATTTTCATCTGGTTCAGAAAAGAAGAAATGGAGAGAGGAGGGAAGAAGGGGGGAGAAAGCAGCACCAGGGTAAAATGTGACCCACTGATAAACTTGCATCGGTTTCAAGTTCAGATTCTCTGTCCTCCTACAGGTTTTTTGCGAATTTGAAATTTTATCCAAAAATTTTTAAAAGAAGGGTATACAGAGCTGAAAGTGTTTGGCTTATGGAAAATTAATGTATTTTCTCATTGACTTGATTAGCCCTTCAGTTTGAGGCCATGAATCCATGTCAGTGAACTATTAGATTTTGATCCAAGGACTTCAGTAAGAGAGGAGAAAACTGGCTATTTGTCTTAAATTGCTCCAAGTCTAGTTGAGGAGAAAAAGCACACGAAAGCTAAACGAGATAAAACAATGTCGTAAGTTAATTGTCCATGGTGTTTAATATTGCCTTCAAGTGGGTCTCCAACTGTTTCCTGTAAAGGGCCAGATGGTAGATATTTGAAGCTTTCTGGTAATTGTGGTCTCTCACAAATGCTTGGCTCTGAAGCAGCCGTGGGCTCTGCCCGTGCCCTGTGTTGGCTGAACCCTGTTCTGAAGTGGAAACTGAGTCCTTGTTACAGGACTGGAGTGACATTTGTGGCGAGTTCATAAAGGTGTTGCTTGTCTCAAAGGGTGAGGGCGTGGGGTGGCAAGGGCCCTGGGGTGAGTACACCTGTGGAGTTGAGATACGCACAGCGCTGCCCATCAGCACTGGCAAGTTCATGAAATGGGCACGATGATCAGAGCAGTTCTACTGAGCTGTTCAGAGTCCCACGGAGACCGTGACTTCTCACTGATCTTCTAACAAGGTTTTCTTCACATATTCCAGAAGGATCTCACGCAACAAGTAGGACCGTGTCCTTCCCCTGCATGAACCCCTCCTTACTTACAATGGTATCCAAGCCATTCTTGCCCATAACACCTTCTTCCCTCTTCCTCTGGCCTCTAGTCTCCCCGCACCTCGCCCACCCCATTCTCTTACACTACAGGGCTTTGGGATTTGCTTTTCCCTGGGCCCTGGACATCATCGTCCTGGCAGCCAGTGGCCATTCATTTGTTCCTTCACATTTCACATTAGAAGGGTTCTTCCCCCTGATCACAATTCAGCGCATCTCCGTCTCATCTTTTCATTCTCCATCGTTTGATGGTCTGTTGTCTGTCTCTTCTCTGTTCATACATGTCATGCATGGAACACAGTGTGTCTGACTTATCATTACTGTAGCCCCAGCCCTCAGCATGCTTCCTTCCCATGTACATGTTTCTACTAGGCTGTAGCTCAATAGTGGAGTGCTTCCCTAGGATGCCCAAGTACCTGGGCTCCATCCCCAACACAGGTAAGACAGTGTGGAACTGATTTATAATGAGTTATAATGAGTTGACGGTGATTCAATCTAGGTCATTACTGAGCCATCACCAAGGGTAAACTTGACCATTGCTAGTGAGCTGTGATACATACGCATTGACCTGTGTTAATAAGGCTTAAATGTATGACCTCTTAAGAGATGTTCAAAGATCTATATCTGTTTGCCCTATAGAAAGAGAAGTCACAGAGCCACTTACAGCCAGGATTTGATTGTGCAGATTCTGTGATTAATAAAATTAATAATTAAAAGTCTATGCATGAATTTTAATGGTTTTCCAGGCTTTCAAGCTGGCAGGACAAACTTCTTTCTCTGCTTCCCCACCATTTTTCTGTGGGCTTTGGTGAGCTCTGCCTTAGGGACAAGGAGGAGAGAGGCCGGTGCTTTGGGGTCTTGGCTGGATGCTGGAGTAATCGGATTCCTTTGTGGTTCTAGATGTTCATACGGAAGCCGTGCAGGCAGCGCTTGCGAAACACAAAGAAAGGAAGATGGCTGTACCTATGCCTTCCAAACGTAGGTCCCTGGTTGTGCAGACCTCCATGGATGCCTACACGCCTCCAGGTGAGAAATGCCACAGCTTCAGCTGTGTGCACATGGCCAGTGTGCTCTAGAAGTGACCAGTTACCAGCCCCTCGGACACCGTCTCTTCAGCTTTGCAAAGAAGAGTGCGACAACCTAGGTTTTTATGAACAAACCCACAAGTCCCCCAAACAGTAAAGAAGTTAAACTATACTGGGAAATGAACACATTATATATGTTATTACATATGAACCTATACAAACAGGCATTTTTATATTACCCATGAAGACTCAAATAGAATAGTCTTATATAAAGTTTAGTTTTTCATACAGAAAAGAGTTTGTGCCCATATAACTAAAGTTGAACTTTTCTCTTACTTGGACAGGTACATCTCAAAGTCTTTATAATGTAAAAACACTGTGTTGTTGAAGAAATCAAGTGCACTGGATAAAAAAACGTCGAGCCTGCTTCTGCAGGTCAGGTGCCAGTCACATTTCCTTAGATCTGTCATGGCAAGAAAAACAGCCATGGCCATGCGAATGGTTGTATACCAATAACTACACAGCCAAATGGTAGACCTGATTCTCTCGACTGATCTACCAACCCCTAATCTAACTGACTGAAAGGAAGAGTCTTTATATTTCTGTTACCATATTCTGTGGCCATTTACTCTGTAATAAAATACTTGTTCCTGGGTATTTTATGAAGAAGAGAAATTTTCTTAGCTCACAGATTTAGAGGTTCAAGACCATGGTGTAACAGTTATGGTGATTCACATATGTAAACATGGCTACTTGGAGAGGTGGGGAGAAATAGGGAGAATGGCAGTTCAAGTCCAGCCCAGGGACAGTGTTAGTGAAATTCTATTATAAAAGCTGTGCTTGTTGGTGCATATACATCATCCCAGCTAAGCTGGAAACCTCAGTAGGAGGTCAAATCCAAGACTGATCTGGGTAAAAATCTCAAGACACTATAAAGCAAAGGGGGCCAGGAACATGGCTCAAACAGAATACCTTCCTAGCAAGTACAAAGGTGGAGGGCATTCAGAAAACGAAGAATGTGGCTCTTGCCTGTGCACGGCTCTGGTGAGGCCTGGTCGCATGCTGGGCAAGCCACAGCTTGATGGGAGGAAGGGAGATAGGGAGAGCAGGAAGGCAGAGGTGAGTGGACAGAGGCTTGTTCCCATTCTGACAACTTGCTTCTTAAAGAATTGGTGGGATCCTGTGGGAACTGCTGTTGTTCCTTCTGAGGTATACACCCCACTTCTGGTAGGTTCCACCACCTCCCAGTGTTTGTTCACTGGGGACCTAGCCTGTAATATGGGAACCTCCGGAGGGCAAAGTCAAACCACAGACACTCTTTGACACAAGTTAGTTATGCTTAGCAGTAGCCTATGTATTTGTGACTGTGTTTGAGCAAACTCACAGCTAAATTATCTCTCATCCATTTTCCTTGGTTGCTGGAAGCAGTTGTGAGAACAGCGCTCATCTCCACTGCCCTTCAGAGAAGATTTCTGAAGTTTATCTTCTCTGCGGACATGACTGGTTATCACCATACCTGGCTGGATATTATTCATAATTATTATTGTGTTTTCAGTAGTTCTTTGTCCTCCGATTAGTTATTATTATTCTTCCCATTTAAATGTTTCAGAGCTGCACATCTTCCATCTTGACATCTCGCCTAATTCACTTGTAGGTAGGACCCTAAGTGACCTTACCCTGAAGTTCAAATAAACAGACCCGTTAAAAACTCATTCTTAACACTTGCTAACTAAGGGCTGGGAAGGTAGCTCAGTGGTAGAGCGCTTGCCTTGCATGCCTGAGGCCCTGGGTTCAATTCCTCAGCACCACATAAGAAAAAAGCTGGAAGTGGCACTGTGGCTCAAGTGGTAGAGCGCTAGCCTTGTGCTGAAGAGCTGAGAGACAGTGCCCAGGCCCAGAGTTCAGGCCCCACGACTGGACCCAAAAAAACGAAACAACAAAAAAAACTTGATAACTAAAAAACTAGTCAGTGAAAGTATTTCCACTAATTTGAATGAAAAGGAAGCCCAAGTGTGATTTTTCTTGGCCCAAATTGTCCAACTTTCAAAGATGGAAGGTGAAAATACCTTGTATAACAAATGAATATTATCAGAGAGTTAGTTTCAACAAAAATGTAGTGTTCTAGAAGCTTGTGGTATGCCCCAAATGAAAAGCCAAAGACCCCAAGAATGCAAGGAAGTGGGGCTGTGCACTTTTTCTTCTTTTTTTTTTTGAAGTTGCACATAAAGGGTTTAATGCGCTTCTTTTGATACAATTTCTTTATCAGAAACTCAATCTATTTTTTTATTTTTGAAATTTTTATTAGTGATGTTAATTGTGCAAAGAAGTTCATGGTATTCCCCTACACGCATAGAATATGTTTTAATCGAATTCACTCTTTATCATTCTTATAGTAACACAGTCTTTAAGTAGGCTGGGGGAGTGGGGGGAAGGTGTTCACACTAAGCCTAAAAATACATTGCGACTCAGAGAAGCATTTCAGGACTACCAAGGACTACAAGCAGTCACACCTTGATATGTGAAAACAAGATATACACCTGTCTCTTAGAAAGTGCTCCCTGTCCTCATTCAGTAGATATATGCAAAGAAAACATTGGCTCCCCCTGCCCTGCCTGTTGTACTGTATTCAGGAAATTGTTGAATGTCTCTGCCCAGTATTTTAATGGCAAAAGTTTTTTTGTTTTTTTTTTGGCCCGGTCGTGGGGCCTGAACTCTGGGCCCGGGCGCTGTCCCTCAGCTCTTCAGCTCAAGGCTAGCGCTCTACCACTTGAGCCACAGCGCCACTTCCGGCTTTTTTCTTTTTGCTTATGTGGTGCTGAGGAATCGAACCCAGGGCCTCATGCATACAAGGCAAGCGCTCTACCACTGAGCCACCTTCCCAGCCCCAATGGCAAAACTTTTTACAGCATATTTAAGGCATTATTGTACATAAAAGTCACCATAGTAGGGAGGAAAAAGATAACATTATCTGAAAAGTGGTCTACTGTTTCAAGAGTGCTTGACACAGTCCAATGATTATGAGTAGTTGTGACAGGAGGCGAGTCTGGGTGGGCAGTGCATGAAGGGGTTGAGATGGGGCTTTCATGAGTAACTCCTTCTTCTACACAGACACTTCTTCTGGTTCTGAAGATGAAGGCTCTGTGCAAGGCGATTCCCAGGGAACCCCCACCTCCAGCCAAGGCAGCATCAACATGGAGCACTGGATCAGCCAGGCCATCCACGGCTCCACCACCTCCACCACCTCCTCCTCTTCCACACAGAGCGGGGGCAGTGGGGCGGCGCACAGGCTGGCAGATGTCATGGCCCAGACGCACATAGGTGAGTGTGTTGGGGGAGGGAGGGTGTTACACAGTTCCAGGTATCTGCTCCCATTGTGGTCTCAGCAAACATTGAGGGCTCGATTTGTTCATGTTCTGACTGCAGAATCTATCGGACAGACACCGGACAGGACCCCTGTGATGCCTGGGGTGCTTTGATTTTACTGTTTTCCGGAACTCTGGCTCCTCCCAGCGCTGGAATTTCAGGAGCTTTCTGTCCTTGAAGGAGTGCATTTGTATTCACAGGAGAAGCTTGGAGCCCTGTCTGCTCACATTTTTTTTTAATCTCACTTATACTAAAATATGCCCCTCCAGAAGTTTTAATGGTGCCAATAAATAAGACAGGATTGTAAAATAGAGTTGTTGTTACCCTGGGAATTGTTTTAGGAAGCTGGGTGACAGGGGCTCAATCTCTGCTGTCTAATGCTGTTTTCTGCATTTGTTTTCTGCAAATTCTGTTCCGATTTCTTAGGCATATCATAAGATTTTGTGTGTAGATTTGCTTATAAGGGAGATCTTCTGAGTTAGAAGCAACACAAGGTTGGTAGCGTTGCCCTGCTATTTGAATGTAGAGAAGGCTATAAAATGAGAATTATTACAGGAAAAGGGTAAGAGTGTTTTGTCTGGGAGGGTGGTCATGAACTATGGGTGAAAGTAGGTATGTCCTTATTTTTTTTTTAAGTATTTCGGGTTAATGTGGAAGTACTAAATTTCAGTTTCACACATTTTCAGGAACATATACACCAGCCTGTAAACTCTAGTAACCTCTGTTTGAAATCACAGTAAATTAAACATTGTACAGAAATAAATTACTATCAAATATTTTTAGACAGTGAAATCTCTTTTACTGCACACGTGTCAGAACCGAGTCTCTATCAGCTTTATCTGATGTTAGCTGATTTTCTCAGCCAAGCACAGGGGTCAGACACTACCTCTTCTTTGTGGAATCATTTGCCTTCTCCCCTTTTGTTCAGCTTTAAAGAGACACTCAGAAGCATGTGAGGAGGGATGTGTATTTTTGAACAAATTAACCACCGCATCCAGTTTTCCCTTTTTGAGTTTACAGTTGAAATACTAAGGGAAATTGTAGCATGGAGAATTAAATTTATCCAAACTATAAAAGGTTACATTAGTCATGTACATCAAGGCTTGATGTAACCTAAATATAAGTCCTGGTGTGTGACATTTTAGTAATTTCTCATTTGGCACAAAAATAAGTTCCTAGAATATCTGTTAGGTTTTTCTTTTTTTTTTTTTTAAGTATGATTTTTTTTTTTAAGTGTTGGCTCACGCCTGTAATCCTAGCTACTTTAGGAGGCTGAAATCTGAGGATCATGGTTCAAAACCAGCCCCAGTAGGAAAGTCTGTGAAACTCTAACCTCTAATAAACCACCAGAAAACCAGAAGTGGCACTGTGGCTCAAGTAGTAGAGCACTAGCCTTGAGCTGAAGAGCACAAGGACAGCGCGTAGGCCCAGAGTTCAAGCCCCATGGAAGCAGTGACAAAATAATTAAATCTGATGAGAACTAAAATACTTCATTCCTGTGACCAAACAAAAAAAGCAAAAAAGTCAAAGTTGAGAGCATTTCATGTTTTGTTGAGGTCAGGGTTTTGTGTGAGCTGGAGTGTTTGAAAGAGCTCAAGGCAAAGCAACCTCTGAGTTGTGTTTGTGAGCCCTAGGCAGAATTACCATCGCCCCCTCCCCAGGTATGTTTGCTGAGCCCAGCAAGACACTCCACCTGGGGACTGCAGAGACACCTTGTACACAAAGGAGGAAAGCCAGAGGAAAGCCAGGGCATCCAGGACCATGCAGTCTCCTCCAAAGTGGGCCATTCTTCACCTTTGTTGCTAAAGCGAAATCTCAAGTGCACCTAGTTTTATTCCACAAATTTCATTAAGTAGGGACCTCTTCCAGGCAGGTTTAGCTTGGGATGATAAATTCCTCTCTGGAATTTTTTTCCTTTCCTTTTTCTTCTGCTCAGCTTGCGGTGCCTCTGGTGAGGGCTGCTCCTGCCTATCCACAGCAGACAGCCCAGCCTGGCACCCCACTCGCCTCCTTCAGCACTGATGGATAATCCATGGGCCCCATCCAGGCCCTCCCTCGCTGTCTCGTTGTTGTTGTTTAAAGAAGATCATTCATTTATTGTTATTACCCCTAAGTAGTTGTACAGAGAAGTTGCCATTGAATGAAGCTGTTTGTGAATACAGTGGGTCTTGATCAGTGTCAGCCTTTTCTGCATTCTCACCTGTCCCCGCCCAGCCCCCACCACTGTTAACTTTGTAGGATGTACATTGGATTCCTACCTGCACCCCTCCCCTTCTCCTCTTCATTTGCCTACTCCTTGACTCCACCTCTTTTAAGTACATGTTTCCTGGTGGTGTTTGCTTTGTTGAACGTTGACTTCGCTCTTCTAAGGAATAATACTGTGAGCTCTCCCTTGAATCTACTATATTTCAGTTAGTACATTTGTTTGCATACCCTTGCGTACCACCAAACAAAGGAAAGCATGCTACTTTTGTCATTTTGGTCCAGATTTAGTTCAGGTAACATAATTTTTTCCAGGTCTTTCTATATCTTTACAAAGGATACAATATCATTCTTTCTAGTGGATGAGTAAAATTGCATTGTGTGTATCCACCACATTTTCTTGATCTATTCATCTGTTGAGGGGGCAGCTGGGCTGATTCCATACCTTGGCTATGGTGAATAGTGCTGCAAAGGACATGGTTGTGTCCTTGGTTTGTCATCTTTGAAATGCCCAGAAATGGAATTGCTGGAATTGAGGAACCTCTACGCTGCTTTCCAGAGTGGTTAAATAAGTTTACATTACCACTCACAGTGTAATAGGGTTCCCTTTTGGCTAAATCCTTGCCAGCATCTGTTATTTATTGTTTATTTTCTTGATAATGGCCATTATCATAATGGGCTGAGGTAGAATCCCAAGGTTGTTTTTACTTTCATTTCCTTTATGACCAGAGATGTCACTTTATATGTTTATTGGACATTCTGAGAAGACTCTTTTTAGCTCATTAGCCCATTTATTAATTGGGTTGATGCTCAGGCATGGCTCAAGAGGTAGAGTGACAGCTATGAGTAAAAAGCTGAGGTAGCCTGGCACTGGTAGCTCAGATCTCAGCCTCCTGAGATCTGAGGATTGCAGTTCAAAGCCAGCCAGGGCAGGAAAGTTCGTGAGGTTCTTATCTCCAATTAAATACCAGAAAACCAAAAGTGGTGTTGTGGCTCAAGTGGTAGAGTGCTCACCTTGAGCTGAAGAGCTGAGGACAGCGCCCAGGCCCAGAGTTCAAGCCCCATGACCAACAACAACAAAAAGCTGAGTGTAAGAGGCCTTGAGTTCAATCTCTAGTACCTGCACTAATATATATATATATAAATTAGGTCTCCCCTTTATCTCAAGAACCACAATGAATGTGGAACATTCATTTAATACTACATTAACTAGAATGTAGTATGAAAATCCTTAAGGTTTGGAAATATAGCTCTCCAGTACATTGCTTGCCTAGCTTGCACAGAGACCTGGTTGCCATCTCTAGCACCACCAAAACCAAAACAAAACAAGCAAAAAAACCAAACACCTATACAATAACAACAACCAAAATGGAAAGGTTTATATTCTAAAATATTATAATCAAAAGTTGAATATTGTAACTATAATAACAAGTACCTTTCATGGGAATGCTTTCAAACCTTAAGTAGTATATTTATAAAATATTCAGAATAAAAGAGTATCCAAATTATTTAGCTAAATAGAAGTGGAGAAATTGAAGAGACAATCCATATGAATACATTTCTAATAAGAAAGAATTGACAACAGTTTTATTGTTTTATATTTAGATGTCTTCATAAGCTCTTCTTAGTTTTCATCTCCAAATGCATTGTGAAAGCCTCTGTAGACATCTGATGACGCTGTCACAAGGTGTGTTAGGGTATATTTCATTAACCGGGTATTCACAGAAATAATTGCCATCTCCAGTGTGGAATTCTGGAAATTCACTTGACATCAATGCTGCTTTCAGTAATCTTATTTTTATTTGTAACCAAATTCTCATCTGACTTATTGCCTCTGTCTCTGCCAAGAAGAAAGGAAGTCAGCAAGTAAACCACATCCACCCTGAGATGTATTTCATCGTTACCTCATTTGCAACAATTGTACATTTTGATTCTAGGTTCTGTGGTATTAGGGAATTTATTCAGACATGTAAAATAGCCACTGTGATAATTAATTACTCTTTTTTGCTTATGTGAAATCATTCCAAGTATTATTGGTACCTTTTCCAAACATGTATAGTCCTTCAACCTCTGCATATGTATAGGGGCTGGTGATATTACCAACACGGCTCCCTGCCTCACCCGCCCCTCTAGGACATCCACTTAGGACATCCTGGCCATGAGAGCAGTTTCTCCTTTAAGGAGCAAGTGAGTTATTATTTCAGGCTCTGTGGCCCCATGTGGCTCTGCTGTGGGAGCACAAAAGCAGCTTGTCCATTACACAAAAGAATGTAAACTGAAAAAAATGGCCATGATTGTGTACCAATAAAACTTTATTTATACTAACAGGTGGCAGACAACCTACCAACCTGTTTCAGGATTTTAAGCCTCTCTAATACAAAAAGAAAAATAGCATTCAGTCACAGCATCCGATCTAACGTTAGCTAACACCAGGCAGCAACATTAGACTCCTCTCCCAGTACCGTGTGGCCTGCCACACCAGCTGTTTCCATAGGCACTGCATAGCTTGTCCCCAGAGATCATGGGTCTGCTGGGGCTCTCTCCAGGTAGCGCATCAGACCTGTGCTTTCTGTTAATTAAGACCTATGGTTCCAGAAATAGGTCCAGACCCCCGGCCATCACCACCTGCTCTTCTGCCACCTGTCTCTGGCATCCACACTCAGAGGGCTCACAGGCCATGACCTTTCCCTTGCTGCTCCTGCCCCAGTATTGTGAGAACACAGGCCTGGGCCTGTCTCTTTCACGGAAGATGCTCTCGTGATTCTTCATCTTTCAAAACTGATTTTGCTTTTGTTTACTTTGACTTTATAAAATCCAAATGATATTTGCCAGGTCCAGCATTGTCGTGACCCTTCATCCCCTCCACAATCGTTCTGCAGATCAGTGCTGCATTCTGCAGATGTGCCTCATTTAACTGTCTGTCCACTTACCCCCCACAGCTCACCATTTGTTCCCTAACGTTCATTTGTAAAGCGTTTAAAAGCCGTTACCTTGAAAAGTAGTATGCAGCACGATCATTTGTATCATTATGCTCCGAGTTTCACAGATTTTTTTTTTTTCTTGGTGCTCTCATACATACTGCCCATACATAGGGTAGAAAAGCACAGAGGAAGCCACCGGCCTTGGCAGCCATTACTGTTTGGACAAAGGACCTCAGGGTACTGGGTCTTATTTTCTCAGCCACAATAAGGGGTCAGTGGTAGCCATCTTATTTTGCAGATCACATCTTTACAGGATTTTCATGAGGAAGAACAGTTAAGATCTGAGAATCTATGTGAGACTGTGGAAGCCAAACCTGACTCAGAACCTTGGCTGAGAGAACATTTGAAGGCAGAGCCACAGAAGCGTTTCCTAACCTTCCTTGGATGGTTTAGTGTGTAGGTGATTCTTCTGCAAATTTGAAGAACAATTAAGAATCATTAGTAGCAGCATATGTATACACATGTACATATAGAGAGAACAAATGTAGACTAAGAATATTTTATCTTATCCCTGGATGATTATTAAAAGAATAAGATCTTTAGTTGGCTGTAATAGTCAAAGCATATTTTTTTTTTTTTGCATCCTAGCTTAAATCCTCCTTATATTGTAGTGTTGTCACTGCATTTCCATGAAAGCCAGTGAAGTAGGAGGAAACTGAAGAGGACAGTCTTCATTTTGAGGTGGAAGATGCATTTATGTTAGCCCTAGAGGTGATCAGGTCCCCAGCAGCACAAGGAGGCTGGAGGGCACAGCTGAACACCTCGACATCACAGGGTACTCCCTGTCTTCTCATTCCATTCCGGATTCCTTTGCCAGGAGTCATCTTTGCCTAGCTCCTGTCTGATGCAATTGTGTTTCTGGGAGGGGAGGATTTACCCTTGGCAGAGGCTAGGTTGGTCACCCCATGCTCATGCACTTCATAGAATGGCTTCAGTTTCAATCCCTCGATGGTTTTGTCACCTCCCATATATCAGAAGCTGGACCTGCAGGAAAGATATTATAGTCAGGATACCTGAGCCATCTGTCTTCAAAACGTGAGAAGTTCTACCTCACTGCTTCACTCGCTTCCACGGTGTTTCCTTTTACATCATCAGAGAGGCAGAATCTGTCACTGGCCAGGAAGCTGGAGCAGCTGGCCAGACAGAGTGGCTCGTGGAGAGGCACCTCTCCCAGGCAGCCCCTTTAGGGTGTGTGATTTTTCCGTACTGTCAGCAAATTAACTGTGGGAGACTGGGAAGCGGACATTTTTTAATATGTGAAAAATCAGATTTCTTTGAGAATGAATGATCCATTCTCAGTGGGCCACAAGCACTTTCTTCATAAAAACTAGATTTTATTTTAGTTTCCTTTTTGCCTCCTCATTTAAAATTCACTTAGGGTCTGAAAAAGAATAGAGCTTACAAAGCGGGCTCTACTATCACTGATTACCTGGGACCACCAGTTCTGTAGTTAGAGTTAAAGAATGCTTCTTGGTTGCTGGCTTTAGTAGCAGAGCATCCTGTCTGTACTGGCCAGGCATTGGTTATTACACCATTCCCGCTGAAATATTTACCAGCACCTGCGGGGCACAAGGCTGTGGGATGGGTTGCAGCACAACTCTGGTGTCTGAGGGTGATGTTGTATAACTGTCCCCAGGAGGACTTGGAAAGACCTGGAGACATGCAAGAAAAGGTGATTAGGAATGCAACAAACCAAGGAAGCCAGGCAACAGACCACCCAGGCAAGTTCACCAGTTCCCTGAAATTGGTCATGGCCACAAAATAGAAACGGCCCGTAAGCCTTTGAGTGTCAGGGAATTGAGGGGCGATGTGGGGCAGAAGGGGGTGTCCCAGAATGAGAAGAGGTGCCCTGGTACTTACACAGTCAAAGCAGCTTGCACATACTGCCTTGAAGATGATTGGATCTGACTGCGATTAATCAAATATTATGGCTAACCAAAAATAAAAAAATAAAAATAAAAAGGAACTAGTGATTGGATCCTATCGCCTTCTCACCTTCCTGTTGAACACACTTTCAGCTCTGGATTCCTAAGGAACGGTGTCAGCTGCTGAGGGTGGCAGAGCTCCAGGCCAGCCGAACGGGAACCTGGCCGTGGGACGCCCACGGGCCACTGGGGGTCTGTGTGGCAGAAGCATAGCTTTCCCTAGGGCCTTCACAGCAGAGATGGTCCCCCACGGGGATCTTGAACTTGGTTTTTACAAGCCCTGAACAGTAGGCAGTGTTGCTCAGAAGCTGTGAACCACTATGATGAGGACCTATTATCTACACAAGGCTCCTGATGCGTGTGCACGTCCTGGGCCTCAAACCTGCAGCCGATGAGGCTTGGAGACCTTGAGCCTGCCTTTTCAGCCCGGGCCCACTGTTTACTACCCTCAGCAAGACTTCCTAGAGCATCTGTTAATGGACAGGATTCTTGCAAACACTTCTCAGCGGATAAGTGACACAGTTAATACAGGGTCCCTGATCTCTATCAGAATAGGTAATGTGCTCTGCCAGCAGCCATTGGCTCCTCACAGAAGCCAGCTCTGGGTTTATTATCCCTACAGTTAGAGCGTATATGTGAAGAGGTTGAGAAGGAGAGCAAGATGAAGTAACACATAAATAAATTTGGAAGACACTTTGAAGTGATTTTTCAAATCACTAGATGCAGTGGAATTGTTATCTTCCCTAACTTTGGAGTTGGGGATGGCTGCGCGCTATGAGGCCTGATTGGCTATCCCCGATTATGACACTGGCAGTCCCCGATTATGACACTGGCTGGCTATCCCCGAGAATGACACACGCTTAAGTGTGACAGAACTTAAAGCCAATGAAAACAACAGTGAGCTCACTTTTTAGCTGCTTTGTTTAAGATGGCTAATTTCAATTCTGTTCTCATCACAGATTATCATTTATTATGCTTACATTTCAAACATGAGGCCTTGGAGAGTGTACTACTTGGCCATGAGGCAGCGGAGTTCTAGAAAATTAGATAATTTTGAAACATGAACCAAAGCCTGTTTGGCTGACATACAGATGGGCTGTGCCCTGTGCTGAGGAGGATAAATATAGAGTCTGAAATGCTAAAGAGACAACTGGAATATTTTCCTCTCATCCTCTCCCATAGTGACCTGGTAGAGTGGGCTGCTCTCTGCCCCTCCCTTCTGACACTTGGCTCTGGTTCTGTCCTTTCCCTGTCCCTTTTCTGGGCCTGGGATATAAGGCATTGCCTGTAAGGGAATATATTGGTTTGCACCTGCTGCCATCACCATATACAGAGTGGCTTACACAACGGGTATTTAAGTTCTCTGGTCTGGATGCTGGAATTCTAAAAGCTAGGGCTTAGCAGAGTTGAGGACTTTCTCCGAGACTCCCAGAGGACCATCTTCCCCAGATGTCACATGATTTCTCCTCTGTGCACCTCTACATCCTTATCCCTTCTTATAAGTGCACCAGTTGGGGTGGACTGTGTTCACACCCATTACATCATTTTATCTTCACTGAACCTGTTTCCAGTCCCTGTCTCCATATACAGCCATGTTCCAAAGTATGGAGGATTGGTGCTTCAACCTCTGGATTTGCAGAGGACACGGTTCAGATCTAAGGGATGCATTCTGTCAGGAAAGAGACATGCTGAATAGTTTGTGTAGGGGCCAGTGTCATCTGCTCTGCTCCATAGAAACATTCCAGCATCTGGCCTGATGTGAACAGCTGCTTGGCCACTCAAACTTGGGCAGAGAATCTCCTCTCCTAGCAAAACTTGATTGTAGCAGAATTGAAGTGCTTCTGTCTCTTTCTTGACTTAATCCTAACCATCTAAAGTGAGTACAAAGTAGATGTTATCTCCCTTCTGCAAAACAGGAAGTAGACACACTGGAGCCTAGCTCCTGAACTGATCCTGGGCAGCTTTCTCCCCTCATGTGGCCTGGGCCTCAGTGTTCTGACCTAGGGCTCCCACTATGTTGGAGTGGATCAGGATAAGTTGGTCGCCCTGGGCCATTCATTTGCAATTTACCTTCCTAAGCCACACTCATTTCCCAAGATAGTCTGTCTTCATGATTTGAAGTGCTTATGAGTTTGCCCATCTGCTAAAATGCATTTTTTCAGCCATTCATGTACCTATATAGAGTCCTCGAACTTTTGTCAACCTACTGATATGATCCCAGCTGACACCCAACAAGACCACTTTGACCTTCTTGTTTCCTTTTTGACTATACTCAAGTGTCCTTTTCCCAGCCTGTCTAGTGCCTCATTTTTCTGCATTGTATTTTCATTGATGGAATTTGGTCTAAATAAGCCACATGTAGTGGTGACAAGGGGCAGAGAAGAAATGCCACTTTTAGCAACACAAGTTAGTGTGCTCCCGTTGCATTGAGCAACACAAGGTGATCTCCAGAAGTTTCTGTCTAATAGGCTTAGCAAATCAAAATTAGCACCGTAATATCCATTATTAGAACTTAAGATGTAGAAAGCCCATTGGTAGTCTCCTAGGTATACTAGCTTTTGTTCTATTTGATAAAAAATTTAATGTTTAAATGTTTGGCATTACCATCAAATGAATGTTGTCAGAGAAAATCACACATTTTATTGGGCATGACACCACGTTTAACACATAATTAGATTGTAAGAATTTTTTTTTTTTTGGTAATTGTTTGGTTTTATTCATGTTAAAACAATGAGAAATTTCTTAGTATCTCCCCTTTATCATGAAAGATCCCGAGTTTTGTATAGGTGAACTCATTTCACCCATCCAGATGTTTTCCATCGGCAGCCATTCTTCCTCCCCTTTGGTGGATAAGGACGCTGAGACTCAGGACAGAACACTTGCCAAGATCTCTGGCATTTGCAGAGCTGATGTTTAAATCCCAGGCTCGCTGGTGTCACAGCTTGAGCTCTTTACTCTCCCTGTCATCATGGACAAGAAGAATTACTCTCTTCTGTGAAGCAATACATAGCTCATCTCATCTCATTCACTGTCTGTTTTAGAACATTATTTTAGCTAAAATTGATATGGCTCCTGTGGTGAAATTAATTCTGAAAATATTCCCTGGTTTCGTTTCATGGGGAACAGTACACATTGTCTTAACCACCAACTCTCTGTGAAGATTTATGTGGCTGCTTGTGATTGGAGTGATCTTTCTATGTGATGGGGTCACAGAGAGCAGACATGTGTCCTTCTAGTCTTTTCCGAGGATATGGCATTTTTTGAGGGCCTGGTGCTCAGCCTTCAGAATGACCAAAGTCCCCCAGAAACCTCACTCTGTGCTTCTTTCCAGAAAATCACTCTGCACCTCCTGACGTAACCACATACACCTCAGAGCACTCAATACAAGTGGAAAGGCCACAGGGCTCGACAACGTCTCGGACAGCACCAAAGTACGGCAATGCTGAGCTCATGGAAACCGGAGACGGTAGGGCTTGCAGCGAGCACGTGTGCTCTTTGTGAACTGTCTGCGGACTGCCCTCTCTGTGTGCAGGCTTGTTCTTCCAGATACATAGTCAGGCACCGAATCTCGCTCATCACATTCCTCACGAACCTTCCACAGAAGGTGGCCTAACCAAATGAAATGCAAATTCTTTCCAAGTTGCCCAAGAAGTTATTTTTCAGGGAAAAAAATGCAAATGTTGCAAAAACATAACATAAGAGGAAGAAATTTTATAAGAAGCTGATGTGTTTGCTGAATACTCTTGCTGGTTGAATAATTATGAGATTACAGCACAAAGGTTAAGACCATTAATGGTTTTTTAGATGTGTTTCTAAATCAGAATAATTGACAGATATGGGTAGTATAGTGGTTTAAACTTTGGAAGAAAGAAGGTCTGTTTTATTTTCCTCCAAACAGGACAGTGTTTTTGTTGGCTTGGTAAAACACCTCATTGGAAGGATTCCCTGCTGTGTCTCATGGGTTTTTAAACTTGGTCTGCTGTGATTGCAGTGATCTCTTCCACCACTCACTGTCAGACCAATGAGACCTGGACACGGAGTACTGCCATATTCTGCTTTTCTGTATCCATCCTGGCCAGTGTCCTGAAAGCTAGACTAGAATCAGCATTAAAATTAAACTGAATTTTGTTGTTATTGTTCTGTTATTATTATTATTTTGTTGACACTGTGCAGCCCAGGCTGGCCTGGGATTCTTCCTCTTGAATCCTGAGATTATAGGTGTATAGCACCATGCCAGGTCCTCAAATGGTTTTTATTGTTATATTAATAAGATGAACAAAATTATCTCAATGTGCCATTCAGATTCGCTTTGTTTATTGATGTTTTTATGATGCTTGTGTATCATAGAATAGATACATGTGTATATCTGTTAAATAGAAATTCAATTATGAATTCAGTCTGTAAGAGGTAGCATACTCTCTTCAATATGGTCAAAACCCAAAAGTCACTAGTTCATGAGTGATCCAGCACATACAGCGGAAGCCATTCCAGCTTCTAATACAATTGGCCTTCCTCCAATGCTTTTGTAATTTCCTTTATTCTCTCATAAACTCACTGTTTATTGAATTAGACATTGTTGTTCATCTTGTCATCATTTTAATAACTTGTCATCTTTGAAGTCCATCATTGTCAGCTTTGTTTTCCTAGGTAAATTCCAAGTTATGTGCAATCGTAGATGGTCAGGTGTCTCTTGGTATTTGACACCCCCACACCAGATTCACATGGGAGCCCATGTAGTTGCAGATTCTAGACCATACCAAAGCCATACCAAAGTGGGTCAGAAGTCCAGGGATAGCCCAAGGATGATTCTTACAAATTCTAAAGTAGGATTCAGAACCACTGCCTTGCAGAATGATTGATCTTGATCCATTCGAATCAAATGAAGTGAAACTATTTAATAGGCAAATAGTATGTTCATATACTGAGAATTCTGAGTTACACTTTTTTCACCGTATTTTCAAAACTATAAAATATTTTTCAATTCTGAGAGCCCTCAGTAGACAGTGTGAAGATTGTGTATTGATTTTTAGAAATCTGATAGGAAATTTTTCTTAAGCTCTGACCTATTTCTTCCCAAATGTGCATCTTCCGGCTGTGGCATTCTGTCTACCCCACGGTTCCTGTTTTTTCAGGAGTACCAGTAAGTAGCCGGGTATCAGCAAAAATTCAGCAGCTTGTCAACACCCTCAAACGACCTAAACGACCACCATTACGAGAGTTCTTTGTCGATGACTTTGAAGAATTGTTAGAAGGTAAAAGAACCTTTTCCATCCCTGTTTCTTTCAGCTATTCCTATGATCCCAAGAACAATCCAGCTTTTTTTTTTTTAAACGTTTACTTGTTTAAGAGCAATAATCCTGCCTTCCTTGAATGATGGAAGTCTCGACCCGGGAGTTGAGGTGCTGTTCCCAGATGCACCCCTGAAAGATGTAACCTGCATCAAGTGCTGCTCTCTTAGCAGAATGTGATTTTGCTCTATGAGCAAGGCCTCTCTTTAAGGGCTCACTAAGATTAAAGCAACACTAAATGAAATTCTAGGAACCCTCACCTCAACACAGAGCTGCGGTCTCTGTACGAGCTGTGAAGAGGACTGCAGAGGAAACCGATGCCTGATTCTGCTGTGCTCCTCTGGGTCTCGCAGCATAGAGCTGGTGGCCTCGCCTGGAGTGCTGGGGAGCCTTGTAACCCAAAGTCAAAGCCAAGTAGACAAGCCACCGGCTGCCTCACACCCACACTCCTCCTTGTTTTCTTCTTTGTGAAAACCACTGTAAGACAGTCGGTCTTCCAGCAGCAGGTGGAAATGGTCAGCCAGTCACAGACTGTGAGCGAGAAACCCATCATCGGGAGAAATGATTTCAGTTCCTCGCCTGCCTGAACTAAAGGCTGAGAAAGATTCTGCTCCATGATGATGGACATAAACTACATTAAAATAAAATGAAACTGCTGCTTTAGTTTTACTTAAAATAGTACTTGCTCTGTGATCTTTTTATTCAGAGTAGTCATAGGAAATACGTAGCTACATCTAAGCGCTTGAGGGCAAAACATAAACATGCAAGATTGGAGCTCTTTGAAGTTCAGAATTTTACTGTTTTTGGTTATCGAGATTTTTACATTGAAATACTAGACCGTGCACATAGGAGTTTGCCTCTTATCAGTTTATAGGTGAACTTGTGTCCTCCTAAGTTCTCCTTGCCATCTTGCCTTGGAGTTCCAAGAATGAAGTGTTTCCATCACATCTGTGAACTTAGTATAGGAATCATGACTTTGATTCCAGAGAAGTGTCTTTTCTGTCAGCTAATAAAGTTATAAATATGAGTATTAATATGACTATATTTTTTCTTGAAAATTTTTTGTATTCATATGTATGTAGTTCAACAACCAGATCCCAACCAACCAAAGCCGGAGGGTGCGCAGATGCTGGCCATGCGAGGGGAGCAGCTGGGGGTGGTCACGAACTGGCCGCCCTCCCTGGAGGCTGCTCTGCAGCGCTGGGGAACCATCTCACCCAAGGCTCCCTGTCTGACCACCATGGACACAAATGGGAAGCCCCTCTACATCCTCACCTATGGTAAGCCGAAAAGGTCACCAGCAGCAGTTCTGAAAGGTCTGTCCCTCCCGCTCATTTGCTTACTCCTGCACAAAATTGCTGCTGAGTGTAAAGAAGGTCCATGTCTCCCAGGGTGCCTCCTCTGTTTGCACTGCTTGACATGTAGGAATTCATGGTGTTTCTGTGCCATTGATGGAGTCTACAGGAGTGTTTCAGGAAGATTATTTGGTGTCCGTGTAGAAATTATTACTTGTTTGGGTTTTTTTTCCTAACATGAAACTAGAAATAGGTACTTAAAACGGTGATCCAAACTCCAATAAGATACTAAATTCTGCTTCTTGAATACAAATATATGATTTTCTTGAAATACTTTCAGCAAGGACTGGTAGAGAATGCATTTCTATATTCTTTGGCATGAGTTTGAGTCATACTTCTGACACCATCCTCAATACCATAACCCAAAATGCTGAAAATAAAAGATCAAAATTTCTAAAATCCAAAACACAAGAAGATCAAACCCCCAAAATATGATTCTGAAAACTATCGTTTGATTTCTTTAAAAGCCATCTATTTATATTTTCAAGAGGCAATTTATTTAAGAAAAGTTTGCTGAACATTTCACAGACCACTTTATACAGTGATATAGACAATCAGATACATATTTTTGCAAGCACAAATGCTCAGGTTTGCTTGAGGCAGGCAGACAAGTTTAAAAGCTCTTAGAAGTGAACTGTGTTCATCAGAACAACGTGGGAAAGAAGGCACAGGGTATATGTGTGCATCACTGCGTCTGGTGAACTTGTGTGTCCAGCTTTGTAACCGTGATAGCCTAAAATACCACAATGGGCAGCAACAGCAATTGGGCCTTTTGACAAGTTAAAACAAAAGCTGTGTTGGATCACTACCCCATTTACAGTTGCATGAAGAGCACAAATCTCTCACACAAATGCAGGTGTTCAAAAAGGACATCTCTTCACCTGAAGCAGTTTTGACCTTGTCACACACACACACACACACACACACACACACACACACACACAATGCGGACATAAACCAATTGTAATCATAATCCACTTGTGAGAGCCACATTAGCATAATAAAAACATGGATAAATTAGAACACTCTCTTAAAGTCAGTACTAGAAATGACACACAGATTAAATATATAACGTAGGAAAATTATAAAGAAGAATGATGACAATTGAAAATAGTGGGAATACTAAACTAGCCTGGGAGCACCCTCTCCCCCTCCCCCCAAGAGTCCTTCCAGGGGACTTCGGGAATCTGGAGGCTGGTAAGCTTGAAATTCTGGATAGGGTAGGTTGCGTGTGTGTGTGTGTGTGTGTGTGTGTGTGTGTGTGTGTGTGTGTGTGTGTGTGTGTGTGTGTGTGTTTTCATGGGATTGAATTTGGGACATTGTTGTGTGCTAGGCTAATGCTTTGTCACTGAGCTACATACAGCCTGAGCTCAGAATTCTGATATCCAGTGCAGTTGAGAAAAACTATGTTCCAACTTTCAGAGAAGCTCACCTTCTGCCTGAACCCCTAACTGGTTGAATGTACCTCTCTGTGTTGAGGGGTCCCTGCCTCACCTAACACTCATCTCTGGAGACAACTTCTCAGACAACCCAAACGATGCTTGAGCAGATTTCGAGGCATTTGTCCTGCATTCACCCTGCACGCCATGATGCAAACGAAAACCCGCCAGTTCCTTCCCCTAAGTCGGCTTCTCAGCCCTCTTACATAGGCCTTTACCCCTTGCCATGGGAGTTGCAGTTTCCAGAATTTGAGCTTTCAAAATTTCAACACTTGGGGGACTTTTTAAAGTCTTCCAGATTATGATTTTAGGAGGATTTTAGACTCCAGAGGTTTTGCTTTTTCAGGATTTCAACATTCAGGATTATAGTACTGAGGATTATGAATTATTATTGGCATCTATGAGAAGAAAAGCTACATCTACAATTCTGTTTCAGAAAGCCAGAGAAACAAGCACTCCTTAATACTTTGCATACCCATGAGCTTTCGCAAGTTGGTAGCTACAGCAGAGAGGTGCCTTTGCCTTTGTTCCACCACCATGGAGAGAGCAGATTTTCCAGTTATTTGCATACTGTCGACTTCAGCATTGCAAAGAGACCAACTTACGAGCTAAAACAATGGAAAGACTCTCTTTACATGTGCTGTGTAAGGTTAGGTGACCTTTTTCCTAACTTAGTTTTTACGCAAGGTTGAACTCAGCACTTTGCACTTAGTAGGTGGGCTCTCCACCACTTGAGCCTTTGTTGATTCAGTAATTTTTTAGATAGTGTCTCACATGTATGCCTGACTGGCCTTGGCCTATGTGTGCTTCCTTAGGACAGGCGTAGAGCACTGTGCCAACTTATTACTGATTGTGACTGAGTCTTGTGAACTTTTTGCTCCTCCCAACGCTAACTCTGAAGTACCCTCCTTAGTGTTGTTTATGTAACACATACACTCTTCTGATTGCAAGTGGAGAAGAAATCGCTTTCTGTATTGGCCGTCAAGGTTAAGAGCCAGACATCATGGGATTCAGAAGGGTTTGGCCTTCTGATGGGGCTGTGCCAGCTGTGCCAGCTGTGGACATAAGCATCCCTAGATGGCAGTGGAATGTTGGCTTAGGAGCCTTTTTGAGTTTGGGATCAGATGCTTCATGGCCCGATTGTTGTTCATGGCTTCCTTTGGTAGTTTCACGTGCAAAGAGAATGTCATTTGTGATCAAGAATATGCTTGAGTTCCTTTTTCTCTGTGCCTTTCACACCTGGTCAATGTATGCTTGAGGCTGGCTGTGTACTTGTGCCATTGTTTCTGGACTTTACTGCCTCATATGTGGGAAATCTTAAGGGACAACTTGCCTGCATGTATGAGCATATATATTCTTTCTGATGGCCAGTTAAATGTTCTCTAAGATGAGTAAAATATAACACATAAAAAACTGGCACATTACGCAGGTTTGGGAAATCAACATTATAAGACAGTTTTCAAGAAGGGTACAAGTTTAAAATCTAAGTAGGAGTGTAGCCCCTCTCTGTTGATGGACTTTTGAACAAATTAGTGGTATTCTCTCTCTCTTATTCTCTTTCTTTTCCTCTCTCTCCTGTTTTTCTTTCCTGTTTCTCTGTCCTGTCTTTTGCTCTCTCGTAAAGCTAATATGAGGTTGATGAACAAGACTGTGCACTGCCTACAACTGAAACATTTCTACTTCACTTACATCATCTGTATTTTATTGAAAATTAGCTTTGATATGAGTTTCTGGTGATACTAGCTTTAAGACTCTTGGCTGAGAGAGAAGTTGAAGCTTAAACAAACTATAACAGTGCTGGGCTGGGTGAGGTGGAATATACTTGGAATCCCAGCTTCCCTGGAGGTGAAAGTAGGAAAGTCACCACGATTAGAAGTTAGTCTCAGGCAAAATGTGAAATCCTACATAGAAAAAATAGCTTTAAAAGTGCTAGGAACCAGCTCAAGAGATAGTCCCTGCCTAATAAGCACAAGCCCTGAATTCAAACCCAGTACTGCCAAAATAAAAACTATAATGGTGCTATTGTTTGCAACTGATTTGTTCATTTGTAATCCATTGATAGTTTTTCAGTTCTAATTGTTTAATTTTCGTAGTCTGTGGTATTGACTACATTAAAGAATTTTGAAGGCACAAAATGTTTAGGGGAGAAAAATCACTCCCCGGGTTATTTCTAATAGAGTGACTATTGTTTATAGGGAAAGAAATATAATCCCCAAATAAAATTTCAAATGACTTTGGAGCATCCAGCTTTGAAGAACTACATTGTTAAATTTACAAGTTAAAAAACATGAGCTGGGAGCCAGTGGCTCATGCCTGTAATCCTAGCTACTCAGGAGGCTGATATCTGAGTATCGAGGTTCAAAGCCAGCGGGGAAGAAAAGTCCCTGTGAGACTCTTATTTCCAATAAACTACTCAAAAACTGGAAGTAGTGCTGTGGCTCAAAGTGGTAGAACGCTCACCTTGAGAACAAAAAGGGGCTCTGGGACAGTGCCCAAGCCCTGAGTTCAAGCCTCATAGCTGACAAAAATTGGCCGGGGGGGGGGGGGGGGGGAGGGGGGAGGGGAGACAATAACTTACCTATGATGCTAATAAAACCAAGACATTCATTGAGGACATACCATCAACTAGGAATTGTCTTAGGAAATTAGAGCAATTAAAGATAAAGCATTGCCTGCTCTTGAATGCAAATCGATGAACCTCTGATGGGTTATTAATAACAGCACTGCTTTGGGTAGCTGCAATTTCTATGGAAAACTTTTTTATTTCAACTTTTTATAATAAGGAAACAATTAAAATAATGATTGCATTAAGATAGAAAATAACTAGAGTTGCTCTTTGTTATTACATTATGATAACACCTATCACCTTGGCTCCCTGAACAGCTCTTAGCAGCTGAGTTTCTGAGACTCGATTGTAAAAGGCCTTTATGTATTCAAGAACACCTTTTAGATTTGAAATCATTTTATTCCATCTTAGACTGTTCACCATCACCTGAATAAGGAAATGTCTGGCTGTACGTTTAGGCAAGGATTTTGAAATGTGCAAGTCCTTTGGGGCTTTTTTTTCCCCTAAGCTTTTAAAAAACATAGAAAATCTAAAGTTTAAAACTCCATATGAAAAGTTTTAAAATTTTCTTTTTAAATCCTACTTTATGGTAATTTTTCTAGAATTCATGTTAAAATAATCCCAAATGTTTGCCATTATCTTTATCTAAACCCAAGGATTCCTTTTCCAAAACTCCCAGACCTTGAGGTTAGAAAAGCCTGATGCTGAAAAACGTAGGCCCTGGAGAGAAGGAGAGATCAGGCTTTGGAATGACCAGTAAGGACCATGTTAGCATTCTTTGCAATTACAGTAGACAGGGAAAATTAAAAAAGGAATTATAAATAATAATAAAGATCTTACCCATGACTCCTGGGATGAAAATGATAGATCATCTGTGGCTTTGCTGTAGGTACTCTGCATGCTAGCCGGGATTCTGCCCAGAACCGGGACCTCGTTCATAGGTTCAGGCTTCTCAGAATGTATGAGTCAAGAGTTGTTGGCTCCTGTTTCCTATCTCAATTCCAGGAACTTGGAATAAGTTGAAGGCTTAGAGTGGAAAAAAAGCTTTGGGTAAACTCCATCCCTGAAGAGCATCCTCTAACACCCCCTCCCTCCCAGGCTAGCAGAAGACAGACTAGAGCTGGGTTTCTATTTTTATTTCTTTTGAAACTTTACTTTTAGAAACCTCTACTTCCGTATTTTGGGGATATTTTGGTTTCTAGTCTAGCCAGATTGTTCCTTTTTTCTTAATAGTTACATGTGTTAGAGTTCCCTGCAAGGGGGGGGGAGGGGCATGCATAGCAGAAGCAAATAGCTATACTGACTAAACTTTCAGTTAAGAGAATACTTTCTATTAATGTACCCATGTGCGTGTAACCGAAAATGCATGTGTGCAATGGTAAAAATCTCGTGTCTTTATACTATGTATTCACAGGCAAACTGTGGACACGAAGTATGAAGGTTGCTTACAATATTCTACACAAACTAGGTACAAAGCAAGAACCCATGGTTCGGCCGGGAGACAGGGTAAGTACTACTGTTTAAACTCTCCGATCTGCATAATGCAGTGCTGTGTGGAAAATGTCTCTTTTAAAATCCCAGCATTCCATCCCTTTTCTTGTTTCCTATTGTGTATGGCTTCCTTCACTTTTGAAGCAGGAGTAAAGGCATATATCACTTCACTTAACTTCCCAGCAACTCAGTGAGCAGTGCTGTAGTTTTTCTCTTTGTGTTATACACCCAGGACACCCAAGCTTCAAAGGTGCTAAGTGTCTTACCAGATGAAGGCACTGACCCAGAGAGGCACCACCAGTCACTCCTGTCAGCGTGCAAACCCTTGCTGTACCAGCCACTGTCATAGGTCCTAGTTTTTCCCCTAGTCTGAAATGCACTGGTGCCATCCACCTGGGCAGCAGGACAATATTTACAGTGCCTTTTACCTCAGTCAATGAGATAGACAGATCTGGCCAGCCAACCAGTGGCATAGTTGTTTTCCCACAGTTAACTCTTTTTTTATTTTTTTTAATCTTGTTTTTTTTTTTTAATATATTTTTATTATCTTTTAAGTAGTTGTATAAAGGGGTTGCCACTTAAAGCAGTTTTTGAATACAACTCTTACACTCTCATCTTCTATAGTCAAACAAAGTTTTAATTTGCTTCTTAGAGCAAAATGGGTAAATTAAAGAGGTTAGGTGTTAATATTTCTGTTTCCATGTTTTATCTGAGCAATTACTAACTCTATCCAAGCTTTATATCCTGATTTAGATGTAGAATTTGCTGTAAAACCTAATTTTCTTCTCTTCAAACATATACCTTTTCTTCTACTTCTGTGTATCTTAAATGACTAGATGTACCCTGGTTCTTGCTGTTCAAAAGAAAACTGCTCGAGTAGTCTATGAAAGCCCCAGGTTAGAGCACCAAAAATCAATAAGAAATTAGCTTTGACTTACCTAAGAGAGATAATAAAGACACTGGACTATAAGGGGAATTTTTACAGATTGCTGCATCTCCAAGATAGTGTGGTGGACTGTGAATCCTCTCCCTCCGTCCCTTCCTTCCTCCTCCCCTCCCTCATGGTTATGCAGTATGTCAAAGACCACTCCAAACTCTTCACAAATGTGGTCATTTGACCTTTATCATAATACTAAGGTGCACTTTTCTATCATTGTTTTCAGTATTCAGATAAGAAAACGAAGGCTGAGAGACCAAAATCGTGCACCAGGGCCCAGAGCTAAAAATTGGCATAGGAATTGGGTCCTTTCTGGTCTGATCCCAGGCTGTCTGGAGGTCACCTGCTGGCCATTTGTACAACCATTCCATTACAGATCTGAGGACTATATTGAAATGCGACACTATTTATGAAGCTTAGAGAAAACAATAAACAAAATAATGCATCTACTGGGATTTCATCTCTGTAAATATTATGTGGACATGAAAGTAGCAGCCCCTGTATTGTGGTAACAGCATTATAGATGACTCTGGTTAATATTCACCATCCACATATAATCTGTGAAGTACTTGATCAGATTCCTCTTACTAAAAGGTGTTTGGCATAGAGCACATCATTCTTTTTCCAGCTTCTTCCTTATTCAGAATTTTAATCCTGCCATCTTTTGGTGGGTGAACCCTGCTGGCCATTTGTACAACCATTCCATTACAGATCTGAGGACTATATTGAAATGCGACACTATTTATGAAGCTTAGAGAAAACAATAAACAAAATAATGCATCTACTGGGATTTCATCTCTGTAAATATTATGTGGACATGAAAGTAGCAGCCCCTGTATTGTGGTAACAGCATTATAGATGACTCTGGTTAATATTCACCATCCACATATAATCTGTGAAGTACTTGATCAGATTCCTCTTACTAAAAGGTGTTTGGCATAGAGCACATCATTCTTTTTCCAGCTTCTTCCTTATTCAGAATTTTAATCCTGCCATCTTTTGGTGGGTGAACCCTGTACTAGGTCTTGGAAAGTTGACCTGGAGTTTATGTTGAAATGTCTATGTGTGGTCTGTCCCTGCAGGTGGCGCTGGTGTTCCCCAACAACGACCCTGCTGCCTTCATGGTGGCCTTCTATGGCTGCCTGCTGGCGGAAGTTGTTCCTGTGCCCATCGAAGTGCCACTCACAAGGAAGGTAAGGAGCTGTGTGTCCTTACAGCCCTCGGGGTCAGGTGGCAGGTTTGGTGGCCACTGGGGGCTCTGTTAGATAAGAATGTGCTGACAGCAGTTTTTACAATGGTTGTGCCTCTCAACTAGATGTGGATGGAGAGGGGCTGAGCCTGTGGACTGGTTTTCTACCGTAAAGGAAGCAGTTAATCACGCCCAGCACAGCTCCACTGTGGGTGTGCAGCTCCTGGAGGTAGAGTTCAAGTTTACTTGGTAGCAGGATACAGAGCTGTCTGTAAGAGTAACTGTCTCACGCATAGTCTCCTGTGCATTAGAATACCAGGCAGATGATTATCTGTTTTAAATTTTTATTATTCTCATTTTTTTTTCTGCTGTGAGTGAGGCTTGATCAGTTTATCTGTGATTTGTCAGCTCCTACCCTGCATTTAAATAACCAGCCTGTGGTGAGGTCAGTGAGGGAGAAGTATAGCTCTGAGGTGAGTTAGCTCACAGCTGACTGCAGAAACCACGGAAACTGGGCTGGCTATGCCAGGACATCCAAAACCTTTCCTGAAACCAGCAAAGCGAGCCACGCACGGACCACATTGAGCAGTGGGTCATTGCTGCTGCCACAGGCCTAAACCACCTTGGGTTTTGTTGTTGTTTTGTTTTATGCCAATTTCAGGATTTGAACTTAGGGCCTCATACTGGCTAAGCTTGCTTGCTCAGCTCATTCTCTGCCACTTGAGTCATACCTCCAGCCTAGCTTTTGCTGTCTATTTTTTAGATGGAATCTCTTTTCTGCCTGGCCTGGCTTGGAACCATGAAACTTTGGTCCTCTGTATCTCATCTCCCCCCATCCTCCTCCCCCCACCACCCTGAGTAGCTAGGATAACAGGCATGAGCCATCGTGCCCAACTGATTCTATCTCTAATACTTCAGTTTTAAATTGCAATTGATAAATTTTCAGTTGATGAATCACAATTATGTGTCCCATGGAAGACACTGTAATGTTTGATCTTTGTATGCAATGTGGAATGATCACAACTAGCAACTTAGCCTGTCACCTCACGTGTCTATCATTTCCTTATGGTATTTTGAAATATACAATACATTGTTATGGATTGTGATCGCACCAGTGGAGAATGGTTCACAGGTTTGCCGCCTGTCTGTAGGAATCCTCACCTCCCCAGGGTCTCCGTCCTCACCCCTTCCCCCAGTCTCTGTGACCATGGGTCATATCAGTGAACTTTAGAATGTGCATGTAAGTGAGGTCGAGGGATGCTTGTTGTGTTGTGCTGGCTTTGTCTCCTCAGCACAGCATCCTGAGGGCCCACCCACATGTCTACATATGAGAGGATTTCCTTCTTGTCAGAGTTGGGACGAGGGCCACATGTGTCCTTTATATCCATTCATCTGTTGATGAACATGTAGGTTGATGCCTTCTCTTGGCTGTTGTGAATGATGCACAGTGAACGTGGGAGTGCTAATACTCCTCCCACACATTGATTTTAATTCTGCTGGATGTATTCCTAGTAATAGGCTTGTCAGATCGTGCAGTAGTTCTATTTTCAGTTGTCTGAGGAATTTCCATACCATTCTCCATCATGGCTGTGTTGATTTAGCACAGCACGAGCAGCATAACAAAAGTCTCTTCTCTGCACATCCTTGCCAACCCTGGCATGAATGAGGCCTAACAGGTGTCAGATGACATCACTGGTTTTTATTTACATGGCCTTGGTCAGGGATGCTGAGGATTGTTTCACATACGCTGTTGGCAATTTGTGCATCATCTTTTGAAAACTGGACCCATGGCATCTACCAGCTCATTGGCCTTTGAAAGTTTTTCTTGGTTTTAACTGGTCAAATACATTGGTTCAGGTACAATTCAGAGGGGTAAGGATGTAAGCATAAGTAATGACATTTGTGAGTCCTGGAAGTTGCTTTTATTTAGTGCCATTGCAATCGATTTATTAGCCCTCTTGAGCACAAAACATTCTAAATCCTAAACATTGTTTAGTAAACCTAGCTCATTAATTTGGTTCCCATGTAAATTTACTAATTCTCTACGCCTTTGGCGGGGAAGCATTGCCGAGCTATGCAGCATAGGAGAAATGGATGATCTGTGATCATTTTGGGGAGGGAGCCATAAGAGAGGCAGCCATGCGTGCGTCTGCATCAGTGAGACTGGAGTAGCTGTTGAAGATTTGGATAGCACCCATGCTTGAGTCCTAGCAAAGGGGTTTTCAGACATGCAGAGCAGGCTTAGCTGAGTCACCCAAAGGACTAAGGGCTCTGCCCCAGGTGTGGAAGCCTGGGTGCAGAGTGAGGCTGCGCAGAGACCCCGGTCTGTGCACATGCTGAGGGCAACAGGACAGAGAAGGAAACGGGAGACTGCCCAGGTCTCCCTGGCTCCCTGGCCTTCCTGGCTCTCTGTTCCAACTAGTGTAGGTGCCAGCTGGCTGCAGGGAGCTGCTATGGTGTGGGTCACTGTTCATAAGCAAGAGTCTCTCTCTCTCTCTCTCTCTCTCCCTCCCCTTCTCTCTCTCTCCTTCTCTCTCTCTCTCTCTCTCTCTCTCTCTCTCTCTCTCATACACAGAACAGCTGATATCTGCATATCATATTTATTTACTCCAGGGCACATGCGCATTAATGTACAGGTTTAGATGTCCCTGAATATACCTGTGAGTTTATTCTTAAATACACATGTTGGGTATTCATGTACATGAGTGGAAGGATACATTCCTTTGTGTGTATGCATAGTGCATGTGCTGGGGTTGTTAAGCATATGTCTGCGTGTGTGTGTGTGTGTGTGTGTGTGTGTGTGTGTGTGTGTGTGTGTGTGTGTGTGTTGAGAATAATAGGTAAGATCTGGCAAAACATTGGTAATTGTGGTGGTAGGCACATGGATTTTTTTCTATTTTGAAACTTTACATTATACATAGAGTTTTAAAAATACATAGATTGATCAACTTGTCTTAGTACTGATAAGGAGAATTTCTTTGGCCAAGTTCCAGCTCTACCTAGAACATTACCACTCTCATCTTGAAACTTACCTGTCTGTAGTGTGTGGTGGGTTAGTCGTACATTTAAGGTTCATTTGCCTTTTACGTCTTCCGTTGTGATCTTAGACCATCTCCTATGAGCACACAAGCTGGGGCACCAGCCATGTGAGCAGGCAGGGGACCCGGTAAGATTGGCAGGGATTGGATAAGCCATTGTGTGGCAGGTACAAATCCAACAGGAGTTCGTGGAGGTGACTTTCCATGAGTGGCACCTCATTTGCTAGAAAGAGAACTGTTGAGTGAGTGAGTGGTGCTTTCTGACAGAGGCTGGGTCGTTGCTACCTGGGCTCGTCTAATGTGGTAACTTAAATTACTTCCAGAGAGACTGTACACAGGGAGAACTTTCTAGAAAGTGGCATAATCAACCCTTTAGCTATTGGAGAAAGAGTGAAAGTTGAGAAAAAATGCTTGAATTCAGATTTCGTGTAGCTTTTCTTTCACAGAGAACAGTGGCTCTTAAAGGAGAGTTTGTGGTCGAGGAATCGATCGTCTGTCACGGGCATGACTCCACGCCCCTCTGAGCGTGCTCTGTGTCACCCATTGCCTGCCAGACTTTCTTACCGTGCTTACTGCTCTGGGAAAGGCACGTGGTAGGGATGGCAAGGTCGGAATGTGCATCCTGGGAGCTCGCTTCATTCACACGCATCCTGAGCATTGGCCACCCTTTCCCTGGCCAGGCCCTGTTTTCAGCCAGCTGGAGTCAGTGCTGCCTTTCCAGGAATGTGGCCGGCCTCTGGCACTGGGGAAGCCATTGCTGCTGGCATGGAGGCATCCAGTCCTCAGGGTCATGAGCCGGTGCTCCCCTTTGCTCCCTGGGCTTCCGTGGCTCATCCCACTTCCTTTTGTGGGCCTTGTATGTGGGTTGAGAGGACTGGGGGGACGGGGTGGGGGCACTGGCACAGAGGTCTCAGGAAGAGCCGGGGGATGGTAAAGGACTCTCGAGGAAGAGAAGGAATATGTGATCCCCAAGCTTTATTGATAATGACTGTAGGGCTTCCCTGTCTCTCCTGCCACCTCGTGGTTTCTAATGCTTACTTAAATTATCTTTTTATATACATGTGTGGATATTAAGAAGGCAAAGTTCAGGGGCAGCTGGACCTGGGTTTTGTGGGGGAGGACTTGTCATGCTCTGGTCCTTGTCCTTGCGGCGGCTGCTGACCCTGTGGTGTCTCTGACCCCAGCCGCCCCCTGTGTAGACGCAGCCAGGGCTGGGCATCCAGACTCAGCATGACACTTAGAGCTGGGTTCCTGCTGCCAAAATGCACATCATACCACCTGTCTGCCTCACCTCTGTGAACAGCTTCCATTGTTAATGCCATCATCAAACTCACTTTACACTGGTTGATCTTGATTTGTACTGTTAGTGAGGAAAGCATTGTGCACGTGCGTGTGCGCGTGCGCACACACACACACACACACACACACACACACACACACACACACAGACAAAATCCCCATACTGGGACTGTGTCCACCGCTCCCAACCTCTTCTCTCCTTTTAGGGTGATGTCCAGGTGCACATTGGCTTATTGGCTGTGGCTCTGTCAGATTTAAGTGTTATCATAAGAGAGGTACAGATGACACACTTTAAAGATTCAGCTTTGACATCTTCTTGCTGCTTCATTTCCCGGGTGGGCACACCACCCTGCTGTGGAGTTTCCTGTGGACAGGGCAGGCGCTCTGGGCTTGCGACTCCCGGGACTCCTTCACTTCATTGTGATTCCTTTATCTCAGGAGGGGATAAAGCCCCCTCGAGGGCTTCCATTTTATTTCCCGAATCAACTGTCCAACAGCCACGCTGCTGTGACTGGTGGGACTAAAGAAACCGAATTGAGCTGGCTCCGCTGCTCCTTTGTCTTCCTGCGTGCTGCTGAGCCCAAGTGGCAATAAAGTTGGTCAGGGAAGCAGCTCCCGGGACCACTGCAGCTGTAGACAGCCCCGCCTGCAGTGCCCGCTCAGATGTGACTTTCCAGAATCAGTGCTGAGCCCTCCTGGGCTCTGCCCAGTGAGTCCCAAGGCAGGGGTATCACCTGCATCTCCATGGGAAGAGAATTACAAAGTTAGACATGCAGTGTGACTGTAATAGATACAAAGTGTTTCCTTAGGTCCTTTCCCTTTTCCACAGTAAGTCAGCCTTTCCATCCTAGTCTGGTAGACTTGGCTGAAAGTGTAATGGCAGACTTAATGAGACGGTCGCTGATCGCTCCTCAGCACAAGCCAAGTTGTGCATGGCTATTCTTTTACTGCCATCTTACAAGTGAGGGAGCAAGCTACCGAACCCGTTCAAGGCCACCCAGCCTGTGAGCAGCAAGGATGGGGATTGATCCCAGTGCTTCGGACCAAGCCTAGGCATGAGTCCAGTTATTCTGGATGAAAGAAAGGACTCAGGGAGGGGCAGCACCCAGGCCCAGAGTTCAAGCCCAAGACCAGCAAAAACAAACAAAAATACAGTCAGGGCCATGGGCCTCCTATTCCACACAGTGAAACCCCGACCTCCTGTGACTGCATCTGGAGATGGCCGTTAAGGAAGTAATGAATATTAAATCAGGTCTTCCCTGAGACCTAAGGTGGTACAGTGGTTTGTGTCAGGAATAGAGCTGTATTTTGGATCCTTAACTCCCTCCCCCCTCTCCCCTTCCCTTCTCTCTCTCCCCCTTTCCTCTCTCCCTCTCTCAGGACGCAGGGAGCCAACAGATAGGTTTCTTGCTTGGAAGCTGTGGTGTTACTGTAGCCTTGACCAGTGATGCATGCCACAAAGGCCTTCCGAAGAGCCCAACGGGAGAGATCCCACAGTTCAAAGGTAGGCTCAGCAGGGGTGGAGCTCCTCCTTTTCCACTCCAGGGCATGGCTTGCCTCTGGTGTCACCGTCTCTGTGAACGCACAGCTCCTCAGCCTGAGTGATGGGTTTATCTGATGCGGGCTTGAGTGCTTGGTCCCCATGATGTCTTCGATTTGATGACACAGGAAGCACTGGAGATGGTGCCATCTGGCCTGGGCATTATTTGAAAGCACACCACATAAACAGAGAGGAGGAGCCCTTCTTACTTAATAGGAATTTATCATTTCTTTCCAAGGCTGGCCAAAGCTGCTGTGGTTTGTCACAGAGTCCAAACACCTCTCTAAACCGCCTCGGGACTGGTTCCCACACATCAAAGACGCAAATAATGACACTGCGTATATCGAGGTGAGCCACATGCGGCCTTCCGTGGCGTCTGGTGCGTGCTGGGGGTGGGTGCTGGGCTCCAATCTTTAGACCAGCTCCAGAAGTGGGAGACTCAAAGCATCTCACAGAGAAACTGGTGGGGACCAGGGCTTTGTCTCTGGAAACCACCTTCCCGCACGACTTTTGTCTCATTTCCTTCAGTACAAGACGTGTAAGGACGGGAGCGTGCTTGGCGTGACAGTGACGAGGATTGCGCTGCTCACTCACTGCCAGGCGCTCACGCAGGCGTGCGGCTACACGGAAGGTAATACTCCCATCCAGACAATGGGGCGCCGGCCTCTGCGAGGTCTCGGCTAGCTGGCGATGCTGGGATTTGGGGTGGAGATCCAGCCCGTATTGTTCCCACCACTTACTGGGAAATCAGTGTGAGCTTTGTGCCCAGCTCCATGCACGGATGACTTTCTGGACAGTTCTGTGAGGGTCTTAGCTTGGGTAGCATCACCAAGGGCTGCACATTAATCCGGCTTAAAGGGCAGGTGCAGGGCCGAGGCGGGACACCCAGCGTCAGTGCTGGCTGGGAGGGTTCGTGGTGAGGTTTCTTCCGGGTTTGTAGATGGAGCATGTGTATCCTCACGTGGCCCTTTCTCTGTGTGGAGCTAAGAAAGAGATCGCTCACCCTCATACAAGGACGCCAGTCAGTGCTCCACTCTGCAACCTGATTTAATATTCATTATTTCCTTAACGGCCATCTCCAGATGCAGTCACAGGAGGTCAGGGTTTCACTATGTGGAGCAGGAGGCCCATGGCTCAGTCTGGAATGGTTCAGGGTATTCATCCCTGGCTCTACATTAATGTACCTTTTTTTTTTTTCTTTTTTCTGGTCTTGAGGCTCGAACTCTGGGCCTGGGGTGCTGTCCCTGAGCTTCTTTTTGCTCAAGGAGAACACTCTGTCACTTGAGTCACAGCACCACTTCCAGCTTTTTTGAGTAGTTTATTAGATAAGAGTCTCACAAAGTTTCCTACCCAGGCTGACTTCGAACCATGCTCCTAATATCTCAGCCTCCTGAGTAGCTAGGATTACAGGTGTGAGCCACGGGCTCTTGTGGAATATATCTTTTAAAGCTTTAAAAGCCTCATTGTCAGGCACCAGTTGCTCACCCTATAATCCTCTCTACTCAGGAATCTGAGATCTGAGGAATATGGTTCAAAGCTAGCCCTGGGACACAAATCTATGAGACCCTTATCTCTAATTAACCATCAAAAAGCTAGAAGTGGAGGATAGCATACCAGTCTTGAATAAAAAAGCCAAGCAAGAGCATGAGGCTGTGTTTAAGCCCTAGTACAAGCACAAACATGCACACACACTAACTAAATAACGAAGTGCTCATGCTTTCACCCACCTTCACCAATTGAATGAGAAGCTCTGCGGGCAGATTTTTCTAAGGTGGCAGAGCATAGACTCCACAGTGGGGAGCAGCTGCACAGTATATGTTTCTTCCCCTTAATTGGAGTGGATATGGGAAGCACGGAAGTAACCATGGTAACAGCTCTATAAACTGGACCTAGAGAAGGAAGGACTAGCACAGATCCCTCTGTGACCTTCTGACTTGTCACCTCTCACTCCTATACAGAGGCATGGCCACAGAAGACAGACAGGCACACATACACACACACATACACACACACATACACACACTCTCTTCTTGTGACTTGAAGGGACACAGCCACAGTAGATACACACACACACACACACACACACACACACACACACACACACACACACACACACACACACACACACACACACACACACACACACACACACACACACACACACACACACACACACACACACACACGGTCCCTCGGTCTCCTACTGCAACCTGAAGATGCTGTTAGGAATACTCATCTATCCACTTGAGAATGAGATGTTTTGCTTTTCTTTTCCCCACTGTTTGCCTTCTTTCCTCTTCACTCTGATAATCACTATTCTGTCTTAAAAATTCTAAGGAATCTAGCATGTTTTCTTTGAGCATATTTGTTTTCAGAGTCCCTGGGGCTGGACCTTCCATGTTTTAGCATCAGAGAGGAGAGCAGGGACTTAAACTGATCCCTTGGCAAACATCAAAAGAGGGAACAGGTGAGAGTGTAAGATGTGATAGCCACCAACAGCAGTGAGTGGCGGTCAGGGAGTGTGTGCAAGCGCCTCAAGCTCTTGTTCACCTGGTGGGCAGGTGAGACTTCAGGGGACATCCAGCATCTTTAGCAGATGGCTTCACCCACAGTTTTTCATCATTGTTTTACTTCATCCCTTCCCATAATCCTTGAATCCTCCTTCACTCCTGTCTAGGCTATTTTCACCTCTATTTCGCACAGTGGAGAAATGGGAAGACAAAAAGAGATGGGGGAAATAAATACTTAAGAGAAGAGATAGGTGTTTGTAAGTGGTGTGCAGGCAGCGTTGCTCACTCACATGCCTGGATATCTACCTAGAGAAACTCTACAGGCCTCGCCAGCACTTCCTCCTGCAGCCAGGAGAGTCTGCTGGATTCTTGTGAGGCTATAGCCTTGCCAGGACGCCCTGTAACCCCCTTGCCTGCTCCCACGAGGCTCTTCTCTGCAGCCAAGCCCGTGTTGTCATGACATCGGGAAACACTCTTGTAATTCTTCTCACGCAGCTGAAACCATCGTGAACGTGCTGGACTTCAAGAAGGATGTGGGGCTGTGGCACGGCATCCTGACGGTAAGTGGCCCGTTGGGCCACGTTGTCTTGTCGCATGCATGAGCTGGGTTCACGTTGCACCGTGTGCATGCACCAGCCCCCGCAGGTCTCATCTTCCTGTAGCACGAAGGGAGAGGTGTTGTGGGTAGCCAGCGCTGTCTTTGCGGGTAGCTCAGCAGCTATTGTCCTGAATCCTAGGCCCAGATGTTGAGCTTCAAGAAGGTAGTTTCTTAGGCTGAAATTCCACTGATTTTCTAGAGTATTCCAGTAAGTTTTACGTGAGTGACGGAAATCTACATGCAGAAAGTCGCATTGTTGTTTGTTGGTAAGGCAGACTTTATATGGACAAGAAGATGTAATTGTCTCCTACTCTATGTGTGACTCCCCAAACATGGCTCATTTCTAACACCTAGACACCCTTTGCTGCTGTGGTGCAGAAATACACTTCTCAATGCTGCCATGGTGCTTGTGTGAGGGGAAGGGCCTTGGGGCTATGTGCACAACAAATGCCTGTTGCTGGTCAGGTGGCAGTGACGGTCCTGTGTGGTGTGCTTGGCATGAGAACCGTGTGGCCCGGTGTCCAGTAGGTTCCTCTTACCCACCTATGTACTGGACACGTTTGGCCATATTACCAAGTCATATAGACACTCAGTGATTGCTACTACTGCTAGAGTTGTTGCCATTAGGAGGATGTGCTGTGGTTAAGACCACCCCTGCTGCTGCTGCTGCTGCTGCTGCTCTCCAGCCCTCCATAACAGTCACTCCCCCACCGGGGTAGCTCCTTTGTCCATGGTGTCACCTTGCTGGTCGATCTGGACCCTGGCCCGGAGGAGTTGACCATCTGTGAGTCGGCTTCACTGCCCCTTCCAAAGCCAGGTGGCTCTGCGACCACATGACAGCACCCACTCCGCCTCCGCCTGGAGGTGCTGTTAGCTCCTCTTCCCTGGTGCCAAGCGGGAGGGAGCAGCCCCAACACGTGGAGTGTACGTGCATGGCTGAGACCTCATGCCTGGCTGGCACACATTGTCCTTCCGTTTTCACTTGAACATCCTCCAAGGAAGCAATCAACCTACAGAATGCTCTGGGCTCTCTTCTGTGCCAGCCCACAGGAGTGTGGGGAAATGGTAGCACCGTGCAAAGCCAGCCCCTGGCCACCTGACGTCATGACCCCACAGCGTGTGCAGCAGCGGGTCCTGTGGAGGTTCCTGGCGGCGTGGCCATGCTGGCCTCCCTGGTGTGTTAGCTCAGGCTAGTCAGCCATTTCAAGGGAGCTTCTTTCTGACAGGTCCAGAAAACAAACTTTCCATTTCCACTCCTTGATGTTTCAGGGTAACATTTAACTAGTAAAATTAACTCTGTGAAATAAAAATTGTTACAATATACTAGAAATGGATCTTCAAAGATCTGAAAGGCTATTAAAATGAGTATTCGGTGAGGTTTTTATTTACAGTCGACACGTAATTATACACATTTACATAGTACAGCGTGGCATTTCAGCACATGTATGAAGTATAAATATCAGATGAAGACAAATGGCATATCTGTCACTCTCAGGCGTATAACCTTTCTCTGTATTAGAAACATTCAGAATCCTCTCTGCTAGCTGTTTTGAAATACTCAATTTCTGTCAGCCATTGTTACCCCTGCTACAGAGCACCCTGTTCCCATTAACCATCTTCCCAGCAAGGGGTAAACACTACTCTCTTCTCTACTTCCTTGAGATCAATGTTTTATATGAGAGAATACAAACAGTATTTGTCCTTGAGTGCATGGCTTATTTCACTTAGCACAGTACTTAGTTCATTGGAGATGAGAATCTCATGGACTTTCCTGTGCCTGGATTGGCTTTGAACAGCGATCCCCAGATCTCAGCCTTCTGAATAGCTAGGATTGAGCCAGTGCCCAGCTTATTTTCTGTATTTTTGATGGATCCCTATATCATTTTCCATAACTTCTGTAGTAATGTATGTTTCCCCTTTCTCTGCATTTCTTTTTTATTTTCTTTTTTTGGTAATAGCTGTTCTAACTGGGGTGAGATGATAACTGAGTGTGAAGTTGATTTATATTTCCCTGATTAGTTGAGTAGAGACTTCTTGATTCATACACTTGGGGCTTATATATCATCTTTTGAGAAATCTCTGTTGAGGTCATTTCAGTTAGCTTACAGTTTTATTAAGGAAAGGATTTATGTTGAAAATGAATTTTACAACTTCGGGGAGAGGGAGGAGTTGGTGAGGTCGGGAGGGAAGGGATGGTAGGGGAAAAACAAAGGGGGGTAGCAATGCACGATAGGAAATTTACTCATTACCTTACTCATGTAACTATAATCCCTCTGTACAATATCATTATGATAACAATATATATATTAAAAATTGAAAGAAAAGGGTTTGAACTTAAATTCTTTGAGTCTGTCTTGAGTAGTTGAGGAAAAGCAGAAGCAGAGAGGATGGAGTAGCCATGGAGATGTCACTCCTTGTAAAGGATTATACTAAGGTGCACGCCTTATAGTGTGTGCAGGTGTGCACACATGTATAGGTCACGCTTAGCGAAGTAAAGCCCTCCTGTCTGATTCTTCTGCCTGTTGAGCCTCCTTGTAAATGTGTTAACCTGCTAGTGAGGCGGAAGCTTTCTCCTCTGTGAAACCCCCACTGCGTAACCTCTCGCCTGTCCCTTGGTTTCAGAGTGTCATGAACATGATGCACGTCATTAGCATCCCATACTCGCTGATGAAGGTGAACCCCCTCTCCTGGATCCAGAAGGTCTGCCAGTACAAAGGTTGGTCTACACTTGACCCCATGGGTGTTTTGGTGACAAAGATGAATCACCGCTCTCCTGCTCTCTTTTTTTTCAGTATAAGCCAGTGTGATGTGATGGTGACGTGTGGTAACCTCTGCTTTTTTTCGTAGCAAAAGTGGCTTGTGTGAAATCGAGAGATATGCACTGGGCATTGGTGGCCCACAGAGATCAAAGAGACGTCAACCTGTCCTCCCTCCGCATGTTGATAGTGGCTGATGGAGCCAATCCCTGTAAGTGAGGAGGGGAGGGAAGCCATACAGATCCCTGGCTCCCATCTTTGTCTCACAGCTGAGATGATGTCTTAATTAATCAGGGTTTCTGGCTGTAGCCCAAAAGCAGAATGGTTAAGAACAACATGTGTGAAGGTAGACAAACATGGGGTTAGTCTGGGGTAGAAGGGAAAATCCAGGGGTTTTAAAGGAAAAATCCTGGTTCTATAGAAGAAGAAAAAGCACACACACAACTTGCTCTTTAAATTATATTTTCTCAGCTGCAAAATGACCTCCAAATCTAAAGTTCTTTGAGGTTTAAGTGAGATATTCCTTAAATGTAGTGCCTGCGCACTCCAGAAATGCTAACGGTATCTTAAGGTCTGTAGGTGTTGTGTCCGTCAGTAGACGCATTCATTATCAAATCCAGTAACCAAAACCTCCCAGATGAAGTAAATTAGCACTTTTACAGAACATTATTAGTGCACCTTTTTCATAAAAACAAGCACCTAGATATTGTGTTTTTGTGAAGAATACATAATGTGAAAAGCCACCTTGAATTGAATGAAATTGTTTCTGATCATTTTGATAAAATGCATGTCCTATATTTTTGAACAAGTGCAACACTGTATTAGTTCCTGGTGGATCAAAGTGGTCAAATAAACTGATAATTTAATTTTATAAATAAATGATTCTTTTAATTACGAAGTAATAGATATTCTGTGAGCTAACTAAGTAATTATTTTAAGTCCATAATACTACAGAACAATAGATTTTGCATAATGCAAAGTAAATCTGCTTTTGGAAATAGGTAATTTAACATATTCTTAGTAATCTTATCTCAGTCTCATGTTAATATGGAGAAAAGTTTTCACTTAACTAACTGTGGATTTATGCATTTCTTGGAACTCACATATGGAAAATAGCAAAGCAAGTTTTAGAAAAGTTATTAAAGTGAACACATCAGTCCACAAAAATATGGAAGATGTGGGTTTTTTTACATTGTTGACCTCTGTAAGTTTGAGAATTGTGTCTTCCATTCAAACCTTAAAGGCTAAGTTGTATTAAATGGATTATTTCTCCTTGCTGCCTAACTTTTTTTGTGCCTAAATCCTGACTTCAAAGCTATTTGATTCTGCAGGATGTTTTTACGCCACTCACAGTGTGCCCCTGGCTGACCATCGCCCCTCTCTTCCTCCAGGGTCTATTTCTTCTTGTGATGCGTTTCTCAATGTCTTCCAAAGTAAAGGCCTTCGGCAGGAGGTCATCTGTCCCTGTGCCAGCTCGCCAGAGGCTCTTACTGTGGCCATCCGGAGGTACTGGGTGACATCAGTTCAAGTCAACAGCATAGAGAGTGTCCTGGTTATTAAGCATGCCCCAGAGGCTTGGAGATCACAGCAGTTAATGCTCAGTGTGAGAAAAAGCACAGGGCCTAACCTTTTCAAGATGAGTTCATTTCTCTCTTAGAAACTGAACTGGATTCTTTTGAATCACCTGTCTAGATTGATTAGTTAGAAAACCATTTCTCATTCACTTCCGCTTCATCCCAACTTCTCAGTTAGTGGAACTCTATGTAGGATTGTGTCAAATCAGAGCTATCTGGCATTGATGCGTTACTCAGATTTTTATTGGCATGTGTCAGTTTCTGGTTTAATGGGGTAGGGGTGGGGGATAAATGTTGGATGAATGAGATGTTTGCAGCTGGGCGTGTGCTGCAACATGTACTACTCTTGTTGTTGCTCTCCACCTCAGGAGGGTCACACTTAAACAATCCTGGTTTTCTGAGCCTTTGAGCTACATGGTGGAACGTGAAGGGCTCTCTGGCCTACGGTGACTAGATAGCCCACAGCCTGAGCAGTGGGTTCCTAGAGAGCTCTCTCTGGACTTAGCAGTACCCTCCAGAGTCCTTGGTCGTAGGTCACTCTAGCCTTCTTCAGAACAACACAGTGCCTGGGAGGGAAGTGGTTATAAAGATGTAACATGTATCCTATCAGAATGAGAAGATGGAAAGTGTTCAGCATAGTAAATAGTCCTTGGTCACCACTATTAGAGTTGGGTATCACTCATCCATCTACTCTGAGTTATCAATACTAATGTGAGAAAAGAGAGTTAGCATTATGTAGGTGCTTAAAACTTACTTTTCAGTGTTTTTGTGTTCCATCTCTAAATAGATTTTCTTTCGTACATAGCACAGTTGTACTCTTACAAGAATGGATGACACAGATAATGCAATGTAGATAACAGTTCTACTCTATGTTACTAAAAGATTAGGTTTTCCAAAATTAGCTCACTGGGAGAGGTTAAGAAAACTTATGATGCTTTTAGGTGTTTATTATTCTGTTATTAGCTAGATTTCATGACTTGAGAAATTGAAAGCCTTTACTGTATCAGAAGCAACTTTAATCTTGGCTAAATCAGAAATTAGGGTTATCATAATGTTTAAATAGATGGTGGAACATGGTGTCATGGGCTAGAATAATTTTTAGAAAGATTCCACATGTAGGTATTCTGTGAAGAACCTTTAACTTTAGAGTACAGAACACACTTAGATTGTGTAATGGAGCACATTTCTCTATCCTACAGTTATATTGCTCCAAGATCGCTTTTTAAATGTCTGCCTAGTTTGTATACTGAGAGTAGTTACCAAGAAGATTGAGCTGGGGTGGGGATCAGAGGCCAGGAGTCAAGGTTGGAGTCCAGTCTGGTCAGTAGTTGGCCACACGATCCTGGACAAGGTACTTGCACCATGGCTTCAGTTTTACACACACACACACACACACACACACACACACACACACACACACACACACACACACACACACACACACACACACACACACACACACACACCAATTTGGCCGGATGTCAGTGGCTAGTGCTCACTGGGTGTCATCACCATAAGAAGTAGCTGAAAACAGTGCCTATGGAAATTCCCATAGACTCCTTGGAAAAGGAGAAAATAACATGAATGTAATACAGAAATCTGATGAGACTAAATGGATGGTAGAACAGGTTTATCTTCTTGCAAGGAAGCAGGAGATCATCATTTCTCGCAAGTCCTTCTCCCACCCCCTTCCCTCCCCCTCCCCCCAGTAGAAGTAGAGCAGATTAGCTGAAATCCTGCATTCAGTGAGCGGGCATGCAGTGGTTAGGAAGTGATTGGTCTAGTCAGCTTCTCTATGGGTTCTGTTACCTGATGGTCTCCATGGATGGGACATGAGAAATTTTTTGAAAAATCAATCCCTGAATGAAAGACTGGGACAGAATTGCTTCCATTAAAAACCCAAGCAATGATTTTGCTTCACTGTTTTTCCTGTTTGGACTTTTTTTTTTCTGCGACAATAGGATGAGGACAGTGAAGTAGCAGTCTCATGGAGACCACCCTCCTGGGTTCTTTGAAGATTCTCTCTCCCATTCCCTTTCCAGGTTTCCAAGGAAACCATGCCTGTGGCTGAAGTCTTCCCCTCCTTAGCTGCTTGGTTGTGCGGAGAGGACCACATTGCTGGGCAGGACCACCTCAGTCCTGGGGGAGCCTCCCCTAGAGTCCTGATCCCTTGTCCACAACCCCTTCACATTTTCCCTGATAGATCCAGGGAGACAATAATGACTGGGGTGGAGCATCGATGCCCAGGTAGCACACAAGACCCCTGGCTGCCATAACACAGGGAAATAGAAGAAGGAGTGTTTCCATTGGGCTAATCCTGTGAATCAGACGACTAAAACCATTCCCCCTTCATCCTCAGCAGATGTCTGCATTCACACCCATGTGGCACTCTTCCCGTCTTTGACTGGAACCATGGATAAAGCATGACCTTTGTTGTGTTTTGAACATGTTCCTTAAGGCCTCTCCTGTGCTCCTACACACACACACACACACACACACACACACACAGCCCTTTCTGTTTTCCAGCTTGTTTCTTAATTTGATGTCACCTTTTCATTCGTTCACCAAATGCTTTTTTAAGTGCCTGCTGTTTTTCTGACAGTTATTCTGTGAGCCTCTTTCCACAGTCTCATAGTAAGTGAAGACCTCATTAGCAACCCAGCAACCAAGTGCAAAGATTATTTTATATGGCAGTAAAATGTTCCCTTTGATTTCACTGAGCTTGAAGAACAGTTTGTCCCTGCAGTCACAGAGTGACAAAACCTCCTTTGGGGGCTGTTGAGCGGCTATGGCAGAAACCCACTCGGGCCAGCTGCTGCCCCACTCCATAAGCCAGGTTCCCTACCTGAAAGCAAGCCGGGGAGTCTCACGTCCAGAATAAACTGGGAAAGGATTTTCTTTCCTCGTGTTGTTGATGGATAGGAAAAATAATGATGTGATATGTAACTCACACAATCAAAAGGTGTGACAATAACTTGAAGAAATTATTTCCTTCAGATTTGCCAACTCTGTGCTCTGTGACCCATGCTGTAGCGCCTGGTTTTCAAAGCTCAATCAAAAGGTCTGATCTTGTTGATTTATTTGGATTTTTAAAAACATCAAGATCCTTTTCCTTCCATGGGGCATTGAAGGCTCTCCCTGGCATGATTTTCCTTCATCTTCCTCCTCTGTCTCTACTCCAGCCGCTCTTCATACTCTTTTAAAGATCAAAATGAATACCCAGCGACCATTCACAGTATGTAAGGATGTGGGCCTAACCAGACTTAAACTGGCATCCAACAGTGTGTCACACAGCTTATATCTGTGTGCCATAGTCACTAGGTCCTGTGTGTGTCGTGGCATACTGGGGAGCTGTATTGTTAATGTGACCCCCTTCCACGTTTCCCTGGCATAGAATAAGGAAGAAGAATGAAAATATGTAGGAAAAAGAGCATCGGTTTTCATTCTAAGCCATGTTATCCTTCCTTACTGACGTCACGATTTTTACCAGACGGCAGTGATTTCCAGGAGATATTCATAAACAGCCTCAATCTAAAAAGTTCAAAATGTTGTAAAATGTGCAAGTTTCTGAACACCAACATGACACCATGAGTACAGAATTCCATGTGTGACCTCAGGTGACAGGTCACAACCAAAGCAGGGGCACACAGCCACTAGTAGTTGAGGCAATATCCCCAAGGGAAAAGGACTTCCCAGCCCCATCGGCATGGATATACCTTTTCCACGCACGCAGGTGTGCACGTATGGTTTCCCAGTCGAGCCTCCTTGGTGGTGATGACATAGCTCACATGCAGGCCAGAGCTGCCAGTGAAAGCTCCCCCACCGCTCCATAATGCCAAGTGAGTCACTTGCTGTGTGGTTCTGGGAGAAGCATCTATGTTTATCAAGCCACACTGTTGGAGGCAACAAGGCAGTGTGATACGTGTAAAGCACCTTGAAGTGGATAGTGTTAGAATGACTGTTGTGAAGAAACAGTCATGTGCTGTTGCACTTCTGTGCTGAAAGGTACAAACAGAGTTTATAAAAACTAAGCAAATTGTGTAAGATTCTGTCGGCCACTGGTGGCTCATGCCTGAAATCCTAGATCTGAGGATCACGGTTCAAAGCCAGACCAGGCAGGAAACTATATGAGACTCTTACCTCCAACAAACTACTCAAAAAAGCCAGAAGTAGCACTGTGGCTCAAGTGGTAAAGGAATAGCACTCAGGCTCAGAGTTCAAGCCCCAGGACCAGCAAAAAAAAAAGAAGAAGAAGAAGAAGATCCTGACTGTATTGAAAGTGCTAGTCCATCAGCATCACAGTGGACACATGCCATCAACCACACACTGATGCTAAGGGAAGAACCATCGCAACACACTGAAAATGGAAGGGAATTAGAAATATCCAACAGTCTGATTGTGCAAAGTTAAGAAAAGACAGAGAGAAGCTAGGTGCCTGAAATCCCAGCTAAGGGGAGGCTGGGACAGGAAGCTCACTTAGCATAGTTCAAGACCACTTGGGTGACACACTAAGATCCTGTCTTTAAAAGTGTAAAAGCATCACATGAAGTTTTTAAACACTTGTGATAAAATGTCTCATCCTACACAGTGGGAAAATTCATCAGTGAGTTTGCTATGGTCATTATTGATGAGAGTCTACTGCCAGAACAGGTTTGTAATGCTGACATCACCATGTGGGAATGACTGCTGTAGAAAGACACTGATTACAGTTGAGAAGACCCTCTCTACACAGCATGGGTATGCTGAGACTTGCTAAGGCACACCTAAGCGTGAATTTGATGAGAGGCAAAACCTTACATCCTTGCTGTTGCACCGTTGGGCTAACAAAACAAGAGTCACCAGGGCAATGTTCTGTAATTGGTTTTGTGCACATTTTATACTGGCAGCTTGTACCCACAGCAGGGGAGCTGGAGTGGATGACAGCCGTGAGGTTTTGTTATTCCTGGACAACTGTTCTCATCCCCCTGCCAGAACTCTCATCAAATCAGTGCTTTTGCCACGTGCTTTTGCTAACATGTGACTTCATTAATCCAGCCATGAGCCTAGTGTCTCTTCGGATGAATGAAGACGAAGTATACTCAACTTTGTTGAGTAGCACATTAAAGCAGTGAGCAGAGGTGTGGATGAGAGAGGAAGGTTTGCAGAAGGAAAAGCTGAATAAGGAAAAGGAAAATGTATATCCGTGTCAGTTTAAAAGCTCCTGTCCTGTATAGTTCCTCTCATAGTCCTTTAGTCTCCGCAGGCAGAGGTTACAGAGGACTTGTCTCTGTGCACATGCCATACCCCTAGTTTGAAGTTGCATGAGTAGAGCCCCGCATGGTTTAGGATTTACTCCTGTCCATCGGTTTTCATTTTACTTGATGAGGTAGGTACTGCAGATAGCCTAAAGTCTGCTCTCCTAACCTCCTCTGCCTTGAGCAGGCTCCAGCACAAAGCCTGTGAGCCCTATCTCTGGCCGTCAGCTGTCTCCCTGCGGTGCTGTGAGAACACAGAGGGCCAGCAGGTAGAGGTCTTGGGCAGCAGCTTGGGGTGTGTCCTGTCTGCAGCAGGAGAGGAAAGTCATTCCGTTGCTGTGCAGGAGCTCTGAGTAGAGTCTGAACAGGAGCTCTGCTCTCATCCAGACTTCTGGAGTGGGGTTTAACTCATCCATACAAAGTTGTAGAAGGGCAGGAAATGCCCAGAACACAGTCAGCAATAACTAGAGCCAGCCATGCCTCCTCCCTCTCAGTTGGCTTTGAACACACAGGCACTTAGCCCAGTATCCCTAAGGCCTGCAGCCCACATGAGAACTGGTTCCCGATGCAGCTCCCTGGGCAGCAGCAGCTCTAACCCAGAGCCCCAGGCCTGGCACTGATCTGGTGATGATCTTCTTGTATCAGTTTTCTGTGCCATCATCCCTCAGATTCAAGAAGAAATCAAGAGGCTTTAGAAAAGGGGGAACATGCAACTTGAACATTCTAAGTAGAGTTGGGAGTCTGGGTGAAGAAAATCTAAGAGAACCTTGTAGTCCAGGCTTCCTGCTCCTTTGTTTTCCTATGCCTTGATCACATTTGGAGGTTCCATCCAAATAGCTGCTATGTCTTTAATTATTCTGCCTACGATGCAAAGTGAGCCTAATGCTGCTGTAGGATAGGATCATCTTTGCAATTATCTACTGCGATTACACCAGATGATTGTCGGAGTTGAATTTAGGTGACAGTGACTCCTTTTCAGCAGTGAATATTTTAAGGGGACAGGCCTCACACTTACTAGGCAGATGTTCTACCACTTGATCCAGGGATCCTGCCTTTGGCTTTAGTTTGTTTGTTTGTTTGTTTTTTCACATAAGGTCTCATATTTTTTTGTCTAGGCCAAACTGGACATTTACTCCTCCTACATAACTGGACTGGCAAGCATTACCACCATACCCAGCTTATTGGTCAAGATGAAGTCTTGCTGATGTTTTGCAGAGGCCTGTTTTAGATCATAATCTTCCTGAGATTATAGGGGAGAGATATCACACCCAGCCCCACTTGAATTTGATCTGACACTTGTTTCTGGGTTACCATAGAGACCTTGAGACTGACAGTTCACAGGAGCCATGGTGGTCCTTAGATAGGATAGTACAAGTCCTCAGTTGTTTTTTTAAATGAACCTATTCACTCATCCTGCATTTTCTCTTGGTTGTTTACCTTCTTAACTGACACATGCTCGTAATACTTGAGGTCTTCATGTGTGAGAACTTGGGGCTAGGTTATTAAGTTTAAAATAAAACAGCTAAGCTGGTGCCAGTAGCACACACCCTCAATCCTAGTTACACAAGAGGGTGAGATCTGAAGATTGCAGTTCAAAGCCAGCTTAGGCAGGAAAGTCCATGAGACTTATCTCCAATAAACTACTCAAAAAAAGCCTGAAGTAGAGCTGTGGCTCAAGTGGTATAGTGCTAGCCTTGAGCAAAAGAAGCACAGGACAGCACACAGATCAAGTTCAAGCTCCAGGACCTGCAAAAAAAAAAAATCATAACAACAGCTTTGGCACATTCTGTGAAGGCTTTTTAAGTAGCTTTTGGTGCAGACAAAATGGGTGCTTTGTTTGCCACTGTGAGGGGCAGTGGGGGAGTCTGCTGTTCTCATGAGGTTTAATACTGGTACTTGTTAAAGGAAAACAAGCATGTGGCTGTCACATTGTGAGTTCTGTTGCAGAGAAAGGCCTGGAGCGGACTAATTATACCTGGTTTGAAGGGATTGAAGGACTAACATTTCTTTCATGTTGTCACCCAAGTAAATTGTGTCCTGTGTTTAATAATCTTCCAGAGATAGCTTGTTCTGCCCCGGTAATGAAGAAGAGATTGGACTTCCAGTAAACAGCGCAGTGCGGCTGATTGCTGGCTGGCTTTTAGTCTACTTAATTAAAAAATGATACTTCATCATTATCTCCAGTAATCAGTGAAGATAAAATTGCAGATGCATTTGCTCTGTACCGTAGACTTCTGGCCTTTTGGAACGTGCATCACTTGGTGATTCTCTCCTGTGGAAAATGTAGATGAGCAAGGAGGGCAGAAGTCACAGATACAATCAATCCGAAGGACTGCAGGTGTAGGCCACTGGCTAGCTGGACGGTACCTGTAGCCGTCCTTCCTGGGATCTGTGGAGCTGCTTCTTTTAGGGCTTCAGCCTGAGGTGTGGAGTATCTTAACATAGTCTCTCTGATAAGTCACACCAAATGCCTCTCACACGAAAGATAACATACTGGAAGGTTGTGGGGTTTACAAAATCCATGAAACCTCCAGGCATCCCAGGGGCAGGAAGCCAAGATGTTTTCTGAGCACTGGCAGCAGGATACAGATGAGGGTAGGGGAGAGGGAGCAGACTGGGGCCCAGGCCTTGGATGACAAGTCCTACGTGGTATGCCGAGACTGCTACAAGCCATGCCTGCCTAGAACTAATGCTGGCAGTGTTTCCTTCAGAGAAAGACTTTCTTCACAATTACCAGTTTTCATGGTGGGGTGGTTGAGTTCTCCCAGGAATGTAAGTTGGAGAACTGCAAGTAGCTAGAGCAGGAGAAGTGCCTATCTGCTGGTGTGTCTGTTCGTCTGCCTATCTTCCTGTGTGTGTGTTTACAGGCATGCCTGTCTTCATACGTGTCAGCCAGGCAATGGCAAGAGCTCGCACTATTCTCAGTGATGTCTGTGACTTCCTGTGTGACTTGTGTTGTGGCTCAGCGCTGTGGTTTGGGCGTGGCCCTGCAGTCCTTGTGTTTGACAGTTGGTCCCCAGAGTCCTCCGTGAACAGTACTTGTAGGTGGAGCTCCTCAGGGCAGCTGTGGCTTTGTAAGAAGAGGAAGAGACACACTGGCGCTGTCTGCCCTGTGCTCTGTGCCCTCCCCACTAGAATGCGGCACAGCCCCCTGGCAGGTGCCGGCCCCTCACTAAGTTACCAGTCCGTGGCATTCCCTTATAGCAACAGAAAAGTTCAGACACGTGAGTCCTTAAAATGATTTCTTGTTTACTCCTGTCATGATCCCATAATATTTTGTATGAACTCTTTTTGTTGTTGTTGTGGGGCCTGAACTTTGGGCCTGGGCTCTTCAGCTCTTCAGCTCAAGGTGAGCACTCTACCACTTGAGCCACAGCGCCACTTCCAGCTTTTTCTGCTTATGTGGTGCTGAGGAATTGAACCCAGGGCCTCATGCATGGAAGGCAAGCACTCTACCACTGAGCCACCTTCCCAGCCCTGAACTCTTTTTTGCTCAAGAAACAGAAAAATATTGGAGAAACATAGACTTGTGATGCCTAAACTCATTGGTAGAATTATGAAACAAGGACAGATCGGAAAGTAAGAATCAGGAGGTTGTTTTCCATCCCCAAATCTGCTGTCTGAGTCTATTTTATTTCTAGAATACAGAGGATGGAATTGATTTTTTGAAAAGCTATGATGTGAAAGCTTTTTCAACTAAAAAAAAAATGTTCTTGACCTTTTTAACTCCAAGGTATCTTTCAGTGCCTTGAAGACTCAGAAATGAACAGTAACAATTATGTATATAACAGTAATTAAGACAGTCATTGTAGAGAATAATGAAGTTACCCCAAGTCTCCACAGTCATCATCTGTAGTTATGAAGCTGGGAGAGAGCCTCTCCGCTCTCCAGTACACATCGTACACATCGTGTGTGAAAATTAACTTGTTTCTGCCTGGGACATAAGCAGAGGCCCAGATTTAGAGAAGTTAACCCGAGTCTGTGAATTAAAATGGGGCTTTAAAACCTTCATGACTGCTCAGAAAAGTTCCCCTGGAGATCTCTCTTGAATGTTCCAGTACTGGAGTTTGAGCTCAGGGCCTTGCACTCTTGCTTGGTTTTCTTGGTTATGGATGGTGCTCTTCCACCTAGAATCATGCTTCCAGCTCAGCTTTTTGCTGCCTGGGCTGACTTTGAACCTCAGTTCTCCCAAATTCAGATTCCAGAGTAGCTAGGATTATAGGTGTGGTCCACCAAGCTAGGCTTTATGATCTCTTTCTGAAGAAAGATGATTTTTTTTTTTGGTAGATTGTAGGGCTTGAACTCTGGGCACTGTCCCTGAGCAATTCAGCTCAAGGCTAGTGCTCTTTCACTTGAGCCACAGCACCACCTCTGGTTTTCTGGTGGTTTATTGGAGATAAGAGTCTCATGGACTTTCCTGCCTGGGTTGGCTTTGAACTGCGATCCTCAGATCTCAGCCTCTTGAGTAGCTAAGATAAAAGGCTGGAGCCACTGGCACTGGGAAAACTTTGTAATTTTATCTGAAGTTTAGATAAAATCTTTAAGCTTCTCTGACCATAAAGTGGTTCTGGGATGAGAATGACCGAATGAGAGCGTGGCTTCATGTGGTGCTGAGGAACAGAGGTGGCATCTCCCTGTTCGAGCTGTCCTGACCACTTACATTTAAGATATATTGTTCTTGCAAGTTTTTCTTGATTCTAGGAGCTTGGGAGATCTTCTACCTAGCAATCATAAGACCCCAAGTTCAAACCTTAGTACCAGAAAATCAATGGTGGCCCCAGTTCTTTCTGGCTCTAGCCTATACTTTACTTGTTAAGGATGGAAAGTATTGACAAGGGAAACAATGAAATTTGCAAAAAAGTTATTGTAATGCCATCTAGCTTTTGACCATAAGAGAATAAGCCATATATAAATAGTATATTCATCAAGAAAGGAAAGTCCAAAGTCTAAACAGTAAGCTAGTCAGACAAGGGGCTCTGGTGTGCTACTCAGTCCTAGGGATGGTACCCACCTTGCCCTCTCTGTGTTCGCACAGGGTGCTTTGTCGTTTGTCACCCTGGATGCCTCTCCCAGCTTTTCTCATGTTGGCTTGAGACTAGGCTGTGTTGAGCGATCAGGACTCCAAGCTACATCTGTACTGTGGGGATTCAGCCAACGGTACACCATAAGCCTCTGGAAGCATGGAATGGCTTCATCTGCATACAGTGCTTTAAGTACATCTGAGAGGGGGTTGTAAGGGAAGAGGGCCAAGGGACAAGGGGATAGGGAGGTATTTATGTATCTTCACAGTGAAACCCACTAAAAACTTAAAAAAGGAAAGGGTTCAGAAACAGCAATAAAGGGGAGAACTTGATTACAGTATTACGTGCATGTCTGTGACCGCTACAGTGAAGACCCTTTCTGTCATTACTGTGCACGTTCGGTAATGACGTTCTGTGATGCAAGCGAACACCAGTGGGCACAGCAGAGGAGGAGAGGAGGAAAGGGCAGCTTCCCCTGTTTGCTCTCCAAATGCACCGTTGTCCCTAAGCTGAGAGCACATACTTGAATTGGAGGTGGAAGGAATGGAAGACCTTTCTTTGCCTTCCCGCCTGCAAAAGGATTCGGTGAATGACGGATGGCTTCAAAGCCCTGCAAGGGTAACCACAGTCGAGGCTCCGGGACGGAGATCATCACACTGCACGTTACTTGCCTGACTCTCTTTGAGCTGTGTGAGTGCGCACTGTGCCCAGCCAGGCTTGGCCTGCAGTCAGGAGGAGCACACTGTAGATGTGTTCATTGACATTCATCGTCGTCGTTTCTTCAGGTTTTGCATCACAAGGTTCGCTGAAGATGTTTCAACTGTTTTACAGAGATTGGAAATGGTGGTGGTGGGGGTTACCAAATAATAACTTGAAGTGGCATACACCCTGTGGCTCCAGTCAGTTGTCTTGGGGTACACCCCTCATGTGTCCAGCACAGGCACGTAGCTGTGCATTTTCCTCCTTCTGTCTCTAAGGATAGAAACTGCCAGTGTACATCCCTGGAAATTGCTGAACTGATTCTTCTCGTAACTCATTCTTTGTGAGAAATGCGGAACTGCGCCAGTCATCATAGGATCGTTCCATCTCAAAGCTGACTCTGGAAATTGACAAATGAGTCTCTGTCGTTGACAGCCAGTGCTTAATCTACTGTTATTAATTATTAAATGTTTCTGATCTCCACGAGTTCTGCTCATCAGTATTTTTTACTTGCCCTCTTTGGTCTATCTCTTTAGAATTTTGATTTCCTAAAGAAACAGTAAAGGAGAAAGAAAGATACCCTAACTGGGTTAATTCTCTAGGCAACACAGACTGAGACAATGAGAAATGTTTCCTTACCAAGTTGGGGGAAGTGTTAAAGTTTGATGATTAGTGTTGGCTGCCTGGAGGCTTCCTCCAGCATAGACGGGTTTTGATTCTTTGGTTGTCTTTGCACAGGTATAGCTAGAAAGGTTTCCCGCTGCATGAAAATTAAGTGAAATAAATGATCATCTGCTTGCATCGTTGTACACTGTGTAATAGTTAAGACAGTTGAATTCATAGGTGTCTGTCTGCACATACACACCCTATTTGTGCAAACACACAGATTCACATGGAAAGACATGCAGATGTATTTGGTGAAAACAGCAAGTTGCAGAAGAATATGCATATTGTCATTCTGGCTGTCTTTAAAAACTCAAGTATTTGTTTATGTATGTAGTCAATATGAGGCTGCATGTCCAACACCGAGGCTTCTCATAGGAGAGGTTGACAGATTGCTGTTAGGACAGGGACAGGATTGCAAGGCAGGTGGGACAGAAATAGGGCCTTGGCTCTTTTTGCCCTAATAGTTGCTTTGTTTGTGCAAAGAATGTAGGCTGTGTGACTCAAACCATGTGCTTTTGTATTTTCGTTAAAAGCTGTCATGAACCAAGGTGTGCAGGGGGTCCTTGGTCTGGAGCAGGAAAATGTCTGGGAGGGAGATGGTGGGCTGTGGGGCTGACGTGGACTCTGCCTTTGCCCTGCCTTTGGGTCCAGGGCTGCAAATGCCTGCCCACCTGCCTTTGCAAGTGTGCCTTGCACCTCTGAGAGAAAAGGCCCCTGGGATTGCTTGAGTTTCCTGACTCTCAAGGCAGTCTATTAAACATGAATGTATAGTGGTAGATTAAATAACCAAAAGGTTAGTATCCTTCATTTACATGCCGTATGAATACATTCCATCCTCATAATTCTCATCTTATAAACATAATACAAAATTTCCTATCACAAACACCGTTTATGAACTCCAGATGTTAAATTTGCAGGTTTAACTTCTCAACTATTGTTAGATATAAAAAGGAGGCTCTCATAATTAAGGTAACAAAGGTCACATGATTAGATCCTAAAAGAGGACTGTCTTCCTGGCTCTTAGTCTGCAGAACTTCTAGCTACCACATACTGTTTCCAGAATCTTCTGGAACCTGGGATAGTCATGGCCACTACAAGATTTTGCTAATGTGCAGATTTTTAAATGAGTAAGTCCAACTCTAAATTATCTGCAAATTAATAAGCATGTATTTGTTAAGATCGTATATAAAATTCCTCAGGCTATCATAACAAATAACCACAAGCTAATTTTAAAGAACATAAGTTTATGCTCTCATTCTGGTGGCTGACGTCCACAGTTGGTATTGACAGGGTTGGTTCCTTCTGAAAGGGAGGAGAGATCTGCTCTGAGCCCCACTCCAGCGGCCTCAGCCTGCCTTGACTTAGACTCCTGTCTGCCTCTGACATCCTAGTGTCTGTGTGCCCCTCTTCTCACGAGGACACCAGTATTGGAAAGGTCCACCGGTCTTGCCTTCTTGCATCTATAAGGGGCCTATTTACAAGTAAGATCACATCTTGGGTACTAAGGCAGGGAGATCATTTCGCCTACAGCTTATAATTTCTGACTTTCATCTTGAATCTCTGGAGGACTGTTGTGATAGGCAGAGAAATGAGAACTTTTTGTTTTTAGAGTTTTGATTTGTTGAGAGTCTTTGGGAAAGCAAAGGCCAGAAGGATAATAGACAGTTTGAGCTCATCACATCCAGGCTTTCTTACGTTTTTATTATTTAGGCAGACATTTATCTCTGGTTAACTCCACCTGTTTTAGTTCCTGTAGATAGAGTAACTGTTATTTTTACTTCTGTGTTTTCAGTACATTATTCAAACAAGATCTTCTCTTGTACGTTTTAGGTTTTATATTGCCCTAGTTATGTCTTGAGACTTATTATAAACCCTTTCATGCATTAATGTTAAACAGGAAACTCACATTTATAGTCCAACTTTAAGATCTTAAAACCACATTAAAAATTTATACATAGAAAGTTGTAGAAACAAATACTATGTTTTCCTAAATTGTAGCCTCTCGCTTAGCTGCACATGGAATCTTCAGACATCAGAGACAAAAGCTGTGGTTTTAGAAATATTTTTATTCATTCACCAATACCAGTTTAGCCAACAGATATTTAGCACTAGGTGTGGTTCCAGGGATGGACATGGCTGGACATCAACTAAGTGCCTGCTCCCCAGGAGGTTAGACTGACAGAGGAGGCCTTTCACACAGTCTGAGAGTGCAGGATGTGGAGACAGGTGTGCTGGGCAGGTGCATTTCTGTGAGGAGATGGGAAGTCCCATTACTGAGCCAGCTTCAGTGAAGGGGGCCAGAGGAGGGCAGGCTCTGTGGATGTTTGCAGAGGGAACATTCTGGGTAAAGGGAGAAGCCAAAACAGAGGCTCCCAGTGGGAATGATCTGGGGCGCTGGAGGGAGGAGTGGGTGGGGCAGTTGGGGAGGTCGGGACCCCTGCAGCCTCTGCATGCAGGGAGACGATGGTGCGCCATGTTCACAGAACTGTGCTTTATCTGCAACTCGCACCTCCCTCCAGAGCGCTGCCCTCAGGATGAAGCGCTGCCCCCAGATAGTCTCCCTTCACCCTCAACACCAGAGTGCCATGGTGTAATCTCAGTTTAGAAGGACTCAGAAAATGGAGCCTAAACCTAGACAGTGCACATCGCAAGTAAGGCCGGACAGGCAGGATTTCTGTTATCTCTGCTCACTCATCTGTAGCCTTAGGATTGTCCCTTCTTCTTAGCCCTTTGCAAGACTAGAAAATCATGCCCTGTGAAAAGCAGGAGTGGGGTAGGGATGAGCAGGCCCATTGGTCTGTGGCAGGTGTCCTGCGGGAGAGCCAGGAGGACACAGGGAGCTTTCTTTCTGTTCTGAGGTTATAGAACCTGCCCAGGGAGCCCCAAGGTTGGATCAGCAAGCTCAGATTCAGACCTAACAGGGCCCAGAGCACAGACAAGTACCCCTGCCCTCCTCCCTCCCCCCATACCAGCAGCAGCTGGCACTGTCCTTGGGATGGGGTCTCAGGGCAGACCTCATGAAGTCTGTGGGCAGATCGACCTCTGTTGACGCACACTCAACTGAAGCTTTGCTTTCAGGCCCACGGATGACAGCAACCAGCCACCAGGCCGGGGTGTGCTGTCCATGCACGGGCTGACATATGGTGTGATCCGTGTGGACTCTGAGGAGAAGCTCTCAGTGCTTACAGTGCAGGATGTGGGCCTCGTCATGCCTGGAGGTGAGTGCGCTCCTCACTGCACCCACCTGACTTCCTAGGGCTCAGAACTCTCCTCCTTAAGCTTCAAATGCTTAAGGCAATACTCTCCTGAGAACAGAAAATGGAAACTATCTGAGCAGCTGGAGGGGCATTTGGGCATTCTGGAACCTTCATCCCAGGAGGGAATTGTGGCGGGCTGGCTCTGCACCCACACTGGCCAAGGCAGCCTCCCCGCTGCCACTCCAGAGCTGACTACCCCCATCCAACTTCCCCAAAGGCACCATAGGCTTCTGAGCCACACTTGCCCTGTGTGTGCAGACTGAGGAACACAAGTCTGTGTGACTCATGAGATGGCCCTCTTATAATAAACACACATAAACAATTTCCACAAATGATCAGAGACAACCCCCAGTCATAGGATTCTCGTCCCGCTGTGCCCGCCTGGGTGTCCAGCCTGCATGCTCTTCCAGTTCTTGCAGGACCACACATGGTAGCATGTAGGCTCCCTGCTATTTATTGTCTAAGATGGGAGCCCAGGCCCCTTCCCACTGGATCTGTATTTCCTTCTTGGAGCCCCACGGGGCACCTCCAAATAAAGTCGGCAGGTCTCATGTGAACATCTCACTGTGCAACCAGCACTCACGACACACAGGGTGACCAAGAGCTCTCCAAGGCGGCCCAGGGTGCCTCGTGGCATCTCAGGTAGATTTCCTCTGCCTGAATCCATGACAAGGTAGGCTGAGCTCTCGCCAGAAGGGGTCTGGCCTTTCTGCTGCCCCGGGTAGAGCATAAAGGAAACAAAAGCAGACATTGGAATCCCGTGCAGTTCCTAAAACTTTGTGGACACCTTCAGATTCCTTCAGACTCTGTGTCACAGTAGAGTAGGCCAGGACATCCTGGCTCCATTTCTTCCTGCCTTTCTTTCTTTTAGTTTTCCTTAATAACTAGCTTTCAAATAAATAGATCCCCATGGTGGAAGCATCCAAAGATTCACAGAGAGAACATTCCCTTTTTCCACTTGAGTGATCCACAGGCCTCGGGTTTCCTTTCAGTACCTAGAAAGGAACGCACACCCTTCATGGATGTGTGTTTGTGTCCTTTCTTGGGTGGCTTTTTTTGTTGTTGTTGTCTGTTATTCACATAATTATAGAGCAATAACCTTCATGTTTTGTATCTTTGAGTTTCTTAGCACATAAAGAATGTGTTCTTTTGTAGTGATGTGGAGTTGTAAGGTTTGAATACATATTTAATAATTTATACCCTCCACTTTTGGGTGAGCTTCACACTTGGCTTTTGCCTGATATGGTGAGGAACCCTATCTGTGTAAGGTGTGGGAGTTTACTTCAATGCAAGATGCCCACAACTTTCTGTTAATACTCTGTTAGTCTTTCAGAAAGTCCATGAGGATGTATATTCCTGCCATGGTGGATGGTGTGTTGTCAGCCTTTTTTATTTTCATTAATCTGATCGGTGAATAGTTCTGTGCAGTTCTGATGTGAACTTTCCTTACTGTGAGTCAAGTTAACTTTGAACTTTTCATGTTTCCTCTGGCTGTACTTCTTCGAGCCTTCACTCCAACCTGGGATGGTCTCTGGCTCTTTCTGCCACCTCTCAGACCCCAGGCTCCTGGTTTGCCAGTCACACTTGTGATTGATGGTGGTATGCAGGACGCTGGTGTGCCAACACTGTGTGTATGGCAGAGATTTTGCTGGTGATATTTGTGTTCTTTGTACCTAAATGGCAAGTATGTTGTTCCCTTTAAATACAATTTACAATTAAAATTAAAGCAGTTGAAATGATCGATGTCACAACAGTGGAACCTGACATCCTGCTATAGCGTGAGACATCATGACTTGGTTTAGGGAGAATGGGTACCTGACTGTGTGTGATCCTTGGTTTCCTTCCAGATACTGCTTCTATTTGCAGCTTCCTGCATATTCATGTGTGCATTAATCCCTCTCCCACATTCTCTGTGTCTCCCGGGTTTGCTTTCAGCCATCATGTGTTCGGTGAAGCCGGATGGCATCCCCCAGTTGTGCAGAACAGACGAGATTGGGGAGCTCTGTGTGTGTGCCGTTGCCACGGGGACATCGTATTATGGGCTGTCCGGTATGACGAAGAACACGTTTGAGGTAGGCTGGCCATGAACTCCTGCACATAGCCTGGTACACAGAAACCAAAGAGTATTCCACAGTGACAATTCTTCAACCCAAATGGTCTATACCCTTTCCTGCTGGTTTTGTCTTTGATACATTTGGTTTACCAGCACCTTTCTGACCTTATCACTAAAAGAGTAAGTGCAGTTTCTTAAAAAGCTGGGTCTCCTTCTATTTGCTGTGTCACACAAGAGCCAGTTGACAAAGCGGCTACTGGAAGATGAGATGTGGATGGCCTGGCTTGGGAAACCGGCCGGCCCCCTCTTCACAGCCTCACAGCCGAAGCGACTCAGGCAGGCGCAAACTCAGGAGAACCCAAGCAAAGGGTTCCATAATGATCTCCCCGAAGGAGGATGTGGGCGGCGCAGGTGCCATTCACACGAGAAGGGCGTAGGTGTGTGGACCTGTGTTGAGGGGCGGCCTGCATGGGGGGCTGTGTGGTGTGCGCATGTGCTACCCATGAGCAGAGATCCCAGCGAGGTTCGGCTTGCGGGCTCAGGCGTTCATGCTGCATCACAGCACTCTCAGAATTTCTTCTGCCTTTTTACTGGGTTGGGTGTAAGGCAGTATACATTGTTTGGAGATAATTCCTGAATGTCTAGAATTTTGAGTATACCATTTGTGATGGTGCCTGGCTAGGACAGATGCGTTGAGCGTGAACCTGAGCTGAGTACAGTATAAATAAGTCTATGCGATTCCTCGGCAGAGTACAAGGGAAAGGAGCTCACTGTTCAGTCATACATAATTTGCCTTCTTTGCTTTTTTTTCTTTTCCACTTAGTTGCAATAAGGAAAAATAATATTTGAATGAATAAGGATCAGTTATGTATGTTGCTAGTAACGTATGTTGCTTAAAATGTACCTCAGTTCTCCATTAGACCTCAGCTCATACACAGAGAAACAAACAGGTCTTTTTAGCCTCATGTAATCATTTCTGGCTCAGGCTTTTGTAGGCTCTGTCCTGGGGGAGGAGTCGGCCCCGGGCCTCTGGGCATGGCCCAGGCCTGCAGGCACAGTACCCTGCTTGGGTTAGGTGGGCACAGAGGGCATGGGAGGGTGTTCCCATGTCAGTCGGGTGTCAAGCAGAAGTTACGCGCTGTCACCAGAACCTCAGGATGTGGGACAGATGGGACCTGCAGACCTGAAAAGACGTCTTGACTGGAGATCACTTCTGCCCAGGTCTTTCCCATGACGAGCTCCGGGGCCCCCATCAGCGAGTATCCGTTTATCAGGACGGGCTTGCTGGGCTTCGTCGGCCCTGGGGGCCTGGTCTTTGTGGTGGGCAAGATGGATGGCCTGATGGTGGTCAGCGGGCGGAGACACAACGCTGACGACGTCGTGGCGACAGCCCTGGCCGTGGAGCCCATGAAATTTGTCTACCGAGGAAGGTGGGTCGCGCCCGTCTGTGAACTCGGAATGCTGCCCTGTAGCCGACTCCTCGTTACGAAGAGTTGAGAGGTTGCACCCATGCCTTCAGCTCACTTTGACGTAGTTTCCCCTCCCAAATGGTCTGAGCTACTGGAGCACCGGGAGTTCATCTCCATTGTGCGTATGCAAGGGTTTATAGAGATTTCCGGAGCCCCCTACATATGCTTCCATTAAATTAACCTATAAACTAAATAAAAATACACATGCGCAAAACTTTTTGAATCAGCAATTCTATAATAGAGAGCTGAGAGCTCCTGAGGCAGATGCCACTTCGAAGGAGGTCTGCAACGTCTTCCGTTTGATTTAGTTTAGGAAGCTAACAGGACTCCAGAAAGCTCCAGCTCCGGTATAACTTGGCTACCTTGGAATTCTCTCAACAACCAGGGTCTGTTTCTGCAAAGGAGGCGCAGTAGAGTGGCCAGATCTCTGTGCTGGCCACACAGAGCAGCAGACTCAGCAGGGACCCGTTAGGTGCAAGCAGAAATCTTTGCTGCTGCGGAGAATATGAGTTCACAGATGCAGACTTGAGAAGTGAGCCGCAGGACATCTCGGGTGTCAGCAGTTCCCATGGAGAGCTCCTCCTGTCCATTCCCAAAGGAGCAAGCCTTGTCCTATAGTGCTCAGACCTCCATGGAGCCGCGAATGACACTCAAGAGGCCCCGAGTCCTGCTCGCACTGCCCGTGTGTGGGCTTTGGGATGAGTTTGCGTCTGCGCAGGCACCTGTGAGCCCCTCACTCCCTAATTAACCAGGGTTCTGAATTCCTCACCTCCATTGCTCACTGCGCGTTCCCCTCTGTCCCGCAGGATAGCCGTGTTCTCAGTGACCGTCCTTCACGATGAAAGGATAGTGATCGTGGCAGAGCAGAGGCCAGACTCCACGGAGGAAGACAGCTTCCAGTGGATGAGCAGGGTGCTCCAGGTCACACAGCCTCACCCGGCGCTGCCTGCCTCTCCTACCTTCCTGCTCCCCGTGCTCACTGTAGCTCATGGCTCTTCCCTGTGGGCTCCATGTTTGCTATGTGGTTCTCCTCCCCTTTCCTCCTATCCCCCACTGGACAGGAAACCCATCCATGGGGTTCACAGGAAGCAAACTGAGGACAGGGGGGTGGAGGAAACATGCCGGGAATTGCAAAGCCAGTCCCTACCCTCATACTGAGAAGGAAGGGCACGGGGAAGGTTTGCTGTTGTTGTTAGGATCTTGAGAATATTCTCTTTTTTCCAAATTCCCTTTTTTTGTGTTTTATGATCTTCCACTAGTCTTATGTGTCAAATTACTCAGTGTGGTAAGTTTACTGAGAAAGCTCTTTGCCTGGCCATTTTTATACTCAAAGGCCTCTTCACATCACATCTTCACATCACAGAAACAACATTTTGTGTGTATAAATATTTTCTAAAAGCAGGGAGTGTGGTGGTGCACACCTGTAATCCCAGCTCCTCAGGATACAAAGGCAGGGGATTGCAAGTTCAAGACTAGCCTAAGCAATATTAGAGAGACCCCATCTCAAAAGCAAAATAAAAGCAGAGACTCAGAACATGGCTGAAGTGGTAGGGCACTCAGGAAATGCCAAGCCCAATCTGTGGTACTGCCAACAGAATGATAATGATACGTGTGTGTGTGTGGTTGTGTGTGTGTGGCTTAGTAGCCCCTGTTTCAACATTATCTCTTTCTTAATTTTCTAGGCAATTGACAGCATACATCAGGTTGGGGTGTATTGCCTGGCCTTGGTACCAGCAAACACGCTCCCCAAAACCCCGCTTGGGGGAATCCACTTGTCGGAAACGAAGCAGCTCTTCCTGGAGGGCTCTCTGCACCCCTGCAACGTGCTCATGTGCCCGCACACCTGTGTCACCAACCTACCTAAGCCGCGGCAGAAGCAACCAGGTATGTGGGAAAGCACCGCGTGACGCAACCTAGGGCCGCCAAGCCATGCTGGGAGCGCCAGGCTCACTGGGGCTAGGCCCAGGGGGTTCCTAGACCCCCCCCGTTCACCAGCCCCCCACATGGCCGCAAACTCCCCAGAAGAACCTACTTCCTCCCAGTAAATGCAGTTGTGCTCGAGGTGTGCTGGAGGGAAGCAGCCCTATGGAGCAGAAGGCCACTCAGCAATGTTTGCGCCAAGCATGTGAGCAGTCTTCTTACCACAATACCAGTACTTGGTCAGCAAGTGGGCTTGACAAGACACAGCCCTGTACGGCACGTGGGCAGGTCATCATGAGTCTTGTGTGGCCACCTGAGGAGCAGGGCACCACACACAGGAAAGCACATTGAACGTGAAGTGTTCTATGTTATTTGTGACCTTGTTCTTACAACAGTGTGTCTGGACCAGGCCTGGTGGCTTCACCTGTAATCCTAGCCATAAAGAGAATGGGGGCTGGGTGTAGTGGGCATTGGTGGCTCACATCTCTAATCCTAGCTACTCAGGAGGTTGAGATCAGAGGATCGCAGTTTGAAGCCAGCCCGGGCAGGAAAGTCTGTGAGACTCTTATCTCCAATTAATCATTTTAAAAAGCCAGAAATGATGCTGTGGCTCAAGTGGTAAAGTGCTAGCCTTGAGCAAAAGGAGCTCAGGGATAGCACCCAGGCCCACAGTTCAAGCCCCAGGACTGGCAGAGAAGGGGGGAGGGGGGAGAGAAAGAGAGAGAATCAGGTTGCACCTAGGTATCAGTGACAGGGAATTTATTGTGAGAACGCACTAGATCAAGAGGTACGAAACGTGGTCTGGAAGGACAGCATCCAGTGCATACAGAGTCCACCCCAGCTAGACATGACATTGGCCAGCAGTAAGATGTCTGCTTCGTAGGTACTCGCCCCTGAGCTCAAACCACAGTACTGCCAAAACAGTGTTAAAGAGAACCTGTCACCCATCATCTAAGGTAACAGAAATGTAACAGTTATAAAAGGAGGCTCCAGTCCACAGTGCAGCCCACCTGAGGACATTCCGTCAGCTAGGATAGAGCGCCTAGGGGCGGACATTGCTTCTTGTCCAGCATCCTCATGTGGAGTATCTTGTCACTCTCTCAGAGTAATGTCCACCCCTTTCCCCATGTGACTTTGTCAAGCAGCGCATGGCAGGGATCCAGTAATCTAAAAGTTGCTGGCTTGAAGATAAGTGTGTAAATAGGAACCAGAAAGGTGAAATATGAATCTTAGATATACACAGATTCGGGGGTAGGTCTCCACTTTCTATTTTTACATCGAGGCAGTGATTCGCTGTAAGTATATCCTACACCAACCCCACGTCAACAGGAGGAGAGAGAGAGATCAGCAATTTCAGATGGGAAGAGATTTGCTAAGAGTTGCAGCAACCGCACCTCTGGTCTCCAGGCAACCATTGGCCAAAGTAAGCCCATAAGCCTATGTGGTGCCTAAGATCCAAAACTTCGCCTTCAGAGAATACAAGCAGAAATTAACCCCAGTCAGGGAGATTATGTCCGTAGCAGAGGAGCCCACAGCAAGGCAAGGAGAAAGGGCACGTCACCCTGAGGTCTTGCTTTCCCTCCTAGTTTCAATGCTTTAAACCAGCTCAGGCCAATTTCCAAGTTGGCCTCTTAGAAGAATCATCTTGCCCATCCTCATGGAGAATGTTAAGATACATTTCCAACAAATACTGAAGATAGGAGAAAAACGGCTGATAAGCAAGAATTCTGACTCTGGATGTGCTTAATTTTCACGCAGAAGCAATTAACACATGCTTCTACCACTCCTGCAGCTCCATTCATTTCAGCAAATGGCACATTGCCAGATTTGCTGTGAAGAAACTATTTCTCTTTCATAAGTACTTCATTAAGAACTAAGAAGGGCCAGGCACAGTGGCTCTGCCTATAATCCCCTTGCTCAGGAGATAGACATTAGAAAGATCTAGGTTTGAGGCCAACCCTGGGAGAAAAGTTACCGACCCCATCTCAACAAATAAGGTGGAATTGTGGCACAAGAAGAAAGAAAAGGAATTTCCCCTGTCCACAGCTTCATGTTCTGATTCCACAGAAACTTAACAGCTCCTACAAATGCCCTAAAACCTAAGACAGTAGCAGACAAGAGCCCAAAAGTCTATGGCTTCTCCTAGAGTAATATGATGAGTTGACTTATTGTGACATATTCAGCGTGGTCAGCCACATGTAAAGAATGAGTGTCCCAACTCTTGTTCTTACTTGGACAAGTCAGCTAGAAGATATCAGGCCCTGAACTGCCTTGTACCATTAGTCATCATTTCAGGAAGTGTTTAAGAGGAGGCCAGGCTGACTGTCTGGGTGGTTGTCATGGTAACTGGGCCATGCTAAGCCTTGTTCTTTACCACCACGCCCCTTGACCTATAGCCTGCTTTTTAAAAAACATCTCTGTTTAGCTGCAGATGCAGGCTTTTCATGTGGATGTAGTAAACCATACACATGTACCCTGATTCATGAACAACTTTACCCTTGTCAAGTTTAATAGTTCTACTTAATAGTACCTTCATTTTATATTTGATCAGCAAGTCAAGAATGAAATTTATGATGTCATCTTTATCATTTGTTTTATTTTATTTCTTTTTGTGTTGGTCCTGGAGCTTGAACTCGGGGCCTGGATGCTGTCCCTGAGTCCCTGAGCTTTTTGTGCTCAGGACTAGAACTCTACCATTTGAGCTACAACTCCACTTCTGGCTTTTTGGGTGGTTAATAGGAGATACGTCACATGGACTTTCCTTCCCATGCTGGCTTTCAGCATGATCTTCATTTCTCAGCCTCTTGAGTAGCTAGCATTACAGGCATAACCACCAGCACCTGGTATCTTTTCTGTTTTACATTGCCGTTCTTTCTCCTTCTCTCCTTTTTTTCTCTCTTTTTTCCTTCCTATCCTCATCCCCAACTCACGACCTGTGATACAATGGGACATGTCTAGAACATTTAAACTCTTCCAGTCATATATACATACCTTGCTTTGTGTATGTGTGCTTACTGAAAAGAAGATGTGAACAGTGGTACTTTGGCAAAACTTGGAAGAGAACCCGGGTTCCTAGCCATCAGAAGATTTGAGTTTCTAAAGTTTCTTTAGGAAATTTTCATCAGAAAAGAAAAGCTATCTGAAAGGAGCATAGCTTTTCTCTTTCAAAATGTTCTCCTAAACCAAGGAAAGAGCATTAGTTATTAAATCTGTGACAGTGGAGCAGAAAAGGACTGTGATTTTTATAGTAGCCTTTTGGTTCACCCTTCCACTTCCCTTGTGGAAGAACCTTATCAGTCAATAAAAAAAAATTTTTTTTTTTGTGGTCCGGTCATGGGACCTGAACTCTGGGCCTGAGCACTGTCCCTTAGCTCTTCAGCTCAAAGCTAGTGCTCTACCACTGAGCTACCTTCCCAGCCCCTCAATTAAATTTTTGAATAAATAATTTTCTAGTATGTCCCTTCTACCCTATTACTCTCTAAATCTATCCCAAAAGGTCTATATTATATATATACACATACATATACATATGCAATACATATATGTGTGTGTATATATAATATATAAGTACATATATGTGTGTACATATATAATACATATATGTGTACATATATAATACATATATATAATATATATACACACACAAAATGTGTGTGTATATATATAATATATAGACCTTTTGGGATAGATTTAGAGAGTAATGTATGTATATACCATATATTTTATATTTTATCAGCAAGTCATATATATACATATATATAATATATATGTACATGCATACATTTTATACACACACACACAAACATACACACACACACACACACACACACACACACACACATATAATAGCCAGGAGCCAGTGGCTCACACCTGTAATCCTTAACTACTCAAGAGGCTATTCAGGGGCTGGGAAAGTGGCTCAGTGGTAGAGCGCTTGCCTTGTATGCATGAGGTCCTGGGTTCGATTCCTCAGCACCGCATAAGCAAAAAGAAAAAAGGCGGAAGTGGCGCTGTGGCTCAAATGGTAGAGTGCTAGCCTTGAGCTGAAGAGCTGAGGGACAGCGCCCAGGCCCAGAGTTCAGGCCCCACAACCAGACCCCCCCCCCCCCAAAAAAAAGGCTATTCAAAGCCAGCCCAGACTCTTATCTCCAATATGCTACTCAAAAAGCTAGAAATGACACTGTGGTTCAAGTGGTAGTGCACTAACATTGAACATAGAGAAGCTCAGGGCAGTGCTGCCCTAGCCCCAAGTTCAAGCCCCAGGACCAGCACATGCATGCGCGTGCGCATACACACACATGCACATACACACACACACACACACACACACACACACACACAAATGTATTGTAATTTGTTTGTTTTAGGTCAACAGTCTTCACGAAGTGTATTAATAACATAAGAACAGACATCCAGAAAGTTAATTGCTTAGCAGTGAAGTACATCCTGTTTCTAGATTCTGTCTTCTTTGTCATTTTTATTGTCGCCTCTGAGAATGCACACCCACAGCCCCTGGTTCACACTCACTGGAAACTGGGGAAAATGGCATGGAGGGGAGCTAGGGGAAGTTCATGTGATGAAAATACTTCCATGTAGCCTCTGATTGAGGTCGATTTGTCTTTGCTCATCGTTGTCCTTCCATCCTTTTTAAAAACTCTTACAGTAGCTGCCATTTAAACCTGTCTTGGAAAGGGTTTCTGGAGAGGAAGTTTATGATCAAGCTGGGGGGCCATGTCTTGAGAAATTCCATTCTCTGCAAGGTCATACGTCCATTTTCCTTCCAGAAATCGGCCCCGCCTCTGTGATGGTGGGAAACCTGGTGTCTGGGAAGCGGATTGCCCAAGCGAGTGGAAGAGACCTGGGGCAGATAGAAGACAACGACCAGGCCCGGAAGGTAGGAGCGGAAGTGGATGCCGAATCACAGAGTGGCTGCCCCAAGTTCCTCCCTGTCCCCTCCATACCCTCCACCGTGGGTTCATCTCTGGTTAACCTTCCCTGCCTCCCACTTGCCTTCCATGGGACATCTTGTAAGCTTAAAAGAAAAACGTTTCTTAGAGGATGTTACAGAAAATTTATCATGGTACAAAATGAGAACTGGCAGGACTTAGACATTTGGAAACCATCGTAGTGTCCCCTTTCCACTCACTTCTGATTGTCCCCGCCAGCACTGATGGGAAGCACACACTGCCCATGCAGAGCTTGCTTCCTGGCTTCCGTCTTTCCATCCTTCCCACTGCACCTGCAGGAGAAATCCTCCAGCCCCTTACACACACATGGGTCACAACTTGTCCTAAGTAGTTGGGAGTCCATGTTAGAACAATTCACCCCTGACAGTGCTTAGAGCTCAGTGAGAGAGGTGTGGTCTCCCAGGGCCAAAAGATTATCCCGTTCTTCATAGACTACTAGGGAATGTGGCAAGACCAGCGGTGTAAATATCACCAGTGTGGCGACATACAGCTTACGACTTCAGAGCACTCAATCATCATCTCCTCCCCCCCCAATACATTTCTGTTAATAAAACCGATTAGCACTATTCATGGCTCTTTCCTATATCCTGACATGTAATAGGACTGTCCTTTTTATTACACACTGAATCGACTCAGTGCATATAATCCATGTAATTTGCAGTGCAATTTGATGACACCAGAGAATTGCCATTCTAAAAACATAAATTTAATCGAGCCCTTTAAGCATGTTAGATACAACATTGCATCTCCGCAGCCCGTGTGAAAGAGCTTGCTGTATCAGCTCCCCTTGCCCATAGAGCAAGTGACTATGCCATCCTTACACGGGCTTGTAGAGAGCTTACCTAACCCTGACCACTTGGCCAGTCCCTAAACCAGGTGCATTGACTTCTAAGTCATTATAGGGAAAAAGTTACTAGCACTTGCTTGTCCTGTTTATTCATTTGTTCGTGGTTTTCCTAAAAATAAATGTCCTCATTTCCCAGTGGAAGAAAGCATGCTATTGTAGAAACATCCAACTACACTGAGATGGGATATTTTGATTAGATGTTGAGAGTGCCCAGACCTAACCCATCTGTAACCCATTTAAATTTCGAGAGTGCCCACCCAGACCTAACCCATCTGTACCATTGCAGTTCCTGTTCCTCTCGGAGGTCTTGCAGTGGAGGGCGCAGACCACCCCCGACCACGTACTGTACACGCTGCTCAACTGCCGGGTGAGGCATCCTGGCCCCAGTCCCTGATGGTTTGCCTTGCTGAGGCTGAGCTGGTTCCTGGGAGGTGCTCTTCATGATACTGCTGACTTAACCTACCTTTGCCTTCAGTCTTACTGAATTCACGCTCTCTCTCTCCCTCCTCCTCTCTCTCTCTCTCTCTCTCTCTCTCTCTCTCTCTCTCTCTCTCTCCCCCCTCTCTCTCCTCTCTCTCTCTCTCTCTCTCTGCCTTATTGACTAAGACATTTTTACCCAAGGGTTGTTTTTTTAAATATATATGCCTATTATTTATAGTTGTATTTTAGCAACCATATTTGTAAACTTTCCAGCCCCAAATGTGTAATTAATGAGAACAATTGCAGTCTCTTGAAATATTTGTTTTTGTTTTGGCTACAAACTGCTTTTTAACACATATGAAGTCAGGCATTAATGACAGACTGTTAGGAATGAAAACCATTCCCACTATATTAAGTACAAAGGTTATGTTTATATTTCCCATCAGGAAATCAAAATCATTAAACATTATCCTCTACTACTACTTAGGAATGCCTTAAATATGCAAGCAAATGTTGACAATAGGAGTTAAATGTAAAAGTCTTAACATACTTGAAAACTTTTCTTTTCACTACAAAAACAGAGCTTGAAAAATGCATTGAAACTAGGTGCAGGGACTTGCTCCTGTAATCTCAGCTACTCAGGAGGTGGAGATCACAGGACTATGGTTCAAGGTTAAATCAGGCAAAGCGTGAGCAAATCCTCATCTCAGCCAACAGTTGGGCATGGTGATATGCATCCATTGTCCCACCTATGCGGGAAGCGTAAGCAGGAAGGTTGAAGACCAGGCTGGCTTCAGCAAAAATGCAGCACCCTATTTAAAAACACCTAAAGCATAAAGGGCTGAAGGTATGGCTCAAATGGTAGGGCACCTGCTTGGCAAGAGCAAGACCCTGTTCAAACCCCAGTACAAAAAGGGGGCGGGGATTTAAAAGGTAGTTCTCTGCAAGTACAGGCCCTTGTGACTCTTTAAACAAAATTATGGTCATTGCTTGTCATCAAAATCTCAGTGTGTGAAGGTAGCGCTTCCCGTGCAAGGCAACCAGCTTGTCACAAATGAGAGGAAAGGCCACCCGCATGGCTCTCTGCCCCTTGAAGCTTCAGTCCAGGTTTCTGGTTGAGACCATTCTTTGCATATGGTTTAGTTCACACCACACCCCTCCACCTCAGGAACACTCTTTGAAATTGTCTTGGGCGCAGAGATGTCCCTACGGCTCATCATGCCCTGTGTCTGCCCAAGGCCTTTCTGTCCCTGGAAGAGGCATGAGATGTGGGGCAGGCCCTCTTCCTGCGTGTCCTGGGGGCTTTGTGCTTGCAGATGGTGAGGAGCTCCTCTCTAAGCAGCCCCTGCCACAGCAGCCCGTAGGCTCCACCTGCCCATGTGCTCTTGGCAGGATCCAGAGCTCTGTGGGGTTGGCTACAAGTCTGTGTATCTAAAGTGCCCACTTCCTTCTCTTTCCTCCACTGACCCATCGATCCTGTGAATTCAGACAGGTCTCCCTTTCTAGACAAGTTTTCTGCTTACCTTCCTCAGGAGCTGTGGCCCTGCCCAAGTCTCCCTTTTATCAAGCTTTCTCCCTGACCTTCCTGTTCTCTCCATAGCTTGCTCATTCTTTCTCCATTGTCTCAGTGGCTCACTCCAGACTTTCAATGTCACCTCCAAAGTGACGATAACTTGAGCTGATCTCCTGTGGCCCAAGCACAGTGCCTTCTCAGATCCTGTCAACTGAACATCCTTCCTCGCTCTCTTCATTTCCTCTCTGCTGCCATGTTGCTTAGATTCTCCATGCACTGTAAGGCACAGGAGACCAAGTCAAGGCCTGAACCACTTCCAAGACTTTTCCCTCAACATGGCCTAAAACAAATGCACTGTCCCCAGATTGTAGCATAGATAAATACCTTTGTGCAGAGATTCTAGTCATATTAGGGGGTGTCCCAAGAAAAGCCATGAATTCCTGAAGACACAAAAATCCAAAGCAGATAGATGTACAGTCAAACAGAAGGGAAATAGGTTTCTAATGCCATCTACTTTGGGGCATGCATGGCTCATGGAGTGATGCCAGAGGCAGAGTCTTGGTGTCCAGCTGTTCTGACCCTGTGGCCATCACCTCCCTTTAGCGCCTGTGATTAAGTCATTGTCATAGCCAGACATGGGCTCTCAGTGGAAATCTTTACTGGAACTGACGCCCATGCCGTAAAATGATTTCCGTGAAGAAAACAGATGCAGTTAGCCAGAGTGCAATTCCACAGATGTATCTGCTTTAGATTAGCATGCAGAAGTCTGGGCCAGGGCTGCCTTCTCCTGTTAGGCATGCCTGAAGCTTTTCGAAGCTCTCAGTGTGTGGATGGTCCTACCCTGAGCTGTCCGCGGAGTCACAGCACCCCTCTACAAAGTTCAGAGGCAAGCATCTGTGTTTCTCTCCCACGCCTGTTTTCCTTGGTGTGCTGTCACACCCGGCCCTGCACATCTGCAGGTCATGTCACTTGGCAAAATGTTCACTTAACTTTCTAGTTCAGGTGAAGCCACACATGTTTTCTAAGAGTAATATTTAAAATGGTAGGAGGAAATGGGTAACACTCATTGTCCTAATGAATGACTTAAGGTGTCTAGAATGTTCTCACTTACTATGTGTCCTCAGTGCCTTTCTGGTTTTTGTGGCCACATAATCAGGGCCTCCATCTTGGATGAGTATTTCAATGGATTATGAATTTGCCACTAATCCTCACTGGCTCATTTTTAGGGGGTTGGACAAGTTGGCTCACAGTGTGAGACATTCACAGAGTGTTCATTCATGTCTTCTTATGGCCTGTGTAGTAAATAGAAGTGAGTTGTACATAGGATAAGAATACCAGGAAATGGTGGCTGTTTCTAAGACTCGGTGGCTGTTCTTTTATAGGACTACTTGTTGAGAATACTTTATATTTTCTTGACAACTAGCTCTTGGGAAAGTGAAATGTACAACAGAAAAACCTCAAAAGGTTGTGACCCTCACAGAGTGGGAATGAGCACTAATGTCATATGGTAGATCATTCCCCGAGTGGTGGCGACATTCAAGCATGCGAGCTGGGGGACAGAACAAAGAAATAGCAGAATCACTTAGATTACTATTAGCTGCCAGCTGAGTGTTTATAATTTGTGGAGTTGTGTGTGTGTGTGTGTGTGTATATATGCGTACACACATGCACACGTTGTTGTTTGTTTCTGAGTTATGCTAGCCTCAAACTCACTATGTAGCCTAGGCTAGCCACAAACTCTGGTCCGTCTGCCTCAGCCTCCAAGGGCTTAGGATTACAGATGCATACCACTGCACCTCTGTGATTTGCAACTCATACTTAGCTTTGCAATTTAGAACACTGAATATATTTTTAGTATTTCTAAGTACCCTTCTTGCTTCTAATCTTTCCTAGTAACTCATCGGAAGATTTTTTTTAGAAGTCCAAACATTCTTTTCTATTTGTTTCTACATAGTTTAAAAGTCTACTTGAAAATACATTTGATTATCGTTTCTTTTTTAGAATGTCTTTTTCATTGTTGCTTTTTTGTTTTTTGGCCTTTTGCTTTTCTTGATTTTTTAATAAAAATTTACTGTCAGTCTTTATTTCTTACCATTTGAGCCTACATGTCCACTAGTAATTCTTACTGCCCAAGACAGTTGTACAACAATCACAAAATGACTGGGAGTGTTTTGTTTTTAATTCATCTCTTCCTAAGTTAAGATGATAATTGGCTAAATTACTTCAAACCTTGTTTTAACCCCCAAATACCTGAATGTCCCTTTGATCATATTCTTCTTACCTGGAGACTGACTTCTGTTGGATAGAAGGAGATGTGGGTTGGATAGAAGGGTGGTGGCAACAAATGATGAGAACTTTCTAAAATTGCCTATGGTGATGGTTGTACAATTTTGTGAGCACACTGCAAACCAATGAATTACACATTGTGGAAAAATGAATTGCACGCTATGTGAACTATGTGCCAATAAAGCAATGGAGGTACAGACTCTTACAAAAACCACCTGCTTCTGTGCTATCAGGGTACGATAGCAAACTCTCTGACGTGTGTCCAGCTGCACAAGCGTGCTGAGAAGATTGCTGTGATGCTGATGGAGAGGGGCCATCTGCAGGACGGAGACCACGTGGCGTTGGTCTACCCGCCAGGTGAGGAGCAGCATGCAACTTGACCCCCCCGTGGGGCGGCCAGGCCAGCCGTTGTAGAGGAGCCGCTCCCTTGCCCCCTTCGGCACTCAGTGCGAAGTTGCTGGGTGGTTGCCAAGAACGGGCACTCTCCTCAGACTGTGAGAGGGCGCATCTCTGGCCCCACTCACAGGGACAAAGCTACTGTTATACGACTTTCAGAGACTTACAGAAAACAATGTGTAACCAGAACTTGTATATCTAAGTTTGTTTCATTAGGTAAACAAGATAGCTCATGGAAGCCGTGGTGGTTAACTCTTTTACTGCTGACTTCATAGTTATATAGTTAGGTAACTTCTGAGAGAAATGACTCAAAATGAAACTTATGCGTTGCTTGGTATCTTGTGCTGAACTGAGTGGACCAAATGAACATGATCACCAAGGCTTTTCAAAATGGCACAGGAAGGAAAGAAAGGGTCTGATAATGTTAGGATGCTTAACCCACGACCAGACTTTTTTCCCAGACCGGAACTCACACTACCAAGGATGGCGGTCATTTAAAAATGTGACTTGTTGCTGGGCACCCATGACTTGTGCGTGTAATCCTAGCTACTCAGGAGGCTGAGATCTGATGAGTGCAGTTCAAGGCCAGCTCAGGCAGGAAAGCTTAATGAGATTCTTGTCTCCAATTAACCTTAAAAACCCTGGAAGTAGAGCTGTGGCTCAAGGAGAAGAGTAATACCTTTGAGCAGAAAAAGCCCAGGGACAGCATCCAGGCCCTTAGTTCAAGCCCCAGAAGCAGCGCGCACGTGCGCGCGCGCGCGCACACACACACACACACACACACACACACACAAATATATTTGCCTCAACTAATAATTTCTGTTTTCTTCCTTTGTAGGAATAGACCTCATCGCAGCATTTTATGGTTGCCTGTACGCAGGCTGTGTGCCAATAACTGTCCGGCCTCCACACCCCCAGAACATCGCCACGACGCTGCCTACAGTCAAGATGATTGTGGAGGTACTACACCTGGAGGACTATGGGCACCTCCCCGCCTCCTCTCCGGGTCGCGCTGCAGGTCATAGACCTGAAGCCCCCAAGGGTGGTTGCTGTCTGCTGAGTTTGTGAGCATAGAGTGGAAGTGATGGGAGAGGAAATGGTCTCCACCTCCAGGGAGCCTAGGAAACTGCTTCTCATCGAGCTTCCGAAGCCAGATTTCAGGGAGTCAGCAGGGGCTGCCGTGCACTGACTGACACTGAAGGTCTTCTAGAGGAGGCAGCTCTCTGGAGAGGCCAGCCTTGCCATCATGAAGCACTTCCCTCTGTACCTAACCAGGAAAATCAAAGGAAAATGGAGGATGGGTTTTTCCCCTATTAGAAGAGGAGCCATGAGAAGCAAAGTTAGTTTGAACAGAGAATGGCAGTGTCCTGTCACCCAGTGGAGACCCTTTGAAGTCATATTGGAGTACTTCTGTGGTGGATGATCAGGACAGAAAATATGTATGCATCTCAACATATATGTGGCACGTGTGTGTATGGGAGATGTGTGTGTATGCCAGTGCTGGGCTTGAACTCAGGCCAAGGCTGTTTCCCTTAGTTTTTTCACTCAAGGCCATCACTTGAGCCATAGCTCCACTTCCCGTTTTTTTACTGGTTATAGTTGGAGATAATGCTTGAGCTGTCTTTGAACCAGGATCCTCAGATGTCAGCCTCCTAAGTAGCTAGGATGACAGATGTGAGCCTGGTGGCCAGCTGTGCGACACTTATGATGGGGTTTTGATGCTCTTTTCAGGATGTGCTCATGAGACCAGGCGCATCTCCACCCTAGGCCATGCGGGAACAGGGTCTTCAGTGGCTTGTGCTGTACCTGTGGCATCCATGATCAGATCCCGCCATCCGGCACCTTTGCTCCTCACCAGAAGCTGTGCCCTTGGGAATCTGATCCTCCTGTTAACCTGTGTGGTTTAAGTGTAGATCCTGAGCATGAGGCACACGTGTGAAAAACAGCAGAGATTTGTCTTTCCGGGTTTGCAGTCCTTCATTCCATCTTTGTCTCTCTGGCCCCCAGGTGAGCCGCTCCGCCTGTCTGATGACCACACAACTAATCTGTAAACTGCTACGGTCCAGGGAGGCAGCGGCGGCTGTAGATGTCAGGACGTGGCCCCTCATCCTGGACACAGGTCAGCTCTTGAGCACGCTGGATATGCGCACTTGCTTGTGTGGCCCTTGATTATTAGGGAAGCTAGACTAATAGATTCTTTTCTTCACCAGATGATTTGCCAAAGAAGCGGCCGGCTCAGATCTACAAACCTTCCAACCCAGACACACTGGCCTACCTTGACTTTAGTGTGTCCACAACTGGGATGCTAGCTGGCGTAAAGGTGAGCAGTGTGTCTGTGCAACACAAACACTAGTGAAGTCCAACCGACAGGCCATGCATCGACTGTCAGCTCCTGTCCTTAACTGTGGTGACACATGGAAAGAGGAGTACCTATGCTTTCTAAGCAAGCTGCCGTGCGTGTGACATGGCGCTAATGACAGTAGTTCATGAGGCTAAGTCATTTCTTTACATTGCCACAGTCTTCCTCATCCGTAATAGAATTGTGCATATGTTTTCCTTTCTTACCATCTCTCAAATTCTGTTTTCTAAATCTCTGCACGTGGAAGTTTCATTGCAGATTGCTGCTCAGTATGTGTAGCTGCAATGATCCTTTTCCGTATTGAAGAGCAGAAATACTAAGGCAGCGTTAGGCTCTTCACAGCTCAGGTGATGTCCAGGTACTGTGTCACCCTAAACCAGTAGCTTCTCTGCCTCCATACCTTGTCCTCAGTGTCTCTGCCTCTGAGTCAGACTGGGAAATGTGGCCTTCATGATTTCACTTGGTTCTCAGACTCTTATCTGCTGTTCAGTGGAATTTGAAATATTATATAGATTAATAAAATTATAGTTTTAAATAAAATATTTTTCGAAAGCTTTTTGAAAAGAAGCATTTTCAAAACCAGATGACTTAGTTACTAGTACTGAAATTATTCTCGAGCCTCTTGCTGCATTCTTTTGATCATTTTTCCAGTGTACGGAAGTGGGAGTTGTCATGTTAAATCCTGATTCAGCAAAGATGTTTGTATACTTTATTGGGATGGGATCTATGTTTATCACCTCCTGGTGATCCCACTTCATCTGAGTTATACACTGTTGAAACTCTAAAGAACTGGATGGCTAGACTTCCTTTCAAACTTATAAAAGGTTTTTCTTAAACTTTTGACTGTTTAACTTCATGAATACCTGAAGTAAAATATGTTATGATGTCAGTTAATGAAAATCCGTATGCTTCAAATGCTGAGAGGCACAGAATCCATTTGGTATTATCTGGCATATGTCTGTGGAGCATGGAATCCATGGTCTCTTGGGTTGCCTAAAAATCTAGTTTACCCAGAAAAGATTTTTCATTTAATTTCAGCTTTTATTCAGGAACATCACTTGATTACAGAGCATAAAAGTTTTGCTCTTCAATGGCTTTGCAATGTCCAATTTCATATAAAACATGATTGTGCATTTATCTGTTTCAATTGCATCATTTTATCTACTTAAAATATGACCTTAGCTGAGTTCTGGTGGCTTATGCCTAGAATTCTAGCTACTCAGGAGGCTGATATCTGAGGATCGTGGTTCAGAGCCACCCTGAGCAGAAAAGTCTATGAGACTCTTATATCCAGAAAAAGCTAGAAGTGGCACTGTGGCTCAAGTGGTAGAGCACTAGCCTTGAACACAAAGAGGCTCAAGGACAGTGCCCAGGTCAAGTTGAAGCCCCATGGTCACCAAAATAATAATAATAGTAATAGTAATAATAAGAAAATATGACTTTGCACTTTAGAGGCTCCTAAAAGATCCCCAATATACATTTACTTGAGATTGATAAAGGTTATCACATCTAGGATTAGCTTTGGGCTAACCACCTTAAGGTGGTCATTTCCCCTTTCAGCAAATACTGTGGCTCCAAAAGCCAGCTAGAAGGAACTGTGTCTCACATCTGGAGGATTGTGCCGATTATCCTGTAATGAATTTAGTGAGGTATCTGGACTGGAGGGCATTCTGGGCCTGCCCAGCTTCTAACAGTGCCTTGCTGTGTCGCAGTGGAAGGATTGCCTGTTCCCAGGGTCTCTCATCTCTTGCTGGAGTGATGGATGAATTGAAAACCAGGCACTAGGCTACATTTCCTTGGTTATTACAGTGTTCTACACCAGTCCTCTTACAGGGGGACTTGATGCTTCAGATAAACTTGTGACACGTTTTAACACTGGGGCACTTGGTGCTGTCTTCTGTGCTGCTTCTATGTCACCTCTTCTCTTGGTCTTGTTTGGATAGAAGCCACGAGAACACTGACTCTGTTAGACACATGCAGTCCAGGAACCCCTGGGTCATCCTACGCAGATTCCAAAGAGACTAAGTGCTGTGGAGGAGGCTGCAGCTGTGCAGGTGTGCGGCAGGCCCTGTTTGGGTACAGGGCTCAGCCCTGCACGCGGACACTGCCTCATTTTCCCACAATGCCACCCTGCTTCTGCTGAAAACATGCCACCTTTCAGCACACCTAACGTTTTACCTTCTTACTAAGATTCGGCACAATCACTTTTACCTTGCTTCCGGCACCACTTTTTCGGAGGTCTGTTTTCACCACATCCAGGGCAGGGGCCACTCAAGCAGAGCACACCACAGTTGAACACAACCGACAATAACACAGGACTCTGTGGAAAGCACAAATCGTGCAAATCCTTAAAAAGACTAAGTCAAAGCCCAACCAGACAAGTATTGGGAAATGAGTATTTGCAAGAGGGGAGAGAGGGACCAAGGGAAGAGGGGTAAAGAATGAAAAGGGAAGGGGGGAGAATGCAGGCAGGAATTCATTATCTATACCGCAGAATTGAAAAACATGAGGGAAGGGGTGGGGGAAAGAGGGGGAAGATGGCGCACCTCAAGATGCGTTGTACACATGATCTGCTGGTTAAATGGCAAAAAATTCAATGCCCTACCTAAAATTAAGATATGTAAAGGACAGCTGGGTTGGAAGGGGTGAGAATGTGGAAAGGGGGGACCATGATCAGGACGCCCTGGATTCATCAACTGCCTCTGTGAGTGGCAGCTGCTTTGTACAGTTACTTAAAGATAATAAAATATGCAGACCAATAATGCAGGACTCACTGAATTGTACAACACACATGCAGGAATTTAAAATGGTTTTGTTGGAAACATCTTTGAATCTCTTATTTATTTTCAGCATGCTTGGGCAAAACCGTGCATAGTGAAATCATGAATGAGGCAGGCTTACTTATTTGAGAGTGTGCCTTAGCTCCTATTGGTGTCTGTTCTGGGCTGGGAAGAGGGGAGAGCTTGGCCCTCACCTGAGTGCTAGCAGGTGAGATTGGCTTTCAGCTGCTGCCCCCTGGCAGGGTGGCCACCATGCAGGCAGAGCACCGGGCTTGCTACAGGAAGGCCACATTCCATTTCCTTCCATCAGCACATTCTTTCCTTCTCTGAGCCTCCCATTTCCTGAACGTTAAGGTGAGGGGTTCCTTGTGCACAAAAATAGGGCAGTCTCCCCCTGCAGAGGTGGAGTGAACTGTGACATGTTCTTAGCCCACTGCACAGGCAGCTGCAGGGGCACAGGAGCTCCTGCCTGTCTAGCCACCGCGCAGAGCACAGTGCCCTGTTACCTCAGCTGCTGGAGCTGCTAGGGCCTAGAAGATTGGGATAATCTGGGAATACGGTGAGAGCCTGCAGCCATGCGCCTTTGAACCCTTGACCAAGACACCATGGTGTCCGCGATGCTGGAGGCTTCCTAGGAGCAGCAGCAATGTGTCCATGGACCTGGTGTCAGCCTCCACACACCTTTTCTACCTGTCTTACAGATGTCCCACGCAGCCACCAGTGCCTTCTGCCGTTCCATTAAGCTGCAGTGTGAGCTTTACCCCTCTAGAGAAGTGGCCATCTGTCTGGACCCCTACTGTGGGCTTGGGTTTGTCCTCTGGTGCCTCTGCAGGTAAAATTCCTCTTTTAGATCTTTCACAGTATTCCTGGAGCTAAGGAAGTGGTTTGCGTCCAGACCTAAAGTGTGTGTTAGAGGACCACTTGAGGAATATCATTATGTAATTACAAAGAAAGCAAGTACACAAAACACCGGAAAGCTTGAAAGAAAATAATGTAAAGAACCTCAGGTCTGGCTGGGTATTGGCAGCCTGTGCTTACACTCAGAAGCTGAGATTTGGGAATCCTGGTCTGAAGCCAGACCAGCCTAATCCAAGAGACTCTTATATCCAGATAACCAGCAAAAAGCCTGATGTGGACAGGTAGCTCAGTAGTAGAACACTCTATAGGAGCAGAAAAGCCAAGCAACAGTGCAAGGCCCTGAGTTTAAGCCCCAATTCTGGGATGTGCACACACATACCCCTCAGATTGAGATGAAAGAATATTAGGATAAAAGGCTACTTTTACAGACTTCAGACAAATTTTGTGTGGTAGAAAGTTACTTGTAATCATTAGTTATTTGAAAAGAATATGTTATTTTTCTGTGCAAAGGGTCTTATTAGAAATAGATTTTGAAGATTCATTGAATTTTCTTACATGCCTTTAACCAGTTGGATCCTGTCATGATAAAAGTATGCTAGTTCATCTATGAACTTTGATACAGCTTGGAAATCCTTTTAAGTTTTACATCATTATCTAGTGTATTTATTATAATGGCATCTATTAATCTTTGTAGTAATAAACCGGAACATTAAAGGTGTAGTTTTGTAAAATATTCTTTTTTTTTTTTTTTTTTGGTCGGCCGTGGGGCTTGAACTCTGGGCCTGGATGCTGTCCCTCAGCTCTTCAGCTCAAGGCGAGCGCTCTACCACTTGAGCTACAGCACCACTTCCGGTTTTCTGGTGGTTTTTTGGAGATAGGAGTCTCACGGTCTCTCCTACCCGGGCTGGCTTTGAACCGCGATCCTCAGATCTCAGCCTCCTGAGTAGCTAGGATTGCAGGCATGAGCCACCAGCGCCCAGCTGTAAAATACTCTTAAATCCACTTTTTATACATAATTACAGTTTGGAGTCTTTCATTTTTTTCTTATTTCTTTAAATGGGCTATCACGTGATGATAAAATTAAAGAATGAGTATATTATTCTTCTCTTTAATGCTCTGTTTGGATTATACTCATCAAAACTTTAAAAGATTGAACCAAGGCAGGTATAGTGACTCATCTGTAACACTAGCAACCCACAAAGCGAAGGTCAGAAGGATCAAGGTTCAAGGTCAACCAGGGTCAAAGATGTTTATGAGCTCTCATCTCAAATAATAAGCCAAACCTAGTGGCACATACCTGTCATTTTAGCTGTTTGGGAGGTATAAAGAGAAGGATCAGGTTTTAAGTCAGTGTGGGGGAAAAAAATTGACTTCAAAAATAACTCGTTGAGGAGTTAGAGGTGTGGCTGTTGGTGGAGTGCTAGCCAGTGAGCAAAAGTGGCAGGTACTGAGTTTGAGTTCCAGTCATGACTTAAAAAATAATAACTACATTAAAAAAAATTTAGGAGCATGCCTCAAGTGGTACACCTGCCTAGCCAGTGCAAGGCCTGAGTTCAGACCCCAAGAAGGATTCAGTCACCAAGAAGGACTGTCTTAATTGTCTTAATTTTCTTCCTTTTGCTCTGGATGTCAGTTTTCTAAATTAGGGATAGACACCCATTTCCTTCATTGGCTGCTTAACAGTTCATTCCATGATGTCTCTCGCAAACTGTAGCCCAGGCTGCCAGAGACAATTTTTGAATAAATGAGCAACGGCTTTGTTCCAACAAAACAAAGCTTACCATGGGCAGTGTCCATGTTATGCCCGTTCCCATGCTAACTGCAGACTTTGAACCGAAAAGTGATTCCTGTGATTTTTTACCAAGAAGAGGGTAGAGTTCATTAAATGTAGCTGCATTGAGAGAAACCCAAGGGCATCACAGCTGTTAGATGCTTCCAGTGAATGTTGAAAATGCTAATGGCTTGGTAAAATATTTCCCTGCTTTCCAGAATATCTTCAGAAATGTGGCCTCACTTTTTAGAGTTGGTTGTCCTGTCTGTGTCTGACACACGATGAGGCCTGTGGGAAGTCATTTCCCACAAGTGAACGCCGCCCTAACCTGCCCACCCCCCCTGCTCACCTGCCCTGACCCCCATTTCTGCCTCTGCAGTGTGTACTCGGGGCACCAGTCCATCCTCATCCCGCCCTCTGAGCTGGAGACCAACCCCGCTCTGTGGCTCCTCGCCGTGAGTCAGTACAAAGTCCGGGACACCTTCTGCTCCTACTCCGTGATGGAGCTCTGCACCAAGGGCCTGGGCTCACAGACAGAGTCCCTCAAGGTGAGTAGCTGTGCTCCTGGCCTCAGTTTAGGCGTGTATCGGGGCACTCTGGTCCCAAAGGGGACATTGGCTGGGAGAAGGCAGCACAGGACCATCCTTCTAAATTAAAAATGCTATAATCTGTTGCCTGAGACTTACATATCACTTTTGGGAGAAGCTGCCTTTGTTTTAGCATGAGTGAATGGTTCTGCCTGCCACAAATAGTAATATGCGTGAGTGTAAATATGCAAGAGTTTTAAATTTCACTAGATCGGCTTGAAAGATCCAAATTTTCCCTTGCTTGATGAGTTAAAATTTTCAAGGAACTTTTGGTGTTTACCTAGAAAGGTTTGAATTTAGCTGTTGATCTTGATGTTCCTGGCAGACTCTAATTTGAAGGCTAGCCAAAGCTATCCATGTGTCTAAAGCACCATGTTTACTGTGTACAGGCCAAGGATTCAGTCCTCAGCTGCACAAAAAAGAAGGGAAGGGAAGGGAAAAAGAAAGACTATCATAAATTGTGTGTCCTCCTCATTCAAGTACTTGAACACTTGAGGGACTGATGGTTTGGTTAGGCTAAGGCCTCTTTTAAAAGCTCTACTTTCACTTAGACACCATTTTCACTGGACCACCGTATTCAGGCCCTTCTGTCAGCAAGTCTTTCTCCAGTTCAGCTGAAACGCACAAGCTTTCACCACTGTGAGTGTTTGTGTGGACTTGCTGAATTCCTTTTCCCAGGATCCTTCCCACTTGGCTCAGCTGACTGTGTGTGGTACAGATGCTGAGATATAATTAAGGACACACTTACTGTAGAAACTGAGATGCACTTGGTAAGGAGAGTTTAGCTTGACCTTTCCTGTGCCCTGCGATGTCAGTGGAGAGCTGCCAGTATGAAGTTGTCTGCACATTTCAGTTCAACATCCCTACATTTTAGCACGTGGCTTCCTCCTTTCTCTTGTACATGGGTGCTCTCAGGATTGCCCACAAATGCTGCTCCTTCCTCAGGAAGCTGGTCTTTCTCACCTTTTTCTCTTCACAACTCTTACTGCAGTGGACCCTTTCTGTGCCAAAATACCAGCATCCCGGAATTGTTTGACACGCAGGCGGGCAGAGGAGGGGCAGTGTTGCATGTGTTGCCGTTGCTCTGGGTGAAGGGATTCTGGTTTCACACAGGTGAGCATAACAGGCGCGTGAGGCTGCATTGGTGACCCTGTGCTTCCTTCCAGGCACGAGGACTGGACTTGTCCCGAGTAAGGACATGTGTGGTGGTGGCTGAAGAACGTCCCAGAATTGCCCTCACACAGTCTTTTTCAAAGCTGTTTAAAGACCTGGGCCTCCATCCACGGGCTGTGAGCACTTCCTTTGGCTGTAGAGTGAACCTGGCGATTTGCTTACAGGTGAGGTTCGTGAAAACCAGTCAGGGCTGAGTGACAGCAGTGACAGCAGTGACAGCTGTTTTAAGTAGCAGGTGTACAGGGCAAACCTGCTCACACTGTTTTCTTTGGCTGACTCCTCGCTACATTCTTTAATTAAATGCTGTGATTGGTACATGCATATCTCCTTTCTTTTTAAGTTCTATTCCTATCCATTCTTCAAAACTAGCTTTCCTAGGCTTGTTCTGGTGTGTTTTTGTTTTTGTTTTTTTAATCTTTGTAGTAGGGGTGGCACTTCTGCAGACTTCTGCTGTGCAACTTTGTGAGAGATTCCACACTTTGCTCTTTCACAGACAGGAGTTCAGGAGGGAGAATTCCACAATGTTCATCAGACTGAAGAATTTACTTTGTCACACTAACCTAAAATTGCAAAACTACATTGCACTCTGGGAATGTGAGTGAGGCGAGTCTCAGAGAGTGGCCTTGCAGTGGGCAAAGAAGAATTTGTTTCCTACATTAGGATACTTTTGACCATCTTCACTACTTTTTTCTTTTCATGTCTTTTTGTTTTTGTTTTTGGTGCCAGTCCTGGGACATCAGCTCAGGGACTGGGCACTGTCTCTGAGCTACCTTTGCTCAAGGCTAGCGCTCTACCACTTTGAGCCAAACCACCACGTACTGTTTACTGCTGGTTAGTTGGAGATGAGTCTCACAGACTTCCCTGCCCAGGCTGGCTTGAAACTATAGTTCACAGATCCCAGCCTCCTGAGTAGCTAGGATTACAGGTATGAGCCCCTGGTGCCTGGCCAAACAGCTTTTTTATTTTTTTTAAAACAAAATCTTATCTGCATGTATTTTGTTTCAGTCTTCTCCTCAAATTAGCTCCATTTACAAAGAAATTACAAGCTAGTGAATTCGTCTCAAGACCCAGTTAAATCTGTCCTTGTGATTGAAACCCGAGCTTATCTTACCACATCAGCTCCTCTAATGTTTGGGGCCGTCTGCATCTGCCCCTCACATTGCCTCAGCCATGCTCGTGTATCGTCTCCTCCCTGGCACAGCCAGGATGGGAGTCTCTTCCCGCCTCCTCTCTTAACTGGGCCCCTGGTGGAAACAGGTCAGAAATTCAAGGAGAAATTGCGTGACAGTTAGCTGAAGTGATGCTCACTCTTGTGTTTTCTAAATTGTTGGGAGTAAAGGGAGAGAAGCAGAGGGTATGTGCCATATTAACTTTAATAATAATGTTAGCCTGTGGTAACAGGTGACAAAGTTCTCCATTTTGTTATACAAACTTAAAGCCTTATATAGATGTAAAAAATAGAATAGATATATTTATTTACTCTTTATTATCCTTCATTTATGTCTATCCATTTAAATATAGAATATTTTAAGAAGGCTTACAGGGAAGGGAAACATCAAATAGAAGACAATTATACACTCAGAAAGTAAGCAGATTGGTTCAGGTGACATTCAAGAATGAAGTTGGGGAATAGGTCTTTTCAGGAGGTGCCTGAAATGCCAGCTCCTTCTCAGTGGTGTCCTCAGTGCCCTGGAGATAGTTAATAAATATCCATGCTTGCTGAGAAAATGAAGCTGTAGGTTTCTAATAAGAGATAGTAACATTCTTTCGTAGAAGCAATCCCACAATATGGCTACTAAACCCAGAGTTGACGTTGCTAGTCGGTGTGCAGACGCCCCTGGGTCCCCCTTCACAGGGAGCGCAGGCTCCTCCTCCGTCTCTCTGAAACCTTTTCAGTTCCTCTGGCTGTGAGCCTTGCCTCCCTCTGAGACCTGTAGGTCTGCATCTCTGTGTCATAGATTTGTCTCCTGTCTCTTGTACGTGATGAGCAGCCCTGTCAGCGAGCGCATTCTTACCAAGGACCTTCCTCCAGGCCCAGCACGTTCTCACACAGTTATGTAGCCACCTTTGGGTGGGAGTGCATTCCATCAAGTGCTAAAACTGGATTCCTGTAATCACCAGTCTTAGGCATGTAAATATGCACATTCATTGCATAAGTTAAATGCTCAATTGATTAGGGCCCAGTGACCTGTGTAAAAAGTAAAGGGCACAAGCCATGCACCGGTAGCTCACGCCTGTAATCCTAGTTACTCAGGAGGCTGAGATCTGAGGATGGAGGTTCAAAGCCAGCCTGGGCAGGAAAGTTGATCTCTCATGAACCACCAGAAAACCGGAAGTGGCGCTGTGGCTCAAGTGGTAGAGCACTAGCCTTGAGTGAAAAAGAGCTCAGGAACAGCACCCAGGCCCTGAGTTCAAGCCCCATGACTGAGAGAAAAATAAAATTATAGAGCACTCCTGAGCATTCACTGATTGTGTGGAATAAATGAATACCCTATGCTGTAAATGAGTTTATGGTATAAATCACCATGGGGAAAAAAAAGTTCAGATCTTTATTTGTAACTCTTCCTTGCAAATGAAGATCAGGGTTTACTGTTATTCACAAATCCATACATGAAGTCCAAGAGACCTGGATGGAAGAGAAAAAACATACACACTGAAGACAAAACAAAAGCCAATGTATTCTGCCAATGTATTCTTTAACCAGTGTGTTGGCTCTTGGATACAAAAGTTAGTTATTTCTTCCTTAGTCATGAAGTATAAAATTTAGTCAATTTTATGATGAGAAAAGTAGGCCCAGAAAAATTAAGTGAACTTTCCTAATTGACAAAGCTATGAACTAAAACAGAAAGAATCTACAAGTATGAATCATTTGTTATTCTCACGAATGACACGTCCCAGAATTGAGCTGTAAAAGTGATTCAATTTCAGTTTGTAAAGCTATGATTAAAGTGGACAATTGGGAAGATCGAATTATGACTTCTGGGTTTAATTAACTTTAACATAAATTTTTTCTTAGTACTATTAAGTAGTGTCACTTGTTTATTAACCTTCATTGGAAAGACATTTCCTCCAGCCACAATTACTGTTCAAAGCTGGAATCAACAGAGAAGTAACCTTCCTTCTAGCAGAAAAAGAAAGATAAAATGAGACGTCTTCTGTTCTCCAAAAGATGTTTCTTAATTAAGGGGAAAAAAAACTAAACAAGAACTTTGATTTTTATTATATAGAAAAAGAGTGACAAAGAGGAGGCTTTGCAATAAATAACGTTGTAGATTTCAATCAATTGTAACAGTTCTAATCAGCCCTAGATCTTGACACTCACCCAGTGAAAGAGAAATACAACCACTCTGGTGATGGAATTAGTCATTGATTGTTACAAAGAAACCATGTGGAAGGCTCAGATAGGCAATATAAATCTTAAACTCTAAGAACAAATAGTTACAATAAGGCTTTCATTAATTCCAGCTCTCAAACTCACTGGTTTCCCTGTACACTGCACTTAGATGAGGGAAGCAAGAATAACTATAAGATGCCGCTGGGGATTTTTGTGCACTCCAGAGAATTGATCATACTCAGCTGAAACTTTTACACCCTCTTCTACTGATATATGTTGTCTCAGATAATGAAAAAACTGATACTCGAGTTTAAGGGCCCAGTATTCCCTTATTACCTGGTGCATCAATCAGGGTTGTAATTTGTAAGCAACAAATAAAGCAGCCTGTAAAGTAAGTTTGCCGGTGTCGTGAGCACGCTCTCAGGACCACGCAGGGCTCTCCTGGCCTGTTTTAGGCCTGCACCATCGTGTCCTTAGGAGACAGGACCCTGTGTTTTCATGTCTTCAGCTGGCTGCTGGCCCCGAGCTCTCTCCTCCCCCACTCCCAGCTTCCCCTCCACCTGCCTGCTGTGCACACACTTGCACTATCATGAATGAGAGAACCATTTTTTTTTTCCTGCTGTGGTTTGGGGCTCTCCCCCAGGCTCGCTTCCAGCATGTTTATTCCCCAAAGAAGGGGTCTGCATTCACCCCGGACTCAGGAAGTGAGAGAGTTCCCTAGTATAGAAAAAGATTTCAGAGGCCTGTTGACCAAAAAGGACAACAGAAGGCTCACCGGCCCACCCCTCTGGCTGCCCTTTGGCTGTCGAGGGTCAATACACAACCCCATTCTTACCTGTCTTCACAACCTACCCCCAAGCCACCACAGCATGGCATTCACAGACTCACTCAAACTAGGAGATGAGCCGGAGTTTCTGAGTGACTGTGATCAATTTGAAGTCGGGGTTTTCTAGCTGACTTCTGCTGTTCTTCCCGTCACATCACTGGTGTTCTGTAAGCTATAGACAAAATTACAAAGTTTACTACCATGGACTGTAAAGTTAGGGACAAAGGACAGAAAAGAGGAATGCTGATCATTCATCTATCTGCGTTTTTGGATAGCAGATGCGTTAGGCTCCAGGCATGACAGCGTTAAACACATTTCTACTCTTGGCTCCGCCACTGGATGAGTGTATTTATCCACCAGTCCCTTCAGGAACAGTGGACTAACCAGAGGGGTGTGCTACTCCCCAGTGGCTTATGCTTGTACTCCTAGCTACTCAAGCAGCTGAGACCTGGAGAATTATGGTTCAAAGCCAGCCTAGGCAGAAAAGTCTTTGACTTAACCAACAAAATGCCAGGCAGGAGGCATGGCCCGAGTGGTCGAGTGTCAGTTATGAGCAAGCGAGCCAAGTGAGAGTATGAGTCCCTGAGTTCAAGCCCCATACCAGCTTGGGGGAAAGAAAGCATTTAAGGTCCCAGGACACAATGGTGCTATGGCTTCACACATTCCTTCAGTTTGTCTAGCTCTTCCCACAATGAACAAACAGTTCCTTATTACCTCTAGGGAGAGGGTCTGGGTTTCAGTCTGTGCTTTGACCTATGAGCATCTGAGCTTGCCACGCATCTTTGAAGTTCAGCAGCTGCCACAGAAACATCCGTGCTGCTTATGGTCTGAACGCTGCCCTACTGTAGTGTGGTTCAGCAGTCCCCAGAACTGGAGCCTCTAGTAGGCACTTTTCCTAAAGGGTGAGAGAGACAGACAAACTGACTGACTGACTGACTGACTGACAGGAGCTGAGGCTCAGCCATTCATGAACTCTTTTCACCACTACTTGGCTAAAGGCAGAAACAGACAATCCAGAAACAAACAGGCATGCTTTGTATCTCAATAAAATGCTGTGGAAGCAAGCAAGTCTTATCTGGCTGTTCCCTGGAAAAGCTGATTCTTTGCCAGTAAATGGCGTGGTCCAGCAAAGGATCTGGATCTCCACTGCCTTTCATCTTTCCTGAGCCAAATAATCAGAACCCTCTCTTTCCCTGAAAGTCTGTCGCCTGCCATGACTTAGTCCTAAAGCAGCCAAGATACTTAATACCAACCACTGAAACAAAAGTTGGATTTGGGCAAAACACAAATGTATTGAAAAGGCTGGAGGTGGAGGGTTATTTGGTTGATGGGTTGTTTGGTTTTGTGCTGGCTCTAGAGCTTGAGCACATTGTACTCTTGCTCAGCTTGCTTGCTCATGATAGGTACTCAGCCTCTTCAGCCAGGCCTCCAGCCTAGCTTTTTGCTAGTTGGCTGGAGATAGAGTCTTTTGTAAATCTTTCTTCCCTGGCTGGCTTTTTTTAAGTACCATTGCTTTTGTACTTTGGAGTAGTGGTAATTCTTCACTTTGGCTTTGTTACTTAACACAGTGCAGCTGTAAGAATTCTGCTGTGGTGGCTGCTGTGGTGTGTGGTGTCTGCCTGCCAGTTGTCTTCATTGAGGACAGGCACACAAAGAACAATTATACATTGATTCAAGTGTCCAGCTAGGAAGATTCTTCCATGTTCTGTACGTACCTGGGAATATTTGGAATAGATACCCAAGTTTTCCTAGGGGAAAACACATTGCATACAGGGAGTTTGCTCTCTGGATTTTTCCCACCATGGCTTGTGTAGCAGGCGGGAACACGGGGGTAATGAGGGAGAGATGGAAGGTGATGTGTCTGTTTGGGGCAAACAGCGGTGATGATGAAGACAGCATTCTCCCTGGGGTGCGCCTCACTCGTTAAGCCGCTGAGCTGCTGTGTGTGAGAGCTCAGTGTGGGTCCCTTGGACTTCACGTGAACTCTCGCCACTTTTCTTTTACCTAGTCTTACAGATGCAGAGGGCTGGGCACCCACATTTTAGGATAAAATCACCCAGACTTCCATGGTCTTAGAAAGTTGAGCTGTTTACATGAAGATAAAAAGGTCAGTGAACTTAACCAATAAAACAAGTTTTACATTCCTCAGGGGGGAAAAAAAGAAAGTAGATGAGAACACCATAAAACCACACTGTAATACCACCTAGTAAAACCACCTGATTTAAAAAAAAAAAATCTCCAGACGTGTATATGTCCACGCTTAGTGACCTATGACTCTTTTCTGACCTATTGATCTCTTTGCTCTGTGGATAAGTTGATGTCTTTTTTCCCACCTTTAACGGTACAGTGTTTAATTTTAATGCTTTCCATATCTGACATTGTTTTTGATCTTCTTTTACTTTGTTTCCTGCTTTCTGCATTGTCCTCTCCATCCTCCCCCCCATCCCATTTTGAATTGTTGGGTCATTCTGTTGTGTGTCTGTGTGTGTCCTCTCCGTCTGGTTTCTGTTGGTCTGGTGTTCTCTCCTCTCTACTTGTTCCCACCCACCCCCGCTGCTGTAGCCCCACAGGCTGTGGACGCAGGCCGAGCAGGTAGGGGATTTTTCTGTTCATCACACCATGCCTCGTTTCCTTCCCACCGACCCACCTCCACCTGCCACCTCCAGCACTGTGGCAGGCTGGAAGTTGAGTTCAGAGATGGATGGGGGCCCTGCAGACCCTGTGGTCAGGGTCCATACCTCCCAGGGCTGGTGCAGGCGGGGCAGATGCTGTAATTCCACTGGATGTGGTCTGTGGGTTTCTGGCCAGTCCAGGCTCATTTCCGTACTCCATCCTTTCCTTCTTCTGACCTATTCTCTGGTTTGCTTTTTTCATTTTTTGTTTTAAATTTTTTTTTTATTGTGAAAATATCATATAGAGGGGTTACAATTACATGGGCAAGATAATGAGTACATTTCTTATCAAGCATCGATGCCTCCTCCTTTGTTTCCCCTTCCCATCCCTTCCCATCTCCTACCCCCGCCATTCTCACCCCTCCTTTTGTTTTAATTTTTAATTGACCACCTATAGTTCCGTGTCTCACACCACTCAGAACATCAGATCAGTTCCTCATTCGGCCCTCATCTATAGCACAGCTTCACTGAATAATCAGCCGCAGGCTAGAAAGAATGTCCTGAGCTTTCTGTCACCATATATACCGCTTCGAGCTGGTTTGCATGTGCTATTCTTTTCTCCATCTTGGTGATGAGATACCAGAGGCCAGGAGTTCTGAGTAGCATGTTTTTATGGAGTTGACTTTATTTTTATCCTTATATTCAAACACACTTCGGGTTCAACATTGAGATTTCACCTGAAAACTATTAGTGTAGTCCAAATAAATTTTAAAAGGTTTTTGTTTTTGGAATCTCAATTAATTGTCGGTCCCCTCTATTTCTAACCAAGGTATTGTAGTTCCTTCCTAAGAAATATATGTGAAAGGGGCTGGGAAGGTGGCTCAGAGGTAGAATGCTTGCCTTGCATGCATGAGGCCCTGGGTTCGTTCCTTAGCACCAACATAAGCAAAAAAAGTCGGAAGTGTGCACTGTGGCTCAAGAGGTAGAGCTCTAGCCTTGAGCTGAAGAGCTGAGGGACAGCACCCAGGCCCAGAGTTCAGGCCCCACGACCGACAAAAAAAAAGAAAAAGAAATGTATGTGAAAGTGATCGATCTGTCAGGCAGCCTCAACCGTACTGCTCTGACATGGACAGAAAGCTCTGGAGGGAAGTCAACCCGGCCTACTTCTTAAGGGATTTGTGGCACCAAGATAAGATTTCTGGACTATTGTGTTAAATAAGGTCAGGGAGCTCAGACCAGAGTTCTGCTCAGCTGGCGTGGATAAACATGCAGCCTCCCGAAGGATGTCAGGGACAAAAATAGCAAGAAGCAGAGCACACGTAGAATGCCAGGAACGAAACAGTTACTTCTCAGATCTCTCTCCTTGAGCTGCCAGTTCATGTCACCCAGCTGCCTCCTTATCTGCGTCTCTAAAAATAGACCTTTCTGGAAGCATGTAGTAAATGTCTCCCCACAAGGGTTGTCCTTGACAGTCTGCCCTTGCCAGCTGACCTTTCCCCACAATTCCAGCCTTTTATCTGGTGGAGCCTGCCACGGGGCTGGCCTCATCTGCAGATGTGTGAGGGTTGGGAGTCCACTCGTGAGAGGCAGGGTCCAGGCAGCCGGCGCCGCCTTTGAGCGCTTGAGGTCTCACACCGAGGTTAGCGCGTAGCTTAGCGTGGTGTGGTCTGAGCAGTGTTTAGCTTTGGCCTCTCGTCTCTCCAGCTTAAGGTTTTACCACACCGTTGTTCACCAGCTCAGGCAGCTTGAGCTAACCACCCTGTGTCGTTGCTTTCAGGGCACATCGGGACCCGACCCCACCACCGTCTACGTTGACATGAGAGCCCTGAGGCACGACAGGTATGGCAGGCGGGCGTGATGGCCATATTTCTCATTGTCCTCTTCTCTCGCAGCTGCCTGGCACATGGCTCTCGGGGGAGCGGGGGGGTGGTAGGGTTGGCCACGCCAACTCAGACTTCACAGAAGAAAACTGGCTTGCTCCTGAGCCCTCTGTGACTCCCCAAGTGGCTTGACCCGCCACAGTCAGCTGACACCACGGAGCTGGGGTCTTTATTTCCTTTGGCCGTTTTGGTCAGGTGCCTTTTCACACTTCGTAAAATGTCAACCTTCTGCCTACATTTCTCTACATGAGTGGACAGTGTTGTGCAGGACTTTGTATGAAAGGTTAGAAGCCAGGTTTCCTCTCCTTCCAGACTCCTAACTGTCCATTAGCAAGGCTTAAAATTATTTTCTTGGTGCATATTTGTACAGATGGTCAGGAGAGGCAGGGAAGCAAGCAAGATGAGATTATCTTTGGAGAAAGCTCTGCCCCAACCAAGAGAAGCGATTGAGATGCCCAGGAGGGTTTCGCTGTGTCTATGCAGACACTTAGCTGGACTGGCCATGCCACACTTGTTGGCCGTGGAGACGCCTGGTGGTGTCTGTGTGAGGTGCAGACTTTGGCGGGCAGTTAGCAGATTCTGGGGAGCGTGTTGTTATGTTATGCCCCACATGCTCTTTTCTTTCTTTCTTTTTTTCTTTTTTTTTTGTCATGGGTCTTGAACTCTGGCCCTGAGCGCTGTCCCTCAGCTCTTCAGCTCAAGGCGAGCGCTCTACCACTGAGCCACCTTCCCAGCCCAAAGCCGTGACCTTTTGTCCCTTCTCTGCCACTGCAGCTCCCTCCCCCAGCACTTCAGGCTGAGGTGGGCCCCTTCCCCGGGACTCCCACTCTCCCCCTCAACCTCTTTCACTTTTCCCCAAGATGTAGACACGCTCTTCTCCCGCTCAGAGGCCTTGGCCTTCCTTTGGCTGCACAGCTTCCCTTGGCAGAATCTCCTCCTCCATCTGCCAGGCCTCCTCCTGCCTGCCTCCCATGATACAAACAACCACACTGCGCCTGTCCCACTGTCAGGTGCAGCCCACCTGACTGACATATAACACACCCCCCCCCCCCACCTCACCCCCCACACACAGAGGCTGACTTCTCCATGAAGCCTGCTACATCTTCCCAGGGAAGATGGTCCAGCTTTCAAACCCCCACCGGCTTGGAGCTGTTGCACCAGGCACAGCTGGGCCTTGTGCTGAGCTGCCCGTGGCCAGGACCCAGTCACAGACAGGCTGAGTGCAGGCCTCGCTGTGTGCAGGCCTGGCTGGGTCCCTCCACTCTGCGCCTCTGAGTCCCCCTGTTAATGATGGTGCGACGCCCACGAGAACGCAGAAAAGACTGACATGGTGACATGGAAAGGAGACTTATCTGGGGCTGTGGGCAGTGGGGGTTGAAGGGGAGACACGTCTTCCCCTCAGAAAACACACCTGCATTCAGAAGGTGGCAGGAGGGGACAGAGGTCCTGCAGACTTGCTCGGTGATGGTGTACATTTCCATTTGCAGAGTCCGGCTGGTAGAAAGGGGGTCTCCCCACAGCTTGCCTCTCATGGAGTCGGGAAAGGTACGTATCCAGGGAGGAAGCTCCCATCTCCAGCAGGGTGGGGCGGCAGCGTGTGGGATGTGAGATGCCAAGACTCGTGCTCTGTCAAATCTACTCCCCACTGGGCGCCAGTGGCTCACGCCTATAATCCTAGCTACTCAGGCTGAGATCTAAGATTGCGGTTCAAAGCCAGCCTGGGCAGGAAAGTCTGTGAGACTCTTTATCTCCTGTAAACCACTCAGAAAACCAGAAGTGGCAGTATGGCTCAAGTGGTAGAGTGTTCACCTTGAGCTGAAGAGCTCAAAGACAGCACTCAGGCCCAGAGTTCAAGCCCCCTGACTACCACCACCACCAACAAAAAATCTCCCCAAGAAAATTTCCTTGAGGAAATATTGTCAGAACCATTGGGCCATGAAACTTGAAATAATAATGTTTAAGTTAGATGATTTCTTTGGGCCATGAAATTTGAAATAATAATGTTTACGTTAGATGATTTCTGATGCAAAGCTGGGATGTAGGCATCGATGAGTTCACAAATCCACCAGATACCCTGTCCCTACATGCCTCCCATTTGCAAAGGTACCTCAGGTCTCCAGTGTCTGCTTCCTGCAAGCAGGAGAAAAAACAACACTGGAGACAGAGCTTGTAAAGCATAGGGAAGGTTCCCTAGCTCTTTTACAATTAAATACTACAAGTGGGCAGAATTTTGTCACTTGCTCACACGTAGCTAAAAGGTGGGTTGTAAACTGTGACGTGGATGGTGAACATCTGGTAGGCAAGGTGAAAATCAGGGTGTTTACTGATACAGAAGCAGAGGAAGGGGGATTGTCAGGTGGCAGCTAGGAGTTCCTGCCGCATTTCTTATCTTTTCCACAGACCTAAAGGGCAGGCAACCTATTTCGCCCGAATGAAGGCTTGTTTCCTTAGCCAGCCCAGTGGCCAGCACCTCTCTCCACTTGACAGTTCTAGAAGCGTCTTGTGTGCTGGGACTGTAGACTCTCCCTGAACACCAGCAAGTTAGGGCACTTCTTGCACCGGTTCCCCCATGGCAAGCACCACTGCCCCGTTCAGGCTCTACCACCGCTAAAACCACACAGCGGACTTCTGTGTCCCTGAGGAGAACGCCACCATCTGGTGCAGTGCAGGCTTCACCTGGGCCGGCATCCCATGGGCGTCCCATGGAGAACACGCCCCTTCCCGTCACAGCCACACACACACACACACACACACACACACACACGCCAGCCTGCACACGGCTCTTCCTCACACCCCCACAGAAGTGGCCTCCTACTGAGCCATTCTGCCAAGTCATTTGGGGTTTCTACTGTCCCTCACGCCCCTGCCCACTCCTCCCTGTGATCCCCAAGGTCAGGAGGACATACATGTCACCCTGTCACCTTCCCTCATTACATTCATATCAATGGTCATGGCAGAGCTGGGCACTGGTGCCTCGTGCCTGTAATCCTAGCTACTCAGGAGGCTGAGATCTGAGGATCATGGTTCAAATCCTAGCTCCAGCAAGAAAGTCAGCGAGACACTTCTCCAATTACACACCAAAAGCCAGAAGTGGAGCTGTGGCTGAGTGGTAAAGTGCTAGCCCTGAGCAAAAAAGCTCTCAGAGACAGTGCCTAGGCCCTGAGTTCAAGGCCCAGGACCGACCACACACACACACACACACACACACACACAAAATTCATGGAAAAATGGAACATGTCTATTTTAAAAGCAAAGCATCCAGCTTGTTTAATGTGTTTCAATCTTTTTAATTTTTTTTTTCACCATTCCTCTTTTCTTCTGACAGTTCAGGGTTTAAACCCAAGGCCTCGTGCTCGCGAGGCAGCCGTTCTGCCACTCAAGCTGCACCCTAGCCCTCTGTGCTTCAGTTTATTCTTGAGGTGCTTCTGCCCAGGGCGAGCTTTGAACTGTGAGGCTCCTAGCCGTGGCCTTCTGCATAGCTGGGATTGTAGGCATGCACAGCGCACTAGGCTTCAGAATTGCCACTTTAGTGATGTTCAGCAGACCTGGGTTCTCTCCCGCTTTAGGACACGATTGGCCATCCGAGGGTTCAGCCTTTGGTCCCTCTCACACAGGACTGATCTCTGGCATGAGATGGCAGACACAGAGCTCACACTTTGGACTTAGTGCCACACCACTTTCTAAGTCATCTCCCAGAGGGAAATGGCATCTGGTATAAAAACAAGCTGTGTTGTGTGAGTGTGTGTGTGTGCATGCATACTTGCATGCGTGCAAGATACCCACCTGTCTTTTTTGCCATTATCATGCATTTTCTCTTCCTCCACACAGATACTTCCTGGGGTTCGGATCATAATTGCCAATCCTGAAACAAAAGGACCACTGGGGGACTCGCACCTCGGGGAGGTGAGTTGGCAGGGCGTGGGTGAGGGGGACCCGTACCTCGGGGAGGTGAGTCGGTGGGGGGGCGTGGGTGAGGGAGACCCGCACCCCGGGGAGGTGAGTCAGTGGGGACGTGGCTGAGGCGCATCCTCCTAGTCTAAACCTCCCACCCTTGCACCCACGTCTCCTTCTCTCTTCGACGCATGAATGGACCTGCCACCAGGCAGGTCACATGGCCCTGGAACGTGGCCACTCTAAGCTTTTCCACGGAAGGATGGCATGAACACGCAGGACTGCAGAGAGGCATTTCCTGAAGGAAACGCCATGGGACCTCTCCAGAGCATTCAGGAAAGATAGAAAGTTAGATGTGTTGCTGTGTTTATTGATCAACTCGTACCTTTGTGTTCATGGGCCTTCTTTGTGCCTGAGAAGTACTTCATCAGGAAAAGGATAGAGACACCCTCAGAGGGAGCGGTGCTACCCCCAGAATTATGGCCGCCACCCACGGTAGTTAGCAGGAGAGGGAAAGTTACGTTTTTACATCTGATCGGAAAGCCGACAGGGGCGCTTTGTGCCCTTGGCCCATTACGCTTGTGATGGAACCCCACCCTGCTTGCTCCCCAGCTCCCGCCACTTTATCCACATACTGCTGGCTAGGGAGGAACGCCTCACCTACAGCCAGCCTCTGTCCAAGGTCCTGACCGCCACTCTCAGCTCGGTCCTGGGGTTGCAGACAGGCCTGAGGCCCGCTCTACAGGCCATGTGTCGCACGCGTGCTTTCTTCACGATGAGCCTCTGTTCCCACTGAGGAGCCAGAGAGCAGCAAAGGACACGGCCTGGGCCCCACCTCCCACGTGGCACCAGGCATTTCCCTTCCGCCTGGCTGTCCGGCCTGAGAGCACAGTTGCCCCTGCCTTCTCGCCCCGGTTGTGTCTGTCCCCAGCCCTAGGAAAATGGCAGCATCATATAAAGAATACATCTCCATGTAGCATGTGGCAGACAGGTGACGTGTGAGCGAGTTCTAACCATTCCTCGCCACCCAGGCTCCTTTTCAGTCTACATCTTGGCCTTTTGTTTGAATCTCACAAGCCTATGCAAAGATCAGAACTGAGATAATAGTAGCTTCCTTTCCATGTAACCAAGAAATGAGGCTGGAGGGAGAGCTGCCAGGTGTCTGCAGAGGTGGCGGCCTCTGCTCCGGCCAGGGGCAGCAGGATGGGGACAAGGAGAGCCACACACACAAGTCTCCCCACTCAGGGCAGCCGGGATGGAGAGACTGACGTGCTGATTTTCCTACCAGGAATCAATCTCTCTTGGTCCAGCTTGGCTGAGCCAGATTGGCGAACAGAGTGTGTGAATTAATGTGTCCAGTTTGCTGTGCACAGACAGTGGGGAAGGACTGACCCCAAGGGGGAGGGGAGCACCCCCGCCCTCTTCCGCAGCCATCCTTCCGTCTATGTGGGCAGCTCGTGTCAGCTCTGTTAGCAGTCCACAGCCATAGTCACGCGGGAGGTGAGCGCCTCCAAGCAGTGGGCTTTATGTGTGTAGGCTGATCCCGAGTCCCCCCTCCCTGAGCGCCAGCAGCAGCTGGTGGGTTCTGTGGGTGGACTCAACCTTATAGGTTCCGTGTGTGAGAGGCCAGGCAGTGTGCAGCTTCCCTGTAAGCACGGCCCTGCAGGTTTGCCCGTGTGGCTCTTCAAGGCCGAATGGGTCCCGTTGCCTGAGCCAGAACGTTTCTGTATTGGAGAGCAGAGGACAGTTATTAGTTTCAGTGGTATGTTTCTCTCTGTGTTGTGCTTTGTTTCATTTGGTCCGGTATGGACAGTCGAGTGCCTGAGGGATGTAGGCAGAGTCCGGAAGCTAGGGTTCAAGAGGGATGTAGGCAGAGTCTGGAAGCTAGGGTTCAAGTGGCGAGTGAAGCAGAGTTCTTGGCTGCAAGAAACTCCACCAATTTTCAGTTTAAATAAACAAAACAGCCAGCTGCATACTGCCTTGCTGTAAGCACCCTAGTGTGAAAGAACCCAACATGTCTGGTTCTGTTACAGAGACGGAGATGCGTAGAGATGCATGCAGCCAGAGTTTCTTCTGCTCTTTTCTGTGGCTCTCCTCAACTGTCATGGTCTTCACAGACTGATGCAGTCTGCCTTTGCCTCACCATTTCCCCAGACGCCCAACGTTCCAGCATTGCTCTTCTCTTCTGATGTTCCATGCATTTATTTCTTAGGCTGTGTTTCGTATTGGGTTGTTTTTATCATGATCTGTTTCCAGGAGTATGCTAGCCAGGTGAAAGGGGAAAAAAGAAAACTTAAAATTCGTCTTCATTTTTCCTGATTGCTTTTTAGAAATGATTACGTTTCAAAGTGCAAGGAAACGAATGGATGCTTTCAAATGGTTTGTCCGTGGTTTACTTTCAAATGCTATTCACAAATAATCTGCAGTTATTTTGCTTAATTAATTTCCACTAGATGCATGGCTTAGTTGGTGGCCTGGCCACAGACTTGGTAGCAAACCTTCCTCTCAGAAAGTTGGTCTACATCTCCGCAGAAACCCTAGTGAGATGAACGCCATCTTGCTCCTTCCGCCCAAGGAAACGGCACCTCCCTGAATGTAACCTGTTCAGCCTCCCTCCCCAGGAGCCCAGGGAGCTCACCCACGCTGACGCGTCACTCTATTCACAGATCTGGGTCCACAGCGCCCACAATGCCAGTGGCTATTTTACGATTTACGGAGATGAATCTCTCCAGTCGGATCACTTCAACTCCCGGCTGAGTTTTGGAGACACCCAGACCATCTGGGCCCGGACCGGCTACCTGGGCTTCCTGCGGAGGACGGAGCTCACGGATGCGAGCGGAGGTGAGTGGCTGCCGGGTTTGCCCAGGGCGGGGAAGACAGCCTGAGGCGTGAGAGGCCGGCCCCAAAGGACAAGTGCACGGCTGCAGCCACCGAGCAGATGTGTCCCACGAGGGGAAGCTGTCTGTCTGTCCGTCCTGAGAGCTGAGTGCAAAGCCAGAAAGGAGCCCTGCTAAGCAGGGGCCACAGCATTTCTGTGGCAGCATGCCCCGAGGTCACTCCTGCTGCATTTGGGGAAAAGAACGAGAATATTCTGGTGTGACATTTACATTCTGGGCATGCTACACTGGTTTCTTAGCCCATGCTGCGCGGCACGCGCGGATAGAAGTGTTAAGAAATGGGGGCGCCTGCTGTCCCTCAAGAAGGGCCAGGAGCGTCCCTCCCTGCAAAGCTTGGAGACGGCAGGGCATTGCTTCCCCTTCCCACGTCCCTGGTCCCTGAAAAATGATGCGACTCCCCCCTGGTTCCAGGAATGGGGAGTTTGTAGTGAGCAGAATCCTGTGTAAGATGAAAATAAGTTTTGTGCCAAGTATGGTGGCCTATACCTGTCTCAGTCACGCAGGAGGCATATGTAGAGGATCACAGTCCAAGGCTGACCCTAAACACAAAAAAGTGAAGCCTTGGCTAATAAATAAGGTCTGGGGGCTGGCAGAAGTGGTAGAGCGCCTGCCTGCTGAGTGTGAGGCCCAGTACTGCACAGAAGACTTCTGGGCTCCTTGTGCTGAGGAGATCTTCATTCATCAGCTCCGCTCGCTCCTCCCTCTCCCTGGGACTCATGCAACAAAACACTGACAAGACGGAGTTGGGCAGAGGGAGCGTGGTGGGGGGAGGGGTGACTCGCGGTGGCATGGCCTGTGCAGGGCCGGTGAGTGGGTGTCACGGTGCAGTGTGCCAACGCCGATCCAGGCAGAGACTGAGTCCTCCAACAAGACAGCACCCCTTAGAGAAGGGAAGGTAGCGGCTGTGCACCCGGCCTGGTCTTGGGAGACACAGACTTCTCAGGGATAGCACACCTAGCCCCCATCCCGCCCAGGGACCCCCTGTCTGCACCGCCATGTCACCCTGGGGGGCACACCGCCCCGCTCACCGCTTTCCTCCCCTCAGAGCGCCATGACGCGCTCTACGTGGTGGGGGCCCTGGACGAAGCCATGGAGCTGCGGGGGATGAGGTACCACCCGATCGACATCGAGACCTCTGTCATCAGAGCACACAAAAGTGTCACAGAGTGGTAAGGGAGGGGACAGGGAGGACAGGAGGGACCAGGGAGGAACGGCGGGGGGGGGGGATGACAAGGGAGGGACAGGAAGGGCTGGGGCAAGGGGCGGGTGAGGACAAGGGAGGGACAGGAAGGATGGGGAGGGGCAGTGGGCTAGAGGAGGCTGGGGTTGCCCTGTGGATGTGAGATGAATCAGACAGCAGCTGTGGCCATTGGTCCACGGCCTCCCCCGGTGCCCACGGCTCTCTTCTCTCCTGGCAGCGCGGTGTTCACCTGGACAAACCTGCTCGTGGTGGTGGTGGAGCTGGATGGGTCAGAGCAGGAAGCCCTGGACCTGGTCCCGCTGGTGACCAACGTGGTGCTGGAGGAGCACTATCTGGTCGTGGGGGTGGTGGTGGTGGTGGACATCGGGGTAATCCCCATCAACTCCCGAGGGGAGAAGCAGCGCATGCACCTGCGCGATGGCTTCCTGGCGGACCAGCTCGACCCCATCTACGTGGCCTACAACATGTAGCCCCGCCCGGCCTCTGCGGACTCCTGGAGGGACGCGGACGGCGTCTCAGTGTCCACCCAGGCATGCGGACAGGCGGGGCGTGGGGCCCAGTGCGGGGCGGGGGGCCGCCCTCTCGGAGCAGAAACCCCGGCGTGGAGATGAAATGTGAATTTACCACTGAATTTTGCTCAGAAGGACTTTGGATTACTGCCTTCAGTTTGTTGGAAACGCTCATTTCAAAAACTTCCTTTTCTTTTCTTTTTTTTTTAATGATCGGATAATAAGTGCTCTCTTCGTCAATGTGGGATTTTGTTAAGCCGAAATAGCAATTAAAAAAAAAAACATTCTGCCCTCCAGATGGGTTCTTTTAAACAATTTATGTAGTGTGACAAAGAATTGTTTTCTCTGTTTTAATGTGTCATGAAATCTTAATGACATGGAAATGTTACTGATTTAAGCCATTCATTGCTAGATCTCACCCTTCTAGGAGAGTTTGTTGAGGTACGAGAAACCTAACAGGTAGCCTCGGGCAGCTGGGTCTTAGCCGTTTTGTCAGAGACGCGCTGAAAACAGAGGCCTGGGTCTGGCCTTGGCTGTGAGCATAGAACGAGAAGCGACTATAAATAAGGTGTATTTCGGCAACTATCTTGCAAATATCTTTGTACTAAACTGAAAAGATAAAATAAGTTAACTTCCTCAATATGTAATTATGTACAAAATGTTTAATTTATTTTGATCTCTTTAGAAGTATAAAAGAGAAAAACATTCAAGAATATTAAAGTCTTGTAATGTTTGCTAATATAAAAAAAAGTGTTGTATTATCTTGCGTGGATAGTATCACAACAAATATATATATATGAAATATAAATTCACTAATGAAAAAAGGAGATTTTAAAGTTTAAATGCAGAACCTGTCACTTGCATGGTGCGCCTCCACTGTCCGCAGCCCCTCCCCCCACCGCGGCCCTCGCGAGCCATCATGGATTGCCACTCGCCCGCTCCGCTCCCCAAGTTCCTTCTAGAACCCCAGACCAGTGAGGGGCGTGCCCACCACCACTAGGGCGGTGGTGGAGCTGAAGGCTCGGTGTGCACTGTGTTTCCCTCTGCTGGGGCCGACAGTGAATGCGTTTGTACCAGCCTGTGCCCACCACATGTGGGCTTCCAGGCTGGTAAATGGCACTGTTTTCTTAGCTGCAAGAATTTGTTGCACAATATGGTTTTCTTTCTTTTTTTTTTCTTTTTCTTTTTGTCAATGTCGCCTTTTTTTTGCTTCCTTGATATGAAAAGAATGACACTGTGTGGTCACATGTTCCGGGTTTCACTGAGCTGTCCTCTGCCGGCCACTATAGGAACGGACAGGACGTCCAGACAGCTTTGAGAGGAAGAAGCTCCCATCATTGATGTCACCTCCCCTGAAGACGCAGCCACCTCTGTAAACCTCTGTCTCGGGGCCCTAGCTCACTTGAACAGACCCCACCCCTCCTGCCTCCGGGACATCTAGAGGAGCTCTGGCATCCGCCTCCTGCTCGTATGCGGGAGCCACATCCCTGGTTTCTGTCCCTGCCTGGCACACCCTCTGATTTGCACAGCTCACCTGTGGGTTTATACATTGAATCGGCCTGTGTGCAGTCAAGAATCAGCTTTCAGAGGAGTAAGACAGACTGGTTTTCCAATTGCCACCGTCTGGTCCTGCCCTCACTCTGGCTACTCAGATGCATGACAAAGACCACAGCCGAGCGGGATCTAGATTCTTCCTTGCCTGTGTTGTAGATGGTGTTCTTGCCTTTGTTTGATGCAGCTGCCGGTAAGCCCTTTGCTAACAGAGAGTTTTGTTTGACTTCTGAGATCCAAGGCAGATTATTTTTTAAAAAGTGGCACATTTTTAAAATTTTGTCTATATATGTGGAGAATAGTTCCATCTTTGCAAATCACTTGGTTTTTAAACTATTATTTGTTCTTGCTTTGTATGAGTATTTGTGTCCGTGCTTCAGACAAACATTCCTACAGCCTTCTGCTTCCTACCGGGAGAAAATCCCCACCGCACACAGACAAAAAAGGACATTTTCTTACGCACTCACACCTTGTTTAAGGGGAAGTAGGTCTCAAACTTCAGATAGGACACTCCTCACTGAATATCCTTGCAACGTGCAGTGTCAGGAAGCCAAACAAATCTAGACGTCACTTCAAGCATAACTAACTTTCACCATATCAACTTCACACCCAAGGAGGGCGAGCGCTGCAGGGCAGCTGTGGAAGCGATACCAGCAGGTCTCTTCTGTATCCTGTCATCTCCCATGTTAAGAGTTTAGGGTCAAAGGAGTTGGTGGACTGGGCTCGAGTTTAGTTGTGCAAGCAAAAGGAGAGGAGACACTTAGCTACCACCCGTCTCAGCAATAAAGAAGGATTGTTCGGTATTAGGAATTGTACTGTAGATAAAATCATTCATGAGAATGTAAAAAAAATATATTTGTCTTGTGACCTTGTGCTTTTGAAGTCAGCCAAAACCATGTAATCAACTTGCACAAAAAGAGGGTACACGATGAACGTTGAAACACAGACCTGATCCAACAGGAGCAGATTCCTTATGGTGCTTGTTTATTCTATATATTTAATCCTGCTTGACACTTTACCCAAGGGGAAAACGGTCCCTTTTATCAGTTGAATGTTAGCAGCGTTATTTCAGAGTGTGGGGACTGGTTAGAGAAGTTCATGTACTCAACCAACCACAGTTTCAAACAAAATTTTTATGTGCAAAGGACAGCAACCTTCTTGTATGTTCAACCACCAGTACGCTTTGTACATCTGTGATAACGCCTGTTTTATATTCAAATGAACAAATAAAAGCTTTTATTTTTGTTGCTCTGAAAATAGCAGTTTCTTAATGGGTACTGTGGAAAAGGTTCTGAGACAGACCACTTCTGTCCAGAGGGGAAGCAACGCCTCCAGGGAATGCGTCCCACTCCGTTTCCATAGTTTGCTGCAGAATTTAGTGCAGATAATCATACTTTGAGTCATCTCTCAGTTTTGATGTGGACATGTATTGGTCAGAAGGAGTCCAATAGCAACAAATGTGTTGTGAAAGTCTTTAAAAAATTGTTTTCGACGTGCTTGTTCACATTCTGCTGCAAGTGTGCAGATTATTGGTGTTGCTTTGGAGCACGCGCGCAGCATGCAAATGTCTGCCGTGTGCTGTGTCTGGGGTTCTTGTGCTGCCATGCTAGCACTGGCCACTGTTCCTGCCCAGTGCCTGGCTTCATCTGGCAGCCGGTGCCTCCAGTTTTTGCCCTTGATCTGAGGGTTCTTCAGACTTCGGAAAGCAATGGCTGGTTATCTGACTTCCAGCCTAAGGCTTATAAAAAGAAAAGCATGTGTCCGCATGGGCACACAGGCAGGGGTGGGGTTTGGTCCACCTGTCTGTGTCCATAGAACTCTTCTTGCCCCCTGACAGCTTCCATCCAGGGCAGCGCCAGGTGATGCCGGCCAGCAGGCCGCATCTGGCACACTGCCTCCATCCTTTGGTTTTACAGAGGCGGACACCTGCTGCAAGGGTTGGCCAGATGCACCCAGTGGAACAGACACTGCTGAGAAGCCCAGAGGACAGCCCTCCTACTGGTCAAATACAGTCGAGTTAATGAGAATCTCACCAGCAGACCCCCCACCCCTACATACACACTGTGTGCACATGCATGTGCCCGTGTGCACATGATATGGGTGTACCTGTGTGCATGTGTGCATGTGTGCATGGGACAAGAGCCTGGCATTTCTCCCTGTGATGCCGCACTCTGCATTCTCGGAGGCTGTGTCCTGAGATGCTCGGGGGCTTGCTCTTTGCGCCCTGGGAATGCTGGGACCTGTCTGCATGTGGAGGTCTCAGTCCGTGCCTCAGCTTGCAGGGTATCAGGGCTGCTTGTGCAGGGGAAAGCTCCCGGCCAGAGGGGGCCTTCCCTGGCCCTGTGACTCCCATAATGCATCTCCTGAGCTACTGATGTACTGAACGTGTTTTTTCACACTATTCCAGAAAGCTATCGTAGGGTCCCAAAAGGCCTCCCTCTTAAGCCCAGAGTTAATCTGTGGTGAGAATTTCTGATGATGTCACGTCATCCTCTCCCTGGGGAAAGGGGATCCCAGCACCCAGTGGGGAGTCTCCCACAGCTGCTCATTGGCTGTCTTCCATTGTTTTGCTAAGAAGGTGCTCTACTCCTTGCACCCACCCCCAGTGCTTGTCATTACAGTTTCTTTTCAGATACAGTCCTGCATTTCTGCCCTGGGACCATCTCAGACTAGAATTCATCTCCCTACGCCCCTCAAGGCAAGGACTACAAATATAACCCACTCCCTCACCTCGTGGAGATGGAGTCTCTCTAGCTGGGTCTTCAACCCCAATCCTGCCTTCACTTCCTTCACCCCTGTTCCTGGCTGTTTTCAGTCTTTTGAGGTGATTGAATACACAAAATAATGATGAGACCAATACCGGGGGCCTTATTGGTGAGTGCTTGGGATTCATTGGCCCCAGCGTCCTCCTGACTGTTACTTGGCCTCGTCGGTATCTGCCTGTGGTCAGCCTGGACAGCTCACTTGGCCCCCCGCTTCCCTGAGGGGACTTCGGTCATGTGTCTGCTCCCACAGAGCTGCCCAAAGCATGCTCCTGGCCTTGCCTCCTGGTCAGGAAGCTGGACTCCACTCTGGGCTCAGCTGGGCCTGCATCTGAACCGGTCACGCGGCTGCTGCTCTCTGGGGTGGGCTTTGCTTTCTCTGCCCATTAAAGAATGAAAAGACAGGAACATATTCAAAGCAGACAGCACATGTTTATTCTGAAGCAAGAGGAAGGGAGCAAGTGGCTCCAAAGAGGAGGCCATTGAGTCCTCCCAAAGGCCGGTTTACAGTCCGAGGCTCCTCCCCTGCCACCTCCCGTGTGCTTCGAACCGATTGCTGGATGGCTGTGTCCACACTGCCCCAGCTCCAGCCATTTTTGAGTGGGCACCCAGGGCATTATGGGAAAAAGCATCTTGAGTGGGAATGCAGGGTACTATGGGAACAAGAAGCTCTATGATGACCATATGTTATCTGCCCCTTGTTATAGCCAAGTTTTTATCTCTATCTACTAACCCTTCCCCTCATTATGATACACTGAGAACTGCAGTCAAGGTGGAAATGAGTAGGAAAGGGCAGCTTCTGTCACCACCTTGGAGATCTTGTTTTTTGTAAAAAAGAAAACTACAAAGAGTTCTTGGTCGATGCAGTCTGCCAAGCCACAGCCTCTTTCATGATACAGGAGCAGAATGGTTGCTGCTCTCCGATGGTATAAAGTCAGGAGCAGCAAGGGCAGTTACAATGGGGTAATTATGAACTTATTGACAAAATAAAAATGAAGGCCACTCAGGAGTACAAGCAGCCTGGGCGCCCAGCTACTGAGCATTTGCTGACAAGAAGCCGCACGGCTCTTAGAGATGGCTGTTTTGGCTCCCCAAGCTCGTCGAAGCCTGAGGAGGCCAGGCAGGCACTAGTGGATCACCCTAGAGACTCACGGTTCAAAGCCAGCCAGAGCAGGAAAGTCCATGAGACTCTGATCTCCAGTAAACTCAGCAAAGGCTGGACGTGTGCTATGGCTCAAGTGGTAGGGCACTAACTTGGAGCAGAAGCAGCTCAGAGACAGTGCCCAGGACCAGCAAAAGACCAGGCAGCAGCAGCAGCAGCAGCCTGAGCAGTTTTCTCATTGCCCTCTCCGCCTCCTCACGCTTCACTAAGAACAGCCATGGTGGGCTCCACGGCTGCCTCACAAAAGCCGCTTGGGGCTGTCCCAGAGATGGAAGAAGTGTGTTGCCTATACGGAACTTGTCCGTTCAGCTGCCCTCAAGTGAGCTAATTCCCACAGTCAGACTGTATCGTCCCACCCCAGGGACCAGGACTGAGGGGATTTGGAATGCGATGTCACCCTACTTTATAGAGGGGACCCAGGACTGCCAAAGGAAGCCACTGCCAAGGGAGGTCAGAGAAAAGTACCCGAAAACCTGTGGTGGGGACTGGAGGGTGGCTGCGTGAATGCCAGAGACCAGCTGCCACGTCCTGGCCTCCCCAGGAGGCCTGAGGCCCGAGGCCCACGTCCATGCAGCAGTGCAAGTGCTGTGCTGCTCTGCCCAGAGGAGTCTGTGCATCACAGGTGAGATACCGGCCTCCCCAGCCAGGGGAAGAAGGGCCTCAGCCACTGCCTGGCTGGCCACTCCTGGTGGGGACAACCGGTGGAAGAGGAAGTGGGCTGCGAGGAGGGTTTCCCCAGGGAGAAAACCCTTCACTAAGAGGAAAGAAGAGGAGGGAAGAAGGGGAAGAAAAAAGAGGGGCTGCGCTGGGAAGTTTGGCTCAGAAGGCTCTCCCTGAAGACTCGAGCTGTTAGAACTCCAGTAACTCGCGGCTATTCCAGCACTGGGTGTCAGGTTTTGACAACTTTGTTGTCTTCTCGAGCCCCACGTTGTACAGCAAAATGTCACCTGTGAGGCTTGTGTGAGTGGATGTGATCCTGGTTCTCCTATAGCATAGTCAGGAGCAGCACAGGTGGTCATAGTCGGGCATCAAGGTTTTAATATCGGGAGAATGGGGAACAAGGTTTTTCTTCTCTTGGGTCACAGATGTCCTCCCCTTCTGCCTTGCCCTAATTTCCTGGACACGTAGACTCCCTGAAATGATGATTCCCCAACATGCCCACACCAGGCAGGAAAGGATTTCCAATTCATCAGCAAAACACGGGAAGTGAACAATGCTTTCAGTGGTAGAGCCTCAGCCTTGAGTGAACAAGCTAAAGGATAGTGCCCCAGCACCAGCATGTGTGTGCATGTGTTCCACACGCGCACGCACACACAATCTCAATTTGCTCTCAGGGTGGAGGAGACAAAGGTAGACGGGTTGGAGATGGAGAGCTGTGAACCAAGACAAACCCTGCTCTCCACTCGTCACGTGCATTAGAACCCGGACTCCAACAGCCACGCCATTCCTTCAGCTTCAACTCATGTGGAAGCCAAGGTGCTTCTCCTTGTACATCTGCCTCCTGCCTCCCGGCCCTCAGCTCAGCCCGCGCATGCTCAGCCTGCACCACCTGTGCTTTAAAGTTCTCAGCGCTAGGTTGGGTTGCAGCTGTCATCCGGCCTTGTTTTCTTTAGCTATCACACAGGACAGCTGTGTAATCCCTGGAGAACTGCTTCCCATGCAGGAGGTGGTGGAGACAGCCCCGTGGGAACACTCTGGGCTGTCCCTTGAGTCATGGAATGCCTGCTTGAATGGCCCTGGCTCCAGCAGGCGGCCGTCAGCAGGGGGCTGAAGGACGGTAGAGGCCAGTCCTTTTGCTTAGGAGCAAATAGCAAGGATGCAGTACCATGCCCTCATCTCCTGGAAACAGGAGGATTCCCTTAAATGTCGGGCTTCCCTTTTGCAAGGCCGCAGTTCAAAAGGCCCTGCCATTGGCATAGGCTAACAGGTTCGCCATTAGCATCTGACTGCACTAGATTAATGCTGAGTCCCCTGAGAAGCAGCAGTAGAAAAGACTCCCGGAATGATGGAGGCACCAAGGCAAACCCTTTAGTGTTGGCGTGTTCAAGTATTTTGTGTTGTTGCTGGGTGCCTGTGGCTCATGTCTGTAATGTTAGCTACTCAGGAGGCTGAGATCTGAGGATTGCGGTTCAAATCCAGCCCAAGCAGGAAAGTCTGTGAGACTCTTAGCTCCAGTTAACCACCAAAAAGCCACAAGTGGAACTGTGGCTCAAGCAGTAGTTAGTCATGAGCAAAAAAAGCTAAGAGACAGCTCCCAGGCCCTGAGTTCAAATCCTAGGACCACCCTCACCCCCTAAAAAAAATTGTGCTGTTTATATAGTAGTGACTTATAGGGGTCCCTTTTCTATAGAACTGTCTCCTTCCCCACCACCTCCAGAGTGCTACCCTGGAACTCAGCCTCCATTTTCCCAGTCTGTCTTCCCAGCTGTCTTTATTACACCTCAATCACACAGGGCTCCTGGGCCTTGTGCAGAGAGGGCAGTCAGTGGCATCTGTTTCGGAACTGTTGTTCCCCCTAATTTTGCTTCACTAATTCCACTGGGCCAGTGTTTGTGTGCGTGCTGGGCTAGTGTTTGTGCATGTGCTAGGCCAGTGTATGTGTGTCCTAGGCCAGTGTTTGTGCGCACACTGGCACTGGGGTTTTAGCTCAGGGCCTCACATTCTCACTTGGTTTTTTCACTCAATGCTGGTGCTCTAGCTGTGGAGCTACAGCCGTACTTCCAGCTCTTTGCTGATTAATTGGAGGCAACAATCTCACAGACCTCCTCCCTGCCCTGTCCATGCTGGCCTTGAACTTCTAGCCTCTGATCTCAGCCTCCTTAACAGCTAAGATCACAGTCATGAGCTGCCAGCCAGTGCCTTGCTAGGTCAGAAATTCTTAACCTGAAGAGAATTCTGCATGTTAGGAAACGTGTAGGCACGAGCACATTTCCTGAATGGTCCACTGTACTTCCTTTCCCAGGTCTCGAAGGACCAGCCACTGCCAGGGTAGAACTCCAGAGTCGGGATGGGACTGAGCATTGGGCTAAGGTCAAGGCTGGGAAGGACTGAGTGGAGGCTACAGACAAGGAGAAAGAAGACACAACATGCTCAGTGGCCTGGTCAGAGGGAGGAAGCATTGGAGTCTACCCTGAACTGAGGTCAGAGCCCCCCCAGCCCCCCCCAATAAAAGTGAAGGAATTCTGTCGCACACAGTAATTTAAAGTAAAAGTAGGCTCCAGAGGCGGCCAGGCCTTGCTGGTCAGGGTCAGGTGCAGCTGTGTTGGGTTTGGTACAGAGGAGTGGACTAAATCAATAGCTTGTCGGAGCGAGCGTTTTTTTTTTTAAATACATTTATTAACCAATGTTAACACATTAAATGAATCTATATATTGCTAGTCAGAGCAGCTTACAAAATGCCAGAATGCGTCATAGAACCAGACAGCCACCATGGTAATTACAATGTGCATAGTGGCTAAGCTCCACACTTTGATACAGCTTTACGATTGCAGAAAATTTTCAGTAATGATTCCTAAAACAATCAGTTGTAATTTTTACCTAAAACTTTTACAAAACCAGGCCACAATCTTTTTTTTAAATTTTTTTTTAAACACACAGTTTCACGCTGTAGTAACTTGGAAATGTGCAACCCCGTCAACAGAGACAAAAAAAAAAAAAAAAAGCCAAAGGAACACGAATCTCACGTTCATGCAGCTATCAGGTAAATATTACATACTCTGGAATGATTTTACACCAAAAATAGTTCCACAATAACTTGCTCTCATAGGGGTGGATCGAAGTTTTAAAACTTGAAAATCAACCAAAGGTGGCCAGGTGTTCTTGGTTGCTCGGCCTTGCTGCCGAGTTCCTCAGCGAGGAGGAGGGGCGGGAGCCGGGAGCACGGAGCCTGGCAGCCAGGCCCGTGCAGTGCAGGCCGGGCACCAGCTGGCACAGCCGGTCGATTGGGGAATTCGTGTCGCCATCGGCAACAGTACAGGGACCAATGATGAGATGTCCTAGAAGGCTGACTACGCTTTCGTCTTTAGAGTGACCTGACAAACTGGAGAAAACTTTTTTAAAAGGCTTTTCTCCCGATCCATTCACTTGCACTGTGAGTTCACTGCTTTAATAAATATCAAAGGTCTAAATAAATATTTACAAATTATTCCTCTAATCTCAAAAACAAAAACAAAAAAAAAGTAACTAAATGGTAAGTGAGAATTTGACTTGGTCTAAGTTCAGTCTTGGGGAGAAAAACCACACATAGCTTGGGAAATATGTTTAAAGAAAAGCAATTTAGGTGTTTCCTGGCTGTACTTTATATCTCTATTTGTATATATATATAAAAAAAAGTCCTTATTCAACTATCGATCCATTCCTATTGGTAATGCTTCTTAATCAGACATTCCGCAAAATACAGACTTTTTACAAATCACGTCATCTGTAATACGAGGAAACGGACATGCACTCTTCCTCCGGTGCGCGGCGGGGTCCCGGTGGGCAAGCCGGCCCGGGCTCAGGGCTCGCTCTCCTTCCAGGGCAGGCGGCTCCTGCACCAGCCACGCCGGGCACTAGACAGTTAGGATGGCGATCGGGAGGGGTGGGAAGCGTTGAAGAAATTTGTATGCCTCATCTTAAGAATTCCACATATGGGTACAGGTAGTTTTTGGCTTTTTCTTTTTTCGCTTTGCTATTTATCTTGTTACAAGCACTCATGTTAGGACAAAGGATGAAATGTGCAAACTTTAAAATTCTTTTAAATATTCATTTTTTTTCTCTAAGATCCAGCTCAGTAAAAGATTACCCCCAGTTCCCTGCAACTTTTAAACTACAAGATCAAAGCTAGTAATTTGTTATAAAAGTTATATATTGAAAAGAAATAATGAAAAGAAACACAATTGGGAAATATTTAAGAAAACATACGCAGGCCGAGCCCTGCGGTGTCCACCCTGTTCCCTAAATTCGGTCACCCCCCGCTGGCACGGCCAGCAGACACGCCGCGGCAGCAGGGGCTGCACAGGACCAGCTCCACCAGGGCAAGAGAAGTGTCACATCAGGTAGTATGTTTGATTTCTGAAACAGTTCTGAGTTCTCATGTTCAGGTCCACGCTAAACGTGTCTTGGTTCAACTCGCTTGTGTTCACCTGGTTTTAAAGATCTGTTGTCTAAAGGTTAAAATCTCTGTAAAACCTAAAAATGTTTCCAAATTTGCTGAAAATGCAACAAATTCTCAATTAAAATTTATTTAAAATAAGACCCTCCACTGATGTTACTTTCACCCCCTGAAAACTCCGGAGGAGCATTAACGAAAGATTTTTAAACTACTGTGCAAAATTTCTTCACGAAAAGTGTTTAAAGGCTGGTGCAAATGGGAAGCGAACTCGGAACAATTTGGCTTCTTGGAAACAAAAACCGCGGTGTCTGAGGAGCGCGGGCGAGGGCGGCCGGCCGGGGCTTCATCTTTTCCGGCGGCAGGTGCGCTTGTGCTCCGCGTGCCAGTGCTCCTGCTGGCACTTGATGGAGCAGTACGACGTGTTCCAGCAGCAGTGGTACATGGCCTCCTCCTCGCAGTTGTAGCACTGCAGGGAAGCAGAGGTGTGGGTTAGACAGCGGGGCTCTGGGCCTACCCACACCTCCCGGCTGAAGCAGGCAGCAGGGGATCTGCTCCAGCCTGTGCCAGCACCCCTGAGCACCCCTGCACTCCTTCCCACCACCGCCTCTCTGCTCATCTGGACGATCTCTCTCTCCCCCTGTCTCTCTCTCACTCTGCAAGCTGGGGCAGAAGGTGCGGAGGGAGGAGACACAGCGAAGCCCCGCAGGCTGAGCTGCGCAACAGATTCCCAGCACCTTGGCTGGATGGTTGGGGGATGGAGAAGTAAAGGCTGAGCTGTGGGCCGCGGGCGGGAGAGCACAGGCCCGGCAGCAGTCTGTGTCCATGTGCAGATGGGTCTAGAAGTCTGGTTTAAAAAAGTCCTGTAATTTCCTTCTCGATCATGCGTTCTGTTCTTTGGTGTCTGTGACACCCACAGAGGCCCTGTGTGAAGTGCTGCTCAGCACAGCACGAATGCAACTCTCTCTGATAACCCCGAGCTCTGGGACTAGACTCTGGGGCTTGGGCCCCAGTGCTCATGCGACTTCACACTAAGTTTACTGACCTCCTTTTCACCTTTAAACAACAGCAGCACCATCTTCCCGCCCTCCGGCCCCATCCCGTCTGCTTCTCCTGCATTCTTCTCTCTCCCTGCAGCTACACCAACGACTCAGAGTTTCACCATGGTCCTCCTCTCTCATCTTAACAGCTGTTTGCCTCGTGTGTGTGTGTGTGTGTGTGTGTGTGTGTGTGTATGCACGCGTGCCAGTATCAGGACTTGAACAAGGCCTCAACACTCTGCTTGCTGGTGGCTGGTACTCTACCACTTAAGCCACACCTCTATTCCAGCGCTTGGCTGGAGCCGTCTTGCAGCAATTTCTGCCCTAGCTTTGAACTTCAGTCCTCTCATCTCCGTCCTGAGTAGCTAGGATTGCAGGCGTGCCCAACACCAGCTGCACACCTAGTGCGTGGCGCCCGACATGCTCACAGGCTCTCACCCTTGGTCCCGAGTGACGCTCAGTCACATGACCACCTGCAGGTGAAAGGTGAGGGGACTGGAATTTGGGAGGGGGAGGAGTGGGGTTTGCTAGGGCAGGCACTCCACCACGCGAGCCTCACCCCCAGGCCTTTTTGCCTTTGTTATTTTCCCAGTAGGCTCTTCATTTTTCCTGGAGCATCACTGAACCTTGAGCCTCTAGATCTCCACCTATTAAGTAGCTAAAACTGTAGATTTCGGCCACCACGCCCAGATAATAAAAAATGTTAAATCAACTTAAGTTGACAACTTTACAGTTGGTCTCATTTGGAAAAATAATTGCTGTACACGCCCCGTACACCTTCCCAAGTGTTTTGTCACACTCGTGGTATGCTTTCTGGAACGTGTAAGAAGAGAATGGAGATAGTTACCCACTGCTTCTTCTTGGTCTGGGAAATGAGTTGCTTGTGCTGTGTCGCTAGCTTCTTGATCTCTTCTACAAACTCTTCTTTGCATTTTTCCTTTACTTGCTTACACTTCCTGTCCATCTCACCCTGCATGTTGGCGACCGCCTTATTTACGGCTTGTCTCTTCTCTTCCTCCATTTCAGATCGCAGCTGCAAGGGAAAGGAGTCAACCCTACTTGTCCCGGGCCACCCACATCCACGCGCTTCACGTGCTGTCCACGTGCCTTGTCCTTTGCTTCCCTAAGATGTGCAGGAAAGCGTTGTTAAGGAAACTATTATAAGAGACCCTGGCACATGCCACCCTTCTCCAGGGCAGCCGGTCCCTGGTGGAGGCTCTTTCTCCAGGGAGCCCATGGTGGGAAACCGCTTTACCTTTTCCAGAGCTTCACGGACAACTCTCTCTGTCTCCCGCTTGTGGTCCGACTTCATCCGGTCTTTGAAGTCATTGAAGATTTTGGTGTACTTGTCATGGCACACACTCTGGCAGGCCCCATCGCCGGTGGTCTGCGTGCCACGGTGCAGCATCCGTGGGGAGGAGGCACTTAGCTTCTTGGTCTGAGTGGACACGGACACTTTCTCGATCGGCTGAGGCATCGTGGGGATTTCCTGGCTGGAACTCACCGCTTCCGTTTCCGGCTCTGGCTCCTGAAAGGCAGGAAGTGCTTAGACGTGAAACAAGGCAACCGAACTCATTCATGATAGACTTCTACTGGGATAAATATCCAGCGATGCACATAAATAGTGGAATATGCTGCTGGTAAAACCCAAGTTGGGTTAGTATGCGAGGGCTGCGGGTACCCGGGGAAGAGGGACTATGCACTCCGGATCACCACAATCACGAAAATTAATGTTGAAAATAAGGCCAGGGTCCTTCTGACCCCGAGCCAAGACCTCTGGACGAGCCCTGTGGAGGAGTATGTGCATGTGTGTGTGCGTGTGTGCGTGTGTGTGTGTTGGCTTTCTCTGATGTAATATCACAGTGAGGAAGGTGGATGCAGTAGATGGATCTGATGCAAACCTTTGTCATGAGTATGTGCATGTTCATGACTGTCACTGCACCCAGAGATGCTGCACTGGCTGGTGTCATTGCTGTGGTCAGTGAGGCAGATCTGAGGAAATGTCTCTTCTGGAAATGGCCAACTTTGCTTTTGTGACTAACAATACTTAAAAGCTCCAAATCAGACCAAGGGAAAGGAAGATTCTACAAGCTTTGAACTTGGGGCTGGGCTGCCCTCTGCCCTGCCCATCCTCCGCAGAGGACTGAGAATCGGAATACCTGGCAGAATGGACTGTGCTAGGCTAGGAAAGGGTGCTCTTTCCTCTCCTCAATGTGCAGCGGGAACTTTTTGCTTTGCACTGAAAATTCTGGACAATGGTGAATGGACACACCTCACAGCATCACCTGTCTACACTGATAGGCAACACCTGGCTAAGAACATCGTCACAGCAAATCAGGGACTTACAAAGCACAGGACTGACGAGAACAGCTACACCCCATGTAGGTGGGCCAAGTGTCAGCTCTCCATCATGGGCATTCCACACTGCCAAAGATGTAGCCAAGGCAGTGACAAAGTGTCACTTGTCAACCTGAGGTGGTGTACTATGATAGTAGCTGCAAACCAAATTGGCACCGTGTGCCGCTTGGACATACTAGACTGTGTTTACTGGGATTGCAATGACAGTTGTGGCCATTTGTACTTTTAACAGCTTAACTCCTCTGAAGGTGGTTACCTCCTATTCTGGAATAAGCTGTAAGTCATAAAGAAAGGGCATTTTAAAAAATCTTTTAAGCTGCTTCAGGTTTCCAGGGACTCCAACTAAGGTACACGATTGTCATTTCTATGTTTGTATACGTGGCTCTTCTTTTATGTGCCTGGATTTTATTTCTAATAGGTGAACATGAATATACCCGTTCCTCCAAGGGGCATAACTGGGAGTGGGCCAGGCCAGTCCTGCTGCGGCGCCTCTGCTTCGCTCAAGCTGGCTGCGCGCTTGCTGGCCTGCTTCTGTCCTCTACTGACTTGAGCTATCCACTTACCTTTTTTTATTTCTCACTTTTAAAAAAAAACGTACAGTCTAAATCCAGTTTTCGTTTTATGTATTTGTTTACTGGTTAGGAAAAGAAAACAGGATGTTCAGAACAAAAAAAGTTAATTTGCCCCACCTGTCTGAATCTCCTCCATCTGAAGGATAGCGGCTAGCCTCCTGAACTTCTGGAAGCCTCCATGTATATGAGTGCTGTGGAGAAGTCTGTAATGGTCCCATTCCACACACAGCAGCATTCCTTCCCACATGTGTATCCTTTTTGCATTTATGCCTCACATGCCACAGATACTGCATGCAATGTCCACAGCTATTGCCCTGTTGACATTTGGACTGCATTTGCCCACTGTCTGTCCAATGTCAGTTAATGATGATTTTATAACATTATTTTCTGATGTGATAGATTTCCCAGAGTGTACGTGTTGAGGCAGTCAGGTACTGTCTCAGTCATTAGCAGTGTACACAGTGCTTTCCTCTGCATCTTTGTTAAATCTGAAAGTAGTCTGTCTTAAATCTTTATGAATCTCTATCCCATTTGTTATTTTAATTGCTATACCCACAGGCACATAGTCTATTACCCCAAGTTAAATGGTTGGTCATATCAATGTGAAAGGAGAAAAAGCCAAGTAGTTAAGATACCTTTTCATTTATAATTCATCATAATTCAAAGCAAGTCTCCCTAAACCAACTAATGAATGAAAATATAGACAATAACATGATAATTCTAAACAAAAACCTAACATATAATTCCATTACATGATAATACTATTGGCTTCACTTTTGAAGCAAAAAATGTTGTCAAAATTTATATAAAGCATAAATATATTACCAACTTACAATCACTTTAGGCTATATGCAGTAAAAATCTCCTAAAATCCTAAACCACTTCTTGCTCCATGTGTTTGGAAGATACCCAGACTGACACAGTTTAATATATGCACAGTTTATATAATTTTAAAAAGTTGAGCTTCAAGCATTAGAACACCTGCCTAAAGTACAAAAAAACCCAAATCCAAACCCCAGTACCTAAAAAAAAATGCAGAGCTTAGCTTAACCATACCTTGGTCAGTTTTTAAATGCTGGTGATTAATGATTTATGTTTGTAATAAGGGCATAAAAAAGACCTGGTCAGGAAGATGGAGACTCATGCCCACCCTGCTGGCCCACCTGCACCCAGCTCCACGGTTACAAATGAGGATGAAGACTCTGAACCTAGGTGAGCTGGTCAGGCAAGATGACAGTTACCAGAAGACTAGATCTGGACTTGATGTACAGGATGTGACCAGCAGCATCTGACCGGTGGCAACCACGTCTCACACACCTCCCCGAGGAGGCGTGGCCCGGGCTGAGACTATTTCCTCTTCAATTGCCAACAACGCATCTTACCTCCTTTTTGGGCTCTACACTTTGATTGCGTCGTCCTTTCTTTGCTCTTGGTTCTTGAGTGACCTTCAGCTGTGGATATCACAAAAGCAAAATCTTATTAGTCCGTAGCCAGAAATACCTCTAAGTTGAAAACACCTGCAGGGATGCACAGGAGAGAAGTGAGATCACTGCCGGTCCCTCAGCTCTTTCCAGGCCTGTTTCTGCTTGGTTACTGGTGTGGCCTGGCGAGCCCACGGGCCTCCACAGAGGGCGGTGCACCTGACTCTTCACCCTGGCTCCCAGGTATTGATGCTTGTATCTATTTATTTCTTTGAAGTGGTTTTATTTACTTTACAAATATAAGCATGAACAAAGAAGGTCAAAACCTTTTTATCAACCCAGGCACTGGTGGCTCATGCCTGTAATCCTAGCTACTCAGGAGGCTGAGATCTAAGGATCATGGTTCAAAGCCAGCCCAGGCAGAAAAGTCCATGAGACTCTAGTCTCCAATTAAACCACCAGAAAATTGGAGGTGGTGCTGTGGTTCAAGTGGTAGAGCTCCTCAGCCTTGGGCTGAAGAGCTGAGGGACAGCGCCTAGGCCCAGAATTCAGGCCCCATGACTGACAAACAACAAAAAATCCTTTTTATCACAGTGAGGAGGTGCATGGAGATTCCTGCACTGGAAAACAAGAACTAAGGCATCCTCCTCCTTACCACACCTGACTCACCTGCTCGTTACTGGTAGAGGAGATGCTGGATTCTGCCTCCTCCTCCCCTCGGTCCTCGTTCTTAGACTTCCAGAATCTTCCTTCACGAAGGAAGCGCTGATGCAGCTCCAGCTCATCACAGGCCTTTTTCCAGCCCATGCTGCGCTTCACGTGCAGCCGGTGGACGTTGACGGTGATGTCCTGGATGTTTTCAGAGGGAATCCAGGCCCTGGGAAAGCATTGGGCAGCACAATCAGAGTACCTGCAGTGGGGGAAGGGCGCTGGGAGTGCTTAGAGGCCTCAGCCTGCTGTGATCGGCAAACACTAAGGAAGGCTCACAAAGCTCCATGTAGAAATCGAGGGAGGAGGTGTCTTCCTGGATTTGGAAATGAGTCACATCTACCTCCTAATCGCTACTTTCTTGGCTCCGTTTAGTTCTCATAGTTCATATATACACTTTTGTGAGTCCTTCAAAAAATTGGCATCTCTTAACTGTTACCTCTCATTATTAAGCTAGCAGAGTTCCAGCCAGCTGTCGACAGTTCCGGTTACAGAATCACTCAGAAAGCCCAAAGTTCCTATCACATATACACATGTATCCATACAAAATGAGGCAGTCTTAAAATATGACTTAGTAAACTGTATTTGTCATGCTGCTACACATGAGATAAACCAGATTAGCAAATAAAGATGCATTTATACTATTCAGTAGTATACTTAACTATGAATACAACTCAATTTGTGCAACATAAATTCAACCCTAGAATGAAAACCATTTTGGGTTTTTTTAGGAAAGAGGCTCAAAAATTCAGGAGAAACTTCCTAGGCATAAGCTCTCAACTGGAGGTAAACAACTATCCACCCAGGAGAGTGTGTCAACTCCACAAATGCTCACAGTCACTAGTGGAAGGCACTGCCCAGGACACAAGTGATCGAAATTTAATGATGCTGTTTTGCTGCCTCTGGCGTCTAACAGCTGGGGGGGAGATGTAGGACAGACTCTTAGTGGGAGGCCAGAACACAGCAAGATGTCAGGTCTGCTGATTGTGACAGCAATTAAAGCATGGCCTCTGCCTGTAATACTGCAACACAGCACAGGCTAAAGGCATTCTGGGATGCTGTACAAGGAAGAGATGGCCAGTGATTGAGAAATCAAAACGCTTTATTTGTGCTTGATCTCACAAGACGGAGCAAGACTGAGACAGCAGACAACGATGGAGCAGGAAGGCCGGAGGACACAGTGTGACCATCGGCCAAAGTACAAGATGGGACAAAGCTCTGTGGACACACACTATTTATTTTCAACTTTCTATAAACCCATTGCAACAATGAGATGTACAAGTCGTTATGTTGAAAAACAAACTCTACAACTTTGGCAGGGGCGGGGGGGGGGGGGGGGGGAGGGCGCATGGGATGGAAGATGGGAAGGGGAAACATGGAGGAGGCAACAATGCTTGATAAGAAATGTACTCATTATCTTATAATTGTAACCCCTCTGTACAGTATTTTCACAATAAAAAAATAAATTAAAAAAATTTTAAAAAAAGCTTCTCCTGATATGAATACACAGGAGATCACCATTTTCATTCAGGCCTTTCAATGACGGAGTTTCAGAAATACTGGGTCATGCAGAGCAATTGCTAAGGGAATCATGGCCACTTGAGCCTGACCAATAAAGGAAGAGTTCTAACTTTCTTGTGAAAGCTAAGCTATATGCTTCATCATTTGAAAGCACATTTAAAATATAAGCTGTACTGTTAACACTAATAGTTAAAAGTGTTCAATTTGAACTTCATAAGCAATATTAGAGATATCTATGAATATTCTATCAATGGCATCTCTCCTGGCCTGAATGCTTTGTTAGAAACTTAAGAGCATGAAAAAACTTTCAACCTTATACTTTAAAGTATATTGACAGAGACTAATAGAGAACTAAACTAATAGAGACTAAAAAATGAATAGTGTGTGGAAGATTTCCTTACCATTAGATTTTGAATTAGTCTTTATCTACTCAATCTAAAAGCATTTTTAAGCTCTTGTTATGTGATAAAAGAGCTGTTCTTCACTGTCTAAAAGTACGATACTTAGGAGCAAGCTCTGATACAGACAGTGCTGACCACCTGGAATGGGCCTGCAACCAATAAGATGTTTTCCCCTGGAATTGCTGAATAGAATGAAACAAGTCCACATTTAAAGTCTCACCGCAGCTCATGAGAGATTTCTACCTTCTTAACCCCACTGTCATAGACAATCAGATTTGAGTTTCAAAAAGTGTTACAGGGCATGCACTAGCTACATTCTTTGATCTATATAAACAAATAAGTAAATAAATGCAAACAAGTGCCTCCCCACACATGCAATCCTGGGATTGCATAATAGAAAGATCTATCATTCTAATTTGGCTAGTATATGTTCGGGTCAATCCCAAATGCTCTGATGATATGGCCATGTGTCCCTCAGCTGCTTACAGCAAAAAGGCTCACCTCCTTAAGGCACAACTCCTCAGTTACCTTTTCTCTCTATGTCAGACAAAAACCTGCAAATCCTACAAGTGGCCCAGAAAAGCAGCTCTTACGTGGAAGTGCAGTAACTTATCCTGGGTTTTTACAGCGGGTGTGGAGTCCAGGAAAGAGCAGCATGTTCGGTCTGTCTGGACAGGACTAGTCCAAAACCATTTATTTGCTTAAGATTTTTCACTTCCTTGTAAGTGTAATATGGCATACAATTAAAAGCATATATTAGAAATATAGCTTACAGCTAGGGGTTCTTCATGAGCCATGTCTTTTTCATCCATAGTGTATTACTTTAAATAAAAATTCATAATTAGAATTTTATATTTTTTGATAGATATTTCAAACATTCTAATAAGATACATTTTAAATGTATGTCCTAACCAATCATTCATTTAAAATCCCTTATTGATCATCAATTCTATTCAGGAAAATCAAGTCTTATGAGAGTTTACGAAACCTGAATTCATGCTTTTGGATTCCATGCTCTTACTGATTACTGACAATTTTTCAATAATGTTAAGGCCTTAATTCATAACCAAGGAGGGACTGTAACCTTACAGTCCTGTAAGTCACTATTCTATGAGATACTTAAAGTATTAAAATGGTCTCTATGGAGAAGGGGAAAAACAAGTCGTTTAAGGATACTGGTGGACCTGTTGCAACAATGAGAAGTACAAGTTGTCATGTCGAAAACGAACTTTACAACTTTGGGGGGGGGGAGGATTAGGTAGGGGGACGGGGGGAGGCTGGGAAGGGATGTGAAGGGTAAACAAAGGAGGAGGCTGCAATGCTTGATAAGAAATATACTCATTATCTTGCCCATGTAATTGTAACCCCTCTGTACAGTATGTTCACAATAAAATAAATAAATAAATAAAAATAAAAATAAAATGGTCTCTATTTCGGGGACACATGTACTCTTATATTAACAACATATAACATTTTAAATTTTGCCATGTTTATCTTCCTAGAAACAGAAACTTCAGCACACTTTATTTTAGTCTACTATGGCTTTAGCTTTAGCCTTTGAAGAGGCTCAATCAAGATAATCAAGAGATTATAGTCTTTACATGACTATGAAGCAGATACTCTGAAGAATGCCCCTCCCCGCTAGCTCCCTGCATCATGAACTCAATCTCAGTACTAATGGCCTAAGGATCACCAGTACCTCCTACCAAAGATGTCCTGCTTAGCAAAGACTATCTGAAAAACATAATGGAAATATAATTTATGAGAATCATGCTTAGACATGCTGATTCTGTTATTCCTGTTTCAAATGATGCCGGCTGTTGCTAGTGGAGGCCGATGTGGCTCTTGGGAACATGCTGGGCTGTGACTTACCTCTGGTGGTGATGACCGAAGAAGCGGACGTCCACTTGATTGTCCTCTTTCTGCATGACTTTGGCTGGCCAAAAACCAAAACCTTTCATTTTAGCCCAAACCAGCTCATGATTAGGTATCTGGAAATAAAATATTTTACTGTCACATTATTTTTAAAGGATAAATGCAAGTATACCATTAATATCAGATGAGATCAAGTATAATCTGTTACTTTGAAATTTTTTTATAACTCCTATGTAAAAACACAGATGTGCATTTTTTTAACCTTTAAGAAAAATACTCAAAGCCGGGTGCCAGTGGCTCACACCTGTAATCCTAGCTACTCAGGAGGCTGAGATCTGAGGATCACGGTTCAAAGCCAGCCTGGGCAGGAAAGTCCATGAGACCCAAATCTCCAATAAACCACCAGAAAACCGGAAGTGGCACTGTGGCTCAAGTGGTAGAGCGCTCGTCTTGAGCTGAAGAGCGCAAGGACAGCACTCAAGCCCAGAGTTCAAGCCCCACGATCAACCAAAAAAAAAAGAAAAAAAATATTCAAAATGTATATTGCATGAGAAGGATTAGGAATACAAGTTTTATTTCTGAGACGAGGCACAGACTGGAATGGGGCCACTGTGTAGCTAAGGGCCATGAAAACAGAAGCAGCCAACGAGGCTTCTGGAAGGGCAGCCTATGCCAGCAGCAGCAGCATTGGTATCAGCAGGGTCATCATTAGAAATGGGAGGATTTGGGGTCCAGACCTACTGAGCCAGAACTGGTTGTCACAAGCTCCACAAGTGACATAAATGCTGGTCTCCAAAGATGGCTTATTTCCATGTCCCCTGGGGCACTGCCTGGGACAGCAGACCCAGAATACAGAGGGTTGGTGTCAGCCCCTGGCGGGAAGGCATGCCGCTGGGAAATTACAGAGCCTTGGCAGGTCACACCTGGCATCCTAGCTACTCAGGAGGCTGAGATATGAAGATCGCAGTTCAAAGCCAGCCTGGGCAGGAAAGTCTGTGAGACTCTTATCTTCAATTAACTACCAGAAAACTGGAAGTGGTACTGTGGCTCAAAGTAGAGCACTAGCTTTGAGCAAAAAAGCTCTGGGACAGCTCCTAAGCCCTGAGTCCAAGCCCTATGACCAACAAAAAAAAAAAAAAAAAAGGAGGAAGAGAAAAAATTTACTGTCATGGAACCCAATATGTGGTCCTTCTAAAGAAATTAGAATAATTTAATAATTAATAATTTAGAAATTATTAATGGTTCCAGTTATTCCCCATGTTTCAATTGTTCATGTTTATTACAACCATGTATGACGCCGGTGCCAGTGGCTCATGCCTGAGGAGGCCGAGACCTAGATGATTGTAGTTTGATGCCAGCCCAGGCAGAAGAGTCTTTGAGACTCCATATCCAATTAACCAGCAAAAAGCTAGGCTGGAGGTATGACTCAAAGTGAAAGAGCATTGGAGTCTGAGTGTCAGCCATGAGCAAGAGAGCCAAGAAAATATGAGGCCTAAGTTCAACCCCTGGTACTGGCAGCAGAAACCAGTAACAAACACAAAACCCCTCTATAATGCAAAGAAAGAATTTTATGAAGAATTATAATCTTTAGACAAAATGGAAATAAACTTCCTTGGGCAGTACATTATACACTAGAGTAAAAACGAACAGTCACAAAACCTCACGTACACAAGGATAGCAGAACCAGTTGTCAGGACGAGCGTTGGACAAATAGAAACAGTTCTTGCAAAGCTGTAGTTCATCCAGCTGAAAGAGAGAAGCAACATAACATGCATGTGTGCATTAAATGCTTCTGACATTCATGTACATTAACGTTCCCATTCATACACAGAAAGTCTTACTTTGTTTTCTTATGTAATCTTTTCAGCTTAAGTTTTAATTTCAGTAGTACTCGATGGCCTTGTCACGTCACTGCCAACCACCTCAGGGTGTCTCTGGCACATGGAACGGGGATGAAGGCCACGAGAGGCCTGCTGTGGCCTTCATGCTCTGAGGCCTGAGGCAGCTCACTGCTCAGCACTCAGATGAAACAGTGCCTCTTCTGCTGGGCCCCGCAAGACAGCACACAGAACACACAAGGGCCACAGGAGGCTTTGCTTTGTCTCCATAACATGTTTTATAACTTATATAGGAACATACTCTTGTCTGTTCCTTTTGCTTTCTTCTAGTGTCTCTTCAGAATCTAGCTCTGTGGCAGGAAGCCTGTGCCCTTATCACTTTATTCTCTGCCCCCTGCCGGCCCCCACGGCCCGGCATGAGATGGGCAGTCAATAAATATTCATTGAATAAGTAAAAAGGAAAAGTCAAATTAGAAATGAGTTGTAGAAAACTCATGTTTTAATATATAAGGGGTTGTTACAAAAATAATAGTACTAAAACTGATATTTGACAAAGGAGTTCAAAATACACATAGGAGAAAGCAAAACCCCTTCAACAAAAGGTAATGGGAGAAGAGGATGCCCATATACATTACATTGAAATGGTACCCTAATCTCTCACTCCATACCAGCATCAGTTCACAGAAGACCACAGCCTGGTGCTGGTGGTTCATGCCTGTCATCCTTGCTGCTCAGGAAGCTGACATCTGAAGATTCTGGTTCAAAGCTTGCCTGAGTAGGGAAGTCTATGAGACTCTTATCTCCAATTAAGCACCCAAAAGCCAGAAATAGACCTGTGGCTCAAGTGGTAGAGAACTAGTCTTGAGCAAAAATGTTCAGACACAGCACCTAGGCTCTGAGTTCAAACCCCAAGGCTAGCCCAAAACAAAAATAAAAACAAAGTAGGTCAGGGACCTTACCATAAGACCTGTAACACTGAACTACTGCAGGAAGGAGTAGGGGAAACACTAGAACTTATTGGCAGAGTCAGGAATTTCTAGAATAGAACTCCAAGGGCTCAGCAAATAGAAGAGAGGAAAACATGGGGCTGCATTAAGCTAAAACGCTTCTGCATGGTGAAGGATGCTGTCAAGACACTTGATAGAATGGAAGATGATCTTTGTCAGGGACACATCTGACAAAGAGCTAATAAGCAGAAGACACAGAGTTTTAAATCTCAAATAATTAATAACCCAATTAGCAAGTGGGCAAAGAAGCCAAACACATATTTCTCAGAAGTTCTATCACCATTTATAAATATGTGAAGAAATGTTCACATCTCTGGCCATAAAGGACATGCAAATCAAAACCACAGTCACCAACAAAATCACAACAAAATGCTGGGAGAGGATCACACATACACTGTCAGTAGAAATGCGAGTTCAAATAAGAGCTTTCCATATTGCAACCACTTTGGAAACCAGTATGGAGATTCCTCAAAAACCTAAAAGTAGAACTATTGATGATCTAGCAATACCACTCCTGGCGTATCCAAAAGATTGCAAGACAGGAAACAATAAAGGCACCTGCATACTCATGCTCACAATAGCCAAGTTAGCCCTAAAACTGTTGAATAGATCAAGAAAATCTCTCTGTCTCTGTCTGTTTCGCTCTCTCTCTCTCTCTCTCTCTCTCTCCCTCTCTCTCTCTCTCTCTCTCACACACACACACACACACACACACACACACAGAGTAGAATTTTATTTGGCTATCAGTAAGCATGAAATTGTGTCATTTACAAAAAATGAATGAATCTGGGGGGAAAAAATCATTCTAAGTAAAGCAAGCAAGGCCCAGAAAGTCAAGGTTTCTCTCGTATGTGGATCTTAGACCTAAAACATAGCATACCATGTACATACATAGAAGGCAATTCATGTATACACAATCAAATTGACTAAAGTATAACAGCCACAATAGTGACATTCCATGGAGTAAACTTTGTGAATACTAAACAGAAAGTTTAACAAAATGAGTATTAGAAAGCTTCAACAGCCAGGCACTGGTGGCTCATTCCTGTGGCTTGTAATCCTAGCTACTCAAGAGGCTGAGATCTGAGGATCGTGGTTCAAAGCCAGTCCAGGCAGGAAAGGCTGTCAAACTCCAATAAACCACCAGAAAACTGGAAGTGGCTCTGTGGCTCAAGTAGTAGAGCACTCACCTTGAGCTGAAGAGCTGAGGGACAGCTCCCAGACCCAGAGTTCAAGGCCCACAACCGACAAAAAAAAGATAAAGAAATGAAGGAAGAAAGGAAGGAAAGAAGGAAGGAAGAAAGGAAGGAAAGGAAGGGAAGGAAAGGAAGAAAGGAAAGGAAGGGAAGGAAGGAAAGGAAGGCAGGCAGGCAGGCAAGCAAGCTGCAACAAGTTTTGATGGGGAGTGAGTGGGAGGGGCCAAATGGATGGAAAAGGAAATGGTAGAAAAAGTCGAAATACTCAATGTATATATGTGAAAAAGGAAATGGGACACTTGATGTGACTGGTGGGGGAAAGGGGTGAGTGAGCGAAGCGGTGACTGATGAAGATGCACTGTATACAGACACGGACACGTGACATGGTAGGGGCCCCCTGTACAACCATCGGTAGAGTAAAAACATAATAAATTAAAAAAGAGAAAAAACCGGTTACAGGTATTTAAAATGTGGCATACCATAAAAATACTTTCTTACGCATGTGTTTTATGTATTAAATGGATGTGAACTTTACTCTTTCAGGTGTTTTTTTTCTGCTTGTGAATCATAACGAAGAGGCAAATGTGTTAATATTCCTTGTCTGTCATGTGCAGAGTATTTCATGCACCATCTTGCTACACAACAGCTTGTAAGCAGTTCAACCTTACTGACAGCAAACTCTTCTGCCATAATTGTTTTTCTTTTTCTTTCTTTTTTTTTTGGGGGGGGGGGGGGTCCGGTCGTGGGGCCTGAACTGTGAGTCTGGGCGCTGTCCCTCAGCTCTTAGCTCAAGGCTAGCGCTCTACCACTTGAGCCACAGCGCCACTTCCGGCTTTTTTTCTTTTTGCTTATGGGGTGCTGAGGAATCGAAGCCAGGGCCTCATGCATGCAAGGCAAGCGCTCTACCACTGAGCCACCTTCCCAGCCCCCATAATTGTTTTTCTATCTCCATTATTTCCCATGTGTGTCAAACATGAACCAAATTCCCTTTAAAGGAGATGGCAGAGCTAAAACACAGATGAGTAAATCCCAAGTAAATTTGGGTTGTATCAAGAGTCTGTTGGGCCCCAACAGTACCTCATGACATGTGTCTTTGTACAGCATCCTTGCGATGTCGGCTTGCTCACTGTCTGCTGTAATTAAAGATAAGAACAACCTATATAATCAATGATCTAACAACATATGGCACTTAAAATCGTCTTTTTTTTTTTCACTTAGTCAAGCAAGAGAACATATACTATTTCAAACCAAAATGTATACTGTAAATAAGATTTAGAAAAACACAGGTTTTATTTTACTTTCAGTACAATAACCACTATTTCTGTAGGTAGTGACTTCTTACCTTTGAAGGAGGGTTTCTCAATAGGAAACACCAGAGGCTAGTATAGAGCCTCTCAGCTAAGAGGAATCCATGTAACTTTATAAACAATAATTTAGTGTTACAGTTTTTGTCTTCTGCCAGCCAACTCTATTAGCTACACAACCAAATATTCATAAACTTAAGTGCTAACATGATTAGATTTGTGCAGACCATTAAGGTATTGTATTTTAACACCACGACTTTTTTTGTAAGTCATTTCTTGACATGGAATATGAGCTACATGCTAAAAGATGCACACAAAAGAGAACAAGGGCTCCAACCTCCATAGAAAATGACTGTATTGTGGAGAAGCAGCTGGGCATCCGCTTTAAACTCTTCATAACTTCGGTATTTCCCCTCATTTACTTTCTGGAAAGGCCAAAAGACAAAATGGCAAAGAGTTACTGGTGGGAATGTTTTTCTGGCTTGTACCCCAGGATAAGAAATGAGGCCCAGCACAAGATACCCCAACTACTGTAGTATTCTCCTGTGTCACCAACTCCAGCCAGGGCACAGGATTTGGTATCACTGTGGTAAGTGCTGTATTCGGTGTGGCGGACTGGATGCTTCTCAGCCACACTCGGTCTCCGCTAATTTCCTAGAGGACACTTCACAGCAGAACGGATCATTTGGAAACGACTGTGAAAAACTGCTTCTAGGTGCCATCAGTAAGGAATGTTCCAGTTGCCGTGGCTGATGAGACCTGAACTATATACCTGCCGTTCTTCCTCACAGAGACCAAAAAGCCAGGCTCAGAGACAGGGTGCCAAAACCCTGCAATTTGTTTATAATTTGAACTGAAATGAGGTCTGACTTACACATACTTTAATAATAAAGTCTCCGGCATTCTTCCATGCACCAAGTCTACTATTGGAAGGCTTCGCCTATGTGAATCTATAAGGAGATTTTCTTTAAGGGACTATCTGTAACTTTGTCTTGCCTTCCAAAGAGAAGGATGACAGCGGGAATTTGAGGGGGCTTTGCTTTTGGTTTTTAGCTCACCCCAATGATCCAGATACACGTGACTAAGAAATTCTACAACCTGTTCCCAAGCAACAAGCAACAGGTTTTAAGTTTGGCTCTTAACTGTGATTCATGTTTTAGTCTGCATTCTAAACTGTGAAAATCGTAAAAATCTTGTCTTCCTGCTAATTTTCCTTAGAGTACCTCCTGTTCACAGTCAGCATATCATTGGCCCAGATGCACAGGGAAGAGGCACAGGACAGGCCTGTGTGGACAAGAGGGCACCTGGGTTTCAACAGGAAGGAAATGGCACGAGCCAAGATGAAGGTGAGAGGTGTGCTGGGCTGCTAGTACCCTTCGGTCTCACACTGGAGAGAGGCCCATGCTTGGAGCTATGGAATCTGGAAGTAAAACTGTTTTTTTGGTTCTTGTTTTTATTTTTGTTTTGTTTTTTTTTTGGGTCCGGTCATGGGGCCTGAACTCTAGGCCTGAGTGCTGTCCCTCAGCTCTTCAGCTCAAGGCTAGCACTCTACCACTTGAGCCACAGCGCCACTTACAGCTTTTTTCTTTTTGCTTATGTGGTGCTGAGGAATCGAACCCAGGGCCTCAGGCATGCAAGGCAAGCGCTCTACCACTGAGCCAACTTCCCAGCCCTTGTTTTTATTTTTGTTGGTTGTGGGGCTTGAACTCTGGACTTGGGGTCTGTCCCTCAGCTCTTCATCTCAAGGCAAGCACTCTACCAATTGAGCCACAGAGCCACTTCCGTTTTTTTGGTGGTTTATTGGAGATAAGAATCTCACAGACTTTCTTGCCCAGGCTGGTTTTGAACCATGAGCCTCAGATCTCAGCCTCCTGAGTATCTAGGATTACAAGTGTGAGCCACATGCGCCTGGCTCAAATTTGTCTTTGTTCCAGGATCTGCCGCCCCTTTGAGGGAACGGCCTCCATTTACCTTTTACCCTCCACTGACATCATCCAGCCACAGTCTCTGCAGTTTCTAAGGGGATTAGAATCATTTATTAAGGTGACTTTAAATTATTCTTCTGGTCTCCTTATAGGCTATTAAGACCAACCAAAAGACTAAAAATTTTGATATAATCCAGAAGTACAAAAAGTAACTCAGTAATCCTGACTAGAAACACAGGTATATGTTTGATTGAAATTTTTGTAATTTATAATTGAAGATGAACAAACTCATTAAAAATCCTCTTTTATAGTAGGTAAAATAACAGCTTTAAGAATAAGCTTTCAGCTGGACAATGGTGGCTGATGCCTATAATCCTAGCTACTCAGGAAGAAGAGATCTGAGGACTGAGGTTTGAAGACAGCCCAGGCAGAAAAGCCTCGTGAGACTCTTGTTTCCAGTTAACCACTCAAAAACTAGAAGTGGTACTGTGGCCCAAGTGTTGAGTTCAAGTCCCACAACTGACCCAAAAAAAAAAGAAAGAAAGAAAGAAAAAAAGCTTTCTAACTCATAACCTGTGTTTTTCTTCCATGTTAGTCTTTCTCAAGACTCTAGCTCAGATTTATGATCTATGTTTTAATCTGAGAGAAACTCTCTAGTACTATGCTACAACTAAAAAAAATATCATGTTTAGAATGAGCACATTCCACACAATGGGTTGAATGCTGTTCAGTATTTAAAACCAGATCCTTCTAGAAAGGATACCTATTTGCATTGGAATTTACAAGCAATAACGAATAACGCTGCATTTGGTACTTATGCTTTCTCTTGTAAGGTGGAAGGGACAGGAGCCAGCATCACTGTTTAACCTTTAGCTGGCGAGAGGAAGGGAAAGGTGCTGCTTACCTCTTGTATGGTGGGGACGTCCACGGCAGAGTGCACCAGCCTCCGGTACATTGGATGCTTGTTGTCCTTCCCCTTTTTATTAAGATCTATGGCCTAAAACGGTGGTAGACAAGTCAGCTTTACATGTGGCTAAACAGAGACTAACACAGCAATTCCTACCACCCAAAAAGAATTCTTATAAGAAGTACTTTAAAACTTAATGGAAAAATACCTATATACTATACGATTTAAAGTGGTGTTCCTTAAATTTTTCATAGAACAATCATTTAGGAAATTCATTTTAACCTGTAATCATCCAAGAAAAAGTTCCACCCTGGTAAACAAAGTTTTAAGCATGTTTCTAACCTACTACAGCCAATAAAATACCTTTGTCAAAAACAAAGGTAAAACTAAAACTTTAGCTTAGTACAGAACTGCTCACTGCAGAAGAGAAATCTATGATGGCAACTGGGTCTAGAGGCTCTGGGTTAGAATTCCAGTACTCAGGAGGCTGAGACAGGCAGTAGAGAGTTCAAGGCCAGTCTTAGCTACACTGATATCTTGTCTCATTAAAAACAAAAACAAAAACATATAAGTGCTCTTTCATGCTGCTTCCTATTGCTATACGCATATTGTTATTCCTCAGTCACTAACTTTGAAAGAATAATGTGAACTATGCTTTGGGCCTGCCTCTCTGGAAGATTCCTGTGTGGCACTCACCCTCTCCTTCATGCGGGAGACAATGAATCTCAGGTATGTGCCCATCTCCTGTTTGTTTGTATTCTTCTTTTTAATGCTCTGTTGAAAGAAGAAGAGGCCAAATACATAGTCTGATCACACGTATGCTCATATTCATGTAAAAAAACATACTTAAAGGATTATCAAATGCAAAGATGTTTACTAAAAGATGCACCATTTTCAACATTTGCTTAACAGAAGTAGTTAGAAAGCAGGAACTAAAAATATGATGATGGGCATGATCCCAGACCTTAAAAATAATAGTTTCTTTTTCTTGGTATTTTAAACTTCAGTTTTCAGATTAAAAACAAGTAAGTAATAATGGAAAAGCACTTGAACGACTGAAGTCATTTAGAGAACATCTTATATTAGCAATATTGAACACAGAATTTCAATATAACATTATTCATTGTTTAAAAGGTCATTTAAAAACTCCATGTGATATGAATTATGCATAGTACAGCTGTATACTAACATATATTTTGAAGTACTATGAATCTATTTAGTAATAATTCGTACTTCTACTAGTCTGACCTACAAGCTAATTAGGTTATCCCTTTTATCTCTCAGAAAAATCTAACTTGAAGAGAAATGAAAAAGATCAATTCCATCTTCAGCTAGGAAACAAGGACACATAGCTCTATTCGCACAGTCAAGGTCAGCATCAGAGGGGGTTGAAAGCTAAGGCCAAATGTGGACCCTAGAGGCAATTAAATCTCAATGCCAACGAGCTAAGAGGTTAGGCCACTGTTTAATGGATAGATGGGCTAACTCTTATAAGCTCCTAGATTAGGATTCTCTGCCCAGCAATATAATCCCTGCACTTGTACATATAAAATCACTTTAATACAGAGGAAAGAACATATACCTCACTTGAAAGGACTTTTAGGCAGAGTATAAAGTGAATTGATACACATACAACACTGAAATATTTGGACAGAGCAGCAAGCCATTTTATCTAAAACCTTAATCGCATATATTCTTTTTCTTTCTTTCCTTTTTGGTTTCTTGCTCTTACGTGCAAGTTTGCCTCAAAGTCTTGATCCTCTTGCCTCAGCCTTTCACAGTGCTAAGATGACAGGTGTGTATCACACTGGGATCCTATTTGTCACATTTAAGGTGCTAGTTTCCTGCTGCTTGCCCTTCCCCCTGGATTCCATGATGCTCAGAGACACTCCATGTTTTCTTCCCAGTAGCTTTATGATCTATGTACACAACCTCTAAGCCCATGCAATCACGTGGCAGTTATTCTCAGTCCTGACCTACACCAGACCCCAGGATGGACCTTTTTTCAAATGTCGCCCTCTGGACGCCTGGGTTAGGACTCTGGACTATGGGCCTGTAAGCCTATCTGCCTGGTCAACTCCCTGGGTGGCTTTGATGGATGAGTACCAGTGGCAGAGTTATAGAGTTTAAAATTCAGTGACATTTCCTGGACCCAAGGCTTATAGACTTTTGGGGAAAGAGGTAATTTTGCTTGCGGATTCTTGTGTTTCTTGTCTCTCTCTCTCTCATTCTTTCCTCTTCCTCTTTCTCTTTTCTCCTCTCCCCCACCCCTCTGTTTCTCCTCGAATAGGAACAAATGAAGTTAGCTGAATTTCAAATATATAACATAGCCGTATTAAGGGGAAAATGAATGAAGTAGAGTCGCTCACAAACACAGTACCTGGCCATATTCTAACAGACACATGGAAACTTTAAAACACACATGGAGCTCAGTAAGTTTCTGAAGCAGCCTGGATAAATGACTTTTTTAAATAAAAATTTTGATAAATAAATACGGTAAATATGTTTAAAAACATTTGCTTAAAATGTTCTAAAGACAGTTTGCTTTCATATGTGTGCATTGCATTATCCTGTGTAATCACTCTTACTTTTAACAAGGTTCCTAGGGATTCTCGCACACACAAGCCCTTGGGGCGCAGCAGTGAGCTCTGGTGCATGGCCTGTAGAAGATGGGCTGCATTTCGCACACGCACACACACAGGAGCGCGCAGTCTGCTTCTGAGTGAACGCTCTGTGCCAGCAGTTTCACTGGGTGGGCACTGTGCTCCATACTGAGTACTCCATTAGCTTTCAGACATGGAGAAAAGGCCAAAGGGGCAGAGACGGCTGCTGTTTCCTTGACACTTAGGAAACAAAAATGCCTATTTCTTTAAAAAGAAGGGAAAGTGAAAACAAATGCTTCTAGCTATATGCTCTTTATGCTAGATCTAAAACACTTGGGTATACAATTGGCACTGCAGAATCCAAAGTATCAAGCTCACCACTAAACTATCAGTTTCTGTAAATTCAGATTATCAGAGCAATCAGCCCAGGCTAGAAGTCTCAAAACACTGGGATTATTATGGTCTGTTATTAGGTACCATTATTTAGAGGAAGAATACAAACAAAACCCAATGCTAAAATAGAATCCAATGCTCCTAAGTATGGTGTCCAGCCCCTGTCGATGAATCAAGGCAGGAGGAATCCTCCTCTCCTCCTTCCTCTGATTAGCTCCAGTTCGGCCCCAGGTGGACTCCTGCCCGAGGAGTAACCACCCTTGCCTCGTCCAGCACGAAGCAGCTATGTCTATGCACAAGAATGTTTCCGTTTTCTGTACCCTACACACAAACTTATGACCTCATTCACTCTGTTAGCTGACATCTAGGCTGTAGTGATTTGAGGACATTACAAAATAAAACAATCCAAGGTTTCTCTATGGGAAAAGAGAAGCATGGCTAGAATCTGTTCTGAGAGGCTCATCTTAGAAATGAACTGACAAATGTGGAAGCCCTTTGCAACATGAAGGGAAGCTGCACCATTTACTTGGTTTGGGCCAGGCGATCTGGGCACCAATGTGCTCCAGTTCGTTTGAAGTCTACACTCAGTGCCTGCTCACTAGTCTGCGGTCATGGGTGTTACACGCTCCCACCTATCTTGCTTTGTCTGCTTAAGATAGTTTTCAGTGAACGAGTAATATACTTTGGCCATTTATCTGGGGAAGACTATGAATGCTTAGAGTTCATGCTGAGAGCTTTATTTGCATAAAAACATCTGTGATAGGATAACAATCTGATTCTTGCATCTTTAAGTCCTTAGAGCTTGGTCTCTAGAGTAGCTCCTTTTCTCTAAGTACAACTGAAAAGCAAGGATCCGAGTCTGGAAGAACCTCTCAGACAACTGTGGGAGGAAATAGCTATGCGGATAGGATTCGCCCCTTAGCTTTACCTGTTGAAAGTGAGGCATAATGTTTCAATTCACACACTACTCCAAGTGTGCCACTGCGACCTATGGCACAGTAATCAGGCCAAAGCGCCTTTCCCACGGGTGGCTGGGATGTACGCTAGCTGGGGGACATGCCCTGCTGGGCTCCTCAAAGGGCACCCGGAGAAGCTTCTCCTCTGCAGAAAAATCCCACTGAGTTGCCAATTGCCAGAACTTCTGATGCCGTTGGTTGGGGGATGAACCAGGACCGACATTTCAAGTCTCTCCTCGGTGACACATGGTCCTCTTTGAGCACCAATGCCCCAGTCAGAACCAGAGGAGGCTGCCAACCTGCAAACACGTGCAGACACGTGTGGACACACACTGGGCAGCAGCGCGAATGGTAACTGTGCTGCTGTACTGAGAAAGTGGGAAGTGGTGCATCTTCGCAAGTGCTATGAAAATGGCCTGGGGTCCAGCCACGTTTGTCTTCCAAATCTTCACCAGGTCACTGTGGTTGAAATGTACCCATATAGAGGAAAGATGTGACAGGCCGGGAGCTGGGGGCTCAAGCCTAGAATCCTAATTACTTGAGAGGATCTGAGGATTGTGGTTCGAAGCCAACCAGACGAGTCTGAGACACTCTTTTCAACTAACCAGCAACATGCCAGACTGGCAGCATGGCTCAAGTAGTGGAGGGCCAGCTGTGGACAGGGAAGCTGAGCCTTAGTGCTGGCACAGAAACCCAAAAAAGATTATATTTTAAGGGACTGTTGGTTCTTTTCAGTAATCCTGGTCTGACTATACAGGAGGACTGAAATAAAGAATCTCAGTCAAAGAGGATAATCTTCTGTTGAAAGCATCTTTGTTCTTTGCTTATTTTTACGTTTTACTTGCAGCCACAACTATCTTTTCTGGCAACAAATAAAGAAGCTCCTTTCCAAAAATTATAAAGCAGTTCTCAAGAACTGAAATGTACATACATGCTGTGGAAGGTGAAACACTGCTCCTGACTCCAGCACTAACTGAGGCCGTAGGACAACCATATCCCTTCCCAGACACGCAAGCTGAGCTTTATGAACTGAAGCAAATGAGAGGACTCTTAACAAGCAAAATCCTCTGTACTGGAGTTTGGTCTCGGATCCTTCTACCCTTTGAGGTATCCACCCAGTCCTTTTCAAAATCATCCCAGGATGGTCTGGATTGCAATCCTATTTACACCTTCTGTGTAACTAGGATGACAGATATGCACCAACTTGTCTAGCTTTTGCACTGGGGCGGGGGGGGGGGGGGGGGAGGGGGGATGTCGCTAACTCTCTGTCCAGGTTAGCCTTGAACTTTTTGATCTCTGCCTCCCATGTAAGTTGATTATAAGCATGGGCCACTGAACCCAGGCTCTCTCAACAAATCACAGGAACAAATGCTTGCTGAAAAATGCTTTCATAACTAATAAATTTGAAGGGTTTCTTTCTGGTTATAATTTAGTATTTCACATAAGGCAATTTCTTAGGCAACATACCCTAGAACGGCCCTGTGAGGCACATACAGCAAAAGTGCCTGTCATCCAAAGCACAGCATTGAAATGACTTGAGAGAAAGCTCCTAGAACCCACAGAAGCCAAGGAGAACCTTCTACGACAAGTGCTGCTTTAGCAGATGGGTCCTGGCACAGCAGAATGTAAACAACCAATGCTCCTAAACATAATGTGTCAGGTTCAGGGAGAGGCTTTCCTAGGTGTGGAAAAGTTATACGTATTTGCTATTTGCAGGCCTTAGGACTTGTACGAACATTCAAGTCAAAACCCACCATCATAAAACTCAGCAGGTAGGTACTGGCTCCTGTTCATTATCTTGGCTGTATGCTGGGATGGTTTTTGTCAACAGTACACGTAAGACTGAACCTTCTCTTGTATGAAAGGTCGTAACAACAATTTTAAAATGAGAATAGTCACACAGCTGACATGAGGAGTGACATCTGAGGTAAGATATTCTAAGTAAGTCACAGATAGCTGCTGTGACGCCCTCCTATAGAAGCAACAGAAAATCCTGGTGTCTCCTCAACAGATAATTGCTGAGCTGTGTCAGACCAGGGGGCCCAGGGGAAGCACCAGCCACAGCAGGTACTGGGTTCCCTGCCCGTCTGTGGGAGCTGGAGTAGGAGCTGATGAAAGACACTACTAGCAACTGCTGGTCCTGTCAAAGCTTACTGATTCTTAATAATGATGTCCAACAATATTCAATATTTGAAAGAACATTCAGGAATAAATGTCTTTATTGGTTTGAATTTTTTCAACATTTCCTAGAGGCTCAGCTTTTTATGGTGACATACTTTGGCAGAGGAAGAACTTGTGGAAATCTCTGTCTCTTCAATATACTCAGTATCCAAAAGTAAAAGAAAAAATCTGGGTGGTCTTTTTTATAGGTAGTACCTACTTATACTATGATAGTTCACCTTGCTCAAGTGCCTGTGATTAAACTGGACAAGGATCTTAAACACCCAGTACTCAGAATGTTCTGCAGCAGACTGACCAGAGGATGACAGCTTTTGCAAAGGGCCAGATGAAAACCAGCTTAGACTTTGCGACCACAACACTGCTATACTGCTAATGTAGTACGAAAGTAGTCATAATGTATGTACTGCATGAATATATGATTGTGTGCTCATACTTTTGGATATTGAACTATGAATTCTTTCATTTTCCCAGGTTACAAAATTATTATTTCTCCCTTGACTTTTAAAGATGCAAACCCACTCTTAGGTCACAGGCAGCACAGAGCCTAGGCTGACCTGGGCCTGGGCTCTCGGCTCTGTGGAAGTAGGCCCAGGTGATTTCCTTCAATGGTTCTTTGGGAAGGCTCACAGAACAGGTCCTAGCTTTACTGCCAACTAGAAAAACTATTTCCGGGAGTGAGTTCAATGCCTATAATCCTAGTTACTTGGCCAATGAAGATCGAGAGGTTCATAGTTCAAGGCCAGACCAGGTAAAACATTCCCAAGACCCATCTCAACCATCAAAGCTCAGCATGGTAGACGTTTGTGCCTCTCACCCCAGTTATGGAGGAAACATAAACAGGAGGATCATGATCCAGGGAGGCCATGAACATGGAGATCCTCATCGAACAAGTAACAAAAAAGCAAAAAGGGATGGAGGTATGGCTCAAGTGGTTGAATGACTACCAAGCACAAGGTCCTGGGTTGAAACTCAAGTATTATAAAAAAGAGGGAGGGAGGGAGAGAAATGGGTATACTTCCCAGATGTGAGAACACTTACTCACACCCAACGCTGCATTAGTATATTCTTTTTTTGGGGGGGGGGGGAGGGTTGTGAGGCCTGGGCATTGTCCCTCAGCTCTTCAGCTCAAGGCTAGCGCTCTACCACTTGAGCCACAGCGCCACTTCTGGCTTTTTTCTTTTTGCTTATGTAGTGCTGAGGAATCGAACCCAGGGCCTCATGCATGCAAGGCAAGTGCTCTACCACTGAGCCACCTTCCCAGCCCCTGCATTAGTATGTTCTTCTTTTTTTGGGGGGGGGGGGTTCGGTCATGGGGCCTGAACTCTGGGCCTGGGAGCTGTCCCTCAGCTCTTCAGCTCAAGGCTAGCGCTCTACCACTTGAGCCACAGCGCCACTTCCGGCTTTTTTCTTTTTGCTGATGTGGTGCTGAGGAATCGAACCCAGGGCCTCATGCATGCAAGGCAAGCACTCTACCACTGAGCCACCTTCCCAGCCCCTGCATTAGTATATTCTGATCAACATAAATAATTGTGTTTATTCTGCTGAATGAAGCGCATCACTGTCAGATGACACCTAAATATCTGCTGCTGGTTTTTTAACAGACACCACAGCATCATCCACAGCTCTCTCTGGTGTGAGCATCAAACAGCCTGTGGCCCGAAGTCTTTATTGGACATGTAGATTCCCAAGTTCAGGCAAGGTCTGGGGTGGACCTGGAGGCTGAGTTTTAAATACACACAGCTTGTGAGTTGCTACAGGTAACCTGGAGATCCTACCTGGAGAATGCCAATCTATATATACATTTCCTATGTTATTTTAGGGAAAGGCTTTAATAAGCTTCAAGATCTCTTCCAAAACTACAATGACAGAACACTAGAGTATCAAACTGAACTTTAGCTACAGAGAAATTGTCTGTGCTGTTATGGAAATTAAGAGGTCTTAAAATGATTTCTAATAACAAAGAAATCACAAAGTGTTTGTAAGAAACCCTCCATTTCTGAGAGTAAATGTGGAGCAGGTCATGATGAGGGGCCAATCCTGTATTCTGCCTCTAAACCACTGACATACAAGTAATGAAAATAATTTTCTAAAAATATACCTACATTTAGTCTTTTCATCCCCAGGACTGGCAGGGAGAAGCATCTCTTATCTACAAGATCAGAAGGGAGTACTTGCTATCTACTGTCAGCCTTAGGAGTAGGAGACCTGACCAGGCCCTTCTGCATGTATGGGGGTCATGTGGTGAGTCACGCAGACCTCCCCAATGCACACAGCTCCATCCTAAATCTACAGCAATCCAGTGAGGTGCTTGCCCTTCTTTCTGACCATTTTCTTTTTCTTTTTTCTTTTTTTTTTTTGGGTCCGGTCGTGGGGCCTGAACTCTGGGCCTGGGCGCTGTCCCTCAGCTCTTCAGCTCAAGGCTAGCGCTCTACCACTTGAGCCACAGCACCACTTCTGGCTTTTTTTTTTTGCTTATGTGGTGCTGAGGAATCGAACCCAGGGCCTCGAGCATGCAAGGCAAGCGCTCTACCACTGAGCCACCTTCCCAGCCCCTCTGACCATTTTCTAAACTTGATTTAAAAGAATTTAAGTTTAAAAACCTCCTCTAAATTATTACAAATGTGCCTTCTTCCAGGTAAAAGTAGGAATATTTGGTAGGTTCTTGGCAAATACTGGCACCCACATGCCACTCTCAGGTCATTAAGTCAGTCCTGCACAATTAACAACGCCCTGAGTCTCGGGCCTTGTTCTCTGGACAAAGAATATAAAGCAAATACTGCAGCTGCATCGATCCCCATTAGTTTTAAGTCAGACTTTGATTTCTAATGGAAGCCAGCAAGTTTGTACTGAGATCACGAACAGCTTGGAAGCATCCAGAACCAAGTGATTTAGCATTAAAGCATCTCTAGACCTAATTAATTATAGGCTGCAAACCCTAGATTATTTCCCAATCCATACTATACCCCCAGATTCACAAACTTCTAAAATATCAGCTACAGGGAGAGAGCTTCTACACACAGAGAATTTCATCATCTAATACTGATGCTTTGTGTGTGTAAATGTGTATGCCAGTACTGGAGCTTGAACTCAGGGCCTGGGCCCTGTCCCTGAGCTTTTTTGCTCAAAGCTAGCACTCTTCCATTTGAGCGCCAGCTCTACTTCTAGGCTTTTTTTTTTTTCCCCCACCTGGGCTGGCTTCGAACTGTGATCCTCAGATCTCAGCCTTCCGGGTGGCTTATAGGCATGAGCCAAAAGAGCCCAGCTGTACTGATGCTTTTTTAAAAGGGTGACTTCAAGTAAGCCACAATGGTGTGGCTTACTACACCAGGTTTGTGTCTACTTTTCCTCCCCTCTTTTATACAACAATAGTCTTTAAACATATAAACAACAACAACAACAAAGGCTGGAGAGATGAAGGCAAGAAGTATTCCTCTGAAGCTTCTATTCCTTTCTGGAAATAATGTCATGCTTTTGCTTCTATGTCAGGGTACAGTACGGCTTGTTCTTTAACCGCCCTACCCCCACCTCGCCCCCCCAGTGCATTTTACACTGCAGGGACAGCAAAAGGCATTGAGCACATTGCACATATTTCCAAGACACTGAAATACACTAAGTGGACTTGCTACCTAATTAAGTCACAGCCATCCTGCTATAGAAACCGCTCAGAGTATTACCTACTCCACTTCCTAAAGAAAGGCACGTCACAAGACCAAGTACACCACCAAGCCAACGTTCCACGCAGACCCCAGCCCTGATCATGGTGCTGTTAACTTCATCGTGGAGACACAGCATGTAAACTGTGGAAGTGTGTGTGTTCCTCGGGGGAGGAGGTGTTGGAGGAGTTTTATAGACCGATAACAATCCCAAGGGCTTCACAGTTCTGTGGGTGAGGCCTAGTTTTCCTGTGTGCTTGTTCCCAGGCTCCCTTCTCTGGTGAGAAACCACATTGTTAAAGCGCACACATATCTTCTTAACATCAACTTTCTACTTTGTATAAAAATGATAGGAACCAATTGCCCTAAAAATTGTCACAACTAGCCGGGCGCTGGTGGCTCACGCCTGTAATCCTAGCTACTCAGGAGGCTGAGATCTGAGGATCACGGTTCAAAGCCAGCCCGGGCAGGAGAGACCGTGAGACTCCTATCTCCAATAAACCACCAGAAAACCGGAAGTGGCGCTGTAGCTCAAGTGGTAGAGCGCTCGCCTTGAGCTGAAGAGCTGAGGGACAGAGCCCAGGCCCAGAGTTCAAGCCCCATGACCGACAAAAAAAAAAAAGAAAAAAAAAATTGTCACAACTGTTTGATTAATGTTATTTTCAATAGTGTGAAAATATAAACTATATTCGATAGTATTTAATATTTTCAACATCATCTGCCATTGTAAAAATAATAGACTCTTTTCCCATTTTAATTAAAAACCAAATCTCCATTTCACATGTTACTTTGCAGCTTCAAAGGCTTTTCTTTTGCAGTGAGAGTGTGACTACATTTGTCCCGCGGTCACAGACGGGGCGGAGAAGGCCTGCGGGTTACAGGGCCTCCGGCATGTGTGCTAAGGCGCTTGCTGGCCTCCTGGTGCCCATCTTGCCCAGCCTGGCCCTCGCAGCCCTTTCCTGCAGAGCTGCTGAGCACTGGGCCTCCACACCCACAGCGGACACTGCTACCTCTTGACTCAAGAGACTGCGTTCTTCTTGATTGCTCCTTTCATTTTCTCAGCAACAAAAAGGCACAGCACAAATGCCTCCAGCATTTTCTCTGCAGTAACTTTACCCTGGGAATTCAGCATGTGCCAGGGTGTAAAAGCTCTGGGTAGACATGTCATGGTGAGCTTTAGTAGATGATTCCATTTAGTACATCTAAGGGTGTACTATGGCCCCTGTGTGTGGGGTGGGGGGAAGTATCAGCTCTGCCTGGAATAGAACTACTACACAGAAGGTGCATATGCTGGTACTAGAGCTTAATCTCAGGGCCTAGGCACTCTTCTTTTTCTTTTTAACTCAAGACTGGCATTCTACCACTTGAGCCCTACCCTCCACTTCTGGCTTTTTGACAGTGAAGTGGAGAAAGGAGTTGCATAAATATTCCTGCTGGGGCTAGCTCCAAATTCAAATCCTCCCATTTCAGCTTCCTGAAAATTGTAGGTGTGAGCCACGAGTGAGAAGCAGAAGGCGGTTTTTAATGATTATTTATGGTTGTCTGAGACAGGATCTCATTCTGTGCTCTAGTCTGGTCTCCATCTCATGATCTACCTGCTTGGATTATAGGTGTGGGCCACAATGCTCAGCATTTAATACTGGTCTTAAAAGTTAATGGTTCTCCACAGAGTTCTTGCCTAATTTTAAAGAACAAAGTTTCTTGTAAAACCTGTCCCTTGGCTGTATTAAGAAGTTTAGTAGCAGGGAAACTTTACAAGTAGCTCCTGCCAGCATGAAGAGCTGGAGGTGCCCCACATGAGCTCCTAGCCACTCTGGAGGCTGGTGAGTACAGGACGGCATGGACAAAAATGCAGTGAGTCCCTAGCGACCAAGAAGCCAGGCATGGTAAGTGCACATCTGTGGTCCCAGCTACTCGAGAGGCACAGGCAGGATGAGTGTGGTCCAAAGTGAGCCTGGGGAAAAAACCGCAGGCCCTACTTACAAACTACTAACATAAACAGGGACTGAAGATGTTGTTTAAGTGGCAGAGAGCCTGTCTAGCAAGTATGGGGGCCTGAGTGCAAACCCCAACACTGCCAAAAAAATTGTGTTTAAAGATATACTGGGATGTGTCTATCCCTATCATTCCATTAAGCAACTTACTTTATCTCTTATGACTCATACTGCTCCATTCATTTAAAAAATTTAATTATATATGCATGTGCTTGCATGTTACAAATGGGGTGTGAAGTGACCAAGTCTGCTAGATGACAGGAAGTCTGGTGAAACTGTTCTATCACAAACAATGATAGAAATTGTAGAAATTGAAGTGGTGTAGTATTCCACTTCTGAGGCCCAGAGACAGAAAAACCAACTGCCAAAATCTTCCCACTAGGGACTTTCCATGTGACCCAGACTGCCAAGGCTGACTCAGTTCCTAAACTCAGCTTCTGACGACACACATGGTACACATGCAGAAGTGCATGCATCCGAGTTTAAATGGACATAGTAACATCCCCTAATTTATGAGAACAAAATTCACATAAGTGAGGAGCACAGACATTTAAGATGGGCCCAAACTGTCTCCACTGTTTGCGTGGACAGATAGTACCCACAGCTGTTTTGTGTTCATTTCTGAGGTTTTAGGCGTGGGGGGGGGGGGGGAGGAGGGGGGAGGATAGGCGTGCGATCAGACTTCCTAGCCACTAACTGTGCAGACTGGGTTAGCTGTGGTCACTGGGGACAGGAAGGACAAGGAATTTCTCTGGAACCCTTGCACGGAGGAACTGTGCTCTGGTGGGGAGACAAACGCCATCAGGTTGGCACTCCTGTAACACCAACACTGTTTCCAGAGGATGCCTCTCTCGGGGGAGGAAGGGCATGTGGGACATGACTGTGGCATGTCCGCATTGTCTGCTGTGGAAGCCTCATGGAAGGGCTCCTCAGATACCCGTGCCCACGCCTGCACAGGGAGCCACATGTGCCACGCAGGACAGACAGACAGCATGGTATGGACAGGCCGCGTGGTACAGAAGCTCAGGGTTCCTTTAGGACAGGCTACCTCACCTGTACACCTGGGTTGTCAGTTACACCACACTGTGTGTATCGCTCCCAGGCAACAGGCCAGCAAGTGCACTGAGGACACATCTGTACAACCACACATACATACACATGACCACACAGGCACACATGCGCCCACAGGACAACACAACCATGTCTGACCACTTTAATACACCATTACACACATACGGTGCATACACAGCCCCATGTTCATAGGGGCACGTGCACACACAACCAAATGTACGACTACACATACATGCATGGATGTGTTGCACAATGCGTGTGCACGGTCAGGTACACGTGACCAGTCACCTGTGTACACACAGGCCCGTCTCTTCGGCCCCAAAGCACAAAATGACTGCAACTGGGAACCCATGTGTGATAAGGAAATTATCCCCTTTGACCCTCCGCAAGCAGCAGGCAACACAAGCTCAGGTGTTTCCATGAGCTCGGGTCAGCAGGAATAATCTCGCACAGGACAGGTCGGTAACCACACACATCTTATAAACTTATGAACCTCGCTTCGATGAACTCACCCACCCAAGTGGTCAGCCAGACAAAGGTGTACCTGACTGCTTTAAATAACACGATGGGCTGTCTTGTGTTTTCAAGGTTACTTCCATCATGTAAATAAAATCAGTTTTCAAGACTATGGCTGTCCTGGAAAATTTTTGGCCATTTTAGAACAATACAATTCCAAATAAACAAAAGTATCAAGTTCATTTTTGTGAAGAAATAAATGGGGGGAATAGTAGGAAGCGGCATCCGGTGTGGAGCTGGTTACCTACACTGCCACACAGCCTTGAGGGGATCAGGGGACAGGGAAGATGCCAGACACCCATATGGATGAGTTGTACCCATAATGTACATAAACAACACACATGCACGCACATGTGCACAAGGCTAAGTCATGAGCATATCAATCTAGTATATAGTGGGAACTCTCTGAAGTATGCTTTTATTATTCTCTCCACATTAGTTACATTTTATAGGCATCAGTTTTTCAAATCTTTTGTTAAATTTGTGAGATCTCGTAGCAAGAGTGCAATATGAATATTTTTCCCAAAGCAAAACCTAATCAGATATCCATAGGCTGCTTTTCCAAAAACAACTTGGTAGCCAGGCACCAGTGGTTCATGCCTGTAATCCTAACTACTCAGAAGGCTGAGATCTGACGATTCTGGTTCTAAGCTAGCCGGGGCATGAAAGTCATTGAAATTCTTATCTCAAATTAACCAGCAGTAAGAAAGTCAGAAGTGAAGCTGTCACTCAAGAAGGTAGAGCACTAGCCTTAGGACAGAGCTAGGCCCTGAGTTCAAGCCCAGGGCTAAGGCACACAGATACACAGATACAGATATACAGAACTTCGGGTCTGCAAAGTAAAGCTACCTTTTGGAAAGGCACATGTGGTGGGCCAGGGCAAGGTAGTGTTTTACACCTATAATCTCAGCTAGGGAAGAGGGAGATTGGGAGGATTGTGGTTTGAGGCCAGGGTGGGTAAAAAGTTCACAAGACCTATTTCAGCAAATAAACTGGGCCCATGGTGGTGCATGCCTGTAATCCTATCTATGAAGGAAGCATAGGTAGGAGCCTCTGCTAACTAAAGGAAAACCAACTAAAGGAAAAAAAAAATGTCTTGAGGAATGGCTCGGGGTGAAGTACCTGCCTGGTGACTGTGAGCCCGAGATCAAACCCCAGGATTAGAAAAACAAAAATAAAACCTGTCCTCAGAGTTATACAATTCTTGAGATTTAGAAAGAAAATTTGTAAAACAATTCATATTATTATCATCTCAAATTTTCCACGGGACTCAATGTATGAGTTCAAGCTGCTAGCACTGAATTAAGGGCAGTGACAGAAACGGCTGGGCACAGCAGCTCTCCCAGTGACTCTTCAACACTGCAAAGCACAGAGGCTCTAGGAGAAGTCTCCGACCACCATGAGGAGCACCTACTTTAACCCTCAACTTACTATTTTTACTTACGTTGAAATCTGGCTCTATCATGAAAATTCTTATTGTATATATAATTAAACTATACTCTTTCCTAATCTTAAAAAGAAAGTTAGAAAGCTATTTTGATTTGGAACCATAGTTCCCTTAGCTCAAGAACATTTAAATTTGGTCACTCACTCTCTCATTAGGTATTTAAAGCAACTTTTACTGAACTTTGGCAGTTTGTTGACAAATTCAGGTCTACCTAAACATAACTTTAGCAATAAAATTCCACTACAATATGAAGGTTATTACTCTTTGTCTCAGGAAAGGAATTATTAAGGCTTATCTTTTTTCTGAACCTAACTATTAAAACAGTAGAATCAATCTAACATAGATTTCTTCAGCAGTTTTAAAGCTCCCCACATTTAACCTCCAAAAAACAAACTTTTTAGTTTTGCCAAAGAGTATACTGTTCATGGACTATACAAAGAAAGCATAATTCATTTTAGGAAGAATAGTTATTTCCTTTATCATAAAAATATCTACAATGCCAAGGGCAAAGAAGAAGGCTAAAGAGAAGAGTGAGACAGAGACCATGTTTCTGTGTAAGCCAGTAATACTAAAATTAGTGTTTTTTTCATTTAATTAGAAATGAGAGAAAATACATAGAGACAAGAATGGGAAAAACAAATTGTTTAAATAGGGATACAGGTGGACCCATTGCAACAATGAGATGTACAAGTCGTTATGTTGAAAACGAACTTTACAACTTTGGCGAGGGGGGAGGAGGGAGGAGGACTGGGTGGGGAGGCGGGGGGAGGATGGGAAGGGATGGTAAAGGGAAACAAAGGAGGAGGCTACAATGCTTGATAAGAAATGTACTCATTATCTTGCCCATGTAATTGCAACCCCTCTGTACAGTATTTTCACAATTAAAAAAAAAAAAGAATGGGACAACTTGATAGTGCATTCTGATGGGAAAAAATACTACACATTTTCTTCAAAAGTGTAATTGTTCAATCTCCATTGTTAATATAAGAAACTAACTACAATGAAGTTTAACCCCCTCCCCCAAATCCCGGTGGTTTCCTAAAATCAAGTCAAGAGAGAGGAAGGTAAACAAGTAAAGAGCAAGGGTGAGAATGCAGCAAAAAATTAAATGCATATCCTACAAAGTTAAGAAAATGAGGAAGGGCTGGGTTGGGAGGGATGAGTAAGAATGTTGAAAGGGGCAACATTGGTTAAGATGTATTGTATTCATAAAACTACTTTGTTGAGTGGCATCTCCTTTGTACAACTACTCATGTATGGTCTAGTGCTTTAATTTCACATCTTTACTAGGACCCTGGATGTAAACACCATCTGTGACAAGGCTGTGGTGATACAAACAAGTACACTGGGGTCTGTCACTCAGTCCTATGTTACAATGCTATCTTGTCTTTCCTCTACTGTATGGTTATCATCTTAATGTTCCCTCTTAAAATTCCATCAAATTTTCCACTTCCCTTAGTGCAGATTTTTTTTTAACAGGAATCAGTAAGCACGTATTTGCTTTTAAAATGTACAGTCCAAATCCATGAGAATAAAATATGAATATTAATGCAGTTGTGCTGTGCAAAATGTGGCTACTCAGACTGCTTATGCTAAATTCCTGCAGACATCGTAAAAGGCTTGTCGACCTCACAGAGGAGGAATACAACTTCTGGATTCCCATACAGAGATTCATCATTTACAGATTTACCATTATCATTGATCTGGCACTTAGGCAGACCAGTAAGTCACCATTAAACATTAGTTTAATACTATCCCAACTCTCTTTTGTCTGCCTCTTCAATAAGTGTTGATAAGATTTAGTTGACAAAGACAATAAATATAAAGCCATAGTAACCAAAAAGACTAGAATACTCCAAGCATTTGCTCATTGTTGGCTGGAAATTTCTGACTCACGTCAAAGAGGAAACATTGTGAAAAAAATTTTGGAAGATCAAATGAACATTTAAATTACTCAAGGATTAAAAAACATAATCACAAAATGAACTTATGAGTAGTCAGGACAATGTACAAGACCCCAACTAAGTACTTCAATAATAGCAAGTACAAATCAACAGTGGCTGCAATCAAATAACTCTGTACTGTGTCTCCATGAGTGTGGAATGTAATGTAGCATTTACTCATCACACACCATTCGTGAACACAGACACACAACGTTCTACAGCCAACCACGACAGCCTGTACATTCTTCAACAGGAAAGATGGGCAGAATAATTGTCGAAAGTGCCTATTTTGCCTGCCACACAAATCATTTCAAGCAATTAGAATTCATTATACAAAATTGTCCCATCCCGCCACCCGCCAAATGAAATACAAGCCAAAACCAAACTAACTCGTAATGACACAGAGGCACCATGATTACATGAGTAGGAAATGAGACCCGACAATGTGCCTTTGGCTAACGCCATTTCTGAGCAGCGAACATTGTGTAGATTATTATAAGGTGATTGTGGAACAGATCTTGGTATGGCATAATCATTTTGAAAGGCTACTCACTAAAGTTGTCCCATAATCTACATCACAGGTGCAAAGTACAGGAAGAGAGTATTATTTCATGTGACTGAACGTTTCTAGAGTCCACACCCCGGAGGAAGGCACATGTTTTGCGATGTCCAGTTATGAGTGAGTGCTCTGTGTTCATCGGCCATCAGTGCAGCAGTGCAGCAGACACCCTCCCCCACCCTCCACCACCTTACCCAGTCACCTGGCAGGACCACCTGGGGTATCTCAGAGAAGCTCTCAGTCATCCATTCCAACCCCCTGACAGCACAGGAAAGCTCGTAGGTACTCACCCTGCAAACTGGGCACTGCCAGTGAGTACTGCTGTCTCTAAGCCTGAACTCATCAGACAAACACTTGGAATGATACACACGAAAACACAGGTCACATATCAACACCTCTCCAGGCAAATGGCATTCAAAACAATACCAGTCATGAGTCTCTGTTTCCCAGTCCTACAAAAAATACAAAATAATTTCGTATGACATTTTGTCGACATCTGCAAGGACTAAGAACAAAATTCAAACTGAAGTCCATCAGAGGTTAGGCATTATACACAATTTTAGACATTCACCATTAAAACAAGAGGGAAAATACCTAGAAATTACTTCTTTAAAATTTAAATTCTTTCCCAAGCAATATTAATACTCAGATCTTAAGACAATCTGATTGCAAACCAGTCCCAAATGCAGTAAGTCCAAAGCCAATCCACTTCTAAATTGCCTTCCATTTTAAAATGTGACCTAAGGAGTAATTTCTTTAATAAACTGAATACACCAAACCAACCTTACTCTTTCATCCTGCTTTTTAAAGCCCTTCAGTAAGTACCTGCACACACAGTGATACTGGAGAGAATGCTAAGAGTGGTGCTGATCACTGTTCTACCTTCTCACCCCTGGTACTGATGCTCACTGAAAATAAGCCTTAGTCAGAATGTCCATGTTCTGGTGGCTTCCCTCATGTTCGGGTCCTATTGAATTTGGAAAATAAATTGAAAATGTGAAATTAAACATTTAGTCCTCTTGTCCAAAGGAAATTGCCAAAGAAAGTAAAAAAGGGAACAGAGGCTTATTTCCTAGAAATCAGGGATCATGATAGGAGGTACGAAAGTGTTCCTCCACACGTTCTTACCCGTGACACCTTGTACAGTCAGCACCACTTCCATACATGAAAGGAAGGCTAGGAGGCATTCTTTAGTTTATGGTTCATTCTTCATCACTCTTAGCTTTTAGTAAAACCTACGTAAGAGTGATGGGTTGGTTAACTTTCAACCTTCTTTTGTAGACATGGTAACCAAATGGGCAAAAAGAAAACTCAGCTATGGTAAGCAAGGCGATTCCAGTGGGACTCCGACACTCCATGTTTGTGCTCTGCCATCATTTTTCCTTTTATTATCACCATCTACTTTGTTCACAGGGGTGAGCAGCTTTCTTGTTTTCTTTGAACCTTACTCTTCCATCAATGGATTTCTATGCAGCACTCGGTAAATAATAACTTCTAGAAACTAGGTTCAAACATCTGAGTGCTACAATTCCCTATATTCCAAGGGTAAAAATGACCACACCCAGAACCATGGGTGAGGAACAGGACATAAGAGCAAATCCTGTAGAAATGTAAACTTTCCAGTTTGCTTCTTGCTAAGAAATTGATGTTCTTCCTGGACCAAAGCAATAAAAAAGGTATGACCATTTTTAGTTAAACGCGACAGATGCACAGACTCCAGAAGCTTATTGTGGTAGAGGACTTTCGGGTGAACTGCAGTCTTGGAACTGATTGCAGGACCCAGTGGCACCATATAGACATAGCATATGTGTGGGGTGCTTGGCCAACTTAAACCAGTCACTGGCATATTCATGTCAGCTAGCTGGCAAATACATTACATCTTAACTATTTCAATGTTCATATCTAAAAAATTCCAACATAAATTAAGCTTCAATGGAGATAAGGCACCTTATTTGATTTTTAATTGGCAGACCTCTTTCCAACAATACATTTCAGATTCTTATCACCACAGCTGTTTAGAAACATCTTTAGAGATTTCAAGGGCTTATATTTGACTCATTACTAACCACAGAAATTGCCATATTCTTCGTTACTTGAATTTTGGACATTAATTGGCCTTTACATGATGATCAGAATGATAGGCCACTAAAACCAAGAGAGCAAAGCTCTAACCTCTCTATGTGATCCTCCCCCCTCCTGCCTCCTCTCCTGTTTCCATCCACCTAGGAAACAGAAGTAAAAATGAACTGTTGATGTGTGCTTAACTCTAGACTGTTTTTTGGTAACAGCTATAAAAATGGCAGCATAATTTAAAAGAAGCAAATTACAGAAACATGGATATATGTTCTTCTATACATTTGGATCTATCTATTCTTTTAATGATAGCAATTGTTGTTTGGAATATACAAAACATGGAAGACTCAAGTCCAAGAATCACTAGATTCTGAGTCTAGAAAAAAATTTTTTGAGGTACAAATGACACAGGCACATTTATTAATGTCAAAGACCCTTAAAACTGTCTTTTAGTAAATAGAAATCATTCCCATAGTGCTCCTGACTAGCATTCAACCATGTTATAACCTGAGTTGCATTTTCACTGGGTCCTATAAGATGCCAACATCTATTCTACATAAAGCAAGCCAAAAAAAGCAAACCTACTAGCACAAAATTCAAAACTAGAAGTATTACAGACAGTATGGTTTTAACAAACAAGTCATGGCAAGAGTTAACTAAGCTAGCCTATAGTAAGATAGAAATACATTACAAAAAAAAGAGAGATAACAAAATTAAAGTAAAATAACATAGTACAAAATTAGTTCACCTTGTCTGGGGTTGCTGTCCTGAAGAAAGGCTGCATACTGTAGGCCTTTCAAAATAAAAACAAAATAATCTTGGTCTCTCTACCATAGTTTTGCTCATTATCAGGCAATACACAGGGCTACAGTGATTTCATACATGGTCAAATGGTTATATCTTGCTTTACGACAAACTATTTTGCAGATACTATTACTAAAATATACTAATGTACTAACCATTAATAAAAAGACAAGAGCATGCAAACTTAAGAATCATTATTAGTTTGAGAGGAAAATTTTCACACTAACAAAGTGCTACAGGTAGATATAGAGAAAACTTCTCTGGGAATTCATGAAACCTACGATGATGTTAGGAAAGTGTCATACTTTCAGTGTTATCACACATTTGCACAATCCCAGGAATAATAATGTCCTTTCACTTTGAAACAGGTTCACACTGGACTTAAAATGGGTGATGAGTGTGACTGTAGTGAACTCAGCACCTCATCATATGAGATTTATGCAGGCTATCCTCAGAACCTAGTGGAAAATGGTCCACCATCCAGCGGCATGTCATCCACATAACTTCAGTTAACACTCTGAGCCAGACTGGCTCAAATCCTGCTCCTGGCACGCAGGGCTATGTAACTGAGGGAGGAATGTCCTTTTCTAGCTGTAAAGTGAGCAGAGTGGTAAAAAACAATGGATTCACATGTGCAGAGCATGTGAAAGAGAGCCTGGCACAACCCAGGCACTCAGGAACTGTGAACTCATGTTATTATCTATTGAATGCACAAAATGGAAACTGACCAAGCCACAATTAATGACACATTTCTAACTACACAGGTGTGCATCTCTTCCAAGTCCTTTAAAATTCAACAGCACATTTGCTTTCCACATTTCTATAAGTTAGAACATGAATTATTATTCTCTCCAATTTGGAGATGAACTGGAGCTTGGCAGGGTGGGTATTCCATCACATAGCAGGGGAGTACCTGAGGAACTGTTAGGGGAAGGTATTCCAAACTACATCCCAGCCTCCTCAACAAGTCAAGGCAATTGCTTAAAGTCACTTCCTATTCCTACTTGGTGAACAGACCCATATTACACTACCTGATAGCGGGCTCCAAGGCAGACATAATGCATAGCTAATGCTTTGTGATTCTAGGTTATTTTAACTGCTAACAAATTCAAGTTAATTACACAGATGTGAGAATTGATGGTTAAGTATTTCCAGTGATTTTAAATATTATTTTAAAGATAAAACGTTACAATATTGCTCAAACAAAAATCAGACGGAAAAAAGAAAGAATGCATATACTCAATACAAACGAAAAAGAATAGTGAGAGCAAATATTTTGAGCAAAACAAATTTTTTACGCCAGCAAGAATAATTTCAGGGTGTGAGCTGTAGTAAATGTGATTTCTAATTAATTAATAGTCAGTGATGCTGTCCTTTCTGGGTAACCACATGATCGTTCATGTTTTCATGACAGATTGGGAATGAATATTTGGAAAGAATGCATGGTTTCAAATGTAATTAACATGAAGAGGGCAGAATATATTTCATAATATAAAGTAACAATGTCCAAGGGGCATTGAATATTGCATTTAAAGCACTAAAACATGTGACAAGTGTCACCAGAAGGGGGCAAATTTCTGCGCTGACTTCACAAGCACTCCCTGCCGGGCTGCACTGCAAGAGCGGGGCTCAGCTTGTCCAGTGTTGCCTATAAGCACAGAGCAGGGAGCTGCTTCTTGCCATGGCTGCGCAGCGTGAGATTCCTGAAGATTAAGTCCAAATTCTATGAGATGGGAGTTAGGTTAAAATTTCAAAAGAATCCAAACCATAGTTTCTTTCAGAATAAGCCATTTGGACCAGGTGCTGGTGGTTCACTGTAATCCTAGCTACTCAGGAGGCTGAGGGGGAAGAATGGCAATTTAAGGTCAGGCCAGGTAGAAAAGTTCCTAGACTCTATCTCAAAAATACTCAGAAAACTAACAAACAAAAACAACAACAACAAAAACAGCTAGAGGTGTAGCTCAAGTGGTAGAGTGCCAGTCTAAGAGGCCCTGAGTTCAAGCCCTTGTTTTGCAACCCCAGAAAGACGGGAAGAAAAAAAGAAAGAAAATGAGCAGGAGTGAGGGAGGGAAGGAAGGAAACTAAAGAAGTATCTATCCTGCCCTCCAGGATTAGAATTTAAGCATTTATCCCTAAGATATGTTAAACTCTTTAAGAAACCACAATATACATATTTTAAAGGGATATAAAAAAAAACCTTAAATGAGAAAAGGCAAACAATAGAGAGGCCACATTTTCATGTAGACAGATGCACCAGGCCTGTGGAGAGGAATGGAGGGAGCCCTTCTTAGGCATGATCAACTTTTCACACAGTTGTGAAAAGAAAATACTGGAAGCAGGATGTGCAACAGTTACTTTTGTCTTCTAAGTAGCCAGTTACTTTTGCCTCCTAAGTAGCAAAACAAACCTGCATAAATCAGAAGCAGAAGTTCCAAAACTCATATACTATCTTTATACTGATAATAACAATGAAAGAAATGAAGTCCCAGGACCAAATCTGGCAGGTATGTAAACGAAATAGTTTTATACATTAAAAAAAATCTTTCTCTCTTCTTCCACACTGGTAACCAAATTATTCAATATCAGATGAAAACCACCTGTCTAATGCAAGTGTAGCTCTGTGCTGGGAATTGTGGATACAGATGGAAGTCATCAAATAATACTATCTCACTTGCAAAATACATATTGACATGCTTTATCTGCAAATGATCTGTTACTCAAGGTTACCTGTCTTCCTATAAGACAAGAAGGATATGACTAAGATCTTCCCACCCTTAGTGAGCACCTACAGTGAAGAGGATAACTCGTAAGAGATTAACGTATTTATTAGGAGGATAGCTAAATAGCATACTAAGCTCAGTCTGGGAAATGGTAAAATTCTGCCCAAGAAATAGAATTTTGAATTTGTAAGGATAAAGAGGTGGAAGAAATGTGGATTAAACATGTCACCCATGGTTCTCAGAGCAAGCAGATGAAGAGGAAACCCAGGAGCCTACAAGAACATGGAGAGTTTCTTTAGAAAGAAATTGAAAGAACAAGTCCTGATATAATAAAACAGCAAATGGTCAGACATCACAAAGTTCCTTCTTGCCCTCATCTAACGGCCTTTTGCCAATATAATTTCATAAACTATGAAAATCACCTTTGAATAAACTTTTGAACCCTGTTAGTACATGTTAATGACACAGTAGTCTGGAAGTGTGGAAATGACCATTTAAAATTGACAGGAGCTGGGCACTGGTGGCTCATACCTGTAATCCTATCTACTTAAGAGAGAGAGCAAGCTGAGGATCAAGGTTTGAAGCCAGCAGGGAAGACAATCATCAAAAAAAAAAAAAAAGACATGTGGGACAAGTGGTAGCGCGCCAGCTTAGGGATGGGGGAGAGCGGTGAGGGTAAAGGTCCCAGAATTCACGAAAACAAAACAAACCCAGGAGTGTTGCCCTAGTTCTACACATTCATCCTTCAAGAAGACTGGCTGGAGCATATATTTTGCTTGTACATTGACTAACATTATTTAAACAAGCCATTTAGAAAATGTGAATAGCCTTGTTTTTAATGCCTACTTTTTCATGATCTCATATGGACATACATAAAATATAGCCATGAAGATGCTTATGCATGGCCTAATTTTACAATAGTTTCTCCAAATGTAATTCTCCTACACAGGGGGCTGTGAACAGTGTTTGAGATGAGCTTGTCAAATGCCTGAGCATCAGTCGGATCTGGTAGAAGTCATTTCTGTACAATGAGGGCTTCTGCCTTTGGCTCACAACATACAGGCTTTCTTGCAAGCAAGTCTTACATCTTTATAGCCTTACCAAACACAGCTAAGCTTCTAGTACACGTAGCTGGCCTTACTATAAACAAAGCTCAAGACAGGCATGTTTTTCAGTAGATTCAAGCTTTTAAAAACAAGCCTTGGGAAAAAAGTTAGCAGGGACGGAATAAAAATATAACATTGACAACTCTCATTAAAGCTACACCAATGTAACTGTATGGCGAGAGGAACTCAGGATCCACCGGCTCTTCTCAGAATAATGGTGAAAGCCAAGATGGCAGAGCCTGCTTCTGCTGATGTGAAGGCTTCGCAAGACACACAACTCTGTCCCACCTCTGATTCTACAGCTACCATTTTTTTTACAGGTAATAGAGGGGAAAAGAAGAGTATTACCATCTATTTTTAGCATGGCAGGACTGCCTGAGTGAGGAATCGTGGTGACTTTGAACTAAGTGTTTAAAAACAAACTACTAAAATATCCAATAACTTTCCTTCCCAAAACTATATGTACCTTCTTGACTGTTTCTCAATTCTGCATCAGAAGTCAACAAGACAACGAGTAAGGCAGAAGACCCAGTTTTTAGGTCACTAAAGTGAACTACACCACATAAAAGGTGGAGAGATCCAGCAGGTGGCATGCAAACAGAGCTGGCCCCACAGTGAGGAAAGGGGAGCGAGCCATCCATCTGAAGATCTTATGGTGTACCCTTACAGTACTGTCTCATACTAGAGACCTGCTAAAAAAACATTAAACAAATAGACCATGCCTGATATGATGTGAACAATGCCTCTTAAAGTTGTTGCTGACCAACTTATGCCTGGCCTACAAATGTGGGCCATCTAGTCAATACAGTCACACAAAGCTGGCCAAGTGTGAGCTACCTGTATCGTTAAAGGTACAGAGCTAATCACACGAGCTGCTAGTGTTATTAGGGCATGAAAACTGTCTGTGTAGGCAGTGGAGACAATGACATGAAAGTGCAATCAGTCTATTATTTCCAAGTCTTGTCTAAATTAAGACATTAGAGGTGTTTGTGTTTGATTTGTGCTTGAGGACACATGCTACAAAATAAAAATTCTGAGTAAAAATTTTTGCTTTTAATAAACTCATGAGCTTTTGATGAACTCTAGATAGGTATTTCCTTGTGTTTTAAAGTTTTATTTTCTTCTAATTAATAAATAATCCATATGTAGGGTAAAGTAATGTTTCAATGCATGTCTACAATGTGGAGATGATCAAGTCAGGATAACTAACATCATAATTCAAACGTTTATCATTTCTTTGTAGTAAGAACATTTAAAGTTCATTCCTTTACATACTTTGAATACACAATATTTTTATGCATCATCACCTTGCTGTGTGACAAGTAAATCTGTGTGTATATGTGCACTGGGTCTTGAACTCAGAGCCTTGAACTCTTGCTTCTTTTTCTTTTTTCTTTTTTTTTGCACAAGGCTGGTGCTCTACCACTCTGGCTTTCTTGCTGGTTAATGAAGGGGGGAAGAAAGAGTCTCACAAACTTTTCTGCCTGGGTTGGCTTAAAACCACAGCTCTGGAATCTCAGCTTCCTAAGTTAAAATTACAAGCATGAGCTACCAGTTCCTTGCTTACCTAAGTGTAACTGACTGGTCAGAAATTTGCTCTGACCTTATCTATATATGTTTTATGTAGATAATTTCATTTAGTCCTTAAATAAGGCTGACATCACCATGCTCACATTACAGCTGAAGACAAAATGAATGAGGTTTCCAATGTTCCTCACTATTATTTATATACCTAAGTGAATACCCGAGATAGACCTGAACCCTGCAGACTGAAGCATGCATGCCTTACCTCTCTATATGTGCTTATGTACAGTAACTGAATTCTAAATGCTTACACACTTTTTAATCTGGACATAAATCTGATATATATAGCTATATTATGCATGTTTATTTAGTATAAAATGTATTGTAAATAAGAATTGTTTAATGTAAGGCTTCAGCTAGAAAAAAGGAAAATAAAAGATGATACTATAAATATATGCATTACGAACATAAAGAGTATACAGGACCTAAGTAATTATGAACATGTAATAATAAGATGATTAACTGCTGGTTGAGTTAAACTGAACATGGAAAACTTCAATTTGAGGAGCACAAACCTAGAAAGCAGAGAGAAAGTCACTTCTAGGGAAGTCTGTACCCCCATCTTGTGTGGATGGGGTCTCCTGTCTCTATAATTACTACAGATCTGAGATGCTATCTTAGTCTTCTGTAATGACACCTACAGATAACCAAGTGTTCGGGGGTGAGACATCTACATGATCTGGATTACTCTGATTATACAATAAACTAGTTGTCCATTATTTTTATTATGTCCCCAAAGTTTCTTGCCTAGATTTGTTGCTTTAGATTTCTGAAAGAAAACTCTATGGGGGGAGGGAGGGAACCTGTGCTGAAATGAACATTTTCACTTCACTTGCAATGCAAGTAAAGATGTTTTCTGCTCATTATAAACATTTTTCCTCCCTGAGGCTTTGAAGCACAGATTGAGTTGGCCAAAACTGGTGTAAATCTGAACAAACCTGCACCACAACTGTGTGGGAAGCAGCTACAAGGATGACCTTGCTCCCCAGGCCTCACAGAAGGGCATGAGGTTGGCTCTGTTGTGCAGAGCAGAGAAGGAGGGGATTCGAAGGGAGCGGGAACTTTCCCATGATGAACTGATCTTAGGATTTTTGTGTCATCTTAATAATTTTAGATTTCAGGGAATTTGTGATAGAGCACTCAAAACACTCAATTACTAAGTCTACTTCTTCTGATTTATTTATAGCTTGTCTTTAAATCCATTTTTAAAGCCTAAAATAATTAACATCTACTATATTTGGAACCAATCATTTGAAGCGGTGTTCATAAAAATTAGAACATCAAAAATATGGCAGAATAAATATATTACACACAAAAGTAATCTTTATAAAGGAAAAAATGTACTACTACTGTATGTGACTCTCAGTGTGACGTCTGCACTGAAAGGAATCAGAGGAGTAAAATATTACCACTAAGAAAGGGAGTTAAATTTAGGAAAACTAGGGAAAAAGAAAGAAAAAAAAAACTTTCTGCTTTTCTCATTAGACATCTGTTCTGGTATACAACAACTACAATCGTCACTGGTGAAGAAACAGCCAGGGAACAGACACCAGAAGCCTCTGGCTCTGTTCTAGCCTCAGCTAGAGTGCGGTCCTGAGTCCTGTGCCATCTGGTGCCAGTGAGACGGTGGTGCGTAGGGCCCGGGCGGTCCTCGCGCCTGGCCAGAGCGTGCCTGCATTATCCTTCACTCAAACACTTCTCCTCACGGTTACTGAGAAAGCGCCCAGAGGTACCATCATTTGTGCACAGGTCAAAAGGGATTTTGTTCTCACTTTTTAGATTTAAAAAAATACAGCTATTAATGTACCCTCTTACAAAAATATCAGAAGTCTCCTTTCTGCCAATGTGGAGCCTTAACGTGAATGACAATTGTTAAACTTCTGAAAATGAATTTTCTACAGCTTGTAGCTAAATAATGTTTAAAAAAAAAAAACCATAGAGCTCTGCCACTCTCGTGTTTCTCAGTTATACTTACGATTTCATCTCCTGGCAACCAGTACCCTTCCTGCTCAATGCCAGCTTTCGACCCTTTGCAGCCCACTGTCAGCGTCTCCACAATAAGGCCGTCTTTTACAGCCAAGCTCAGCTGACGGGTCGTCTCTTTTGGATGCATACCGTGGACTCGAGACATATACCTGAACACAGAGGAGACGCAAATTTACAATTCAGTATTGGGACACAGCATGAGGAAAGACGAGAAAATGGAGATTTGCCCGTCTTTTACTCATGACTCATTTATTTATAAGAGCTGGAAGAGAGAAGGGAGGAAAGGTAAAGGAGTAGGAGGGAAGGAAAGATGAAGGAGTGAGAAGGAAGGAAGGGAGGGTGGAAAGATGAAGGAGGGAGGGAGGGAGGGACGACGGGAGGGAGGGACGAAGGCAGGCAGGAAGGTAGGAAGGCAGAAAGGTAGGAAGGCAGGAAGGTAGGTAGGCAGGAGGGCAGAAAGGCAGGCAGGCAGGCAGGAAGGAAGGAAGGAAGGAAGGAAGGGAGGGAGGGAGGGAGGGAGGGAGGGAGGGATCAATCCATGTTCTTAGATTGTTTTAAATCTAAATTGTTATGTTTACAGAAATATTTGTTCAAAACAGCCCAAAACCAGCAAGTATAAGTTATTTAATACATTTTAGTTAAACATCTCATTTACTTGTAGCCTCTGGAGCAATCACTAACTTTCACTCTATAGCCTCAAGTTAGATTTACAGTTTTCAGTTACAGGCTTTGGAATTACAAAGATATTCTGCAAAGTAAGTTTCCTCATCTAGAAGCTCATGCCACAAGCCTAGAGTCAAAGCCAGCCCAGCAGGAGAGTCCATGAGACTCTTATATCCAATTAACCCCCAAAAAGCCAAAAGTTGAGCTGACATTCAAGTGGTAGAGTGCTAGTCTTGAGCAAAATTAGAACAAGGACAATGTCCAGGCCCTGAGTTTAATCCCCAGGACTGGAAAAAAAACAAACAAACAAGCAAACCAACAAACCCAAAACCCAAAAACACACACACACACACACACACACACACACACACACACACACACACACACACACACACACACACACGTACGTGTGCACACATGCACTTACTCAAATTTCAGAAAACAATGCCAAAGAATATTTGGAATTAGACAGGTGTATCTGCATATGAAGGAGGCACCAATGTACAATGTGACAGATCAAATGAAAATGTCTTTTCCAGATTTTCAGATTCATGGCATTTTTAAAGTAAACTTTATCAAACATGCTCTGGATGGCAGAGAGAAACAGTAACATTCCCTCCATGCTCATGGCAATATTTGGCTTACACATTCTATATCACATCTGAATCTATCTACTTCTACCTAGTTTTAAAGCTGTATCTCTTCTTATGTCTTAAAGAAATATAATACTATAGATATATTTCAATTTGAGCCATTCTCCATTCTCCTCCAAACAAACCCCAACAACTACTTTTTCCCAGTAAACTATTGGATTTCAGAGGGCCTTTTGCCTATCCAGATGAGAACATATCATGAGACAAATCAGACTGGCTGGACCTCTCAGCTACATGTTCTCCACTGAAAGGCAGGAAAGTGACACCTGTACAGTCCTCAAAGTAATAACACAGGACTCAAATTGTTCCTGAAGCTCCTACTTAATATTAGTCTGTTATTCAGGCTCAAAGCAACAGGTAATTTTGAAATTCATCCATCTGAATTTAGAGGATGAAATTTAACAAACAGACAAACAACAACAACAAACAGAAAAAGTTGCAGCAAAAGGATTAATGATAAGGGTGTATGTTTTCAGTACATGAAAGACTACTTTTTTCTGCTTAGGAGATAGCTTACTTTGTAAAATCTTGTTTCAGCCATCACCTTCACAACAGAAGGACTAAGACAGAAGAAACATGAGGATTCTGTCTAGCGAACAGAACATAAATCCTGACAAAGGAGATATGCCATAATTAACAAAACCAGAGAAAAATGAGGAATTAATCCAAATACACTAATTTTGTCACTTTTTTGACAGTCAAAAGATTCTCCAAAAACTGTCCTAAGGGATTCAATGTATTGCTTAAATTCCTAAAGATAATCATTAGAACAACAAAATTTCTAAAATTATCTGGACTTACACAAAACATACCATGTAGTACAGCATAAAAACAACAGGAACTGGGCTAGGAAGGTGGCTCAGTGGTAGAGTGCTTGCCTTGCATGCATGAGGCCCTGGGTTCGATTCCTCAGCACCATATAAGCAAAAAGAAAAAAGCCGGAAGTGGCGCTGTGGCTCAAGTGGTAGAGCGCTAGCCTTGAGCTGAAGAGCTGAGGGATAGTGCCCAGGCCCAGAGTTCAGGCCCCATGACCAGACCCAAAAAAAACAAAAACCAACAGAAACAAAACATAGGATGAGGATTCAAATGAAATCCTCGTCTTCTTATGGTAAAAAGTATAAATGTTTAACAGTTTTTTAAAATTAAGAACAAGTCAGAAAGACTGAAAATGAATGGGAGCTAGTACTGGTGGCACACGCCTATAATCCTAGCTACCTTAGAAGCTGAGAATAGAAGGGTTATGGTTTGAGGTCAGCCCAAGCAGAAAAAGTTCATGAAACTCTAGGCAAAAAACAATCAGCAAGCTAGCTGTCAGTGTCATCCTATCTACTCAGGAGGCTGAGATCTGAGGATCAAGATTTGAAGACAGCCTGAGCAGGACAATCTGTAAGACTGTTATCTCCAATTAACCACCAAGAGGCCCTAAGTGGAGCATTAGCTCAACCAGTAGAGTAACAGAAAAAGAATGAGAAAAGTATACAATAAATGTAATTCAAGTGAAGCTGGGTTCAAGATCACAGTGTGTAAGATTTGGAATCCTACACACTGAATTTTTAATCAGAAATAAAAATAGGGCATGGATTGTTATAGTGCAAAAATAAAATTTTAAAGAGCCTGGGGTGGTGGCTCACCTAGCTGCTTGGGAAGCTGATCCTGGGAGGACTGTAATCAGAAGCTAGCCTGGGTAAAAAGTTGGCCAGACCGGATCTCAACCAATCAAAAGCTGGTTGCAGTGGTACTTACCTGTCATCCCAGATAGAAGGAGGATAAATAGGAAAGCAGAGGTCCAGGCTAGCCCAGGGCAAAAAGCAAAATGCTATTCTAAAATCAGGAAAGTACAAAGCACTGGCAAGGGGGTGGGGTAGTTGCTGAAATGGTAGAGTGGTTGCCTATTAAATCCAAGGCTGAGCTCATACCCTAGCCAGGCAGGGAGAGAGGAGGTAGGGGAGAGAGAAGGAAGAAATATTGCCAGAAAAGAATTCTGAAAATTTCATTCACATCCCTGTTCATATACACAAAAATGTGGATTAAACATGAATATGAAATAGTTAAATAAAATGTATCTGCTATTTTATTCTAAACCTATTGCTAACAATCGTTAACTTTTAAAAAGTTAATCTAAAAGGTGCAAAGAGATCTAAAAACAATAATGAAGAAATGAACCATACAACTTGGGGGATAGGAAGTTGGGAGGGAAAAAACTGGGAGAAAATAAGAGAGTGACACTGTTCAAAAAGAAACATACTCAATACCTTACTTATCTAACTTTTAACCCCTCTTTACAACGCCTTTAGAATAAAAATTTTAAAAAAACAATGAAAATGCTCAACAGTGCTAGTTATAAAACAACAAATGTAGAAGATGCCCTTCCACTGATCTACAGACCCAGCCTCAAGTTAAAAGAAAATCACATGGGCGCCGTACCGCAGCCTGACAGTCCCTGCACCTGGACGGCTGAGTCAACAGAGTGGCAGGTTTGAGGCCAGCCTAGGCTGGGAAGCAAGATCCTGCCTAGAAACAACAACGGATGATCAGATCACCATTATTTACAACAGCAATAAGAAGAACAGCACAGTAAGAGAAATGACAAATTCTGCATGAAGAAAAGTGTGAGATGCTATCAGTGCAAAAAGGGAAGAAAATAGCAATTCTGATTGTAATAAAGCTAGATTTCCAAATTACTGCTAGAAAGATTAATCAGGGGATGGTACTTGGTAAACTGATTAACTAAATTGAGGAAAAAGGAGGAAAAGGAGAAAGCCCTATCTCAGTCTGCACCCATAATTAAATTCTATATAGTATAGATTTAAACATTAAAAAAAAGATAAAACTTCAGAATTGTTAGAAGAAAACACTGGAGATGGTTTTTCACATTGGTGTGGAAAAAAAAAAAAACCTAAGTATGAAACAGAATCCAAATCAAAGAAAAACATCACACAAAAATCACTAGATCAATTTAGTAAACACAAGAAGAGGAAAAAACAAAATACAGGAAATCAAGAAAATGGCAGGAAACATTACACATCTCTCTATAATAACCTAAATATTAATAGACTCAATTCTTCAATCAAAAGAAGATAGAAGACTGGATCAAAAATAAGGTCCATCCATTGTTTGCATTCTGCTTTGGGTTATTTTTTAATTAATTAAAGCTTCCACTGGTTATGATATATACCTTTTAATATATTACCTGTATGTCACATTTATTGAATAAATAAAATATATTAATTTCTGATCTTAGGTAAAAGAATTCAGATACAAATATTTGCACAAAATAACATACCTTTACATATAAAGAACTGTCAAGTATGCCACAAAGGCTGTCAAGCTAACTTATAAAATAACTCTATTACAAATAAAAGGAGGAGGAGGAGGAGGAGGAGGAGGAGGAAAAAAAGGAGGAAGAGGAAGAAGAAGAGGCTGAAGAGGAGGAGGAGGAGGAGGAGGAGCAGCAGCAGCACAGTTCCAAGCATAGGGTCCTTCTTTCCTCCACCATCCCACAAATAATAATGATAATAATAATAATAATACAACAATAATATTCCCCCATTCCTCATTATTCAGAATATTTTCTCTCTAAAACATTTATCCACTAATAATTATATGGCAAATTCTTAATACAGTACAAATCCTCAATAAATAGCTCAGTCTAATACTTCTTTTTGCCTTTCTTTCCAGCATTGTTCTTTCCCAGAATTACCGCAAAAAAGAAAAAAAAGAAAGCAAGAATCAGAATCCAGAAGTGACACAAGATGGACATCTTTACACAAAAGTACCAACTTCACCTTCTTCATAAGAAACACAGTGGCCAAAATTAAATGAGAAGCTGGGAAATGAACTTGTCATACACATCACATAAGACATGACCTAAGTCCTGTATCTTCCTAATATATAAAGAACTCCTACTTAACACAGGTTATCCAAGATGCTTAGGACCAAAAAGCTGTAAGAGTGGTTCAAATGGTAGAGCTCTTGCCTAGCAGACACAAGGCTAGGAGCCCAACCTCCAATATTGCCAAAAATTGAAATTAAGAAATGATTGCAGCCAAAAGAATTTCAGATTTGTGGTATTTTTTTCAGATTCCTTAATGCTTGCATTTGCATGAGATATCTTGAGGCGCAGACCCCAGTCTAAACAAGAAATTTCTTTATCTTTCATATGCATGCAACCCGAAGGTAATTTTAAAAATTCTTTACATACCTGCATTTTGGTTTTGTTTTAGTGGAGCTGGGGACTGAACTTAAGAGTCTTGCACTGGTCTTATGTCACATTCCTAGACATTTTGTTTGTATTTTCTGTTCCTTTCCTTTTTTTTTCTCTTCTCTTTCTTGTACTAGAGTTTGAACTTCAGATTTCTCATTCTGCTTTTTCATTCAAGAGTGGTACTCTACCACTGAGCCACAGTCTTGCTGGCTAACTGGAAACAAGAATCTCTTGGATATGTCTGCCTGGACTGACTTTGAACTAATTAACCTCAGATCTCAGCCTCCTGAGTAGACAGGATTACAGGTATGAGCTACTGCTGCCCAGGCCTCCTTGGCATATTTTTATCTATGAACATTCGTCATACTAACGGGTTTTCTAAGCCCCTGTGCACTCAAATGTCTTGAAAGTAATGGTAAATCACATTCAGAGTTTTTTTTTTTTCTCAGATAATATGTGTGGCTCAACTTTCTTAGTTCAAAAAGAACTGAAGTCAGGTATAGCAATGTATTTTGGTAATTTGGCTGCCTATTTTGGTGTTTGAGGGACAAGAGGTACACTGGAATCAGGAATCCTCTTCATGGGGCAGAGACCAGACAGGATAGGAGGTGTGGTATAGGCTGATGGGCAGGACCTACCAGCAGCAATGCAGGAAATACCTCAATGTTGATCCACTCCACCCTGGGTAACCATTGTTTTTCTGAGCAGAAAGCTGGACTTAGGCAAATTAGGATAAAGGGTAAATGATCAAATAAATATTCAAAATATCATCCAAAGGCTAAGATGTGTCTATTATTGGCAATAGATTAATAAACTTGAAGAAGTAATTCCTACTCTTACAAATAGATTGTTTTATCCTTAATAAGTGTGAGCTCTAGCAGCTCACACCTGCAATCCTAGCCCTCCTCTCAGGAGGCTGAGAGCTGGAGGATCCAAGGGAAGCCAGCCAGATAGGAAAACCTGGAAGAAAGCCTCCATATCCATTGGCCAGCAAAAATGCTGGACTATAGGTTGTGACAAGTGGTAGAGTACCATCCATTGGCAAGAAAGTGAAAGCCTTGAGTTCAAGCCCTAGTCCGAGCACCCAAAACAAGTTCAAAGAAGTCAATGCTCATGTATTTTTCTTCAGAAGTAGAGAAAAGGCTTAGAGTTGAACCAGAATACTATAGATATTAAGTAAACAGAAGAGTAATTTGCTCTGAGTAAGCATTACAGTACAAGTATACTTGACACGGTTTAAGACTTTCTTGAATTACTCACAAACAAACTGAAGGTTCAGTGATTTATGTGATATCTCACATATAACAAAAGTTTCAGTTCATTAGTCATTTTCTTAGACCATCAAGTACTCTGGCAGGCTTGCTTCATGTGAAAATAGCTGGCTAACAGTCAGGTGAAGGATACTTCACATCTCTCATTTTCTTAAAAGCTGCCTAACCCAGCCAGCACTGGTGGCTCATGCCTATACTCCTAAACTGCAACAGACAGAGGTCTGAGAATCAAAGTCTGAAGCCAGCCTGAGCTGTGAGACTCTTATCTCCAATTAAGCACCAAAAGTGGAGCTGAGTTTCATGTGGTAGAATGTCAGCCTGGAGCAAAAAAGCTCAGGGACAGTGTCCATGCCCAGAGTTCAAGCCCTAGGACCAGCACAAAATCAAACCCAAAAACTGACTAATCCATCCCTGGGACTTACCTTCTTCCAATAAATATGCACAAGTAGAAATCTGGCTTGGGGTCTATTACTAATCTCAATCTCAATTTTACTTGGTCACAGTCACAAAATGATGTGTAAATGTCCAATATTTAAATGTTACTCTCAATGTTTATGAACGGTTTTCATTTCTCCTATTCACTTCCACTCCTGCAGCCCTCCTCCCACTGCCTCAGGGCCCTAGCGCACCCATCTGATTGCTGCTAAGTACCAAAGTGCATCCACATAAAACCAACACATTGTAAAACCCTAAGAGGCTTCATCTTCTGAAATGATTCTACCTGCTTCCAGACACAGACAGACAGACACACTCTTCATACTATAAGCCTCTGCTTAGCATTTTTACAAAAGTAAGAACTCTCATGAGTCATAGCTCCCTGGGAGTAATTATCTCTCCTATCTCAGTATCTTCTAGTAATGCTTCTGAGAAACCCTGGGGTCTTGTTTGGAATGAAGGTACTGGGAAATGAGCACACAAGTGGGAAAATAAGACTGACTGCAACTTGTACAAGTGTGGTCTGCCACCAGATACTGTGTTTTCTGATCACTAAAACATGACAAAAGCTGGGAATGTCCAAATAGCTCTTATAATTGGGTTTACCATGCTCATGGAATCAAGGGATATGAGAATTTTGTCATTTTGAAGGTAATATGACAAATCTATGCCAAGTGTATTCTGAATAATCTAGATAAACACCTTCAGGCAGAGAATTGGCTCCTTGAGCCTCTGTGAACTGGCTCGAGGGACTGAAAAAAAGATGACACCATAATCATAACATTGAAGGTGGGAATACAAATGAATATTAGGGAGATCTTCTGATGCCAGGAAGACCTCCTGTGCATACATGTCTCTGTGCATACATTCTGTGGAAATCACACAAAAAGATAGCTGACTAGTAAAAGATGTGGAATTTCTTCAGGACAAGCACATAGGGTATAGCAAGCTTATACCCTCAAATGTAATGCTAAAAGACTACTTCCCATGTTGAGATCAGTATTCTCAGCACTGGTGAAGGTAGTGGACACACTGCTGCTGGACCTTGCTTCCTAGAAAGCATTCTAGCAGGATGCACCCACAGCTCTCAGATGACCCTGAAGCAGCCATTCTAGTTCCAGGAAATGGCTGTAGGCAAGGTACATGACCTATGTTAAAAAATGTTCCTCAAAGGGAATCCAATGGAATAAAAAGGAACTCAATGTTCACAATAGTAAAATAAGTTGTTATATTCACTCAATATACTTTAGAACTAATTCATGTTTCAAAACAACACAATGGTATGAGAAAATACTCATGTATATATAAAGAGTATTATATATACTGAGATTTATATAATACAATATACAATAATACAATGAGACTTGAGATTGAATATATGTATATATGTATGTATATATACACACTCATATGTGGAGATGAGTATTACTGCTCTCAGCATTAATTGATTAGGTTTATTGAGAGCAATTCTCCCATTAAAAACTAGAAAAACTAAAAATAGTAAAAACAAAAACAATTCGCTTACTTTGGAGCAACTGCTCATTCCAGTATCACCAACTGACTGAATCAAGAGCTAAACAGTTTCTGACAGCTTCATAGGGACAAAGGCAAAACTGTAATTCAGGCATAGAAAGAAAGGAAATCTGAGCAAAAACAAAACAAAAACAAAACCCACAGGCTTTGCATTGCTAACCTAAAGAACCCTGATTAGGTCTAACCTAGAAACAGACTGAAGCACACAGAACTGAAAACCATCTTCACATCAATCACTGATTAGAACAAGGAGATCTGAAATCAGTAGTGCATCAGAGCCATCCGAGAGCTTGTATCTGTATCTGCCTCCATCCCTGTCCAGGCCACACTTCACAGCTTGAGGGGCATAACACAACAGGCACACAGGGGAGATAACGCAGGATGCACAACTTGCTATATGGTTGTTTATAAGGGGTCCTACAGTACCACAATCCTTGGCCAGCTCTGGTCCACTCTACAAGTACCACAGATGCCAGTACTTATGCATCACTCACTTGCTTAGAGACTCTGTAAGAATAAAGCCAACAAGAACAGGTGAACATTTTAGGGGCTTTTCATGCCCTCTTCAGAATTCAGCCTAATCAGAATGAGGAGTTTTAATCTGACTTACTTCTGAGCTAATACAAACAGATCACAGTGTACAGAGAATAGAGATACACTGTGAAGAGAGCTAATGGTGTTAACAAAGAGCCCCTCTTTTTCATTATAATTTTCATTAATAGTAAATGCACGGAAGATAGCTTTTCCTCAGAAAAGTTTCCCTGATTACCCCCAAACTATCCACTACAGAAATTTCCTTAAAGTGTAATTTCTTTATGCAGAATCTTTAACTAAAAGTCAAAAGAATTTAGTTATTTTAAACCCACGTAGGTATTACTTTCATACCTTTCAGTTGAGGGGAAAACAAACAAACATATTTTTCCACTACTTGTTTTACTAACATTGCTTCCATATAATAAAAAGAGAGTAGTTCTAATTCAAAGTCTCCCTTTCAACAATGATAGATTCTACATTTTATAGCTTGCTCAAATCTTCTCACATTAATTAGGTCTATCCCAAAATGTTACCAACTTTAAAAAATTACCATTTCAAAATAACAACACAACTAATGCAAATAACCTATCTGTGTAATGATGCAAAATCACCACAGGCTCAATAAAAAGGGAGTTGTTTCACATGAGAGGACAGAGGGCTGTTTTGGAGACTGTTAACTCTGGGAACCTGACTGCTCAAGGCACAGCTACATTCTGTTTATGGTTTTAGTACAGTGTTCACAGATAGCTATGGTTCACTCTAGTACAGCAACTGACTGCTTTATATACATGATGAAACTGCTGTGGCTTCTTCCCCTAGCACTAAATCCTGCCAGCCACCTTCACTCCGAGCCTCTACAAATTGTAGCACTTCACAGAAAACTTGAGTATATTAATTTAGCTTGCCTTCTGGACCAATTTTAAGGCTTAAATTTCACTTTTCTCCTTCTCCTCCTCCTCTTACTTTACTCTGTTTTTCATATTTTGGGGGCAGAAGGAGTTCTAATATCTATGTATATATTTTCCTTGACACCAATATGAATACAATATGAGCATACTTCATGCTAAAGGAAAACTGTGTTTTAAGGCCTGATTGGTCCACATGTTATACAACACAAAACTAACAAATGTCTCTCATGCTCACTTACGTTATAGCAAAGGATAACAAAGTTATTCTTCCTTTTCTTACTCCATGGTGACTGAAAATGTGAATCAATCAATGCCACATAATTAAATAGGATGTTGCAAGTTTTCAAAGAGAGACTGAATTTTAATCTATTATTTGTTATACACTTTCTTTTCATATATATTTACAAAGCTTATACCATAGGTAGCTTAGTTTTTTTTAGAGCTTATCATTTAATTAGTACACAATCTATTTTAAAGAACTCTCAGACAAGATTTCAATGTAAATTTTATGACATAACATACTAAATTTGTTGCATATATTTTTTTTTCAGAAATCTAGTGGTAGTGAACTAGCCTAGAACACAAAGAGGCTCAAAGACAGTGCCCAGGCCCTGAGTTCAAGCCCTACAACCAACAACAACAAGAATACAAAATCTTTAAACTACATTGTAAAAACATATTTTTAATTTTTAATCTCCATTATAAAATACTCATAACAGAATCATGTACTTTTTGCAACTTATTAGATAAAAATAATTTCAAGCAAAATAACTAGGCCTATTTCTATTCTACACAAAATTCCTCTTAATCACACTTATGAAATTCTATTCACAAATAAGACTTGGCAGAGTTTATTTTGTATGGTAGTAGCAGGAATGTTTGGAAACAGCATTCAATAATATAATTTGTGTATAATTAGGATATTGTTTTCTGTTTGATAATCTGGCATAGTAAGGTTTACAGTGGAAAAGAGAAGTAGAAAGAAAGACAGTTAACTTAAATGCTGATGATTATCCCTGAATGACACAGACACTTAAAAGCAGTGTGCCATGGGGTCAGTATGCCTGAGTGAGCCTGACATATGTGTATATGGGAACAGAAAGATGACTTTGGCTATACAACAGTGTTTCTCCCTACAGCATCTACCATGACCACAAACTACCAGTGTCCCTAACTTTGCCTGAACTATCTCTCCAGCCACTACTGATCCCCTTTACCCCTTCTCTTCCTCTTTTTTTCCCCTCCTCCTCCTGCTCCTTCTCCTCCCTTCGTTGGTCCTATTGATGAAAGCCAGGTATCAAGGCCTCTACACTGACCTACACTGACAGCCCTCTAGTTTCCCTTCTTTCTCATCATACTTTTACGTCTATTATTATGCATATATTTATACAGAATCTTATTTTTAAGCACATCCTCTAAAACACGTTCAAAATGAGTATCAAGAAACTGGAACATGTCTCCACTGGGGAGGCAGACAAATGGAGGGAGGGATGGTGATGAATACAATCAACACTCAATGTACATTTGTGAAAATGGAACTGGGAAGCAATGAGGCAGGTAGAGGAAGGGGTTGATGTGTGGAGGAGAGGGACAGAGGGGTGACGATGCAGAGTGCTCACTGATGAATGTGTTAAAGTAAAAACCTCCTTGTACACTACTTGAAGATAATAGAAATAGTAAGAAGCATTGTCCCATATTTCTTGGCTTTGAACTTCACAGAAAAGGAACCATATTGTATATATTCCTTGCAATTTGGATCCTTTCTTTTGGGGAATTTCCTAAATCTATACTGCTGTGTAGAACAGGGCCATCCTCAGGTGGCATCAGAGCCGATGATGAGGACACAGGGGCATCCAGTCTACGGCTACTGAACGTCTGGATTGTTTCTAGAATCTGTTGGTGGTGTTTCAGTGATTTTAGCTTAATCTTGCCACAAATTTAACATCAGTTTTATTTTGTATAGTTAGTGATTTTTATATTACCCATATATTTATCAGCTTTTTTTATCCTGATACTGGGGTTTGAACTTTGGGCTTGAACACTTTACTTAGCTTTTTCATTCAAGACTAGCAACTCTACCACTTGACTCATGGCTCTGCTTCTGGCTTTTTGGTGGTTACCTGGAAATAAAGAGTCTCATGGACTTTTCTGCCCAGGCTGGCTTTGAACTATGATCCTCAGATCTCAGTCTCCTGAGTAGCAAGGATGACAGGTGTGAGCCACTGTGGGCCTACCTATCAATCCTTTCCATAATTACATATCAGAACTGTCCAAATCTTCTTGCCTGATATAAACCACTGAAAGTCTTATTTTCTTAGATTTGATTTGTGTTAGGAGAAATCTTACTTCAAGCTCTGTGAAATAAATAATTCAGTCTGGGATTTATATTCTCTTAAGGCTCCAAAAAGCTACCTTTCTATTATGTGAATTCCCAGGATGCAGCTCAGAGCTGAGCTGAGAGTTGAAAGACAACTCCAGCTTGAGAGCAATGTCTTTTTAAAACCTTGCCGTTCTTCCAGTAGTAGTTTTCACTATTGCATGGCTACATTTGGATCTCTCTCTAATTTGTTCTGCTCTGAGCTCCCTGGACCTGCCTGAAGATTAGTACCTCTCAGTAATTCCACAAAATCTTTAGACAACATTTCTATAAATATTGAATCTTTATATTTTACATTTGTAGTATATATATATATATGTGTTATACATGTGTATATATACGCATACATACATATACATACATGTCAGTGAACTTACATACAGAATATATTGAGCTCTACAATACTTTACTAATAATACTCAATAAAAATGGGCAAAGGATCTGAATACTTTACAAAAAAGGCATGAATAATCAATAACTTTATAAGACAATATCTTCAGTGATCAAAGTAATGAAAATGTATACCACAATGACAGGTTTCTTAAAATCTACTGGAATGACTAAAATTAGAATAGATGAAAAAAACTACTAGAAATTTTAAATTCTCATAGATGGCTGGGTAAATATAAAATAATACAATTACCCCAAATAAATCTTTGCCCTTCCAATGACATTATATATCCATTATACTGTACAGCTCAGAAATTCAATTCCTGGGTGTTTATCCAAACATACACCTACATACCTACACATACTTATTTTAAACATACCTCAGCAGGTGAACAGATTTTTTGGGGGGGGGAGGGGGGAGTTGGTTGTGGGGCCTGAACTCTGGGCCTGGGTGCTGTCCCTCAGCTCCTCAGCTCAAGGCTAGTGCTCTACCACTTGAGCCACAGTACCACTTCCGGCTTTTTCTGCTTATGTAGTACTGAGGAATCGAACCCAGGGCCTCACGCATGCAAGACAAGCACTCTACCACTGAGCCACCTTCCCAGCCCAGATTTTTTTTTTTAATTTGGTGTATTCACACAAATGAAACACTATTACTTAGCCGAAAAAAGAACAAACTTCTGGAAACTCAAAACATGCTGGTCAAGAAAAATTAATTATGAAAAAATATAAACTGAATATTCCTTATCCAAAATGCTAGGGAACACTAAATGATGTTGGAATATTTCACTGTTTGCCAATTAAGCAGTGTTAATGATAATACCTGAAATCTAAAATATTCTGCGTGCTGCCGGCACTTCAAATCTCAGCACATTTTACACTTTTGGATTAGGGAGCCCAGCCTGTCCTGCATAATTCCATCCATGCAGAGGTATAGAGTGTACAAGGCTGGTTACCACGCCAGGTAGCATAGGAGCAAATGGCTGGGGCAGGAACAGAGCACTGACCACAGAGGAGGACCAAGAAATGTCCTGAATGCTTCCTACATCTTAACTGAAATGATGGCGACACAGGGGCAATTGTTTACAGGGAAAGGAAGGAAAATGAGTTCTTCCACAAAAGGAAGCCAGTTAATAGCAGAGCTGATACTGCAATCATTTAATTCCACAAAGAACGGAAGTTTGCTGTTGGAAGGACAAAACTGGTTGCTAATGAAGACACTCCATTCATGCAGTATTTGGCAAATGGCAGATTTTGAAGACATGATGGTGGTCAAGAGTCAGTCATCAGCTTTAGGGCCTGAAAATACACCTTGACAGAAGAGACCCTTATCTCATAAAGATAACACAATGCTAAGCAGAAGATGCAGAACTGCTAATAATCCGATGACATGGAATGCTCTAGGGCTCCCAAGATCTCTCCCATAAGATTTTCATTTAAGGGTTTAGATTCAAAAAAATGTACTCAGCTTAGAGAAAAAAAAAAAAACAAGATCTTAGATTATTGCATAAAATATACCGGCAGAAGACTTAACAGGCTTAAGGGAAAATGGTAAATTTAGGCTAGCAAGATCAATAGAAAGCCCACGGATTGGGAAAAGATCTTTACTAGCCATACAACAGACAAGGGTCTCATATCTAAAATATACCTGGAACTCAAAAAATTAAATCCCCCAACAACAAATCCTCAAAGAAACAACTGCCCAATAAATAAGTGGGCTAAAGACTTAAAAGAGAAACTTCGCTGAAGAGGAAAGAAGGATGGCCAATAGACACATGAAGAAATGCTCAATCTCCCTAGCCATAAAAGAAATGCAAATCAAAACAACATTGAGATGCCACCTCACCCCAGTTAGAATGGCTAAAATCAAGAACTCTAATAACAACAGATGCTGGAGTGGATGTGGACAGAAGGGAACCTTATTGCATTGTTGGTGGGAGTGTAAACTTGTTCAACTACTTTGGAAAGTAGTATGGAGGTTCCTGAAAAGATTCCACATAGAGCTCCCCTATGACTCAGCAATCCCACTTTTGGGCATTTACCCAAATGTTCACAAACAAGACCACACTAAAGCTACCAGCACAGCTATGTTTATTGCAGCCTTATTTACCATAGCTAAGATATGGAACCAATCCAGATGCCCCTCAGTAGATGAATGGATCAAGAAAATGTGGTCTATATACACAATGGAACTCTATGCCTCCATCAGAAAGAATGACATTGCCCCATTTGTTAGGAAATGGAAAGACTTGGAAAAAATTATATTAAGTGAAGTAAGCCAGGCCCAAAGAAACATAGGTCCCATGGTTTCCCTTATTTGCAATAACTAGTATATGTCTGAGTCAAGCAGAAAAAGTCAGATAAGTTGATGTTAGGGAAGTGAACCCTAAGATATGTATTCAAATGTTTTTTTTTCTTTCATGCGATTGGTTCTAACATATTTATAAGATTATTTCTTTGTTGTTTTGTATGTCCCTCCCCCACAGTATAACCCCTGCTTTCAGTGTATTTGATGTTGTTATAATTTGTGGAGGGGAAGGGAAAAAACAAATCATTTAAATAGGGATACAGGTGGACCCATTGCAACAATGAAATGTGCAAGTCGTTATGTCGAAAACGAACTTTATAACTTTGGTGGGGGTGGGGAGGAGGGTTGGGTTGGGGGATGACTGGAGGATGGGATGGGAAGGGAAAACAAAGGAGGAGGCTACAATACTTGATAAGAAATGTACTCATTATCTTGCCCATGTAATTGTAACCCCTCTGTACAGTATTTTCACAATTAAAAAAATGGTAAATTTAGTAAAGACAATCTAGGACATATTCTTTTTTTTTTTTTTTTTGTTAGTTGTGGGGTTTGAACTCTGGGCCTGGGTACTGTCCCTCAGCTCTTCAGGTCAAGGCTAGCACATTACAACTTGAGCCATAGCACCACTTCCAGTTTTCTGGTAGTTTACTGGAGGTAAGAATCTCACAGACTTTCCTGCCCAAGCTGGCTTTGAACCTCTATCCTCAGATCTCAGCCTCCTGAGTAGCTAGGATTACAGGCATGTGTCACCAGTGCCCAGCTTAGGATATATTCTTGAAGCCTTCTTAAGAAAAAATAATTCTCAAGTAAAAATTCAAAAGCTGAAAACAATAGGAAAGGGCAATTAAGTTTGATCACATCAACATTAAAATTTTCTGTCCCAAAGGAATACTACAGAAAAAGTTAAACAGATGACTGAATGATGACTCAGCAAACACGCACATTTATAGACCATAAAAGCCAGGAAGGTGTTGCTGTCTGGAACAAGAATGGCTCCTGCAAATCAGTAGAAAAAGATGACAACCCCAGCATGAAATGAACGGCAGAAAATGCCAGCCACCCACAGAAAAGGAAGCCTGAGAGCCGCGTAAGCTCTGCCTAAATTCACCAACAAGCACAGAAACGGAAACTCCAACACTAATCTGAGCAGCACCATTTGGGAAGTGAGCGAAGCTGAGGACATGTAGCTGTGGGGGAGGAGGACCCCCGGGAGGCCAACATAGCCCCTCTTCAGCTATTCAGAGGGTGTGTGTGTGTGTGTGTGTGTGTGTGTGTGTGTGTGTGTGTGTGTGTGTGTGTGTGTGTGTGTGTGTGTGTGTGTGTGTCAGAGGGGTGTGTGTGTGTGTGTCAGAGGGGTGTGTGTGTGTGTGTGTGTGTGTGTGTGTGTCAGAGGGGTGTGTGTGTGTGTGTCAGAGGGGTGTGTGTGTGTGTGTGTGTGTGTGTGTGTGTGTGTGTGTGTGTGTGTGTGTTACAAACCCAGGAAGTTCTCAGGCTCCTCAAAAAGGAGACCCTATTATTTGTAAAGAGTTGTACACTGTAGGTATTGACTATGATGCAAGGACATAAGAAACAGTGAAAAAACAACCAAGTTATCCTAATATACAATAGCACTGGGATGACTTGAAAACGCAGAGGATAATACCAATCTATTGGGTTAGAGGGTTACAGTAAGAGCTAAGCAAGGTAATAATGAACAAGAGAAAAAGGCTTGTAAGAATGAAATAATTTGATCAGATGATGCCTGGCACCACTGGTAGGAACAGAGACTGGCATGGGAAGGGCAGGGAGGCTCAGGCCACACTCAAGATGGCTATTCAATATGGCGGAAGAGGGGAAAAGGGATGTCTTACCTTAACCATCTGTACATTTAAAGAAGAATGGCTATTCTCTTTTACATACAGGGTAACAATCTCAACCCTGGCCTCAAAGGTCCTCCCACGCTGGCCTTTGCCTTTCCATCCACATTCCCTTCAAATCCTAGTCCTTTACCTCATTTGTTCAAGACTGCTTCCACACACAAGACCTTCCAAACGCTCTGTGACTCATCTCCTCACATCACATCTAGAATGTATGAGGTAATACATTCTAATCGCCAGGACGGAACCATACTTTCATATAGGCCTCACATTATTTTCTCACTGCCATTTTATTCCCTTGTGGTTCTTTAGTGGTGTGGCAGCTTATGCTTATAATCCAGCTACGTGGCCGGGGAAAGATCAGGAGGACTGAGGCTCAAGGCAAGGGTGGAAAAAAAGTTAATGATACTTCCATTTCAGCAAACAAGGTGGGCAAGGTAGCACTGCTAAGTGAGAGAGGCCAAGGCCGGAGCATATGGTCCACAGACAACCCAAGCAAAAACTGCAAAGCGTTATTTTGAAAAATAATGGAAGCAAAAGACTGGGGAGCCTGGAGGTGTGGCTCAAGTGGTAGAGTAACAGCCCAGCAAGCACAAGGCTCTGAGTTTAAATCCCAGCACCACGAAAAAGAAGCTTACTTACAGCTTTGTGTCTTGTCTATATAATTGCTTCACATAAGAGTGTCCAATATAGGAATAAAATTTAGGTCAAGATCCATGCAGTAAGAATCTGCCATTGGAGAAAACCCCTTGAGGATGATGTTTATTCAGGTCCACTAGCTTCCAGGTTGCTACAACGTAAACTAAAGTAGAAATGGTAACAGTCCTGTGCCATACTTCCAGTCCTCAGGATATATAAGAACAAATCAATATGACTGAAGTGAAAAGACACCAACTCTCTGAAGACTCATTCCTTCCTTGGGATTTTATGAGCAGTGTAATAACAGCAGCTGGTAGTCTTTAAAACTAATTGTATTTCTGCAAACATTACTTAGGCAATGGCTATTCTCCTCCTGTGCAGTGATTCTGAATAGAAATTGACAGAGAAACATAGCAAAATTTCACTTAAGTAAACAGTTCCTGTACATTGGGCTTCATAAAGTTAAATTCTAATTAGTAAATAAAGAAATGTATGCCTAGTGGCAACGTGAAAGGCAACCTACACATTAAGAGAACTTACAGTTTGGATTTATGTATGTCTGTAGCAACAGGAAGAACTCCAGGAGAACTCAGAAATTTCAATGCCAAACATGTCACAAGAGGTCAGAGGTCACATTTTCTAACTGGGATTTGACCCTAAAGTAAGCAATACATGTAATTAATTCATGCCCTAATCTAAAATATTAAGTTGAACGGGACTAGCCTACCAATCCAATGTTAGTCTAGCCATATTAGTCTTAGTTCAATCACCCCGAGGAACACAAAACCAAACAAGAAAGAAGCCCGAAATAACTATTTCTATTGCTCCCTCTCATCAGTATAAGGTGAATTTACCTCCACCAAATGTTCTAGCCAATAATGCCTATAGAGAAGAGCATAAAATCCTCATTGCTAACAACTACTTAGAATAATTATGAGCCTAACATCAAGCTATAAACATCCCAAGTAGATACTAATAATATGTCTGCATTAAGGTAGAAAATAGTGATATAACATTTTTATTGGAATATTAAAATATAGATGGTATTTAAAGAAATACCATGATAGTGAGTTTCCTTCTATCATATCAGGACTGAAAGCTTAAACATCATTTCTGTTTCTGATTTTGTTATGTTGAGTCTTCATTCTTTGCTTTTTGATTTAAAATAAGAACACTATGGGCTAACACTTTAAGCATACAGATTGTATAAGTACTTACTTAATACAGATGATCACTAACCAAACATTTCAAAGCTTTATTATGACATCTGTCTAAATAAAAACTGATGACCTCACACATGCCACTATAATTCATCATTTGGAGATAATCAAATGGAAAAGAAAAGCTATTCCACTGCTTATCTTTACAGAATACTTTACACTGACTACTGTACATTCGTTGTTATGATAAAATGACTCATTTGTTTCAAATTCATGATAATGGTTAAACATCACAAAACAGCCTTCCATTTTTAAGAATGTAAAATGGTTTAATTAACAGGTGAAATTTATTTGGACCTGCTTAGTTCCCAAATGAGATCATCCTTGGAATTTTATAGTATCAAATTAAATTCATAAATAGGAGTTTTAAATCTGAGGGACAGTACCACAGTACCACAGCTGCTCACACCTGTAATCTTAACTACTCAGCAAGCTAAGATGGGAGACTTCTGCGTCATCAGTGCAGGCCGAACCCCCAAAAGTAGTTAAAATAACAGAATTTGTTTAAAAAAAAAAGTTTATCTTACAACTTGCTAAAGAAGTCTCTCTGAGATATATGTTTAAGCTGTTTGAACTATTTAGTAGTAATTCCCTAACTTGCAATACAGTTCTAAGATCTAATACTAACAGTTAAAGAAGAAAAAAAAGATGATTAAAAGGTGGTAAAGAACTCGGAGAGTTTCCTGGGAGCTCTCCTGATAACCCTCACGGGTGGCTGCTGCAACGAGCTCTGAAAGTTACATGACATCGTAATTAAGCACAAGAGCCAGGTGTGCGGGTGCCCACCTGTGATTCCCAGTGCTGGGGTCCCCAAGGGGATGTCCAGCTCCAGGTGGCCTGGGGTACCCGGCTCCATGTGGAACACTGGCCTAGCACACTCAAGACCCTGCGTTTGATCCCTGGCACAACCCACACCTCCCATACCCCCAAAAAACATGAGGTGAACAAACTTAAGACATAGACAAACTGTTCTACTTTGCTACAGGAACTATTATCATCATCATCATAATTAATATTACCCTACGGGACTAACTAATTGTGAGGATCTGGGGCTTAATTACTTTATATTGCTATACAGCTTCTTACGGAGGCCTTTCTAAACCTGCACCACACTGGCTGTCACCGGAAGGATCCGAGCAGCAGGAAAGAGTTCCTGTAGATCCTGACATGTCCAGGAGTGTACCCAAAATGAAAAATAGTCGTGCTTCTTGAATCTACTGAGGGGATACTTTTCAAAAATGGTTTATAGCTCTGTTTTTGTACCTTAGGAACCATCCAGCATCTTTAGCAACCCATTGTTCTGTTTTAAGAAAAATCACAAGATTATTGTGAACTAGGAAGATGCAAAGAAGGTAACACGGTTAAACCTCAAAAGCAAAGCAGAGCACCCTTGCACAACACATACAGCTAAACCAAACAACAGGAGTCCTGTGAGCAGGTGAGGACAGCGCTGAGTGTGGGAGCCAGAGCACCCCAGGCCTGAGGACGGCCAGCAGAGCCTCGCTGGAAGGCAGGGGGGGACAAGCTCAGGGGAAGATGACCCCCAAGGCTCCACAGATACACAGGATAGCCTTACAATAGCCAGGGGACAACGTGCTTGTGAATGCTCAAAATCACACAGACAAAGCTCCATTCCAGGACAAAGACCCATGTTGTAGCAACACGCTAGGAATAAGACTGCAACACTATGCAATCGTTATAAAACTTTCAGAATGAGAAAGGGCAGTTACAGAAAAAATAGGGAGAGAACCCCCTTTTCCCCAGGAAATCTCAGAAAACATGTGAACATATTTTTGGAAATTTATAAGAATGGCATAAAAAATAACAACTGTTTCCCCAATACTAGTTCAGGAAAACTGATCTCACATCACCATGACCACTGTGGCTGGAGAAGCAGAGCAGCATACACATAACAAGGTATGCAGAGAAAAGAGAGAGAGAGAGACAGACAGACAGACAGACAGACAGAGACAGAGACAGAGACAGAAAGGCAGACACCTACTAGTTCAACACAGGAGGAAACAGAAGACAATGATAAAAGATGTGGAAGATGTGGATTAGAATTAGAGAAAAATCTCAGAAATGAGGTAAACATTTAAAGTAAATAAAGATAGTCCTTCAGAAATCAAGTCCTAGATTCCATCCTCGTACTAAAAAAAGAAAAAACAAAACAGATATGAAGTACACAAGAATGAACCCACACAGCAGATGATGCCATAGAGTAACACACTGTAAAGAAGGGCAATGTTAAATTTTTTTTAAAGGGAGAAATAAAAAGAGGATGAAAAGAACTCAATAGAAAATGATACACAAAAAAGGCAGAAAATAAAACCCAGAATACTGAGATGCCAGAATAATAGTTTGTATACAGAATAAAGCAATAACACAAGCAATACATCAGATATGAGCTGAAATACAGTAAATGATTTTAAGTACATGAACTCCAAATGACACTTTAAAAATTACCCAGTTATCAACAGAAGGTGCTATCTGGATAAAGCAAGGAATACTATATGAATTGTGCATAGGTACACAAGTAGCAGAGCATTACCTTGCAAACATATTCCAGTACAAAAATCAAAGACAAAACCAATTATTACCATTTTCAAGCTTCCATGAATTACTAGATCAACAGCTACAAGTGTTACAGAATAAGAAACACTCAACAGTGAGTGTTCGCTGACAGCAAACGGCACCACCTACAAAACCATCCAGCCCTCATCCAGCCTCCAGATGCAGCTGCCGAGCCCCATGAAACACAGAGGACTGAGCCACAGGCCAAACCAGACCACAGCTGTGCGATTTGCAGAAGCTAGACCCAGGGAAGACACAGAACGAATGACCTGATTTCTTCACTAGCTCCCAGAGAAAAAACAACAAAGATGGATAGGAAAGCTGGAGATTTTTTTTTTTTTTAAACTAAAAGCAGAGCTAGAACAAACCATGACACAGAAATAATTAGCCAGTTGAGGATGTACCAGGTTAAAGAGTCAGTTACCTCAAAGAATGTAACGGATACCTGAAACTAGCCTTTATCTTTTTAAAAAAAATATATAGAACCAAAATAAAGGACAAAACAACTACATATGCATTCTTGTCTAACTCTACTAAAGTTGGTGGTGACTTAAGATGTGTTTAAAGTTTAAAAGATACCTCTATGTTCAGACCTGAACAAGTAACCAAAATAAACGGATGGGAAATAAATCTCAAGTTTTCAAAATGTTTACCTTTGGAGAGTGCAGAGAAGAACCTCTAGGCTGTAGAGTAAAAGCTGTGATTTGTATTAACAGATGAGAGCCATTTCCTACCTGACCTTAGACAAGGGTGACACGCAAGGGGAGGGCATAGCCAAGGAGCAAAGGTGCTGGTAGGAAATTCCCTGGACAGTTCCTTCCTGGAGGTGCTGGTCCAGCAGGGTACAATGAGGTTCATGCTATAAAGGAAGTATAGAATACTCTACTGGGAGCCACAGAGGAAAGGAATATAGATGAGCAGAAGTAATGCTGGAAAGCACTCTTGAACACTTAACTGGTTTGTTTTGTTGGCTCTGTTTTCTGTCCATTTATGTATATGTACCTTTCTCCTTCTCTACCAGTCCCTCTGTCTCTCTCCTTCCATTCTTCTTTCCCCCTCTGCCTTCCTCTCTTCCTTCCATCTTCCAATACGACTAATGAAACTATATCATTTGGTATGTCAATGAACGTATTCTGGTTTAATCAAGAACAGTGGATTTAAGACGAAGGAAGCTGTGCCGTGGCTATTATTAAAGAAGACAAAGCAATGAGACCCCTAACAGAACATGAGAAGACACAAGTAATCCTGTATAAGAAAATGAATTACAGAAGGGGAGGTTCATAATCTCTGCATCTCTAGTTCACATGTCAAAGCGTGTTTACACACACAAGTGTGATGATGCTCCAACAGACCCATAACACCCATAACTAGGGAGGCACACAGGGTATCACAAGGTAACTGCCACTTTCATACTGGAGATTCTGATAGCATCTTAGAGAACAGCCTAACGCTACTAGTGAAAGAGTCCACAGATTAGAAAGAAGTCTCAGAAAACAAAACATCGAACATCAACGACTGACTTTAACTTAAAAATTAACCAAAGAACACTATGGTATTGCCACATTAATATTCTCCTGTATCTGTATATTTTTAAAAATATGTTGTTAAAAAATCTCAACCATAAGAAAATACTTAATCCTTTATTCTGTGCAATTTTTTATTCCTTTATTACTGGGGATCAAACCAAAGGCCTGCTACATTCTTACCACTACTAAGGAGCTAGTCCTCTACATTTTTCATGTCAACATTACCTTCTAGAATTTATTCTGCACGGAGTTACCAAGCCCCACATCACTTGCTTTATTTAAAAACATAATTACGGAAACAAACTATTTCCTTTATTTTTACTTTCCACATAGTGCTGTATTGTTTCCTCTGGTCTACTAGCCTACAGGAGCCGGAGCTGTCCTCAGGGACCAGGGCAAAATGTCGCCTCACCCACCCTGCCTCCTGCCAACTCCTTCCTCACACAGCCAAATCCAGGGAAGAGAAAAAATACATGGAACTTAATTTGGTTACTTACTAATAAAGCCCCAAAACACTGTTATGTAAGTGAAGTTTCATAATTCTCTGCTTTCCATTTTTATATACAATATCCAAAGAACCTGGGAAAGGGTAAGCATACTTCTATCTAAATTAAATTACCACCTCCACACCCAGATCATCTAAACATTTATAATACATACACCTAATTTTATACTTTTAATGATACAGATAGCGTAAAGCAAAATCAAACTAATAATTGAAGACCCCTGCATCAATATTTATCAGTAGCTTAGGTCTGATTTTCTATACCAAATTTTGGTCTACCATTAGAAACCAGAAAGAACACACTTCATTTTTGAAAACTATTCATGACACATAATTTCTAAAATTAAGAATGACCTCACTAAAAATTCTGTTAGTGGGCAAAAGGCCACTAAGCTATTGTTGACTCTACACATCAAGAGCATCCTGTATGAGTACAACACTTTTGACTGCTTTTAGACAGCTTCACCACACAGCACAAACGTAAGTGATTAACTAAATACCTTTTCTTCAAAAAAGACGAAGTTTCCGAGTGTTATAAAACATGTATAACTAAAACCTAGTACAAGTAGAACATACACGTTTTATTCATCTAAACTTGATATATAAGCTATATACAAGCTGTACATTTTTTGGTTTAGCTAACAACTGGGTACTTCTACAAGGCAGAAAGGGACTTCAGTCCCCTGTAATGTGTCAAATGGCACAGCTGATAAGGCAAAGTCCTATATGAAAGTTTGTGGGGAAATGTTTGTTTAGATTTACTTACTTTGTAATACGGTCAATGTTGGCAATTTGCTTCTGATTCCTTATAATCTCAATGGCTGCCCAAAGATGCTGGATAGCTTTTGTATCCGCCTGTCGTCTTTTTGTTAAACGTGCCATGACCTGTTTACTTCTTTAGCTGTAGTGATATACAAAAACATAAGGTAAAAATATAAATGGATTACAAAATGAATGATCAACACAAGCCATATGTTCAGCACCCCTGACTACAGATGGTAAGTACTAATGCAGGACACATTCAGTGCCCCTGACTAAGGATAGTAAGTATGTAGCACAGCCGATTCCGAGTCCACATCCACACACCACCATGTTTTTATTTCATAGAAATTACCATTCACTTCATCATTTCATAGACGATTACATTCTAAAACCCAATAATATCCTAAACTTAATGCTTAATTCTTAAAACTTTAAAAAATGTTACTTTCCTAAATTCATTTAAAAGATAATTGGTCAGAACAAAGGAAGGTGGGCTCTGGTGGCTCACTCATGTAATCCTAGCTACTCAGGAGAATGAGATCTGAGGATCATGGGCAGGAAAGTCTGTGAGACTTTTATCTCCAATTAACCATCAGAAAACTCAAAGCAGAGCTGTGGCTCAAAGTGGAAGAGTGCTGGTCTTGAGCAAAAGAGCTCAGGGATAGTGCCTAGATCCTGAGTTCAAGCCCCAGGACCAACAACATAAATTAATTAAAACAAAACAAAGAAAATAATTGACAGGCCAATAGGCTAATAACAAATGCAGAAGTAAAATATGACAGAATTATATTACAGTAAATTTCTTATATTTTGTGAGAGGTGGTGTTAATACAAGTGGGACAATGGTAAATTAAGGATGCATATTGCAATTGTTAGACCAAACACTAGGAATAATACAAGGTTATAGGCAACATACAATTCAACTTGTAAACTATTCTTTCAAAAAATGCCATATAAACTTATTTTTCACAGTTATGTAAAGAATGACAGCAAAGCTAACAGTCCAAAATAATATTAAGCATACTAAATAGCAAGTACCAGAGAGGAGGGACACCGGTTTAACAAAAGCCCAAATATAACACCACATGTGCATGCACGCGCATGTGTACACACAGAGAAATGCAACCAGGTAAATTATGAAGTTTGTAGCATTTTGTAAGTTTCAAAATGAACTCCACCTAATAAAACAAGATCTCTTTACACTACAACCAGTTAAGATTCTCCTTTCTTTGGAAGACAAATGCATTCATCCCTAGATTTCACTTATACCTGTTATATACCAGCCACTTTTCTAAGCTCTTGAGGTACAGATACAAACAGACAGAAAAGCCTTCTCTCATCTACTAAATATCATTAATAATGTGCTAGACGCAAGAAATGAATAGCAATTGGCTATTAATCAATACACAGGAAAATCTTAGAAAACAATCTTAGATGTTAACTATAGACACTGATGATTCAAGGCCATCATTAACAAGGTCAAACTTTCAATCCATTCTTACCAGAACGTATTTATATTGCTAGTGAAGTGTATTACTTACCATTCCTAAGCATGCCTACACCTCAGGCCTTTGCTTAAGGGAAGGGATATCTCCCTGACACACTCTATCTGCCCCTTTACTGTGTTCCCAGTGCTTTCTGGAGCTCACTCAGGTGAAATCTTCCCTGAGCAACTTTGCTCCTGGAATCTAAATCAAACTCAATTGTCTTTCGGGTGTTAATAGGAGTTTATGCATTTTTTTTTCAAACCTGCCCTTTGTGTGATTGATTATAAACTCCTCAAAGTCCCTAATTCATCTAAAACATCTCATTTACTTTTACAGAAATTCCTCAAATGAAACCCTGAATTCAACTATGGACATCTCATTTATTATCAACATTTAATGTTTTTCAAGGTGCTTAGCATACTTTCGAACATGCTAAATAAAACTTCTATATGAAATTAGTAAGTTACATAAATTACATATTATATAAGTAACAAAACCCCAGAGTAGGGCTTCACTTATGTTTTATCAAAAACTGAGACATCAAAAAGAAAAGATGATAAGATCTGTAGAAATCATTAACCATCTTCAACCTTTCTCTGTTCCAGTGCATTGGAGGGATATAGCCAACGCTCCATAACTAGCTCCTTAGTGGTTCTCAAGCAGCCAGTAGTTTAAAATATATCAGTGAAAACTTTTAACAATTCCAAGTAACTTCAATAAGGCTCCAGGTGATACTGATATTTCCTGTCCCTAGATACCCAGGTAACCGTAGTTCTTACGTTTATACAGGGGCTCCTGTTTCCTATCATACCACCTACGCACAAACAGGAGAAAGTTAGAGACATTTTTAAATAAGCAAAATTAATGTGTTGCTTGATCGGTGTGGTGGGGGAGAGACGAGGGAGGGTGGATCTATAAACTGTTTTGATCTAATGTGAAGAACAGGAAAACAGATGGAGAACACAGGAGTGGGCACTGTATCAGCATATTTTGATTTTTTCTGCTGGTACTTTTTATTATGGTACATATTAGATTTGCACCAATATCATATAAAAACTTTAAATAAATCTTTTTTAAAAAATCCTTTTTGCAGTACTGAGGTTTGAACTCGGGGCCTTGCACTTGCAAGGTGGCCACTAGATCACTTGAGCCAAGCCTTCAGGTCTTCCAGCTCTGGTTTTCTGATAGGGTCTTGCCTGTTGCCAGGTCTGGCTGTACCTCAACCCTCCTATTTACACTTCTCTCCATATCTGGGGTGGCAGGTACACACCAACAGTTTTTTTGGTTGAGATAGGATTTCACAAATTTCTTTTTCACAGGCTGGCCTTGAACTGTAATCCTCCCCCATTTCCACCTCTTGGGTAGTTAGGATCACAGGTATAACCACTGGTGCCTGCCTCTTTGAATCCTATTGGTTTAGTGTATATTTCATTGTAATCTAGATAAGCATGAAACTTTCCACAAAAGTCCATATCACTGTTGTGTAAGGATTTCGAGCTCTTAGAGGACATGGTCACATGTATTTGCTACAGATAGCAAGCGCCGCTTGGAGTATACAGCTCCCATTTCCCGCACGGGGAGCAAGCAAAGTTTCCCTCTTCCCGTTCCCCTGACTTGAACTCTGTCACACCAACACACATCCTTTTACATTTACGAGAAATTTCTAAACCTCTTTCTGATTGTGTGTATAAACTTAAATAAGAGGGTGTGTACCTATATAAACATCTTGATGTATTAATGTTACTCATAAAGTGCTTTAATCTTTGCCTTTTACCACTTAACACATTAAATGACACTAACATCTAGACATCTTTATAGTTCTTTTTAAGTATTTTCACTCAGATCAGAAAAAAATCATTTTGTATTTTCTCAAGTTTTTTGTAATTTATTTTTAAATACGGACTTTGTAATCCAGCTGGAATTAATTTTAATTATTAATATTAATATACTAATTACTGTAGGGCATGCTCCTGCCTCGGTCTCCTGGGTACTGGGTTTTTTGGATGAGTGTCACCACACCTAGCCACATTAAGCATAAAACACAGAGCCCTCCTATCCTGCAGACCTCACACAGACACAAGCTCCATCACTAGCAACAAGTCCCAGGGCAATGGAAACTTGTCAGAACCAATGAACCCTCAGTGACAATCCCAGGCCCACGGCTTTCCTTCAGAGCATTAAACATTCTATGGGTCTCATGCATGTAAAATGACAAGTAGGCACACAGCATAATTTCACTGCCTTCAAAATCATCCGTGCGCCACCTATGCTCAGCCCCCATCGACTGTGGTGACTGCTCATCCTTTTGCTGTCTCCACTGTTCTGCCTTTCCCAGAATGACATGTAATTGGAACCACACAGCTTTCTTATATTGACTTTCCCTTTGCAATATGCACCTGACCTGCCTCCAAGTCTTTTCATGGGCTTTGATAGCTTTTTTATTATCACTAAGTAATATTCTGTTGGCTGGACTTAACAGTTTATTGATCCACTTGCCTCCTGAAGGCCACCTTCGTTGCATAAAAATTTTAGCAACAATAAACAGAGCTGCATACAGAAGTTTGGGTATGCACATTGTCTTTTCAAGCCACTTGAGATAAATACTGAAGAGCATGCTTGACAGAATGGATAAGCCATCTTCCAAAATGACCCCGCCAGTCTGCATTTCCATCAACCACAAACAAGCGTCCTGCTTCTCCTCGTCTTTTCTAGCATTTGGTGCTGGATTTGAGTCTGGCGAGAGGCATGTACTCAGAGTGGGCTCCCGATACCGTGATTTCAATTCTCTCATCACACATGTCGAACAGGTTTTCATTTGTCATCTCCATTTCTACTTCAGTAGACATAGTTTTGCCCATTTTTTTATTGTGAAAATACAGTACAGAGGGGTTACAATCACATGAGCAAGGTAATGAGTACATTTCTTATCAAGCATTGCTGCATCCTCCTGTTTCCCCTTCCCTTCTCCCCACCAACACCCCCCCACCAAAGTTGTAAAGTTCATTTTTCGACATAATGTCTTGTACATCTCATTGTTGCAATGGGTCTACCTATATCCCTATTAAAGCAATTTTTTTTCCCTTCCCCTCCACAAATTATACCAACAGCAAATACAGTGAAAACAGGGGTTATACCATGGGGGAGGAACATACAAAGCAATCATACAAAGAAATCATCTTATAAATATGTTAGAAACAATCGCAAGAAATAAAAAACATTTGTGTCCTTATCTTGGGGTTCATTTTACTTAACATCATCTTATCTGACCTTTTCTGCTTGTCTCAGACATATACTAGATATTGCAAATAAGGGAAACCATGGGACCTATGTTTCTTTGGGCCTGGCTTACTTCATTTAATATATTTTTTTCCAAGTCTTTCCATTTCCTAACAAATGGGGCAATGTCATTCTTTCTGATGGAGGCATAGAATTCCATTGTGTATATAGACCACATTTTCTTGATCCATTCATCTACTGAGGGGCATCTGGGTTGGTTCCATATCTTAGCTATGGTAAATAAGGCTGCAATAAACATAGTCGTGCTGGTAGCTTTAGTGTGGTCTTGTTTGTGAACATTTGGGTAAATGCCCAAAAGTGGGATTGCTGAGTCATAGGGGAGCTCTATGTGGAGTCCTTTGAGGAACCTCCATACTACTTTCCAAAGTAGTTGAACAAGTTTACACTCCCACCAACAATGCAGTACGGTTCCCTTCTGTCCACATCCTCTCCAGCATCTGTTGTTATTAGAGTTCTTGATTCTAGCCATTCTAACTGGGGTGAGGTAGTATCTCAATGTTGTTTTGATTTGCATTTCTTTTATGGCTAGGGAGGTTGAACATTTCTTCATGTGTCTATTGGCCATCCTTTCCTCTTCAGAGAAGTTTCTCTTTTAAGTCTTTAGCCCACTTATTTATTGGGCAGTTGTTTCTTTGAGGATTTGTTGTTGGGGGATTTAATTTTTTGAGTTCCAGGTATATTTTAGATATGAGACCCTTGTCCATTGTATGGCTAGTGAAGATCTTCTCCCAATCTGTGGGTTATTGATCTTGCTAGCTATGTTCTTTGCCATGCAGAAGCTCTGCAATTTCAGTTTTGCCCATTTTTAACCAACTTTTCTTATGGTTCAGTTTTAGGTATCCTTTGCATAGTTTGGTTAAAAGTCCTTTATCAGATGCATCTCACAAAGATCCTCTCCCAAGCCATGCCTTATTCTTCTCATTCTCTAGACATTGTTGTTCACAGAGCAAAAGGTTAATGAATTCCAATTTGCCATTTCTGTCCTTTTACTGGGCATGTGTTTGGTGTTGAGCCCTAAAAGCCATCACCAAACCCAGGGTCATCAAAGCCTTTTCCTGATGTTTATTTCCAAGAGCTTAATGGTTCTGCATTTTACATTGAGATCTATGAGCCACGCTCAGTTGTTTGTTTTTTTTTTTTTTTTGAAAGATTGCAAATTCGCAGTTGTCCAGCGTTATTTCTTGAAAAGGTTACGTGTGCACCACAATGCTGCCACACCTCTTGGTCGTCTGGGCCTTCTGCTCCATCCCACTCATTGCTCTGCTCCTTCACCGTGGCCATAGTGGTATATATTGATGACTGAAGCTCCCCAGGAGGTTGCGCATCTTCTGCCTTTGTTCTTCATTATTACATCTTGGCTATTCTAGGTCTTTCTCTTCTTCATGCCAATGTTATGGTCAGTTTGCTTATACCCATGCAAAACGTTCTGAATAGATCTGCATGAAATCTGCACATCGAAGTGGTAAGAGCTGATATCATGGCAATATTGTGTCATCCCATCCACGAATACCATCTTATTTGTTGAGTTCTTTTGTAACCATTATCAGAATTTGGTATTCTTTCTCATATGTTATGCTAATGTAAATGGTAATGTTTTATCTTAAATTACACTTGTTCATGTTTGCATGTAAGAAAGTAATTAATTTCTGTATATTGACTTAATATTCTGCTCCTCCATACTAAGTGCTTTTCCCCCCCCTCTGGCTTCTTTCGAGATTTTCTTCTTTAATTTTCTAACACTTGAATATGACACACCGAGGACCTTTTTTATTCCATTTCCCTCCCTTGTATGACAGGATGGCTAGGGGTGGCTATCTCCTTTCCCCCATGCAGATTAGGCTCCATAAAATACAGAGTGAGGAGGCTCAGAAGCTGATGGAACCTCAAATTGCTTCTTCTGAAATCAACAGAATGCTCTAGAGTATTTGAAAATGGTTCTTCCCTGCTTTCCACATACATACCCAATGCTCCAAAAGCACAAAGGGGTTTTCTTGATACCTACTGTGAGATCCTGGCTGAGCAGCTAGAAATAAAACTCGGAACCATGTGGAGAAGCTCTCTACCTCTGAATCCCTGATGCTTTTGTAGACCTCATAATGGTCCACACTTGGCCTCCAGCACGCATCAATGACAGCTCAGCTTTCTCCTCCACCGCCTTCTGTTTGTGTGTTTCAGTTCTTCTCCATCTGTATTTTTTTGTGTCTACCTGTTGTCTCTTCAGTTTGTCGATGAAGCCTCACTTCCCTGAGAAATCTAACAAGAGTTCTTACTGTTTTTTAGCATATTACTTTTTCCCCCACTGGTCCTGGGGTTTGAACTTTGGGCCTAGGTGCTGTCCCTGAGCTTCTTTTGCTCAAAGCTAGCACTATGCCACTTGAGCCACAGTGCCACTTCCAGCTTTTTCTGTGATTAATTGGAGACTCTCACACTTTCCTGCCTGGGCTGGCTTTGGACCTTAATCCTTAGATCTCAGCCTCCTGAGTAGCTAGGATTACAGGCTTAAACTATTAGCGCCCAGTTTCATTTTGTTCTTATCGACAGAAAAGTGACTCACAAGTCCTTTGCATGCCCACTAGAGTAGTGGAATTTCTTCCTTAATATGATATTAATTGAGATGATAGAAGAGTTTTCCAAATGGGCAAACAGCAACCAGAATAATTTACTAGAAGATTTCTCTTGTCAACAAAATTGTAATTCACTCATAAATTTTTATGGATCAGAATTATTGTGCTTTTTGGGCCTTCTGTTACTGCCTTGCAATTTTCCTTATTAAAACTTGCATAACAAGCTCTACATAAAAACTACAGTTATAAAGCTAGTCTATTAAAAAAATGGCTGTTTACGAAATCTTCAAGGGGTTGCATCTCAATAATCTCCAACAACCTCCGAAACAATCAGATGGCAATCTGCCCCACATGTCCAGCAAGCTCAGGACTGGAGAACTGGAAGAGCAGGAGTCCTAAACGTAGAGTTTGTACTAGGTTCTTGTGAGTAAAGTGCATTAGATGAAAAGCAGGAAGCAGGCAACATACTCAACAAGGCTCTGGATGGTAAAACTGGTCAGAGTAAACTTTATCGGGCTTTTTAACATATGCTCGTCTCTTGTTCTTCAAGGGTTTTGGTCTATTTTTGTTGCTAACAACACATCACTCTAGACTAAATGAGTTATAATGAAATTTCTATCTACTTGGGTCCAAAGAGACATTGTTCCAAGGCAGAACCTCTTTAGCAGCAGAGTCCCTGGATAAAGACAGTAAAGGGCATCCCAAGGAGACCAGGCAGCCTGCACATGCTCTCTTCCTCTTCTTCTAGAGCCACCAGTACTCATCACAGATAATGCCTTATGACATTATCTAATCCTAATTACGTCCCCAAGTCTCCAACTCTAAAGTAAGAAGTCAGATTAAGCTTTTTCCCTGTTAATACCTCAAAATAAGCAAGATGGCTCCAATATCAGTTCTGGGGGAGTCAAACAATAACAACTTATAAAAAAGACTTTAGATTTGAAGGAATATGCTGTGAAATTAAATGATGGATGGGGAAATGTAAACATTGTTTTGAAGGCCGATTTTCTAAGCTACAAACACATACCATGCAATTCACAAATATGAAATGTGCAACTCGGCTGTTTTCAGCATAGAATAGTCTGTTTTGCCAACTTACCTGATTATACAGCTCAGTGACGTGAGCTACATGTGGTGTTTTGTGAGTATCACATTATCCTGTTCATAACTGCTGCATCATCCCAAATCCCACCAGCATTAAACAATGATTTCCTAAGTTTTCCTCCTCCCAGCCTCTAGTATCCTCAAGTCTTCCTTCTATTTGACGAATTTGCCTATTCAAGATTATTTCATGAGTGGACTCACACGAAATTTGGCCTTCTGTGTCTGGTTTATTTCCTTGAGCATCACGTTTTCAAGTTTCCTCCATACTGTATGTAGCTGGTGTTAACAAATCCTCTTCGGTTGTATTTATAGTTGAGTAATACTTCTGAAGATATGTATCACACTTTTTTGTTATTATGGATAAGTGGCTGGGGGTTCCTGATTCAGGGCTATCATAAACACTGGCCTGTAAGTGGCTGCTTTCAATTCCATTGGTATATACCCAGAAGTGCAACTGCTAGATTACACAGTAACTTCAACTTGAACCTTTCAGTGAGTCAGCAAACTCCCCCACAGTAGCTGTATCACTCTACAATCACAGCTCAGAGCGCAAGCATTCCACTTTCCCACATCACTATCTTCCATTATTTTTCACCTTTTATTTCTCATTTTAAAATCCTGGGAATTTGGAGAGGTACAAAATAGTGAGGTTTCTACTTTAATGTTCCTAACATCTAGTGGTGTTGAGGATCATTTCTTGGATTTCCTGGGTGACTGTACATCCCTTTGCAAAAACGTTGGTGCACACCCTTCACCCAGTTTTCAGTTGGATTATTTTTTGATAACTTTGGAGTTTTGCTGAATCCATCACAACTGAAGTCATGAAACTCTATTTTTTTCCCCAAGACTTTGTTTTTAAATCACTGTGGCTTTTCTATGTAGGTCAGTGGCCCACTGTGAGTTTTTGTACACAAAGTGGGATAGGGGGTCCAACTTCATTTACTTTTACATGTGGCAATCAAGTTCTTCCCCAGCTGAATGGGCCTGACATCGCTGTCACAAGTCACTTGCCTGGGGGGCGCAGGAAGCGGCTTGGCCTGGGTGCTCACAGTTGCATACAAGTCACTAAAGACAGCCAGCAAGTGTTTCTACTACATCCCATCCATAGTGCTGCACTTGCCCGCTGCACTGAGATGCAATGAATGGGAAGTAAGTGATTCAAAGCTGGGTGCCTATCTATTCAGGAGGCTGAGATCTGAGGATCATGGTTTGAAGCCAGCCATGGAGGAAAGTCTCTGAGACTCTTATTTCCAATTAACCACCAAGAAGCTAGAAGCAGAGCTGTGGATCAAGAGATAAATTATTAGTCTTGGCCAAAAAGCTCAAAGATGGTACCAAAGCCCAGAGTTTAAGTCCCAGGATTTGCATTAAAAAAAAAAAAAAAAGATTCACACCACTTTCCCAGAGGAAGATTAAAAATCTCATTGTGATTTGCCACACTAGTGCTAATGATGGTGGCTGCAGTCAGCCTTCATCCCATAATGAGGGTGAAGCGAGGTCCACCTATGATGAATGTATAAGAGTCAATGTTTTAAATTGTTGCAGCTGCTTGTAATCCTGGCATAGAGAAACTGAGTCTGCCTGTTAGAAAAAAGTTAAGGAGATGATGATATACAAGTGGAGTACCCTTTACCTAAAAACTGAGGGCTAGAAGTTCTTCAGATGTTTTTGTATATATCATGAGATATCTGGCAGATGAAACCGAAGTCTAAACATCAAATTCATGTATATACTTCATAGCCTAGAAGTGTGTTTACATAACGGTTTGACGTATTGGTTTTAACTGACATGAGGTCCGGAACAGAACTTTCTCCATGTGACATTGTCCTATCACCAGTCAAAATGTTTCAGGTTTTGAAGCACTGTGGATTAGAGGTCCTATCTGAATGATGGTAAAAGGTATCACGAAGTCTGGCTCAAAGGCTTCACAGAGACAGAGCTCAGCATGTGTGAGGTGCAGAAAGGAGAGTGGCTGGGTGCGTGAGTAAAACCTGGAAGAGGAGGAGGGTGCACGGAGATCAGACAATGCTGGACTCCAGGCTCAGAGGAAGCAGCAGCCTTCCACAAACAGCAATGAGGGCAATTCATCCTGCAGCTGGTTGGGAGGGTTGCCAAGGCACGAAGTAGAAAACTATGTAACATGAAGAGTTGGCAGTCCCTTTGTACTACCAAAGCTCAGATGCCTGAACTCAGGCTCAGATGAGAGACCGAAGAATGCAAATATCTTTCTGAAAAATTAAATGGCATCAGATAAGAGATTTTCCGATGTTGATATTTGAAAGAACCTAAAGAAAAAGCCACATGGCTGCCTACTATCCATACAGTTAAAGTGCATGTACAGGATCACCTGGCAGCTCTCTAGTGTCTAGCCCTTAACCATGAGCAATAGGTATATCACTGAACATTTAAAAATAGCTTTTCAATATGAGAAAGAGAAACAGCAAACAAACAGGAAAGGGGAAACGCAAATCAGAAAATGCAAGAGCAGTACAGATTTGCAAGACATATATAATTGTGTCATGAAGGAGTAGGAAATAGAGATGCATAAATCCTAACAGGGATAATATAAATAAGAATATCTAGGAAATTTTAAAATAAGACATATAAAAGGATTAGAAGATGGAGCTGAAGCTCACAAAGTAGAAGACAACAAGAAATGCACAAAGAGAGAAGAAACTTGGGGTGATACAACTTGTGGATAACAAGTGTTCTGAAAAGAGAAAACAGGAGACATACTTCTAAAAAATTCACAATAAATACTGAAAAATAGTTATTTGGAAATGAAAGCACATGCATCTCCTGCCATGCAACAAATGATTTTATGGACCTTACATGGCCTGCAGGCCAAGGGTCTCCCCCTGGGAGAAACAAGCATTCACACACACCACTGTCAGGAAAACAAAATGTCATATTTTTTCTGGAAGGTAGCACAGCAATAACCAGCAAAAACATGTGTTTTTTTCTCACTGGTAAATACATATATACATACATACATATATACATACACACATAATAGTTATTCTTGTAACATTATTTGTAATAGCAAAAAAATACAACTGGTTGAACAGAATGGGAATCTATATAGTAGAGCATAAACTACATACAAAACAAAAATCCACTCCATATAAAAGACACATAATGGTGAAGCTTGCATTTTATTATACACAGAGATAATGAGTGAGCAGCAGAAAAAGAGTAGGAAATTTTACAATTCTCTAGACAAACAGCAAGCCCACACTGTGGGAGAACAGGCAGGGTGGCAACCTTCTTTTCTGCTTCCCTATTGGCCTTTCCCTTTCCTTTCTTTTGGAAGTACTGGAGTCTGGATTCAGGAACCTGAACTTCCCAGGTGGGCACTGTCATTTGAGCCACATCCCTTTAGCTTTCAGGTCTAGTCTTCAGGTTTTGCCTGGGCTGGCCTCCCACCATTCTCCCCATCTCCACCTCCACATAGCCAAATAACAGGTGTTAGCCACCATACTCACCTCTGCTTTACTATTTTTGAGGATGGGATGAGCAAGGTGAGTGGTGTCCGCTCTATTGTCTGAGGACTGGCATGGTTCCGTAAAAGAGGAAGAGAAAGCAGACTACTGCGGGCTCTCTCCTCTCCTACAGTACAGTAGATGCCCTTCTCACAAGAGCTGTAGTGTCTATTTAAATTACAAAGCTTCTTAAATTATAACACTATTTCTCATATAATTAGCTCCCTAGAATTTAAAAGACAAAACACAAAAATAAAAGGAATTAACTAAGTAGATTTAGGGCTTTGCTTTGTGCTGTTCTTGCAAAAGAAACATCTCCATGGTACTCATGAACTGACACACACACGTTGAGTGGTAACCCCTTTGTACAACAACTTAAATAATAAAAAACAAAACCATAAAAATTGGCAGCTGATGAATAACAACTCAGTGAACTACTGTAAGTGCTGTGGGCAGGTGTAACACTGGTTTTCATCATATTTAAGATGGTGAAGGGTTTTTTATTCTCTTACTAGACAAGCTAAAATTCCTTGGCCAAATGTTGATCAACTGATTGGCATTAAGTGTATTAAATAACAATTGTGGCTGCTTTGAGTGTAGATGATGTGGGAGCTAATGCTGCTGGGAAGAGGTCAGGCCCTGCTGCCCTGCTTGAGGATCAATATACCGAGTCAGAGACCACTGGGACACTCAGTCTAGGCCAGCAAGGTTAGACCACCTAGAGACTGCAGCCCTGACAAAGCTGACAATTCACTACAATGACAACACAGAATAAAGGACTTGGGACTTGAAGGGCAACTGAGCTCACTGAAGAATTTTGGTAAGGGAAAGTGATTAGACTCCCAACAGCCACGGGCCCTTGCTGTTGGTTTTCAGCAGCTGCTGTGTGACTAGGAGAGAGGTGTGCTGGGGACAGAGAGGCAGGTGTTCCAGGTCCTACAAATGCTCCTTTTCCTCAGACAATGCCCAGTGGAGATACAGCCACCTTGCCACCCTGGCCTGGGCTACAGCTGGTGCTGAGGGTGGGAATGTGGTCCCTGGAGCTGCTGACTGCACACCTGGAGCCCACCCCATCTTCCGACTTCTGGAGACATGAGACACTCAGGGTACAACAGGTAATGCTACTGGCGGTCACGCTCTCTGTATGTGGAGTGGAAGGTGTCTGAGCTGCACTGACAGTGCATGTGGTACTGGTGGTAAGGGACATGGTAACCGGGATGCCCTTCTGAGAGACACTGGCAGGGAAGGAAGCAAGGAAACTCACGAGTCCCGGGGCAGAACACTGGGGCTCCTGGAGCTTAACTCAGGCAGCAGAAGAGGTGTTCCTTTTACAAACACAGAAACAGTGAAAAGGTATAAAGAGAAGTGAAACAGTGTGACATTAAAGGAACAAACAAAACAAAAGTCTTTCAGGGAGGGAAGAGTCAGCCGTGTGTGCCTGTTGATGAATGACTGACACACAGAGCCAGGCGTGGGGATCTGAACCATTTCCACTGGTGAATGGCATAAGAAGCGGTGCTAGAGCAGGGTGGGAAATCGGTGGATGGATACAACAACTGCTTAATATCATATTAAGCAGACCCAAAGAAACATACGTCCCATGGTTTCCCTTATTTGCAATAGTTAGTATATGTCTAGGATAATCTTAGCAGACGAGCTCAAAAGCTATGTACATATGACTATATAAGATGATACTCAGTGAGATGAACCCCAAGTTATGGACACAAGAGGTTTTTTTGTTGCTGTTGTTTTTAATGTACTCTGTGATTTTCTTTTTGTTTCTTTTGTGTGTTCGTCCTCTTATGGTATATCCCTGTTGTCATTGTACTTGATTTTGGTACCTTGCATCTTATATATACATTTATCTAATTTGGGGAGGGGAAGGGGAATAACAAAATGCTGAAACAAGGACACAGGATGCCCCATTGTAACAATGAGACCCACAAAAACACCATGCTGGAAATGAACTTTACAACTTGGAGCAGGGGGGGAACATGGGAGAACAACAATGGAGGGGGTAACAATACTTGGCAAGAACTGTACTCATTACCTTACTCATGTCACTGTAACCCCTCTGTACAGCATCTTTATAAGGAAATAAAATTTGAAAAGAAAAAGAAATAACCACCAAAGACCAGTCTTTGGAAGAGTATTTGTAGAGGAAAGAGAATAAGCTAAGAAGACAAAGGGAAGTAGCTCCCTCTTCTTGAGGACACTAAGGCAGGCTCCAAGACCGCGGGGAGAGAGAGGTGTGTGGAACACAAAGCAAGTTCACTCAGTCATTATGTGAAGTGGAAGAATGAGGTAAGTGGAGAAATAAGGTACACTCAAGGGCAGGGATAAACACACACTGGCTTCCAGGACCCACAGCGGTCCCAGTGGGCTCCAGGTTTGCTTCGTCCCACCAGGCTGGGGGCAGAGAGACCATGAAGACCTGGTTTTGCCCTGTGTCCAGATGCTGGTATGAGACATAGCAGGCTATGTCTGTGTTCCTGTCACCGAACTGCTTAACTCACAGCACTTTACTGGAAAGTCAGTGTGCCCAGGTCAAAGAACTGGGAAGGTAATGACAGTGAAAAGCTTAAGTAACAAGAGGCAACACAAGAGTAAGAAACAGATAAAGAAATTTCCGTAGGACACCACATAAACGGAAGGACTGGATCACTGGGATGATGGCAGTCAGATGGCACAAACTGATAGGGACCTCAGATGCCAGCCTACCTTAAATGAAATACCAAGCTGGTGACTTAATATTGGTGCCAGTTATACTTTTAAAAACAACTTGTTGAAAGAACAAACCCAAAGCCTATAAAATAAATGTCCGAGTTAGGGGCCAAGCACAGACCAGACCCTGAAGTGTGCTGGCAGTATTATAATCAGAAACAGAAGTGGGTATAGACAGACTTACCTTTTCCTCATTGGAATATTCAAATTAGACAGCAGCCTATCTCCTAAACACTGCGTATCTCCGGATACAAAGCACAGTGAGCAATGATTACAGCAAGGTCAGGGCAGCCCACACCTCACCTCCGATAACCATCTTCCCAGATCTACTCCCTTCGCCACACAAAATTACACCTTAGAGAAACCTGAAAAGCCTGGAGGCTATGTTTCCTGGAGATGGAGGCTGACACTAGTCTAGTGGTACAGTGGCAGTCTAGCAGTTCCTTTTCAAGTTATTGTCATAGATCTGGTTTTTGCTTTGTCTGCTTCGTAATGCTGACCTTGATCCTTCCTGGTGCTTTATGAATTTTAAACATTTATTCTGCTATTAAGCTACAAACCTCATAGGTATGATTCTTAGGAGAATTTCTGAGACTTAGAGCGGAAGGGTCAGGGAAATACCAGAAATATTTTGTAAAAGGCACATACACCAATGTCTGCTTAAAAAAAACAAACAAACAAACTAAGAGCCCACACCCACTTCCAGAGATTTTGATTGTGTGTGTGTGTGTGTGTGTGTGTATAAAAGGCTCACTCACTATTGAGAAGAATGCTAAATCATTCTTGTCCCCAAGGTGGGTTCTATATCATTTTCACTTAAAATTCCAGAAAACTAGCTAGGAGCAGTTGCTCATGTCTGTAATCTTAGCCACTTAGGAGGCTAAGCTCTGAGGACTGAGGTTCAAAGCAGCCAGGGCAGCAAAGTTCGTAATAAACACCAAAAAGCTGCAAGTAAGAGCTGTGGATTAAGTGCTAGAATACTAGCTTTGAGCAAAAGAGCTCAGGCCAGCAAGGCTTATATTAATATATATTTTCATTAGCATGTGCTTAAAATATGCAAATAAATAAAGTGAATCTCCAACCTTAAATTGGATTGGCGATTGTTTAGATTTGTTTCATTTGAAAGGCCCAGAGACTAAAACTAGTTTTGTTTGAATAGAAAATAAAATTTAAATTTCAAATGATTCATATGGTATTTTCTGAAATATTGATCAGAAGTGAAAAATGTCTTAAGATTATATTCATAATATATATGCACAGTGGTAAGAATACATAGGTATTCAAATTGAAAATTCCAGAGATTAAATCTGGTATTTCTATCCATAAGAAAACAGTAAAAATAATAATAATAATAATAATAATAATTACTTTGGATTTTATATTCTTTACAAATTTAAGAAAAAACTGATGGTTAAAAAATGCTTTTTTTCCTACTGTAAGAGCTGGACAATTAAAATACATTTATGTTGGTTGGAGGACTCCACATCAAAAAGGCAACTGATAATTAAAGACCTGTTCCCACAGTATTTCTCCGGTATAGTTTTGAGATAGAGAAACAATCAACAAATACATGAAGAAGTAACAGAAAGCTAAAAAACTCATCATCTTTTTGGAGTTGAGAAGGCTGCCCCATGGTGGGTCTTCAGTGTCTATTTCTTTATCAAAAGTCTGGCTAGCTATGAAGAGAGCAAAGCATATTCAATGTTCCACTGCGACGTCACCGCTGAGTGCCAGGGTGGTGTGCGGCAGAGGCGGGTCTCTCCCTCCCTTCATCTCACGCCTCCTGTGCGACTATGCGCTGTTTGGATGAAGACACACACCCTACAGATACGGGCATCAAGAGAAAATGGCACTGCACTCCAGAAAGGAGCTGCTCCAGAAAACTAAAGGGGCTTCTCCTGTACCAGATTCAAGACTGCGACTTCTAGAACTGCAAAAACACATCAGTGTTGAAGTTAATTCCAAATACTTTCTAGCTTTTTTTCCTCCTAAGTAGTAGATGACTATCCTGGCCCTGCCAAAGAAAACAGGAGGAAAGCAAGCCAGTTATCTATGGTTGTTCCTTAGACTACTTCTAGCTCCCGAAGACAATGAAGCTGGGACTCATCAGAGCTTTATTCATGGAATGTTCTGATGTCCAGACTCCTGATATTTTCTTTCTACCTCCTGCTTTTCAGGTAAAGTGAGCATAGTTTCGCATGTGTGCTTGTCCTGGGTCTGGGGGTGGAACCCACGTTCTGCATCCTGGGCAAGCACTCCAGCAGAGAGAAACATCCCAGCCCTACACTTGCTACATAATGATGTAGATTTGTAACAATGCCCTATGCAGGTGGGGGTATAGTAGTACAAAGACCCAAGGAGTCTGGCTGGCATCAGGGAGACATCCTGCAAGTGCCTATAGGTGGCTCCTCACCAACTAACGTGATTCTATCTGTGTGACTTTGGGTAACAGTAATGGCACCCTCCTGGGCCTGTTGTCTTATCATGAACCCGGTACAATGATTTCCACACAGTCCTGTACATTGTATTAGAACTGTATAGCAAACAACTGCTGAAGTCTTCATCACCATCACCATCATAATAAATAGTAATAAGGGTGCTGCCGGCCCAGGAGGTATTTATGAGGAAACCCAGCTTCCGGAAAAATTGCTTACAGAGCTTTTAAAGCAACCTGTGTGCCTAAGTAAACTTAAATGTCTATCAGGCCTATCTCCTGCTATAATCACAGTACTTTCCTGACTTTTAAAAATAGCATTTTAATCCCAGTTATGAATTAATATTATGTGACAAGCTCTCAATAGAAATCCACTTAAAGTATTTATATGTATCTTCCTTTTATGTTCACATGATCAAATACATAAATCAGGAAGAAAGGTCATTCATTTTTAAACTTACATTTTAAATACACATCAATATAAGCAGACCAAATTTGATATTTTTAAAAAACACCATAAATTTTTAATGGGCCTACTTCTCTGTTACATGTTCAAATAATATCTGGAGAATATAACATATGCTTAGTATTTGTTACAGCTCTATTTTTAAACAGATCAGTGTAAAAACAACTGATTATAACAAAGTGGATTTAAAAAGGAACGGTGGGTTAGGTGCTGGTGGCTCATGCCTGTAATCCTAGCTACTCAAGAAGCCGAGATCTGAGGATCACAGCTCACAGCCAGCCTGAGCATGAAAGTCCATGAGACTCTTATCTCTAATTGAGCACCCTCCATAAAAAAAAAAAAAAAGCCAGAGTAGAGCTGTGTCTGGTAGACCACCGGCCTTGAACAGAAAGGCTAGGCCCTGAGTTCAAGCCCTAGAACTGGGGATGGGGTGGGGCGGGGCATGGTGAGCATGGGATAAATGAAGGAGAATAATGAATAATGGAAGGAGCCATAGGAATCAAGACACATTGAATACATAAATGGATATATTAAATTGAAACCTCTTTGTACAACTATTTAAAGAACACACACACACACACACAAAGCATAGATGGTAAAGAAACCCTTTCTTATAGCTAAAGATAATTTATCAAAGCAAAACATAAAAAAATAAAGCATAGGTGGTTAATATGGCAAATCTTCAAGTTAAAACTTAGAAAAAAATCTAGAATATTCAGTGTATCTTAATTCATACACACTGACTTTCCTCTCTGTGATGCTGGCTTTCGTAACTGTGTTAGAGTTACAATGTTATGGTACACAAATATCTTGCACATAGCAAAATTTCTTCAAATAACAATATAGCAATAAACAAAATAAATATACTCAAATTGGGTATATTCTACTTGTTAGCAAATAAAATCTAACATTTTAATGCGATCATAGGAAACTGATTAACTCCAGAGTAACTTGAACTGTAAAAGCACTTAAAGTGAAACTAGTTTAGAAAATATCAGTTTACAAAAAACACTTTATACACGTGTTCAGCAACACACATCTCCCAACTCATGTGGAACACAGTGCCTTACATAAATACACACAAGCATACATCTCTACTCTGAAGAGCAAAAACAGTATGGTTCCTTAAAAACGGATAGAACAGTATTGCATTACGTTTATCTCTTTTACTCCTACATAAAGTTAGGCAAACTTCCAGTCATTTGCTGAGTAAGCACTCTGAACACTCACTGAAGTTACCAATGTTATGTGAAATCTGACACACACCCAATGCTTTATAATGACTTTGTAGTGTGAAGAAAACAATGAAGTGTTTGCACATAACAACAAACTCTGTTACCAAACACGCTAAAAGATCTTACCTCAAAACAAATTTCCTAATATGAAGTTCCTTTTACAGAAAATTGAATTAGAACCCAAAATGTCAAATAGAAAATATACAAAAAAAAAAAAATACAAGAATAACTAAACTTTTTCAATGAACTGAGTTACTTATCTAACAACTGTTAAATTTTCCTACACAAGTACATAATGAACTATATATTTTTAAACTTCCAAAGAAATGCTGTAGGAGCTGAACTTTCCATAATTAAAAAGACAACTACTAGGCTAAGCTAAAAGAAAAAAAGTCCACTGGACCTTTTATCTCCAATATACCATCAAAAAGTCAAAAGAGGATTTATGGCTCAAGTGGTAGAGATCCAGCTTTGAGCCAAAAAGCTCATGACAGTGAGCAGGCCCTGAGCTCAAGCCCCAGGACTGACACAAAAAATGGGTAAGGTACTCAGTGTCTGTGTACAAGTGCTCAAGCAGAGCAGACAGGTAATACGTGACAGGGGACTTGTTTTGCTGTAAGACTGTACATCTCAGACATTTCCCAGATCCAGCCGAAGGCAGCAAGCAGGGTAAGCTGGAGAAAAACCTCCACTCCAGGTCACAAACACCTACCATCACTGCAACAAGACAGAGCTGCACTTGGTTTGAAAACCTGACAATAAATAGGCACTGCAAGCAAGTCACTCAAAGCTACTGAGTGAGGAGTAGAAGCAGACCAAACCCAAACCAGTTCGTTATTATTTGTCAAAATTCTTAGGAAAAAAATATCGGTAAGGAATTCAATTCCATAATGATGAAATGAAGAATTGACATGCAATTTTTCTCTATTGACAATTAGTCTGCTGCAAACATGTGAACATAAAACCTGAAGCAATTACACAAAAGCAAGGTAACAAACATAGGAAAAAAAAAAAAGAAAAATCCTCATTTAACTCTCACCCTGTGTTATTTAATTTATTTGTATTATTCATCAGAGATAGGAGGTAATGGATCAAAATTTAAAATTGCTTCAGGTAAACAGCTTTGAAGAGTGTGGTGCATGCTCATTTTCAACCTTCTGGGATAATTAATGTAAAAATCAGAGATTGAGCAGGTGCTGGTGGCTCATGCCTGTAATATTAGCTACTCAGGAGGCTGAGATGGGTGACTATGATTCAAAGCCAGCCCCAACAGGAATCCATGAGACTATTATCTCCAATTAACCACCAAAAAGCTGGAGGTAGAACTGTGGCTACTTTGGTAGAGTACTAGTCTTGAGCAAAACAGCAAAGACCCAGGCTCTGAGTTCAAGTCTCAGGACAAGAGAGAGAGGAGAGAGTGGAGAGAGAGAAGAAGAAAAGGAGGGAGAGGAGGAGAGAGGAAAGAGAGGAGAGAGAGAAGAGGAGGGAGAGGAGGGAAAGGAGGAGAGGGAAGAGAAAGGAGAGGAGGAGAGAGAAGAAAGGAGGAGAGAGAAGGAGAAAGGAGGGGAGAGAAGGAAAAAGGAGGAGAGAGAGGAGGAGAAAGGAGAGGAGAAAGGAGAGAGAAGAGGAGGAGAGAGGTGAGAGCAGAGAGGAGGAGAGAGAAGAGAGGGGAGAAGAGAGAGGAGAGGAGAGGAGAGAGGAAGAGAGGAAGAGAGGAGAGGGGAAAGGAGAGAGGAAGAGAGGAGAAAGGAGAGAGGAAGAGAGGAGAAAGGAGAGAGGAGAGAGGAAAGAGGAAAGGAGAGAGGAGGAGAGAGAAGAGAAGAGAGGGGAGAGAGGAGAGAGGGGAGAGAGGAGAGAGGGGAGAGAGGGGAGAAAGGAAAGAGGAGAGAGAGGAGAGGAGAGGAGAGGAGAGGAGAGGAGAGGAGAGGAGAGAGAGAGGGGAGAGAGGGGAGAAAGGGGAGAGGGGAGAAGAGAGAGAGGAGAGAGGAGAGAGGAGAGAGAGGGGAGAGGGGAGAGAGTGTCAGATGCAGGTATGCCAGTTAAACACACCCTACAGGACAGACACATATGTGAGTGTGCCACACTGCGTTCTCTCCTCTTCCACATTAACCATTATTATCCTGAACTGAGCTTACAAACCACGAGTACCTACCAGGTATAAACAGACTTATCCTTCCTTCTATTCTTTATATGAAGAAAGAAAGACAGGGAGGGTGGGAGGAAAAGAGGAAGGGAGGAAAGGCTCACTGAGAAAAGTAAAGCAACAACATAGTAAAAACAAAAATGAAAAATGGAAAATACCTACATATAACTACTAGCACAGAGCACAAACGTTCTACTTAATGATGTACTGATGATAACCTATGGTTTCAGATTATCTGTGAATTTCACTTAAATCTATGATGTGGGCATATGAGGTCTCAAAAGCTAATTGTGGTACATACACCCAAACACTAAGACTACAATTTCCAAGAGGGAACAGTCACACTGACAGCTTTTAAGAAACACTGATGGCTATGCAATCCACAGTCCCTCTGGTACAGAACAAAGCAAAGACTGTAAATAAATGTGAAAAGAACCTTTGGAAGGACAGAAAGCACCATCTTCTTCCAACCGAAATCACTCAGTTGATCACTCATTTCACTGGGGAAGAGAAGCAATCTTAGATCACAGTAAGGAAGTTGAAAATAGTGTTGAGGTTGTATATTTCACACATACACATACACACACAGATTAATAATCCATTGGAGCTCAGCTTGTGTCAAGCTATCCTGTAGTTCTGGAAAACCAGGTATTGTCTCAAGGGTGTTAATAACTCATCTAGTACTACTACCATCCCTGTTTTCCCTATGGCTAAGCCCGGCAAGTTCTCTCCTAGGAAATGACAAAAGCAAGATTCAAAGCCAAGCCACTGGGCTTCAATCACTTTACTATGTCCTCACTCCAACGAGCAAAACAACAACAACAAAAACCAACAACAACAGCTAATCATTCTCAACAAAACAAAGTCAAGATCAAATCTGAGTTAAGGTTTTCTGTGAAAACTATCACCTAAGTCTCAATGTTAATTTTTTTCCCCCAAAATATGTCCTCATTGCTTAAATGTCATATGGAAGATCAATTGAGAGATAGTGAAGGTAATAAAACTCTGACAGTAGCCCAGCACCAGTGTGGCTCAACCCTGTAATCCTAGCTGAGATCTGAGGATCACAGTTCAAAGCCAGCGCCAGGGAGGAAAGTCAAGACTTATCTTCCATTAAGCCACCTAAAAGCCAGAAGTGGAGCTGTGGTACAAGTGGATAGTGTGTGAATTATTAAGAAAAAAAAAAAAAAAGCTCAGGGTCAGTGCCCAGGTGGAGTTCAAGACCTAGGACAAGCAAAGCAAAGCAAAGCAAAGACAAGACAAGACAAGACACAGGGCTTTTAGAAAGCAATGTCAGAGCAGCATAGGTTACTTCTGTTACAAATGTTAAAACTCTAAGCCAGCATACCAGAGTATGCATGCCTCTCAGTTTATACCTTCTGAACTACCCCAAAAAGAAAAGGAAGGTAAGTGTACAAGGGTGAGAGTTCACAGAAACATGACATTCACTGGAACATGAAAATGACACCCACAAAGTGTACCCACACAATCATTTCATATCCAGATTCCATATAAACTGTTAATATTTCAATGGACTTTTTCCTTGAAAAGTTGGAAGCATTCATGTGTGCATTTGCTTAAATACCTTGCAAATGACAACAGCAAAACTAAACTGCCCACCTTAAAGAATGTAAAAACGAGATTCAATTTTCCCATGAACAAGAGCCATAGGAAAAAAGTTACCATTTAAACTACAGAAACCCTCTCAACGGGCGAGTTAATCACAATAGTTTATTTTGATTGTACCACAGTGACATCCCTTACCTTCTGATCTTTGATTCCCAGGACAACCATCTCATAACCATATTTTCCCTGTAGCAGTGAAGACAGGGAAAATGACATGCCTGTACACCCACCTGAACAAAGTAGACACTCATCCTGCCTACCAGAAAACACTCCAACTTGGCAACTTAAAACACAACCAAATACCGTCTTTTGATAACTTCCAACCATCATTAATCAGAGAACCAAGGACCTCCCCTCTTCCCCAAATAAGAAAGGTCTTGGAAGATTACACTTCTCATAATCACTAAGCTAAGACGGTGATAGTTTTAAAAATTAAAAAAAAAAAAAAGTCAAAATTGACTTTGTGACTTTCAGGCCATGTGCTGGCCTCCATGCAACACCGAAAGCAGAGCTCCCGGGTGGGAGAGCAGGGGTCGGGGACCCGCACCCGGGGTTGGAGGTGCTTCCCTTACACAAACCTGTGGATTGGGGAGGGGGGGGGCGGTGTCCTGTCTGGGCCAAGGAGCTACTTCGTCCACATTCACACCCGCAGGTGACACACCAGCTAGCAGGGGCACACGACAAAGAGGTGAGCGGTGGCGGCTGCACGCGCAGACAGCCCGCTGGACCCCTGGGTACAGCACCGGGGAGCGACGGCGACGCCCGGTAAACCCCGCCGGTGCCACTGGACACCACGCGCATCCGGGCCGCTGTGTGCACACCGCGCGAACCATCCCCGACCCCGTGCACACGCCCCGCGGGAAGCTGGAAAGCGCTGGCACCGTGGGCGCGGTGGGGACCCGGACCCCGCAGCCCGGCTCGGGACCTGCACCGCCTACAAAGACGCGGCCGACACGGGCCGTCTGACGCCGCCGGCCGCCATGGGCCACGTCCCCCCGCGCGGGCCGGCCCGGACAGCCGGTCCTGCGTGCACCCCGCACCCGACTCCGCCGCGTACACCACGCCGACACCCCGCACACCACACTGGGGAGCGCGGGCGCCGCGCAAAGCACGCCCCGCGGCGTGGGCCGGAAAGTTCGGGTCCCGGAGTCCCCACTTCCCCCCCCCCCGCCTCCCCACGCGAGCCGCAGCTCCGGTCCGGAGAGGGCGGAGGAGGGCGGCGGGCCCCGCGGGGGGGGCCGTCCCTCAGGCCCGGGGAGGATACGCCGGAGGCGGCCGCGAACGAGGCCCGGGAGCCCCGCAGCTTCACCACTCGCACGCGCCGCGCCGCCACGCCGACCGCTTTCTCTCCGCCTTTCCCCACGCCCCGGGCCCCGGACCGCGCCCAGGCCTCTCTCCGCAGGCCTGGCCGAGGGGGACAGCGCGGGACCCGGCGGGCGGTGCTCACGCGACGCCGCGGCTTCCCGGCCCGAGCAGGCCCCGCGCGGCCCTCCCGGGGGCCTCAGTCTAGGAGCCACCTCAGCGGCCGCCCGTGGCGGCGGAGGCGACGCGGGCCCCGCCGCCCACGAGCCTACCGGGCCGGCTCGGGGCAGTGCGCGAGGGGCCGGCGCCGCCTCCGCCGCTCGCGCGCCAGGCCGCAACCCGGGCAGCTCCACGACGCGGGCCGCGCCATCGCCAACGCCGCCGCCGCCGCCCGCCCCGCAGCCCGCCCGCCCGGCCGCCCGCGCCCCGCCGCGGCCGCCGACGAGCTTTCCCCACCATTATGCTCCGGCTCCGCCGCCGCCGCCGCCGCGCCCGGCCTCCCCTCCGGTGCCGCCTCCTTCCCGCCGCCCGGCGCCTCTCGGGCCTGAGCCGGCGACGGGCGCGGGGGGCGGGGGGGGGGACGCGCAGGCCGCCGTCTCCTCCTCCCCGCCGGCCTCCGCCTCCTCCCCGCCGGCCTCCGCCCTCCTCCCGGCTCCCCCCGCCCGGCCCCGCCGCCGGCCCGGCGCGCAGGGCTCTCGGACTCGAGGGGCGCCATGTTGGGGACGCGGCGGAGCCGGCGGGCGGGCGGGCGCGGAGGCCCCGCCGCGCACTTACCGCGTCTCCTCGGCCCCGGCCGGAGGGGCACACGCCGGGGCCGCTCCCCGCCCCCGGGAAAGTCGGCGTCCCCGCGAGGCGGCCGCTCGCACGGCGGCGCCGGGGCGTGCGGGGTCCCCGCCGCCGCTTCGGCTCCGCTCCCGCCCCGACTTTTATTGTGTGTGCGCGCGAGACTCCCGCGCGCCGGGCCCGGGAAGCAGGGCCCGGGCCGCCCCGCCGCGCCCGCGGGAGACCCGCGCCGCCCGCCCAGGCCGCGAGCCGGCGCGCGGCCCGCTCCTACCTTCCCGCGGCCCGGCCCGGCCCGGCCCCGCCACCCCTAACTCGTCTCAGCATGTTGTTCGGGGCGCACACACCCGAACCCCATCTCCACACACACACACACACACACACACACACTCACTCACACGTGAAGGCTACGTACGTGCAGGCGCGCGGGGGCCGGGAGCGCGGCACACCGAGAGCGCAGACACGAGGGCGGCATTGTTAGGCTCGGGCCGGGGGCCCCGGGCGCCCGCCTGCCGTCGGGGTGGGGGAGTGGGGGGGGGGAACAGAGGTGGAGGGGGGACTGTGTCCCGCTTCGCCCCGGCCCGCGTGGCCGAGGGGTGCAGGAGCACGCGCTCTCGTGTGGGCCACGCGGGGTGGGGAACGCGATCTGTTCTCCGCGGTCCGGAAGGCCGGGCGCGCGCCGGGGGCCGGCCCGGACCCGTTATCCGCCCGCAGCGCCAGGCCCATCGCTGGCTGGCCGTGAGTGACCGCAGATCCCCGGAGCCTAAGGAAGTCTCTAGAAGAAAGAGGGGACAAATTTTAAAAAAAAATTCCCAGCCATCCAGACACGTACAGACTCCATTGATGGTGGTCCTGCGCCCGCCACCCCGGCTGCCTGGTCTCCCCGGGCTCCGGGGCTCGCGGGCCGCCTGGGAAGTCTAAGATCGGTCTTACCCCAGGGACCAGCCCGCGCTCGCTGGGTCTCGGAGGGACCTGCTGGGGGTGCATCTCCATCTTCTGCCCCCTCCAGAAACATCCCCAGAACAATGTTCATTCGCTTGAAGAATAAATGTGCACTGTGGGTTGACCATAGGCAAATGGGAGACCGGCTGGGGGTGCATCTCCATCTTCTGCCCCCTCCAAAAATATCCCCAGAAAGTGTTCATTCACTTGAAGAGTAAATGTGCACCGTAGGTGGACCCATAGACCGGTTAACACGTGTTGGAAGAAAATGAAGCCATACCTGGTTTGAAGGCTAGACTCGGGAAATCTTAACCACCCAACTCCTCAGGGAATCACCGCTTTGTAAATAAAGTTTCTTCATCTATAAAATAAAGAACCGGTATACATAACACACGTGTCCTTTGCAACAACATGACATATGTATGAAAGATTCTTCCCTCTTAGGGTCAAGGTAGCTGCTGCATTATTCAACTCTGCTCCAGTTATAGTTCAAAGGCAACATTCCAATATATATACACGCAGATAAAATCTCCTCTTCCCTAATTAAACTGGATAGCTTATCTCTGGATTTCCTGTTGGGCTTGTGTAGAATTTAACCTTTGGCTCTTCCCCCCACCTCCCCCCCCACAACAGTGTTTGGGCTTGGGTGTGTGTGTTTGTTTGTTTGTTTGCCTCATTTGTTCTTGTGGGTCTGAGTCAGGTCCTGGAGGTTAGGAGAAGGACTGAAAAATCAAAATGGCTATTTCCAATCAGACTAAGATATATCATTTTATAAGGAGATTGTAAGGAGAGGACAAAAGGCTGAGGTGAGGAAGGGAAAAATAATAGAACTTGGGGAATAGTTTGCATCAATCCAGACTTGTTTCAGAGCCCGAGAGAAGGCATGTATTAGTCAATGAGTGGGGATGAAAAATTTGTCTCTCAAACAATAAAATATATCCTTCCTATTCTATCCCCCCTTTTTATATAAATTCTAAATGATTCCATAATGTACAAACTGAAAATCTTTTCAAAGACTAGAGGAAAACATAGAGAAATACTTTATAAAATTATGAATGGAGAATGATTAAATATCCCAAACCCTTACAACAATGGAGGGAAAGTCTCTCTCCCCTTCTCTCAGTTTCTCTGTCTTATCCCATACATCTATAAAATGTAAGAATGTATGAATTATGTATATCGTGTAGTTCTACCATATGTACATAGTAAATTCCTCTAATACCCTTTCTCCTACTCTCTTCTCATAAAAAGGACCAATCCAAGATTTCTGGAACTCACTGAGAACTACTTTGTAGCTGTAGGCTGTGGGAGTCCCTTGTGGAAATCGCGGAGAGTTCCAGGTTTACTAATTGCTAGCATATAGCAATAATAAATTCCTGCATGGATGCTCCCGAAAGGCCTTGTGTTTACTTGTTTTGCCTTTATGATTACATTTGGGTTTATCTTTTTCTTTCGCATGAAAGGCTGAATTACACAAACGTTCCGTTTCATCTGTTTGTCTTCTTGGTGGACAGTCTTGAGTGCACTGTGCAGCCTATGTAGCTGTGGAAAGATGCGGGGACACAGACGAGGAGCACACTATAGAAGAGTGACTGATCAAAATGTCCTTGTGTTAGGAGATTGATTAGGTGAATGAACAAAGCACCCAGGCCCTCCCCAGTGAGACTTGTGTAACATTCCCAGAGACTGGGAGACATAGTACTGAAGACAACTGCATTTCCAACTGACAATAATGTTGTTGCTTAGTAATAGCTATTCTTTAGAAAGTGGAGAGAGAGGCAGAAGCAAAATTAGAAGCTCAAGTAGGACATGTATGCAACATGTATGCAACAAATAAGAACTAGAGCACTACTCTGAAAATATAATGTAAGTTCTATCAGCAAGATAAACACCAACATCATCCCCCACAAAAAAACACAAAGGTCATCAGAGATTATCTACAGAAGAATTAAGAACTGTGAATAAATATGGACACATTCAAGTTTGCGAGTAATAAACAAAATGACTAAATGTCTTGGTGATGCTTTTCACATGGTGGAATGCTTTCTCAATGATGTCACTGGGAGTTTGTGTAACAAGCACCCCTAAACATGCCTAACAGGAAACTGAAGTACTATGAACTCTCCTATGATACCAAGACTTAAAATTATTTAATACATATTTGACCTGAGAAGTTCACATTTAAAATTCTACCCTAAAGAGAGCATCTGAGAAACAAAAACATAGGGGCAGGCATGCTCATATCCCCTATTTTTAAAAAAGGTACTAGAATAAATTCTTTGTACAAAAGGGTTTTGTGATGCTTGCACCATGCATATCATGTGCAGTTTGATCAAATTCACTCCAAGTTGTACTTAAGATACCTTCTCCTCATGCTTTGCATTGTCTGTGATGGGTTTCATTGTGTCCTTGTCATAAATGTAAGTGTATAAGATACTCCTACAATAGTCACCCCTCGCACCCTCTCCTTTCCCCCCTCTTTCTACCCCCTGATCTCCCCCCAAACAGGCCCCTTTTAGGTACAGATCCCACATATGTGTGAAAACATGCAGCAATTGCCTTTTTGAGATGTTTTATCTTATTTGAAGTGATGACCTCCATCCATTTTCCTGAAAATATTATTTCATTCTTTTTATCATTGGATAAAAATTAATATATATGTGAAACTAAACTCTTAAGTTCTATATAGTAAACTTATATGCAGCTATTAGCTTGTATTCACCTACCATTTCCACTGTGTCTAGTTTGTTAGTAGATACATAATACATTCAGAGCTGTATATAAAACAAAGGGCAGAGCTGCTGGGTCTTGAGAACAAGATGGGTGTTAATCACATGTGGATTTAGCAGCCACAACCCCAAGAAGTCTGAGAAGCCCTGGAGCTCAGTACCACCCACTTTGAAATGCACCAATCCAAGAAAGATCCCAGAGCAGACTTGTCTCTGCTCAGTATATGAAAAGCATAGGTTTAGGATGTAAGGTATGGCCATGAGCATTTGGTTCCTGAAACAATGTATAGACCATGTGTATGTATAAATTGAAGGAGAGCTACCCTGTCAAAAACCCTTTTGGCTCTATTGCCTTGGCTTCCTTATTTGAGGAAAAAGGGATGGAATTAAAATGCACACCTTCCAGCCAGGCATTGCTCCTCGGGAATGTGTGGCCCGAGAATTTCATCGCTTATATATGCTGCCACTTCTTAGCCCCTGCAAAAGGAGGAGAAAAATCATGATTTTATAATAAAAGGAAGAGCAGCCATGGATCTAACCTAGAATTTGGTTTGTAGTGTCAGGAATCTTTCAGAGATTCATGAAAACAGTATTTATTTACTTTATCTTGAGACAGGGTGTTGCTAGGTAGCCTCAGTCTGGTCTTAGTCTTACTGGTCTCAAACTTTCAATCCTCTTCCTCAGACTCATGAGTTCTGGTCACCATTACCCTAGCACCTCATTCTTTTTCTGCATTCTTTTCTAGCATTCTTTGATTTTATTCCATGCTTTTCTCTCCCCTAATTACAGTTTCCTGTAGTCTCCAGTATTATATTTTGGTTCTGAATGTGGTTTTCTCTTACCTTCTTTAATGTTTAGCCTCCTGGAATGTAAGTTACTCTGTAATAAGTTCACTTAGTGCTGCTCACTTTCCTGTGATGATTTTAAAATCCTGATTTGGGAACTATAAACTTTGGATCCGAATTGCAAGGGCAGTTCCCATTCATTGATACTGTCACATCACTTTTTGTAACTCAGATTGAATAAGGAGGCACTGGGCATATTTTAATTTTTAAGCTTTTGCAGTGTAAAATAAATCTATGTCTAAATGCACCAAAAGGTGCATTTCTGTCTTCTTCCTGTTCTCCTCATGTGTAGCAGCCAGGCCTAGGTTGGGACTCTGAGGATCTGCAGACCTCTGGTCTCGAAAAATAAAAACAACTACAGAATTTCAGCCTGCCCATGCCTTTAGGATTTCTCTCAAAATTGTCTTTGGAGTGGCTACTGCTGCACATATTGTTCCAAATTGGTTATATAACATCTGGCAAGAAACAACCTCTCTGTAGCCCCTACCTCTGTAAACAAAGGCAGGTTACTAACTATACTTTAACTTTCCCATCAGCACTAAATAAAACTTTATGAACTCCAGTGCCCCATGAGCAGATACCTGCTTTTGGAAGTTCTCTGTTATCTTCTTGTGCTATCTTCACCCAGCCTCCCTCTCCTGAAATCCTTTGTAATGCCTCTTCTATGGGAAGTTCTTTCTGGCTCTCTGCATTGATTCTCTTTATCCTGTATTTTTCTGTCTTTTCTTTCTCCCTTCTTCTGGTTGGTTACTTGGGTTGAAAGTTCCTAAGGGGAAACAAAGGAGGAGGCTACAATGCTTGATAAGAAATGTACTTATTATCTTGCCCATGTAATTGTAACCCCTCTGTACAGTATTTTCACAATAAAAAATAAATAAAAATTAAAAAAAAGAAAGTTCCTGTTGTGTGTGGTGAGTTGTAGTCACTACACAATGAAGATCAGAGTGATGATTCTGGTATAAAAGCAAGTGTCCACTAGAGCACTAGTGGCTCACACCTATATTCCTAGCTACTCAGAGGCTGAGATCTGGGGACTGTAGTTCAAAGCCTGCTGGGCAGAAAAGTCCCCAAGAGAGCCTTATCTCCAATTAACCACTTAAAAACCAGAAGTGAAGCTGTAGCTCAAAGTGGTAGAGCACTAGTCTTGAACAAAAGAGCTCAAGGATAGCACCTAGGCCCTGAGTTCAAGCCCCACAATTGAAAAAAAAAAAGCAAGTGCCCTAGCTGGGTACCAATGGTTCACACAAGTGAGAACATTTGGGAAGATATATTTGGAATTATTTTAGAAATAGAAAGGAGGGTAAGAAAGAGCAACAGATTGGGTGAATTTGTTCAATGTACATTATATGTCTGTATGCAAACATCACAATGAAATCCCTTTGTACATGGTGACATACTTTAAAAACTCACTAGTGGGCTGGGAAGGTGCCTCAGTGGTAGAGTGCTTGCCTTGCATGCATGAGGCCCTGGGTTCGATTCCTCTGCACCACATAAACGGAAAAAGCAGGAAGTAGAGCTGTGGCTCAAGTGGTAGAGCACTAGCCTTGAGCTGAAGAGCTGAGGGACAGCGCTCAGGCCCAGAGTTCAGGCCCCACGACTGACCAAAACAAAACAAAACAAAACAAAAAAACAAAAAACAAAAAAAACTCACTAGTGTGGTAGTGTAAATATTATATAGTATTTATGGTATCTGAGATGGTCTTCACTTTTTTCCTTTGTGATAGTTGTGATTAGATCATTCTAATTCCATAGAAGTTTATGCCTAAGTATTTTCCATTTTGCAATTGTTTCTCATTCGGAAGGACTTTCTCTCTTTTCAATTTTTTTCCCTTTGGTTGTAGGGCTTGAACTCAGGGCCTGGGCTCTGTCCCTGAGGCTCTTTGTGCTCAAGACCAGCACTTTGCCTTTTGAGCCATAGCGCCACTTATGGTTTTGGAGTGGTTAATTGGAGATCAGAGTCTCACAGATACTTTAATGCCCCAGCTGGCTTTGAACTGTGATTCTCAGATCTCAGCTTTCTGAGTAGCTAGGATTACAGGAATGAGCCATAGCACCTGGTTTCTTTTTAAATATTTGCCCAAGCTTTCTATCTCAATAATTGACATAAATTTAAAATGTATGCTATCATTATAAATTACATTATATTACCAATGGATCTAGGGAGATAGAAACATTTAAGATAAAAATTCTACTAAACAGCTTACTTTGAGAATTATCTTCTAAAAGTAGTAAAACTACAACAATGTCCAGTTGTGTTCCTAGCTCCTCTCTATTATTTAAATTTCTCTGTAATAAGTTCCTTAGCAAATGGAAGAAAAATATATAAAACATTTTAGATCTCTCAGGTAACATGTTAGGATGCAGAAATATAGGGGGAGGGCGAAAAAGTAAATAATCTTAGTATTAAATTGTACTTTCTGCAAAATTATAAGAGTCCCAAAGTATTTCTTAAATTGTCATTTTCTTTGCATTTATAGTTTGATTGGTTCTTTTGGCTTATAGAAAGTAGTAGCAGAAAGTCAGAAAATCTAGACAACCCTACTTCCTTTTTCTCTTTTAATTTAACCACTTTAAGAAATTTCAAACACAGGAAGTTCTGTGCCCTCCACTGCTAGTCCTCGAATGCTAGGCATTCTTTCTGTCTCTGGGCTGTGTCCTTCTGTCAGGCCATGTTTCTGTTTTTCTTCTTGACTGATGAGGTCTCCTATTAGTTTTATATAAACAACGTTTTTCAGGAGCAGACTTTTCTTTCATATTTGTATTCATTTCTCTTCTTATCCTTGACTTGCAAATGTGTTCAGAATATGAGCAAAGAAAGTAAAAGTGAAACTCAAGTAATTTGTGGTTTTTAATTGTTTTTTTCTTTGATGGGACTGAGGTTTAAACTCAGGGCCTCTCACTTGGGCCATATGGCTGAGCCATGCTTTCAGCTAGTTTTAAAATTAGTAATTGTATTTTTAAAGAATAGTATGGAAAGAGGTCATTCAATATAGTTAGATTATAACTAGACTGAGAAAAGATTACAAAATGTTATGTGATTACTAATGTTCTGAATGCTTATTATGAAACTGGTTTAGAGCTCAGCTTACCTAAGTAAGTCTACAAATGAAATAAATGCATGCTGTTTTAAATGCAAATGTATTCATTTCTAGTTAATACTTAACCAGAGGTTTCTATTAGAAGCACTTACTTGTTGTGTTAAACAAATCTTGAGATCTTTTATATAAGTTGTATATTATGTGAACAGTGGTTTTTAATATAATTTTATTGTTATTATTAAAGTGTCCTACAGAGAAGTTACCATTTCATGAGTCAAGGAATGAGTATAGTTCTTTTTAGACCATGTTCCCCCTTCCTTCACTTTGCTTTGAATTCAGCAAAGTGTTTTATAAGCTCATAAACAGTAGTATCTTGGCTAAAGAAAGTATGATTTACTTATAGCATAGAATTTATGTAAGTATTATAGAAGTTGGGAGGTTATTTTTGTATTAAGTAAAACACCAGGATATACATTAAAGGAAGTGGTTACATTGTGTAAAAAATAAACATGTATTTAATTTAAAAAAAAAAAAATCAAAAGGAGCAGGGCACAGTGGCTCATGCCTATAATTAATCCCAGCCACTTGGAAGGTAGATTTAGGAAGATCGTGGTTCAATGCCAGCTGGGGCAAACATATTAGCAAGGCCCTGTCTTAAAAAAAGATAAATATTGTGGGCACACATCTATAACCCCAGTTCCTCATGAGGGCAGGGTGGGTCACAGATTAAGGGAGGCACTGGGTTTAAAAAAAAAAAGTGCAGGATCTTGTCTGAAAAATAATCTAGGGCTGGGAAGGTGGCTCAGTGGTAGAGCACTTGCCTTGCATGCATGAGGCCCTGGGTTCGATTCCTCAGCACCACATAAGCAAAAAGAAAAAAAAGCCGGAAGTGGCGCTGTGGCTCAAGTGGTAGAGCGCTAGCCTTGAGCTGAAGAGCTGAGGGACAGCGCCCAGGCCCAGAGTTCAGGCCCACGACTGGACCCAAAAAAAAAAAAAAATCTAAAGACAAAAAGGGCTAGAGATATGGTTCACGTGGTATAGCACTCGCCTAGTAAGTGCAAGGCCATGGGTTCGAATACCAGTGCCAGAACAGAGCAGAGGGGAACTGCAAAATACTAAATATATTCATCTCTGGCACATCTCTGCTTTTTCCTTATTATGTTTTTATTTTCCCGAGCCTGTTTCCATCTTTAAGTAATCATATTTTGATAAAGTTGTCATAAGAGTGAATGTTTTAAATCATATTCATTTTGTAATGAAATTGTCCCCCCCCAATGTCATCTGATTCAGTTAACAACAACAAAGAAGTTTTTCCCATAGAATTTCTAAAATTGCATTCATTTATCAAATGAGAAACAACTCTACCCCTCAGAGGCCCATCAAACTGAAGGCATTTTATAAATCAAAGAAATTCAATATTGGAATTTTCAACCTAGCATTCGTGGGCTTTGGTCCATGTATCTGCCCTACTTCTTGGCTTTTGAAATGCTGTGTGAATTTTTCACAGACAGTGTTCTTGGAGGGGATAGGGAGGGCAGACTCTCTTGTTTGCATCAATTTCTCTTCTTCTTATTCCTATTTCATAACAACACAGGAGGGAAGAAGGAGGGAAGTTGGGAAAAATAAAAAGTGAATGCGCAGCCAGATGGTACATGTGTTCTTTTAGGAACAGGGTAATCCAATAGAAGAAAGGAGAGTCCAGTCAGAAGAACTGCTGACGAAAGCATCTCGTGTATGGTCTGTGAGAAGGAAAAAAAAAATCACCATGCAAGCAACACCAAAAGGGCTTTTTAAAGTGGAATAAGATCCCACAAAGGGAATAGGACATGTGTGTGTGTGTGTGTGTGTGTGTGTGTGTGAGAGAGAGAGAGAGAGAGAGAGAGAGAGTGAGAGTGAGAGAAACAGACAGACAGACAGACAGACAGAGAGACAGAGAAAGAAAGAATAGCTGAAAGCTGAGGATGTGAACTTTGGACACCTGTACCCCTTGACATCAGGCATCTGGGACCCCCAGGTAATTATTATATGGGGTCCATAGACTCAATATATGTGCCAAGCTCTGTGACCTTTGTCTCACAGACATTTTAACTATGTACACACGTTCTTTCCTTTATTGCCTACTGGCCAAATAGCCCCTGTCACCAAGCCCCTGTTCTTTCTCAACATTCTATTACAGCTTCCTACAAAGGAATTTGTGTTGCTTTGTAACAAATCAGCACACTTGCCCGTGGACTCTATCCTCTTGTCTCCTATGGGCCATTCAATTAAAGGTACCTATAAGTCTTCCTAATTGCCCTTCCCAACACTCTAAATAAAGTTCTTTGACAGTTTCTTAGGTTTGAATTGGTTGACAATTTTCCCTAACCTCAATTTCTAGAAGTCACTTCAGTATTCTATGTTGAAAAGCCTTTCTACTGTCTGAGGAGTTGTAGTTAGCTTGTTTCTCATGTACATTTGTCTTTGATTATTAAGTCCCTTGTACAATGAGGGCCTGTCATAAAACTAAACAATTCTGAGCATTGCTCAGTAGTGACGCTTCTCTGTATTAGTTCACTGAATCCTCCTCCACTCATGTTGTGTTTATGAGGACACAGAATTAACAACTACACTCAGCGTAGGCCAGTAATCCAACTCAGGCTTGACTCTTGACCCTGCATCATCTACTGATTATATCTTTTTTTTTTTTTTGGGTCCGGTCATGGGGCCTGAACTCTGGGCCTGGGCGCTGTCCCTCAGCTCTTCAGTTCAAGGCTAGCGCTCTACCACTTGAGCCACAGCGCCACTTCCGGCTTTTTTTTCTTTTTGCTTATGTGGTGCTGAGGAATCAAACCCAGGACCTCATGCATGCAAGGCAAGCGCTCTACCACTGAACCACTTTCCCAGCCCCTACTGATTATATCTTAATACTGGTCTTTTCCCTCTTTCTTCCTAGTTCAGTCCACCAATTTTTTTTAAACTCAGGACCTTGTGTATGCTTGACAAGTATTCTACCACCTGAGCAATACCTCTGCCCCTTTTGGTTTTGTTTTTCAGATAGAGCCTCCAGCTAATTTTATCTAAGCTGTCCTCAAACCACAATCCTCCTACCTCCATCTCAAGTAGCTGGCATCATAGACATGCACTGCATGCTCCTCCCTCAAGCGATCATTTTAGATATCCTTAATAAGAAGCACATTGTGGTAAAGGATATACTTTTAATGCCAAATACCACCCCCATCCAGTTTCCCTGCCTTGGGTCAATGTTTCCATCCATTGGAACAAAAGTTAAAAATTTGTCTTAAAAAATACACATCATGGAGAAGACATTTAATTTCATGAAAAATTCTAATGCTGAGTACCAGTGGCTCACGCCTGTAATCTTAGCTACTCAGGAGGCTGAGATCTGAGGACCACAGTTCAAAGTCAGCCTGGCAGGAAAGCATGTGAGACTCTTATCTCCAATAAACCACCAGAAAACTGGAAGTGGTGCTGTGGCTCAAAGTGATAGAACACTAGCCTTGAACAAAAAAGCTATGGGAGAGCACCTAGGTCTTGAGTTCAAGCCTGAAAAATAGATAGATAGATAGATAGATAGAGAGAGAGAGAGAGAGAGAGAGAGAGAGAGAGAGAGAGAATCTAGACAAGTTACTCAAAGTAAAAAAAATAGCATCTAGACAAGTTATGCAAAGTATTATATATATATTTATATATATATATATATATATATATATATATATATATATTTCATCTGAGTGCACTAGTGCATACCTGTAATCTAGCTATTCAAGAGGTGGAGGTAGAAAGATTTTGAGTTCCAGGCCAGCCAAGACCAAGCCAAGGCCATGATAAAGGTGAGATCTATTCAACATCAAAATAGAAATTAAATAAAAATTAATTAAAACTGTAGGTATGGCTCAAGTCTTAGAAAGCTTGCCTAGTCTGTGAGAGGTCTTGGATTCAATTTCCAGCACCACCAAAATAAAAAAAATCAATTAAATCTCAGCATATACAACTACATAATTCTATTATATTTAAAGTCTATTATATTTAAATTTTAAAAATTGTCTATAAAGTAATAATTCTAAAAATTGAGTTTGACTATTTACAGCTTGATTAAGATATTCCTGAGAAAAAATCAAAATGAATTCAAGACTCAGACAATGAATTTTACTAATTTTTTCCTCATACAAACACATCACAGACACTCTTTCCTTTGTACTGTTTTTACAGAGGAAGACACTAAAGCTAAACTCTGGTGGTTATAGATTGCAGACATATCTTTGTTTTTTCCAGGAATTTTCTTCTAAAAGTTTCACGACCTAGTGACACACAACAGAAACGATTTCCCATATTTGAATTTGCTTCACCAAGGAATTTTTTAATTCACCAGAGGAGATCAAAGAAGTAGCTTGTCTTTTAAGTTATTCATGATTGTTAATTGCCTACTACTTTATCATCCTTGTAATTTTCCCTTCATTGTTTGGGTAATATTTTGATAGGCTGCAATCCTTTCACGAGATTGTGCTATTTAGATTTCACACAGAGCGAGGGATTTCTCTATTTTCACCTGAGGATCCTGAATGGAGATTCAAAATTTGCCCATAGTAATTCCTGTCGTTGGTTGTCATTGCTCCAAGCTTACGATGTATATACCCAAGGAAAATCAGAAAACATATCTTGGCTAAAATATATTCTTGTTAAATAATGTATTTTCTCTCTTTCTTTCTTCCTCTCTTCCTCTCTTTCTTTCTTCCTCTTTCTTTCTTTCTTTCTCTTTCTTTCTTTCTTTCTTTCTTTCTTTCTTTCTCTCTCTCTCTCTCTCTCTCTCTCTCTCTCTCTCTCTCTCTCTCTCTCTCTCTCTCTCTCTTTCTTTCTTTCTTTCCAGTCATGGGGCCTGAACTCTGGACCTGGGCGCTGTCCCTCAGCTCTTCAGGTCAAAGCTAACGCTCTACCACTTGAGCCACAGCACCACTTCTGGCTTTTTCTGCTTATGTGGTGCTGAGGAATCAAACCTAGGGCCTCATGCATGCAAGGCACTCTACCACTGAGCCACCTTCCCAGCCCCAAATCATGTCTTTTAGAAGTAAATAACAAATGTGCCTATCCTGTAAGTTAATATAGTTTGGTAAAGTTTGCATCTCTCTCTGTCTCTCTCTCTCTCTTCCTCTCTTCCTTTCCTTCCTTCTTCCCTCCCTCCCTCCCTCCCTCCCTCCCTCTCCCTCCCTCCCTCCCTCCCTCCCTTCCTCCCTTCCTCCCTTCCTTCCTCCCTTCCTCCCTTCCTTCCTTCCTTCCTTCCTTCCTTCCTTCCTTCCTTCCTTCCTTCCTTGCTTCCTTCCTTCCTTCCTTCCTCCCTCCCTTCCTGCCTTCCTGCTTTCTTCCTTCCTTCTTCCTTGGGCCTGGGCACTGTGCCTTGGCTCCTGGCTCTTGCACTCTACCATTTGAACTACACATCTACTTCTTGCTTTTTCTGGTTACTTGAAGATAAGAGTCTCAGGGACGTTCCTATCTGGGCTGGCTTTGAACCGAGATCCTCAGATCTCAGCCTCCTGAGTAGCTAGGGTGACAGGTGTGAGTCCCCATCAGCCCATTAATTGGCATCTTTCCTTTGAAAGAAATCACTATAAAGATAAACAGAGCTGCTTAACCGTGTCAATATGTTCACAAGCAGATGCACCAAAGATGAAGGCATAAAGTCTGCACGTACTGATAGCACATTAGGAGTTTTCTTGGCCAGAAGGTGCCATCTCTACATACTGTAAAGAATTCTCTTTTGATTCCCTGTGAATCTTGGCTGCATGGGATCCAATTGTAATGATTAAACAGACCTCCCTGTACACTCAGCCTGTGTTTTTATGCCTGGCTGGAGGGAATAATAGCCCCACAGCCAGTGCAGCCTGCTGTGTGGTTGCTGGGAGAGTGGATTAGCTATGCCTATTTTGATGTTGAATGATTATACCCCCTGGCAAGCCATGTGGCCAAAATGGTTTCTTTGGTGGCAAGATCACCACATTTATTACGACTGGTGTTTTCCCTTGCTTAAATGCCCTCTATGTATATATTTGGGGTTCAGCTTTCTCTTCCTGAAAATGCAATTATAGACAAGAATAAATATGTTTGCCAGCTTTCTTTTCTTGTTTTATTCTAATGCTCTTTCAACCATTCCTTTCTTCCTCCTACCTTTTGAAAGCTGGAAACACTCTAAGGCTATGTCAACATGCCTCTACTGTGTTTTATATTCTTATCCCTGGGAAAGTCTGAGCAATTGAGTTTACAGAAGAATCAATGAGCTGGGAGCCAGAGATTCATGTCTCTAATCCTAGCTACTCAGGAGGCTTCGATCTGAGGATCATGGCTTGAAGCTGGCCAAGGCAGAAAAGTCTATAAGACACTTATCTCCAATGAACCACCAAAAAGCTGGAAGTGGAGCTGTGGCTCAAGTAGTAGAGTGTTAACCTTGAATGAAAAAGCCAAAGGACAGTGCTCAGCCCTGATCCAAGCCCCAGTGCTGGTGTGGGTGCACCCCTTTGTCCCCTACACACACACACACACACAAATCAATGATATTGCTCATGAGCAAAGAAAGAATATCCCCGAAGCCTTTGGGCAGTGGGTTTCTCTCTTTGATTTTCTCAGTAAAGATCACTAGATGGTTTGAATAGATTTGTGGCTAGTTTATGGTTAGCCTCATGGGCAGGGAGAGGGTGTGTGGTTTCGGTCCACTTCCAACGATGCTGAGGATATGGTGGGTGGGAGGGAGGGAGGAAGCTGGTAGCAGCACCAGGTAGTGGGGTGAGATAACCTGGTGTGTGGCCAACCAATTCCCACCTCCACTCTCAGTAGCTCTGGCTTTCTTTTCAAATGTCTAGAGACCTGTAATTGTGTTCTGGAAGAAGGAAATATTTCTTCTGAGTGAGTTTATTTTGGGCAAATGCAGTTCTAATATTCAATGTACATATGTGAAAAGAGAACTAGGAAAATGGGAGGGATGGTGGGGTTGGGAGAGATGGAGAATGATGACACCGATCAAGATGCAGGTAGAGTTGAGTTGGAGCTCCCTGTGCAATTATGTAAAGACAATGAAAAGTAATTTGTTATGTCAAAAAGTACAGTTTTATCAAGTCAGAAAAATAGATTAGCCTAGTACAGTGGTTCACCCCTGTAATCCAAGTTACTCAGGAGGAGACTGGAAAGATTACAGTTTGAGGCCAATAGTTACTGAGACCCCATCTGAACGAATAAAAACCCGAGTTGGTGTTCCTATCTGTCATTTTAATTACTGGAAGCATAAATAGGAAGATCTTGGCCCAGACTATCCTGGACATAAACCCAAGACCCTATTACAAAAGTAATGAAAGCAAAAAGGACTAGGAGGTGTAGTTCAAGTGGCTGAGCGCCGCAAGTACTAGGCTCTGAGTTCAAGCCCCAGTATTGCTACAAGAAAAGAGAGGCAGATAGACAGATGGACAGAGATATTAGCCAAAAAATATTGAGTAAAATTAATAGCTGGCATAGTTAAAATTCCTAAAATATCAATTTAAGAGGAAAAATACTGTAGTAAGTTTCTTGTGTTCCAAGATGCAGATTTTTATGGTGATAGGAGGAATGGTAGGGATTTCTTTACTTAGGCTAAGAGCAATATGTCTACTAAACATGCATTGTCCTGATTATACCAATTAACCAAGGAAATCATTAGTTATTTATTTTATTTTTCTTGGATGGTCATGGGACTTGATCTCAGGGTCTTGGTGCTGTCCCTGAGTTTTGTTTTTGGGTTTTTTTTTTAATAATTTATTTATTTTTTTTTAAAATTTTATTTTATTTTATATGAGAACATACTGTACAGAGGGGTTACAATTACATGGGCAGGATAATGCATACATTTCTTACCAAGCATTGCAGCCTCCTCCTTTGTTTACCCTTCACCTCCCTTCCCAGCCTCCCCCCTCCCCCCCACCCAATCATACCCCTCCTCCCCCCCCCCCCCCACACCGACATTGTAAAGCTGGTTTTGACATGACATTTTGTACTTCTCATTGTTGCTACAGGTCCACCTGAATCCTTAAACGACTTGTTTGTCCCCATCTCCTCCACATGTTATACTAACATCAAATATAGTGAAAGCGGGGGGTTACACTGTGGGGGAGGGACATACAATTGTTTTTGTTTTTCTTCGCCCCTTAATGAATTAATACTCCACTTCCAGATTTTTTAGTAATTAATTGGAGATAAGAGTCTCACAGACTTTTCTGCCCAGGCTGGCTTTGAACCTCAGTCCTCAGAGCTTACCCTCCTGAGTAGCTAGGGTTACAGGTGTGAGCCACCAGCACCCAGCCTCATTATTGTACTTTTATACAAGAAACTTTCAACTTCCAGAGGGGATTATAAGGATTAAAGTTATTTTTTAAGCACCAAAAGGGCAGAAATATATTTAATTTTTATTTTTCTTCTTTTCATTAAGAAAATTGGGATTTTTTTCCTTTCCTTTTTGATTATATATGCCTGGTTTCTATTCTATTTATTTTGTCACTTTTATTTTGTTGTTATACTTCTTAAAGATAGCAAAAATGGCTTTATGTGTGTGTGTGTGTGTGTGTGTGTGTGTGTGTATGTATGTGCTGGGGCTTGAACCTAGGATGTGGATTCTGTCCCTTAGGTTTTTTTGCTCAAGACTGGTACTCTACCACTTGAGCCATACCTACATTTCCACTTTTTATTTTTATTTTTGGTAGTTAATTGCAGATAAGAGTCTTGTCATCTTTCCTGCTTGGAGCTGACTTCCAATCTCAATCCTCAGATCTCAGCCTCCTAAGTAGCTAGGATTACAGGTGTGAGCCACCGGCACCCGGCTAAGCCAAGGAATACTTTTGTAATATCCCTTTTCCCCCTCAATTTATTTGGAAGGAGTAGGAAAATAAACGCAGTCTTTTGGCTCACATCCAAATGATTCTTTATGAAATCCTTAAAAGTAGCTCATCAGTTCCTTTAAAATCAATGGGTTCTTCTCTCTTTGTTTCTCTCTCTCTCTTTCTCTCCCTCCCTCCCTTCCTTTCTCTCTCCTGACTATTTTAGTGCGAACATATATCTTTTCAAGTGTCTTTTTAAAAGTTTCAACTAACAAATGTTTTTATTTCCCTTTTTCTCCAAAAATTGTTGTGTCTAGTTTTAAACTGCATAGTATAGCAGTTTGTCAGTCATGCCGAGATCTTTGTTGACTCATAAGGTTTATTTTTGTATGAAGAACCATAGATATTGAAGAGACCACTAAGTTGTAAAATGGAACATCTCTCTATTTAGGAGAAGGGCATAATTCCTGGTATAACTAGATTCGCTTGCCTTCGTGCCTTACAATTAGTTGTTTCACACATCGGATTCCCCGGTCTGCTGGCCTCGGGGTGGATGGTATCCTACAGTCAGAGGCAGGCATCCGTATTGAGTTGTCTGATGGAGCTCAACAGAGGAGGAGCACTCATCTCCCCAGCTCTGAAAGAGAAATGACTCATCTGTGTCTTCCCCAATTATGAGACAAAACTGGTAAAATAAAATAAAAGCCCAGCTGCATAGTGCAGGCCATTAGTCCGGACCTCCTTTCCCCTGCTCCATACTTCTCATCTTTCTCTCCTTGCGTCAAGGTTTCTCCTAGAGCAGCAAAGCGGATGGGACCCCTCGGAAGAGATGGACAGCTCCTGAATCTGTACTGTCCAGCGGCTGGACACTTCTCACAAGGGACTATAAGCACGGGATGTATAATCTGTGCAACGGATTTTAAATTGTAGTGGCCACTGCAGTGGTTTACCTATGTCTGGATCAAGAAATATTGGTTCCCTGAGGCTGGGCAGGTGGCTCAGTGGTAGAGTGTTTGCTTCACATGCATTAGGCCCTGGGTTTGATTCCTCAGTACCACATAAGCAGAAAAAACCGGAAGTGGTGCTGTGGCTCAAAGTGATAGAGCTCAAGCCTTAGCTGAAGAGCTGAGGGACAGCACGCAGGCCCAGAGTTCAGGCCCCCATGACCAACAAAAAAGAAAACAAGAAAAAGGAAAAGAAAAAGAAATATTGATCCCCTTCAGATATAATTTTTGGAAGATGATAATTTTTCCCATAACAAAGAAGAATATTTGGAGCAATTATTACAATGCAATGAATTTTACATTTCCTATTTCTGTAGTCAAAGAATTTCATGTAAATTTGAGAGTTTCAGAAGTTATTTATTTTGGGGCAGTAATCCTGGAGCTTGAACACAGGGCTCGCACTCTCTCTTGGCTTTTTGTTTTGTTTTGTTTGTTTCGTTTTGCTCCAGTGGTCTACCACTCGAGCCTCAGCTTTACTTCCAGCTGGTTAATTAGAGAAAAGAGTCTCATGAACTTTTCTGCCCAAGCTGACTTTGAACAAAGATCCTCAGGTCTCAGCCTCCCAAGTAGCTAGAATTATAGGCATGAACTACCAGCATCTCAGTTCAAATGTTATTCTTATGTGCTAAGCTGATTTGAAGGGATTTTTGTTCAAGAAAGTACATATGTGTTTAATAGCCAATGCATATATTAAATACATATGTATATGTAGCTAAATATAAATGTATAGAAAACATACACAAGTACAGATATATAAAATATTTAATATATTAAATGCACATATATGTAATTAAACACATATATATGCACTCAATATATTAAACAGTAAGGTATCGAGTATGCATATATCTTCTGAGATAAAACAGCTACGATCATTATTGTGGTAAAATAATAGAACTGATGTGTGCTGGCCTTACTGATATTTGTTATAAATAAAAGTGTTTAGCTCATCTCCCACATTTCTGTCTACCTGAGTTTTAGCAGTTGCTGGCTCAGCAGGTTTTGAGACTTCTGCCCACACAACTGTTACTCAATGCCCTTCAACACTTCCTGAGTTCTAGGTTTTTTCCCTCTAAGTTACCCAACGTTTTCTCTTGGCTCTGGCAAGTCTGTTGTTGTTGCTGCAGCTGATTTCACTTGTTGCAGGATCCGTCTCACCAATCATTTCCAGCCTTTGTCCTCTACACAGAGCATTCCTTCCATCAAAGAGAGAGAAGATCGCTCAGCTTGGTCGTCTGAGTCTTTCAAATACAGTGTTGATGGAAGAACACCAACCACGCCGGGGTGTCTGTGCTCAGAGCCTCCATGCTTAGGCCCTTCAACTGAGGGAAGAACGAGACAATGTCACCCGGTTAACCTCCATTCAGTTGCCAAATCTATATTGGGAGGTAGAGGCTGGGAAGAAAGAAACCACCAGGAACAGGCCTTAGAGTCACTGGGAGAGGGGAGAGGAGAAATTCTTGTAACCCCTCTTCTCAGAGGGAAACTCAACCTGTGAGGAATTTCCCTGGGGATTTTTTTTAACCGTTGAGACCCCATGCAGTCCGTGGTGACAGTGGTGGCTGGCATCCTGTGTCCGGCACATGGACATCATAGGGCATGGTGATCTCATCACCGGTCCAGCCTGTCAACTCTCTGTCCCCTGAACTACACATTCCCACCACATCCCAAGAGTTCAGGTGTGTGTGTGTGTGTGTGTGTGTGTGTGTGTGTGTGTGTGTGTGTGTGTGTGTGTGTGTGTGACCAGAGAGGGGGAGCTGGCCTTTCTGCATGTGTGTGAATACAGTGCCTTCTACAATTGTGATTTTGATTTTTGAGTTTTCTTTCGGATCTCTTTGGGGAGAGGCTGGTGTCTGTCACTTACTGATTTCCTCAATTCCCTAATTTCTCAGTCGAGCAATGCTGAGGATAAAAGAACTAAGGTTTGTTCTCCAGGTTCTCCTGTGTCATCATGTGAAGTGTATCGGCATTCTTTTCCCTGGTAAGTACCTTAATTGGCAAAAGGAGAGGACTTACAAACGTGCTTTGTTTACAAAATAGTACATGTCCATAAAATCAGAATGCTTAAAAGCCACATGAGGAAGTGGTGCTGTGGCTCAAGTGGTAGAGCGCTAGCCTTGAGCACTAAGAGGCTCAGGGAGAGCACCCAGGCCCTGAGTTCAAGCCTCATAACTGACCAATAAATAAATAAATAAAGCCACATGAAAAAGCCTAATAAGGGAGGTAGGAATGAACTGATTGCTATTATACATGATTTTTTTTTGATTCAGGAAATAATATAGGAGAAAAAAAATGTCCTCCAATGTAAAGTCCTATCTTTGCCTTCCTCTTGTATATTTGAAGTTACTAATGATCCCTTCCACATTAATGCGTCTGACATTCATTCTAAAATTTCATGAGTGAAGGTCTTATAAAGGGCTGGTTCTCTTTTTCCCTCTTCTCCAACTGATAAATCTTTATTAAGCCGCAATAGAGAGTAGCTTGAGGAAAAGCATAAAATAGGAACGAAAGCTCGTTTTTCTGTTCAAATTCCTCTTTCAACCAGGTTCATGTGTCTTCGTGCTGTGGTTTGAGTGTGGGTTTAGTGTGCCTCCCCAGAGCTTCTGTGCTAGACTCTGTTGAACAATGGTGCCTGGTGGGAGGTCATCAGGTCTTTGCGAAGTAATCAGGTAATTGGAAAGGATTAATGTCGTTCTCGTGGGAGTCTCGCTTGTTTTTATACGAAGAGCAAATCTGGCCCTGACTCTCTGGCTTTCTGGGTCACCACGTGTCCTCTGAGGCACACACTCCTGCCATCTTGATACGTTACCATTCTGTCCACCATGTGGCCCTCACCAGAGGCTGGACCAGTGGGGCCTCCCGATGTTAGCCTCAGCCTGTAAAAGCAAAAGTTAAGTGTACCTTTTCACTTCAGAAAATACCCAGTTAAGCTCGACCACTGAGTTGCATTCCCCAACCCCTGCATGGTCCATATTGAAATGCTAGGGCACAGGGGCAGACGCAGGCATGATGCTCAATGAGCATACATGACAGTAAACTAGGAAACTTGGTGAAATGGTGGGAAAGGCACAGGGGTGTGGGGAGAAGGTTGGAAGGGTGACACTGACCAAGATGCACTGTACACATAATCGGACACGTTATACCTGAAGGTGACACTCATCAAGATGCACTGTACACATAAATGGACCTGTTATACTGAAATCCACTTGTATAATTCTTTCAAGATAATTAATAATAATAATAATAGAAATGCACCAGATGACTTAGGAAGAGTATACCGAAATAAGACAAGGGGAACCACACTAAATACTCTAAGCAAATCCTGTGTATACACACGCATGGAGGCACTTGACACACAACATTTCTAGCATCTATTTCTCAGGCACAATGGTTAGTTTTCCTTTTGATCTGTTTGTGAGAATTATGAAGATATTTAATTGTTCCTCGAGTATGGTTTTTCTTCCTTTCACATTAGGGATGGACAACTAACATTTTTTATAAAAGCTGTTTAGGTACATCTTTGGTTCTATACCAAAACAGCTCTAAGGGGTCAAGGGAGGTTGATTTAGGATATCACAAATTCTGGTTAGAGTTGGAGTTTAGGTTAAAGTCAGGGTTCAGGTCTAAAAGAAGGAGAAGTGGTCAGAAATAGGGACAAGGTAGCCCAGAAAGCCTGTGGACCAGGGAGGGAATGCCTTCAGAATATTCCACTTTCATCCTCCAAAGGAGAACTTCTGCAAGCAAAAGATGTCATCTTGTCAAGTGTATCATTTCCCTAATGGCACAAATCTTTACTTCTGTCCTTAGCAAGTCATTCTTCTTATCTAGTGCAGGGTTTTTCACTGAACCAAGTAGTCCAAATGCAGTTCATATCCCAGTAGTTTCACTATTGGAACAACATTTCCTCAGGTAGCAACTGTAGTATTGTATTTTAAACCATATAGAGGAACTATAGTTCAATTTCACCAATACTGTGATTTTTTTACCCAAGAAAACTTTAAAAATCTTGAAGTCTGGTCTAATTTCTTCAAACATCACTGCTGTTTTTGGTTTAGTTCCATTTCCTAAAGTTCTGCTACACATAATTTTACTTACGTATTTAAATTGGACTCCATTAAGTGTCATTTTAATACGGCACTCCCCTACCCCCCCAGCTTTCTCCCCTGAATTGGTCTCATATTTGTTTTGTTTTGTTTTTAGCCACATTTATTTTTCCCTAGCACTCAGCAATTATAAAATAACTGGATTAATGCATAAGCAAACTTTTTTTTTTTCAAATCCCCTGTCTTCACAGTCTTTGCTTGGCTCAATGTTTCGTCAGGCTTCTGAATCCTCTGTTATGATGGTTTGTATACTTCCCTAGAAAGTCCAGTTTGGTCAAAAAAGATGTGCTGTCATTTTAGCACGACTTCCTCTTCTCACCCCCTGTCAATATTCTTCTTAGTAATACTTTCTTTTAGTCATTTTCTATCTTTCCACCTCCGTTCTGTATCTTGACTATCATTTCCCATCTGACCATGCTTTATTTAGCTTTGGGCCCAATCTTTCTCCCCCACTGTACTGGTCTCTCTGCCTGTGGTCAGTCATAATTCTAGAGAAATGATTAAAAAATTTTTTTTACCAGGTATTATTGGGTGATTCTTTTTTCTTAAATGAATTCCCATGCTGCTTTTGGAGAATGGACGGCGTGTATGTGTGTGCATTTGTGTGTGTGTGTGTGTTTAAACCAACATGCTAACTTTTCGAAACAGAGCTTTCTCATTTTGTTAAAAAGTTTTTAAATGATTAACTGGTGGTTCTTTTTCCCCCTGACACAAATTTAATATTCTATAATGGATTAAATTTCCCCGGAAGCTTATACCCCTATGCATTTGTTTTCAGCTCCATCTTAACCACTTTCCTATTTTTGTTATTAAATTATTTAAAGAAAGACGATCTTCAAGAAAAACAAGATTTTCCCCCCTGATTTCATTGTTCTGTCTATTCTTTTTTTTTTTTCAATATGGAAAATTTCAAACATCAAAGTTAAGGAAGGGGGTGGAGTAGTTCACTGCTATGATCCTACTATCCAACTTTAACAATTACTAACACATGGGCAGTCTCGCTACAGCTTTGTGTGGGTTTGGTTTGGTTGGCTTGTTTTTCTTTTACTTCCTTAAAATCCTTTATTTCCTATTGTATTTAACATTTAACATTTTCTCCCCCACCCCCTCGCTGTGCTCTCTGTGTTTACAATACTGGTCATATCTCTCAGTTACTTAAATTCAATTCACTTCTGATAGTAAGTACTTGATGTCTGATGTCTTGTTTTGTTTTTCCCAGACATCATTGATACACTTCATGAAGCACATTTTGACAGGTATCCAATTACCCTTAATCCTGCAGGCAACCAAGCATTTTTGATTTGGCTCTTGCAGGGTGGTAAGCACTGGTTGAACCAGTTTGGCTGGCACAGGAAATGGGACTAAAAATAGGACATTGTTCAAGTTGGGGTGAAGGTTAAAACCAACAACTTGAAATGTCTTAACAATGGGTAAACTATCAATTCTATTTCTCTGTTCTTCTCACTGGGCTGGGAGGGAGGTCTTTCACTTTTTCAAGCTTTATTTTCTTCAAAAAGTGATCTGGGGGTTAGTGCTGCTGGCTCTGGCCTGTAGTTCTAGCGACTCAGGAGGCTGAGATCTGAGAATAGAGTTTTGAAGCCAGCTCCTGCCAGGAAAGTCCATGAGACTCTTATCTCCAATTAACCACCAGAAAACCAGAAGGGGTGGCTCAAAGTGATAGAGTGCTACCCCTGAGTGGAAAAAGCTGTGAAGTACTCAGGTGCTTGGTTGCTTGCAGGATTAAGGGTAATTGGATACCTGTCAAAGAGACTAAAATGTGACAAATGTTAAAGCATGCACAAAGCTGCACACTGGTGGTTCATGCCCATAATCCTAGCTCTCAGGAGGCTGAGATCTGAGAATTGAGGTTTGAAGCCAGCCCAAATAAGAAAGTCTGTGAGACTCTTATCTCCAATCAACTGCTCGGAAAAAGTGGAAGTGGAGCTGTGGCTCAAGCTCAGGGACACTGTGCCCAGGCCCTGAGTTCAAGCCCCAAGACTGGCACCAAAAAAGAGAGAGAGAGAGAAGGGGAGGGGGAAGGGGAGGGGAAGGGAGGGAGGGGGAGGGAGGGAGAGAGAAAGAGAGAGAGAGAAAGAGAAAGAAAGAAAAAGCAGGAAAAAAGAGTGTAGAAATGCTGCTTTTATACATTTTTTAACATACCAAAGTTCTTGCATCAGTATTTAAAGTGTTACAAGTACACAATACAAACAGAAAGGACCAATTCCAGGTGTATTTCACATAGATTAACTATTCTGAGGTGTCCATCATTTAGAATGAAGATGTGTAGTCCAGAGGTAGACTGGTGAGAGCCACTTTGGTCTTGTGTGTGGGACACAATCTCACTGCATAGCAGAGGTTGGCCTTGAACTTGAGATCCTCCCACTTCAGTCACCCAAGTTCTGGGATGACAGGCATGTACCATTGTGCTCAGCTTGGAGATTCTTCTTTCAACGCATAAAAGTAAGAAACGGGCAAAGAAAAAATCTGGCAAAACTTTCCTGGAGAGAATATTGTAGTAGACATACCATTGTCACGTTTCAGTGAGGTGGAAGAGTTCCAGGAACACAAGAGAACCTGAGTCTTGTATTTCTTGTGTGTAGAAGGGCAGTTCTTTTTATTCCTTCCTTCCTTCCTTTCTTCCTTCTTTCCTTCCTTCCCTTTCTTTCTTTCTTTCCCTCTCTCCTCTTTCTTTCTCTCTTTCTTTCTTTCTTTCCTTCCTTCCCTCTCTCTTCTTTCTCTCTCCTTTCTCTCTCTTTCTTTCTCTCTCTCTTTCTTTCTTTCTTTTTCTCTCTTTCTTTCTTTCCTTCCTTTCCTCTCTCTTCTTTCTCTCTCTCTTTCTTTCTTTCTTTTTCTTCCTTCCTTCCTTCCTTTCTTTCTCTCTTTCTTTCTTTCTTTCTTTTTCTCTCTTTCTTTCTTTCCATCCTTTCCTCTCTCTTCTTTCTCTCTCTTTCTTTTTCTTTCTTTCTTTCTCTCTCTCTCTCTCTCTCTCTTTCTTTCTTTCTTTTTCTTTCTTTCTCTCTTTTTCTTTCTTCCTTGCTGGTACTGGTACTGGGGCTTGAACCTGGAGCCTTGTATCTTTCTTGGCTTTTTCTCTCAAGACAAGTGCTCTACCACTGGAGCTCTTGAGCCACAGCTCCACTTTCAGCTTTTTTGTTGATGGTTAATTGGAGATAAGAGCCTCATGGACTTTTTTTGGGGGGGGGGCAGGGCTGGCTTCAAAACTCAGTCCTCAGATCTCAGCTAGTTATGATTACAGGCATGAGTCATTGGCTCCCAGCTTTGAAGAGCAGTTCTTGAGAACCTGGAGATTTTCAATTATAGCAATAGTATTACCAAGGATGTCTAGAACTATGGTATGAACAGAAAACATGTTTGTGGTAAGAATCTTCAAAACAACCTTCAGAAAAGAATATTCAGATGCAAGTTTGGGAAATTAGGTATTTTGGATACAACACGAAAAATACTGGAACAATTCTCACTTTATTCCTTTAATTTCATGGACCAATATAGAAATAATTTGTTTTGTTTAAGTAGATACATTACAGTTTTTATAAGCTACTAAACTCATAAAAATATATGTCTACTTAGTGTTTTGTTGTGAATGGTAAATGGTAGATTGTCTTTATTTCCAGTAATTGTTTGTGGATACTCCAGTGTCATTTTAAGGCTATTAAATTGTTAATTATGAAAAATGCAATTAAAATGAAATTTACAGTGAATATTTTCAGCAAGTGTGGATTTCCACATTATGCGGAACATTGGGAATCCTATGTTCTGAAAGCCGTCTGCTGAGGTACATTGAGCCTGAAAAATGTGAGACTCATTTTTATTTTTCCTGAGAAATCAGAGCATTCAATCCTTGGTACTAGATTCAATCTTGCTAGACAGGAAAAATATCTCTCCTCTCCTCTCCCCTCCTTTCCCTTGCCCTCTCCTTCTTTTCCCTCCTTCCCTCCTCTCCCCCTCCCTTCCTCTCCCTTTTCCCTTTTTCCCTCTCCCCTTCCCCTCCCCTCCCTTTCTCTCCTCCCTTCCTGTCCCTCTCCTTCCTCTCTCCTCTCTCCTTTTCTCTCTTCCCTTTCCCTCCCCTTCCCTCCCCTCCACCTCATCGTGTTAATACTATTGTGAAAGAGTCTTAAGCTCCAATTTCCATCCAACTAAATCCAAGTATGTCTTTGGCTGGCTCTGAACACATGGAAGCCTCAGGACATAGTGTGGGTATGTCTTTACTTAGGTATTATTCTGTCTGCCAGCTCACAGACCGGATGAATGATATTCCCAAACAGTCAGTAACTTATATAGTTAGGTTGCCAATTCTCCATTACTATTTAGTTATTTGCACTCCCCCCCTTATAAAAGTGTGTGTGTGTGTGTGTGTGTGTGTGTGTGTGTGTGTGTGTGTGTATGTGTGTGGCTGTGCATTTCCCATGGTTTGCTTATTAAGTTCGAGATGAACAATGAAAAACTGAGCTGGTTGTAAGATTTTCTTTTGGTAAGGTTATATAATGTCCTTTGCCCTGAGGTTTCTTGCTTCTGGAGGGGAGTTCAGAGCCAGCAGCAGTCAGTTCTGATTGGCCAAGGAGGACTCCAGGCCCTGTTGGTTGCCTTGCAAAGGCGAGAGCTTCCTTGCAAAGCACCAGTTGTTTATTCCAGGTGTGTGAAGACGTTTCCTGCGTGCAGTGGAAGCCCCTTTCAGCTGATATGGTCTTCCCTCAGGACGGTTTTTATTCTCCCTCACGAGTGTGCCTTGTATGGAGGACCTGTGGACTGAGCTCACACAGATGCCCAGGGAAGGGGGGACCCTTCCGGGGAACAGGACTTAAGTAGTGTTTTGGGGTGCTGTCTTCCCTGAGGCCACTGCTATCATGTCTGATTCTGTCACATTATATATTATCTGAGAGTTATAATAGTATATAGAATATTTATTTTATAATATATACCTTATACTTATTGTATAGTGTATAATATAATATATAAGGTGTATATTACATATTGTCTATACTTATATGATATATAATGTATATGTAGTATAATAATACATATGTGCACATGCACACACATATATATACATACATACATACACCTTCCTGTGTGCTTTACAATGAAAAATAAGAACATTAAAAGTTGGGCTGGGAAGGTGGCTCAGTGGTAGAGCACTTGCCTTGCATGCATGAGGCCCTGGGTTCGATTCCTCAGCGCCACATAAGCAAAAAGAAAAAAGCCGGAAGTGGCACTGTGGCTCAAGTGGTAGAGCACTAGCCTTGAGCTGAAGAGCTGAGGGACAGCGCCCAGGCCCAGAGTTCAAGCCCCACGACCGGACCCCCCCCAAAAAAAAGAACATTAAAAGTCATGTAAGCGAAAGTGGCTCAAGTGGTAGAGCTGTAGCCTCAAGCACCAGGAGGCTAAGGGACAGTGCCCAGGCCCTGAGTTCAAGCCCTAGTATCAGGAAAAAAAAAAAAGTCATGTCAGAATTGCCTTGCCATCACGAATGATCTCAGGCATCTCTATATACAAGCAGTGCTGGGTAGGAAGATACAGAAATGCAGTTGGGAGAATATTTCAGCTGATCCACGTTTCCTCACGGCCGGTGGGTCCTAATCCCAGGTGAAAAGCATCTGTGGGCCCTTTGGTGTCGTGTTAGGCGATGAGCTAGTGCAAACTGAGTTGGGTGCCAAGGTGGGGCTTGTTGGGTGCCAGCTGAGCAAATTCAAGACAGAATTTCCCCAAGTTTCCTGTCACGTTGCCCAAGGAGGACTTCACCCAGTGTGTTTGCACTCATGGATTACGGAATGGGAGATTCGCAGCTAGATTTTCTTCAGTCCTAGGCTGGCCTTGAACTTTAGATCTCTTTGCTTCAGCCTTTCCAGTGCCAGGATTACAGGCATGGTGACACACATGATGCTATTAGCTGTTTTTGTTGTTGTAGTAAGTTTTACATCAACTTCTCTTCCTCTAAGTCCCAGAAACTGTCCTCCCAGCTGGCCACATGTATGACCTCTGACCTACCCTCCACCCCAACTTGCTTCCAGCTAATGCTGGGTAGCCAGCACTTCCAGTTGGGAAAGTATTTATTTAAACAAAAATAAAACTTGGACTCGAGATTCCAGGAAAAAAAAATAGCATTCACCGTGAATGGGATTGATTAAATCAGATGCAAAGAGCTTGGAGAAGGACTGAGAAGGGAGAAAGATTGAATCCAAGCTGGTCTAAGAAGCCAAGGCCACAGATGTATGGAAAGAACAGAAAACAAAAAATCTTGCAAAAACTTAGTACACTGAAAATCCTTGGAAAGGTGGGAGGCCCAAAGCTCCTTGTTGGGTTCTTCGTCTCCCTCTATGATGAAAGATTGCCATCATAGGGCATTGAAAACACAAGGGCCAGCAAGACCACCGGGAGGAAGAAACGTGAGTAGCTCCCCAACAGAGATTCAGTGCACAAAACAGCTGTTGGAGACCCAGATCTGCAGTACGTGACAGATACAGCCCATGGGATGCTTGTTCCTCAGCGTTGGAACAGCACGGAAACCTGTTCTACCGACAACTGGACAGTGCCATGTCTAACTGACAGGACTTGATGATGGTCAACCGTTTTCTGTTTTTGAATCCTTTTTGGCAGTTCTGGGGGCTAAACTCAGGGCTTTGTGCACGCTAAGTAAGATCTCTACCACTGAGGCTATATCTCCAGCCCTGTGGTTAACTTTTAAATAGCCTTGAAAATTTCAGAATCAGACCCGTTCCTGTTACATTCCAACTTTTTTTTTTTTTGGACTAAAGATGATAAATTCCAGAGATGCAGAACAGTGGAGTCTATTCTAGGGTACAATGACCTGTCAGATTCTTTCTGTTTTTAACAAAGATCATTGCTTTATTACACACTTAATGAAGGATGTTTTCACATGGAAGCGTTCTTTCTCAAATCCATCTGCAACAGACCATTAAGTAGGGACAGGCGTGCCTTTGTGCGTGACAAAGAAAACATTGTTGGATGTGGATAATGAAGTTGGCTCATGTTTCGGAAGAGGCAGATGGAGGAACATGTCATCTTTCTTCACGGAAGGCTATGTGAACACATGTGTATCTGGTTGAGGAGGGGGTCTGCCCTCCTCCAAGCAAGTCACATCCTCTCAGCTTTATTTCTTCTGCTCCTGTAATTTTATTCTAGAATAACAGTGAACTTTCACGCCCCACCATGGGAAGAAAGTCATCCTGATGCTAAAGACCTGATCTCTGCAGAAGTGTAGCGATTTGAACTTAGGATCGTTTAGAAATGATGCAGAGGGTTAAGGTGAAATTGAGGTGTGTGTGTGTGTGTGTGTGTGTGTGATCAATTATTTTGAAAAGACAGCATGATCGCTAAGCTTTCTTTTTTGTTACCATGTGCAAGTATGAAAGCTGAGTGAACATTTAGAATTTATACAGTCTTTCTGTGCCTTCCTGTGGAATTGCATGATCTGGGGACATACAGACTCTTGGTCTGTTTATTATATTCAGAAAAGGAAATTCTTCCGTGTAACTTTTGGTATTTTTCTTTAAAACAAATCTATTAGCATAAATTAGTTGTATAAGGGAAGGGGTGGCTTGTATCTAATCAAACTCCCTTCCATCCCTCTCCCCTTCTTAAAGCAATTCCAACACATTTCTTTGCTCATTTCCATAAGGGAAATGAACTAGATGGATGTACGCATTCCTCCTCCCTCACCCTCTTCATTAGCCCTCCCGGCTCCTACTGCTGTCAGCTTCTCATTTGCACCTGTCTTACTATCCTGGCCTTCATTTTTCCTGAATTCATTTTTGGTGCCAGTACAAGGAAGGGCTGGAACTCAGGGCCTCGTGTTCTCTTTGGGGCTTCTTCTTCATGTTACTTGGGCCATGTCTCCAGTCCAGTGTCTTGCTGGTTTAGTTGGAGGTGGTGTCTCAAGGACTTGTATGCCTGCATTGTCTTTAAACCTGTATCGTCAGGCCTTATCCTCCTCAGTTGCTAGGATTATAGTCATGAGACACTGGGACCTGGCATTCACTAAAAACAAACAAACAACAACACCCAATCATGTATATTAATTACGGTAAGGAATTTCACAATATTTCAGGTGTTGGACAGTGGTTTGCTGGGAATAACCCTCTCTACAGTTTCCTCATTTATTGTATAAATATAAAGAAGTTCTCCGGTGTCACTCTAACCTAAGAACAGACAGTGAGTGACACTGTTTATCTCAACCCCACAACTTTGCTCACATTTTTACATTATAATAAAAAAAATGGAGTGAAACTTTGAGGAGATATGGAAATTAAAGTTCCCTTGGTATATCATTTCAGTGTAAGCGATAATTTACTAGCATAACCACTACCACTAATTACAAAACATTTAGCATAGAACCTTGCACTGCCAGTGCTAAGGGTAATGTGTGTGTGTGTGTGTGTGTGTGTGTGTGTACCTCAAAAGGTGTTCAGATTAAAATGAAAGATTTCATATAACATTACTCTTATTCACTTAGCAGTATTAAACATTGACCTGTCACAACCTAAAAACTGTGTGAATAGATAATGAATACAAGAAAACAGAAATACTGTTTTCTGTACAGTTTATACACTGAAGCCCTTTCTTTTATGCTGGGAGAATTAAAGGAGTTAAATTGATCAATGATGAGTATTGGAAATATTTTCCTGGAGCATTAGTCTCCCTGCTCAAAATGACATGCTTTTTCCTTCCTTTAGGCATGCAAAGGAATTTTGGATTCGATCCATGGGAGAGCAACGGAAGGATGTTGTCAGCAGAATTTCCCAGAATTCCTAATCCAGAAATAGTCACGTCAGTGTGAATGAGTAGGTATTAATGATGGTCCCCAAGACTCTAATCATGACTTCCAGTCTTCTGAGATCAGTTAGCCAATGAGAAGGCAGCTAGCTTCTCGGGAGGAATCTGAGCCTCTTCAACTCACCTCAACACGGGCACTTTTTGTTGTTGGTGGTGGGGCTTGAACTTGGAGACTGGGCACTGTCCCTGAGCTTTTTTGCTGAAGGCCAAGGTTCCACCTCTTTGAGCTCCAGCACCACTTCCCGTTTTCTGGTGGTTGATTGGAGATAAGAGTCTCACAGATTCTCCTGCTTGGGCTGGCTTTGAACCGTGACCCTCAGTTCTAAGCCTCCTGAGTAGTTAGAATTACATGCGTGAGCCACTGGATCTGGGTTAAACCCAACTCGTCACATTCTTTATCTCGGTCATATTAAGGTTACTAGGGACTTATTACATATCGGTACTTTAAAAATAATCTGCCTCACAGAGAACAGGGTCTGTAACATTTTAGTGGAGACAAGTGGGAGGGAGTTGTGGGTGGAGAAGGTGTGGGTTCCATGCAAACCAACTTTCCTTGTTTTGAGACATTCATAGGATGGATCTTGGGGTTCATTGCTCAGCCTTCTTAGGGCAAGCCTGGAGATCTGGAGTCGGAGATTCTTGCACTTTGTCTCTGACATTGCCTCTGTGAAACAATTGCTTTCCTGAGGAAGATGCGGGCCATCGGTTCTACCCCCCTCCACCCCCAGTCCCCGAGGTAGGATTGAGTGATGCAACCCTGGCATAACCCCGTAGGGACTGTGTTCTGTACTAGCGATACGCCCTTAGCACCTGGCCCCAGCCCTGCTATCATTACAGAAATTAAATTCAAAGCACGTGTTGAGTGCCCAGCCTCCTCTTGGGTTCTGGACCAGCCCATACCATAAAATAAGCAAGTCTCTCTGCACTCATCCAGCTGGCATTGGAGCACAGGGAGACAGGAAGTGAACATGCAAACAGTCAGTAAGATGCTTTGTGATAAGGATGATTGCTTGAGTAAGGAGAATAACATTAGGCTAGGAAGGGACTTGGGTGAGCAGTGCCAGGTACTAGATAGTCCAACATGGTGTGATCTTGAGCACCACCTAAGCGCAGATTGGAGATGACCTCCTTAGCACACAACTCAACTTCATTTATCATTTCCAAACTTGACTAATCAATAATGTACCAGCACCACTCTCCCAGATACAAACCTTGATGAGTTAAAACTTTCTCCAGTGGTCTGTAGGTATCTAATGCATAAATAAGTTGATACATGGGGAAAAACACTTAAAAACCATACAGTCTTTAAAAAGACGTAAACCTCCAACTTATAAAGTGTGTGCATACATCTCCTAATTGTCTTCTTTCTTCCAAGACTTTCATTGTTTTTAACCTTTAAAGTCATTGTTACTGCTTCTATTCAACAGAGACACTGGATCATAAAAAAAAATGCATTTAACTCTGGACAGAAGCATTGTTTTCCAATCGAAAAACTACCCTAGTAATTCCAGCTGGGTGGTAATTTTTGGAGGGGAGTAATTTGTAGTTATTTTGTACTCCAGTGAGTACCTTTTGCCTGTAATCCATATTGATTAGCGATGACTAGAAACTAGAGATATTTTTCAAAATCTTGTTAACGCCAGGCCATCTCACAGTATTATAAAATACAGCATGTTATTCATAATTGAAAAGTATATCTGTATGCTCTGCAGTCTTCTAGGGCTGAATGTAGCATCCAGCTGTTTGTTAATGCTGTAGCCCGATAGCTCATCCTGATGCAAATACTCAGATTTCCTCTCCAAGGGAAATTCCAGTGTTTTCCAGTTTTTCTTTTCCCTGGCATCAGACTGTGTAATTCAAGGGACTCAGCACTTGTGTTCCTGGAATACTAAGATCTTGGACATATCTATGGAAATCTATGTTCAAGGACTCACAGTCCTCTTGTGCTGTGGAGATTTTCATAATGGGAGAACAAGTTATGTGTGTATATGGAAATACTGAGTAGTTAAGTCTGCCTGCAGTCCTTTAGACAGCATTGAACTGAATATCACAACATGCCCCATTTACAGGGTCTTTCCCTTTTGTCTTCATTGAGTCTATCCTAGTGAGTATAAGATTGTATGTGTCAGTTTTGAATAGCCCTTGATATTATGTGACTCTTTGGAAGAATTTTTACAATCCCTCCATCTCTGATGTCTCCTCCCATGGGATTACGTGAGGATTTCACTTCCTATCAATGGCTACAGTTGAAAAAAAATCTACCTGTGGGAAGGTCAGGTAAGGGGTTGAAACTAATAGAGAGGTGGATTGTGCTCTCTTACTTGCTGATCACCAGTGTTCTTGTTGAATGGAAATTATTTTAGATATAACCACTAGAACTTCACAGTCACCCTGATGCTGGAGTGAAGACCTTTTAGGTCATTAAAGACCTTTGTTCTTCAAAAAATCAGGGTGGGTTGGGCACCAATGGCTCACACCTGTAATCCTAGCTACTCAGGAGGCTGAGATCTGAGGATCTCGGTTCAAAGCCAGCCCAGGCAGGTAAAAGCTGTGTGACTCTTTAATAACCAGAAAACTGGAAGTGGCGCTGTGGCTCAAGTGGTAGAGCACTAGCTTGAGCTGAAGAGCTGAGGAACAGTGCTCAGGCCCAGAGTTCAAGGCCCCAGACTCACCAAAAAAAATCAGGGTGGTTTGTTTCAAGGGCCAAGGAACATAAAGGCTGCCAGATTTTCAAACCCAATGGCTTGCAGTGATCTCAGGGCATGTGCATTGAAAGAGAGCATTAACACTTAAAAAAAAAACAAAACCTCACTTGGGCTGGGAAGGTGGCTCAGTGGTAGAGCGCTTGCCTTGCATGCCTGAGGCCTTGGGTTCGATTCCTCAACACCATATAAGCAAAAAGAAAAAAGCCGGAAGTGGCGCTGTGGCTCAAGTGGTAGAGTGCTAGCCTTGAGCTGAAGAGCTGAGGGACAGGGCCCAGGCCCAGAGTTCAGGCCCCACGACCAGACCCAAAACAAACAAACAAACAAAAAACCTCACCTGTTAGAAGAAAACTATTCAAGAAAATATTTGTCACAAAACAGACACCTCTGTGACCACACGCCAGGTAGACGCATTTGGCAAAAACAGTTTGGAAAACTGAAAAGAAAATGAAAAGGGTAGTTCCAAGTTTTAATAAGAAAAAAAAATCCCAGCAATTCTTGAAGAGTAGTGGAATTAGATTTTTCAGTTAGGACATCCCAAGTACTAAGAAATAGACAAACCTATGCCTGCTCCAAGCTGAAATGAAATAATAGACAAACCTATGCCAGCTCCAAGCTGGAACCCTTTAAAAAATTAGCAGAGATTACTTATTAGATGAATGTAAAAACCAGATCCATTGCATTTTGGTCTGTTTTGTAAGTTCCCCTTTTCCTAGGTGCTGTAAAACCTAATTGTGTAAAAAACAAGGGTTGCAAGGCTACATTGGCAATGAATAAGGGGGTAATCGGTGTCAATGACAATGCACACAGGCCGGGCAGAAGTGCAGTGTATTAAGACACAGCCTTGTTATCCAAGACAGACTCCCTGCTGCTGCCTGGTCTGGCTGAGTTCCCCAAGGTTCTGCCTACTGGAAGCTTGGTGGCCCCATGGTAACATGGCGGGGGTGGGGGTGGGGCGGGAATGTGGAACCTCCAGAGGCAGGGCCTAGCACCAGATAATTAGGTCCTTGGGGCACGTCCCTGCAAAGAGGTGAACCAAATTCTTATGGGAGCATCGTTAGCTCCCAAGAGAGAGGACTGGTGTGAAGAGAAGCTTGAATTCCTGTCAAACACGGCCCCGCCCATACCACTGCCTTTTCTTTTCCTTCCTTCCTTCCTTCTTTCCTCTTTTTCTTCTTTCTTTCTTTCCTTCCTTCCTTCCTTTCTTTCTTTCTTTTCTTTCTTTCTTTCTTTTTCTGGGGCTTGAACTCAGGGCCTGGGTGCTGTCCCTGAGCTTTTTTTTGGTCCAAGGCTAGTGCTCTACCACTTGAGCCACAGCTCCACAAATAGCTTTATTTATTTATTTATTTATTTATTTTTTAAATGGCTAGTTGGAGATAAGAGTCTCACAGACATTCCTGCCTGAGCTGAGCTTTGTACTGCAATCTTCAGACCTCAGCTTCCTGAGTAGCTAGGCTTACAGGTGTGAGCCCCCAGTCCTGGCTAGACTCCTTTTCTTTATATAGTATTCAGCCTAGGTTTTTTGGAAAACTTAACATGCCAGTGTAAATTGGAATATTCAAAGTAACTACCTAACAACTGAAAAAAAAAACACAAAGGAAAAGTCAACAAAAATGCTCCACTACAGAACAAACGACTCCATGTCAAAAATGGAAGCAATAGAGGAGCTGAAGAACAACAACATCTAAAATCTTCAGGAACAAAATAGTTAAGTGGGAGAAATAAATCTTCTATCATTAATCACCTTAAATATAAATGGATTACATTCTGTTACTTAAAGGTAAATTAAAGGTCAGGTTTAAAAGCAGAAGTTGAAAGCTCTGATTAAATAGAGAAACTTTGGCTATAAAAGAATTTCAATTTTTTTTTTCTTGAGATGGTTATATTTATGTAGCCCTGGCTTGGTCTTAAGATTCAAGTTCTCCTGTCCCAACTTCTTGAGTTCTGGGATCATAGATGTGTGCCACAAGAGACTGACTCACACAAAAGAAGTTGAAAATAAAATTTGGAGAAAGGTCTTCTATACCAGCAGTAGTAAAAAAACCAAAAACGTGGGGTGTCTATATTATAGAAGACAAATCAACTTTAAATTTTAACAGTATACAAGAAGATATAATCACAAACATATACGCATTTAACAACAAAATCTCAAAATATGGGAAATGACAATTTATGAGAACAAAGAAACTGACAACTCTAGAACAATTTCAGGAGAGTTCAACGCCTTCATTTCAAGAATATACAGACTAGCAAGACCAGAGTTCATCACAATGACAACTAAAAGGACATGGGGGTGGGGTGGGGTGGAGTACTACACTAACGTGTAGCAGAGTAGAACACACATCACCAACTGTCACCCCAAGAGACACACAAAGGAATTATTTAATAATAAGAAAGTCAACTCATCAGTAGGACACAGCAACTAAAAATATACATGCACCCGACACTGAATCATCAAAAGCATTCTCACATGGAGCCTGACCAAGTGGCTGTGACTGCACCTCCAACCAGGATGGACCTTTAACCAGAATGGATGGGATGGACATAAGCTATGGGGTCAGGGCTGGGTCTCCATCAGCCACGGTATCTGAGCTCATTCCTCTTTGAAATACACTTCTTTTTGGAATAATTCAATTTATGTCTTCATAATTGCCATTCCTAATACCCTCCCCTCCCATAAAGTTCCCCTGTATTTTACAGGCTCCATATGAATGATTGATTTTGAATTCTCCAAGCTTATAAAGCATGGTGGTTGTCATAAGTAGTCTCACAGCTCCCTCTGGTGGCCCTATGAAAAAATGCCATTCATATTTCAGCACAGGAAATAAATGTAACTGTATGAAGTTAGAAGTCAAAGTTCTCTGAGGCTCAGCATCTCGGGGTGTTTTCCAGAGGACACTTTTTTTTTTTTTTTTGTCGGTCGTGGGGCTTGAACTCTGGGCCTGGGCGCTGTCCCTCAGCTCTTCAGCTCAAGGTGAGCGCTCTACCACTTGAGCTACAGCGCCACTTCCGGTTTTCTGGTGGTTTATTGGAGATAGGAGTCTCACGGTCTCTCCTGCCCGGGCTGGCTTTGAACCGCGATCCTCAGATCTCAGCCTCCTGAGTAGCTAGGATTACAGGCGTGAGCCACCAGCGCCTGGCTTCCAGAGGACACTTTGAGCAGAACTTCAGATAACGATGACAATTGGACCTGAGATTCTCTCTGTAGCATGTTTAGGAGCAATCCTGAGGAGCAGGCAGGGCAGGTGCCCTGGCTGGAGTGGCCCCTAGAATGGCACCAGTAGTTGAGTGTGGAGGAGTCTCAGAAACCGGCTTCTCACTAAGCATGGGGTCACAGCTGCCAGGACTTTGCGTCCAACCCCAGTGTGTGGCAGAAGTCTCCTTTCTCCATGCTGCTCTCCTTCAGGGAGACAAGACCCCAGGTCTGAGTATAGAGCCCAGTTCCTGCAGTCTCCTTCAATAAAACTTGGGATTTAAATGTAGACAATTTTTTTTTGAAAAGGGAAACAGAACTGACCACAGTAATGATCAGTGGATTTTTCCCATTCAAGAAATGACCAAGAAAGCCCCTCTTTTCTTGTTCCCATTTAGCCAGACAATTTCTTTCTAATTTCAAGTGCCACACTCCCTCCCTCCCTCCCTCCCTCCCTCCCTCCCTCCCTCCCTTCCTCCTCCCCCTTTATTTCACAGCATTAGGTATTAAATACTGGGAGTTTCACTTGCTAGGTAATGACGTTTGCCTTGAAAGATTCATGATTGGTGCAAAGCCCTCATTTGTGCAATGCACCATTCTCTCTTCCTCCCTCCTTCCCTCCCTCCCTCCCTCCTTCCCTCCCTCCCTCCTTCTCTCTCTCTCTCTCTCTCTGCTCATGCATACATAAAAGAATTAGTAAAAGTGAAATACTTCTTGAATAATTTCTATTTATCCTCTAAACAATTCCATCATAAATTAAAAGGGCCAAGTGGCTTGCACATATCATGCTATCTCTGCTCAGAACCTTGTAGTGCAGGTATTGTCACTTACAATCCAACCATGTAATCCAGTAAGCAAAGCTGCCTCATTGTTGAGGGAACCAGCCCTTCTGTCATGAAAACTGACCTAATTTTCTGATGGAAAGAAATGTATTCATCTTTGATTTTGACAGCTATTTTCCCTCTTCTAATTCAATATCAATGGATATTAAATTCTTCAAATTCATAAATGAATCAAAGGATGAATAGATGAAAGAATGTGGGGATGGATGGATTCATGATGGATAGATGGATAGATGATGGATGGATGGATACATGCTAAATGGATGGACGATAAATGATTTATGTGTGTATAAATGATGGATAGATAGATGGATGATGGATAAATGGCAGATGGATGTATCAATGATGGATAGATGGGTAAATGGATGGATCAATGATGGAGAGATGACCGAATGGATAAATGATGGATAGATGGATGAATGGATGGAGAGATACATAAATGGTGGAGAGATGAATGGATAGATGGATGATGAATAAATGATTGATGGATGAATAAAAGATAGGTAAATGATAGATGGATAAATGGTGGCGAGATGAATAGATGGATGAATACATGATGGAGAGATGGATGGATGGATGGGTGGATATATGATGGACAGATGAATGGATGGATGGATACATGATGAAAGATGGAATGGATGGATACATGATGGAGAGATGAATGGATGGATGGATGGGTGGATGGATAAATGATAGGTGGATGGCAGAACCTCAGTCTACATTTCTTCACTAGATGCAATAAGGTCCTGTGCTCTTCCACATTTCTTTTTTAAAAAAATCTCTCTCTATATTTATATATATATATTTTTGTTGTTCGTGAGGCTTGAACTCTGGGCCTGGGCGCTGTCCCTCAGCTTTTCAGCCCAAGGCTAGCACCCTACCACTTGACCCACAGTGCCACTTCCATTTTTTTTGCTTGTATGGTGCTGAGGAATCAAACCCAGGGCCTCATGCATGCAAGGCAAGCGCTCTACCATTGAGCCACCTTCCCAGCCCCTCTTCCACATTTTTTTTGTTGTTGGTCGTGAGTCTTGAACTCTGGGCCTGGGCGCTGTCCCTCAGCTCTTCAGCTCAAGGCGCATGCTCTACCACTTGAGCTACAGCACCATTTCCATTTTTCTGGTGGTTTATTGGAAATAGGAGTCTCACAGTCTTTCCTGCCCTGGTTGGCTTTGAACCGTGATCCTCAGATCTCAGCCTCCTGAGTAGCTAGGATTATAGGCATGAGCCACCAGTTCCTGGCCTCTTCCACATTTCTTATGGAAGCTCTTTCATTTTTCTTTTTGCCCATAAGATGATATCTCAGAGTCGGATGCCGGTGGCTCACGCCTGTAATTCTAGCTATTCAGGAGGCTGAGATTTAAGGATCGAGGTTCAAAGCCAGCCTGGGCAGGAAAGTCCATGAGACGCTTATCTCCAATAAATCACTAGAAAACCAGAAGTGAAGCTGTAGCTCAAGCAGTAGAACACTTGCTTTGAGCTGAAGAACACAGGGACAGTGCCCAAGTCCAGAGTTCAAGCCCCATGACTGACCAAAAAAAACCAAAAAACAAAAAAGGAGATGTTATCTCAGGAACCATGCATTTCAGAACTGTCCCTTCCTTTCTTGCCCATTGTTTTTTTTTTTTTCTTTTCATACCAGAGTAAGATTCAAAATAGGTGGAGGTGTGCTAAGTCAGGCAGAAGGCAGGGTATGGGGGGTGGCCTTCTCAAGCATGCCAGTGTCAAGGCAGCTCAGAGCTGGGACAGGGAGCTGTGGGCCTTCTCTGCAGACCTCCTGCACCCTAGGACTTCACAGCCCAGGGCAGACAGTGGGCCACTAGAGCTGGAAAAATACAGAGTGAAACAGAACTGTCTAAACTGCGTGAGCATCTTGCTTTTTTGGAATTATTAACATAGAATCTAGAGGGTCAGTTGTCAAGTGGAAGGGGAACTCTGAACACTGAAAATAAATTGAACAGGACAGCATTTACCTGTCTCTTCCCAATTCAAGGTCTATTATAGTATTCTAGCCATGGTAGCTCCAACTTTGGAGTGTATTAACATCTCAATATTATTTTAGAATCCTGAGTCGCTACAATTACAGGTGTGAGCCAGGGGTGGCTGGGCTTCCTTAAGCCTGTGTTTTTTTTTTGGTCAGTCATGGGGCTTGAACTCAGGGCCTGGGTGCTGTCCCCTTGCTTGATTCATGCCCTCTGGCTCTTGTGTGGTTTACTTGCTCAAGGCTGGTGCTCTAACACTTGAATCATGCCTCCAGTTCAGCTTTATTGCTCATTAATTACAGATGGAGGAGTCTCAAAGACTTTTCTTCCCAGGTTGGCTTCTATCTACTGGCTTCTATCCTCCAGGTCTGAGTAGCTGGGATTATAGGCGTGAGCCACAGCACTATGTGAACACCTTACCTCTGACACCCTATTTATTTTCCTCTTCTTGATCTTTCTTTTTATTGGAGTCACCCCTGCTTGCCACCTGCTAGCTCATTCCAGGAGTCATTTGCTATTTTAATAGAACACACATTGACTTTTTAAAGTCTCAGGATGGTCTTGAGTCCGGTTGTGATGCACATGTCCGTGGAGGTAGCTGTTCTTGGCATGGTGCCCTTAGTTCTGGCTTGCAGAACACATGGGGTAGAAGAAGGGAGCAGGGACAGCAGAGGGTAGGAGGAGTTAGGATATGGAGCTGGTATTATGCTTGAGCTGTTTGTTAGCTGTTCATTTTCTCATTCAACCAAATGCTCAAAGGATGCTGTCTGTGAAGCCAGTAGGGGTGTGGTGGGGTGGGGGTGAAGAGGGAGAGAGAAAGGCCAACCAGAGCCCCCTGTACCCCACCCATCCCAGGGCCCTGTCTTCTTCTACCAATGAATGCCCATGGCCGGCAGCTCTCTGCTCTGTGTGTCCCGTTCATTCCCTCCCTCGGTACTCAACGCCTCATCTCTCACCATTCTCTCTTTCCCAGCAACCGAGGCAGCAACTTGGGAAGATCCCTGCCTGGCTCCTGGAAGTGATCACAGCCGCCTGGGTCCCTGGGGCATTGACCTTCTGCAAACCTCCAACAGGGCACGTGTGCCAGCCAGACATGGCGCCTGGCTCAGAGTCACGGAACTGGACCAGCGCCACCAGTCCACCAGCCCTGGGGAGCGGAATCTGAGAGGACTGGTGATGGGCGCCTACTTTCCAATGGGCCGTCCATGTCAGAAACGACACACGTGTCATCTTTAGGAACTCCATTGCTGGTGGAGAACAGCCAAACTCGGAAATGGGAGGCAGATAATTGCTGTTGTTGTTCTCAAGGGACTAGGTGATTTCTTTTTTTCTTTTGTGCTTTCCCTGCTATGGTTTATGCCTTGTGGTCACCGTATTCTATTTTGGTACCCTGGGTATTGGGTATATGTGTCTCTGAACTAGGGAAGGGGAGGGGAACCACAAAATGGTGAGATCAAGGACAAAGGGGGAAACCAATGCAGCAGCAATGCTCACCAGACAGTATGTTGGAAATGATCTGGACAACTTGGGGGGGGAGGGTTGAGGGGGGAGGGAGGGAGAAAAATGGGGGAGGGGGTAACAAGTTAGACAAGAAATGTACTCACGACCTTACTTACGTCACTGTTACCCCTCTGTACCTCACCTTGACAATACAATTTTACAAAAAAGAGAGAGGGGTCACTGTCCTGGGGCTCACACCGCACCGACCCATGCACCCTGGGGATGGGAATTAGAGATGCGCTGGGCTGTGGCTTAATTTCACCCAGGGAGTCTGGGTGGTGCCAGTGGCATCTGAGGACCATGTTGCTAGGTATGGATGGAACTTTCCACCCCCACCCGGTGCTCCTCTGATGACCCAGTGCCCTCCTCCTTTGCTCATGGAGAGGCCAGTGCCAGCCTGTCTGATTTCTCAATGAAATGTCCCGGGCTTTGAATCACCTCCATCAGATAATCCCAGTCACCCCACCCTGACTGATTCTGGGGTTCTCCTTGGTCTCCCCAAAGCCTTGGCAACCACCCCTTCCCTCCTAGAGGTGGTTCAGGGTTGCGCTGTCCCTCAGCACAGCCAGGCCTCCAGTCCTGCTCACCGGCTGCACTGAGAGGCTCACGTGCCTGACTCCAGAATTGGAAGTGTGGTGGAGACAGGATGCTGGTGCTCTGGACCTGGGCATCCTTGCCTGTTTTCTGGACCTGGGCATCCTTGCCTGCTTTCTGGGCATCCTTGCCTGTTTTCTGGACCTGGGCATCCTTGCCTGTTTTCTTTCTGAATCTAGACCTAGTGTATCAAGGAGAGAGTAGAAATGGGAACCAGGTAGCCAAGTCCAGGCTGGTTAGAGAAGCAGAGGGTGTAAGAACAGAGAGGCATGGGATAAAAGATGGGCCAGAGAGTGGGGCAAGCCGGGGGCCAGAGAGTGCATGTCCTGTCTCCTGGAAGGACCTGGAAGATGGTGGGTGGAGAGAGATGTTCTCTATGTGTGTCTGTGTGTGGTTTAGTTTAGGCTTGATTCGTTTCCGGTTTCAGTTAAAGAGGACAGTCCTGACATCTCTGCAGATCTCATTTATGTGGGATCTTTGACTCTTAAGACTGAGGATCTCTCTCTCTCTCTCGTGGATCTTCTCTAAATGCTGAGCACATTTTCTAACATTTCTGAGACCTGTCTCACTAATGTCCACTTCGCATCACTCATTGTTGTGCCGGGTGCTGGTGGCTCACGCCTGTCATCCTAACTACTCAGGAAGCTGAGATCTGAGGATCACAGTGCAAAGCCAGCCTGACTGGCAGAAAAATCTGAGACTCTTATCTCCAATTAACTATCAAAAAGCCAGAAGTGAAGGTGTGACTCAAGTGGTAGAGCACTAGCCATGAACAGCAAAAGCTAAGGGACAGTGCCAAGGTCCCGAGTTCAAGTCCCAAGACTGGCACAAAGAAGAAAACCAAACACTCAAGACATCTTTAGTTAAACTTCTAAACCTTTCCTATTTCTAAGAGTCCTTGTTGCTGGCTTTGCTTCTCTGAAAACAACCCAAGAGTTGGGCCTGCCTGTGTTTCAACAGTGCATGAGGTGATGGTGATTAGAACCAGCTCTCATCTGTGGGTCCTAACAGCAATAACCTAAGGAAAACAGCAATGGGAGAGCCTGGTCTTGGGTTTATTTCTCTCATGAGTATCATAGAAAGGCCAAGAATTAGGAGATAATTATGCCTAAGTAGGAGCCTAATTAACCCTTGATGTTTTGCCCAAACTCGGAGTTTGTGTTAAAATTGTTGGTTCCTCACAGACAATTATTATTATTATTATTCATCATCATTCTTTTTAAAATGCAGGACTAGCCCTTTGGAGAGAGAGGAAGGGTGGAAGGGCTCAGAGATGGGAATTACTGATATACTGGAAGACTTGGATAAACATTCACATATTTATTAGTGCCAGGCCACGTTGAGTAATAAAATATAGATGCAGTTGCTTACTAGATGCTTCACAGTGGATGACATAACATTCTATCATTTATTTTACACATTAGAAAAAGAGTCTCTGTTTTTTTTCTTAATCTTTGGTTGAATGTGGGTCAAAAATTTAAAAAAAAAATCATTCCCAAACCCCTTTGTACAACTTCTTAAAGATAACAAAAAATCATAAAATTATAAGGAAAAAAATCATTCTTACAATTATGCTGATTTGCATTTTTTCCCTCTCCTTTCAATGTGATCTGAAATATAGGAGGAGGAGGGGGAGGGTTGCTTTGTGAGCTCTGATCAGGTGACCTACAGGGTGATTTGAACCATTGGTGTCAAGTGACATGTGACCTTTTCTTACCCCAAAAGGGTTAGCTAGTGGTGGAGAGCAACAAGGTGACACGTTTCTCTTCTTCTTGGCCATACGGGAAGCTCAAGGGATGCGATTCGTAATTAAAGAATCACGTTGAAGGACACCAGGGCTGAAGTAGTCAGGTTTATCAACATTAAATAAACACTTGGTGAAATATGCATAAATAGTCTTCATATAAACATGACACATTAAATAGTTCAGATACATACACACAGCACGGCGAAGACGTCCACGGCTGTATAAGTTGTCTGTAAACACCACCTCACACTGTGTACAAAAGCAGCTTCCGCCCCAGCTCTGGGTTCACAACACAGATGCCCCAGCACAAAAGGGACAAAGGGAAGAGTTCTCCCCAGCCCTCCCGCCCCCCACCCCGCCCCGCCCCCATCCCACACAGCCCCAGCAAAAGGAGAAGAGGGAATCCCAACAGTACAGCAGCAACAACCACAGCGAGAGAAGCAGCGCCCCCCGACCCCAGAGAAGACCTTTACCCCTTGGGTCAAGTCAAAGGACAATGCAAAAAAATCGGTTTGCGAAACAGAAGGAAATCAATCTATAGCCATACGTTTCCAAGTGCAAAAATGTTTCCGCCCCCCCCCCCAGAAGACACAAGCCTTCCTAAACCCCCCACCCACCCCATTTCGGGGTGAAGATTACACAGTGAAGGCCCCCTGCCCCTGGGGACAGGAGGAGGTAAGGCCTGCTTTCTTTCTAGAAGGTGCTAGGTAGCAAGAAATCAAATATAATACTCTCCTTCACTTCTCTCACAATTTTTTTTAAATAAGTGATCTTGCTTTACCCTATAGATTGCTGTATACCACATTCAGAGGTGATTATTAATTTCTAGCAGTTCAGATAGCAGAAATCGTGCTGGGTCGTTACCCAGGGCCGTTCTCACAGGAAGGACTGGATTGCAGCACATGGAATCGAACAGTTAATTCTGTGAGCTCAGGGGCCCTGGCTCAGCTCTTAGGAAGGAATGACCAACACAGGAGATTGCTTACACGGAGTCTGCGCTAGCCCAGGAGGTGCCCATCCATTCTGCACAGACCTGTGGAGGACCTGTGGTGGCCTCCCACTGTACGGTCCTTGGGGTGCTTGGTGTCAAGGAGCCACAGTAACGAACATCATTCAACTGGGTTGATTTCACTTTTATATGGTATTAGGATCCTCGAGAATTTCAGTTACCAGAGTACTGAAAACAGATATTGCAGGAATGATCAGCCCGTCGAATTATTTCCCGTTACATTATATATACATCGTGTGTGCACGTGCAGTACTCACACACAGATATGTATACATAGGCAATTTTATTGGTACAAAACTTGAACTGCACAAAACAAAACAAAACAAAAGAACAACAGTACTCTGCAAGAACCAAGTCCACAAATAAAGAGTTTTAACAACACGCACGGCCAGAGGGAGGACAGAAGCTCTGTTGGGACAAGAAGGTTCGGCTGTGCCGTGGAGGAGATCATTTTAGGACCACAGAGCCACCAGCTGGCTCTGCCGGACGCAGGGTCAGGATCAACACTCGAGCCCCTCGGAATGCCTGCGGCGGCTGGCAGAGCGAGACTCCTCTGTGACGTCAGAGCTCACGGGACCGAGAGGACCCAGTGGAATCGACCCGAGTGGAAAATCAGGGGTGGGAGAGCGGTATTGCTTTTCCCTTCAAGAAAGAAACAAAGTCCATTTCAGAACAAATTCCTTTATATTCAGTAGTATGCTCACTCTCTCTCTCTCTCTGAATTGATATTTGACTTTTTTCTTTTAAATATGAAAACTGACTTATTCAATGCATCAGTAAACAGGCAACTTCTTTTTCTATCTTGGTGATAAAAAGAACAACAACAAATAAACAAAATGCCACCACCACATTCTGAGGATCACCAAAGTCGCTCTCTCCCCCACCCCGAGCCTCATTCCTCGCTCAGGATTGTGGGTCGACCCCGTGAGGTTTCTTTTGATTTTGTTTTGTCACTTGGCATGGACGTGTTGTGTCTCTACAAGGCCTGCTCGGGCCCTCGCTTGTGGAAGAGGACGGACTGTCTCTGCTGATACTGCTGCTTGCGCCTTTTCCTTTTGTCGCATTGGCAGAGCAAGAGCATCTTGAAGGTGGTGCGGAATGTCTTGTTGCACAGGGCGTAGCACACGGGGTTCACTGTGCTGTTGATGTAGCATAGCCAGTAACCCAGATTCCAATAGGTTTTCGGAATGCAGCTGTCGCAGAAGGTGTTCACCAGGACCATGATGTTGTAGGGCGTCCAGGTGATGATGAAGGCCAGCAGGATGGCGCTCAGGGTCTGGGCTGCTTTCTTCTCCTTGATGAGCGACATCCTCTTTCTCTTGGTGATCTGACTTCGGGTCTTCAGAGCAAATCTCTTGGCCAGCGTGGCTTCCTTGAAGGACAGAGGTAGCGTGGCCGTGGTTTTGCCCACCGAGGGGTTGGGATTGGAAGTCTTGCCTGCGTCCACGGCCGACTCTAGATGGATGGGCAGCTTGGAGAAGCCTTTGGGAAAGCTGTCGCCATCATCCATGCTCTCCTGGGCCTGGAGCTTGGTCGCGTTCTTCTCCACGTCCGCGGGCCCCAGCTCCTGGTGGGGGCCCTGTAGGTTGTCGGAGGAGGGGAGCTTGGTGGAGTTGAGGATGGTGCTGTGGCCAGGTAGCTTGAGCACAATGGAGTAGATGGCCCTGGTCTCGGAGCCGGAGCCGATGTCCTCCTCGTCGGAGGAGGCCGAGTTCTCCAGCGAGCCGGCCGCGTCATTGTTGTTCCAGCTGTCGCTGCTGCTGTGGTCCTGCTCCATCTGCTCCGAGCTGGCCTTCCAGCTCTTGCTGGTGAACCAGAAGTGGCAGCGGCCATACTTGCTCCTGCCCGAGCACTTCAGGCTCTGCTGCTGGAGATCATAGCTGCTGCAGCTCCGAGAACTGCCCGTGGGGTGGACGAAGCTCTCGGCCTCGGCCTCGGTCCCCGTGGCCTGCAGCCCGGCCAGCTCTTTGGTGCGTTTCTCAGTCTCCTTATAGATCCTCCAGTATAAGATGGTCATGATGGTGACTGGCATGTAAAAGGCCGCAATGGCCGTCCCGAAGGTGATGGTGGGCTCGCTGAGGAACTGGATGAAGCACTCGCCCGGAGGCACTGTTCTCTTCCCCACAAAGTACTGCCAGAACAAAATGGCCGGAGCCCACAGCACAAAGGAGATGACCCAAGCCAGGCCAATCATCACGCCGGCGCGTTTGGTTGTTCGTTTGGCCCGGTAGGTGAGGGGTCTGGTGATGGAGAAGTACCTGTCGAAGCTGATGACCAGGAGATTCATGACAGAGGCATTGCTGGCCACGTAGTCAATGGACAGCCAGAGGTCACAGGCCAAGTTCCCCAGCGCCCAGCGGTTCATGATGATGTACGTGGTGAACAGGTTCATAGAAATGACCCCGATGATCAGGTCAGCGCAGGCCAGGCTGAGCAGGAAGTAGTTGTTGACCGTCTTCAGCTGCTTGTTGACCTTAAACGCCACGATGACCAGGATGTTGCCGATGATGGTCACCAGGGCCAGGAAACCAGTGAGTAACGCGATGAAGACCACCTGCCAGACGGTGTGGCCTCCCAGAGGGTCGGCCGCCGTACCGTTGGGAGAGGAGAGGTTCTCTGACGCTTGAGAGATGTTGTAGCTGCCGAGGTGAGGGACTGTCCCGGGGGACAGGCCTGCATCTGAGGGGCTGGGGATCCACGAAGAGTTGGGGAACAAAGGTGAGGCCGAACTGTTACTGTGCAAGGTCATTGTGACTCTGTGACATAGTCTGCAGAAACAAGAGAGAGACAGAGAGAGAGAGAGACAGAGAGAGAGAGAAAGAAAGAAGACGGAGTTAGGGAAATGGATGTCTTTTGTTGGATATTTTCTTTTCATCACAGACTTTGAAAGACACTGGGGAATTCCCCCTCTCCCCCCTACCGCTGATGGCTAGATCTCAGTCATCAAGATCATTTACTTCTTTGAAGGGCAAAGCATCTAGGCCAAGTAGAGATTAAGTTGTTCAAGACAGTAGTGCTAGCTGGTGCCCTGAAAAATGGTACCTTTCCCCACATTCCTAAACATGTTGCATGAAATGCTGATATTCACCAAGATAGAACCTTTAACGTGCTCTTATTTGCATGTTCAGACAACAGTTATTCAACATAGGGATACCCTCATGCTACTTGATAAGTGGACTTGATTTACATGTGTTTCAAGCACAGGGACATCTGCCTGTCTGAGGCCTCGGATGTAAGCAGTGCGGAGGCTCACGGGAACTAGCAAACATGGTGGAGGCCCGAGAGAAAGCGTGTGTCCGTCAGCTCGCACTGTCCCTACGTGGTTGGAAAACATCATGAGCTGGTTTCTCGTGATGTTCAGGAACATGCTAATTTTCTTCTAGACTCTCCGAAGACTTTTATTTTCCCAGTGTTTTGTTCACTGTAGCAACAAAAAAATTCCTGGGTGCTGTTTCCTTCTCCTTTGCTGGGCTGGCCTTGAGAGGGTGTTGGGTGAGTAGGAACGGAAGGACTGAGGGAATGACTCTTCTCTGTGGTCCAAAGCAAATTCCTTTCCCATCAGGTGGTGGATGGATGAGGCTCCAGAGCTCAGACAGGAAGGACAAAACCTGGCGTGGGTCTGCTACAGGCACGTGGGAATTAGGAAAACTTTTCTTTGTGTCAGTCCTGGGGTTTGAACTCAGGGCCTGGGTGCAGTCCCTGAGCTTTTTTGCTCAAGGCTAGTGCTCTGCCACTTGAACCACAGCTCCACTTCTGGCCTTTTTGTGGTTACTTGGAGATAAGAGTCTCATGGAGTTTCCTGCCTAGGCTGGCTTCAAACCATGATCCTCAGATCCCAGCCTCTTGAGTAGCTAGAATGACAAGTGTGAGTCATCAGCGTGTACACACACACACATACACACACACACAGGCCATAGCCCTCATCCACTGCAATGTCTACACAGACACTGCCACACATACACACATGTGCATACCATCACCCGCACGCATACACACATGCACACACATATCAGATCTGGTTTTCAACATCAAATGAGTGTATAGCTATTTTCCAAGCCACTTGATCATTTTTACTTCATCATAGTTTGGAATAGCTATACAATCCACCTATTAAGTTTAAAATGCAAACATCGATGTGTGAATTAAAGAGAAAAATCGATCAAGTTGTACCACTAATGGTGCTGCTCCACTCTGTCTAACTGCTCACCATTTTTTCCATAATGGTGTCCTAGGAAATCTTTGATTCTCAAATAAATAAATACTGAGTAAATACGTAAACAGGTTGTAATTAAGGGTGTGCTACATAGAATGACAGCATGGTTTTACTGACTGTCCGTATTTATGGACATAGTCACAGTTCTATACATATACATATATCATACCCAATGCATAGTCCATTGTTTGAACACCAGAGCAGCAGACATTTGAACATTCATATTAGGAGGATGGGGACAGGGAAGTTGCTCAGTAGTAGAATGCTTGCTTACCAAGTGTGAGGCCCTACCTTCTGTCCCCAGTACTGCAAAAATAAATAAAAAATAAAGGCAAGAGGCATGTATAAAATTAAAAAAAAAACCCTTGAGAATGCAAATAATTTGAACACACTGAAATTAAGAGAAATTGGAGGGTAGTTATGAGAAATTGGCCCTTGTTCTCCTAATTATGGAATAAAAAAATAATAAAAAATAAAAGTTTTATGTGATTATAAATCTGAAACATATGGAGGACTGCTTAAAAAAAATCACAAAATTATAAAAGCTCCATGGTAGAAATGAGAGGGAATGGATTTAGGTTGGCTTCGAAGACCAAAAGCAAGTGAAGCACTCTAGGGAGGAAGAATTCTGAGACAAAAAAATGTTTTATTTCTTTTAAGCCATCCTGGCAGAAACAATTCTGGGGAGGGACCCAAGGCACTCAATTAGTAACTTTTGACACAAAGCATAAATCACTTCACCCTGCTAGAAGTCTAAATTCATTCTACTTCTACTGATGTGTCTTTGACCGTGGGAATTCCCCCTCCCCCTCCTACTTCCCCCCTACCAAAAATAAAAAGTTTTTGTAGTTTGCAACCAGGATGTTTTAAGAGATCAGCAACCTAGAGCTTCTTCCTCATTTGGAATCCTGTATATGCCATTTACAGGATTTTTATTTTTGGGGGAGGTGGGATGGGATGGGAAAATCCGTCTTTGAAAAGGGTCTGTTTTGTGTCATAATTCCTGATGGAATACTACAGCTGAAATGTCCTTTTTCTAGGCCATCATGGTCCAGTGGGTGGAAATACTAGATCTGGCCACCAGGGGGTGAAGTAGACTCAAAGAAGGATCTGGACCAGATAGCCCGGGAGCAGCAGGCTAGACCCCAGGCCAGGGAGCTGGCTCAGCTCAGCTCAGCTCAGGCCAGTCATGCGGAGGGTAGAAGATATCAAAGCATCACCTTCAAACGTGTCTTTTGAGGGGATCAAACTTGTGAACTCAGTTCTTGCTCATTCCTCTCCAGCGGCAAGGATGGAAGACCTTACCTAATATGGTACAACTGCTTTAGTTGAGAACAAAACATTTCCCAACGCCAAAACTGGGGTAGGGTGGAGGATGGGGAGGGGAGAAAGGGAGGGAAGCCCATTCCATTTCAAAAGGAGAAAGCTTGTTTTTAAAGAAGTCAACGTTCTGCGCTGCCTGTCTGGCGCTGCCTTCCCTAAGCTCTTATTTGATCTGACAACAAAGACGTAGTTTTGGAAAGATTTCTCCTCTTCAGTCCTGCTTATGCTGGTAGCCTTGGATTTAAAAAAGGGTGTGCTATTTTCTTTAATTAAAAAATATCTTTAAGTCGTTGTACAAAGGAGTTGCTGGTTTTGCAAAGGAGTTCACCAAGACAGTGCATCTTGATCAGTCTCCCCTTTTCGCACCCTCCCTCCTCCACCCCTTGCATTGTTTTTCTTAATTTTGTAGTACAGACAATAAATTCTTGACTGCATTCCTCCCATCTTCTCTTCTTCATTTTTCTACCCCTCTCCCTTTAGCCCAGTCTCCTCCCTTGCAAGGACCGGTATTCTGGTGTTTACTTTGCTGGGCTTTGACTTAGTCTTTCTCAGAAATTATACTATGTATGCTCTCCCTAGAGTCTACCGTGTTTCAGTTAATACTTTTGTAACAACTTGCATCCCGCCCAATGTGTTTACTTCTAGACTTAGAGGCTAGTGCTAGCTACCACAAATCAGGAAAACCAATAGCGTTATGCTCTTTAAGTAGTTGTACAAATGGGAGTTGTAGTTTATAAATACAGTGCATCTTGATCCACATCCTCACCCGCCCCTCCCAACCCACCCCCCCTTCCCTCACTTTTCTTAAGTTTGTAGGATGTACATTGAATTTGATACTGTGCTTTTATTTTAAAAACAAAACAGACAAGTGACAATTTGCATTAACACTTTCCAAGTCTACAACCTACTAGCATTTCTAAAGATATGACATAAAGTGCCAACCAAACCTGAAACTTTTATTTATTTTTTTTTGCTGATCCTGGGGCTTGAGCTCAGAGCTGGGCGCTGTCCCTGAGCCTCTTTGTGCCCGAGACTCTGCCACTGGCTTTTTCTGAGTGGTTTATTGAAGAGTCACATGGACTTTGCTGCCTGGGCTGGGCTTTGAACCGTGATCCTCAGATCTCAGCCTGCTGAGTAGCTAGGATGACAGGCGAGAGCCACGGGTGCCTGGCTGAACGGCTCTTTTTCAACATCAGAAGGACCCCTTCACTCACAGTCAACTTAGGTTCCCAGCAGCTGTTCTTTCCTAACAAAGAGGGAAAATGTGCACCTGGATTTTCTTTTCCTGAACCTTCTAAATGTATTGATTACTCTTGGATATTCTGAAGATGTATTTATTGTTACTTAAAGTTCGGGTGGTACAGGGGTTTGAACTCAGCCTCACATGTGCTAGGCAGACACTGTCCCACCCCTGCTATACTTCCTGAGGAGGCACAGGGACTGGGAATGAAGGCCACAACTGGAACTTGAAGGGACTGGGGCCCAGGGCTGGGGCTCCTAACGCAGCTATAGGAGTGCTGAAAAACCCATGGGGACATTGTCAGAACTACCCCGGTTGTGGGGGATGTGAAAAGAAAGCGAGCCCAAAGAAGAAAGCATGCCATGGAGTCTGTGGAGTCAGTAGGGTGTCTGGCTCAGGGCGGGAGGAGGGAACTGGGGGGCACAGCATCCCCACCTCACAAGACGGGGCTGGGCTGCTACAGAGACAATGAGCTCTTGGACCAACCTGGGCTTTTCCCCATGTCTGTCTGGTGAGAGGTCCCCCGGGAAAGCAGGCATCGCTTACAACCGGCCGGCTCTGTAATTGCTCTTTGCTTCCACTCAGTTTTATCCTCCATCATACACAGGTGACATTTACACACCTGCAGCCCTAGGGCCTCAGGGGAGATGCCAGTCAGCCAAGGAAGGAGTCTTACCTCAGTTTTTTTTTGCGGGGGGGGGGGGGGTGTCAGTCATGGGACTTGAACTCTGGGCCTGGGCGCTGTCCCTCTGCTCTTCATCTCAAGGCTAGTGCTCTACCACTTGAGCCACAGCAGCACTTCTGGTTTTCTGGTGGTTCATTGGAGATAAAAGAGTCTCACGGACTTCTCCGCTCGGGTTGGCTTTGAACTGTGAACCTTAGATCTCAGCCTCCTGAATAGCTAGGATTACAGGGGTGAGCCACCAGTGCCTGGTAAGTCCCTACTTCCAGAGACTTGAGGTGAGTTGGGAAAGCTGCAGGATGCTCAATTTCCATGTCAGAAAATTCAGGACAAAAATACCGTTCCCTTCTCACGTGGACTCGGTGAGATCTTAGCAAGGCTTTTGAGATGATCGCCAAGAAGGTGCTTTCCAAGTGGTTTCCTCCTCTCTGCCCACGGCCCATCATCACAGCCCAGGTCCCTAGGATGCCAGCAAGGAGGCGGTGACCATGGCAGCGGCCTGCCCCAGTCCCTGCCTCATCTCCCAAGCATATGCATGGTGTTTTCCTTTTACTATGAAGTTGCAAATCTCTTAAGGATAGTGATAAAGGTGTCTTTCTTTCTTTTTGAGACTTTAGTTTCCAAATCTGTTTTAGAATCCTTGTGATTAAAATACAGGAGATCGGCCTGGCACTGGTGGCTCACGCCTGTAATCCTAGCTACTCAGGAGGCTGAGATCTGAGGATTACAGTTCAAAACCAGCCCAGGCAGGAAAGTCCATGAGACTCTTACCTCCAATTAACCACTCAAAATAGCCAGAAGTGGAGCTGTAGTTCAAGTGGTAGAGTTAGCCTTGAGCAAAACTGCTCAGAGACATTGCCCAGGCCCTGAGTTCAAGCCTGTGAGTTCAAGCCTAGCAATAAACAAACAAACAAACAAACAAATAAATATGCTGGACATTGGTGGCTCATGCCTGCCTGTAATCCTAGCTACTCAGGAGACTGAGATCTGTGGATTGCTGTTTAGAGCCAGCCTGGGAAGAGACGCCCATGAGACTCTTATCTCAAATTAATCACAGAAAAAGCTGGAAGTGGAGCTATGGCTCAAATGGTAAAATGCTAGTCTTGAGCAAAAGAAGCCCAGGGACAATGCACAGGCCCTGAGTCCAAGCCCCAGGACTGGCAATAAATAAATAAATAAAAATATCTTGGGCACTGGTTGCTTACACCTGTAATCCTAACTACTCAGGAGGCTCAGATCTGTGGATTGCGGTTTGGAGTCAGCCTGGGCAGAAAAGCCTGTGAGACTCTTACATCAAATTAATCACAGAAAAAGCTGGAAGTGGAGCTATGGCTCAAATGGTAAAATGCTAGCCTTGAGCAAAAGAAGTCCAGGGACAGTGCCCAAGCCCTGAATTCAAGCCCCAGAACCAGTACATGCATGCACATGCATGCACACATATGCACGTGTGTGCGCGCACACATACGCAGAGCAGATCTTAGTAGACAAAATGCTTACAGGATGGGTACTTGGCTTTGTTAATGATTTCCACTTGTTTTTGTTCTTGGAGAAGCAAATAAGCCAAGGAAAACTGTGGTTTCCCTCAACAATATGAAGACAAAACCCTTTATGACCAAGATGAATTCTAGTGCAGAAGAGAGATCCTCCTGCAGGCTAGCTGGAGATTACAGGCACACAACACCACACTCGCATTACAAGTCCTGGAGGGATCCAAACCCTTCTCTGGATATCTACTCATTTAATCCTTATAAACTGCATGAGGTAGGGACTATTATGATTTCTGCTTGGAGTGGGAAGGAATCAAAGCACCCGGTAGCTATCAGACTTATCCCAGGTGGGCGCTCACCCTAAATGCAGACTCAGTGGGCTGGCTCCTCCTCACTCCCAGCCCTAGCAAGCAGATATGCTACAAGCAAGCAGACAGTTCCCACAACACCTCATTTATAAACTTGCCGCCTGTTCCCTCGCCCAGAGGTAACCACTGGGAACAGTTTACTTAGCAAGTAAATATTTGTTAGGCCAATGGATATGTTCTCCCAAAGTCTGTTCTGAAAAAAAAAAACCCAAACCAATAGTGTATTTTAAGCATGTATGCACTGTTCCTCATGTGTACATGTATGAAATTGGTACAAAACTGTGAGTTCAGTCAGTCATTTAATTGTCAAATGAGAAAATAAGAGGTGCAGAGGGGTTCAGAGCTTGGGCCACGACCACATAGCTCACAAAGGACAGAGTTTAGGGGTGAACCAAGCCAGAGGGCTCCTAAATGATCCCCACATTCTCTGTCCTCTTCCTCCTCTCTCCTAACAATATGTGATGGATGCTGATTCCATAGGGTGCAAGTACATCTTTATGTCTCACTCATGTTCAGAGGAGCCAAAACCATCAAGAGGGATTGGCCAAAATTCAACAGCTGGCACATTATGTCCTTGGCAAAAGCAGAATTTCCAGGGTAGCGGCACACAGGAGACGTTGCGTGTAGTGGCGTCTCCTTTAAATAAGATATGGCAGAACTTGGCACCCTTGAGTCCAATACAAATCTCTAAGATCCTTCCAGAAACAAAATGGCTGCTTTTGGGGCCAGTCCTTGCTCTAGCTGGCTGAGCGCATTTGCAGGGAGTGAAGGTCCGGAGCTCAGTTAGGTCCTGGTTCCCACACCTCACTGCTGGGTAGAAATCCAACCTCCTGGGCACCGCCTACAGATTCTGACGCAGCACAGGAAGGATAAGGAGCTTACGTGGACCATTTTGACTTTGAAACCCCCAACGTGGAGGGAAGCTGCAGGTTTTGATGAAATCAGAAAGCATTGATGAAATTCGTGAGGTCTGATACACAAGAGAAGTTGTTATTTGTTGAAAGAGGAGTACAGAAAGTTGTGAGAATCAGGCGCAAACTAATAATAACATATATATTCTGGCACTGTCTGTGCTACTAAATACTGGGAAACAAGGATTTCTGGAAACGGAGTAGAAACTGGAGCCCCTGTCGCCTTGAGCTGGCTCTATGGGATTAAAAACAAGGAGACAAAGGAACCACACAAAACAAACAGTGTGGATCTGTATTCTGGAACATGAGATAAATATGATTGAAAAAATTAAATATGTAAAGTATGAAATCAATACAAGTGGATTTATTCAGATAGAAAAAGAAATCATCTGGGGGTTTATAAACCAAAAAGGGGAAAGAGAAGGAGGAGAAGAAGGAAGAAGAAGAAGAGGAAAGACAGGGAGGAAAAGAAGAAGAAGGAGAAGAAAGAGAAGGAGGAGAAGAAGGAGGAGGAGGATGAGGAGGCGGAAGAGGAAGAAGAGGAGGAGGAAGAGGAGGAAAAGAATAAAGAGGAAGAAAGAGAAAAATAATTACAGGCTGAGTGTTGAAATTTGGTGCCTAGATTTATTTTGAGTGTCTCCATCAAACTGCAAATCATGTGACACAGATTCACTTCTTGGCTGGCACAAGAGGGCCCCTGCTCTGGTAACAAGTAGGTATGATGTCTCGCCACAGCCCTAGGGGCCACGAGGGCAGGGCAAGAGGAGAAACAGAGGACCGGCAGGTAGCAAGGAGGTGCAAATTGACAGCCGTGTATCCCAGTTACCTGGGCTGGTGACCTCCCCTTCTAATTCTCATCTTTCTCTTTCCCTGGATACCACATATTAAGTCTATCACTCAGTGGCTGGGATATGTGCAAATATTACGAACTGTTGTATCTTACTAAAGGTGACGTGCCCCAAACACAGCCCAGAGGGACTATCTACAGTGGAAGGCAGTCTTCTATGAGGGAATTCTCTTTGCAAGTGCCAACTCCTGGATTCAAAAGATTTTAAAGTCTTTATGATGCCATGTCCCATCTATCATGTAGTAGCTGAGATTGCACCACTGCATGGTGCATACTGTTAAATTGTTTTATGTGAGGGTGGGCACCAACTCTGCCTGTAATTGGCAATGCCCACCACACACAGATTACCTACAATGTGCCGTTGCATAGGTGGCTTCTCTATATGAACCTTTCATTATAATCCTGTCAAGCCGAGAGGGTTCTCAGTGTCTTATGTCTGAGGACACCGGCTTGTGGGGCTGAGAGCAAAGGTGCCCAAGGCACAACCAGAGAAGTAGCAGCATTGGGATAGAGACAGTGAATGTCTGAATTCTTCATTACAGGCCTCTCTGTGTCTTCTTCCTACACTCCAGCTGGCATGGTGGCCCATGATCCCTACCTTCATACATCGTCAGTTCTACATTCAGTCCAGCTTTGATTCCTTTTTGCTATGGGAAGTCTCAACTTCATGGATCCTAACAGGATCAAAGGCCCTGCTTGAGTTTCTTCCATTTTGTATCTTGGCAAGTATAAACACACATCCATGGTGCCAATGAATGGTGGTGGTGGTGGGGGGGTGGGGGGTGGGAACCATTGTGATGTTTCTACAGGTGCATATTCCGTGCATTGGTGAAGTTCACCTTTCCTCCTTATACCCATATTTACGCTTATGCTACGGGAGATGCTGCTTTTCTCAGTCCTTCTGCCTCCACCATGCTCAGTGCTCTCTGGCAAGTCCCCTGTTTGAGGCTGGATACATTCCTGCTTGGGGCATGATCTCAGGCTAACCCATTCCAGCTCAGGTGTAAGGAGTAGCACAGGGCCGGCTGTCTGAGCCACTGGAAAATGGAGTGGACCAGCTTAGACGCCTCCCCATCCCAGCTGACTGTGGAATAAGAAACTGGTTCTTTTCCATGCTAGCTTAGCCTGGGCAAACCAGGGTACACAAGTCATGGATAGAGCTAAGAGCAGGATGGAGTCAGGCTCTACCTGCTACAGGAAGTAATAGTCCTTCCTTTGACCTTCGCAAAGGGATTGGGAGAGACTGGTGCAACTTTATTGTTCAAGGAGCTAATCTCTATGTATCCTGGCTTCTTGGCAAAGGTATCAACAATTGTCACAGAACGGAAGGAAGAAGATGCATCTCTGAATTATCCAGCCTATCTTCTTTTTTGTGTCTTTGACATGGTGTTAGGCTGTCTTTGTCTCCAGTGAGCATCCATTTACCCCCACTCACCTCCCCCTTCCCCCATCACTTTCAACTATAAAAACAGGGTCTGAAAGAAAAGCCCTTTAATAAAATTTATGAACCTTATATTTTAAAATAGTCCTACCAGGAGCAGATACAGACTTTGTAGAAGCTTATATACTTTTGCTGTCTGCCCTTTAAGAAAATGAATGCAAAAATTATGACTATAAATGTCATCTTTGCCTTTCCCTCAGGAGCCCCTATAAGAGGACTTGAAGTTTGAGTTTTATTAGCTTCATGGCGACTTCTCTCCTGATCATAATAAAAATCGAGATGATCTAGTTATGGTTGAGAGACTCGAGGTTTAAAAAATCTTTTTTTTCCAAAAACATCAACCTCTCAACAAGCGGATACAAGCAGGAGGCTGTTTGTGTTGAGTCTCTGTAATGTGTCCCGAAGAATTAGGTTTCTTTAAAAGGGTTTGAGAACTCACAAGTTCCCACTGTACCTCATCAGTGCATTTATTTAAAAAAAAAGCGGAGAGAAGAAGAGTGGATTCTTTTGCAGGTGGGCTGGTGTCATTGCTCACCTGTTGGTTCAGGCGGCATTAATGACTTGTGACACCCAGGCCCTTGCTGGATGAGAACAAAGAGTCAATGAAGACAAACAACCCACCGGGGAGGGGTGGCAGGCTTCCTGAGAATGATAAAGAATAACAAAGAAGAGGTCACTTGGATAAAATCCTATGTCAAAGGAATGGTCCTAAGTGGTTGTTCTCTAGGTATTAGGCACACAAAGTAGCTCACACAAAGCCCCTCGGATCCTGGCTGGAACCCAATTAGTGACAGGTAATGAATAGCATGCGACCCAGCTGCAGGCAGGTGTCTCCTAGAAGAATTTGAGGTTCAGCCAACTTAAAATTCTTAGCCAGAGCTTGGGAAGTGCATGCTAATGAAATTTTCACATGATACGAGACTTGCAGTCATGAGCAGATGTGTGGATGTCGGTGGATCTACCTGCCCATGATGCTACTATTTACTTAAAGCAAACCCTCTGCTCAGACATTAAATATCCAGCACCACTGAAGACAGAAGAGGCATGGAAAGATGAAGTTCACATGGGTGCTGGGAAATATTTAAATAAGATATGGTAATAAGACAGAAGAGCTGGCCCCGGGAAAGACGTCTCCATGGAAACATCTATTTTTTTCTTCCCTGTGATATTTTAAATTAGAATACATATCCATCAGGATTGGAAAACCCTCAGTGCACATACTCAAGAGGAATATCACTTCTGTTTTTCCCTTGGGGACTGTTTCCCAGCTGGCCTACCATGGTTCTGACCCCGCCCCCCCCCCCCCTACCCTGCCCGCCTTACACTTTAGCTCATTGCTGATCTTTTCATCGCACCAGGGTTGGGTATGAGACAGGAAATTATTCAAGGCTCAGCCCACCTCAGCAAGCACCAGGACTCACGCCCATCTTCCTTGCTTTATCAAAAATATCACTAGCATGTGACTTAGGCTGACTTGAAATAACATGTGTGTGTGTGTGTGTGTGTGTGTGTGTGTGTGTGTGTGTGTATGAAGTTTATGTGGTACTAAGTATTTTTACAGAACTTGATTGATCACTTAGAAATAGCTACAAGACCATTTCAGGATAGCTTCAAGAACATTTTCAGGAGCTCTTCCCTTTCACAGCTCAGTGAAGTCAGAGGAGCCTTTCCATTTGACCCAGCAGAGTATGACAAAAAAAAAAAAAAGAGGTAAACACTACTCACTCAGTTACCTGTCTAATTTGTGGTCAACTCCCCTCTAGTAGAATGGCCTATTAGGGAGCTAAAAATTCCTCATGGTGACCCCAAGAGAAAGGCATGGCAGGTGTGGTGTTGTGTTTACAAAGGATTAGTGGCTTTGTCCCTGTACATGTGAAACTCTGAGCAGGTGTGCCCGCTGTTTAATTAAAACACAATATGATGCTGAAGTACTCATGACAGAAAGCCACTGTTGGGTGCCACAGTTGTCACCAAACAAACTTATCTGCTGCTAAAAATACACTGAGGATTTGTAGCATAAAATCATGTCAGGATGCTGCTCATAGGGTAGAAGAATGATCCCAAATAATCATCCATAAGTGGGCCAATTTAATTAGATCACTATGTCCTGGATTTACATGAGTCTCCTACACCACTGGGTTCCCTGCAATACCAGTACTAGTTGCTCTCAACTCTTCTTTAGAAGTCCTATATTTGAAATACCGATAATAGGGTCCAGCAATCTGCCTTTCTCCCCTTTCCTCCCTTTCCTTCCTCTCCTCTCCCCTTCCCTCCCACGCCTTACCTCTTTTCCTTCTTCTTTTCCTCTCTTCTTCCCTTCCCTCCCCTATTCTCAGCAATTAGGGTCTTGTGCTTACTAGACAAGAGCTCTACGACATGAGCCCTATCTCTAGTCTTCAACCTGTGCCTTAAGAAGTCTTCCAGATGATTCTGGTGCATGCTCAAGTATGGAACCACCATCTTAGATAACTGTCCTAGGTCTTCTACCTTACCTCTTGTAGACTCAAAATAGACTCAGACTGGGTAGCTTGGAGGTAGCTCTGGGATAGCAATTGTTTTGTAATTTTCTAACATACCTGCCTGTTAGTTTCTCTAGTGCTCTCTAAACGTTCTTGGTTCAGGAATTCCTCCGGATTACCTCTCACGCCCACTTCTTCCTGGTTGTCTCCCCAAGTCTAGTTCTTATTGGTCAGCTTCTAAGCAGGCTCACTACTAATCTTCCATGATGGAAGGACGTGGGACTCCCACATCTGATGATAGGATGCCTGCTGGGGCTGAGTAGAGCATGCTCGTGTCCCATCAGCTACTGAGCAAGAACCCACTGCACATCCTGCTCATGGATCAGCATCTGGACGTTTTTGAGGAGTATTTTTTTTGTGTGAAAATACTGTACAGAGAGGTTACAATTACATGGGCAAGATAATGAGTACATTTCTTATCAAGCATTGTAGCCTCCTCCTTTGTTTTCCCTTCCCTTCATTGAGGAGTATTTTTCAAACATGTGTTGTGAGCTGCCTTAGAGGCAGGGACATTTGGGTGGAAACTCCTATCCTGACATACCTCAAAGTTTCCTTTCCTTTTGCTTCAGCTAACACTTGGTGGAGAAGACTGAACCTGCCCAGAGTTGTTCCTGTCTAATCATCTTTAGGAGTCAAGCTGAGAATGCCCAGAAGTATTCTCTATGACCCTGAGTGAAGCATGGCCCAGAATGTGGAGCCACCCTTCCTTCTTGGACTCTGACTACAGGCATGTACTCCTGAACTAGGCATGCTTAGGAGTAAACACACTGCCACCGAGCACTTTCATATATGAATCTATCTATCTATCTATCTATCTATATGTATATATATGTATATATATATATATATATATATATACATTTAAGGAGGACATTACTTTGGAAGTCTGTGACAGGTGATAAATCATTTCTCACTCTTACTTCTTGGCTATGTTCATTTTGACTTTGTACTCACTGAAATACAAAACCACTAGGTCCCATTACAAGGTTTTTAAGGAAGAGTAATATTTAAAACCTTTAAATAAGTACTGTAACCATGCTGGTCTTAATCTGCACGGACAGATAGCACAGTACAGGTAAAATAACTGGAAAATTTAACTCTGTGTGTGTGTGTGTGTGTGTGTGTGTGTGTGTGTGTGTGTGTGTGTGTTGGAACTGGGGCTTGATCTCAGGGCCTGGGTGCTATCTCTTTGCATATTTTGCTCAAGGATGGTACTCTACTATTTGATTCACAGTGCCACTTCTGGCTTTTTTTTTTTTTTGGTTGGTTAATTGGAGATCAGAGTCTCATAAACTTTTCTGCCTGGGCTAGTTTCAAACCACGATCCTCAGCTCTCAGTCTCCTGAGTCAATAGGATGGTAGGTGTGAGCCCTGGCTGGAAATATGCAACTTGAAGATGGCTGGGACGAGCTCATTTTCTTTCCCTTCCCCATCTACTCACACAAGGCAGATGGGTTAAATCAGTCTCAAACAGAGGCATGCTGCCATGACCGAGAAGCAGTTACTGCCATCTTTGAGTGCCGGATGCATTCCTGCTCTGCGGCAGCCATCGCAAATCACCACAAGCTGGGTGGCTTTAAAACAGGCATTTATTCTCCCACAGTTCTTCCAGTCAGAAGTTCATACTCAAGGAGGTGCCAGGGCCAAGCTCCTTTCAGAAACTCTTAGATAAAGCCTAGAGGATTTATTCCTTGGCCCCTCCAAATTCTAGCTGTGACTGTCCACATCCATCCAACCCATGCCTCCTTGGTCATGTGCCTGGCTGGCCCCTTCTCTGCACGATGATGCCGGTGAGGCAGGCATTGCTGAGTTCAACCCCCAGATGCACAGTCCAGGATGATCTCATCTCCAGCTCCTTCCTTGAATGATATCTGCACTTTAAGGGTTAGCATGTGGACTCATCTTTCTGGGGGGTGGGGTGGGGAAGTACCAGGCAACCCCTTTGTTCTTGGCATGAAATAAAACAGGGCAGAGTGCCACCATTTGGAGACTGTGATTCTAATTAAACAAAGTCTGTTTTGTTTTGATGGAGTTCATCTCTTCGTATGATACATCCATTTCCCCTAGCTAGGTGAGTGAGTATTTTTATGTCACTGTGAAACCTTTAAGAGAGATGTATTCTCAATAGTTTCCTCCTTTCCCTGCATAAAAGGCTATTTGTTTAGAGATGGGGGAAAACACATAGGTGTAAGAAGGAAAACAGCTGGGGGTGGATCGACATTTTATTCTATGCTTCTTTATTTACATTTCAATTTTTAAAATGTATTCATGTGTTCAAATAAGACTGTGTACATAATTTTTTTCTGAGCCAGAACTAGACTCTGCGGGGTTCATAAATACATGCTAGTTTTGTGCCTTTGGGTAAATTACTTAATCTCGCTGTGCCTTTGTTTCTTCCTCTGTAAAGCACAGAGCAAGGAGTATCAAAGTATGGGGCCATGAGGAAGATTCAATGAATTCAGGCAGCATTTAGAAGAGATGTTCAGCACCTAGTGAGCAAGTGGCATTTACTAATTACATGATATAAATATGCCAGGTTCTGTGAGCTCTTGGGAAAGCTAGACAAATGGAAGATTATATTCTGGGAGAAAAGAGAAAATTAAAAAAAAAAAAAACCCCAAACCCAAAAATGAGCCTACTGTTGGTCCTGCAGAACTAGACAAGATCAGGGCTGGAGAGAAGTTGAGTAAGGGTGGGGCCAGATTTTAGGTATGCTGGAGAGAGATGACTTCCTAACTCAAGGACTAAAGCATGAAAAGCTGGCGTTGGATGTGTATGGGCAGAAAGATGTACCTTGATCAAATGGCGTTGCATGATTTACATCCCCAGTTCAATTGCACCATTTACACTGCCAGTTCTCTTGAGTACGTGACAAAATGTCATTTGTTTGAACAGAACCTAGATCAGAGGGGGTGGAAATAGGCAGGAAATTCTCCTGACCATAAAGAAAGGGTCCCATTCAGTGGCAAATAATTGGATATATATTTCCATTGGGTCAAGGAGCTGGATGTTCCTGCCCAGGCTGGCTTTGAATTTCCACCTTTAGATCTCAGCCTCCTGAGTAGCTAGGATTACAGGTATGAGCCACCTGTGCTTGGCTACATTTTTCTTTGCTTCTTACATTTTTCTTTCTTCTTTATATTTCTTTATCTCACTTAATATTTCTTTTTATTTTACATTTCGATGTTTTCTTTATAGTCTTACATTTCTTTCCACTTTTCTCTCCTTAGGCCAGTTGGTGGCAGCTTTAGCAAGTGGTACTAACTTCCTTCTGGTGCAGGGGTGGCCTGCTTCTGTTTGACACTTTCCTGCTGCCATTGTTGGCAAATATCTTACCCTTGCCCTGATCAGCTGACAGCCAGGATGGCTGCTGCCTTTTCCCTCTCCTCTCCTCTCACTGCAATAGCACACAAGTGAGAGCAGCAAACAGCTGTTGGAGACTGTCCACTGTATTTCCTGATCCTCAGAAACAGATGCAACTTGGAGTGGGTACGTCCAGTTGACATGGTACCTGGAGGATGGAGAGGCATTCGGGGATGTGGTGCCCAGGCAGGAAGGTATGCCTGCCTTGCTGAAGGACGTACTGTTGACCTGCTTTATTTTGGAGCAGCCATAATTCCCAAAGGGGACTGCAGGCTTGCAGAGGGAGGAGCATATCTCCTTCCTTGCTTTCCTCACTCCTGGATCTCTGCACTCCAGGCTCAGCAGGGCTGAGGGTATTTACTCCTGAGGGGCAGAGCAGCATTCTTTACTGGGCTCAGCCAGTTCACCAGGGAGCCAGGTTTCAATTTGATTCATGATTTCCTTTGCCTGGGGGATTTTCAGGTAGAAGATTAAAATAAAAACCTGACCAAGGAAGCCTGGTAGATTTATGAATGCCTTTGCAGATATAAGCAAGGTAATGTTGGTTTCTGAGATGACACATGGCCACCAACACTGACGGGACCCGACCTGGAGGATGCAGCCCAGACTTGGAGCCCAGGGAGACTGTGCTGTGCCAGGTGCTATGTGCCAGCAAGGCTGGCAACACCTGCATCAGCTGGGGCTTCACAGAAAGGCCAAGTCCTGGGGAAGATACCCAGGAACAGGTGTTGAGGTTGGTCTTCCTGTGATTCGGATGCACCCTAAGTCTAAGAACTCTGGGGTGGAGAGTCCCATTGCATTCTCTGAGGAGCTTTTACCCCTGCCTCTCTCTACTGAAATGCCCCACCTTCCCTCCCACGGCCATCTGGTCAACCCCAGGAAGCTGCCACTGGTGCCCTCTCTTGCAGTTCCCTTAGCATCTGTGGCCATCTGAGGGCAGTGAAGCAACCCTCTCACCCCTCTGCTTGTGTCTGACAAGATGCCAGCACACAGTCAGTAGATGGGTGGAAGGGAGCAAGGATGGAGAAATTTTAGGTATGTATAAAATATCTAAAACCTAAAATAATGTAAGTATATACAGATATATGTATGATTATATGTACTACATACAAATATGTTATGTATATATATATATATATGTAAACATAACAACTTAAAAACACTGAAAAGGGCTGGGAAGGTGGCTCAGTGGTAGAGTGCTAGCCTTGCATGCATGAGGCCCTGGGTTTGATTCCTTAGCACCACATAAAAAGCTGGAAGTGGCGCTGTGGCTCAAGTGGTAGGGTGCTAGTCTTGAGCTGAAGAGCTGAGGGACAGTGCCTAGGCCCAGAGTTCAAGCCTCATGACTGACAACAAAACAAAACAAAACACTGAAAAGATGGTCATCATTTAATACTCTCAATTTAATATCATTAATATTATTACTTAATGATAATAAGTATTGTGTAGTATATATTATATGTGAAATAAGTAATATGTGAGATGGTATTAAATATTAAATTTTATTATAAATTTTTACTTATAAATACTAATAAATATTTGATATTATTAATATTTTCTGAAAAAAAGAGAAAAATACCTGGATTTCCTCTCTATGGTAGGAAGCATAAAGTAGCCAATTGACTTAGTTTGGATTTTTGCACAAAACTGTGTGGCTTTAGGAAATTTAATTTGCCTCTCTAGGTCCTCATCTCTTTATGTGTGCAGTGCAGCTATTACCTCTCTACAACAGTTTCGAAGGCTAGAAACAATAGATAGCATGCCTGGTCCAGCAAAACTAAAATTTTAATTTACCAATTAAGAGTTTATGTACTACCAATTAAGAGTGTTGAAAGAAATTAGTAAGTTGGTCACTGGTGGCTCACTCTTGTAATCCTAACTACTCAGAATCCGAGATCTGAGGATCCTGGTTCAAAAACCCAGCCTGAACAGACAAATCTGTGACTCTCATCTCCAATTAGCCATCCAAAAGTTGGAAGTGGAGCTGTGGCTCAAGTGGTAGAGTGCCAGGCTTGAGCGAAAATGCCAAGCAACTGCCCAAGTCCCAGCACCCGTGCATAAAAAGAAAAAAAAAACATATTCTTTTTTAAAGACGGGCTTCTGGCTACTGGGAGGATGCTCTCCTACCCCCAAGTGATGTCAGAATCTGAAAAGAAAAGGCTTTGCTATTTCAGAATTCATGCTGCACGTTATGTTCTGAAGTAATGATTATGGCAGAACCTGTAACTGGAACCAAAACGATCTGAGTGCTTTTACAGATTACAACTGCAAGCAAACCCTATGATGTTCAGTGTGTGTCTGGGTTTGAGAGCGAGGAGGAAGGGAGAGTGAGCGCCAGCAGTCAGAACTCAAATATGCTCCATTGTCAGAAAATCCTTTCTAATGTGGCATTTTTCCAGACTTTCTGCACTTGATCCCTGTGTTGAAGATACCAATGATGGCTCAGAGAAACTGAGCAAGAAGTGCCACTTACGTCTTCTCCTGAGAGTGGTTCAATAGCCAGGTGTCTTCTTGCCAATGCCTGCTTTGCAAAGGCTCATTGGTGACCCAGCAAGCTAAGTGAATAAGAGCAAGGGCTTTGAGGTGGACTGCTGAGTAAACATTCAGGGGAACTGAAGCTTGGTGTGACCAAAACACAAAAATATGAACAGCATACCCTACAGCCAGAGTAACTACAGCAAGAATCGATCTAGCTGCCCGGATTTATTGTTTAATTTACAATGTGGGTCCCCATGGTAAACTGACCAGAGCAGGTCCACAGCTCTATCTCTCCCAGAGATACAGAGATGTGACTGGCTGGCCATAGTTGACAGGGAGCTTGGTGGAGCCTGTCATGCAGAACAGAGATGGAATCATGGATGTCATGTCTTCTCCCCATGTATAAAGATGAGTCAGAGCTGGGCTCTAGGGGATACTGAGCTATTGCTGAGATACCCCAGTCAGGGCTGTGTGACAGATGCCTGTCTTTCTTCTCACCCTCGCCTTGCATTCCCTGAGCCACCTCACTAACAGCACCAATTTTCCTTTTTGCTGACGCTCCCTGCCCCCTTTCATAAGTTGTAGGTAGGGGTGTGTCAACAGGAAATGCATAGCAATATTGCAACAATTAGAAATGAGATCCTTATCAAGGATATGGCTTGTATCCCTGTGAACAACAAATCTCTGAACCATGAAGGAAGAGCTTTTCAAAAGAAGCTGGTTATTCAAATAAATCCTATCAAAGGTACAAAGGTGGGAAAAAGGTGGAAGAAGAACAAAAACAAATGCACCTCCAAGTAGAGTTATGCTTGTACATTTTCAGGAAGAAAGTCTGGAAATAAAGTATGGACTCACTCTTATCTTCACAACCCAAGGATTAAGATGGTATCAGTGCTGGAGGTGATATTTATTCCTCTTAGGATACTTTGTAAACCTCCCTTCAAGAAGCAGAATTGGGGGCAGCGCTGGGTGGCAGTAAGTGCTTTGATTTGGGGATGGGGAGAAACTAAATGAAGATTGCTGTCTTTTAATTCTTTTGTGTATTGTCTTGCAAGGAAAAAAAATAGGAGAAACCATATGACGTACCATGTTAAAAAAAGTTGACTCCCTGCTAATTATGATGGTTCATGGCTCAACTCCTCCAACACACTAAATCAGACAGGAAGACCCACAACTTGAAAATTGATAATGTCCACACAATAATGACTTAATGTATAGCTATCACCATCAATAAGCTGCCCAATTCAGGTAGGTCTCAATTTTTTTATGATTCTAATAGGGGCTATGCACATGTATAGAGCCCTGTGTGTGTGTGTGTGTGTGTGTGTGTGTGTGTGTGTGTGTGTGTATGTGTGTGTAAGACATACATACAGAGATCAGCTCAGGCATTTCCAGTTGGAAATGATGTGTGCCAAGCAGTATTTGGGAATTTTCCTTCCCTTGATCATGTTCAGGGTGGAATTCACTTTCTTTCCTGGAGGGCTGCTGTAGAAGGTTCTGTATCCAGCCTTTCCTGTATGTGGGAATTTCACCACATTCAGGAGACAATCATCTCCTGCTTCTGGACCAAACACAAGTTTACAGAAAGAAAAGAAAGCAAACTGGAGAGTTTCTCTGGAAAAGTTTAGAGCAGAACAAGAGACACTTTGAGGAAAGCACTGCTTTGTGCAGGTGGCTTTGTGCTCTGAGGAATTCAGAGCCTGCTGATTTTTGAGGTCTGTTCATGACATCTATCGCAGCATGTATATTACTTGAAAAAACATACCCACGATGCTAAAAATATTCTACATTCTAGCCTGGCTGCAGGCTGCTGGAATGGTATATTCTGATTTCTACACTTCCTGTTGCTATCTGGACATATTCACAAGTATAATGTTTACCATTATTTTGTCTTTTTTTTATAAAAGTAGATGGCAGAGGAACAAGGTTTGGGGAGGGGGTGGGTACTTTGGGAAAGAAATTGTGTTCCTTATGCCATTTCTCAGTAGCTCTGGATAAATGGTTTTGACTTAGTTACTCCTCTGGGAAGCTGACTTTGGCCATCCTATACATATCGTTCTCATGTGATAGCCGTTCTTCCTGGCCTAGATGTTTGCCAGGGACAACTGGTGATCTGTCACAGAAAGTCTGAGCTGCCAGGTCACGTGGGGACATGCCAACTCTTCACCCTCTTTTATGGAGATGAAATCTAAGACTTTAGAATTGCAACCTCAAACCACAAAATGGCAACCTGGGCACTAGTGCTCACACCTGAAATCCTAGCTACGCACAAGGCTGAGATCTGAGCAGAATGGTTCAAAGCCAAAGCTGGCATAAAAAGCATGTGAAATTCTTTGCTCCAGCAAAAAGCCTGAAATGGAACTGTGGTTCAAGTGGTAAAGTGCCAGCCCTGAGCCAAACAAAAAGCTAAGGAAGAGGACCAAGACCCTGAGTTCAAGCCTTGTATCTACACAAAACAAAACAAAACAAATAAAACAATAAAACAGAAGCATGACAAAGGTTATACTGACTCGCAGGAAATTTGCAGTTCAATCCCACCATACTGCTTCTTTTCCAAACACACAAGTTTACCTGGCCCTGTTGTTTAGGCAGTGACCAAGGACTCTGACCTGACCTGACCCTTGTACTGAGCATCTGCAGAGCTCAGATTTCCCAGTGGTAGGGTGGGTAAGGAGAATGAGGTAGATTGGTCACTTTACCAGATTTCACAGAACTGTTAGGGGCTGATTCTGTTTTATTTCTATTTTCATTATTTAATGAACTCCATCGCCTAAGTTAAATTGTAAGAAGTGGAGAGGCTGGATGTAAACTTTGGCATGCTTGTGGCCCATGAACTTGTTTCGGTCTTGGATCCAGTTAACCCTGTGGGTGCACCCTTGACTTTGATTCCTCTTTGGGAATACAACCTACCTTTAATTGTGAGGAAAGGAGAACCCATCCTGCATTCAGGCATCCATGTAAGGTCTAAGCCAGTGAACACGGGCTATCCAAACCCCACACATCCACACATGCTCAGAGTTCACAGAACTGTGTCCTGTGAACTTTCACCTGTGCTCAACCAGCCTAAACAGGGACATACTTACTGCAAAAGGGCTAATGAATGGCGGGCAGAGGAAAGAAGAACCAGGTTACTAATCATGAATCATGATCCAAGTTTGACTCAGTTCTAATTTCCATCTGAACTGTAGATAACACAGACAAATGAAGACAGCAACCCCACAGGTTAGGTTTGCCACACATCCCAGCCAACCTGCCATATCTCGACCCAAGAAATCCTCGCAAAAAGTAACATGATGCCTTTTAACTACACGCCAATTGAACACCAGCTTCAGTACTTTTCTTGGCCACCTTACCTCGCCAGCAAGTTTGTGGTGATTGCAGAACCCAAACTCAACAGGAGTCACAGGTCATACTACATGTTCTCGTGGGCACGCAGGGCTGGGCCAGCCCCAGCATGGTGCCTTACTGAGATTGGGAGGCAGCACTTGGCTGGGAGACAGCAAGTACAATCCCCTATGCAGCTCCTCATGTTTCATCCCTACTTCCTTGAAGTAAACTGAACTTCAGCAATGCCTTGGGCAAAAACAAATGAATGTCACTGGAAGCAAGAGGAGAAAAACTCCACCAGCACCTGCCATCACTCCCTGAATCTGAAGTTGCGTCTGCTCTGCTCCACCTCCACGGAGCAATTCTGCTGTGCACAGATTCTAACCTGAGGGAAGGTGGCTAGATGGACTGGATGAATGAATGAATGAATCAATGATGACAACATAGAAGAGGCCCTTTGCCTTCCCAGAGCATCAGGAGAATTTTTTTTTTGGGGGGTGGGTGGGGAATACCCAGAGATCAAGGCAATGGACGATAAAAACCAACCTGCCGACCTCTGCTACTGCTCACCTGGGAGACCGTGTCACCTTGTCAGCGGATCCATTTTGTGTTTGAATTGTTCCTCTGTCCAGCACTCCCAGGAAGGGCTGGGGGGAGGGTGTCGGGTATCTGGCACATTGCTGACACTCCACAAACAGTACTAATCCTCATCATATGACCTAATTGAAGGCCTCCACAGGAAACTGACAAACAAGGTTTCTCCTGTCTTGCCTTCCCTCAAGGCATGGCCATGGAGGGGGAAGACCATAACCGAGCTGGCGGCACATGTGGCCTCCTCCAGTCTGAGGACACAGATGTGTGGCCATGTAACCCCGAGAGATGGGTGACTTGTTGGGGCTACATACAGATGCCTATTCTTCCCCTCCTTATATAACATGTTCCTTCCACTCAGAGTCTGTGCCACTTACAAATCAGGGCCTTTCTGGGGCACTGCATGGAATGTGCCTTGATCTTATTTAGCTTTAAATACCCAGCAACGACTCAGAGGTGAGCACTAAAGCACAGTCCGGAAACTTCAGGGACACCCATGACAATAGAAGCCATGAGCCCAAATGACCTGTTCTGGAGAGAGGAAGGTGGAGTCCCACCCCGGAATCAATGAGCCCCGAGTCTCTCCAAAGCCTCACTCCCAGTCTAGGCTCTGCCCTTCTGTCCTGTGGCCTAAAACTTTTGGCACCCTAATAATCAGAGCACCAGTGGATTCTCCGTGACTGTTTACCAAACACCCACATGGAGAACAGGCAGCCGTAGACATTTAGATGCAGCCTCACCCTACAGAAGTTCGGTTTAAGCGAATGAAGACTGAAGCACATAAAGAAACAATACTAAGGAAGAGTCAGTTAACTACAGTAGTAGTTGCCAATGAAGGGCCCCTGGGGTCTGAGGGTGGGTGCTGGCCCCAGGTGTGTTTTGAACCTTGGGGGGGTGGGGTGGGAAGGAGCCAGGGCCCTGGGTACTTGCTCTCCCGTGGCTACTCCTGTGGCTTCAAGACGAATGTCCACTAAAGAAGTCGTAGGCCCAGCGCTTTGTGAACTCAGGGTGCAACGGTGGTGCCTAATTCTGTTCCAGGCTGACAAGGCTGGGTTTGGACTGTGGGTTGGCGCCAGGGGGTGGAGGAGGAGGCTAAAGCGCAGAGAAGGAATGGATTCTCAGCTGGCTCTCATTGTTCTAGGGTCCCCGGGATCTGAATTTGTAAACTCCCTCCTCCTCTGGAACAGCCTAAGTTTGACTGCATCTCATGGCTTCTCTGAGCACATCCTGCTGGGGTGGCTCCCAGGGCCGCCCCCCCCCCCCCAACCTTGTGGCTGGGGGTGCTAGCCCACCTGAGGCCAACTCTGTGCTTTAGGCCAGGTACCACAGCTTTCCCCAGGCTAGACTAGGCCCCAGGCAGGGCCTGTCCTCACTCAGCCCCTCAGGACCTCGTCCAGTGGGGTTGGGGTACGAACCCTACCCTCAGCTCTGTTTCTAGGGCATCTGACCTTGAGGCTTACAACTGCTTTCACAGGTGTGTCTATTCCAAGAGAGGAGGCTAACACCATGTTCTGTCCTGGTGAGATTAAGGCTTAAAGCCTGGAATCACGAGGCTCTGGTCTCTGGGTCTGGCTGCAGGCCTCAGGCCTTTCCTTCCCACATGGCTGTCTTGGTCCTGAGGGAGAACCAAGTCATATTTTCCTGGATTCGGCTGGGTGGGGAGGGAGGTCAAGGGGAATGTGGGGGTTGGTCCCTGATGGTGCTTGAGTCTAGACAAGGGAACCTTCTAGAAGGGGCAGTGGTTGGGTTTGGAGTTCTGGGGGAGACACAAGAGCTTACAGGTCATAGGCTGTAACATCCCTGCATGTTTTGGGTGTGTGAGTGGGGCTTTGGAGTTTGTGCCCTGGGCTGTTTAGGTTTATTTTAAAGTATCTATAGCTATTTCAATGTTCATCTAAGGCCAGGAACAGCGGCTGTGAGATGGAGACCTGGGTGCTCTCGAGCTCAGTCATGTACACGTGCGGGTTCAAGGAGAACCAGTGGAGATTTGCACTCACATACACTTCACAATCACTTAAGGTTACAGGAAGCCACCTTGAACATCGTACTACGGTTGTACCCAAGGCGGTTGCTGAACAATGCGGCCTCTCATGCACACCTCAGCTCTTCCCTGAGCAACTGACTTCAGAGGTCCAGCTTTTGCACTTCTGTACTGTGTGTGTGTGAGACTCAGGAAGGGAAGGGAATGGACTTTTGGCCCCTGTTCCATGTTTTTCTGCTTGGCTTGTCATGACTTGCTGAGTACAAGACACACTAGGATCGTCTAGATCCATGTGAAATGACACCAAAGAAATAGTGGCTTCTAGATTCCACCAGTGACACAGGCAGCCCAAGGACACTTTAGAAGACAAGGTGGGAGATAAAGAGGGGATGTATAGCCACAGCCAGAGCTATGAGGTAATGTTTTGTCTTGTTGGGGTTGTGAGTTTTAGGATCACTTGGAAAAGGCTTTTCTTCCAGTGGGCACATTCTTTTTTAATTTAAGAAAAAAAAGTATCTTTACCTAGTTTACACAATTCAACATGCCAGTTTATGAGCACCATGCATCTTGATCCATGTTATCTCTTTTCTCCAGTCTCTCTCTACAGTCTTACATATTGTAATGGGATTCTGGTTTTCAGAACAATATTATATGCCAGAGAACTTAAGTTTTATATCCACAAGTGTTGCTGCATGTCTTCAGGGCGGTCTCCTCTCCAGGGGTGGCGTCTGGCAATAGGCTTCACCTTGGATGTATGTATGTATGCAGTGATGATTCTACTGGGGCTTGAGCAGTATCTCTATGCTTTCTGTGTCTGGGGTAGAATTTTGGGCTTAGGAGAAATGGCTTTCTGGGCAAAGTCTCTGGCTTTGAGCTTGGCCTTGAGGAAGCTGTGGGAAACAAAGCCCAGTGCCAAAGCCAAGGGCACAGCCAAGACTCAGACACACCGAAGGCTTGACTGTACTTTACCAACAGCCAGATGACAGCTGACAAAGGAACGCTCCTGGAAAATACCCACTTTCTCCGTCTCCCGTCAGAACACAGATACAAACTACACGCTAATAATCTTCATATGATTTGACTCAAGTGACACTAAAAGCTGAGACCAGTTTTAAAGAGTGAAGTGTGGCCAAAAAAAGGGATGGCCCAATATGCACTTAAGAACAAATGCATTCATGTGTATGATTAAGAACAATGTCCTTGGTTATGCAATCCTGTGAAATCACAAGGTTGCAAATCCATCAATGAATTGGTCTGTTGAAGCCTTCCTGCTGTCTATTAAATAGAATGACTCAGTCAGTCATTGCGTGGATTAACTGGAGCCATCTTTCTCTTCACTGATCAATAAGAATTAAGATGAAACATAGAACACGCTGTAACACTGCTGTGCTGTGCAGGTATTTATAACTGCCTTACTAAAGGACAGACTATTTCAATTATTATATGTAACAGCTAATTGCTACCTTTTTTTGAGGCAAGACATTAGATAATGTCCAATGCAAGTTCAAATCATGTTAGAGGAGAAAATAAGATGTTAGAGCTGTGGAGTCAGAGCATGCTTGTAGATCTGTGGGAAATGGCACCAACCTTTGTTGGCTGACATATTCATTATTTTAACCTTTCGTATGGCTGAATGAGAAAGCCTGGCTGTGCCTTCATTCACTGTAATTGTCTAACTCTTTTCCAGGTCTCAGATAAGGTGGAACAAAGGCACTCAAGTGACAGCCCATAACTTAACATGATTTTTTTTTTTTGTTGGTCATGGGGCCTGAACTCTGGGCCTGCGCGCTGTTCCTCAGCTCTTCAGCTCAGGCTAGGGCTCTACCACTTGAGCCACAGTGCCACTTCCACCACTTCTGCTTATGTGGTGCTGAGGAATTGAACCCAGGGCCTCATGCATGCCAGGCAAGTACTTTACCACTGAGCCACCTTTCTAGCCCTTAACATGCTTTAAATAAGAACACATGGTACATTCTAGTTCATTTTCCAGATACCATTTTGAGATCATTAGACAAATTGTAAGATGTTTCATTTATCTCAATTTTTATTTTATACACATACATACACTTTCTGTTTATTTCATTTTTATTTTTAAATCCCTTGCTGGGTGCTGGTGGCTCACGCCTGTAATCCTAGCTACTCAGGAGGCTGAGACCTGAGGATTGTGCTTCAAAACCAGTCTGGGCAGGAAAGTCTGTGAGACTCTTATCTCCACTTAACAACCAGAAAACTGGCAGGAGCATTGTGGCTCAAGTGATAGAGTGCTTTCCTTGAGCTGAAGAGCTCAGGGACAGAGCCCAGACCCAGAGTTTAAGCCCCATGACTGACAAAAAAAATGCCTTAACATAAGAAACTTTGAGGAGCAAACAATTGACCAATTTACCTATCTGTTGGACTATTATAAACCAACTTAAGAAAGGTACCTAAGATTTAATGACTAACATGACAGTTTCTGGATCTAAATGAACCATAACAATATCTGTATTCTGACTCTTTCCCTGTGGGGTATGTATTTGAGATATTATCATCTTCCTTATATATAATGGGATAAGTGACTAAAGGTCATTTTTCTGTGTTTTGCTTTAGCACATCTTCCTTTTTGCCTCAAACTTGCTACGCTTTCTACCTTCATATCTTCTTTCTGAATTTTAAGTCTCTTAAACAGCTTCCCATAAAAAAAATCCCTGACATTTTAAATACATTTTTGGATGAGGCTGGTTTTTGGAAATCTTTTCCAATCAAGTTCCTGGTACAGGGGATACAAGTATTCATTGTCCATATCTATTTTTAACTTAGCAAGAGGTTTATTCCCACTAATGTTCAGAGAGAACATGTTTATTTGGGGTCTTGGTAGAATTTTCTGTTAAGATGCATTTTACCAAATGGAAACAAGAGGATTTTTTTTGGTTATTTTGCTTTTTTTGCTCTCTCCTTTGTTGCTGAGATTTTTTTTTTTATTTCTGTACATTTTGTCTTGTATATAAGTTTATCTGTTTTGGAGAGGTTAAGGGAGAATACAGAAGTGGAGGCATAAAGTATGAACAAATACAGCAGTGATACTCACTAGACAATACATTGAAAATGAACTATACAACCTGGGAGGTCAGGGGGTTGGGAGGGGAAAACTGGGAGAAAACGAGGGAGAGGTGACACTGTTAAAAAAAAAGAAATGTACTCATTACCTGACTTGTGTAACTATAACCCCTCTGGTATATCACCTTTACAATAACAATAAAATATATTTAAAAAAGAAGATGAGTTTTTTTTTTAAACCAACCTTCTTTACAAAATCCCAATCCTAATAAATGGTAGCTCTTCTAAGACACCTTCTAGACTGTCCGAGGTGTTGGTGTCCTTCTCTCTTGACCTCTTTGGCACTTCTTCTCTCCACACTCCTTACCTGTCTCGTCCTGACAATGCTTATCAAGAGCCCCCTATGCGCCAGATGCTATGCTAGGGACCTTGTCAACTCTCATGACACGTGACATTCCACAGCTTCTAATGGCTGCCAGTGATCTTATACCATCGAATCTGCACAGCTTTGGGCAGCATGGCTTCCACAGATCTCACTCATTCAGAGTTGCACAATTAAGCCAGTTTTGGTGGAAGGGAAAGGATTGAAATGGGGGCACAGCAGGTGCTGGTGGCTCACGCCTATCATCCTAGCTACTCAGGAGACTGAGATCTGAGGCTTGCGGTTCAAAGCCAGCCTGGGCAGGAAAGTCTGTGAGACTCTTATCTCCAATAAACCACCAGAAAACCAAAAGTGGCACTGTGGCTCAAGTGGTAGAGCACTCGCCTTGAGCTGAAGAGCTGAGGGACCCAGAGTTCAAGCCCCATGACCAACCTCCCCCACCCACCCCCCAAAAAACAAATGGGGGCATAGAGGTCAGGTAAACCATACCAGGCTCAAAGGAGCAGGGGATGAAGCCAGAGGTAAAAGGAAAGCATTAGATCTTTTTGTAGAGACAAGTGAGCTAGAAGTTTGAGTAGCTTATGACATTTTACTGCTAAAACACACAGAACAAAATGGCTACATGGATATCCAGATTAAGGGGAAATGTACAGATATCTGGGACTAGCCCCGAACCGCATTCAGCAAACATGACGGCTTAGTAGAGTAGATGGATGGAATCATATCACAATGCAAATTATTGACTCTAAGGAGGTAGGTTTATAGATGCTCACTAGGATTAGTCCAGTTTTTAAGTATCTTTAAACATTTTTAAAAACAATTAACTTTGGGAAAAAATTCTAGTTACAATGTCCAAGGACAATACAGAAAAATGCTCCTCGATTTTTTGCCCTTTAGTCAATTTATGAAAAGATGATAATCTGTCAACTGAATCTCTCTGTCTCTGTCTCTGTCTCTCAATGTGTGTACATGAGCCCAAGTGAAAACAGGCTCCCTTGCTAGTAAGAGTAATGGGGGAGGGGTAGTTCTGGGAATTGTAATCCACCAGCACTTCAATGAAAATATGTATAAGCTGAGTTATGAAGTGTCTGAATGGGTTTCACAATGCAGCTGTTAATCAAAAAATTGTCAACTTTAAGGCTAAAAACTCTTCTGTAAGTTGTTTTTTTCTCTTAAATGCTAAGAAATGGTTTGGGGCACGCATGATGCCATACGGTTCTTTCGAGTGTTACAAATCGCTTATTGGAAGGCATAAGATTTACTGCAGGGATCCTAGACATTTATGTTTATGCTAGGGTTGCGAAAAGTAACTGCTGGCAAGGTGGGATGCTATGAAGATTGTCTGAAATGCTTAATGCATATGGATCAATAACACATATTTCAATTTTCAAAGCTAGGAGTGAAAGGCATCAGCAGACACAAATGCGTAATGAGGTTGCTGAACCACCACAGGTGTTATGGACAGAGTGACGTCTGATGTACAGCGAATGAAGGAGGTGATGACGGAACCCAGGAAATGGTTCCTCCTCTGAGGAGCATCTGAGCAGTGCGGTTTATAAAATGAAGCAATGAATGTTAGCATGTCTTCAAGTTAGAGGAATTCTTTTGAGTCATTCAGTATGAAGCTTTTAAAAGGAAACCTGTCAGTGGGTAAAGTAATTTTTCCTTATTTTCACATGGGAAGAATATCTCCCAATTCCTAGTAGCTGTGGTGATTTATGATGAACAGATTGGTAAAAATGCTAGAAGTAATTTTTCCCCTCCCTTGGAACTAATAATGGCAGAGAGGCTGTGTTGCATGCTGGTTATGATTCCTTAGGCATGAAAGAAAAGCCAGCAGGTATTTTGGAAAGGCTCATGATCTGACCTTTCCCGCTTTTCACCCAGGCGGTCTTTTGAATCATGTTTTCTGTAAGTCACCTGCAGGTTAAGTAGAGCACAGGAAAAGCAGACACTTTGATATTAGTCTTATTTTCGTTTCTAAGGAAAAAAAAAACTGTAGAAAATTTCGCACAGGGGTAAAGACCAAATATAATCTTCAGTTCAAATTGGCCCAATTCCCTCATTACGGGTGCTCTCAAACCGTTGAAGTACCAGAGATGGTCTCATTAGAGACCCGATGATTATTCCTGATAAAACTTTTTAAGCAGAACAACTCTTTCTTTTAGTTTCTTTACATTTTGTACCAGCAGGTTATGACCAAAATTTTTCCAGCCGTCATCAACAAAGATTCCTATGCAAAGAAAAATATTCTCGAGGAGAGCCAGAGAACGGCTTCTCAGCTCACACACAGCATGCATTTCACATGATCCATCTGGTAGGTGGGTCTTAGGGACCAGCCTGAAGTGTAAGAGGAATAAAAAGCACAGGGCGCAGCCTCTGAGGAGCTTGCTATCTGGTTGGGAATGACTGATGAACTATAAAGGGTCCCATCTAGGAGAGGATGAATGCCAGGAGCATGTATGTTCCTTACCGGTGGGAGGTAGAACACCCACAGGACTGGAATCTTTGCTTCAAGCTCTGTTAAGTCAGCACACTGCTGACCTTTTAGTTCCAACGTCTCCAGCACTGGGAGGATTTGAAAGCCCGTGGAAGAGAGAGATTAAACTGGGAAAATTCCATTCACTATACTTATTAAAGATCCTATGGGGGAGCTGAGTTTTCACATTTCCCACCAGAGGAACGCTTGTCATCTTGACTGAGAGGATAAAAAGAGTCAGGACTGATTTTCCACTCATCTTTGTGGGCTTCTCATTATATTGGCTTTTTTCTTCAATAGTAATTGGAAATCAGTGGCAGGATGAATGGTTTTATACTTGCTGATTTTACTTGACTGAATTTCAGAACAGTGATGCTACCGATGGGCTCCCCATGCATTCCAAAATTCCTTTTAATCACCTTATAGTAATATGCGTTCATATTTATACATTATGATATAAATAAACTTCCTATATATATAGTTAATTTATATGTATAATTTATGTTAATCATACATATATGTTAATAATATACATGAGTGTATAAATAAATAAATGTAAATAAATAAATAATATATGCTACTACTGGGGCTTGAATTCAGAGCCTTATACTCTTAATCTCACTTAGAGTTTTCACTTCATGCCGACTGGTGCTCTACCACTTGAGCTATTCCTTCACTTTGGGCATACTTTGGAGAAAAGAGTCTCATAGACTTTTCTGCCTGGGCTGGCTTTGAACTTTGATCCTCAGATCTCAGTGTCCTGAGTAGCTAGGATGACAGGGGTGATGTGAATCCTCAGTGTGTGGTGTGTGGCTCTTATATGTTTAGAAATCCCAAAGAAAGCTGGGTGCCAGTGGCTCATGCCTGTAATCCTAGCTCCTCAGAAGGCTGAGAGCTGAAGATCACAGTTCAAAGCCAGCCTGGGAAGAAAAGTCCATAAGACTCTTATCTCCAATAAACCACTAGGAAACCAGAAGTGGCACTGTGGCTCAAGTGGTAGAGTGCTCACCTTGAGCTGAAGAGCACAGGGACAGCGCCCAGGCCCAGAGTTCAAGCCCCAGGACCGACTGAAAAAAAAAATCCCAAAGAAGAGTAAATTTACTGTAACCAGGTATTTTTTAGTCACATTATGACTCAAACCTTTAATAGAATATTACATTCACTCTCCCACAAGTTGTATAGCTAAAGCCATATAGCTGCAGGGCCATCAGCAGCTTTGCTGAGATGGCTGAAGGTTAGAACTTTAAGCAAATCAGATCAGATCCTTGCTTTTCTTTTGTTCCGAATCCCTCAAGATTTACTTCTAATACTTTATACTGAAAAAAGACAGTAACAAAGGTCACTTGAATCAGCTCCAAAATTAAGTTTTTTTTTTCTGGTTTGGAGGCAAGATGTAATTACTTCCATTCTATCTTCTCTTTTCAGATTAATCTAATTTTATTGAGCCTTTGCATAGAGGAAGGGACAGAGAACGTGGAGGTTAAGGAGGCATGGGATGAAGGTCAAACGTGAAACCTAGACAAGAAGACATCTCAGTTTTTAACACAGAAACAGAGGAAGTAGAAAAGTATACTTTTTGTTTTGTCTTTCAAATTGAAAAACAATTACTTTCCACAGAAAAGGTAATGTTTTATAATAATGACTTTCAGAGATATATTTGAAGGGAAAACTAATATTTTCATTCAATAATAAGAGTAGTTATTTACAATAGGCCAGAAATTCGTATTTTTAATGCCATCGGTACACTGTTGGCCTTGGGAAAAAAAGGAGAAAAGAAACAGGAAAAAAAGTCATTTTAACATGTTGGTTTCAGAGAACTTTAAAAAATATAATTTACAATATAATTTACTACTAAATAGCCTTTTCAAAAACAAGTATTTCTAAAAAAAAAGATAAAAAAATCTTACCATGTAGGTATTTAAAAACCTCGTTGCCAAGAGAAAAAGCACTGAAATAAAACATATGCACATATATACACACACATAGCCCAAAACTCACATTATGAGATCAAAGTTCTATTGAAAGATTAATTTTTAGTCCTGAATGTTTTTCCTATCCGAAGAGAAACAAACAAGGAGCTAAACTGCAAAGATGGAATCTCAAGGAAGAAAAAGAAGAAAACTCATGAAAGTAAAAATCAAAAATTCATTTGAACACCGAGAAACAAAAGCTAAATATGATTAAAGCTAAAAAAATTCCCAACAGGATATATTAATTTCTTCAAAAGAAAAGATGCAACTAAAAGAATTAGAATTCACACAAGGATCTTACAGGAATAATATCAAGGGTAAGCTTTCTTCATTTTAAGATTTTTATTTTTTTTTGGAAGTATTTTTATTCCACAGATTGAAAAGCATTTGCTGATAGTTCTGGAATGCTTGAAAAATACTGACAAAATATGGACCACTGGAAGACTGCTTGTTCCCTCTGGTTTTATGAACAAATTCTCATAAACATATCATTCCCCATGGTTTATTGATGTTTTTGAGTCTGAGTGCAGAGTCAAGGGACCTGAATTCTAGACTTGGTCATCTGACTTTAGGATCTTTGTTAGAGGAAAATCTCCTCTGGGGACACATGGCACCGCATGCACCCTTGTTCAAAGAACAGAATTGAGGACATGGCAGAAAATGGCCAGTCATTACACATGCACTTTGTATAACAAGTGCATTATCAAGACCACCAGATTGGAAAGAACTCCAGAAGTTTCCAGATGGGTGAACAGGCCAGGGTTAGAATGACAGATAATGACAGCATCTCATTTGCTGCTTTTTCAAACCTGACAAGCTGTCCCTTTGCCCACTTTGTCACTTTGATAAAACAAGGGTCAGCTAAAGAGAATTCCTCAACACCCCTTTGAGTTCCCAGAAGTGGACATGAAGCCTGTGTCTCATGGGTCTGCTGATAAGCTACAGACAAGAAGGATGAGTGGAAAACAAATTGATATTGGCACCCTTGTACGCTAGAATCTCCTAGGATCTTCTTTATGATGCAGAGGGACTCAGAGGGCCTGACTTGTGAGTCTCCATTCTAGAACCTTCCATGTGCTCCTGCAGTTGCTAGTGATTTGGTCCCCAATGTCTTACCAGATTGTAGAAAAACCATGTAGAAGAAACTCTTTCATTTAGAAACTAATATTTTTTAAAATAGAGATCCATCCCCACATGGAAGAAAACTAGCCCTTTCCTAAGCTAGCTGAATGGAAAAGGAGCAGAAACCCAGTTCGCAGACAGATGGCAGCGATGATGCTTTTAAACTAAGTTCTAGCCACAGCTGAGCACAGCACAGTTCCACAATTATATTATAGAAGTCCCGGGCCTCTAAGAACATGGCTATTTATCTGGGCCTAGGTGGCTCACACCTGTATTGCTAGCTACTCAGGAGGCTGAGATCTGACTCTAGAAGTTCAAAGCCAGCCCAGGCAGGAAAATCCATGGTCACTTATCTCCAAATAATGACCAAAAGCTGGAAATGAAGCTATAGCTCAAAGTGTTAAAGCAATAGCCTTGAGCATAAAAGCTCAGGGATAGCATCCAGGCCCCGAGTTCAAGCCCTAATTGTAATCCTTCTGAATATCACCATTATAATAACAATAAGGTAATTAATAATTTAAAAAGACCTCATTTTCATTTGTCAGACAACTGTGTTATACGGAATAGCTTTTTCCTAAGTGATGAGATACCCAGATTCTCATGCTTTTCTTCTAGGGTTTTTCCCACTCCTGTCAGATGATAAGACAAAAAGACTGTGATAGTTTGGGTCTAAATGTTCCCTCCTCCCCTAGCGCCAGTCCCCTGTATTAGAAGTTTAGTCCTGAAGGTGACATAATTGGGAAGGGAGGGCACCAAGAGGAGGTGTGGCCTAGAGGGAGGGTCTTAGGTCATGGGAGAGAGCCTGGGTGGGGAGCTGGGCCTCTCCTTGCTCTTCTTCACTTTCTAGCCATGAGGTGAATGGCTCTGTGTTGCTGTGACCTCATTGCAGGCATGAATGCACCTCAGCCACATGACTCGTGGCCCAGACCCACCAAATCTGTGAGCCAAGACAGAATTTTTCTCCTTATCAATTGATCATCTCAGGAACTCGTTACAAGAATGAAAATCTGACTGCCCCATACATTTTACTTCTTTGTGCAGTTGTGGAACAAAAACATATGTGATTCTGCCTCAATAACAAGATAGGAGGTGGTTTTCTTAGGGGTCCCAGGGTCTTTCAGAGTGATGGAAATTGCAACTACAATTGTGTCTTTATGAAGAACTGGAGATGTGTTAGATTGTTTCTGCCAAGTGTTTTCTTTCTGAGGTTAATTTGTTAACGTTGCTAAGTAGCTGAGTGTGACAGCACGGGTCTATTGTGCCAACAATGGTGGGAATTTTTGGCAGATTGTGGTTTGGTGTGCACTAGGTAGGAAGTGGGATCCTATCTCCAAAATTACCCATGCCAAGAAAAGGGGTGGAGATTTAACTCTGCAGTAAAGCACCTGTCTAGCATGTGTGAGGCCTTGAGTTCAAGTCCCAGTAGTGTGCACATGTGCACACACACACACACACACACACACACACAGACAAAACTATGTGCTTCTTCCTACCTCCTCAACATAAGAAGAAAACGTCAAACTATTTTAGTAGGTTCTCTTTATCTTTGTTGAACAATCTATATCATGGTAGATAATGACATTTTTAAGATCATATTTTATTTTTTACCTGAAGCTTGCTAGCTCATGGCTCATGACAATTGCTTTTTCCAGTATCCAAAGAGAGAAAGTACAGCCTCTATATGTAGCCAGGCTTTGGGGTTTGTTTTAGGACTCAGTCCCCAGCGAAGGCTGCTGCCCCCATAACAGGAAGAACATGGCTGCTAGCCTTCTCTGAGGGATCCAATGGGACTTGAATCATCACCAGTAATAAAGACTCCAGGAACAGTGCAGCAAATGTGCAGAATCAGAATGGTATTCAACGTCTTCCTCCTTTAAGTGTTGGCTTTGCTAAAAACAGCCCAGATTTTGCCAGAGTTGTAAACTAAGCAATATGACTAGAGGAGACATAGGGAACAGATGTTGATGTTTAAAAGATCACTTCTCCATCATCACTTTTTAAAAAAATATATAATCAGCTGAAACTAGCATTCAGTTTCTTTTCTTGAAATGGTTTCAAGTTTATTCCTAAAGACGAATCCTCAAAGATTTCAAGTGTGAAAATGGAATAATGTATTTTGAAGTCTGCATCTATACTGTAACTAGAGTTTGGTGACATTATGTATAAATGATCACACTGTTTTCTGCCTTATAGAACCAAGAATGCTTAGAATTGTGTTCTTGTACATGCAGGGAAATACCAGGATGTACTGACAACCGCAGATTCAAATGACATTCTATTCTTGATTATAAACAATGACATCACAGTCCCTGTTACATGTGGAATACTGAAATCATTTTGAAGAGATAAATTTGAATAGATAGAACTACTTCAGGAAAGGATGAATTGTCTCCCTCTAAATGAGCAAAATAAGTAGAAGGATCCAGATATTAAGGCAAGCTATTTTTCTGGGCCTCAGTTTTTTATCATGTCATAGACAACATGATAATAAAGAGGACTGCCAGTTTGAGTCTTGCCTAGGCTTCATGGTAAGACCCTGTCTTAAAAGGCAAAAACACATAAAATCAAGTGTGGTAACAGACACTTAGAATCAACAAATACATCATATTGTAATTTGCTATGGGGTAGAACCCAGCAAACAACTGAACCAACTTAGCAGAAAACGGTGAGGACAACAAATTTCCAGAATAATTCTGAGTGACATAAAGCATTCTGTAAGATTACCTCCTCTTATTTTCTCTTAAAGCATCATGGCACGCAGTTTACTTATTAGTTGAATCGGAACTGACTTTATCGTGAGGGCATAAAAATCCTTTGAAACAGGACAAAGTTCTGATTAGGTCCAGGGCTGTGTAAAGTCTGAACAGAAGCAGTATACTTGCCAAGAAAAGTGGCTCAAGCATGCAATCCTGGCTACCTTCGGGGGGGGGGGGGGGAGAGGGGCGCGGTAGATGATAGGAGAGTGCAGTTCATGATGAGTCTGGGCAAAAAGAAACTTCATCTCCACCAGTGGTTGGACATGATGACTACGTCTGTAATTCAAGCTATGGGGGAAGTACCAAGGCTGGGCACAGTGGTGTGTGTCTGTCATCTCCAGTGACTTGAGACACGAAGAAGGGTAAGTGAGAGGATCAAAGTCCAGAACTCTCTGGTATCAAGTAAGATCTTATGTTGTAAATAACCAAGAAAGATGGGAGTGGATGCATGGCTGAATTAGCAAACTATCTGCCTTTCAAGAGAAGCCACTGAGTGAAATCTCCACTACTGCCAAAAAAAAAAAAAAAAAAAGGATATCATCATCATCATCATCATCATCATTATTATTATTGGTTATAAGTTCAAGAATTTAGTGGGAATTAAATTTAACAAATTAAGTTTGGTAAATAAACTAGAGGCCTTAGAAATAACCTTTAAATACATCTATACCAAATTTAAAATCTTACATAATATCCTGATTACCTATGTCAGTGATTTTTTTTTTGAGACCTGGCCTTACAAAATAACACATTCTCCCCTTCTCTCTCAAATGAATGGATTCTTAATTTTTCTGTATTTCTTATTTTCCTGGCCATCAAGAATAAACGTTGGCCAATAAAAAGCAAAAGAAAGTGTTGAGCATATGTCTAGATAATTGAAACGCAGAGAAGGCATGGGTAGATGTCCCGCCGTCCCATTGGCCCATGGGTGGATCTCCAGCAATCCTACTGGCCCATCCCAGGACAGTTGCAATTCTATGGTGAATGTAAGCAGTTTGGCTGCTCTGTGAACACAAACAAGCTATGTAGTCCTAGCCTGCTTCTCAACTCCTTGTATGAGAGGAACACACCATGGTCACTGAATCTCCATGTTCTATCTCCTGCAGCTGAGTTTTATTTGTCTACAGATAATGTCTCAAGAGACATTATCCTAGGCTGGGTGCCTTGCCATAGATCTGCCCCTGGGAGGTCACTGTTCCTGCTGACAGAATAGCATCAAAAGAGCGCAGACAAGTCCTGCAGTAAAGAAGAATGTCTGCTTGCAGTTATCTAAGGTTCCCCCATTTGCCTGGCCTGAGAATTTCTTTTTGCATGATGAGTATCACATTGATGTGTACATCCAGAACATTCCTTGCACAGATTCTACCCTGGAGTGTGTCGCTCCTCTAGATTAGTTTTTGCCAGAAGCCATTCACGTTACTGACTTTGCTCCTGGGCAGTGGGTGCTGGGGATGGTTATCTCTCCTCCTCCTTCCTCCTTCTCCTCCTCCTTCTCCTCCTTCCTCTCCTCCTTCTCCTTCTTCCTTCTCCATCCTTCTCCTCCTTCCTCCTTCTCCTTCTTCTCCCCCCTTTCCTTCTCCTCCTTCCTCCTTTTCCTTCCTCCCCTTCTTCTACTCCTTTTCTTCCCCCTCCTTCCTCCTTCTCCTCCTCCCCCTCTTCCTCTTCCTCTTCCTCCTCTCTTCTTTTTTATTTTAGATCTTGGCAAAGCTGGCAGGATCTTACTGGTAATATTTTTTCCATTGGTCTGTCCACAGTGGTGTTGGACTGAAATCCTTTTCTCTCTGTGATCTTGAGGTAATTCGTTTAACTGAATTTCTACCAAGTCTACTGGATCTTGGAAGAAGGCATTCACAACAAAAAAAAATCACTAGTTATCTACAAGGGGTAATACTTTTTCCTTTATGTCTAGATAAACATTGGAGTCTTAAATAGCCAGTGATGACAGTAGTCCCAAGAAGATAATTTTTCAAGAAAAAACATTTCCTGGAATTTACTTTCAAAATGATATTGGTGCTACCATTTATGTAGGAAAGAATATTCACAGGGAGAGGTGTAGATTTATGATGCTATTGGGAACCCTAATTGAGAAAGTAGTAAATCAAAACTAAAAAAAAAAAAAAAGCTGGGCAGTGGTGGCTCATGCCTACAATCTACAATTCTAGCTACTCAAGAGGCTGAGATCTGCGGATAGCAGCTGGAAGAAAGTCCACGAGACTTGATTCTCCAATTAAGTAGCAAGGAGCTGGATGTGGTTGTTTTAGTGGTAGGGTGCTAGCCTTGAATAAAAAAACCAAGAGAGCATGAGATGCCTGCATTCAAGCACCAGTACTGGCACTAAAGGAAAACAGTAAAATTTGCTTTCAAATCACTGACCTGAGATAAACCTATTCCACACTGACTTTCTACCAATTCCCTGACACTAGTATTAAGTAGTGTGTAAGACAGACGTGCAGAGTTTAACTCTTGATTGAAAAGATGCCATTTAATACTCCGTCTAGGTTGTCTTAAAAATAGACCAGTCCTTTAGGAGCCTTACCCTGTCTTTTGGACTAGATTCACCCCATCCTTCTACTGAGTGTGTTTCTTCCCCCTACTTCTCTAGCTACCTTGTTTCCTTCCTCCCCTTTCTCCTTGACTTTAAAGTCAGAAGCAGGGCAGTGAGTCTCTATCTTGTCCACATTTACTAGGTAACCCAGGCAAAGTTACTGAGTCTCTCTGCAGCTCAGTACTCTCATTCGCAAATAAGCTTTGTTCGAGTCTGAGCATCTACACAGGATGCAATTCTACAGTGAATCCTACTAGAGCATCAGAAATAAACATAATTCTGTACTGCCAAAATGCAACAACCGCACGATCAGACATGCCCTGTGAATTCCCTTATTTTCTAAATCCATTTCCAGCGCAAACAAGCATGAGATACGTTCTGAAATGCTAGCAAATTTCTCCCCAGGTGCCAATATCTAACACACAGAGCTCAGGTACTAGGAGCTGACTACAAGGGACTGGCTCCAAGGGGAAAAGGCAAAGCTATGAAGTGTTTTATCACACTGAAGTCATTCTCAACCTTTAAGGATTAGTGCCCACAACACGTTCGTACTTCATCTCTGTTCATCAGGTCAGTTTTCAGCAGAAGCATCAGGGAGTCTAAAAATACATGGGTGGGTGTGGCCTCTGGCAATCAGCCCAGGTAGCTAGTGAGGCCTTTGTACACGGTGTCTCAGTGTGCCTGTGGCCTTGTATTGAGGGATCATCATTTGCTTTCCCAGGGTGACAGTGATGATTATTAATGACAAAGAAATGAAACAAACTGTGATCCATTTTCGGAATGCCATATTGCGAACCAAAATAACCTTTGACATTTTCAAGAGAAAAGCAGTGGTAGAACCCTTTTTCTTATTTTGCTAATATTTGAGTTGTTCGAGCATAAATAAGTGCCCCCCCAAATACGATTGATATTGTCCTAAGGATTTGGTTTTTATTTATTCATTTTTTGAGATAGTACTTCAGCATTTCACTATATAGCCAAAGCTAAATTTAAGATGCTCCTGCCTCAGTCTCCCAAGTACAACTTTTTCCTTTCTTCTGCTACTAGGGCTTGAACTCTCACTTTGTAAATCTCACTTAACCTTTTTTGCTCAAGGCTGGTACTCTAGCACTTGAGCCACACCTCCACTTCCAGAATTTTGCTTGTTAACTGGAATTAACTGTCTTCTTGGCTGGCTTTGAATCTCGATGTTCAGATCTTGGTTTCCTGAATAGCTTGTATCACAGGCATGGGCCACCGGCACTGGGACCAATAATAGCTTTTAAAATCACAACTGGAGATTTGTTTTCTCGTCCTCCAAGAGTAAGGACCTACCTGTTCATTATTAATTCTAAATCTATTATGTTGTCAATCCATGGACTCCACCATCACTATTAAATGTAGGCCAGCAGACTGCAATTGGACACTAACTGCTATTTACTTCCACCGAGACTTAGAACCGTCTTTTGCATATCATTTGTCACTCACAAAGTACCTGTTTATTAGGACTTAACTTGGGATGGCAGAGCCAGATTGGGATGGCTGAGTGTGATTAAGCATAGGAAACCATGCAGAATGAAATATAAAATGCTACTGGCTGGTGATTGACTCTGAAATGACTTATGGGGCCTATAATTGGGTTAATGGGGTGATTAATTTACATAGTGTCCTAAGGTAATTGACTTCTTAGTATCTTTAATGGGATGCAAAAAAAACCCCAATCTGTACAAAACCAATACAAACTTTTATCTTCCTGAAGGCACAAGTAATGTAGAGGGAAATTTATAGGCAACTTTTTGGATAGACGTTCACAAAATTAATGAATGTAATCAGCTCCAGGAGACGACTGAGGTTGGATGCAGGTCAGAGAAGATGTCTCTCTTGTTTGACATCTTGTAGAGTAAGAATGCGTTCCTTCATTATTGTTGCCATGAGAAATCCATCTCCTGAGTTGGCTGTCAGTGGCTCACGCCTTTCACCCTAGTTACTTGATATGCTGAGGCTGGAAGGATGAATGATAGTTTGAGACCAGCCTGAGCAGAGAAGTCACAAGATCCCTTTTCAACCCATCGCTGGGTATGCCTGTCAAAGGTTACAAAGCAAGCTGAAAATGGTAGGATTGTAGGTCCAGGTGAAAAAGTCTGTGGGACTCCATCTTTGCACCGGGAAACTGGACATGGTGGTGCTTGCCTATGCCTTGAGCAGTGAGAAACCTGCAATATGTGTGTCACAGCTCAAGAGCACACATTGGGATGGGAAGCAAGACCTTATCTCTAAAATAACCAGCAAAAGACAGGGATGGAGGTGTGGCTCAAGTAGTAGAGTGCCAGCATAGTAAATGAAAGGCCTGAATCCAAAAACCCCAGTTCAGACAAGAAGGCAAAAAACAAAAAAAATCAGTTTCCTGGTGAGTTTTAATGATACTTTGCTTGACTACTCCCTAGATCTACTTTACATTTTTCTTAATTCTCCCTCTCATCTATCAAAGAATATATAGGTCCATGTTTTCAGAGGTGTTGCTACTCAGAAGAGAACTTTTCATTTCTGCCATAAGTTCCCATCTTTATCCATTATGGTATTTTATGTATGAAAAGGTCCACCATAGTTGACAGGACTTGCGGTCAACGGTACAATAAAAAGTACATGCTTGTCCCCTGACATAACATGGAGAGTTCTTTGTATCTGGAGAGGTAAGAAGCTGAGTCTAACTTGTCGCTAATCAGCTATGTGACCAGGTGGTAAATCACTCTGTTGAGCAACTGTCTCACTGCCTGTGTCGCAGGCTAGAACTCCATAGCCTTGCGGTAGAATGAAAGGATCATCTATGCAAAAAATGAGCATGCCAACTTTTGTTCTTGTTGTTTTGCCACAGGGTCTTGCTATGTATCCCAGACTGGCCTAGAATATACTCTGTAGTCTGGGCTGGCCTTAAACTTTCCATCCTCTCGCCTCAGCATCCAGAGTCCTGGGATTACAGGCATGGTCTACCACACCTGGATAAGGATGAACATTTTTATTAGAGTTTTAGAAGTGTTGAGAGGAACAACCAAAGAAGGAACGTGTTTACCATGTGTTGTTTGTTTGTGTCAACAGCTAGCAGGATGCCTGGGTATTGCGGACCCATCCAAAGCTGTGTGACAACAGAAGTGTTTTGAATACAGGTTGGGATACTGTTATCACCACTGTTGGTTTTCGGTCAAATCACTCCTTCCCTCTTTACTGTTACCTTCCACGCATCCTATCACCGGTAATCAAATTAAAGCTCTGTTGTCCAGCAGTGTCTGATTCTCAGCCACCCTGCCAGTTTTCTGTCCCATCCTTTCATCTAAACACACCATCCTTTAGCCATAATACACGCTTTCCATTGATCCAACATCTCCTGAAAGTTGCTACCTCCCTGCACATCCATTGTTTAGAGTATTTCCACTTTTATGTCTGGCTCTTTCAGACTTGGGTCAGATGGCACCACCTTCTTGAACTTTCTATGGTTCCTACATTCTGAAGTACTCTTTCTTTGGTTTTACATCCCACAGACTTTTGTCTTGTTATCATTTCCTACCTTTTAGAACAACTATCCACATATCTAGTACGTTTTTCCAATTTCACTGTAAACTCTCGAGAGCAGAAGTGTGCCTCGGTTGTGTTGAACCTGTCCAGCTGGGCCCAGTGTGTTGCCCTGTATAGAACTCAGTGAGTGATGGGGAAAGAGAGCCCACCCTCACTGGACACAGACTTGAGACTATCAAAGGAAGATCCCCAGAGCTAGCCCTCATGAGGCTGGAGAGAAACAAATAAAATGAGCAGCACATAGAACTCAGAAGTGTAGAGTAATGATTGTGCCCTTGTGCAAGTAAGTACTGGAACTCTGAGACATTTTCCTAGAGTTCTTACTATGTGCTTATCTAAATTTCCTTGATGCCATACTTAAAGCTCACGTACTATATTGTAGCCACTGTGTTTATGGAATGGGTGGGTTGTCTGGTCATGGTTTGCAGCTCACTGAAAACGGCAGGGCTGAGAAAGAGGATGAGTGAGGCTGTGCCTGGTCCCAGCTTATAACCCATCTGTCAAGTCCCATACACAAAGATCTGGAGATAAAAGGCTGGGTTTCATGACCTCTCTAAAGTCCTCACTTGGATTGCATGATTCTAGATGCTCAGGTATTTTGTTGGCTGTCTTGACTTATCAGCGAGGATGTGCCAGTGTATCATTTTATTGGCTGTAAATAGACTTTTCAAAGGGCAAGGCCAGAAAGAATAGGAAATCAAGATGTGTTCTCTATGTCTCTCACATGGTGAGGAATGACAGATTTTTTTTTTTAAGTCATGGTTTAATTTGCATTTCTGTGAGTGATCTATTAAGACCCAAATGTTGTATTATTTTGTCTCACAACCCTGCTTGTTGAATATATCTGACAGCAGGGAATCATACTATGTGGTCAAAAGATTCTCACACCTGATAGTCCCTCGGCCCATCTATTTGAAGAATATGTCCTTTGTCCACTGACTCCTGTGCATATAGACCATGTTCTAGTGTGCTTCCTAAGTTCCACTCTTGTGTCAAAAGGAGGTTTCAGAATTGTTGGGTAAAATTTTGATCCGCACTTCTAGCAGGGCAGGCTATTAAGGTTAGAAAGGTTTCTAGAGCAGCTCCCCAGCCAAGAAGTACTAGAGGAGCACTAAAATAATTACAGGGTTTGATATATTTTTTAAATCAATTGAAATATATTTGTAGCCAGGTGCCGGTGGCTCACACCTGTCATCCTAGCTACTCAGGAGGCTGAGATCTGAGGATCATGGTTTAAAGCCAGCCTGAGCAAGAAAGTCTGTGAGACCCTTATCTCCAATAAACCACCAGAAAACTGGAAGTGGCGCTGTGGCTCAAGTGGTAGAGTGCTTGCCTTGAGATGAAGAGCTGAGGGACAGCACCCAGGCCCAGAGTTCAAACTCCATGATTGACAAACATAAAAAAAGAAAAAAAATATATTTGCATATTTGAGAAGAGAAAAAATTTGCTGATTGTGGCTTCAATCAGTAAAAGCTGTGCCGGGATCAGACAGTTGGTTCTGCAGCAGAAGCTGAGATGCGCACCTCCTCTCCAGCTATATTTTCCTGCTCCGAGGATCAGAGTTTTGCTTTAGAACTAGCTGGGAGAGACAGGACGAAAGAAGCATGTCTTGTGAAGTGTTCCCCTTCTCACCTGTGGTCCTACTGCGTGGGAAGTGGCCCCAAAGCTTCCAGCGTGGGAAGCCAACTTGTGCCCCTTGGTGTAAAGGAAAGGTCGTTGGTTGGAACTGTCACAACTTTATAAACGCCACCCACACTTGTGAGTTCACAGCACTGACCCTCATCTTCTCTTCCAGCCTCTCTCCCTCAGCTCACTGGATGTGATCCATATGCCATTTGGATATTGAAGCTTATTTGTTGACATAAAGTCAGATATTCACTTCTACTTCTCCTTGATCTTTTTCTTTTTAAACCCGATCTACCGTGATTTTTTTCTGGACATTCATTGAAACTTCTGAGTCAATGGGTTTCTAAATGTTTGAATATGTCCTGTAGAAATAAATAGGACTTTTGGCTTCTGTAGGCATATGGTTTCAAGGAGATTGCTACGAAGGAAAATCCCTGCATGCTCAGATTGTGGAGAAAATCTATTGCATGCTTAGATTGTGGAGAGTTCTGTAGTTTACTTTGGATCCTTGATTTACTTTTCCCATTATGCCTCCCACCTTCTGCTACAGATACACTACTACCTTTCAACAAATCTACATTTTTTCTTTTTTACATTATCACTCAAACTAAGCATACTAGGTGTCCTTTTTGGGAGCATTGCCATAAAAAGTTAAAACTTTGCTTTTTAGGGTACCATGTGTGTTCTGGGGAACAGATTTTTACAAAAGTAAAGGCAAGGACACACTCATGGATTCATACAATGATTTCAACACAACTCATTGTAACCCAGGGCTATCCTCCGGCTTCTGGGCTTCTGCTGAAGTATATGGGTGCACAGAGAGGGATTTAGTATTCAGTTTATTATTTTTTGACTTTGCTTGATCAAAACAAACCGTAATAAATCCACTAGCAAGTTGAACGCATTGTACGTTCCATACTATGACCCAGCACACATGCAGATACTCTCAGCCCAAACCAGTTTTCATGTGACAAAATCTTCCCTACTACATGGAATCTCTCATGTTTTCTGTTCTGTACTTACTAAAACAGATAGGCTCTTGCTCATGGGCTCACTTGAGTTCATGACTTGGAGTTGAAAAAAAATCCATCATTGGAACTCGAAGGGCTCTGCAGCCCAGAACCATGCTTTATTAATCTCTATCTCTTAGAATGCCTTTGTACATAGAAGAACTACCTAAGAAATGCTGTTGAAGAAGTAATTTTTTTAATTTTCCAAGCAGAGAGGATAATCATGTGGCCAGTAGGGCTCCCGATAATCTCAGGATTTCCACAGGATTTCTCAAGGTAAAAGAACATAGTAGACATATGTGTTGCCTAGGATGATAGAAAGCCGCAAAAGGTCCATGTATTAATATCTCCATGGATGAAGAAATAACAACAAAAAAGGAAGATAGATGAGCAGATCCGACTCTGTTCCTCTTCAAGCCAAAAGGTATAGGAACCTGTTGGCCAGGAGAACCCGCTATATTTTATCCTTGCTCTGGGGGAGGGAGGGAACACATGCAAATCCAAATGTCAGTGTAGGGTAGCATGTTCCTTCTCCCTTCATCACCAGCTCCCCACCCTGAGTCTTCAGCAGATTTATGCTCTGCTATTTCTCACTAACCAAAGTGAACGAATCAGCCAAGAACCAAAGCTTGTCCATATTTTCACTTTGGACAGACAACCAAGTGTGTGTGTCACACTTCAGTCCAAACACACTTATTTTGTTTTCCTAATGGGCTTTGCGTGGGCTGCACTTGGTGTCACAGAGAGCTTTGTGTGTGTCAAGTGTGGGACTAAGTCCTGGAGGCGGAATGGTGGAGGAAGCCTAGCTGAAGGAAGAAGCCTTACAACCCTTCTCCATGGGTCGTGTGATTGTTCTGAGCAAAGGGCCACGGATCCTCAGAGGCAGAGCCCCGGGGAGGTGACTTCTGACCAGGGTGCTGCCCACAGGGCAGGAGTTAGCAAAAGAAGGTCAGTGGAGAGAGGAAGGGAGGGCCACTGCAGTCATGATTGTCAATGTACATATGGGAAAATGGAACCAGGTGAATTGAGGATATGGGTGGGGTTGGAAGACTCCGAGAAGAATGATGAAAAGAGGTGACATGGATCAAGATGCATTGTGCTCATAAACTGACATGTTGAACTGAAGCCCCTTTGTATAGCCATTTAAAGATAATACTTTTTTTTTTTTAAGTGGAAGGATCTATGCCACTCTTGGGCAAGTAACCAAAGGAATGTCAACTGAGATACCTGCATAGCTATGTCTACTCCAGCTCTATTCATGACAGTCAAGTTATGGAATCAGCCTAGGTGCCCACCAATACATGAATGGATAATGAAAAGAAAGTAATATATATATATGTGTGTGTGTGTGTGTGTGTGTGTGTGTGTTTGTGTGCATATATATGTGTGTGTACTGTATAAAATATAATCTACATCATTATGTCTTTATATATTGTTATAATGTATAAATATATTATTTATATAGAATATATTACTATTATATTACTTATATATTATATATATTATATATCCTCCAAAAGTATTACTCAGCCATGAAGAAGAATGAAGTCATGTCATGAATAATATAACTCCCAATGGATGATACTGGAGATGATCATGTTAAGTGAAATCAGCCACACTCAGAAGGACAAGAGTTTTGTGTTTTCTTTCATATGTGAAAGCTACATCTAGAGGGAAAAATGGATCTGAACACACATAGGAGACTGTCTGGGGGTATAACCTGTAGGTGGCAGGAAGGGGAAGAGAAAGTACAAGGAGGAAGGAGAATAGATTTGAAGTACACGGTATTCATGTATGAACTCAGACCATAATGAGACGTATTTAAAACGTTGCCAGAGAGATAAGGAAGAGGTGAGGGGTGACAGGAAAAAGAATAACAGAGGGAGTGCGTGTGGTTCACACACCTATCACAATAAAATCTTACACATCCAATATGGACTAATAAATGCTGGGGAAAGAGAAGTAGAGGAATCCAGACGCTTTGGGAAAGGAAGTACAGTCTATACGGACTGGGCTGCCAAGAACAGGCAGTAAATGCAGGGTGCTAGGGATTGCTCAGTGCACAGGTGTTTCCGTTCTTCAGGTTTAAGGAGCAAGCAGAGGAGGAATAAGCTGATAGGGAGTAGAGATGAAAACTTACTTATGGAGGTAGAGAGTTGGCTAGCTATTAGTTATTCTCTAATTGTGGCTTGTGGGCAAATCTTGTCCTCCCTGGTGTGTGTGTGAGATGCAGAATTACGATGCCAGAAGGGCACTTGGGTTATTTATTCCCCAACCACTAATTTTATACATGAAGAAAGAGAAGTCGAAGTCATTTGGTTAAAAGGGTCTTTTCCCAGGGACGGGAGCTAATGCAGTTCCATTTGCATATAGATGGAAAGCAATCTTCCTGGTGCGGTTGTATAGACTGGCTCTTAGTCAAAAGAAAAACAGCTCACTGTTTATTTAAACGGAGCAGGAAGGAAGTGAAGGAGCAGGTGGGTGTGCCTGATAATCTCCCTATTCAGGGCACAGAGGAATGCAGGGTAAGGGTGCCTGCGAAGGAAACTGAACTGCAGAGGAGGGGGTAGGGCCTGGTGGCCCGGAGGCAGCTGTAAGCCCCACCTAGGGACAAGCCTAGAGCCTCCTAACCCCGGCTTCTGCGGCCTCCAGTCACATGTGGTTGAAGGTCACCTGGTCCTGTGGATCTAAAGGAAAGGTCTTAGTTGGTACAATGCAGTTCCTTTTTGGGGAACTGTTTGAGGTCTGTGGCAGAGGTCAGAAATCCCATCACCGCTCAGAGTCTGGGATGGTTAGCCTGGGTCCTCTCTCTATCTCTACCGGGTTAAAGGGTAAAGGTCACAGGAAAAGGATCCAAGAAGTCACTACCAGGAAGTGTTTTCAAAACTTCCTGTCACTTGGCGCTTTCCTTCAGGTGGTGTGCTGTTTCTGCTTTAGTATTCAACTCCAGAGCATGAGATCTCTTCTTGAGCCTGGCTGCATCTGTCCCAACAGAAGGACAGCACCAGGGGGCCTCTGAATGAACAGTCTAATGCCTCTGCAGAAGAGCTCATCCCCAGGAGGACAGATTGGGTGAGCTGAGTGCCCTAAGAAGCATGCACTCCCTTCTGAGAGGGCTGGTCAGGACCTCCACGCCACCCACCCAGCCCCTTCCTATCCCTAACAAGGGAGGCGGGCTGGGGGTAAGTGCAGCTCCACTAAGCCCTCCCTGAGGGCCCAGACATAGCTTGCTACCTTATCAAATGGGCACAGGGGGCCCTGAGGCCTTTTCCCCCACTGCTAAGAAAGGTTTTACGGGCCTCGGGCCTCCTGCCAGCTAGGAAGGCCTGAAGCTAGGAAGGCCCTGGAGACTCCTGACATTTCTTAGGGCCAAGATAAGGAAGCCAGGGATTCTTGCAAGGGCAGAGAAATGACTGGAATTTAAACAAACATCCCTGGCCATCCAGCTGTGCTCAATGGTGGCACTTTCTCCATGAAGCAATAGTTTCTCTTCCTCCTCCTCTTCCTCCTCTCCACTTTTCCCTTCCCTCCTCCCAAAATTATAAACGAAGAGCAAGACCATGACAAGAAGTAACTGGCAGGCAGGTAACCTGGAGAAACAGGACTTCTGGAACCCAGAGAGCCACAGGACAGTGAGGACCCACACCTGCCCCCACCAGTGTCCTCTGTCCTCTCACGTGACTGTGACGGAGTCCCACCTAGACCACAGCAGGCGGAGGGCGTTTTTTCCTTCATTTCCATAAAGGTCATGAGCAAAAATAAATGAATAAATAAAAGAGTGCGGCAGAGTGTAGTGGTGTTCAGTAAACACAGAGAAGGAGATCACACAGAGTCTGTCATGTCAAGGTCTAGCCTCCTTCTGATATTTCTAGAAGGGGAAAAAATATTTCTAGTCCCTTCAAAAAGATTACTGCTTAATTCTGAATTAGAAACAGTATAGTGCCTTTAGTCTGCCTAACACCAGATTTCATCAACAGGTGCACTATATTTATTTATTTGCTTATTTATTTATTACTGGAGTTGGAACTCAGGACCTGGCTGATGTCTCTTAAGTTTTTCTTGAAGTGTTCTACCACGTGAGCCACATTTCTGGCCTTTTTTTGGATGGTTACTTGGAAGTAAGAGTATCATGGACTTTCTTGCCTGAGCCAAGCTGACTTTGAATCATGATCCTCAGATGTCAGACTCCTGAGTTGCTAGGATGATAGGTGTGCGCCACCAGGCCCTGGCTTACAGGTTTTGTTCTAGAACGCTGCTGACCTGGGATCCTCCACCCCCATGTCAGCTTTCTGCCTGGGTCAGAATTCTGCACGCAGAATGTTTGCAGCTGAACCGCTGGCTGCATTTGCAGAGACTGTTTAGTTGACAGGCTCAACCAGGGCATTCGAAATTATCTCTTCCTTAGGACCCGGAAGATTTCCATCATCCATTGTGTTTCCTTTAACTGGAGACCAAATTGTGGAGAAGGAGTGAATGGTTTATTTTCTGCGTAGGTCTGATAAAATGGTCATAACAGTGAATTAGTTAGGGTCAGAGAAGAGAAATATGTTAAAAAAAAAAATAAACAAAAACCCATCATGTACAAAGGCACACAGTTTTCCTTCTCGATTTCTGACAGTGTTCTCCGAAACAATCAAGAGGGCACTGACAAAGCAGCTAGTGGGAGGAGAAGAGGGGCTGGAAGCAAGGAGTGAGCCTCAGACTCCCCCCTGGAGGCCTTCAAGCTGCCCATCTGGGATCTGAGATCCGTGGGATACACTTTTCAAGTCAGCTGATCACAAGTGGGCACAGGACGGTACACAGGATGGAAGGCCTTAGAAAGTGGCCCAGGAATCATCTTCCAGCCCCAGATGAGGCCTTCTAGTTCCTGGAGAGGAGGCTGAGCCCAGGCCCTGTTTCTGACACTCCCGCCATCCAAAGCTCCAGCTTCAAGCAAGGCCCTGTTTGACCCCACAGCACACAAGGAAGGGTTATGTGGCACGGCCATGGCTCTGCCTCTTCAGGAGCACTTCGGGTTGGAGCTCAGGCCTTTACGCTGGCTAAGCTGGTGTTGGCCCCTCGGGCCTCACCTCTAGGCCTGACTTTTGCTGGTTCCTTAAGGGACAGAGTCTGGCTTCCCTCCTGGGTGTGTGCGGGGATGGCGGTCACCTACCTAAGCCTGCTGTCACCGCTGACCTCACAGACGGTCCACTGCACCCCAGGAGGGATCCCACGGGGTTCTGCCCAGGCTGGCCAGGAGTCTCAATCCTCGCCACGCTGGGCGGCCTGGGCTGGGCCTCGGAGCCCCGCTCTGGGTGGAGCACAAGTCCCTCTGTCTGGCAGGGCGGGCTTCCAGCTGCGATCCTCCCGATCGCGGCCTCCCTAGCGGGCAGGCGCGACCCGGGCCGGGCTCCACACGTGCGATCGAAAGCCAAAGCTCACACAAAGAAATGCCAACCACCAAGACGGACTCTTCTGGAAGACCGACTTATAAGACGGGCAGGGAAGTCTCCACCTCCCCAACGGACTGCTACGGAATGCTCTGGAATCTGAAGACAGCAAGCACCCAGCTCCAGTCTGGTTGTTTCAGGGAGGAGAGAGCTGGGTGTAGTGCGCAGGAGCCTGGCCGAGGCCACGGCTCCGGGGTGCTGTGCACGTCCTTTGCCCATGCGAGGGGTGCCAACTTACACGGCCTGGTTCACGGGTACCTCTCACCGTGCATGTGAGCATCTGGCCTTGGTGGCACGTACCTCTCACCATGCATGCGCGTACATGGCCTTGGTTGCGTGTACCTCTCACTGCGCATGCTCACACACGGCCTTGGTTCTTTGGGCCACGCATGCTCACACGTGGCTTCGTGGGTTGTGTACCTCTCACGGCGCATGCTCACAGATGGCCGCGGTTCTTGGCACGCTTATACGTTTGCTCCCCAAAGCCATCCACGGCTCTCATCCTTTTAGAAATGGTAACCTGAGCACAGAGAGGTTGTATACATTCCTCAGGGTCGCCAGTAGGTCAGGGGCAGAGGTGGGATTCACATCCAGGTGGTCTGTCTGACAAGCCACGTTAGTCAGATGACTGCTGGTACAATTACCTGCAGCTGGGGGCGGCGTGTGACTGTCACCCCAGTTACCTGGGAGGCTGAGGCAGGAAGATTATCTGAGGACACGCTGGGCAAAAAAAACCAAACAATACCACCCCCCCCCCAAAAAAAAAAAAAAGGTACCAGGACATGGCTTGAGCCATAGAGCATGTGTTTAACAAGTGTGCGAGACCCTGGGTTCAATCACCAGCGCTAATCGTGCTGATTTAAAACAATACACAAAGGCTGATATGGCGAAATGAATGACAACACCTGCCTTTTGAACTGGAAGAGGAAGCAACAGCAATGGCTAGCCCGGGTTTTACAATCCTCCAGTTTCTGGACTAGTTCTTGACTTGTGGAAACTGTGCTAATCAACTGAAAAAATTCTAAAAGCACTGCATCTCTATATCCAAATAACAACCTTCAGAGTGGGTTGTACAACCAGAAAGACCCTGACCACCCTCCCGGGGGTCTCCAGAGGTAACCCTGTGGACTGGCATGGCCCACGACTTCTCTTGCTTTATGGTTAGGGAATGGAGGATCAGAGCAGCCCAGATTCCACAGCTGGAATTAGACTTAAACCTGCCAGCTCTACGCACATCCACACAGTCTAGCTCACCACCCTCCAGGTTCTCCACTCTGCCCTCATTTCAAAGGTATGCAAGTAAACAAACAATGAAGCAATCCAGGAAACAAAGGCACACTGGCAGAAAGACGCCAGCTTCTGCCTGCCTCTTCAGATCATGGAGCGCCCTGTTCTGTGGAACTGATACCTCTGATACTACTCTTGCTAAGTCCCTCCCATCAGTATGGAGTTAGTACCACCACCACTCTTGCTAAGTCCCACTTAGCAATATAGTGTCAGTACCCACAACTCTTGTTAAGCCCTTCCCAACAGTACAGGCAGCACTTACCACTCTTGCTAAGTCCTACCCATTAGCATGGCTCTTCAGCTCTCTTTCTAATACATCCAGAATTCCAGTCCAAACCAGAATCACTTTCTAGAAAAGCTTCATTCCCAAGAGGCTTTTTTATCCAATTGGGATAAAAAAGGTAGCTGAGAGCCAAGGATTGTGGTTCAAAGCTAGTCTGGACAGGAATTTTTAACTTATTGGATACTTTAGCTCCCTAACCCCCCAAAAAGCTGGAAGTGGAGCTGTGTCTCAAGTGGTAGGTCACCAGCCTTGGGCAAAAAAGTTAAGGGGTATCAGATAACAGCAAGGGCATGAGTTCAAGCCCCAGAACGGACACAAAAAACATTAAGAAGCTCCTGAGGTGAGAACTCTCACTGAGACCAATCTACCAATGAAGAAACTGGGACACTAGAGTGCAATTATGCCAGCTGTAGCCACAAGTGGAGATGGGGTACAGAAGACAACCATCCATTCTCTAGCCATCTACTTATAGAACGTGCTTCGTGTTCCTAGTGTGTCAATGATTTATCATGTCTTTGGTCACAATGATTCCAATGGTAGAGACTAAACTAGCTCCATTAGAAAGACGGACTGGGCTGGGAAATGTCTAACGGGTCTCCTCCCATGTTTCATTCTGATTGTAATACTGGACTCAGGAAGCAAGACAGCACAATCAGAGTTCTCCTCTTCCATTCCTTAGGGTCTTCTTTCAAGACCCTGAGAAGCAGGCACCATTTTGGTTGCAGTTCCTGAGCTTTACCGTCTGCCTCTGTGAGAGGCTTTGGATTTGTAACTGCACCACACTGTCCAGCTGCACCTCATCCAGGTTTTTCTTGACATCTCAAGAGGCATCATCTCTAGGGAGGGTATTTTTGTATTTCTCCATATGTTGCTTTTTTTTTTTTTGCCTCTTCACACAGATTGCCGGTAAAAGTTGCGGGTGGTTCTACCACAGGCCAGCTCTGCAGCTTGTGAGTAGTGCTAGCCTTGAAAGACACATGTTATTGTTAGGGACATGGGTTCGTGTCTTTCCCTCTGTTGTCGACACCGTGTTTTCTTTCCACTTTACCTCACTGCATCCCTTATAATAGCTTCCCCTCCCCTCTCCCCCTGCCCTCGGCCACGAGGCTTGAATTAAGGTCTGCGTGCTGTCCCTGAGCTCCTTCTGTTCAAGGCTCATGCTCTACTGCTTGAGCCACAGCTCCACTGCTGGTTTTCAGGTGTTTACTGGAGATAAGAATCTCTTCTTCTTGCCCAGGCTGCCTTTGAACCATGATCCTCAGATCTCAGCCTCCTGAGTAGCTAGGATGACAGGTGTAAACCACCAGTGCCTGGCATTTCTGGGTCTCTTCCACTCAGGATCATGGCAGCTTCCTTCTCATAAAGAAAGTCTAGTTAATAAAGGATCCCATGTAGGCCTTTACTTAGATTCTTGGTGACTGATTTTCCTGATCATTTTTTTCAACCCTGTTGATTCAAGTAATTTTGTTCTTGATTTGTTCATGGTCACACTCCTCTATTTAAAGTCCAGGCCTCCTTCACCTGGAATTCACATAGGGACTGTCTCAGACCCTGAAGCTGAAGGAGTTCCTCAGTGACACTTGTCCATTCACACTGCCGTGCACCCAGCAACACTGTCCACCTGTAGGACTCTTGTCATCTTGCAGAACTAGAACTCAGCACCCATTTAACACTATTCCCTATCCCCACCCCTCCACCCCAGGTTACCAGTAAATACCCTTCTCCTTTCTTTCTCTGTATCTGATTTAACTGTGGTCATTCAGTATGTGACTGGTTTTGTCCATGTAACCCAATATCTTCAGTTCTACCTATGCCATAGCACATGACAATGTGTCTTCTCCTTTTGTAAGGATAAGCAATAATCCATTTTCTGTATATAACACCTTGAGCTTACTTGTTTATTCACAAATAGATGCTTAGGATTCCCACTATGAATGTGTGTGTGTGCATGCGTGTACGTGTGCAAATATTTGGGTAATTTGAAAGGTTTAAAGCAACAGGATGACAATACACACCGTGAGGATTTTCAGCTGTACAAAAAAATACTAAGAGTCTTGGTGGATCATTGAAGGGAATGTTGCACATTGCACAGGAAGAAGTGTTCAGTGGTATATGAGCAAATAGGTAGCAAGAGGTAGAGTGCTGGTGCCTATGCCTATAATCCTAGCTACTCAGGAGGCTGAGATCTGAGGATGGGCGGGGCATGAAAGTTTGTGAGACCCTTATCTCCAGTTGATCTCTCTCTCTCTCTCTCTCTCTTTCTCTCTCTCTCACACACACAAGCTTGAAGGAGAGCTGTGGCTCAAGTAGTAGAGTGCCAGCCTTGAGTACAAAAGCTAACAGGTAGCACCCAGCCCCAGGGCTGGCATGTGTGTACACATGCATGCACGCATATATACACGCACATACACACACACACACACACACACACACACACACACACACACCCGAGATGGGCACTGGCATATGTGTATTGTGCACAGAATCATCACAAAGTTAAGTCTGTGGGAAGTGGGGAATTTCTCCGGGCTGTACCAGACAGCTGTCTGAAATAAATGTGGGACAGAACATTAGAAATGATGGTTTTAAAGTTTTCATAAAACAATGACAGTAATAAGAAAACCGAGTATCTCAGAATCACAGGGTCACTGTCCCACCCCTCGGCTGTGAGAACTTTGGGCACAGGCCTGTTGGGATTCGCCCAGCAAATCAGGTAAGCACACAAATCAATAATGGTGAACCGCAGCAGAAGAGGGCCTTGATAAAGATGGATGAGGCTGAGAAAAGGGGAGGTGCAGGCCTCCTTGGACAGAATCAAGCCCGACAGGGGTGGCTATAAGAAATAGCAAAGGTATTAGACCTGGACCCATACATTAAGATGGAAAGATATAAGAGAAAACCATAGGACTGGTTAGGATTTTGGTTACATTTATCAGCAATTTAGTATTTTGCAACTCTAAACCCTTCCTTCCCTTCCTCCCTTCCTTCTGTTTCCTCTTAGTAGTACTGGAAATTGAATTCTGGGTCTCGTGCTCTATGCTAGCACACTACCACTTAAACCATCCCTCTGGTACTCTTTTTCTACTGGTTATTTTGGAGTCTAGTGAAATTTTCTGCCTGGGCTGGCCTTGAACCATGACCCTCCATATCTCAGCCTCCTGAGTAGCTAGGATTACAGGTGTGAGCCACTGATCCTTGGCTCCTTGATATATTCTTAGTCAATAGTTTTATGAAGCTCACTTGTAGTCAATTTTTTTCCTCATTAAGATACTCATAGTTCTAAGAACACAGAAATATAAACATGGTCCTAATTAGTGGTCAGGCTAATTGTGTTTCCTTACCCTGTCCGTCTTTATCCCTTTCAGGGACAAAGAGCCAATTCATCCATTAATTATCTTCTGCTGGTTGCTGGAAGCATGTTTACCTAACTTTGTGATTCTATTTCAGCAGCCGATGGAATTTTTTGGCACCAGGTGATGGCTAAATGCTGCATGGTCTAAGGAAGGGAAGGAAGGGAGCTCGTCTTTGCATGGACAGGCTTCCCTGAGACCCTCCTCTTCCTGAGGTAATCACGGGTCCTCCGTGAAAGAAAACCAATGCATAAAACTAAGAAGTTTTCTTCCCTACCACCTACTCTACTCTCAGGATATAAAATAAATGGTAGATGCTAGAGGACAGACAGGAGTGATTGACAGCAGGAGGAACTGGAGTGAAGAGAAGTGTGGCCCTGAGGCGGAGGGCCCCACCAGTGGGCCCCACTGACACATGGGATGTTTGCCAGCGATTATTCAGGAGTTGTTTTCTTTAGGTGCCTGGGAAAGGTCAGCATCGGCTCTAACTCCACCCCCACACACAGGGTTTTTATAGCTCCCCTTCCTGCATTTATCACACTTTTAGCATCACTTGACATTCTCTGCGCTTGCCAGTTTTCTCAATTCCTTTTAGAAACGACATCCAACCCCCCAACTTACCCTGGAGTTTGTCATTTTACTTAAAAATCATAATAAAAAAGATCACCAGGTGCCTGTGGCTCATGCTCATAACCCTAGCTACTCACAAGCCTTAGACTGGAGGATCGCAGTCCAAAGCCAGCCTGTGTAGAAGAGTGCACGAGACTCTCATCTCCAGTGAACCACAGAAAACAAAACAAGCGTCAAGTGCACCAGCCTCGAGGGAAAAAACTGAAGACTGAGTTCAAGCCCCAATACTATTGGGCATATGGACATATGCACACAGAGATAGCTGTTACTAATAGGAAGAATGAATGTCTCTGATCCTCACCCTAAGTTGACAATTATTTCCTGAACTGTTTCTGAAGGATGATGCCAGCACACCAGTGAATGATCCACTTGGGTATATTTTAGTGAACTGATGGTAACATAGGCTTCTGCTTGGGGACTGCGTGGGGAGGGGGCTGGAGTTATGGCTTCCATGATGAATGAAGAACACACAAAGAAGGGAGGGAAAACCAGGCCTGGTCTGGGTCTTCCTGGCCCAGAAAGTAGGGGGCCGAGCTGCCCTGGCTTGTCTGCCCCCCACCTCCCATACAAGGTACATGGTCTGACCAGGCCGGAAGGCCCCAGAGGCTTTTCCCAGAAGCTCTAGCATCTACCTATTGGTGGTCACATTCCTGGTTAGGTGTGAATGTGTTTGGCCTGCCTCCCTCCTGGGCTGCCTTTGACAATCAAGTAAGACGTGGAGGTCATGGTGCGGTACTGATATCCAGAGCATACCAAGTAAAGTGTCTCACTGTGACATGAACTTTTGGTCAATGTTCCCTCATTGGTATCTCATGTTTTTCGGCCTGAAACTCCTGAGCACCTGGCACAGGCATTCTGATTTATTCCTTTTAGTTTATTTTATTGGTGGTATGGGATTCAAACTCAGCACCTCATGCTCAACTGGCCTGCTTGCTCAGATGGTGCTCTATCACTTGAACCACCAGTGTCTCAAGGACTTTTCTGCCCAGGCTGTTGGTTTCAAAGCATGATCCTCTGGATCTCAGACTTCCCAAGGAGCTAGGATTCTAGGTACGTGCTATTGGCACTGATCTGTTCTTTTCTTTTTTCTTTCTTTCTTTTTTTTTTTTTTTGGGTCTGGTTGTGGGGCCTAAACTCTGGGCCTGGGCACTGTCCCTCAGCTCTTCAGCTCAAGGCTAGTGCTCTACCACTTGAGCCACAGCACCACTTCCAGCTGTTTTCTTTTTGCTTATGTGGTGCTGAGGAATCGAACCCAGGGCCTCAGGCATGCAAGGCAAGCACTCTACCACTGAGCCACCTTCCCAGCCCTGATCTGTTCTTTTCTTTTTGGTCTCAAAACAGTTTTTGTATGTTTCTCTGTATTAACATCTCTATTCCTGCTACTTGTGCTATTATTCCAGGTACTTGTAGCTGGGTAAGTATACAAACCTTGCTAGTCCACAGAGTCTTTTACAGGCACCACAAGGAGCTGTCCTTCTCCACCTTGGTTTATCAGCCATGATACTGTCCATGGTATAAGTGTAACTGCAACTTGCCTGGCTTAGGGTTGATATAGAGTTAGAAAATCCAAGTCTGTATACTTACTCCATCATGATGGTTCATTTACATAAGACCAGAAAATTATCTTCCTTGATGGATCTCTTTGCTAGCAGTGAAAATTTTAATCTCCCTCAGTGATTTCTTGAGTTGTAAATATTATCTGTAGAGGTATTGATCTGGTGTATGAAGAGTAACGTTGGCTTTTCATTGTGCTCACACTTCATGCTGGGTAAATCATTATCAGCCCCAGAAGTTGGTCTTTGAATATGCTGACTTAAATTCTGGCTAAATAAAAGCACAATCCCAGAGAGCAGGGAGAATGTAATCCATTGTACTCAAGCTAATGGTTTCTCCTCTTGTTCTGTGTCTTGGTATTTGGAACACAAGTATAAGCTGCAAGATACTCTTGGAATGCTAGTGCCAAGATCAAATGTTGTACCACTTGCTGGTTACCAAGGAGTAAGAGTGGTGAATTATCACTTAATTGCACTGTCTGGGATACCACAACATTTGAAACATAATATAATCAAGTGGATTAGATATCCACCCAGAAATACTTCTGCTAATGCTTCCTAATTAGCTCCCTCATAGAGAAGAGTTTTCTCAAAGGATAGTGCTAGAAAACTTGATTCTGACTCTGCATATACAAAAATTCTGTACTAGCTAAAATGAACCTTCAGCAGCAGTTTCAAATGTGAGCATCTTGCCTCCCATAGGAACTGAACGCTGGTGTGTGTGTATGTGTGTGTGTGTGTGTGTGTGTGTGTGGAGGGCTTTGCTCCCAGCAGCCTAGGCTCCTATGGTGCCAGTCACTCAGTTTTGATTTCCCACCAAGCATGGTAGTGCACATGTCCTGCTCCGACTGGAGCGTGGGGGACATGTGTGTGTACCAGGGAGGATTTCTGGCCAGGTCTTGGTGACAATGTGATAGGTGAATCATTTAAAGACCAGAGACAATGCCAAAGTTCAGTCTTCTGACTAGCTAGGATTATAGGCATGAGCCATGGGCACCAGCTATTGAGAAGATGGTACCACATATCACTGTTCAGAAAAAGATATACATTCAAAACGTGAAGTTTGGCATTGACTCAATGCATATTGCTTTGGATCCACCATAAAGCTAAAAAGTTATATGTCCAAGTTGGGGATTGTAGAGTGCCACTGGAAATTTTTGTCAATTTTTTTTGTGGGTGACGGAGACAATGCCAACTTAGTAAGGGGCTTTGACAGTTTGTTCCTGCTTTGAGATGACCGGTGTACCCATCATGCCAGAATACGTAGCCCCTTTTGCTGCTTCTTTTCTTTGGATGGTCTTGAGAGACATCATGAGAGAGTAATGCTCCCACATAAATCATGACACATGTGACTCTCATAGTTTGCCATCTACTCACATGAGAAAGATAAGGAGAGAAAAGAAGAAATCTCCGTCTCCCAATGGTCCCTAATAGACACTACATACCACCACATACTTTCACTTTTAATGGTCACTTTTTAGCATTAATGAAGTGTTGAACGGAATACAATTTCTTCTGGAAATGTGGAAGAGCAGAAAGGGCACAGTCATTTGGCCTACTTGTTTTGCTGTCTCTCACACCAGCCTGGGATCTTCCCGTGAATGTGAGAGCTCAGAGGGGTTGTGTGAATAAACTGGAGGTATCACCATGCAGTCGAAGGTGTTATTGAATCTGTGTCCTCACCTTTTCTTGTACCAGTGGCTGGTGGCCCCAAGGAAAATTCTGAGCTTGGCCCTGTCATAGGAGGAAGCCATGAGCAGGATGATACTATGAGGAGAGCCATTCACAAGGGAGGAGAAAGTCCAGACCAATCACAAAGCCCCTTCTCCTGTGGGAACTGGAACGAAGCAAGCTCCCAGAAGCTGCCTGTCTGTTTCAACTCCTTCAGCTGCCTTGATTTCACAAACCTGCCTGTGTCTGAGCTCTGGATGATGGCAATTGACAAAGACTGTTATCGTGTGAATATCTATGAACACGTCAGCACACAAAATACTTTCCACAGCCATCTTACCTCATTCCCTCATTGCCCCCTTAATCTTTCTGACAGGCTTTTATATGTGGATCGATCGTTCCCATCAACTTCTTCTCTGACTGTATGAAGATGTCGGCAGGGCCATGCCTTGAGTGATTTACTTCAACACTGACAAGCAATGACAGAATAAAGTAGCTGGACACAGGCCAAACTCAAAGGGGCTGAAGATGGACATTTTCATCACTCCAGAGGGCCTTGGAAAAATACCTGATCTTCAGAAATATTAGATACATGACAGTATGGGGTAATATTGATCTGATTCCTCTGGTGCATGGATAAAACACCATCTGCTTGACCCTGGGAAGGGAAAATAAGACAGCCATGTGAAACAATGGTGGCCATCCTCATTTATGTGCGGTGGCCCTGGCTGGTGGGAGGAAGAGATGGAGAGGTATAAAGAGCACAGGGACTCCAATCAGGCAAGGTGGCTAAGTGGAAGGGAGATGGGGTGAAGATAAACACATCTTCACATGGATCGTTCTTAGATCCTAGCAGCCCGACCACATCAGAGTGAAGTCTCTCATGTAAGGCACCATGGGATCTAATTGGGCTGTGCGATGGTCCAGCTGGTACCCAAATTAGGAGAATCACAGCCGCCAATCAGAGGGGGCCACCTTCCTTAAGGCTGCATGATGAAGATACCCTGTTGGGTTTGGCCCTGAAAAGACTGACCCACTCCCTGCCCTTAGTGTCTGCTTTCCTTACTCTTTTCTACCTGCAAAGCTGATTTCCTTCGCTGAGCTCAGAGGAACACACATTCCGTTTCGAGAGACTGTGGTATTGCCTGGTTCCAGACTCCTAAATAAAGCTGGTGAGATCTTCAAACTACATTTGTGGTGATTTTGTCTTCTTGCACTTGGGAGCACACATCACTAAGAAAGGGCAGTGCTGTCAGGAGTGTGGTCTCCAGCAGCCGAGGCTGGCTATGCACAGAAAACAGAGCAGTGGGTGCTCTCAGTCCATGGAATGCCATGGAGGAGGCAGGAAGGATGAGGTGGCTGCACGCAACTGATTGAAACAATGTGTGGCCAGAGAGTGCTACAGCAAGAGTGACAAAGAGAAGGTCACGTCTGGGATCCTGTGATGTGTATTCTGGGGTGAATTCTGACCTCCAAAGTTCATAAGTTGAAACCCTAAACCTCCTGTGCCACTGCATTTGGAGATACAGGATGATCGAAGCTAAGGGTGGGACCCTTAGCTTTCTCTTATAAAAAGAGAAAAAGACACCAGAGGCTCACACACAGAGGGAAGGCCATACTGGGACAGAGTAAAATGTGGCCATGTGCCATCCTATACTGCTGGTGCGTTGAACTTGGACTTCTAGCCTCGAGCACTGTGAGAGATGAATGCTCACTGCTGTAGCCTCCCTGTCCTTAGTATTGTGTTGTGGCACCGCATGTGATTAAGGAATTGTCAAATATCATGCATTCTCAAATCCTCCATGTAAAGCAGGATTTCACAGCTCCAGTTTACAGCTAGAGAAACTAACTCAGAAAAAAAGAAAGTGATTTCTCCAAAAGTTGCAAGGCTCCAGGGTGGAGGTCGGAGGGGAGTAGAGGGTAAGAAGTCATGTTGGAGCTCATAAGTGGGCTGAATCACAGTTCCCTGAATTGAAGAAGGAAGGTTGCTTTCCAAAGATCTGAAGAGGAAAAAAAAAAGAGGTTGCATGGTTTCCTTTGTTTCTCTGGGTCTGGCTTACTTCACTTAATAAATTTTCCCCATATATTACTATTTCCTTACAAGTGGTATAATTTCTTATTTTGGATAGATGAGTAAAATTCTATTGTGTATATATACACCACATTTTCTTGATCCATTTGTCCATTGAGGGGCATCCTGGCTGATTTCCTTGACTGTGGTGAATAGTGCTGCAATGAACATGGTTGTGCTGATGGCTTCATCCTAACCTTGCTTGTGTTCTATGGGATAAGCTAGAATGTGGCAAATCTGTAAGTAAACATCTCATGTGGTATGGAAGTGGTTACAAATGAATTAACTGAAGTATAAGAGACTCAAACAGTATAATCTTTTAGAAAGACCAGGTCAAAGCCCACAAAATCAACAGCAGGCAATGGGTACAACCAAGGTGGGGAAGGGGAGAGGGGACAACAATTAAAGTGGGGAAAGGGATGAAATGAGTCAAGAATTCATTGTCAGCACCACAAAATTAAGAAAAGTGAGGAAAAGGGTGTGTCAAAGGCGGGGTAAGGATGTTGCAGGGGTGACAAGAGCAAGATGCACTGCATTCATAAGCTGCTTTGTTATATGGTACCTCCTGGGTACAACTACTTAAAGATAGTTTGAAAAATACAAAGGAAAGAATCTGAAGATATAGGCTTAGAGGGGTGTGTGTGTGTGTGTGTGTGTGTGTGTATGTGTATGCGCGTGCATGTGTGTGCGTGGGTGTTGTGTGTGTATGTGCATTTGTAGAGGGGAAGTGGGTGCTACATGTGAATTCCTGTACACTGGGGAGGGGGTGGGAGAAAGTCAAGGCCAAAACAGAGGAGGCTGGGGTGGGGCAGTTCCTCTGCCATTGGGAGATGGAAGGAAGTCCTAGGAGATCAGAGCAGTGCTGGCCCATAGCCATGGGGGGGGGGGGGCGGTTGGCTCTGTCCTGAAGACTTGAATGGTCTGGGGATAAGGCAGTTAGAGAATGTGACATACATCAAACAAAATAGGGAAACCTTGCTGGGAAAGAAATGGTCAGAAGGGGAGAAAAGTTCTGCCAAGGGTTCCAGGAGGGAGCTGAGGAAGAAGAGGAGGCTTCAGGCTGCCTGGGTGGGTTGGAGGGGGGATCTCAGACACCACCCTGTGGGTATCCAGGATTCCAGGCAGCTCTAGCCACCAGGGCCTGGTGTTAGACTGAGTAGTTGTACTAAGTGGTAGGCATCATTGCTTCTGTGCAGAGGGCAATCCTTAGGGACACTGTGCAAGGCCATGCTTTTGCCACCCATCAAGGAAGTTCTAAAATCATTCCTAGCTGACCAATAAAGATTGAGGCACAGAGAGGCTGATTGTAATTTCTGTGGTCATACAGGACCAGTACAAAAGCTTAGGGACTCTTGGAGCCCAGGAGGTCTCAATCACCTGTATTTGGCCACTACATTGCCAAGTAGCTTCCTGGGGGGAAAAATAGCCTCCTTTTTTATTGTAAAAATGTTGTACAGAGGGGTTATAGTTACATGAGTAGGATAACAAGTACATTTCATAGTGAGCATTGTTACCTCCTCCTTTATTTTCCCCCTACCATCACTTCCCTCCCCATCTCCCCAACTCCTCCTGCCTCCCCCACTCTGACATTGTAAAGTTCATTTTCAATATAGTGTCCTGTCCATCTCGTCATCACAATGGGTCAGCCTGCATCCTCATTTAAACGTTCTGCAATATCCCTTCCCCTCCCCAAATTATAAAAATATATATACAACGTGCGTAGACACACGAAGAAATGCTCAAACTCTCTAGCCATAAAAGAAATGCAAATCAAGACAACGCTGAGTTTCTACCTCACCCCAGTTAGAATGGCTGTAATCAAGAACTCTACTAACAACAGATGCTGGAGGGGATGTGGCCAAAAGGGAACCCTGCTGCATTGCTGGTGGGAGTGTAAACTTGTTCAACCACTCTGGAAAGCAGTATGGAGGTTCCTCAAGACTCCACATAGAGCTCCCTTATGACCCAGCAATCCCACTTTTGGGCATTTTCCCAAAGGATCACAAACAAGGTTATTCCAAAGCTACCAGCACAACCATGTTTAGCGCAGCATTATTTACTATAGCTGAGATGTGGAACTAACCCAGATGCCCCTCAGTAGATGAATGGATCAAGAAAATGTGGTCTATATACACAATGGAATTCTATGCCTCCATCAGAAAGAATGACATTGCCCCATTTGTTAGGAAATGGAAAGACTTGGAAAAAATCATATTAAGTGAAGTAAGCCAGGCCCAAAGAAACATAGATCCCATGGTTTCCCTTGTTTGCAGTGACTAGTACATGTCTAAGACAAGCAGAGTAGGTCAAAGGCTATGTACATAGACCTTATGAGATAATGTTAAGCTGTCTTTCTTGATATGCCCTAGGGTCAAAGGACTGACAGCCTGGGGAGCAAAGTTCTGAGTGTGAGGTAGAAGTTTGAGATCGAATCCATTCTTCCTTTTCTTGTGTGTTTTATCTTGAACAATGCCATTCAATATTGATCTCACTTGCAGACTCTGTGGGGCCCAGGAGCTATTAATAAGCTCCACAGGAAAGCAGGATTATGTGGATTAAAAATAAAGGGGGAAAAAGCTATAACAGGGCTGAAGAAGTAAAGCAGACTGTATTAGGAAAGACCATCTCTTTGAAGCAAGACAAACACATTCCCAGGGCCTGAATCAGCCTCACAGGAAAGGAGGGCCCTGACATCAATCACGTGATGTGGCCTTCTCTGCCTTCTATATGTTTCTCTGTTGCTCTGCCTGCTTCAGGACCATCTAGAGAGCAGCCCTGAGGTCACTGAGGGGTGACCTCAGGGGAGGGTTGAGGGCTGTCAGCTGACAGGGAACTTCCATCGTTCTTCTTTTTTTTTTTTTTTCCCTGAATCAGAAAGCTTTAGAAAACTGCTTTCCCACCCATCTCCCTGCCAACCCAAACAACTAAACAAGAATAGCAGAATCAGACTGAAACCTATCGATCCCTGATGAACGCTGACTACCCAGAGAAACCATTTCATGTGCCATCAAGACGGAAGTGCCCCAGGTTACTGGTGATGTCCAGCCCCTGGCATTGCTCAGCTGAAGAATCAGTGAGAGCCCCATCGTCAGCCCTGTTATTATGGGACATCAGTCCCTTGGCCTTGCATCCCAGAGCGAATCCAGATTGCAGGATGGAAATGAATTTTCTCTTGATCAGGGTCCAGGTATCATTCTGTACTGCATTTGATCGACTGCCTACAGGCCTAGTTAGACCTAGCTTCTGGTCAAGGACCTAGTACTTTCTGGCTGGCTCTCTGAGATCATTCCTTCCATGGTTTCAAATTAGCTTTGTGTGAGAAATGAGGTGTGAAAAGGATTAGGTTCTATTCGTGGTTTTGATGACGATGGCTTCCAAAAATGAGGATAATGCATTCAAATGACATTATAAACTATAACTATATTTATGTGGATTCAATGAAGTAACCAACTTTCTATATGTGAATGTAACCAGAAAAACATCACATGAATGGTAGTAAGAAGTCACAGTTAGCACTTTAAATAAGAAGAACAGCCAGGTGTGGTGGCTTATGCCTGTAATCCTAGTGATTTGGAGGCAGAGATCAGAGGACTGTAGTTCAATACCAGCCCAGACATAAAGTCCTCAAGACTGCATCTCAGCCAATGACTGGATACAATGGCACCTATTACACACTTCCTACTACCATTAATACATTGATACATCAGATCAGGAGCATACGTCCTTTAGTGCATTCTTTTTATTTCTTTAAAATTGTTTTATGTTGATCCTGTGGCTTGAGCTCAGGGCTTAGGTACTGTTCCTGAGATTCCTTTGCTCAAGACCAGCTCTCTAATACAGGTGGATCCATTGCAACAATGAGATGTACAAGTCGTTATGTCGAAAATGAACTTTACAACTTTGGTGCGGGGGGGGGGGGGGAGTGGGGAAGATTGGGTAGGGGGGTAGGGGGAGGATGGGAAAGGATGGGAAGGGGAAACAAAGGAGGAGGCTACAATGTTTGATAAGAAATGTACTCATTATCTTGCCTATGTATTTGTAACCCCCCTGTACAGTGTTTTCACAATACAAAAAAAAGTAAAATGAAAAAAAAAAAAAGACCAGCTCTCTACCATTTGAGCCACAGCTCTACTTTCAACTTTCTTTCTTTTCCTTGAGTACTTTATTGGAGATAAAGAGTTTCATAGACTTTCCTGCCCAGGCTGGCTTTGAACCATGATTCTCAGATCTCAGCTTCCTGAGGAGTTAGGATTGCAGGTGTGAGCTACTGGCATCTCATTCTTCTCTCTCTCTCTCTCTCTCTCTTTCTTTCTTCCCTCCCTCCTTTCCTTTCCTTTCTTCTTTTAAAGAAACTTTGTGGAATTGGCTTTCTGCAGAAAGGTCTTCAGGGAAGGGCCCAGCAATGGCAAATGTGCAGTTTTGGAGGGAGATATACAAGCAAGGACCGTGTTACTGTTGTTTGCCACCTGCAAAGCTGGCCCTTGCTTCTTTGAGCCTCCCACCTCATCCACAAGCAAAGGCCTCATACCTACCATTGGAGGACTGGCAATCAAGTACTGCATTTGGCACAGGGCTGTGTCAACTAGACAACCAACCTACTTTCATTGATGTGATGGATTCATGGTTTGCTTATCATGGTCCTATCGTTGAAAACAGATTTCTCTTGCAACTGTAGCAGGAGAAATTCATTGCTAGCTAAAGTGGCCATTGACAGTCTCTCCCACCCCCTGCATTTTTTCCCCCAAAAATCTATTGAAAAGGAATCTTTGATAACGATGCCATTCTAGACAGCACTCACAACTGGGTACTTAAGTTACACATACATACCTTCTCTTCTTTGTTCTTATCTCTTAATTTATTGATCTCTTTGCATTATCCTATGTACCCAGGAGGGGTCTCTTCCTCATTGCAAACTAAAGACCCCACTGTTCAAAATGGTCTTGGGTACCCAATAGGCATACACTAAATCATCTATTAAAGACAATCAAAAGTTAATGGGTGCTGGTGGCTCATCATCCTGCAATCCTAGCTACCTAGGAGGCTGAGATCTGAGGATCATGGTTCAAAGCCAGCCCAGACAGGAAAGTTTGTGAGATTCTCATCTCCAATTAACCACCAGTAAACCGAAGTGGTGCTGTGGCTCAAAGTGGTAGAACACTAGTCTTGAGCAAAAAGAGCTCAGGGACAGCGCCCAAGTCCAGAGTTTAAACCACGTAACTGACAAAAACAAACAAACAACAATGACAACAACAATAACTCTAATCTCTGTGTTTTTCCTCCGTGAAATGTCTAGGAAGCAAACATCATGGTGGTTTCTGCTTAGTCCAACAATGTACATCTTATTAGAAAACAAATATACATAAAAAGAACAGTCTCCATGCAAGAGAGGCCATCCAAACAAAAAGTAGCTGTGGTTCAGTAATTCTCTGAGCTTCATCATGGGTCCTGGGCACACCTCAGGAGACACAGGTGTGGGTTGCTTAGCAACTACCTTCACCACTGGGCCACCCCAGCCAGTCCACCCTGGCAGTCCACCCTCCTGTCTGGAGAAGATCGTGTATTCTCCATGAGAAGGGATGGTTCACAGGCAAATCGAATCCTAGGTTACAGCATGCTACCACTCCAGGGGGCAAAAGCCCTACCCCAGCATGGTGGCAGTCAGCCAGCTCAGCACCATGGAAGTGGAAGCCAGCTCTGCCCCTTGTGTGCAAGGAACCCAGACTCTGTTTTGTTGACATGGTAGCCATAGATTCAGGCCCAACCATGAAACCTAGGCATATTCCGTGGGCAGCACAGAGCCAGAGATCTAAGAGAAAGACTGACACACAGCAAAGATGAAAGCACACAGAGGCTTGGATTATTATAAAATTTTCCCAGAGCCTTTGTAAGTATCAACTATGCACCTTAAGCAGTGGGAAGAGAAATGGACTTCCTAAAATAAAGGCTTAAGTGGAGACAGTACCCCAGTGGAGCTTGTGTCTCATTATATCTTACATAATATTCCTGGGAACCAATATCTTTTTTTCTCTCCAGTTTTGAAGGATAAGGATATTTCTTAAAAAATTTGAATTCCATGGAGTCAAAAACAAAATCTCTTGAAATTGATATCAACTTTAATATTTTATATTTTTAATGTATTTTATAAAATATAAATAAAATATATTTTATAAATGTATTTTATAAAATATAAATAAAATATATTTTAGATAATTTAATCTTTAATCTTTTACTTTTTTTTGCCAGTCCTGGGGCTTGAACTCAGGGCCTGGGCATTGTCCCTGAGCTTCTTTTGCTCAAGGCTAGCACTCTACCACTTGAGTCACAGCGCCACTTCTGGCTTTTGCTGTTTATGTGGTACTGAGGAATCTAACCCAGGGCTTCATGCATGCTAGGCAAGCACTCTACCACTAAGACACATTCCCAGCCCAATACTTAATTTTTAAAGAGGTAAACGAATGAATAAAGAGCGTGAATTTACTTTGACAGTGTCTTATACTTTGTTGTATCCTCCTTACTTGCAAAGTATTTTTCTTTTACTGGGGTTTGACCTCAGGGCCTTAATGCTTGCTAGGCAGGTGTTCTACCAATGAGACACACCACCAACCTTATTTAATGCTGTTTAAGATAAGTTCTTGCTTCCTGCTCAAGTTGGTGCCTGGATTGTGATCCTCCTATATTTTCTTTCCCACTGTAAGCTGAGGGGATGGGTGTGCAAAACCACATGGGTCTCACAGACTTTTCTGCCAGGCTGGCCTTCAATTGTGATCCTGTGAGTCTTAATCTCCCACATAGCTAGGATGACAGGACATTCTAGGCCACTGTACCCAGCTACTGGTTGAGAAGGGGGGGCGCTGAGGTTACTTTTCTCAGGCTGGCCTTGACCCACAATCTTTCCACTCTCAGTCTCCAAGTAGCTAGGGTTCTTGGTGTGAGCCACTGGTGCTTGTGGGCCACTCCTTGCTTCCATCAAAGATGTCCCTTTTATTTCATTTGTTTATTTTTACAAGGTTGGTGCTGAACTCGAGGCCTTACCCTGGCTAAGCAGGTTCTCTACCACGTGAGCCAAACCCCTTTTGCGTTTGGTTTGCTTTTCAGATAAGGTCTTGGGCTAATTTTGCCTGGCTTGGTCTCTAATTGTGTCCTCCAACCTCTGCCTCCCATGGAGCTGGGATGACATGCCAGGGCCACCATGCCCAGACAGCTTTCTAGTTTGCTTCCAAATGGCCTTAAAATATCTTACACTGGGCTTAATATGAAAAGTTCTCCTCCTAGAATCTTTGGATATCAAGTAGCATGACAGCCACAAACAGCCTTGCAAGGTGGGGCTCAACATGTGGAGCTCCTCGGGGAGTGTTTGTTCCTAGCTCATGATGCCCAGGCAGAGAGACTCTGGCATAGCCCTGACCGCTGTCTCTTTTGGCAGACGGTGCTGAGCAGGGTGTCAGAGGGTCAGGCTGAGTCTGAGAAGAGCTTGGACGGGCTGGAGTGGAGGAGGTGGCAGAGGAAGGGAGCAGGCGAGGCTGGAAGGGCCAAGCCATGGCACAGAGTGAGGAGGCTGGGGCGATGATGAAGGACGTCAGGAGACAAGGGGCAGGAAGTGACATCAGGGAGGCAAGGAGGTAATAGCTGCAGACATCTTGGCTGGGCTGAATGGGAGACAGTGGGTCTTAGATCAGCATGTCAGCACACCGTCTGGGATTACCTGAGCAGCCACACCGTAAGTGCTAAAATAAATCTAGATACCAACTGTCTGCAGAACACAAAAGCCTGGAATTTCATTGTGGTGTTGACTTGTTCCAAATTCACAGACAAGACTTTGGAAATGATGTGAGTTAGGACGGCTTTTATGAGACAAATGCATTCATAGACAAGTTCAAACTGGCGAACGCTTAAAAGGAAGGAGGCTTTAATCAGGGCATGTTTGCTTACTTGGGTTACGGGCAGGCAAAAGGGAAGGTAGCCTTATGTTCATAGAGGTAGAACCTTTTTTTCTTTCTTTATTTTTTGGGCCAGTCTTGGGGCTTGAACTCAGGGCCTGGGCACTGTCCCTGAGTTTTGTGCTCAAGGCTGGTGCTCTACCACTTAAGCCACAGCTTCACATCTGCCTTTTTGGTGGTTAGCTGTAGATAACCTCAGCCTCCTGAGTAGCTTGGATGACAGGAGTGAACCATCGGTGCCCAGTGAGGTAGAACTTTTGTGGTCTAAAGATTTCTTTAGAAGGTGCTGGGAATGTGGCTTAGTGGTAGAGTGCTTGCCTACGTGAAGCCCTGGGTTTGATTCCTCAGTACGGAAGTGGCACTGTGGCTCAAGTGGTAGAGTGCAAAAAAGGAGCCCAGGGACAGTGTCCAGGCCCCAAATTCAAGCCCCAGGAGTGGCAAACAAAACAAAACAAAACAAAAAACAAAACAACAACAACAAAAACTTTGGAAGCCATGGCTCAGTTAAAGCCAAGCGCAGGCACAAGGGGCTGGCAATGAACCTCACACTTACAGATGGCCATTTTCAGAAACATTAGCAGAGCCTCATGCAGCGTTAAGTGGTCAGATGAGGACAATGCTTCCCTTAGCCTAGCCTCAAATGGCTGATTAACAAGTGGCCAAGTTTTATCACAACTAAGTAGTCCAGTTCTGTTTGTTAACTCTCACTAACATACAATCAAGATGCCTTTGGACTTGGCTAAGGATAGGCTGATACTTATAATTGTTCTGAAGTTTGGTATTTATCACACAACCTCTGATGTGAGCCAACGAGAAACGAGATCCAATAAATCCCAGGCAAACAGCAGTTGGAATAATTGGCAATGCCTTTGAATTCTGGAATCCCGAAAACAGGGTTCATACAGCCTCCCTTTTTTTTATAATTATCTTCCTTGCCTATGATATATTTCTTCCTTTTTTTAAAAAATATGTTATTATAAAGGTGATATCCAGAAGGGTTACCATTGCTCCCTGTCCCTCATCCTTTAGGCTGTTACCCTCGAACATCTTGGAGGTCCATGAACACCTGTGCCACAGCAAAGAAACACCATCTGTGGCTTCAGCTTTATGTCATAGCTCCACAGCCCTGGTGCACAGGCATGGGCCTCCCAGCGGGGCTGGGAGGGCAGGGAGCCATTGGCGAAGCAAGCAGAAAAACAGTAGCAACAAGAAGGGGGCAGAGAAAGGGGCTGTGGCATGGATGGGGACACTGTGTGAGAGAAGGAGGGGTCATATGCCCTTCAGAGCTGGGATCCTATGGGTGGAAAAGTGAATCTAAGACATCTGTAGAAATAAAAAAAACCCCAACACTCCAAACTTAGAAGCCATGGCCCCTTAGCCCAGACTAGATGGGAGAGGGGAAATGTCAGCTCACCAATTTCCTTGTCCCCCCATTTTTGTAAAAATCAACATGGAACATGTAACTTGGAACCGGACCTGTGAGTATCAGGAAGAGGTAATACTAGAAAAAAGCCTTTCCTATAACTTTCTGTTCACTGCATTAACACACACAGCCCTCTACGGCGAGTTTTATTGAAAGAATGTTAGTTTAACCACAATCAGTCTTTTTAAGAGATGCAAATATCTGAGTGGTTGTCTAGAAGGTTATTACCTTGATTCTCAGCAAAGCTGAGGGTTTATGAATATAACCAGCGTTTGACCCATTTTTTTCCCCCTCTGTGAGCCATCTTGTATTAGATGGGACAGGAGAGAGGGCAGTCTTAGCATTTGTGATCTTTCTGTTTTAGTGACAAGGCAGAGATTACCACTGGGCCCTTTTGAAGTAACAAATAAGAGACTCCCTTCTACATTCCTCTATGTCTGATCCATCATGATAACTAAAATTGGTTATTTGTGCAGCAGGAAAAAATAGTCCTCACAGCATGTACTTCATGTAGCATAAGGCTGTCTTCTTACCCAGGGCATGATTCGTGGGCAAATTCAACTTGTCTCCCTTTGCTCAAATAACTGACATGAGTACCCACCTTCTCTGCTGTCGATTAATATGGCCCACCCAACAACCTGGCATTGTACTGCGTGGTTTCAGGGCTGCACTGACTTACTTTGCCTGAAGGTCACAGAGGAGGAGAAGCAAAACAGAGAATTCCAATTCTGTTCTGCTCCTCTGATTCCAATGCTCACTTGTCAGGCTCTGATTCCAATGCTCACTTGTCAGGGACGTAGGCCTGCCTGAGAGCCTGCTGTAGGATGGTCTCCCTGAACAGAGAGAGTCCCCTTCATCTCAGCCTCATGCAACCGGACCTGGAAGCGCATCCCATGTGAGTCAAAACAAACCAGTTTCTCAAAATGGAAAAGGTGTTCCTTTCAAACACTTCATTAAACAAAAACATGTAAGTAGAGCATATCTGAGAGTATTGCTTGAGGGAAGAGTATTAGGAGAGCAATAATCACTCATGATATAGCTACCCGTTACTCCCCTTTCTTTACTGCCTATATTGAGGCTTGAACTCAGGCCTCTGAGTTCTCTCTCTTGGCTTATTTGGCTCAAGCCTGGTGCTCTATCACTTGAGCCACAACAACTGGCTTTTTTTGCTGGTTAATTGGAGGTTAGAGTCACTTTTCTATCCTGGGTGGCTTTGAACCATGATCCCTAGATTCCAGACTCCTAGAGCAGCTAGGAAGGCATAAGCAACCAATGCCTGGCTAGTAACCACTTTCATGGTCCTAATATATGTCAGCATTTTGGGATATACTTGTGTCCTAAGCAAAAAAAACAACAACCAATCACTTGCTTGGATGCACATATTAGAGCCTAGTTGCCTCTCTTGCAGGTACTAAAAGGTAGGAATTAGATGTTTTCACTTGATGAAGCTGATGAGTTGAAATCCAACAGAGCAAATAAAGATACAAGATGGCATAAGGAAAGCCAGAACACATTACCCTTAAACATTTGAATACAAGGCACCATTAGGAAGCCAAAGGAAAATAATTTATGGGGCTTGAGACTGTTATTTAAATCCCAGGCTCATTCATGTTCAACACAGGCAAGAGTTTGCCATTCATGTCTCCAGGGGTTCTCTTCTTGTGGAGGAAGTTAACCCTCTCCACCCTGTACAGCATTCCTGTTGATGGTAGAGCTGTCCACACTCCAAGAGGCAATGCAGAAGATGGTTATTTCGAAGATGATGATGACATTTAAAATGGTGGGTTACTTTCAAACATGGTGATTAAAAAAATGAAATTGTTATTATAAAGGTAATGTGCAGAGAGCTAGAGTTATGTAAGTCAGGTAATGAGTACAGTGTCCCCTCTTCCCACATTTTCTCTCAGATTTTCCCTCCTGGCTCTCCTCCTCCACAAGTTATATAGTTCACTATGAAAATTATCCTTGCCATAATTAAAATCCACTCGTAAAAGGCCGGAAGAATAATTATTTACAATAATTTACTAAGGATTAACTACTTTTCTTTCTCTAATGACGTGTGAAGGAACCCCATGGTTAAAGACGAGGAAGTCCCATCGACTCTTTCAAATAGAACTTTGGTTTTCTGCCTTTCCATTGTGTTCATATCTTAGACTTGCAGAAGAATATGTTTGTCAGATCCTCATGCGTTGTTTTTGGGTATAATCATCCAATACCAGTTTCAAATTAAAAAAAAAAAGCTGTGAATGAGGATTTTCACGATCATTCCCATCAAGCTTCCTGCGGTCCCCAGTACCATATGGGATATATTTCCTGGCATGGTACCATATGGGATATATTTCCTGGCACGGGAGCAGGCTAGGCAGCCACAGTAGGTATGTTTGGACCACAGCAGGTCCAAACAGACGGTGTGCTTCTGTGAGCTTCTTTTGCAAACTGTGTATCGTCCTTACATCTTGAGAGATAAAGGAAGGCAGATACTATTGCCAGACACTTTGCATTTCTCTCTTTTCTTTCACTATAGTTCTTTTCTGGCCAGCACTGACTATTCTGAGAAAAAAAAAAACTAGAGAAAATAAAGTTTACAGGTATGTGTGTTTGAGAAGGGAAGAATAGGGGTGTGCCTGTGCTTTCTCTGACAAGTGCAAACTCCCCTCTCCCAGGGGAAGTCCCGCTCCTGTGGCTCCTCCCTGGGGGCATCCCACACTCACGTGACCTGCAGCAACACAAGACAAATGCATCTGGCTTGCACATCCACTAACTGCGCTCAGCCTAATTCCTGCAGACAATCCTATTCTCTCAGTAAGCGCACCCATCTGTTCCGATGGACTCAACGGTTATAATCTCTGTGTGCACAGATGTGTGTGTGTGTGTGTGTGTGTGTGTGTGTGTGTGTGTGTGTGTGTGTGTAAAATGCCGGCCCACAACAGGCAGGGCCACTCAAATCTTGAAGCCCAAAGGATTTTATAAGTGAATGGGGCCAAAGCAATTCCAGGCAGGTGATCAGATGTGGGAGGAGCAGATGTGAGCTTCCCTATGGCTGCCTGAAGCTCAGCAGAAGCCACCATGGAAATGGAGGCCAGGAGTGGTTTATTGCCACATTGCAGTGTCTCTCCTGGGGTATCTGCAGACAGGACCAGGGCATTTATGGAGCGGTGGCAAAGGTGTCTGGGGAAATTGGGTTCCCTGATAGCTATTTAAACACAGAACCCACAGAGATCTCCTCCTCCTCCTCCTCCTCCTCCTCCTCTTCTCCTTAAATAAGTTGTATTATGAAGGTGCTTGGAAGAAACGGAGTGGAAGCAAGCCTCCTTAGAATTAATCAATAGGGGAAATCAAAAACTTTGAAGTTAGTACAGTTAATCATAATCAGAATGATGATGCCAATTATAATCTTCCTTGGAGAATGTTTTACACTTTATGAAGCATTTGAAAGGACCCCAGTTCATCTGGTTTCTACAACAATATGATGGAATATATGGTACTAGCATTCTTATTGTTCAAGAAATGCAACTAAGACACACACACACTCTCTTTTCTTCCCTCCTGCCCCCCCCTTCCCATCATAGCTCCTGACTTCAGACACCTAAGATTGAACCAGAGGCTTTAAAACATGGAGGAAACCTCTCCCATTTTCCCTTCTCTAAGCTGTTCTGTTGTGTCTTTTTCTCTGATCTCCCCCACCCCCATCTTCCACATGTTCACCAATAATACTCCAATTCACAAACTTCTTTAGCTATACAACAGATAACTAGTGATAGATTTGCAGTACTGTACAAAGATTGTGTCCACTCAATGGCTCGGAGTCCATGAAACAGTTCTGAGGAAAACAGTATAAATATTTGTCAGACTTTCAGCCCAGGAGTGCCGGTTCCTCATTAACCAGATGATGTCCTTTTCTCTACGGCAGGATTCAGATGGATTGTGCTGGGTCCACACCCTGCCAACGTGACCCTCTCGGCCTGGCCCGGTCCAGCCCTGCTTCACCACATCTGCTTCCTCCTCTCATTCATGGGTTCAATCTGAGATGCCAAGTACAAAATGCATGGCTCAGTCTGTCATGCCACACAGGAGATTCTCAACACTGAGAACAATCTTACAGTTATTATTATGACTTACTTTAAGTCTAGAAGGGAAATAATTGAGTGTTAAGGAAGAAGGCAGAGGATGAGTTCTCAATTGTAGAATAACAGTAGGAGCTAATGTGTGTGTGTGTGTGTGTGTGTGTGTGTGTGTGTGTGTGTGTGTGTGTGTGTGTGTTGCTAAGGACTGAACTCAGTGTCTTCCACTGAACTCATGATTTTGGGGAAGACTTAGCAGAGCACTTGGTCCTTGGAAGAGAAAAAGATAGAGGACATTGTACAGAGAAGAGTGAGCACAGGTCTCAATGAACTAGAGATTGAGGGGGGAAGATATATAAGTGCAAAGGGACACAGAACAAAAACATTCATTCTGCTGCAATTCCCTCAGCGCCTATTAGGAGGAAGGAACTGCGTTTGGCCCCAGCTGAACTCGAGTATGATGTGGTGATGAACTTACACATCGCACTGGAAAGATGTGTCTTGTTCATTCATCGAAACCCAAAGGTACCATGAGCTCCCCTAAAAACAAATGCTAGTGCTGGTCCACACACAGACAAGCCTTGCAGTGATCCACACGCCACAGGTGAGACCTCCAATGCACAGAGTGCAGCAATGAGGGTCACAAGTTTCTAACCCTGAGGGTTTCTTAGGAGAGAATGCCACATGGAAAACGCATGGGTCTTTAACACAGAAAGAGCTGCTTGCACACCCTGGTCTGTTCTAAATGAAGAACTAGAGTGAGTGACATCTGAGGAGCAGTGACGTGAATGCAGGCAAGGAGTCAATTTTCCTGCTTGGTATTGGCATCCCATTCCTCATTTTTGAGTTTTATGCAGCTTCTACTTCCTAATACGCTGCCTCTTTGCTGTGCCACTGCAAAGGACTGTCAATTTTATAAAAGCACCTTCTTTAGATTTTCACAATAAAGACATAAAGCTGTCATCACAAAGAAGAAATAAAAGTTCCTGGAGAAGGGGACTCTGCCTTTCCCCCCATTACTGTAACGACTGCTATAAATTCTCAAACGGCTATAGTTTAAAAGCTACGTTGGTTTACTGACTCCCGTAAGTCTCAGGAAAGGAAGGTACTGGCCTGTGTGTTGCTGAAAAGAGCCTTAGGTGTGCAAAGTGACAGGCCCACAGACACCATCTTCACTCAGCGTGGTTATTAAGATTTTCATTAGGCAGTTATAGAAGGGTGGAGGGGTATCCTGCTTTCCTACTGTAGTCAGTAGACCCTGATTTGGAAATGTGTTACATAACCAGCCTGGCTGCACTGTATGGCTTCTTAGTCCTCATTTGCAACCTCCTGCCTTCCAGAGGAGATTTCAGTAGTGAAGAACAGAAAATTCCTCCTGGAGGAAAAAAAAAAAGAGTTAAACCTGGCATAGTGGCACATATCTCTGATCCCAGCAGTTGGGATTCAGAGAATAGGAAGATGATGAGTTTGAGGCCAGTCTGAGAAGTTTAGTGAGACCCTATTTAAAAAACACAAAACAAAAGAGTAGATCGTTGAGAATCTGATCTAGGATTAAACTTGACACTGAATTCATCAGGTCATTGGCAATTAGTGAAGGGCGTAGGCTTGCCTAATGAATGAAATTCAAGGCTTTTTGTATCCAGCTCTGGTTGACGAGAAGCAAAGCATCACTAGGACTCTCTAAAAGCAGACTCTCCAAAGGAAAAGGATTTGATAAACCAGATCAGAGCTTGGAAGGGAATATGAGCTAAATATTCTTTTTATTTGGGGGGGGGGCGTCGGTTCGTGGGGCCTGAATTCTGAGCCTGGGCACTGTCCCTCAGCTCTTCAGCTCAAGCTAGCGCTCTACCACTTGAGCCACAGTGCCACTTCCGGCTTTTTTCTTTTTGCTTATGTGGTGCTGAGGAATCGAACCCAGGGCCTCATGCATGCAAGGAAAGTACTCTATCACTGAGCCACCTTCCCAGCTCCTGAGCTGAAGATTCTTAACCTGTGGTGTTTTATTTTATTTGTTTTGTTTTTTTGACAGTTATGGGGCTTGAACTTGGGCCTGGGCACTGTCCCACAGCAATTCAGCTCAAGGCGAGTGCTCTACCACTTGTGCCATAGAGCCACTTCTGGTTTTCTGAGTGGTTTATTGGAGATAAGAGTTTCATGGAGTTTCCTGCCCGGGTTGGCTTTGAACAGTGATCCTCAGATCTCAGCCTCCTGCTTAGCTAGGATGACAGGCATGAGCCACTGATGCCCAGCTTTTTTTTTTTTTTTTTAAACATACATAGTTCTTCTAATTTCCCCCATCTTACTCAACCAAGTCAGTGATGTGAGGATGTGTACCTAAATTCACCTGCAGGATGTGCTCTAAAGAGTGTGTTCTCTGAGCATGCTGCTACTTGCCAAGGTCTCCTGTACAACACTGATCTACCAGAGTGGACTGGAACAGAAGTGTCTAAATCCAACCCCAAAGCAATCAAGATGTGCATATGTGCCCCAACCTTCACACTCCTCAGGAAAAACACACGTTTCAATCCGCCATCAAGGAAGTGTCTTGAAACACTTCACCCTTCACTGTGAGAAATTTCATGTGTTCCTCACGTTTGCATTTTTCAAACAAGGGAAGAAGGTGCGGAGTTTCCAACATGGAGCCATCCCTGGCTGCAGATGGTGGAGGATATTTTTTGCTGGAAGAGATTTTTTTCCTGTAGGGTTGTTCAATCAGAGTCCAGATCACAAGTGAGAAATGATTGCACCTGCCACCCACAGGTGAAGGGGTCCTGTCTCAATCTCAGTCTCCTCTCACATGATGTCTGAATTACAGATGTGCATCGCTCACTGAGATCTTCAACATTACAATTCACAAGGACAGTGGGTTTTTTTTTTGAGCTTCAGTACTATGTATTCAGTACTGTGAACTTGAGTACTGCTTTTGGTGTATTTCTTGATAGATTCTTATATTTTAACATATATGTTAACATATATGAAGTAACATATAGAGTGATATGTAACATATAGAGTGATATGCATATTAAACATATGCTTAATGGTTATTTTCTAGGAAGAGAAAGACAGAGAGAGACACAGAAAGAGACAGAGAGAGAAAGTTCCTGAGACTCATGTCCAATTAACCAGCAAAAATCCAGAAGTGGAGCCGTGATTCAAGTGGTAGAGCTCTAGTGTTGAATGAAAGGCTAAAGAACAATGTGCAGACCCTGAGCTTAGGTCCTAGTCTTGGCACAAAAGATAGGAGTTTTCCCCCCAGGATCAAACAATTTATACCAGCTGGTATTTGTTTATGATCAGTGGTTCTTCCACTGATCCATCCTAACTCCAGCCAGTGCTGTCTGACATGCTGAGCATTTCTTATCTTCACCACAAAGACTTCAGCAGATCTGCAGCACCAGAGCCAGCCCTGCCTCCTCAGATGTGTCTGCTGAGTCTCTGGTCAAGTATTTCCTGATCTCAGGTTTTGGAATCAGGCTAGAGGCAGCCGGGCATCAGCTGCCAGCTGAGGAAGATGAACATGGTGTCCAGGTGAGAGGTGAGGGTAGCAGCTGGGGAGACAGGCTGGCTGAGGGCGGAGGCACGAGGAGTTAGATACTGCACGCTCTTTTTAAGAGAAAGGGCAACAGCAGCAGGAAGAAAAGTAAGAAACGAGGGGGACTGGTGGGGATGTAGAAATTGGCTCTGAGCTTCTTGGATCTAAGGCAGATAAATGAAGAATCAAGGAGACAATTTGTTACCCAGGCCCCAGATGCCTCCCTCGGTCACAACCAGTGCCCTGAAAAGACAGCTCTAAAATTATTCCCACCGCCAATCAGTGGGAGGGAAGAGGCGGGTCCTGGGAACTGAAGCGCCTTCACGCTGCCACCCCTCATAGGCTGACAAGCAACTCCTACCCCACAAGATGCTTTCTACTCTAGAATCAAATCACTCCTTTAAATAGGCTTAGCCATTTCCATATCTTAAAAAAATCAGTATTTCTGGGCAATTGAAGGACTTGGCTTTGCTCTTGGTTTGAAAATAAATGATCAGTGCACAGTGAGGATGGTGGAGGGGTCTACACCATTGATTCACCTGATCATTTTGTTGATGAACAGTAGAGGGGTGAATGTCTAGCGGTGTTAGCTGGAATGTTGGGTGAAGGAAGAAGAAAAGGTACAACAGAGGAGCCTATGAGAGGAGGGAAAGCCAAAGAGTTCTCACCACACACCACCACACAAACATACCCAGAAGAGCAAGAGGACACAGTTAATTGCGCTAAGTTGTACATGGGACTATACACCTGACTCCAAGTTTCCATCCACCGTCTATGAAGGCACTGATAGGATACCCTGAACCTAAGCCTACCTGTCAGGATCTCCCCCATTTCTTCTTCTTCTTCCTTTTCTTTTTGGTACTGGGTCTTGAACTAGGGCCTCATGCTTGTTTAGTTTGCCTGCCCCATTGGAGCTCTACCACTTGAGCCATGCTTCTGGCCCGGATTTTTGCTGATTATTTTGGAGATTGAGGAGTCTTACAAACTTTTCTGACTGGGCTGGCTTTGAGCCATTATCTTCTGGATCTCAGTCTCCTGAATAGCCAGGATTACAGTCATGGCTACCAGCGCCCTGCCTGGTCTCTGGCAGGGTCTCTTCTGGTGTTTGTTCATTTTAGAAGTTCTTCACCTCTTAAAGAACGTGCCATGATGTTCCCCCCTCCACCCCTGTCACAGAAGGTAAGTATCTCTTTCCCACTCCCCTCTGTTCTCTGTGACCTTTCTCTATCACACTTGATCATGATTCAGACTTCTCTCCCTTTCCAGCTCTGATGGAGAGGTCAGAAGAGAGAGGTGTGTATCAAAACTTCAGTACCTGCATAGAAGTACATTCCTGCTGCCCTCTGGGGAAGAGGAGCTTACCAACCAGGTGCCAATAAAGCACACAATTGCTACCAATGTTCTAGATGGAACTACGATAGCCATAGGATTATCAGCACTTGGCCATTTCTCTGATGCACTCACAAGTAAAATTCTAAACCATGTCAGATTGCCAAATGCCAGAATGTCAAAGTCACCAGACACGACCAGTGTAAAAATATCAGTACAGAATCCCCTTCACCTTCTATTTGTAGAGATCATAGTTCAGTTATAATCAGCACACACTGGGATGAACTGGCTAGATCTAATTACCTTGCTGTTAGCAAGGTAAATGAAAACAACAGCCACCCTGTTATCTCAAAACAGGCCACCTCCAAATGTGACACACACACTCACTCACACACACACACACACACACACACACGTTGCCTATCCATGTACACATGGGTTTAACAATTTTCCACAAACCACAAACGGTTTCCACATTTTCCCAGTTTGAAGCTGCCATTAAGTCCACAGAGAAATGACATTATCACCCGGCTTAACTCAAGCCCTGTACGGGAAGATAGAAATCAACAAAGAAATGAAGAGAAAAGCCTCCACTTTTATTTTGAAACAGAGGTCTGTTCCTGCCCGTCTCCAACAACCCATATCTGCACAGTTAACAAGGGCTGAAAGACGGCCAAACGACATACCACGGAGGAAATCTGTTTCACCAAGATTAATCAGAAAACTTCCCCGGAGACACGGAGGTGCTAAACTTGCAGCATGAGGGCTGGAAAGAAGGGATGATTGTTCCCATCACTTGTACTGCAACTGGTGAGCAGAGTGGAAAGTCACATTAATTAGAGCATTCTGTTGGGTGCACATCTGGTCTTTCCCTCAAGGCCTAGTTGTTGAAGTGCTGGCCCTCAGCTTCTGGCTGATGGAAACACTTCATGGGCAGAATCCAGGGGGAGGAAATAGGTCAATGGAAACAGATCCTCGAAGGGGCTACTGAGAGCCCAGTCCTCCCATTTCTATCTCTTTTTGTCTTTCTGGCAGCCATGAGTTGAACAGACTCCTCTTCTGCATGTTCTGGCTGGAGATCAGGTACCCAAAGCCCAAAGCAATGGGGCTGACCTTGTCCTTCAGATAAGTTGTTTATCATTGGTATTTTGATGTAGTAACATGGGCTGGATATCACACATTTTCTTTAAAAATTACTTTTAAGGAATATCTATAAAAATATCTTTTAAGCTGGGTGCCAGTGGCTCATGCCTGTTATCCTAGATACTCAGGAGGCTGAGATCTGAGGGTCATGGTTCGAAGCCAGCCCAGGCAGGAAAGTCCATGAGACTTTTATCTCCAATAGACTACTCAGAAAAAGCCGGAAGTGGTGTTGTGGCTCAAGTGGTAGAACACTGGCCTTGAGTACAAATAAGCTCAGGGACAGCACCCAGGCCCTGATTTCAAGCCTGAGGACCAGCAACAACAACCACAACAAACCCCTACAAAAATAAGAAACCATCTATCTATCTATCTATCTATCTATCTATCTATCTATCTATCTATCTATCTATCTATCTATCTATCTTTTAAACACACCTACTTTAAAAACTCTCATGGAGTTCATCTATAAAAGTATACATTCTTCCTTATTTACCATTTATAGTAGTTCATTTTCTGACCACCATTCACCAAATCAGTCAAGATTATTAGATAAGTGGACACCCAGAAAAGATAATATTTTCTTACCAGAGAGGCTCATATTTTCTTCCTTTCAGATAAAAGAGGGTAGCTGCCACAGAAAAATGAATGTCTTTGCTTTGCTCATAAAAAAAGCACATGAGCCGGTGCTGGTACCTCATGCTTATAATCCTAGCTACTAAGGAGGCTGAGATCTGAGGATCGAGGTTTAAAGCCAGCCCAGGCAGGAAAGTCTGTGAAACTCTTATCTCCAATGAACACTCAGAAAACCGGAAGTGGCACTGTAGCTCAAGTGGTAGAGCGCTGAAGAGCTGAGGGACAGCGCTCAGGCCCAGAGATCAAGGCCCACGACCGACCAAAAAAAAAAAAAAAATTAAAAAAGCACAGTATTATTAAAGACAACTTTGTCTTTAAGTTGTTAAGTATTTTCCCCATCAGTGTGATTTAAAATGAATGGATTCAGGATCTAGCTGTGAGAATGGATCAGAACGCAGGATTCTTTTTGAAATTGTCCGGCATCATTTACTGGTGGAGCTGTGTTGGCAAATTTAATAGTGCTGTGTTGTTCTGCAAGTGTCCCCTAAGGCCCACATGCAAGCATGGTCCTTGGTGTGTTAATGTTGAGAGACAATGATGGGACCCCTAAAAGGAGCATTAACATGAGGTGATTAGGTCAATGGTGACTAATACCAGTCTGAGAATGTTGTAATAGAGTCAGCTGACCCCAAGGCCCTGTGGTTCCTTGGATGTGTGCTTTGATGCTATCTCTGTTGATGGTATCTGCCAGGGTGTGAATAGGGGGAACCCTCACCAGGGTGAGTGTGAGTGTGATGCTGTTGGCTTTTTTTTTTTTTGTCAGTCTTGGGGCTTGAACCCTGGGCCTGGGCGCTGTCCCTCAGTTCTTCAGCTCAAGGCAAGCACTACACCAGTTAAGTCACAGAGCCACTTCTAGTTTTCTGGTGATTTATTGGAGATATGATTCTCATGGATTTTCCTGCCTGGGCTGGCTTTGAACTGTGATCCTCGGGTCTCAGCCTCCTGAGTAGCTAGGATTACAGGAGTGAGCCACTGGTGCCCTGCTGCTGTTTGGATTTTAAACCTCTAAAAGTTTAAGCTATCCAGCCTTAGGTATTTTGTTATTGTAACAGACATTGTGATAATACAAACGTTATCTGGTCAACATACTAGCTTTTCTAATTTATTGATAGAATGAGAAGCATCTTGGAAATATGTAATGGGAAAGAAATGGGATGAGGAAGTGCAAATCAAGTTTTTCATCCTAAGGGCTTTATTATGTTATAAAACTTATAAATTAATAGACAGAAACACGTCTGCCTGTTTACAAGGTGGTAAGTAAAAGCAGAATCAGATTAGAAATAAGCTTTAACTTCACATAGCCCAACACCCAGATCTTATTGGCAAAAAAAATAAATAAACACAGAAAGATTATGTAGGAAGTGGCTTTGACACTAATCAAAACAAAAGGCATCTGCCTGGAAGGAATTCTTCCTCACGTTCCTCCTGCTCTAACATCTGATAGCTTACATGATATTGAGCCATACGCTTGGTATATAGGAGAGTTGCACAACAACTATACATCTAAATTAAGGCTAAATAACGTAAACAAATTATGGGCCAGCACAAGAGAAAAAGACACTAAAAGAGAAAAGAACAAGCTAAAAAGTGGGAGGGAAAGTGTAAGCCAGTTCTAAGGAGTTATATTGGTGAGGCTGTCTTCATCATGAGGGCTATTTATTTAATTAATTAGTATTATCCTTAAGGACTTATATAAAGGGCTTCAAGTGAATGCATCAGTTTGGGAGTGCACTGTGTCTTGACTCACGTCACTGTCATGATTGTCTTAATTCTATCATTAGATTGATTAGCAGAACCTGGCTTTCTTTATTGTGCATTCTCTCTTAATTGTAGCTGGAACTGTTAAGAGACACTGCATCCACTACCTTCCTTTAATTGCCAATCCTCCATTCAGAAAAATTCACCAGGCAAAAACAAAAATCACTATGTTCCTAAGACCAGGAGGAATTGCCCTGTTAATTTTCTACAAGTTCTCATTTGCTCATTCTAAGACAGAAGGTTGTGATAAGTCAGAGTTCTTGAAACTCCTCAAAACAACTAGGAGCTTTGCCAACTTCCTACCATCTTTGGTGTACTGCTCCATCCTAGCAGATGAAATATTTTCATGCTTAAAAGTTCAGAAGATAAGAACATCCATGAACACACGACTCCTACTCTTTTCTGTTTAATTCTTCTATCTGGGAAGCTGGATACAATTCTGGATGTTTCTGGGAGTCATTTCCTTTTGCTTAGTGGCCTCCTTGCTTACAAGCAGTATCTACAGAATCCCTAGTATAGACTTGCTCCTCTTCATTCTTCTCTAGAATTTTAATAATTTGGTAAAGACTCTTCTTCTAATTTCCATCGAAGAGACGCTCAAGGAAAGAAGAGGGGAGGGCCTCACTATCGTACTTTGTTTTTTTTTAAATTTTATTTTATTTTTTGTGAACATACTGTACAGAGGGGTTACAATTACATGGGCAGGATAATGAGTACATTTCTTATCAAGCATTGCAGCCTCCTCCTTTGTTTACCCTTCACATCCCTTCCCAGCCTCCTCCCCCCACCCCACCCCCACTATCGTACTTTGTTTCACCCCATCTTTACCTGCTGGAACAAAAGCCACATCTATATCAAACACTCCTGATGGAATCTGTACAGAATTAAGAAACCAGAGTTCCAATACTATACCTTTTAGAATGGCTATTTATTGCAAAAGGGCAAAAGAAAAAAAAAGGCAATGTTTTGCAGAAACTCAATAATTGATATCAATCTAATACTGGGGAAAATCCAAGTGGCTGACAAAAAATGATGAGAAATATTTAAAGTACGCTTGTCATGTTTCTGGAAAAGTAACTCTGAGGCAAGTCTAATTCACTCCATGTAGTAGCACAGCAAGGACACAGAGCTCAGATACAGCTTTCTGTTGATTTTTAAATATAGAGGGTAACCACTTATTATTTTATGGTACCTATAAGGATCCCATTCAAAGACTAGGAAACCAGAAATGGCAGCCAGGCATGTCTTAATTTAGTAAAGACCCTCATCCCACCTCAAGCTTGGAGTCCTGGGACCAATTAACCTCTTTAAACTCAAGTCAAGTACTAGTGTCTGTCAAAGTAGGATTTCGAAGACGCTTGAATGAAAACTGTTGGCCACATAAAATGTATTGGAATTAAAACACTATATGTGTGTGTGTGTGTGTGTGTGTGTGTGTGTGTATGTGTGTGTGTGTGTGTGTGTGTGTGTGTGTGTGTGTGTGTGTGTGTGTACAACAGTTTCACTATCTAATTTCCTGCTGTTGAAATGTTTGCCTTAACATGAGATTCAGGGAAAGAGAAACCACTTAAACTATATGGTGTAAGAATTGCAGGGAAACACACTGCTCATTCGAACAATGTCTCTTGTATTTATATCAAGACGATTTTTACATACATGACCCCACTTGGTCCCCCAAGTATGCATCGAGATAGATAGCATTTATAACACGTGATAATTTTGTAGGTGAGATGTGGGTGGACCCCTTTCCCTGGACACAACATGTGGAAGGATGGGCTGTCACATGCATTGGTTGGGCCTATGATCAGGCTCTTTGTCATTAAGAGTCCTTCCTGACTTCCTCTAGGCCCAGGCCAGCATCAGTCTTAGTTGCTAATAAGTCCTTGTAAACTCTCAGGTGCCATAGCAGCGTTTCTATCCTTCCTTTACCTCCCTGGAGATTCTAGGTTATTAATTTTTCTTGCCACCAGAAACTCTTGTTTGACGACAGATACATGACTCTCTCTCCTTGTCCCCGCCTCCCTGCAGATTTCCTTCAAGCTTATACTTAGCTGTAATGCCAAGTCTCCAACCTCAACCTCTTCATGTGATTCTCTTGAGGCAGCACTCAGTTTCTTCAAATCAGGTGAGTGCCATCATCTCATGGCTGACATTGAGACCCAGAAACCTCAGGTCAAACTTATACAGCCACAAGCACAGTGAGACCTGAGATTTGGCAGAACTGGTTTGAACTCAGGGCCTTGTTCTGGCTAGGCAGGAGCTCTATCACTTGTGCTACAGCCTAAGTACTCAAGGTTTTATCATTTTAATGTCTCTCCCCCCTCAACTGCAGTTTACCAAAATCACCCACTCATTGATTTCCCCAAATCCAGTGTGGCCCCTCTCATCGTCATTTCCACATGGAAGCCAGAGTGAGAATTCTGATATACAAACCTTTGTGATTGTACTATCTTGAGTATTCTTCTTTAGCGACTCACTCCAGGTCTGCCAGCACCCCATCGGTTCAGCTCCAAGATGCATCATGGCCTGGCATTCCTTTCTAGACTTTCCCTCTCCCACTCTGTTCACTTGGTTCCTGGACCTGCCTTCTACTCGGCATGTAATTCCCTAATGCACTGGAGTGCTTTCTCTTTTGCCTTAAGAACACTGTTCCTCTTGCATTAAGAGCAATGCCTCATAGCAGTGCTGCATTGTGGGAAACCTCCCAACCCGTGGCACCCACCTGCTGACTGTGATGGAATGTTTCTGGGAAGCCATTACTGCCTGTACACAGCCCAAGGCAAATCTCAGACTGCTGCAGCCTCAGTCCAGCGTGGATCCCTCGAATTGTTCTCCAACTACTTATTAGGCCTGTGGCCCTGGGCAAATTACTTCTGTTTGGGTCTCAGTTTTCATGTTTGCATCTATCCCAGAGCAAAGCTGGGAGGATTAAGAGAGGAAACACGCAGAAAGCATTCAGAACCTGATGCAACGCTGGTGAGTTGTGACCATCACTGGGATTTACATTTGCCTCAGCCTCGGCTTTGCAAGATGGAGAGAATACATTAATATAATGAGTTATACGCTGGCAAAGGAGGGAATGCTGTTATGGTTTGTTTAAAAAATCAAATTTAAATCAAACTGCATCTTGACTAGAATAATATTCAGTCCTCCTGGAATTAAATGCATGTCAGGAGAATCATACACTAATGCTCTTGTAGAGGAAATAGAAGAAAGTGGATTAAAGCAGAACTGTTAACCCTTCAAATGTATAGCACACTCAAAGAAGATGGATTAAAGCAGAACTATTAACCCTTCAAAGAAGAACCTGAGATAATATGTATTAGGTTGGTCAATATTGTAAAAGCACCTGAGGTTACTTTCTAAGGCTAGATAACATGCTTATGCACACACACACACACACACACACACACACACACACACACACACACACACACACAGACTATTACAAGTACTTGCATATGCAAAGAAAAGATTGACATTTCCTTCCTTGGAAAAGATTCCCAAGTCTCAAAGCAGGAAGGATTTTAAACTAAATCTTTCTGTGAAGATTACACAAAAGCCAAAGTCTACCGGTGGAAGCTGGTCTCACCAGATGGTTTAGACTTTATTCTCTCTCCTGGACTATCACTCTTGTCAGCCTCAGAGAGACCTCTGAGTTGAAGAGATGCTATGCAGGGTATGAAGAAGAGGAGAAGCCTGAAAAGCAACAGGAGAGGTAAGAAGAAACTAGACAGACATAAGAAAAGAAAAGAAAAAAAAGGAAGGTTAAAAAAGGGCAAGGAGAGAAGAAGGAATGAATGAAAGGAAGGAGACATGCACTGGAAGGAGAGAAATATGCAGAGAAAACAACACAAAAATTCCAGAGAGCAGCGAAGCCAATGAGAGAGAAAGAAGACAATAAATGGTGTGGTCTCCAGGCAGGCGAACAGAAAGCACTGGGTTTAAACTATTTATTTCTCTCTTTATAAATTCTCCAAATGATCTTCTCACCTACATCTCACAACAGATTAAAGTGATGCAGACTTCATAACTTGGAGTTTAACTTCAAGAAGTCATACAACTAAGTTTTGTAGCATCCTCCATCTCTGTTAGTTCCGATGGAGCTATAGAAATAAAAGACTCCTAAATTAAGGCACAGGGAGTTCATCTCTGAGCATGGGACAATACGATGTTAGTCTTGAACTTTTTGGCTTTATGGTGGCAGTACACCTCGGAGGCTGGCTGGCTTTCCTCTGCCTACCTCAACATTGTTCAGAAAGGGACTGCAAACTTGGCTGAGGGGTTGCAGCGTTGGCACACTTTGGCTAGTGGAAATAATGCCAAATCAGCAAACAGACAGATGGCAAATTGGAAAGACAGCAAGAGGCTGAGGAAACAATGGAAATACTAGATAACAGTAGGATACAATGTGGACTGCTTTCAATGAACAATTTGATATGCAAATCTTGCACACAATTAAAAAAAAGGATAAAATCAAAACCACTGAAAAATGAGAGCTGGAAAGGACATTAGGAAACACTTCATCTCCCAACTCCCCAAATTTATCAAGGGGAGGAGAAAGATTTACAGATGTGCAAATGATTTCCGTTGGCTCTGTTGCTAACCAATTAACTACTAAAATATAAACACTAAAGATTAAGAAAAGGAAGCGCATCAGAAAAGGAATAAAAGTAAAGTAATAACTTTGTTATATTCTTAAATAACCACCCAGGCAACATTTTCTTCAAAGCAACAGTAGCAATTGATCACAGATTATAGCTAAATAAAATCAATGATTGCAGTGACACAGGGACAGATGGGAGGAGTTTGGAATGCTTTGATGTCACAGGTATAGCTCAGGCCACTCTGAAAAGGAGCAGTGGTATAGTGTTATCTGATAGTGGACTTGGATTATTTTATTTTATTTTTTTCCTGCTGGTCCTAGGGCTTGAACTCAAGGCTTGGGTGCCATCTCTAAGCCTTTTTGTGCTCAAGGCTAGTACTCTACCACTTGAGTCATGCCACTTCTGGCTTTTTCTGAATATTTTCTTAGAAATAAACTATTTACTGCCTGAGCTGACTTTGAGTTGAGATCCTCAAATCTCAGCCTCCTGAGTAACTAGGATTACAGGTGTGAGCCACTGGGCAGCTGGCTGGATTCATTTTAAATGTCCTGTAAACTCCAGGGCAGCCATTAAAAATAAGTAAAAAGAAAAAGCAACGTAACTGAAATGCTAATAAACTTCAAGTCACTGAAGGTAGAAAAAGTGTGGGGGACAAAATTAGAGCAAAGAATAAAGACAACAAATAGAAAACAGTATGTTAACACCAACCGAGAGAGAGCAGAGGGCTCTTATTAATTTCTTATTTTACTTTGGTAGCATTAGGGTCTGAATTAGGGACTTGCCCTTGTTAGACAGGCTCTTGATCACTCAGGTAAGCCTTAGTTCTTTTGTCTTTCTTTTAAAAATGATCTTTAAGTAGTTATATATATATAGGAGTTGCCATTTGACAAAGCATTTTATGAGCACACTATTTCTTGATCATTGTCACTCCTTTCCTTATTCTTCTTAATTTTGTAGAATATACATTGGATCTTGTCTGCATTTCCCCCTCTTCTCCTCTCCATTCATCTCCCCTTTCCCCTTTGACCCCATCCTACCCCATACCACCCCTTTCAAATACAGCCCCTTTCCACAATGGTTACTTTTGAAATGGGGTTTTGCTCCTAGCCTAGGCCTACATTGGGACTTTGGTCCACCTGTTTTTGGCTTTCAAGTTGTGTCTGGGATGACAGGCATGCATCACCATGCCTGGCTTCTTTCTACTGAAATGGAGTCTCATAGACATTTCCATCTATGGTGGCTTGGAACTGTAACTCTCCCCATCTCAGCTTTCTGTGCAGTTTAAGGTAACAAGTACCTGTCACCATGTCCTGGTATGGTCGGGATCTTTCTGTCTGAGGTGGCATCAAACCGCAATCCAATTCTGAGCCTCCCACGTAGGGAGGATTGCTGGTATAAGACCAGCCCCATAATTTCTGATAGAAGAGACTCAAGAGCAAGAAAAGTTATCAAGGATAAAGAGTGACATTGTACAATGACAAGGGTCAATTCCCCAGAAAGATATAGCCATACACTTAATAACAAATTGTCAAAATATATGAGATAAAAATAGTAGTGTAAGGGAAAAAAAGGAGGAATCTGGGAGAATAATGGGAGACTTTGACATTCCCTCTCAGAATAGACGGATTCAACAGGCAGAAACATCAGTAAGTACACAGTTGGACTAAATGCCGTAAATCAATACCATGTAATGCACTCTGTAGCCCATTTCCTCTATCAGCAGCAGAATACATATCCTTCTAGCTCACATGAAATAAGTACCAAGACACAGAATATTATAGGCCACAAAACACACTGTAACACATTTTGAATATAAATCACTCAGTAGCTCCTGTTAGGCTACGGGAGAAATCAACTAGAAAACAGTAACAGAAATGTAGTTGGAAAAAAAATCACCAAACATGTGGAGATTAAACACTATATATATGTGTGTATATGTATATATGTATATATACACACAATATATATGTGCATATATACACATATATACACACAATATGTATGTGCATATACACATATATATGTGTATATATACACATATATATGTGCATATATATACATATATATGTATACACACACACACACACACACACATAATGTTTAATTTCTATGAACTAGGGCCTGGACATTGTCCTTGAGCTCTTTTGCTCAAAGCTGGCACTCTACCATGTTGAAGCACAGTTCCACTTCCAGTTTTCTGATAGTTAATTGGAGATAAGAGTCTCATGGACTTTCCTGCTCAGGCTGGCTTTGAACTGTGATCCTCAGATTCCAGCCTCCTGAGTAGCTAGTACTCCAGGCATGAGCCACCAGTGTCCAGCTGACTATACTTGTAAATAATACATGGATCAGGAAAAAAAATTAAAATAGTCTTAAAGTAAGTGAAAACAAAACATTATCAAAATTTGTTAGAAGTAGCAAAACATGTTGAAAAGCAATTTATAGTATTAAGAATATTTATTAGCCAAGACCTAGAATGAATAATCTATGCTTTCATCTTAGGAAAGTAGAATAAAAGGAGTAAATCCAAAGTAAGTTGAAAAAAAGAGCAAATAAAATGAGAGGTGAAATCAATGAAATTGAAAAATAGGAAATCAGTAGAGGAAAATCAACAAAACCATTATCTGTTTTATACAAAAGGTCAGTCAAATCAATCTGTCTCAGGTAAACTAAGAATAAAAGAGAAAACCTGCTATTATGAGCAACAGAAGGGGAGAGATAGTATTGTATACCTGTACATTAGAAGAAATATTATGAATCAATGCATTCCCACAAATTTGAGATCCCTTTTGTGAAAGTCATAACCTGTGACAATTGACACAGATGAGGACACAAGAGGACACAAGAACTGACACAGATGAACTGAAGCGACATGTAACCATGAGCGACACTGAATCAAGACATAAATCACCAGTTTTTAAGACACAAATCACCAGTCCCAGGTGGGTTCACTGAGGAATTTTAGCAAACACTTAAGGAATAAATTACATTCTCTACAACCTCTTTCAGAAGCGAAAGGAAACAGAAAAAAATATTAACTCACCCTGAGACCAGATTTCCTCAATACCAAAACCTGAAAAAAAAACATTTTCTTTTATATCAAGAGAAGATGACTGACTGATAATTTTGAATGAGGTTGTAATAATCTCCACCCACATCTTAGCAAACCATCTCCAAAATAACCAGCAAAGAGCCACGCAAGAAGTATGGCTCATGTAGGAGAGCTCCAGCTAAACAAGCAAGCCAGCCAAAGTTGAATGCAAACCCTGGTACTGGGGCACAGAAAAAGAGAAAGAAATGGCCAATATGGAAAACACTGAGGATAACAAATGCTGGTGGGGAGAAAGCACACCAGGGATTCTCATTCATTGTTGGTGGGAATGTACAATGTTAAAGCTGCTCTGGAAAGTCAGTTGGCGGAGCCTTACAAAACTAAACATGTCCTTACATAGAATCCAGCAAATGCACTACTTGACATCTACCCAAAGGAACGCCAAACTTACACCCACACAGAAACCCACACATGGATTTTCATAGCAGCTTTATTCCTAATTGCCAAAACTTGGGGTCTTCCATGATGTCCTTCAGAGACCATGGAATGTCATCCACAGCTAATAAGCCCTGAGCTACCAAGCCATGAAAAGACAGCAAAGAAATCTTAAGTGCATACCACTTCGTGAAAGAGGCCAGTCCAGGAAAAAAAAGACTACATAAGGTGCATTCTAGAAATACTCAGGGGTTGCCAGGGGCTGGTGGGAATGGAGGGAAGACTGCAAACACAGAGGATTCTTGGGAGGGTGAGAATATTCTGCATATTACAATCATGGACACATGCCATTACACGTTTGTCCAAGTCTATGAAATATAAAAGAACAAGATGAGAGACTGACTGTGTTCTGGGAACTTTGGATGACATGACGTATCTAAATGAATTAAACATTTCTATCAAACATACCAACAGGTGTGTGGCGGATTGGTCATTTGAGAGGCTGGGCCGGTGTGGGGCACTCTCAATTTTGTTGTAAACCAAGATTGTTCTAGAAACTCAAACTTTGTTCAAAATCCCATGGAGTACTGGTAGCTGGTGGCTCACAGCTATTATCCTAGCCACTCAGGAGGTTGAGATCTGAAGACTGAGGTTCAAAGCCAACCTGGGCAGAAAAGTCTGTGAGACTCTTATCTTCAATTAACCAGCTAAAAACTGGACATGGAGGTGTGGCCCAAGTACGAGAGGGCCAGCCTTTAGAGAAAAAGCCAAGTGAGAGATATAGGTTCTGAGTTTAAGCCCCAGCATTGACACAAACAAAACAAAATAAAAAAAATCCTATAAGTCAATATTCATTAATGCGGAAGCACTACAAACACACACACACAGAAAACCATCTGCCCATCTTTCTAATAAGTATCAGACGATGACTAGATACCCCATTGTTTTTAAATTTTTTATTGTAAAGATACTATACAGAGGGTTACAGTTACATGAGCAAGGTAATGAGTACACTTCCTATTAAGCATTGTTACCCCCTCCATTGTTTTCCCCCTACCATCCTTTCCCTCCCTACCTTCCCTGAGGTTCTTTTTTTTTTTTAATTGTGATTAAGTGATTACATAATTTCCCAAATTTCACAGTATTGTGGAATAATGATGCTCATTTAAAGTCACAAGTTCATTCTAACTTTCCTGGAGCAAATTGTCTATCACAGTCTATAACATATAACGGTGTACATATATACACCATACATGTGATCAGCAGCATGGGGATATTTAGTAGTGGTTCGACCAGATGAGTGGGAGTTCTTTGTTTCTTAAGTCCTGTTAATTTTGTTGTATCACCTAACATTTTGGATTTAGCATCCACTTATCAGGGAGACCATGTACCATTTGTCTCTTTGCTCTTGGCTTACCTCGCTCAACATGATTCCTTCTAGCTCCATCCATTTCCCTGCAAATGCCATTATTTTGTCATTTCTAATGGCTGCATAATATTCCATTGTGTATAGATACCACAGGTTTTGGATCCATTCATCTGTGGTGGGGCATCTGGGTTGTTTCCATAGCCAGTGAACAGTGCTGCAATAAACATGGAGGTTCACGTGTCCTTGTATATTGGTTCCTGTTGTTCAGGGTAGAAGCTTAGAAGTGGTATGACTGGGTTGTAAGGGAGGTCAATCTTTAGCTTTCTAAGGACCCTCCAGACTGCTTTCCAAAGTGGTTGTATAAGTGTACATTCCCACCAGCAGTGTAATAGGGTTCCTCTTTCTCCACATCCCCTCCAGCATTTGTCGTTGGGTGATTTGTGGATGTGGGACATTCTGACTGGGGTAAGGTTAGATACTCCATTTTGAAGGACAGAGAGTAGAGACAGAACCACCCCAGGAGACTTCGCCTTCCCGAACCTTCCAGTGTCTTTGAGGCATAGCACTATATATAGTCATCGCAAGTGTTTATAATCAGAGAAGGAAAAGTTGGACAAAAAAGGCCAAAATGAGTAAGACCTGGCATCTCCTGTAAGAGTGGCTCTAAAGAGAGGAATTACAGGATTACGTGTGGGTAATGTCCAAGTCATTTCTGAACACACTCCAAATCCCTTGGCTGCTGGAAGGAAAGAAGCCTCTGTGAGCGAGCAAGCAAGCAAGCGAGCGAGTAAGTGAGCGAGTGGACTCCCTCCCAGCTGTCCACCGCCCAGCAAGGGGCGTGGGCCCCTGGCTACTGGCGTGCAGAAGAGCCAGAGAAAGGCAGTGGGACTGATCGAGGCCAGGAGGAGCTGTGACATGGCTCTGAATTCTTTTTTTTTATTGTGAAAATACTGTACAGAGGGGTTACAATTACATGGGGACGATAATGAGTACATTTCTTATCAAGCATTGTAGTCCCTTGTTTCCCCTTCCCATCCTCCCTCTGCTCCCCTACCCAATCCTCCCCCCCAACAAAGTTGTAAAGTTCGTTTTTGACATAACGACTTGTACATCTCATTGTTGCAATGGGTCCACCTGTATCCCTATTTAAACAATTTGTTTTTTCCCTTCCCCTCCACAAATTATACTGGTTCTGAATTCTTGTCTGCTAAGATGAATGCCAGGAGGGCACCAAGGAAGCCTGTAAAACCAGAAGGGCGTTGGCAGGGTAAACATAAGCCTGTTAGCCAGATGCCCGATAGACAAGGATTAGGGGAGAGGGGCTGTTTTTGTGCACAAAGGGTCTAAAGCAAAATGAGGACAAACAGCAGGGTGATTTCGGCACAGCGTGGTGAGCAAGCATGTGCCACCTCAAGCAGTGGTTAAGAGAGGAAAAGAACGAATTCTATAGGTGGTGTTGCAGGATTGAAAAAGCAGTCCAGTTTTAAGTTTTGAGACAAATCTTTTACATGTTCCAATTTAGAGAGGTGTACTTTTAGACCCTTGTCTGCTAGTAAATGATGTGGATGGTCAAAGATCAAACCTGAGATAGTAGGAGATCTCTCCTGAAGGAAAGAAATCATATTTATTAAGTAGGTCTCCAGAAATGCAACCCTGCAGTGCTGTGAATGAATCATGTTTTTGGTAAACATCTTTGCACAGAGCCTAGAATACAGTGGGCTCTCCAAGAACATTCATTTCTTTGCTTTTTTCTTCTGCACTACATTGGCAGGAAATGGCATAAATCATTAGCCTTAGACACAACAAAGTTGCTTCTCTTTCATGAGCTATCAGTTCCCATGATTTCCTTAAATGAAAACTCGGTGCCTTGCTCAAATTTGGGGCTTAATGTTTATTGTCTTCAATGTGATAGACTTAATTTTCTACCTTCCTGATGTTTTCGTGGCAATTTAGTCAATTATTACTCTCCTACCCCCAATAGCACAGGTTGCAGAACTAATGTTTATGGAATAACGTTCGTTTTCTTTCTTTCTTTTATAATAGTTATTAAATTAATGAAACCTCTGTGATGTTTTCAATCTCAGTCCCTTGAGAAACTTCATCAAATGTCTGTCTGAACCCAGAGCACACCAGTGGACTGCAATGCTCTAGCCGTTCTAATGAAATCTGTTGGGTTGTGGATGAATGATGTTGATTGAGCTCCACTTTCTTTCAGTGAACTCCTGTTGAGTCCTATTTATCTTCTCTTTTCTTCTTGTTTACCACAATATATGTAGCAGTCTCTTTTAGTACGTGCCCTTTTGTAGGTTCTCTAGCACACAACCTTTCTGTAGAGAGCCAGTGGGAATGCTTTGGCATGGGAACTCATGGATTAAGATATGATGTGTTATTTTCCACTATATTAAAAGATCCTTCTCTAGGGAGGATTATTCTGTCTTCTCCTTCCCTTTGTCCTTTTCCCCCTCCATCAGTTTTATAAAGTATACAATGTCTCTAAAGGTAGAAGGAGACACTGAGTTTGACATCTAGTTCTGACTGGCATGTTGAAGAATGAGAGTATATTGCATTGTCTTTCCAGTGATTGTAATATCGTTATTACGTATGGTATTGGATATTAACTACTTAAAATGGATTTAGGTAATGCTTCTTACCATTTGAACGATGATGCAATCATGAACTCATGTAATCTTTCCTCATAATAACCTCATGAGACACATAGCATATCCCACTTTATGAATGTAAAGCCTGAGACATAGGTTGGGAACTGGGAGAGTCTATATTCAGTTCCGGGGAGTCTGGCTCTGGAGGATGTGATTTTAGCTGCTTTGCTGTGCTTCTATAGAAGTACAAGGATAAATGTTCACAGAAAACAAAACATCATTTTATAACCTTTTGAGAGGTTAAGAAAAAAAAAAGAACACGAACAAGGAGATACACAGGCACAAGCAAAAGCAAGCATGCACAACATCTATCAGACTTCTCTTCTAAAGCATCTGTGACCAAAGGCCTAGCAAGAGTGATGAGAGGGAGAGGATGCCATGATATTGCATGCTATCCAACTCAATCTTTTCTAGAAATTTTTTCTTCCTATAATCTCACTTGATCTGGAGAAATTTTCCTATCTGCCCTTTGAGACATAACTAGCAGCAGCCCACAGTCTCCAGCATCTCAAATCCTGCCCTTTTCTTCTCTCCTTGACTGATGTCATGGGGTGATGGCTATAGCATGCCACCTGTCAATTTGTCTCCTAACATGATGCTCTTCTACCATTTCTTTCTGACAATGTCTTGTGTTTTCTCCCATCAGGCAGCCTAAAATGGAATCTTGATCAAACCTGCCCCATAGTATTGCCACAACTGTGTATTTTCCTGGGGAAAAGAGCAACTGCTAACTTGGCCCTGAGATTCTAGACGTTCTGAAGGTCCAAGCTGAAGATGGATTGTATGTCCTTCCTGTTTAGGGAGGACACAGAACAGGGCACCCTTCACATCCTAAAAGGAAGCATGTGTTTTACAACCTGTTCCCCAGGAGAATTTTGGGGGGGTAAGTTTTTGAAAATGGAAAAAAATAACCCTCCCATTATTGGGGTGGGGCCTTGAAGGTTTCACAGACAATCCTATGCTACATAGAAAATTGAAAGTGTTACATGTGAGAAGAGAACCTGGACTTTCCCAAATAAGTACTTTGTAGAGAGTTAGACCTACTTGTAAATGGCTACAGTTCAAATATTCTTCAAAAAGAAAAACATTCAAGCCTCACACCACTTCTTCAAGCAATAAGTACAAAAGTCTTACCAGGTTATTCATGCGGATGCCAAAGTAAAATGGTTGGTTGACAGTTTAGTCATTCTCAAAATGATTCTGAATTCTTTTCTTTTCCTTCTTTGTTTTGGTAGTACTAGTGTTTAAGTGCCATAAACTTTTGGGGTGAGGAAGCAGGATTCATTATATCCAGTTACAAAAACTGCTAGATAAAGGGCAGACTATCAAGTAATATTTACTGCAAAGACTGAACACGTAGTAGATTTCTTTTTCTTTTTAATTCTTTTCCCTCTTCTTTTCTCTCTTTTCCTTTTCTCTCACCATCCATTTTCTACACAGAGCTTCATTCCCTCTCCAATATTAGGAAGAGTTAGAAAACTACTGCACTCTGCAATTTAAGGAAGGAATTTTTTTTCTTTTCCACTAATCTTTCTTTCTTTGTACCTTAGAGTAGCTGGTAGGAAATGTCTGAAGTGATCTTTTTCTACGTGAAGGGAAAACTTTCTGATCTCTTTTTACTTTTTTTTTTTTCAGGTCCAAGACCCTGCCTCAACCTCAGTATCTGATGCTTTCGCTTATTGGCACACATCCTAGCAACTGAGCCATGCCTCCAATTCCTGATCTTTTAATCAGTGGAAGTATCCAACAAGGTGGAGATTGGTTAATTCTTGTTCCCTCAATCCAGGGACTTGTGAGTTTTCCCTATGACCTGATAAAACCCCAGGTTTTGCAGCAAGCAGATCCAGGGAAAGGATGGGATGGAACACATTATTCTGAAGCATGATGCAATCCTGTTGACTTATTAGTTTACTTAATGCAATATCTGTCATGTTTGATCAACAAAAAAATGTATTGGATGAAAACTGTTTTCCAAGTACTTTGGCTTCCTGAGAAATTTCATTTTGTTCTGGTTGGTAAATTCAATTTTCTTTCTCTATATCCTGATGGCACAAATCTTTCTTTTCTGCACATTGTAAGACTAATTAGCTGTTATGATTGAGCAACACAGGGACTGTCCTAGGCCTCTGTAACAAAGCCTATCACCTAGGCAGTCTTCCTCTGAATATGAACATACATTCGAAGAGCTCAATTTAGATCTCACTGACCCAATCACAACTATATGAAGAGCAGTGACACCAGTGGACTCGGTGCTGAAGTACCAGCCAATTCAGTCCCTGCCTCTGTATCAATAAGGAAGACTCACATTGTTACTGGCATGCTGGCTGCATGCTATGCACCTGCTGGCTTGATTCACTCCTCTCAAGATTCCCATCAGCGATGTGGAATTTTATTATATTTATGGACTGGACAAAATGTCTAGAGAAGTTAGTTATCTTAGGTTCTACGGTGGCTTAGCAGAAGACTATGGTAGAACAGAGAACCTTCTAGACTAACCTCCAAACTCATGTTTTTTTTTCTTTCTAGTATCTCTAGATCTGATCAGATACCAATGGGACAATGGGACATCTGACCTAAACATCACTTTCATGACAAATTGAGGTACACTGTGCTGAGTACTTCCATGGTGCCTTAAGTGTAACTGTGAATTTTTATGTCATTCAGGCTAATTATTTTGAGTTTTATTTGTTTACTTATTTGGGTGCTGTCATCATCCTAATGCTTTTCAGGGCATCATGGGCCTTCTTCAGTCACCCAGAGGTCACACCATGCTATCCTTCCCCTTATCCTTCTCAACTGGGGGCTGTGTCCCTAAGACAAAGAACCTTCAGCACTTCCCATCACCATGACTGACTGGCTTGTTCTCCTGGCTCCCTGAATCCACTTTCCTGTGGGAAGGCACCCATGCTGTGTGAACTGACCATATCACAGGCATCACGTACTGAGCTGAGCTGAGCAAAGAACACAAGGTCCTGCCAACTTGCCCCAGCCTTCCCTCTCTAAAAGCCCATTTGGATCTAGGCTTCACAGAGTTGCACCTATTGGATTTTGAGCATCATAACCCAAGGGAAGGAAAGGCAAATCAATCTGGCTGCCACAGGTCAGTAGGAATCTCTATGGTAGAATATTCCAGAGAGAGTGTTCAACATGTTTTAATAAAGAGCTCTTTTGAAAACGGTGCTCTAAAATCTCAAAAAGCGCTTGACTAAAGAGCAGCACTAGGATCCCATTTGTATTTAAAAAAGTATTTCCAAGAGAAAGTGTCCCTGTGATAGAAATTCTGAGGGAAGAAGTCAGAGTACATCCTGAAAGGGAGGAGGTGGGCAGTAACCAGCGGATTCTGTATCCAGGAGAGAGCGAGCAATGGAATTACCGAGGGATGCGGGAAGCAGAGCCCAGGAACAAAGGTGATAGCAGAGAGTCATGGCCCCTTTTGGAACACGGTGCTTATGCAAGTGCTCTACATGCTGGATACAACAGTAATCGCATTGCCAGTGTCCACATTTGAAAGCAAAGAACCTCTTGAGGGGAGGGCTCTGTGGGTTGATGAGAAGCAGCACTTTGATACTAAGGTTCTTAGATAATTCAGGGGCCTGGCTTGACATAACAATCACATCAATGCTTCTGCCCAGGACCTTCGTGCTCAGACTCAGGGAAATGCAGAACGGGAGGGATCAAAGCCCTGCAAGGTTGCCATAGTTTCCACTGGCACAAGAGATGAAACCCAACAGTCCTGGGGTCTTCACTGACCGCCACCCTTGTTCTTTCCATCGGGTGAGGGAAAAGCAAATGGCTCGCAGCCCCTCCCCATTTTCCCAGCCAGAAAATGAAGGAAAGAGGAAGTAAAAAAAAAATGAAAAAACTCCCTATAGCTGTGCAACATCATGCTGAAGTATTCTGAAAACAAAGGGTCACAGGTCTGGCCACCATGGAGAAGACTTAGAACACGGATAATGGTTGCATCCGGAAGGTGTCCACAGACATCCACACCCATGCTCAGACTCACAGGGAGAAGGTTTCAGTAAAGGAAGAGTCAGAGGAAGGAAAAAGACAGCAGAGATTACTGATAAATGGTTCATTAGCATTCCTTTCCTCTGTTCCTGACAGCCTGTGTGCTGATCTGCTTTTAATATATATTTAATTCCATGCTGCAGTTCGTGTTTTTACATGTGTACTGACACCAGGCCCGGCATTTTTGGCAGGCCTGAGTCCAGCTTTATCCAGTTTGTGTCAAGTACTCACCCCTTCCCTCCCCGACTCCAATCTGTATCTCACATACATCAGGGTCAACACCAGCTCTACACTTGTATCTTATACTCAACTCGCATCAAATCTTTATGTCAGTATTTCTTTCCAAAAAGTTCTCCCTTTAAGCAGTTGCCTGGTGGATTTCTACGCTTACAAAGTGAGCAGTAAGCCTCAGATAAACTTTGGGAGACACATTTTACACTGCTATGTAGATCTGGAAAAAAAAATGGGGCATCCTCTTTTCTTTTTCAGAAATTCACGATGCATATTAGCAAATTAAAGGCAACAAAAATCTTGGTAATTAGGTGGGGAGTTCAGCCAAGGGTAGCTCATTTTTGCATATTATGTCGAATGGGAGCATATTTCTTTCCCCTCCCCCCCTTTTGTTTTAGTCCTTTCTCTCCAGGGGTTCTGTTGTTCTTTGAATATTGCTGCTCAGGTGTGGCCCGGGAATGACCAGCATGCATTTTGCCTGGGGACTCTCTGAATACAGAATATCAGACGTGGAGCTTCGCCTGAGCCCTGTTGAACCAGAGCCTGCCCTAAAGGTGACTGCAGGTGATATGGGTGATACGCACATTGAGGCGTGAAAACCCCAAAGGCCACGTGTTTTCTCTCATACATGGAAGCAGATCCCTGAAAAGAAACATGTATGTGTGTGTGTGTGTGTGTGTGTGTGTGTGTGTGTGTGTGTGTGTGTGTTTGCAATTGTTTGAGGTAAATAAGGAGGGTGACAGAAAAGAGAAGGTTAGAGGGTGAGCAATGCTGAAATACACTGTAAGTGAAGATGGCAGAAAGAAGATGACTGAAAGCTGTTGGACAAAGGGGCAAAGGGAGGAGGTAGGGGGGATGGGGAAAGAAAGAGCCAGTGAGTGTGGGTCACTCTAATTGAAATTCTGTATATGCATGTGCAAAGCACCAGGGCGAAACCTGTGCTAATAACTGACACACTTAAAAATAAATGCCAGAAAGGTAAAACACGTCCTGACCTGCATCTGGGGACTAGTGGACCAATAGAGAAGGTGAAGGAGGATGAATATGGTTGAAATACTTCAGGCACTTGTGTGAACGAGGAGCAATGAAGCTGGTTGAGGTTGGTTTGGGACGGGGGAAGGAGTTGCGAGGAGTGACCTGTCTGATCAAGGTACACTGTAGGCATATATAATAATATATAGACATATCAAAATGGAACCCTTTATATGATGAACTGGTGCTAATAAAAGCGTGGGAAAAATATTTGAGGATCCCGGTATAGTGTAACGAAACCTGGCTTTGGAATCAAATAGGTCTAGAGAGCTGCTACAATATGAACTGCAAACATTTGTGCTCTTCTGTAAGAAATTACAGATTTTGCATGGTCATTGTGAATAGACTTTAGGTCTAAAATACCTTGTACATGGTAAATGAAATAGTTGGGGCTAATTATATTCTAATCATTGTTCTTGCTTTCCATGGACTCCACTTATTGCATATTATATTTACTTATTTTAACTGATCAACAGAATTTATTTATTATTAGCTCTAGGAGGTTAGTATAATTAATATTTGCTGGCAATCACAGGGAAATTCAACCATTCCCAAAGTCTTCTTTTACTTCCTCTTTAGATCCATTCTTGTTGAAAGAAATGTGTACCATTAGAGAACAAGAAGATATCCATAGAAGACAGATACTTCTCTTTAGAGTGTTTCTTTTACTTTTCTTTCTTTCTTCCTTTTTTTTTTTTGAGTGGAAATAGAAGGCACAACATTGGAATTTAAGACTCATGCCTGGCTGTTTAGATTCCTGGGGACCACACATTTTATGCCATTAAATTAATACCTTATTTAATTAGCAATTCAATCTGTCTTAGGTATGCATAAACAATATCCATTAAAAATCATATGAGTCTGATTTTCTTGCATGGAACAGCTTTACCTAGATGGTTCTTTTCCCTTGCTACTCTCAAGGAGGAAAATAGACAAAAGTCAGTTAGGGGTTGAGGTAAAACTAAATGAGAAAGGAAATACAATCAAAAAGCAAATACCCTTGTGTGTCCATTTTCTACTTATCATTCTGTTATTTAACATTTCTCTGCCTGAACTCCATCTGTATTTTCTACCCATGAATACTTGAAATGGCAAAAACATCATTTCATACATTTTTAGGATTCAAAATAAGCAAAATTCCCTGAAATGATGTATTTTGATCTGTGTCTTCATGTCTCAGAAATACCTTTACCTATATTCACAGACTTAGATGATCCTTTACAATTAGTTATCTCTCTGTCTCACAACAAAGGCAGATGAGTCATGCAGCATATTTTGACAAAGGTACTTTGGAGGCTTGAGAAGATGAGGGACTTGCTAACAGGTACACAGGGGTTTGTAAACTGATGCCAACTCTCATGGTCCTTATTGATAAAACTCATGTTGGTTTGTTGTTTTGCACTGCCTTCCTGTGCTAAACCTCCTATAATATCCATAGAGAGTCTTCTGGAAGCTTAGGTTCTGAGGTACATGTGTCTGTCTCTTCTGAAAGCTGCTTGGAGACACAGCCTGACTTTCAGCCAAACTAAAAGCTCACAAGACCCATTCCCGATCAATAAAAATAGTTGGCTGCGGTTGTACATGCCTGTCATCCCAGCTAGGTGGTAGGCATAAATAGGCTTGTGGTCTAGGCTTGCCTGGGCAAAAAGCATAACCCCTTTGAAAACACACACACACACACACACACACACACACACACACACACACACACACACACAATGAAAGCACAGGAGTCATAGCATGGTTTCAGGGTAGAGTGTCTGTCGAGCAAGTGCAAGGTCCAAAACCCAGCAGTCCAAAGTAACGATGACAACAAAGCAGCCAAAAACCCAGATATACAACCCCTCTCCCATTTTGCTAATCTTATTTTATTGTAGGTTTGATGTTTCCCCTAGTCTGACCATAAAACATGCATGCTGAATATAGACAGATGGAAGGCCTGTCTTGGATGTCTTTATATCAAATAAAATAGGTAAAAAATAAAAATCTGGTCTCTTTCCCTACTGAACCATGTGTGTGTGTGTGTGTGTGTGTGTGTGTGTGTGTGTGTGTGTGAAGAAGGAAAGAAAAAAGATGGTTCCATTTTTATTCTCAATCCCATTGAAAGCTTCAACTATTGTTCTTTTGTCTGAAAACAAGTCTGTTCCATTCCTTCCTGTCAAATGTCACAAACTTCAGAATAAAGTCTGCATAGGTTCCTTGTCTGTTACTGTAAACCACCAGCCTTACAGATGCTGTAGTCAGAGTAATGAGACAATGAGCCTGTGTAGCACTTGTTACCATGGTAATGGGGATGGGGGAGGTGGGGGGAGGTGGACAGCCACAGTGGGGTAACAGGCTGATTCCTATGATGCCCCTTTCATCTTCACCCTCATGTGAGCCCGTTACGCCAGAAGGGCCCGAGTCCACCTTTCTGGAATCTTCTGAGTTTGCAGTTGGCAGCAAAGCAGTCTTTCAGCACTACGTGACTTGACCTCCATGGTGGGCAGTCACCTGCACAACTGGATGTTTTGCACGTGGTCATGTTGTTCTCTAACACGAGGACACCTTGGGGACACAGGAGAACAGGGGCTCACACCGTCACTGCGTGAACCAAATCCTCACCTGTGCAGCTTTTCCGTCCATGAGATTAAAGCCACTTTTGCTGTGACAAGAGGACATCCCCCTTCTGCCAAAATTAGAATAAATACTGCTGCCCAAGTCATCAACTCATCTCCCAGTCCTGGGAGGATTTACATGCTGCCACAGTGGCTTTCTGGTACTGAAAGTGACAACAAGCCTGTGCAAGGGGAGAAAGTAATCCAGGAGCTTGGAGTTTTCTGTAGCCGCTGGTTTAACCTCCTTTTGGTTTCCTCTTCCAGCTCACCATGTGAGGCCTGATAGGTCTCTAGATTTCAGAGTAAGCAGGGCCTCCCTCAGCACCCATCTTCTGCATTCACTCCTCCCTCTTTTCCTTCTGTGTTCACGCAAGAGAGGACCCTTCCTTGGGCCAAGGGATATTTTCTACCTACTGCCAATCGGACCACTTTTTGCTCAAGTTTTCTAATGTCCCTTTCAAGGGGCCTCTCCTATAATTGTATAATTCTCCAGAAGGTCTACAAAAAAACACCATGCAATAAACACATTAGTAGAGGTGCCACAATAATAGATTAATAGTGCTAAATTTCACACCATGGGAGAGGAGTGAGTGGTGGTAGTAGCGGCAGCAGCAGGTTACACACTACAGATGCTTGTCTTGCCCCTCAAGGATTGAATATGACAAAAGCGAGAGAAAAGCATGGAAACCTTATGTTTTATGTTCCTAGCACCAGAACATGGTGCTAGGTTCGGCTAGATTCAGGTTCGACTTTATTTTGAATGCTGGTTTTGTGGGGGCCCCAACAGTACTTTCTTAGGGGGTAGGATACAGACAGTAACCTTTACTAGTCCCTTTACCCCATGTCACAGCATACAAATATTTTCTAAGCACTCCTACAAGCATTCATGCAGTTGGGATTGTATTTGTTCCTGTGTTACCAAGATCACCATATCTGCCTGGGTTATGCTATTAATTAGCTACCTGACTCAAATAGAGTTTATTTATCTGGGACTACTCAAACTTAGTAGCTGTAAAATGGAAATAATATTTCACCGATGAATCCTGACTTTGAATGTGCATATTCATGATACAAGAAAAAAAAATCAAAAGAGCTATTTGAAGGCTGAGCATTCTTTTGTATGGCTGGAAGGTAGAACAGTGCCCGTTGGAAACTATTGAATGTTAACCACTTGTGGTGATTTTAATTTATGAGACTCCAATACCAGGGCTATTGCTTTTGTTTTAGTTTCAGGCATTGCCTGTTCAGTGTTGCCACATGCTAATTTTCTGTACATGTAGCTTGTTCTTGCAGAAAAAAATATAAGCAGAAGGAAAAAAAGGGAATAAGGTTTCCTTTTGGGTTTCCTTTGCAGCATCTTAATAGCTTTTTTGGGGGGCTATTTTTTAAACGTTCTTATAATAAAAATGGACTTTGAAAATGTCACCGAATTTTTAAGAGTTTTACAATTATGACTATAAAAGAATAGTAATTACGCTTTTTTTCACCAATCTTAGCAAAGCATCTTATAACAACAAGAAATTTCATTTTATTTTTTTGGACTCGCTTTCAGCTTGTGATCACCATGGCTTCCACAGACTTACTGGAGTGTAACAATTTCTATTGTGACATGTGCAGCTTTAGTTTCTTTTTTACAACTTACTACCCTATAGTTTCAATTAATTTTACGGGCATTATTTGTCATCACTCATACTACTTGCTGAGTATATAGTTAGCGCTAATCTTACATTTTGAGATGATGATTCCCTCTAGATTTGGGTATCTACAAATTTAACCCATACTCAGGATTCCCTCCTTCCTTATTCCTGGTAAAACTGGACAGAAAGACTGAAGGCAAAGAGCAAACATGGGTGAAGGCATTTAATGTATTTGTAGTTTTCTTTAATTTTCACAATTAATGAATGCAAACACATTATGAATGTCTTTGGACACACCTGAATCTTCCATTCGGCTGACTTTTCATGACAACTACCTGCACCACACACTTCTGCTCTGAACAGTGCAGGATTAGAGAAGGACCGGTGGATTTTTTTTTCTTGAGGAGCTTACAGTTTAGTGAGAGACCCAGTAAAGAGTAACACCACACAGAATATCCCCACAGGAGGAGAAAGTGAAAAAACAGCAAAACCACAGACGAAGTCCAACGGTCCTGGAAAGCAAAGGGTCCACCAATTTCCAGTAGTCACACCATGGGGAGCCACAATTAGGGGAGATGAGCAAGGCAAATTGGATTCCAACTTCTGATCCTGGTAAGAGTATGAGCAATTGAATTTATTCACCTGCCCCAAGGATAAAACTGGGTAAAAATAGGCCCAACAGCGGTTTTCCAACTTTGGACGATGGGTCCCGAAGAGCAGTGATGTCCAAGAGAAGAGAAACAAATGAAGCAAACCCTAGGTCAGTCATCCTAGTTCCTGTCTGGAGAGAGTTTTCATGTGGGGTCCACAGAAGGGACTTTGAACACAACCCAGAGTTCAGAGTCGATGGGCTAAGACTTCTGGGAAGAGAAGAAAGAGCTTCAGAGAAAGGGGGGGGGGAATTCTGAAAGTGTACCAGTCAGAATGGAAAGGCCCTGGAACATGGGGCACCTGGTTGGCCCTGGAGCGTGTGGTGTCAGGAGCAGAGGTAGAGTAGCTTTGCATGAAGGGCTTTTAGGTGACTGTGCATAACTCAGAAGTAAGCTGAGGATGTGGCTGAGCGGAGTAGCACTTACCTAGATGTCACAGGCTCTGGGTTTGAGCCCTAGCACTGACAAGAAAACAAAACCTTGCCAGAAGCAAAACAACAATCCAACAACAGTCAACAACCAAGCCTGAAAAAGACTGAACTCTCCAGCTTGACTGCATCTCAGAAGAAAGGTCAAACATTTTAGAGGAATACAGAAAATCCAGTATCCAGGGAAAATGGTCCCATTCTTACTAACCCCTCCCTCTCCTATGCTTGTGTGTGTGTGTGTGTGTGTGTGTGTGTGTGTGTGTGTGTGTGTGTGAGAGAGAGAGAGAGAGAGAGAGAGAGAGAGAAACCATTAAGTAAATCTCAACTCAGGAGTCTAAACAAGGTGGAAAGCTCAGACACTTAGTGTCTAGTGCCTGGTTTGAAGACAGTCTAGGAGTGGTGATCTCTCAGAAAAGATGCCTTAGGCTTTGGGCATCCTGGAACAAGGTTGTAAATAGGGTTATGCCACCATTTCAATTTTATTTTGTGAATTCCAAGCTCTAATACATGAGTATCCATGAAATAAAGTTGGATACTTCTGATACTTAAGAACAGCTGCCTTAACTAACCAAACACTCCCACAAAAGTCTTAGTTTAGTCTTCGTAAATGAAGAGTTTTCTTCACTACAAAGAAAAAAATGGACAGAATTATAAAGCAAAAGGTACTCTTTCATTTTGAAAAATTTCTTTTAATAGGCAATCCAATTTAGGAAAGAATTGCTTTTAACAGACAACCCAATTTAAAAAAAAAAAAAAAAACACCACCACAAAGAAAAGCCACGAATGTTGAAACATTCAACAATTTTCAGTTAACTAAAAAATTATGAAGCACGAAGACTACTCCTAAGATGTTAGACAATTTTGGAATCATTTATACATATGAAATTCCAGCTTCCTATTTTGGATAAGCCATTGCTAATGACTTTCACATCAATATGCTGCTTCTGCTACCATATCATTCTAATCAGTACAAACAAGCTTTTGGCTAGGTTGGGAGGGGAACATGGAATAAACCATTACACCTGGTTGCTAAAATCTTTGAGGAAGATGTAAGAGAAATAGAAAGATGAACAGAATACAGTATGTCTTCTACCTACCACTCAGGAAGGACACAAATACTAAAAATACAGGCTATAAGGTGCTATTTCCTAATTAATATTGAGGCACTTACTTAAAGTTCCGAGATCTATAATCCTTTGAAACTATTTTATTTGGTCAAAGCAAGCTTTTCCCTACTCCTGGCCTCAATGAGAGACCTAATTCAAACTCTGGTATTGGCTACATAACAAATCAAGGTATATTATGTACATGGATGAAAATATTGCTGAAAAACCCACTATCTGCCTAATTATTATGTATGCACCACTAAAATTAATAAAAAGAGAATGTAAACAATCTATATAATTTGCTTTTTTTTTTTGGAGTTAGGGTCTTATTATGCCAATCAACTTTGCTCTGTAGCTCTGATTGGTCTCAAACTCATGATCCTCCTCTTTCAACCTCTTACGTGCTTTCTTTTGACACTATCTGGGGTTCAAACACAGTACCTTGCACTTTCTTCTGACACTATCTGGGGGTTTGCCTTTAGTATCTTGCACTCTAACATCTGAGTCCTGACCCTAGCTCTGTTTGCTTTATTTTTGCAATGTTGTTTAACTTTTCTCCAGGGACCGTCTTGGACCACATTCCTCCTATTTATGCTTCTTGCTACAGCTAGGGTGACAGGCGCATACCACTCACAGTGCTTTGTCTATTGGAGTCTTGTGAACTTTGTGTGTGGGCTGCCTTTGACCCACAATCCTCCTGATCTCAGCTCCCCTTGTAGCCCAGGTTTACAGACATGTAAGTAGAGGCATGTAATCACAGGCCTGTGATAGCTAATTTGCTAATTTTGTATAGTCACATTTAGGTATGTTTCTGAGTGGTTAGACATGAAAACTCTAGTGGCAGCAAGCAAGAGAAGAGATTCGCCTGAGGCACATTCTTCTTGGATGCGCGGGTCTCCATGCTGAGTGGAGGCCATTCATGCCTGCCATTCATCAGGTTTCAAAGGTGCTGTTTCCACAACATCCAGCCACCCTTTGCCAGACAGTGTGGGGGATTTCTTAATTTCATCAAGTAAGTTTGATTTCCTTTTTTTTAAATGTGATTTTATTGTGAAGGTGTTATAGAGGAGTTACAGTTACATATGTAAGGCAGCGAGTATGTTTCTTGTCGGACATTATTACCCCCTCCCTCATTTTTCTCCCACCTTCCTTCACCCCCAATCTCCACCCCCAAGTTGTAAAGTTCATTTCCAATGTTCTTTCTTCTTCTTTTTTTTTTTTTTGGTTGGTTGTGGGGCCTGAACTCTGGGCCTGGGTGCTGTCCCTCAGCTCTTCAGCTCTAGGCTAGCACTCTACCACTTGAGCCACAGTGCCACTTATGGCCTTTTCTGCTTATGTGGTGCTGAGGAATCAAACCCAGAGCATGATGCATGAAAGGCAAGCACTCTACCACTGAGCCAGCTTCCCAGCCACCAATATACTTTCTTGTGAGACTTTGTCTCCAAGTAACTATTAAAAAGCCTATGTAGAGCTGTGGCTCAAGTGATAGAGTGTTTTCTTTGAGCAAAGAAAAAAAAAACAAAAACAAACAAACAAAAAACCTATAAAAACTCAGGGGCAGTGTTCAAGCTATGAATTCAAACCGGAGGATAGGTGCACACACACATAATTCTAAAAAAGGGTAATATTGAACAATATGCATTGTACCCATCAATTGATGTGTTGAATTGCAATTCCTTTAAAATACTAAAAGTTTGATTTCTTAAAGTCTTGAGTCACCCCAGAGGAGTGAAACCTATTTTCACTGCCGGAATTAAGTGCTGAAGTCACTGCTGCTTTATTAAGTTACTGGTGCTTTTGTCTATCTTTCTCAAGAGGTGAACAAACAGAATGCATTAACATTAGCATTCATTTACCACATGTTTATTGAACATTAAAGTAAAGAAAACACAGGATTAAAATGGATTGTCTGTATTGATCTACTTGACATAGACGCTGGCAGACACATAAAAAATCCTGCCCTATCCCTCAGTCAAATAGATATTCAACTGTAAGAATGATTTCTGTATTGTTATCTTAACACAGACTGTATATACTGAATGGAGCTGTAAGCCACAGCAACCACTAACACAGGTAAAGAAATCTTCATGCATCTTACTCCTTGAGTTAATAGCTAAATGAACTTGAGGATAAATATTAATTTGAAATAATGTTGTAGATGCTTTTATGGATGAATAAAAATTTACAATGATCCAAAAAACCCCTTTAGAAGCTTTATCTTGAAATTCTCAAAGTCCTTTACAAATAATATTTACAGCATCATTTGTTGACGAAGAGAAAAAGGTTATTTCTCTTGTCAAATGACAAATAAACCTAATGCTAGATATGTGGTCTATTTTGGCTTCCATTAAATTCAGTACATATAAATAAAACTGTGATGATTACAAGTCACTCAGGTAATGCATTAAAAGCTCAAATGATAACCTACATCTCAGACTTCCCTCATAAATCAAATATATCCTAAAAATGCATCTCTTTGAAAAGTTTTTATGCAATATATTATGTAAAATATTTCATAGAAGTATTAAGGAACTCATAAAACCTTATTAAAAACATGTAAGAAACTCTGGAAGGAATAAGACGAGAAGAGGCAGCATGGAGTGAGGACAGCCGTTAACTTACGCCACCAACTCTGGATCTCAACATTCAGCTGCCATTCATTGGTTTTATTGCTTCAAACGTCATACGCCATGGGTCATTGTTCCCTCCCCACCAGCTTTTGCCTTCTTCCCCAAGTTTGGGAGCATGGAGGTTTGAACTCATGACTTCACATTTGCTAGGCAAATGCTCTATTAATTGAGTTTTGTCCTCAGCTTGGCTTTTAGTTCTTTATTTCAGATAAGGTCTTGCTGCTTTTAACTGGGGCTGGAGTTGGACTGTGACACTCCTATACATGTGTCCTGTGTTCAGCTTGTTCTTTGAGAGAGGGTCTTGCTAACATTTTTCCCTAGCTGGCCTTGAACTGGTGGTTCTCTGATGTCCATTTCCTAACAAGCTAGAATTATAGGTGTGAACACCTAGATCAAATTCTGTCCTTACGGCGTCCAGTTCATCTCTAAGGCACCTTCATTGTTTATCATTCTTTAAGGAAGGGTTACAATGTCCTTCCTCAGCAGATGCTGGGTATTGAAACAGTAGATACAGTAGATACAAATGTGGTAGGACTATGTGGTTTTTTGCTCTCAACATTGCTTAATCTTTTCCTTGAAATATACTGATAGGCAGAAGAAGCCTATTGTATAAATACAAGTGTAGTAGTTTGCCTGAGAGTTATTTGCAAAGAGGTCATAATCTGCTCTAGGAGCTTTTTTTTTTTTTTTTTTTTTTTTGGGTCCGGTCATGGGGCTTGAACTCTGGGCCTGGGCGCTGTCCCTCAGCTCTTCAGCTCAAGGCTAGCACTCTACCACTTGAGCTATAGCGCCACTTCCGGCTTTTTTCTTTTTGTTTATGTGGTGCTGAGGAATTGAACCCAGGACCTCGAGCATGCAAGGCAAGCACTCTACCACTGAGCCACCTTCCCAGCCCTGCTCTAGGAGCTTTAATTACTGTGTAACAGACTCTATCCATCTCCATAACAGTCAGATCTCCTCACCCATAACAATGCAAACTCTCAGCAAACATTGCCTCCATTCACTGCCAAGAATGCTGGGAAGTTGTGGACTTATTCATGAACCAGACCTAGGGCACACACAACTCGGAGACCCAATCATCATCTGTCTAGGCAAAGGCGGGAAAATTAATTGAACTCCACACATATTAATCTATGGATCAAAAAAGACTGATGGTAAAGACTAGAAAACTACAGCATTTGTTGCCTTCTGCTTCAACTAGCTCTGACATTCCCAGGTAGATTTTCAAAATGAATTTTGTACATAACTGTTCCTTCCTTTTTGCTTTTTTCTTTTTGTTGGTCATGGAGCTTGAACTCAGGGCCAGGGCCTGGGCATTATTGTCCCTAAGCATTTTTGTTCAAGGCTAGTGCTCTATCAATTTAAGCCACAGTGCCACTTCCAGTTTTCTGGTGGATAATTGGAGATAAGAGTCTGCCCAGGCTGGCTTTGAACCATGATCCTCAGATCTCAGCCTACTGAGTAGCTAGGAGTATAGGTGTGAGTCATCAGTGCCTGGCCATAGTTCTGGTTAAGATCATAGAAATAGTTTTGCTTTTGGTCCCAGATGGCTATTCATCTTAGAATGAACACAGCTTTAAAACATTCTGAACTTACAGGGACCCTGTACCAAGGGCTAGAAAGCAACCTGGCTTCCTATGGCCTGGTAGGTCAGCCTGGTCCCACCTGAACAAAACTGCCTGGTATTAGCACTGTTCTGTTGTGGCACCCATTTATTATTTTCAAGTAATGTTTGGTACCAGATAACCAGGCAGCTTAGAAATGGACATTCATGACAAACAAACACGCTCTAAGATGCACCTGAGGTCTCCTTGCTTTTGGCATAAAAATCCGGAGTTTTGTTGCTTGGGATTGCTGTTCAGGTTCACAGATAAGTCAGTTCCTGCCAAACAGGGGCCATTTCTATGCTATTATCTGGTTTACAAAATTAATCTGGGGGCTGCCTGACATTTTGAAATACACAAAACGATTCAACTTGTTGATCACAACATCCCCAGAAGTTTTAGACTGATTTCCTTTTAAAAATAAGAGGATAGGATTCTCTGGGGAATTAGACCTTGGTAATGGAAGCCTTGAGAAAGGCAAGACAGTGATTCCCAGTGTAGAGAACAAAGAATGGACAAATCTCATTCGAATTAAAAATAATTCTACTTCCATAAAGTAGGAAAGCTCACGTAAGCTTTGATGAAACAGGAAAGTCCCTGAAGCTAAGGCATAATCTTTTTAAGACAGGATAGGACAGCCTTTGGATCTATAAGTTTAAAATTCATTAATGATCTTAGCATGAGAATTAGGCCAGGCATTCTTTTCCACAGTTGGATGAGTTATGAAATGGAAGCCTCCCTCTTAACCGTCAGCCTCACACAGACACTGTCAGGCCGTCTCAGAACCTATGGATTTAAAGTGCTTTCTTCCTAAAATCCAGGGATCACAGTTTGCTTGACCATGGCCTGAGCATTCACTGGTTCTGGTGTAGCTATTTTTCTTCTGTGCTCTCATCGGGGAGCAGGTTACTTTCTCTGTGTTTAAGGTGTCTGGAACAGCCGTTCTACTAAGCCAGACTACTAAGAGAGGAAAAAATACATGGCTTGATCTCTCCCATAGTCTCCCATAGGAACTACCCGTCATTTACCTGGGCTGCCCCAGAAATCTTGGCCTCTGCCCTGAAAAACCGAACATACTCCACCATCTTTCCCTATGTCTCCTAGGAGACACAGACACTGGCGTTGGTCCCGATGAAGCACTGCTTTAGAAGGTGTGCTGGATGTCTGTGCAAAACACCACCTCTACCACCACAACCACAACAGGCAGGTTAACACAGCCTAGTGCCAACAGAAAGCCCATCAGCTGGTTGCTAGGCAACCTGAGAACGATGTGCCAGTTCTCAGTGATTTGTTCGGGTAGAACGCACTTTGCAACTTTTGTCATCAGATGTGTTCTCTGCCCCAGCTACCTGGATCGAGTTGGCTACATGACTCTAAAGTCTGGGGAAGGGTCTGTATCTGCCTCTAAAATAGAGGCAGCGTCCTTGTCCATTTTATCTGTCACTATCATTGTGGTGCTAGGCACAGCTTTTCACATAAGTAAATACTAAAAGGAAAACAAGAATAAGTGCATGGCCACAACAGAGCCTCTGTTCCCATTCTAAGGGCCTTCAGTGGACAAAGAGTGGCTCTGCCACCCAGGGTGCTGTTCAGAAGGTGGACAGGAAACCAGTTCCTTGTAATGAGCCACTTTTCTTACTCTGTCCAAAGAAGGTCTTTAAAAAATTCTCTTGGGAAACAGTCACTGTTGTCTTTGTAGCAAGTACCGTCACTTACCAAATGGCATCTTCCCAATCTGTAGCTTGTTTATATAATCCAGGATCCAGCCAAGAACTCCCTCATGCTCAGATGTCTGAATTCATTCATTCATTCACCTATCATAAATGTGGGTTCTCATTCTGTTTCTTTGACGCTTGTCTCTCTAGTCTAGTGAAATGGGACCTATAACTTTTTGGGTGAGGATTTCACTCACTTATTTTCTCTCTCTTTTTAAAAAAAATCGCTTCATATTAATTATATGAAATTAAAATTAAGTTAAATTAAAATTAATTAAAATCAAATGTTTGAGTGGCTACATCTGGCAGATGTTTGGCATGACCTAACATAAAGTCACTCACACTTGAAGATGGAAAACAGAAAACAAACCTACTTCCTATGTAATCTGTGTTTATGTAGGCAGCTTTTCAGCTGGGGGACCTGTGTAGCCAGGATGGTATTTTGTCAACAAGTGTATCTAATTCTATAATTCTGAGAACCTGAAGCCATCTTGTAGACTGTTCCCATGTCCTCGTTTAAGAAAAGGAAAACCACAAAACTGTAAACTGTAAACAGGCTCATAAATTCAGAGTAGACAATTTCCTTGAGACCTGTGTGTGTGCTAGAAAAGCTCTCTTAGATGACACGAGATTAAAAAAACAACAACAACCCATCATTTTCCACTTCTGTAAAAACCGAAAAGCATCTGGGCATCTGCCTACCTCCAGACATTATTTTCCCAGCTTCCCTTGCTTCCATAAGTAGTCTGTCGCCTCTGCCCCTGTTCCCTAGCCTGTGTAATGGGAGAGGTCCTGATAGGTACCACATCCTTGCCTTCCATCGCCCTCCTTTACTTCTTTGTATTCTCTTGCCTTTTCTGTGTGCTAGAATGTTGCAAACCTGCAGCAATGAAAATGACTACAGGTCATAGGTTGTGAAGACCTGAAACACTTGCTGGGGATAATTAAGTGAACTTCACGTACACTTCTGTATTCTTTGGGCCACTGAACGCTGAAGTTCTTTTTGGTAGAACTGTTTTACTGTCTCCCATCTAATGCACAGCACTGATAGACTCTTTGGCACATAAAGTATACTTTATCACCTTTCAAATAATTAAAAATAATTTAAATATTTTTATAGCTTATGTTCTTTAAGTGTGTAGTCTGTTTTGTAACCAATGTTAATCAGCTTACCTGCATATGCATATTATCTATTAACCACAGTCCCTAGAAGGTAGATCCTATAATTGTCCCTGTTGTGTAGACAATAAAATTGGACAAGGTGGGTTTGAGATGAAAATTTCAGTTGTCTGATCCAGTGCCCATGATCTTTGTTCTGAATGGATAGTTCTTTGGTGTTATATTACCTACAATTAGAAGTGGACCAGAGACCCCCAAACTAAAAGAAGCCATGTTCTAAGTAAAAAAAAAAAAAACACCTCGATTAAAGTAATCCTAGCCATATCAATTTTATTTGGATTATCACTGCCTCCTTGTTTTTAACATAAGAGAACAAGTCATTTTAGAAATGACTCATAAATTATAAATTTACATTTCAAATACTAAAACTTCAGAAATGTACCGAGTGCTTGGCACTTTCAGTGCACAAACCTTGTCCTTATTTTCCCCTTGAACAACACAAAGACTGTGTCTCATGAGTTCAATGAATATTCCTTCAAGAGATAATCAAGTTATTTCATTCATCTTAATGTCAGGACAAAAATCCCAAAGGAGTTACTTTGTTCTTTATTAAGAATATTATGAAATGATCTATCAGGAGGTAATTGGTAAGAAGGACATTTTCAAATAGCACAGAAATAAATTTCATGGATGGGAAGTCCTTAAGAAGGGAATGAAAATTGACTATTGATTGAATGATGGAGGCAACTTAGGTTGTTAAAGAAAGACACTTCTAAAATAAGTACAATTGTGCCATCGATTCCAACAGCAGATGCCACTGAAGACTTCTGAGAGTGTTTGTTCTTCACAGTTCTTAAAAACACAGCCTTGCATGTATCTCCCTCCCCACCCCTCACCGCCAAGTGCTTTTCTATCTCTCTCCTGCCACTCAGCCCCTCAACCATATTGTGAGTTCTGGTGCTAGTTACAAGCACAAAGATGAAGAAGGCAGGCACAGGTCAGAATGGAAGGAAGAGTGTTTAGAAAAGAGTGGCAAGAGGAAGTGTCCCAGGGGAGAGGATCTAAGAGAAACGCCAGTATAATAACACAATTAATAAATAATGTAGTCTACAGATTCATTCATCTTTATTTTATTCATTTTTGTGGAATTGGAAATTGAACCCAGGACCTGGCCCAAGCTAGGCAAGTGTTCTACCACTTAAGTCATGCCTGCAGTTCTGTTTGTATTTTGGTTTTTGAGTTGGGGTCTTGTTCAGGTGGCCTAGAGCTCAAGGTTCTCTTGCGATCTGAGTAGATCTGACTGGTACCACTTCCATGCCTGGCCACAAAGCCTTCCCTTTTGCTTGTCAGTATTCTTTTGCCTCCAAAGTAGTTGGGATTACAGGAGTGTACCCCCTCACCAGGCCAGAATGACTAATTCTTACACAGTACCAGAGAGCCTCCAGGGACTACCAGCTATAGTATTATTCTTAGCATTCACCAAGTTCCATATAACTCAGTTATATTCTAAATATTTGGTTAAGTTACTCCTTCAATATCCTAAAGACACCACTTGATAGGATGAAGTCAGGTTGTCCTCCTTATGTTTTAATTTGTTTATTGCAGAAATTTCTTTAAACAAATACTGCCCTTATAATAACAGTCTTCCAGCTTCTTGATGCTCAAATGCTAACACTGATTTGCAAAGCTACCATCAAAAACTTATTGCAGAAATGTGGCACTTCCTCAGAAGACTAAACATAGAGCTACCTTATGACCCAGCAATTCCACTACTGGGTATTTATAGCAACAAAACACAAACTAGGCCATACAAAAGCTACTAGCACAACCATGTTCACTGCAGCATTGTTTACCATAGTTAAGATACGGAATCAGCCTGGATGCCAATCAGAATGGATCAAGAAAACATAGTCTGTCTGTCTATCTATCTATTTATCTATCTACCTATCGATATATATGTACATATACACACACACAGTGGAATTCAACTCATCTATCAGAGAGAATGATATTGCACCATTTGTAAGGAAATGGAGAGACTTGGGAAAAACTTACATTAAGTAAAGGCCAGACCCAGAGATACATTGGTTGCATCGTTTCCCTCATTTGTGGTAGCTAGAATGTGCCTAAAAATCTACAAGTAAAAACATTGGATGGCAAAAACAGTACATCACAATATGTTAAATTATACATGTCTCTAGGCATTCACACACAGCGAGACCAAAGGAGGATATTAGGAGACCATCACAAAGGCACAATGCCTATATGCATCTGATCATATAAAATAATATTTATTGAAATGAACTCCAGGAAATGGAAACAATCAAGGTTTTTTCCTTTGCTGGTGCTTTTTGTTTTCCTTTTGTCTTGTTTGTTTATCTGTCTTTGGAAGGGTAAAGGAGGCACAGGAAATGTGGAATAAAGGGTCCACAATGTAGCAGTGATACTAGACACTATGTTGAAAATAAACTATAAAACTTCTGGGTGGGGATGGGCAGGAGAAACTGGGAGAGAGCAAGGGAATGGGTGACATTGTTCGAAAAGAAATGTTCTCTTTATGCAACTCCACTGCTTAGTCTCTGGCTTTTGTTGTCCAGCTCTGGTGTCTGTTTCTGTGTGTGTCAATGTTCACTTTGGCACCTGTTTTCACAATTAAAATCCTTCCCAGAACCACTAGAACACTGAAGCCCCATAGAAATAATCTTCCCTCAATAGAGCTATTTGCTCAATGTTAAGGTCAAGTTTTCTCAACTCTGCATAAACACAGAGAAGGGCTAACATAAAATAGAAGGCTTCCCTGAATTTGCATAAGCAAATTAGTCCTTGTTAAATGAAGTTGGTATTTAAAGGCTAATTATATTTATCAAATGAATTAAATCAATCCATTTTGGAATAATTACATATTCTCTGGCCATTCTTTCCTCCTCAACATTGAAGCAACAATGAAAGAAGATATATGCAAATTGATTCTAGTTAATAACTTTATAGCTGGAACTTTTCTAACCTGGAAATTGATATCTGCATAGACTTTGCTATTCATCTGTCCAGACATTTAAGAAAAAAAATCTATGGAATAAGAGAATCACACACAGACCATTAGTGCTTATCCTTTCCTAGAACAATGATGAGCAAAACTTCATTATGGACAAGGGCAAAATAGGAAAGTGAACATGGAGAATAGAAAAAGAAGCACTAGTGAAACTCTCCTTAAGAGGGAATTAAACTTTGGAAAGCCAAAAGTAAATTAAAAAAAGAGAAATGTAACACTTGAACTGTTTTCACTGTATTTGATGTTGGTATAATTTGGGGAGCAGAAGGGAAAAAAACAAATAGTTTAAATAGGGATACAGGGTGACTCATTGCAACAATGAGATGTACAAGATGCTATGTCCAAAAATGAACTTTACAATTTGCGGGGGGGAAAGGGGGAAAGTGTAGTTGTGGAGATTGGAGGGAAGGGATGGTAGGGGAAAAACAAAGGAGGAGGCAACAACGCTTGATAAGAAATGTACTCATTACCTTGCTCATGTAATTGTAACCCCTCTGTACAGTAGTTTCACAATAAAAAAATTATTTAAAAAATGAGAATTAATGGTGAATGGCAATTGATACCAATACCTATTCAATTATTATGGATAATAGTTAAATATTCATGCCCCTGCTTCTTTGGTGGTGGTGTAAAATAACCCGAGAGTCGATAATCCAGTACAGTTTTACAAAACAGTAAAATTCACAAGTGTCTTATTCAAATGACACAATCTTCTCTCCCCATTCCTATTTTCCTACTGTTCTTTTAAACACCAATGTTTCTTTTTTTTTTTATTGTGAGAATACCATACAGAGGAGTTACAATTATTTGGGCAAGATAATGAGTACATTTCTTATCAAGCATAGTTGCCTCCTCTTTGTTTCCCTTTCCCATCCCTTCCTATACTCCCCCCACTGATCCTCTCCCCCCCACCAAAGTTGTAAAGTTCGCTTTTCTTTCTTTTTTTTATTTATTGTGAAAATACTGTACAGAGGGGTTACAATTACATGGGCAAGATCATGATTACATTTCTTTTTTTTGGGTCCGGTCATGGGGCCTGAACTCTGGGCCTGGGTGCTGTCCCTCGGCTCTTCAGCTCAAGGCTAGCACTCTACCACTTGAGCCACAATGCCACTTCCAGCTTTTTTCTTTTTGCTTACGTGGTGCTGAGGAATCGAACCCAGGGCCTCATGCATGCAAGGCAAGCGCTCTACCACTAAGCCACCTTCCCAGCCCATGATTACATTTATTACCAAGCATTGTAGCCTCCTTTGTTTCCCCTTCCCATCCCTTCCCATCCTCCCCCCAGCCCCCACCCCCACCCAATCCTCCTCTCCCCCACCCAATCCTCCCCCCTCTCCCTCCCTCACCAAAGTTGTAAAGTTCATTTTTTGACATAACGACTTGTACATCTCATTGTTGCAATGGGTCCACCTGTATCTCTAGTTAAAGGATTTTAAACATCAATGTTTCTAATAGACTAAAAGCATGAATCTATTTACAAAGTTGCCTGAAACCAAGTTATTAAGAACGTGCATTTAAAATGTGGAGCAAACCATGTGGCACCAAGTGCACTTGGTCAGTATGGTGTGGGCAGTGCCACCCAGGGACAGAAAATTGGAGGGCCTTCTGACTCAATGCTATCACTCTCCTTCCTTCCTCAAATCAAAAGGGATTGAAATAAGCTAACTGGGTCCTCTCCTTTAGGAATAAAGCAAAACAATAACCAGTGACAAGTACCATGCCAGGGCCCTTGCTCTGTGGACAGCAGCTGTGAATATTCACAGCACACTCACAGTTTGAAGTAGTTTCTAACTTTAAAGAGAAAACTGCCACATTAAAGAGAAACAATCAAGAGCAAGACTTCAGCAATAGCATATGCATTAACAACGATGATTAGGAAAGGTAGCTATGAACCCAGACTTCTGCTGGTCCTCCTGGAAATATTTCTATTTTGCTTGAGGAAAGACATGCAACTCTTCCACAGCAACTGACTTGCATCCTTCTGATCAGGATTTTCAGCCTTGTTGGCAGCTATTATGTCACAGGACCACTTACAGATTCCAAAGGGTCCCACGTGGGTGCAGGACAGATGCTAAACTCCTCCGTAAGCCCCATGAAGGCTTCAGAAGCTTGGCTAGCCGGTCTGCTTCTCTGATCTCGCCACTTCCCTCCCATAGTTTTTTCATGCCTTCCCCATCTTCTTCCCCAGTTCCTGCTTCTTGATCTCATGCAAATGTGCAGAATCCAGCTCAGACAGCTCATCTCTTCCTGGACACCTCTCCAAAAGTGCCTTCATTGTTCTCTTCCTTCTCTGATGGCTTAGAACACTGTGGACTGAAGACCTACCAGTCTAGATGTCTTTCAAACTTGCTTTTCTTTCTCCTCCCCTCCCTTCCTCCTTCCCTCCTTCCCTCCCTCCCTCCCTCCCTTCCTTCCTTCCTTCCTTCCTTCCTTCCTTCCTTCCTTCCTTCCTTCCTTCCTTCCTTCCTTCTTTCCTTCCTTCCTTTCCTTCCTTCCTTCCTTCCTCCTTCCCTCCCTTCTTTCTTTTCCTCTCCTCCCTGCTCTATGTTTATACTTATCCTTCAGAAGTTGTACAAAGGGGTTTCAAGTCAATATATCAATTTATGAGTATCTTGATGAATGTCACCCCTCTCACCATTCTCCCCCTCCCCATTTCTCCCAACCCCACCCAGACCTCAAAAATATTACATAATATCTGAGCTCTTTGTATCTTTTGGTTTTGTAACACAAGATTGCTCTTTGTCTTGCTTGCCTTGCTTTTATGAATCAAATGGATGGATGTCAGTTAGGCACGGTGGAGGGAGACAAAAGGAACAAGAGATGTGTAGAAGCTGCCGGAGGCTAGCATGGTAGATGGGGCTGGCTTTGCCTTGGGAAGAATGGTTGTTGGACTTGTAGAGAGTAGGATGACAGACAACAATGCAAATTGGTTCCTTTTCTAATACATAGTCCTTTGAGACTCTTCTAGTCCACCACAGTTTCTGCCTGTGGTAACAGAAGATGTAAGCAAACAGCAGAAGTGTGATAGCCACTCTCTGATCTACCACCTTCTCCAGAAAACAGGCCAGAAAACCTGAAACAAGTTTTCTAACTTTCCCCTGAAGTAGACCACAAGACCACCGCAAGGGAGGCATGGCAGAAAGGGGCCTCCTCCTAAGACAGAGGACACAGAGAAGGATCGGAACAGACAGGTCCTGCTACGTTCTGCACAGTTTGCCACATTAGGTCAGATGCCTTGTTCTCTGGTCACACTTCTCCATGACTGACTGCATCAAACCCAAACATATGAGCATCAAGCTTGTTTCTTGGGTCTTCATTTCTGAAGCGTACCAAGTTATCTAAAACTTAGAGGTACATATTTCTTCTTGTCAATCTATCTCATTGTGGGGATGTTGGCCATGAGCTATGGTAAAGAAGAGATTTCTTGAAAGAGCTGAGAAGAAAAAGATTTGAATACCTTGGGAAAAGAGAAAATCAGGGGATGATAACAGTTAGCTAGGGCAATATTTTTTAAAACAGTAATGATTTATTTAACTAAATTTAACTTTCACCTTCACCTTTCCCATATTTATAAAAACACCCCCATTGCCAATTTCCTTGGTGGCCAGTGGTGACTGTGGAGCAAGCTAGAACACCTTGTCAAATTCCCAACTTCCAGCTTTGGAAATTGGTAAACAATGGGAAGGAAAAACAAGCAATATTTTCCCCTCCTAAGCCCTAAGCAAAGCATTTCCATAGTACTATTTTGAAATGACTTCCAGTTGTTGTGTTGAAAAGACAATCGTTTTCTTAACTTTCAGGTTTTAACCTCTAAAATTCTTGGACTCAAGAACGTTCTATTCCAGGGCATTGTCCCAGCCCGGACAGGAAGTGGGAGGTTGTTTGCCAGAAAGTGTTCTCGCAGGAGACATGGGGTGGCATTCCAGAGTCCCTCATCTTGATTATGTGTGTCCCATCATGCCCATGCTGGCAATATAGTCTCCATTACCCTCTGACTCTTAGACCAGCACATTTAAACCATGAATGCCCAGACAGAAAGAAAACTCCTCCGGGCCAACAAAGTGCCTTTTGGTCATTGTCTAAGTACCAGGTCAATACACCGAGCAACTGGGCCTCATCAGGCAAAACACCTACCAGATGGCACAGTGTGAGAATGTGGAAAAAAAATCAGCCCCTCTAGAAAACATTACACAGCAAAAGGAAGTAGATACATACATACATACATACATATATATATATATATATATATATATACATACATATATATATATATATACATTTTTTCCTTATTATTTTCCTTAAAATGATTGGGATATGTTCTATGTTCTATTTTCCCAGCAGTCTTTAAAACCAGAAAACATCTCTCTCTCTCTCTCTCTGTGTTATGCTTGAAAGTCTGTGTGATCTAGCTTGTCTGACTTAAAGCTTATCAGCAATGGCTTGCTATTGTGAGAGAATTCTTGGGTTGGCTTTGGTTGGTACTGTTTTGAGAGAGAAAAGCTTTTGGCTTCTTTTTCCCCTGGTATAAAATGGGCAATGCAAGCACACAATTCCTGAACTCCTATTAATAGTCTCTAGGCGTGCAAGGCCGGTGCATGACTGTTTTCGAGTGTTTTCGAAATGACAGGGAGCTTTCAAACAGAAGCGGGTATTGCATTTTTCCAATGCCAGCCATGCTGGCTCTGCTGTAATCCTGTCAAATGCATAATATTGTAAAGGCCAACTGGGCATCTATTTGCCACAAATAGGTTCTTGGCTCTTCTCCACTCATCAAGTCTCAAGATAAAAATCTGTTTAGTACAGCAAAGCTATTCCTGCAGTGAACATGAATCCCAAGACCGAAATCTCTGGAAACAGGTAGGGAAAGTCTAAAGGGAGGGGTTGGTTATTAATACTTCTGAGCCACCTCAGAAGAACAATTTACATGAGCTGCTCTGGCAGCAACAGAGTCTTCTACGTCCAAAGGAGCCTTTGGCTAAAGTATCTAACTGGTGATTTTTACAATTTTTGTTCCTATGGCACAAAGACCAGGAAAATAGAGTTGTGAGGCTTTCCTGAGTGGGCCTCCAATTCTTTCCACCAAACTATCTTAGCATCACAATGCAGTTCTGATTCCTGTATCCTAATCCCCCATTTATGTTTGAGCTCCAGACTCTAGGTCTCCCGGTGGGGTGGCAATCACCTACTAACCACACCACTAAGTCTAGCGCTGACCACAAGACAGGAATCTCCTGAGCAGGAAATGGGAAATGGGGCTAGCAGGGATGGGGCTGCTGAGAGACAGGATTGAAAGCTCATTATCAAAATGCAGCTACCAGCTACGCTTACAGGAGTGTCTAAACCATACTGGTGCTTGTCAATCTGCCACCAAACCAAGCTTGGGACTCCAGCTCCCCTGTTCATTTTTTACAAGTGGTTCCAAGTCTTCCTAATATGGAAATAGACAAATGAAAGAAGATGGATCCATGAGAAATGATTTTTTTGGTTGTTGTTCACATCATTACCATCATTTGTAATACCCAAGTTGGTTCTGATAAAGAAAAACAGGTAAAGATAGGTGCCAGTGGCTCACACCTGTAATCCTAGCTACTCAAGTGGTTGAGATCTGAGGACTATGGTTCAAAGCCAGCCCAGGCAGGAAAGTCTGGGAGACCCTTATCTCCAGTTAACCACCAGAAAACTGGAAGTGGTACCATGGTTTAAAAGTGGTAGTATACTAGCCTTGAACAAAAGCTTAGGGACAGTGCCCAGGCCCAGAGTTCAAGTCCCATGACTGGCCAAACAAAACCCCAAACAAACAGGTAGATAGCTTAATTTGCTGTCAACTGCTTTGAATGGTGCTCTTTCTCTGTTGACTCTGTGGGGTGTCATCTCAAAGATCTCTTGTCTTTGAAATCCATTAGGCCTATGTCCTAATCAGAAGTGTACAGGAGGAATTCTCTGGGTGAACTTTTATTTTAAGCAAACAGAAACACCAGAGAGTACCATCAAGTTGCACACAGATCTGTTCTGAGAAGTTACTGCTAGGAGCTAGGGAAACCTCACAGCCAGCTCCAAGCAGGAGAGCCTTACTGATATGAGGTACAAAAGAGGACAGTTAGACCAGAAGGTGGAAGAATGGAGGATACCAGCCTGCCCCCCACCGATTACCACCCCCCCCCCCACCACAAAAAAGGAAAAAGGAAGCAAGAATAAAGCTATCTGGCAGTATTTCATTCTCAACTATATGCTTGAGACTTTGGCAAGTTACATTAGCAATATTCCAGCATCGTAGCGATGGTTAAGTGTGAGTTCAGAGCTGTATGTGTATGTGCCTGTTTGTAGGTGTGGGTGTGTCTCCTTTCAATGATTTCTAGCACCATCAAAGAGTAACATGATCACATTTGGATCTTAAATGCACTGGTTAAGTTTAAGCTTCATTATTTGTTCACATTGTCTCTCATTGCCTCCCGTGCCTCGTGGTGACAAAAGGCAGTAATTAAGTTGTAAATATTATTCTGTCACTGTCTTAAAATGTGGGTGAGAAATTATGGTAATGAATAGGCCCTGGATGGCTAGAAAGCAATCTGTGTATGGTCAATGGAGGTATTAAGTTAAATACCTCCATTGTTCTTTTGAGAAACAGAAAAAAAAAAATCTCTGAGGATCATGATTTGAAGCCAGCCCAGGCAGAAAAGTCTATGAGTCTCTTACTTCTAATAAACTACTCAGAAAAAGACAGAAGTGGCACTGTGGCTCAAGTGGTAGAGGGCTAGCCTTGGACAAAAGAGGCTCAGGGATAGTGCACAGGTCCTGAGTTCAAGCCCCGGGACTGGCAAAAAAAAAAATCGCTAAAATGTTCTCTTAATAATAAACTATTTAAAAAACACTCCAGCAAGAGCAGTAGTTCTATACAAATAAAAATGTGCTACACGAGCATATTCACACATTTTCATCAGTGATGAACTTCATACAAAACTAAATTAAGAGCCGAGAACCGATTTCTATGATTCTGCATTGGAATGTTTTAACTGGATTCCAGTGGCAACTATTTTTATTGGCAAGTTTTTTTTAAGTTACTGCATTCTACTCTATTATGTTTAGGAAAATGAAACATTCACAGTACAATATGGCTAATGCAATGCTAGCGAAGGGAATTTTATTGGCACCAATCCCTTTCAGGGTGCTGACATCCCACGGTCAGCAATGGAGCTTGGAAAAATGTTCAAAAACCAAAACCCAAACCCAAACCACAATAAAAAGACAAAAACAAAACCAACCAACCAACCAAAAAAAAAAAAAACCACCCAAACCAAAAACCACCATAAACCTGAGAAGGAGTTTCAAACTTGGAGTGTAAAATCTATAGCATTCTATTCTAACCTAACATCCACTAGTTTCAACAGCTGATCTTAGGTCCTAAAATAAATCCTTCATTCCCACAGCAAACGGCAAGAATGCACAAAGGATAAGATCAGCAATGCTGGTGCTACTTGCTACAGGAAAGTATTACAGTGGAGATAGACAAAATGAGGCTGGATCAAGCTTTTTAGTATATTATTATGTGATCAGTAGTGACCTTGTATTGTTTATATTACACTCTATGTAAATTTTTTTTTTGTGTTGGTACTGGAGCACAAACTCCAGGCCTCAGTCTCTTGTGTATCTTTTTTTGCTCAAGGTTGGCACTTTACCACTTGAACCACAACTCCACTTCTGGCTTTTGGTTGGATAATTGGAAATAAGAGTCTCCCAGATTTTCCTTCCTGGGTGGGCTTCAAACCTCAATCCTACAGGGATTACAGAGTGAGCCCCTAGCACCCATCTCATTGGTCATCTTTTAAATGATACCTTGTTCAGCCAGGAATAACTTACTCATCCTCAAAGGACTGCATTCAGTGCAGAGGACAGGGTTCACGCCTGGATCCTGTCAGTCTAGCTTGTGGGCTTTGAGGATGTTTGTTTCCTTTCTGTTCTGACAGCTCCTCCTGGGTGCACCTGGCTGAGGTCATGAGGAACACCCTCCCAGTGGGACTCCTGGGACCACCCATCCCTGAGCACTTAGAGGCCCTACAGCATCCAGGGAGCAGGGGATGGTGCAGTCTGTGGGGTTCCAGCTATTTAGCAAAGTGTGCAAGCTGGGTGTGGTGGCCTAGGCCTTTAATTGTGCTACTGGGGAGGTGCGATGGGGAATCCCGTGTAGGAGGCCAGTCCAGACAAAAAGGAAGCCTGGAAGAACATCCTGAAAAATGGCTGGGTGTGCTGGCTGGTACATGCCTGTTATCCCAGCTCCCTGGGAAGCACAGTGGCTGGGCACAGGTGTAGTGTGCTCACCTGTCACCCAGCACCATCCCCAGCAACTGTGCAGAAGCTCAATAAGGGGGATCAAAGCCTGGCTCAAATGGTGGAGGACCTGTGTTCAAACTTAAATCAATTCCAAATATCACCAAAGTAAAGTACAATGGAACTGAGATTGGTTTAATTTTCCTTGTCTTCTAGGTACAGATCTTAGGGAGGGAGATGGGGAGAGGGGAAGAGGGAGAAGGAAAGGGAGAAGAGAGGTTAGAAATCAAGTTGTCATTAATCAAGGTCTACTATTCTTTATTAAGGAAGACAGGACATTGTATCATTAAGGAAAGGAAGCCCTCCTACATGGCCTTAACTTGTAAATTATTTCAGCACAGCTGCTTTTATATTGTATGTGTGTGTGCTACAGTAAATTGTATAATTATGTTAATTTTCAACCTCTTCTGAGCAGGGAGCAGTCTTTTATTTCTAGGTGGCTTATTCTTAAGGACAAAAGCAGAAAAGAGCCAATGATCTAAACACCTATGTCCGATGGTCAAAAATAGCAATGAGGCAAGTACTTACATACCTAGAACTAAAATACTACTTTATTTTTAATATTTTTATTGTAAAGATACTGTACAGAGGGGTTACAGTCCCATGAGTAAGGTAATGAGTCCATTTCCAATTGAACATTGTTACCCCCTCCTTTGTTTTTCCCCTAGCATCCCTTCCCACCTCCCCAACTCCTCCCTCCCCTCCCAACTTGTAAAGTTCATTTTCAACATAGTGTCTTGTATGTCTCATTGTTACAGTGCGTCAACCTGTATCTTATTTCAGCATTTTGTTATTTCCCTTCCCCTCCCCAAATTAGAAAAATGTATATACAAGATGCAGGGCACTGACATCAAATACAGTGAAAACAGGGGAAGAACTGTGGGGAAGAACATACAAAAGAAACAAAAAAATCATATAGTACATTAAAAAATCAACAAAGTTAAAAAAAAACCTCTTGTGTCCCGATCTTGGGGTTCATTTTGCTTAGCATAATCTTATATGGTCATATCTACATAGCTTTTGACCTTTTCTGCTTGTCTGGTCAGAGTATCCTAGATGTACTGCTCTATTTTTTTTTTGTACTGCTCTATTTTTGTCATCTTAATTGATCATTGTTATTTAATTAAAGAAATTAAAGAAAAGTTTGAAGACAATCTGTTTTGACAAAACCATTAAAAAACAATTCCTTGATTTAAAAATTGGCTTCTCATTTTTAAAAAGAATGATAAAATCAGGGGAAAAAGTGTCTCTGTTCTAAAACTTGCTGGCTATACAAACCACCTGCAGACTGAGTGGCAGGGGTGAGTTCTGAGCTGGATCAGTTCCCAGCACAGGAAACGGACACAGGCAGTGAGCACTGAATATTCTGTTTACACAGACGAAGAATCAGCATCTTCTAGAAAGCAGTGATGGAAGTCATCTGATTTCTGTTTGGAGTTACACTTCAGCCTCACCCCTTGGGTGAGGTTAGAGATGAGAAACGCATGACAGATTTTATTGAAGCTCTTGGTTCTGTGTCTAAGCCTCTATCCTGCCTACATTGTCCACCACCAGTCAAATCATGAGAAGTATAGCGACGCTTCTCCTATTCCAAGGTTGCCACACTTGTAAAGCAAATGTGCCTCTGATCATATAAAATACTATTTATCAAAATGAACTCCAGTAAATGGAAAAAAAAAATCAAAGTTTTTTTTCTTTGTTGCTGTTTTTGTTTGTTTCTTTATCCGTCTTTGGGAGGGGAAGGGAGCACAAATGGAGGGACAAAGGGTGAACAAATGCAGCAGTGGTACTCTCTAGACACTATATTGAAAATGAACTTTATTTCTTGTGGGGAGGGATAGGAGGGAAAAACTGGAGGAAAGCAAGGGAAAGGGTTCAAACTTTATCTGACTTCTGAAACTGTAACCCCTCTGTATATCACCTTTATAGCAACAGAAAATTAAAAAATTATAGCCATCATATTAACATTAAAGAAATTCCTTGATGCTTGCTAATAAGGTTTGTTCAATTACATTATAAATGTATTTTTATGATTCTGTTCAAATTATGATCTATTAATATCTTACATCACAACACAATAAGTAGAGCCCCACACAGTATATTTAGTTTTGGTGTTAGGTTTGTTTTAATTGGTAAATTCACTTTTACTTCAAATCGTTGAAGATCTTATTTATCATGTGTAAGTTTCTCATCATCTTTTGTGTTAGTGTTTTTTGTTGTTGTTGCTGTTGATGGTTGTTTCTGTGTTACTGAAGAATCAAACTCAGGGTCTCATGCAAGCATTCTACCACTAACCCACATTCCAAGCCCTCTGTTACTAGTTTTGACAGTGAAGAATTATATCTGCTCAGAGTTGAGATTTTATTGGAGGGTTAAAAATGCAATGAAAGCCTATGTTTACCAACTCCTCCTTTACTAGGCTGATGGAGGTATACAGTTTACAAAGGGAAGGTGGAAGGATAGATATTTCTCCACAGAAGATGAAAACGTGTCTAAAAATACGAGTGCTTGATTCTTTCAGGATGGATGCAATAGTAGCATCATAGATAAAAATAACTGACATTTGACTAGCATCTCCTACACTGTGCAAATGTGTGCAAAATCTGCAGGGCAAAATATCTGTCATTTGAAAAATGCTTATATAAAAATCAAATTTGGATCTATAACCTCTAGCATCAAGCATGATATATTATATGAAGACACAGAAGCTAGGAGTGCTGGCTGGGCCCTGTATCCAAGCTATTTGGGAGGCAGAGGATTGAGGTTGGAGGTTAGCCTGGGCCAAAGAGAAGTCTGAGAGCCTCCAGGTTGACCAGTGGCTGGGCATGGGTGGGGGTGCATCTGTAATCTCTAGCTACTGGAGGAAGTACAAGTAGGAAGATCACAGCCTAAACTGACCCAGGTATAAAAAGAGATCCTACCTTAAAAATAACCAGTGCACAAAGGGATAGAGGTATGGCTCGAGTGGCAGAGTGCCTGTCTAGCAAGCTTGAGGTCCTAAGTTCAGTGCCTTCATGGGGGGAGGAGGGGAAGCACAACTAGAATATTCCTTCTATCTAATTGAAATGAATGAAATACTTTTTAAGGGAGCTATTTAGCAATGTCTGGCCAATAATGGAAATTTCATAAGCTATGCTTTCATTTTCCTTCCTCTATAGTAGGAAACATAATAAAGCCATATATGAACTACTATTTGAGTTTCCTTCAACTTCCTCTTTCAAATTTATTTCAACATACTTTGTAATAAAACTGTAATATCTTTACACACATATAGAATACCTCATACCAAGATAAACACTTACTTTTGTTGACTGTGGGACCTGAACTCAGGGCCTGGGCACTGTCCCTGAGCCACAGCACCACTTCCAGTATTCTGGTGGCTTATTGGAGATAAGAGTCTTATGAACTTTCCTGCCCTAGCTGGCTTTGAACCATGATCCTCAGATCTCAACCTCCTGAGTTGCTAGGATTACAGGCATGAGCCACCAGCACCTGTCTGCCAAATAAACATTTATTAATAGCTTCTAACTTACAACTTAAGTTGACAATGACTGAGCAATGATGATCACCATGAGATATTCCTTGGGTGCTTATTATGTCAGCCATGTCCCATAAATAGCCACCAGCTCAGTTTGCTGGGAACGGCATGACTCAATACTCTCCTTGTGTTCCTAAGATTTAATGATGGATGGGAAATCTTGGGATGTTCCATCTGCAACTCCTTTGTGATTTTCTCCTCCTAGGAGTGGCTTCCCATTGGGCATTTCTGGAGGAGCTGTCCAGCATAGTAGTCAAGGCAAAGGAGGGCCCATCTCTACTTCAGCTCCAGCCTGGTAGAAGAGTGGGTGATAGGTTTGAAACCAGAGGCCATGGGAAGGCTTAGAACTCAAACAGTTGGAGAGTTCAGGGAAAAAGAAGAACGTGGCCAGCCTGATTAAATGACCAAGACACAAGGTCAAAAAATAAGGTGCTGCCAGAATCAACTCCAAATGGATCAAAGACCTTGAACTCAAAGCAGACACTCTGAAAACATTACAGGATGGAATAGGAGAAACCCTAGGTCTCCTTGGCTCAGGCCGAAATTTTCTGAACAGAGACCTGGAAACACAACAAATCAAAGAAAGGTTGGACAAATGGGATTACATAAGGTTGCAGAGCTTCTGCAGGGCAAATGACATAGCTAGCAAGATCAATAGAAAGCCCACGGAGTGGGAGAAGATCTTTACTAGCCATACAACGGACAAGGGTCTCATATCTAAAATATACATGGAACTCAAAAAATTAAACCACCCAACAACAAATCCTCAAAGAAACAACTGCCCAATAAATAAGTGGGCGAAAGACTTAAAGAGAAGCTTCTCTGAAGAAGAAAGAAGGATGGCCAATAGACACATGAAGAAATGTTCAACATCCCTAGCCATAAAAGAAATGCAAATCAAAACAACATTGAGATATCACCTCACTCCAGTTAGAACAGCAAAAATCAAGAACTCTAACAACAACAGATGCTGGAGGGGATGTGGACAGAAAGGAACCTTACTTCATTGTTGGTGGGAATGTAAACTTGTTCAACCACTTTGGAAAGCAGTATGGAGGTTCCTCAAAAGACTTCACATAGAACTCCCCTATGACCCAGCAATCCCACTTTTGGGCATTTACCCTAATGTTTACAAAAAAGACCACACTAAAGCTACCAGCACAACTATGTTTACTGCAGCATTATTTACCATAGCTAAGATATGGAACCAACCCAGATGGCCCTCAGTAGATGAATGGATCAAGAAAATGTGGTCTATATACACAATGGAATTCTATGCTTCCATCAGAAAGAATGACATTTCCCCATTTGTTAGGAAATGGAAAGGCTTGGAAAAAATTATATTAAGTGAAGTAAGCCAGGCCCAAAGAAACATAGGTCCCATGGTTTCCCTTATTTGCAATATCTAGTATAGGTATGAGTCAAGCGGAAAAGGTCAGATAATGTGATGTTAGGAAAACGAACCCTTAAATATGTATTTTAATGTTTTTGTTTCTTTCATGCATGTGTTTCTAACGCATTTATAAGATTATTTCTTTGTTGCTTTGTATGTCCCTCCCCCACAGTGTAACCCCCGCTTTCACTATATTTTGATGTCAGTATAACATGTGGAGGAGATGGGGACAAACAAGTCGTTTAAGAATTCAGGTGGACCTGTTGCAACAATGAGAAGTACAAAATGTCATGTCAAAACCAGCTTTACAATGTCGGTGTGTGGGGGGGGAGGGGGGGTATGATTGGGTCGGGGGGAGGGGAGAGGCTGGGAAGGGAGGTGAAGGGTAAACAAAGGAGGAGGCTGCAATGCTTGGTAAGAAATGTATGCATTATCCTGCCCATGTAATTGTAACCCCTCTGTACAGTATGTTCTTAAATAAAATAAAATAAAATTTAAAAAAAAAAAAAGGTGCTGGACCTCTCCCTCTCCGTAAGATCAAAGGATAATGTCCCCAAATTTCTCTTCCCCTCTCCTCTCCTTTCCTCTGGTACCCTCCTCTCCCTTTCCCTCCCCTTTCCTCTCTTCTCCCCTCTCCTCTCCCTTCCTTTCTCTCTTCTCCCCTCCCTTCTCCTCCCCCTCCCTTCTCCTCTCCTCTCCATTCCTCTCCTTTCCTCTCTCTTCCCCTCTCCTCTCCTTTCTTCTTCTCTCCTCCCTTCTCCTCTCCTCTCCTCCTCTCCTCTTGGTCCCCTTCTCTCCCCTCCCTCCCCTCTCCTCTTCTCCTGCGTTGTACTTGCTAGGCAGGTGCTTTACCACTTGAGTCATTTTCCCCAGCCCTTTTTGCTTCAGTTTATTTTTCAAGTAGGGTCTCACCTTAGCCTTGAACCAACCTCAAGCTAGGACCTTCTTTTTTTTTGATATTTCTTTGCAGTATTTATACTTGTTTTTTATCTTGTAAGACAACATTAAATAACATAATAAGTATAAGTGACAACGCTACTTTTATCCCCTGGCTTTAGTTCTTTTTTTTTTTTTTTTTTTTTTTGCATTTTATTTTATTTATTGTGAAAATACTGTACAGAGGGGTTACAATTACATGGTCAAGATAATGAGTACATTTCTTATCAAGCATTGTAGCCTTCTCCTTTGTTTTCCCTTCCCATCCCTTCCCATCCTCCCCCCCACCAACCCACCCAATCCTCCTCCCCGCAAAGTTGTAAAGTTCGTTTTCGGCATAATGACTTGTACATCTCATTGTTGCAATGGGTCCACCTGTATCCCTATTTAAATGATTTGTTTTTTTCCCTTCCCTTTCACAAATTATACCAACATCAAATACAGTGAAAGCAGGGCTTATACAGTGGGGGAGGGACATACAAAGCAAACAAAGAAATCATCTTATAAATAAATTAGAAACAATCGCATGAAAGAAAAAAACATTTGAATACATATCTTAGGGTTCACTTCCCTAACATCAACTTATCTGATCTTTTCTGCTTGACTCAGACATATACTAGTTATTGCAAATAAGGGAAACCATGGGACCTATGTTTCTTTGGGCCTAGCTTAATTCACTTAATATAATTTTTTCCAAGTTTTTCCATTTCCTAACAAATGGGGCAATGTCATTCTTTCTGATGGAGGCATAGAATTCCATTGTGTATATATACCACATTTTCTTGATCCATTCATCTACTGAGGGGCATCTGGGTTGCTTCCATATCTTAGCTATGGTAAATAATGCTGCAATAAACATAGTTGTGCTGGTAGCTTTAGTATGGTCTTGTTTGTGAACATTTGGGTAAATGCCCAAAAGTGGGATTGCTGGGTCATAGGGGAGCTCTATGTGGAGTCTTTTGAGGAACCTCCATACTGCTTTCCAAAGTGGTTGAACAAGTTTACACTCCCACCAACAATGCAGTAAGGTTCCCTTCTGTAGGACCTTCTTTCCAAGTAGTTGGAATTCCAAGTGTAAAGCACCACACCAAGGTGCTTGAGGTCCTGAGTTCAATGCCTTCAGGGGTAGAGGTGGGGGAGCATAGCTAGAACATACTTTATATCTAATTGAATTGAATCTTTATTCAACAAAATAGCCTTCAGATACTGGAGACATTGGGAAGGGAAATGTCCCTTATAAGAATGGAGGCACTAGTGAATGACATTTGATTCTTTGTCTGGATACAGTAAGTCCAATTAAACAAATAAAATGAGTAGTTGTATGTTATGTATTTTAAAAGCTTCAAATAAGCCAATGAACTTATTAGTATGGGTAGGAGGCAGACCAAGTGTGTACAACAGAAGAAAGTGAGGCCCCTGAGCATTTTCTTCACTCAGACCTTAGGTTCGAAGGAAAACTTCAAGGTTGCTAAGTAATTGCGTTAGATCTTAATAGTACTCTTTACAATCTGAAGCCACCACCCTAGTAAAGCAACCATAACACATTTTAACATGTCAACCACAAGCACGTGTGTCTGATTATGAGTTAAAGCTTCAGTTTCATGTTGTCATTTCTCCACCAACCATCTCGGCCATCAGTAAGATTCGTAGGTGTTTTGAAGCAACAATGCGAATAGCTATTTATAGATCAGAAAATGGTTGGCAGATGATGCATTTGAAACTAAACCAAAATTAATATGCTTTAAATTGTCCAAAGGGCTGGCAGCTACGTAGAAAGGGAAGATTTGGACTAGAGAACATGCACAGTTTCCATGTGCATCCCCATGCATCGTCCATCCTCCCTGCCCTCCCTCCCCTCTTCTGTGCCTCTGTCTCTGTCTCTCTCCTCCCTCATACACTACACTCCTGCCTTTGTGCACATTCAGAGGTGCAGGTAGATTTATCATTATACTAATAGCACATTAAAACTTGGGACAGAAACAATCACTGAGTTCTTCGGTTAAGTGTGGGTTACCGCGTGGGATCTTAGTACACATGTATACGGAACAGTCAGAGCTACTACTGGCAATGGAATCTGCTTTCCTACTAGGGAAGCATCACCATGGCCCTTCCCACTGCCAGGATCACGCATACGTCCCACTCAGCTCGTTCGCCCCTCTCTTCAGCACCTGCGGCTCATCCATGCCACCTAAAGTCGTGGTTCCCAGGGCATGGCGCCTTCTTCTGTGCCTGTGACTCTGAATCAGAAAGCTCAGCTCTCCTCATTGGCTGAACGTGTCACCTGGATGTCAAGATTCCAGTACACTTTAAGGGTCTGATCTAGTGATATGTTTTCCTTAAGAAGCCACATAAGTAGGCTGGAAGTCCTCTGTTTTCCTGTGGGCTTCTTACAGAATTCTAAGACAGCATATCCAGCTAACTCAGTTTTCCTGCACTATTACTCTTGGGTGGGGAGGAGAAAGCGTCTCTGATGTTCCTATATCTAAAACACTTGTTCTCATAATTTCTAGTCTCTGTCCTTCCTTATGCCATTTTAATGATTGTGTACACAGAGGAGGTTTTGTTTGTCTATAATCACATATTAAAACATATCAACATGTACCGTACTTAAAGTTAAAAGGGAACAGTTAAAAAGTAGAGTTTTAAAATAACAAGTCAATTATATGTTAACTGTAATAACATATTTTGGGTTGGAAAGCAGCTATGTTCCCTAAAACACAAATTTATTGGCAAAAGAATCATTATTTTGCATCTTTGAAAGTTGTACTGTCTATCTTAACAGAAGACAGCTAGATTGTCAAGTATGATACTGAATAGGGTCCATGATGAGATGTGCTGTTTTTATTGATACACATGAAGAAAATTCAGCTTCTTTCTCTCTGTTCCCTCCCTCCCCTTTCCTCTCATTTTATCTCCTTCCTTCCTTCCTTCCTTCCTTCCTTCCTTCCTTCCTTCCTTCCTTCCTTCCTTCCTTCCTTCCTTCCTTCCTTCCTTCCTTCCTTCCTTCCTTCCTTCCTTCCTTCCTGCCTTCTTGCCTTCCTGCCTTCTTGCCTGCCTTCCTGCCTTCCTTCCTTCCTGCCTGCCTGCCTGCCTTCCCTTCTTTCTCTCTCTCTCACTGACATATACTTATACACACTCACATGCAGTTGGAAAGAGAGTAGTATACTTTTTTTTTCAGATGATTGTGGATATTTTACTTTGAAAATACACCTTAATTTGATAGTCATACTTTCTTAAATATGAGAGTCAGTGAGGAAATCTAAAACCACATCTATGAAAATTACATACTATACTATGTAAATATCTGTTGTTATTTTTGAATGAATATTTGGTAGACTCGTTCATTTTTAGAAGTATTGATCGATCAAGTTCGTAGAGCTTTCAAATCTGACACATCCCATTACATAATATGAAAAATCACATTCATTAATATCAACACCAGTCACATCAGAAAACTCTGTAACTATTATGAAGCTGTCAGGCTCACAGTAGTAGAGGTAATTTTTCTAAGATTTCCATTTTGGCTGGAAAGCTCCAGTTTTGTTGTTGGCAATGAGCACTGGTAACTGTTTTCCTTGTAGTGACAGCAGACATCGTTCACTTTTGAAAAGATATTTCTGCAAAATGCCAGTGCTTGTTCAAGGGTGGTTCTGTCAAGCAAATGGTATTCCATGAAGAAGGGAGTTGGTTCAACTGGCGCCTGAAACAAGCCCACAGTGTTTCACTTCTTTTCTTTTTCTTCCCCTCCCCTCTGTGCTGTCTGAAATGGAAGTGTACACGTTTTTTACAGGGTCCTCACAGAATATTAAAGAAAGATGTGTTCTCCACGATGGAGATTCAGGGACTGGGTGTAGCTCGGTGGTACAGTATGTGCTTAGTTTGGATGAGGCTCTAAAACAAAACAAAACAAGCCAATTCAACAAAGCAGCTGGTGCTGGCGGCTCATACCTAGAACCCCAGCTACTCAGCAGGCTGAGATCTGAGGATCATACTTTAAAGGCAGTCTAGGCAGAAAAATCTGTGAGACTCTTATCTCTAATTAATCAGCTAAAAGCCAAAAGTGAAAGTGTGGCTCAAGTGGTAGGGCGCCAGCCCTGAGCAAAGCAAGAGTGCAAGGCCTTGAGTTCAAGTCTCAGTTTTGGCGCGCGCGCACGTGCACACACAAACACACACATTTAACAGAGCTCTTATTAGTATTAATATTTTACTGCTTCATCTAAGCATTCTTAACTGTGGCAAGGGGTGGAATAACACAATAACCCAGACAGTTTTCTAGCCCTGTCTTGATTTGTGCTATGGAAACCGCCCTTGCCCTGCTGATTTTTCTGCCATTGGGGCAAACATCAGCACCGTTAGTGCATGACATTCTTATGTCCTGATGAGAAACATCTTGGCCTTATGGACTTCTGAAATGGACTTGCAAACTGAGACTCAATGCCCTGGGCTTACAAAAATGCTCACCTAGACAATGGCTAACATACAATGCTCATGCAATAAATTCTGAATGGAAGTTGGAATGAATGTCTCACGTACTGCAATAATGACAGTGCTTGTGATGGCCCACGGACATACATGTGAATGTATGTTTGGGGTATCTCTGTATGTGCATACACACATGCACACACACATACACACACATACACACACACACTTGGGAATGTACTAAACTTGTTCCTTTAACTGTTCAACCTTTAGCCACAAGAGAATATCACAGTATCACAGCCTTCATGACTCATTGGGTAAGGATTGATCAACCACTTCTAAATATCTTTTGAAGAGTAGTTTTTTTTTTTTTTTGGGTCCGGTCGTGGGGCCTGAACTCTGGCCCTAGGCGCTGTCCCTCAGCTCTTCAGCTCAAGGCTAGCGCTCTAACACTTGAGCCACAGCGCCACTTCTGGCTTTTTCTTTTTGCTTATGTGGTGCTGAGGAATCGAACCCAGGGCCTCATGCATGCAAGGCAAGTGCTCTACCACTGAGCCACCTTCCCAGCCCGAAGAGTAGTTTGTTACCATATTTAACTGGACTATCAGATGAAGATTCCAAGATTTAAAAGGATTTGCTCAGCCAACCTGATTAGCACTATGGAGGTTGTAAGGTTTTTTAGTTTCTTCTCTAAGCATAGGATCTATGTGACTTCCTTGATTATAGAACGGCTCCTCGCTTAGCTATATCTTAATGTTATGCAGTTTTTTCCCCCAGAGCTCTTAGGATATCCTTCAAATGGGCTATGCTCTGAACACCGATGTCAAATTCAGGCTCTGGAATGAGATCAAGGGGGGGATCAATGTTCAGGTGGATGTGTGGTGCCACCTCCATTTCTAGAAAACCTCTTTATCAAACACGGACAGTGAGGTGGTTTGCTGTGCAAGCCTACTGCCTTGTATCACAGAAAAGAAGTATGCTACTTAACTGGCTGGCATTATGTCCTCTTTAGGAAAGATGATTTATTTTCTTGTAGCTTTAGAAACTGCCAAGTGTTGACAAAGTACAACAGGAAAACTACAAGGGTACCAGGAATTCCAGGAAAAACTACTAAGTATAATTGCTGTAATGTGTGTGTCGTGCCTTTGTCCAGTGATTGTCACATTGGGCAGGTACTACACAGAAGTGGTTGACTAGGGATCCAGCCCAGCAGAACACACGAAGAGCTTGTCCATCAGCAGACTGTGTTTGTAAACAGACCCAACACCAGCCTTCATAAAGTAGGCATAACTCAGGGTTGAACAAGAATGGTGAGACAGCTTTTTTTTTTCCTGTCCTTTCTGGAATAGCTCTCTCTCTCTCTCAAAAAAAGGTCATCTTGACCCTTGCTGATCTGTGGAGGCAGAGTGTCCAATTAAATTATCTTCATTATAAAAGCACACACAGGCAAATACTTTTAAAGGACATGATTCCAAACCTATAATAAGTATCAAAGAAAAGTAGCACAAAAGCTTTTAAAAATTTACATAGAGATTTTTAAGCAATTGGCGGTATCAAAAGAGGTCAGAGAGAGTACCTCACTGTGGAGAGTTCAACGGGCAGAGACATGATGAAACTGACATTTTGTAATGAGAGACTATGCTAACATTCATTCTTTTGGGGTCCAGGATCAGGCTACCTAGAATAACAATTACATCAGAACAGAAGTTGAAGGCCTTCCAGGAAGAATTGCCTTCCAAGGAAGTTACTGTTCTCCACTATTTTTATATTATGAACATGTATTTTTTTATTGTAAAGATACTATACAGAGGGGTTACAGTTACATGAATAATGTAATGTTCTCCACTTAAGATTCACATTGATGCTGGACTGCAGTGTATATTTTTGGACCCTGGACCAAGCCCATAGTGAGGGATTAGTTTGGATTTTCCTCCTTTTCTCTGTGACCCCAGCATGGGTGAAATGTTAAGTTATTGCTCAAACAGTGTGTATGATGTTGATGAAGCAGTGAGTGGTAGCCATATCCAAACTTGGGATGGCTGAATCGAGTGGCTACCTTTCCTACCTGCTGGCACAGGAACCTTCTGGAAGAGCTACCTATTTTCTGTTGTGTTGGTATCCATCGACAAGTATTACAAAAATACTGCTCTTCGCTAGGCACTGCTAGATGTCGGGTTTGTAACGGTCCATGAGAAATGGTTCTGATTTCATCATAGACATAGGCTCATCCCTACACCATTTCTTGGAGTCGATGTACTACAACACAGATTGTCATGGTTTACTATGTGCCATTTGAATCGTAGGGTAGTGGGTTGGAGAGAACCATGGAGACGGGAGCTGTGGGTAGGCCAGAGAGAATGCTATCGTACGATATTTATCCACGACTGTCTAAGTGGCAGGAAGAATGGTCAGAAAAAATGTGATGTTGTTGGAGAATGGTGCTGAAAATGGTGGGAAGAAGTCAGGCAAGATTAAATACAAGTATGGGGATGCTGTAATACTCAGGTCCAGCAATCGTGGAGATCTAAAAGAAGGCACTGGCATACCATACAGAAATGAGGCTGGGTGTGATGGCAGGCACCTGGAATCCTTGCTACTCAGGAGGTGGAGATCAGAAGCATCGTGCTTTGAGACCAGCCTGGAAAACAAGACTCTATTGCAACTTCTGTCAGACTAAATACCACAGGGTGATGGGTGCCTGTGGGAGCACCTGTGTGAGAAGCATTCATAGGAGGATCGTGATCCAGGATGCCCTCTATAAACAAAAAGACAGTGAAAACCTATTTGAAAAACAACTCAAGCAAACAAGGAGTAAGGGTATGGTTCTAGTGATAGAGTATCTGTTTGTTTACCAAGTACAAGGCCCTGATTTCAAACCCTAGCACAGAAAAGAAAATGGATCAGGCTTTGATAACTGACTTGGCATGAAAGACCAGAATGAGTGAGTAAACGCTTAGACTTTCGAGCTTTGACAGTTTCTTCACAAGCACAGACAGATGCGCCTTGCATGCGTACAGCATTGACCACACGGAGAAGGCAGGGTGAAGGAGCTGACTTTGAGATGACACACAGAATGCCAGATGAGTGAGCCCGGATCTTAAACTAAGCTAACGTTAGGGTTTGTTACTTCAGGTTTTTCTTTGTAGCACGTAATGCCCTAAGCTCTTTCACACAGAGAAATCATCTCAGAGAATTTTCTCACGGGTTCTAGGAGTACACAGGTCATATACCTAAGAACCAAACTGGCAAGTTCACATTCAATTGATTGGCCAACCCTGCACTTGAACCTATTCATGCTTAATTCTAATTGGCTCTTTAAAAAAAATTAGAATCCTAATCTATTTAAAGATGGATTACAAGATATAATTTAAATATAATAATACTATACTTATGCTCAATGTGATCAGCTTTATAGATGTTATAGGCGCAAATATACATCATCACAACCAACCATAGTAAAGGCATAGAACATTTTCATCGGTCTCCAAAATTGTCTCTTGCTTCTCCGGCAGGTCAAACTCCTCTCACTTCCAGATGTCAGAAAAAACATCAGATTTATGTTCACTGCAGCACTGTTTATCATAGTCATGATATAGGACCAACCCAGATGCCCCACAGTAGATGACTGGATCAAGAAAACGTGGCGTATGTACACAATGGAATGCTATGCTTCTATCACAAAGAATCACATTTGCCATTTGTAAGGAAATAGAAAGACTTGGAAAAAATTATATTATGCAAAGTAAGTCAGACCCAGAGAAACATAGTTGCATGGTTTCCCTCATTTGTGGTTACTAGAATGTGCCTATAAATCTAAATGACTCTTAAACAAATGCCACATGTGGTGATTTTTTTTTTCAAAAGTGAATTTGGTGAAGAATGCAAACAAAAATAACTTCTACCTATGCCCAGGTAAGCACTAGCAGTCTCCATTTGGAGACTTTGGCTTTGTCACACATCTGATCCACAACTAACTTCCTAGGAGTTTTACTAAATCCCCTGGACCCGCTCGCAGGGACTTTTGTAAACGAGGGTGATTTTCTTTTTTCCTTTTAAAACTGTTATTTTAAAGATGATATCTAAGGAGGTTATAGTCACATAAGTCAGGTAAAGAATAGACCCCTTCCCTCACTCTCTCTCAATTTTCCCATCCCCATCCACAAATTGTACAGTTCATTTTTCTACACAGTGTCCAGTGTGATGTTTAAGGAGGAGGATATGTCTATACCTCTCTTGCCGAGTGTCAACATAGGTCCAGCATCTACCACATAGCCAAAAAAGGCCAGGCTGCTGGATTTGGGTCGGTACTGATGTGCATGGAGACAAAGGGGCCACTGTGTGTGGTTTTAGCCATATTTGAGAGTAAGAGAGGCTGTGAAGCTTGGCTTCAGTTGTCATCAGCATGAGGCCAAGAGATGCCCCATTCATAAAACAGAATTTGTTTCTGATGCCTTGTGGTGAGAGTCCTTGAATTTTTGGCAAACTCCCCAACCTGGCACTTGGTGGAATTTGTGCTGCCAAGATGAAAACTGCTCCTAGTCTGTACCCTGGGGCCTCATCTTCAAGTTGTAGAATCGCTAGAAGCCTGAGCAGCCAGCAGAGAAAGACCTCTCCTCCCCCAAATAACAACAGGTCCCGATTGACCTCTGTAACCTAGAGTAATTCCCAAAGTAGTTCTAGAAGCATCTCATGCATTTGCCTCAAAGGACGGAGATGCTGTTGAATCATTTCTCCCATCTTGCAGATGGCTGGCTGGTGAGATGGAGCATAGGACGTCATATACAGGAATCCTTTAGTGTCCAACAATTATTAGCCACTATTATGGCTAGCAAGAGTCAGAGGGATCTTGACCAACACTTGCCTAAGTGGTTGAATTTGCCAAACTGTACTAACTCATCAGTAGATAAAGTTAAAAGCAGTTAAGTTCAACAAAGGGCAAAATCCAGTGCTTGTTCATAGGATCTCTATTAAGGAAAACTCTGGAACTTTCAAAGGAAACCATTGGCAAAACATAAAAAACCCACCTTTGGAATATAATTAATTTTACTTTGGATGCATTCATTTTTTTCCCTCCTAATAAAGTATTTCTAGAAATTATTTGCTGTTTTCTGCCCACTGAACAGAAGCGCTTGGTGATTGACCATTCCTGGCCGTGCTGACACCTGCCCTATACATAAATACATGCAGGTCATGATCTCTCTTTACGGACACAGATTTAATTACTATTGACATTCCAGCTCAGCAGTGCTTCTCCCTTACGCAGAAGACATGGGAGACGGGCAGCAGAGGATCTTAAGCAAATCTGTGTGTCTCTGTGACCTCCCAAGTACTAATCTAGACACAATATCTGCATCAGAAGGGAACTGTGCTTTAGTCAAAACAAATTACGTTAGTGGGGATACAAACAACTTGACCTTTCTTTTCCTCTTAATCTTTTGTATCCTGTAACTGACATACACTGCCTTGGAATAAGGCCATATTTAGGAAACCCAGGAGAAAGAGGAAAGACTTTCAAGAAAGTACAAGTGCTTATGTACTATATCATTTGTTCAGTCCCCAGAGCATTCAGTGGAATGGTCGTTACTATTACTCATGCCGGCATTTGCCTGTAGTCCCAGCTACATAACAGGTAGCGATAGGAGGATTGCTGTCATTGAGGCTGATTGGGTAAAAGCAGAAAACTCTATGAGAAGAACTAACTAGAAAGCAAAGTGACTGGGAGTGTGTAAATCAAGTAGTAGAGTGCTTGCTTAGCAAGCACAAGGCCCTGACATCAATCTCTAATAAAGCTAAAATACATATATCAACTAAATGAATCAATATGACATGCCTTTCTTCATTATGCTCTCTTAGCTCTAAGCTAAATATATTATTTGTATAAGATTTTATCAAACATAATACAATTTCCTTTTTTTTTTTTTGGTGCTGGTCCTGGGGCTTGAACTTTCAGCCTGAGCACCATCCCTGAGCTTTAGTGCTCAAGGTTAGCACTCTACTACTTGAGCAGCAGCTCCACTTCTGGCTTTTGGGTGTTTAGTTGGAGATGAAGAGTATCCTGGGCTTTTCTTCCCAGGCTAGCTTTGAACCATGATCCTCAGATCTCAGCCAGGTTTTGAGTATCCAGGATTACAGGCATGTGCCACCAGCACCTGGCCACAAGAGGCACAATGAAAGTTCTTTTTATTATTATTATTTTTTTTTATTGTGAAAATACTGTACAGAGGGGTTACAATTACATGGGCAAGATAGTTAGTACATTTCTTATCAAGCATTGTAGCCTCCTCCTTTGTTTACCCTTCCCATCCCTTCCCATCCTCCCTCCCCCACACTGAATCCTCCCCCCCCCCAAGTTGTAAAGTTCGTTTTTGACATGACAACTTGTACTTCTCATTGTAGCAAAAGGTCCACCTGTGTCCTTATTTAAACGACTTGTTTTTCCCCTTCCCCTCCACAAATTATACCGACATCAAATACAGTGAAAGCAGGGGTTATACTGTGGGGGAGGGACATACAAAGTAACAAAGAAATAATCTTATAATTGTGTTAGAAACAAATGCATGAAAGAAAAAAAACATTTAAAATACATATCTTAGGGTTCATTTTCCTAACATCACCTTATCTGACCTTTTCTGCTTGACTCATACATATACTAGATATTGCAAATAAGGGAAATCATGGGACCTATGTTTCTTTGGGCTTGGCTTACTTCACTTAATATAATTTTTACAATGAAAGTTCTTAATTACATTTGCAAAAAAATGTAATTTTTTCATTGTGCTTAATATTGACAACCTAGTGAAAGGAAGGGAGAGTAAGAGTTGTTTTCTAACCATCAAAGTCACACATCCAGGATGCTGAGGACAGGAACCTTCAGAGATGGTTCCCTTATTTTTTATCGTCTCCTTTCTCTATTAAAACAGCAAGGGGAAGGCTTGCAAAAGATGGCCGGGATAAGCCAGCAATATTTGTCCTTCAACCCAGAGGAAAAACACGAGTGGGTAGACATGGGGACATATAGCCACGGGCCCCAAGAAACATTGCTGACGGAAAGAATTCAACCTGACGGAAACAAAACACTCACATTTCACGAGAGTGGAAGAAAATGGGTTTCAGTCAATCCCTTTAGCATTTTCCATGTGACAACATCTTTATAAATCTCCTGGCCAAAAAAAAAAATCAAGTACTTAAACATTGCTTCATAGGCTTTGGCTGGAAGATTAAAGAAATCAAATGACTTCTGCAGGAGATCAAATAAGCTGTGTTGTATCTAAATGCTTGTCCACTGAACCCAAATGAAATGTGAACTGGCAAATTGCTTTGTTGTTGTTGTTTCCTTCTGAGAGTTCATGGCCTGGTGTACCAGTTCTTCTTTTTTGTGGAGTGGGGGATGCATTTTACCCATTTTCAACATCTATCTTCAAAACCACTTCCTTGTCCAAGAAATCTCCCACTTTGGTTCTGGTTGTTTCCCTATCTTCCTATAACATTTCTTTCTTTTTCTTTCTTTCTTTCTTTTTCCATTCCAAAAGGTCATCCTATTTTGTTCTATTTGTGGTTATTCCAAATTATATTTTTGGGGAGAGAGCATAAAATACAGGAGTGCCTATAATCCTCAACCAGATTATTTACTTAACACTTCTTTTGTACTTGCTGTACTATGAGAAGACAACGCATATTGTCTGTTGTGTGGGGAATTTTCAATGTAGGACTGATTTCAACGTTATTATTTTCATTTGGAGTGAAAATTAAAAAAAATTCCAGTCCTTTTCAATCTTTTAGAAGGACAGTGTTTCTCTATGTCGTTAAAATATAAATGCTTGCGTTGACTGACTTTTAGCTAGATGATTTTTTTCTTTTCCTGCCTGTTAATGAAAAACATTCTGTCATCTATAGGATCCACATTTTTATTATATTTTAGAAGGCCTGAAATTTTAATGATCACTCAATAGAAATGTCCCACCTGAGATTTATTTAATGTCACAGCTGTCATTTAAATGTGTTTCATTCTACTTGATCCTTAAACACCTAGGACTCCGATCTAAGCAAATCCACCTCAACTGCGGGGAGAGAGATGGCTCTTAATGAGTGGTGAGCCCAAGAGGGGCATTCCTTTCTCGTCAGCCAGCCTCCATCTTCTAAAGAGGATTTCACTGACAGAATTAGACAGGAATTGTTTGACTATATCATTTCAAAAGCCTGACATTCACTGGGTTTCCCCCAGGTACAGCATTACCTCTCTGCACAGAGTCTGGATATTTTATCTATGTTTAATTCTTCAGCTGAACACATGGTAGATTAGGTCACTTGAGTAGAATCTTGTTTATTTAGAATGTCACAATGCACAACTTCTGACATAATTTATGAAGATCTTGGCTTAAACCAATATTGTTTTACTTATTTATTTTATTGTGAAAATACTGTACAGAGGGGTTACAATTCCATGGGCAAGATAATGAGTACATTTCTTTTTTTTTTAATTGTGAAAATACTATACAGAGGAGTTACAATTACATGGGCAAGATAATGAGTACATTTCTTATCAAGCATTGTAGCCTCCTCCTTTGTTTCCCCTTCCCATCCCTTCCCATCCTCCCCCTGCCCCCCTACCCAATCCTCCCCCCACCCCCTCACACCCCCCACCCCTGCACCAAAGTTGTAAAGTTCGTTTTCAACATAACGACTTGTACATCTCATTGTTGCAGTGGGTCCACCTGTATCCCTATTTAAACGATTTGTTTTTCCCCTTCCCTTCCACAAATTATACCAACATCAAATACAGTGAAAGCAAGGGTTATACCATGGGGGAGGGATATACAAACCAACAAAGAAATAATCTTATAAATGTGTTAGAAACAATTGCATGAAAGAAAAAAAAAACATTTGAATAATATCTTCGGGTTCATTTCCCTATTTATAAATGTGTTAGAAATAATTGCATGAAAGAAAAAAAACATTTGAATACATATCTTCGGGTTCATTTCCCTAACATCACCTTATCTGACCTTTTCTGCTTGACTTAGACATATAATAGATATTGCAAATAAGGGAAACCATGGGACCTATGTTTCTTTGGGCCTGGCTTACTTCACTTAATATAATTTTTTCCAAGTCTTTCCATTTCCTAACAAATGGGGCAATGCCATTCTTTCCGATGGAGGCATAGAATTCCATTGTGTATATATACCACATTTTCTTGATCCATTCATCTACTGAGGGGCATCTGGGTTGCTTCCATATCTTAGCTATAGTAAATAATGCTGCAATAAACATAGTTGTGCTGGTAGCTTTAGTGTGGTCTTGTTTGTGAACATTTGGGTAAATGCCCAAAAGTGGGATTGCTGGGTCATAGGGGAGCTCTATGTGGAGTCTTTTGAGGAACCTCCATACTACTTTCCAAAGTGGTTGAACAAGTTACACTCCCACCAACAATGCAGTAAGGTTCCCTTCTGTCCACATCCCCTCCAGCATATGTTGTTATTAGAGTTCTTGATTTTAGCCATTCTAACTGGGATGAGGTGGTATCTCAATGTTTTTAAGCCAATATTGTTTAATCGATTTCAGTTGAGCACAAACCAGGCCAAAGAAATATAAAGTGCTGCTTGTTTCTTAGCAAAATATTCTCTTCCATAGTCACTCAAAGAAGGAAGTTTTACTCATGCAGGAAAAAAATGTATAGCTAAGCAAATTAAAAGGCCCTCACTTGTTTTTATTAGTATTATATTCAGAAGTTGAGCACTTAATTCATGTGTACAGAGACTTGTTAATACTTGTGATATACAGCACCATTTGCTCAATGCTTTGTCTTCTCTCTAAATCATGCCTACTCATACATTTCAGACGTACACTGGGGAATAATGACAAAAACTACAAGAGAAGGAAAAGCCCAAGCTCTCCAAATCTCTAAGGTAAGGAAAACCCCTTTCTAGGGGTTAAATAGTTGAAAATATTGAGAACATTTAAAATACATACATGCTCACTTCTCTGTTTCCATTATAACTAGCTGTCATTTGGAAAGCCTGGAGCTGAATGATACAAGAACTTCACAATTTCATTTGAATATTTCAAGCTTAATTTTTAATTAAGACATCTCAATTCTATTGTAGATTATTATTTTTTCAATGAGATGTGCTATATTGTCCTTGAATAAGTGACAAAAATCACCACTGCTAGTGATTATGTAATCATGGAGTCAACAATATAAGCACATAAAAGTAGGGAAAGGTTTTTAGTTTTCAGTCAACTACCATATATTCTGGATTATCTATAGAGACAATGTGTCATAGCTTCAAATACTCTTATAACAGGGCTGTGAGTCTGCAGGCTGGCGACATGGCATATTAAGTCCTTCCTCCTCCACCATACTAGGCAGAGTATAGACATATACAATGTAGTTTGCAAGTTTTGGGACCACTATGGGCACTTCATATTACCACCACTTCATATCCCCAAGTGTAGTTATGTTCAGTGTCCTGCTCCTAGTTCAGTGCTTGCAAATCATGTTGATCCCTGAGTTGGAAAAAACCATTCAGAAATAATCCACGGCTCTTGTCATTTTAGGTGCCAAACACACACACACACACACACACACACACACACAATGTCCTTTTATTCATGGACGTACACTCAGACCTATTCTGTGTGTGCTCAGAGCTCAACAAAAATACCACCCCTTTCCCACAGGCGACAGGAAGGATGTGGTTTGAATGACACGGTTGCTTCATCCGACTATCTTCAAAAGACCTCTTGTTTCTACATACAATCGTGGCTGCACTACATTCTGGAAGAACCCATACAGCCATGCTCATTTATCTAAAATTGGTATTCAAGTAGATGATCATTTTTTTCTTTTTATCTTATCTCGGACAGAGACATGCAGAAAATGTGTTCATAATCAAGAGACATGTCAGCCAGTTGTTGACCTAATAACTCCTTATGGATGCAGGTCAGCTGCAACAAACAATGCAATACTGAAATCGCCAGATGAAATGGCCAGAATTACCCCAGGAGCTTGATCAAATCAGCTTACTTTGAGTCTAATCCAGGGATAAATATACAGAAATCTCCAAGCAAGGAAAAACCATCAGCATCACAGAGTTGGCCCTGAAATGGTAATACCGTATTACTGGCAGATCTCTCACTGTGATGAAAGTCAATATTTGCAGAATTATCTTGGTTTTATCTGAATGCAAATGTGGGCTAAATAATCACAAGCTACTGTTTGCAGCGGGCGAGTGTAACACATTGTACAAGGGCCTGACCCAATGACCATCGCTGTGGCTACTGTCTCTCCCCCCTACCCCAAAGCTACCATTGGTAGATGAGGAACAAGCAAGCCTCACCCCTTAATATCACATGTCCTGCCTACCTGAAGCACCTCGACTCCACAATTAATTCAGAAGCACTCAAGTCCTTTATAGTCTCACACCCTTCAAGTTTCTCCTCTCCCCTTGCCTGAAGTTCCCATAGTCTCCTTCCTGCAATCAAATAACTTGGAGTTTATTGGGGAACTCAACCAAACCCAGAATATATAATCTGCCAAGAATGATGTGAGTTTTCCATTCATGCAGATCAAATAGTTTCTTATGTGCCCTGAGACTTACCTTAGGAAAAGAAAGATGTGCGCTGAGCCCATCTATTCTTCAGCTTTGCATACCAAGCCTTATTCCTCTTTATCACTCCCTGACAAAGGCACTGGCTCGTGAGAATCTATTAATTAATAAAAGAGCTCTGGCAACAAGTGAGATAGCTTGTCATGAGATATGAGTTTGTTTCTGAAATCTTTCCAATTTGCTCTTTCCTTATATCTTCTATAACCACTTCTCTCTCTCTTTCTCCCCCTCCCTCTCTCTCTAACTCACCAGTTGTAGTATGTGGATCTACATGACTCCTTTGAACCATGGAAGCAGGCATCGAGGGAAAGAAGAATGGAAATTCGTTGCAACTATTTTATTGGTAACACTCAACTAGACATGTCAGGCCTGAGAAATTGCACTCAGCATCCTGTACCAGGTGGGTTATTACTCCAGAGCCAGTGTATTATATAAACGTCTGCATTCTCTTCTCTAAGTTGAAACAAATAGCTCTTGATGAAATGTCTGTGCCCTGGGCTTTTGGAACTCTGTTTGGGCCTCTGAGGTACCAGGCCCATTTCACCTCATGTCATGCTTCGCGCTGAGAGGTTTGTGTAACTCTTATGTAAACTTGGGTCTCAAGACACATTCCAAGCTGAATTTATTTCAGATTCCAGACTGAGCTGATTCCATTCCACTCACTTAAAATTCCAGCGGTGATTGGAAAGTACACAGTTCATTGGCCTTCTGTGCAGTGTTCAAAGGACCCCTTGCCACTGTCACCCTGGTAGTCGGCGTTTCTATCTCCAGTGTCTTGTCAATCCACCGATTAGAGTGCTGCAATTATTTGTGAAAGATGTTACAGCCTTTCCTCTCATTGCTTGTGGTAACACGAGGATTGTGGCAAAAATGCCATGATAGTTGTTACTTTTTCCCTTGTAACTCCTATCATTTACTTGTCAGTAAATAAACTCTTGTTTCCAATGAGGTAGAAAAAGCAGAAAATATCCAACTTCCCTGTCAGGCTGTATCTCACACCACTTTCTGCATGCGGACATGACATGGAGTGCAGTCACTTGATGAATAGCTGGAGCTGAACACAGATTACCAGCCTTAGCCGGAGCAGGGTAAGTCATGTTGGGACACTGCCTCAAGGAAGGTCAGTACTCAAGGAGGAAGAATAAAGCTCAAGGAAGGGAACTGGTCCTTTGTTTGGTGCAGGTAAATTTCCTGAAGAAAGCTGAAGCCAGAAATGCCAGGTAGCTTAAAAGAGTAAACCATTCTTGAGCAGGCAAAGGGTATGCACACCTTCCAACCTCTAATTTTGCTATCCTAGGGTCTCACCACATAGGTTACGGCGCAGAACTTCTGTAAGAAAATGGGAAGACCTGGAGGGGATCATGTTCAGTGAACTAAGCCAGACCCAGAGAACCATAGGTTCCTTGGTTTCCCTCACTAGTGGGAAGTAGAATGTGCCTATAAATCAAGAAGTAAACATACTGGGTGACACCCAGGTGGTTATAAATGAATTAACTAAGTACAATAGACTCCTATGGGGAGGGCAAATAGCATAATTCTTTAGGAAGACTAAGTCAAAGGTCAGAAATGAGTATCAGGAAATGGTACTTGTGATGGGGTGGGGACTGTCAAGAAGAGAGGGGCAGAAGAATGAACAGGGAAATGAGTGGAACGCAGGCAGGAGCGCATTGCATACACCAGAGAACTGAGAGCAACAAGGGAGAGGGTGGGTGGGAGGGTACGTGACGATGTTGAAGGGTGGCACAGATCAAGAGGCAATGTAGACATAAATTGCTTTATTACATGGCAAGAAATTCAATTCACAACCTGGAAATTTAGAAAAGCGAGGAGGAGTGGGGAGAGGGAGGGGGACATCGATCAAGAGGCACTGTGTTCATAAACTGCTTTGTTGATGGTAACTCTTTTGTACAACTACCTAAAGGAAATAGAAATGCCTTAAAAAAAGAAGTACAACTGCAATCCTTAGCCAACACCCAACAAAATCAACAGGCACAATTGTATTTTCTTACAACATATCAATTATAAAGGGATATGTGCATGCCTCTGTGTGTGTGTACGTGCACGCATGCTCCTTCCTGTCTTGCTGCAATATTTTCCAACAGTGATAGAATGTTTAATAAGAAAAGCATCTCAATCTCAGCCACAGAAATGGTGGCAATGCCCCTCTATGCTACAGAGAGGTGCTAGGGCCAGCATGGCTTTATTGTTCTATAGCTTCTGTTCTCTTACTTCCTGGTACCAGCATCAACAGGATCAACACAACTGCTGCATTCAAAGCCAGGAACTACCTGAGGCTGCCATCTCTATGGAAATGGAGTTTGGATATTTTCAAACAATCATCAGCCTCCTTCGGGCTCTGGATCTTTTGTGGTTGAGAAATGCTTCTCCCAACTACTATGAGAAGCTCCCGATTCATCTTAGATCTTACACTTGAACTCATGAATTATTTGTGTCCACTTAAGAGAATGTTGACGTTCATATAATACACTGGTAACTTTGTCTTCAAGCAAAACCTGGAAGTATCACTAATCCCTGTATTTTCCTGTCAGTGATGACATTCCCATTATTATTACCCAATGTGTTACCCCACAGCCACAGTCCAGAATGTTTATTCTTCAAATATGCTTATAGGATTATTATAATGAAAACAAACCCACAAGTCAAACAGACACACAGATACACAAGAATCAAATTATCCTATACTTTCTCATCTTCGGAGAACACTGCGTGCCTCTCTCCATTTTAGCTGTATTTGGTCTCCTAAACAAGGTTATTGCTGTTCTCCAGTTCTTTGGGGAAGTTGCAATTCTTTGTGTGAGGGAAGGTAGCATTGTATCTCTTACACTCTTGGTGAGAGGTGCTTGCTAAAATGACATCAATATTGAGCATGGTGCATGGCTCAGAACTGCAATCCTAGCTACTCAGGAATTCCAGTCGTCCCCAGTCCCAGTGGGAAAGTCCAAGAGACTCTCATCTCCAATTAAATACCAGAAAGCTAGAAGTGCAGCTCTGTGGCTCAAATGGTAGAGTGCTAGCCTTGAGCCCCAAAAGCTCAAGGACAGTGTCCAGGCCCTGAATTCATGTCCATGAGTGACATGCACGTACAACAAGGACAGTATTTTCAGTGATCAGTTCCATAATGCCTAAGACATTTGGTTTGCACTCCCATTCCCCCTCCCCCCCCCCAACTACATAGCTCTGCTAATGTTATGCTGTAATAAAACCCAAAGGTAAATTAGGACATTTTCAGTTATAAAAAATCATTTTTTTTAGGGAAACATTTCCCAAGTAAAAGATGACCTCTACACGATTGTCTTCCCCTCTTCTGACCTGAAAGAAAGTTTGTAAAGGACAAAACAAAAATGAAAATAGCCCACAAATCAATGAAAACATTCAAATGACAACCAAGGGTGACTGAAATAGAAGACTTCCGAAGTTCCCTAAGGTCCGTCAAGGACCAAGACAACCAAGATAAGGACAATCAAAAGCAGTTTTTAAATAGCTACAGAATTCCTGAACTCATCCTCATGGCCAAGATGAATATGAGGTGTAACTATAATGGAAACAAACGAACAAAGCCAAAAGCCTTTCTGCTTTTGGTTTGTGTGAAAATTTTTCCTAAAAGGAACATTTTTGAACAAAGATGTTAAAGATCAAATCCTAGACTGGAGGGAAACCTGAGGCTGGGAGGCGCTGTCGGAGGGAGTGTGGGAAGGGTCTGGCTAGAGAGGGGAATGGAGAGACATGCAGGGGACAGAGGAGTCTGTAAGGAGAATTCATTTATTTTGAGAATTAGCAACGGAGAAAAAGGAAAGAGTTGATTTGGAATTTGTTTCGTTTCCTAGAGAGTAAGCATAGTAATAGATTTCAAGTAAAAATAGTAATACCAGGAAATGAAAGCCAAGGCTAAAACTTAATCAGTAGCTATCGAGGGCTGACTATCCACTATGTGTTGTTCAATGAACTAGACCTAGGACAGGAAGCTGTGCAGGTGTTTTTCTGGCTGGATCTTATGTTTTTGTTTTGTGTGGCTTCACACACACACACATACACACACACACACATGACGAAAGTTAGGTATTCTTACAATGGTGGAGAAGGGCTGGCTGTCTTTTATGTAGGATTGTTGGGGATCTTCTCTAATAAACAAAGCCATGTGCAGGTGAGGAACAGTGGAGTGCATCTTCAAACGCCACTGCAGATGCTGCACTGGGCAGAGGCTGCAGGGGTTCAAGGTCAAAGCCGGGAGAGCCGTTAGTCAGCTCCTGCAGCTCCACAGGTAAATCGAGTGCAAGCCTGGTCTCAAGGAAATGGTGAGGATTTCCTGGGAGGGGGTGGACAAGAGTGTAGGTGGATTGAGTCGGAGACTGGAGAGAAGGCCAGGTTCAAAGATGGCTCCGTGTGTTTTTAGGCTGGAACACCAGAAGCCTGCTGTCATTTTAGCAAGATGGGGAGACCATTTAGAAATGCCTTAGTCTAAGAAGAACCACTGCATGTGCAAAAAGTCCATCCCTCTTCTCTCTCTGTTATAGAATTAAGATTAGAAAGTAACATAGCCAGAAAATACACACAAAGCAATATTCACCACTGAATTTAATGTCTATCACAGTCTAAAAGACCATTTCAAGGATATGACGTGGGTCTCTAAATTATGTTATCTCAAGGTATGTTTATTTTCCGTCCGTGATTAAGTTTAGTTTCAGAGTCGGGTAAAACAGGATAAGTGGAGGTATTTAATTATTGTTTTCTTTTCCAAATCCTCCACAGAATAATTGCTGACAAACTCTGCTGCCCAGAAAACGTCTATTAGAGTTATTGAGTTCAAATACATACAAAAGCTACGGGACAAAGGGAGGATGTTTTATTTACATCCTATTCCACAGCCTCTGCTTTTTGTGCTATTGTATGTCTTTGCCGGCACAGTATCTTGCATCTAGACAAAAGTAAAATTGCTCCTTTTGTGTTCTCCTCACAACAACTGACATATTCATTCAAAAGTACAGATTGCATTCACTTCCAAACCAGTTCTCACCATTCAGAATCGCCAGGTTGGCAGCATTTAAGGACTAAATGAAGCTTCATTTTAACAACAGCTAACCAGGCTCACTGAGAACCCTCACAACCATGTGTTTTTCCACGCAGAGATTTTATATATATATATATATATATATATATATATATATATATATGAATATATATACACACATTTATATAATTAAACTGGATAATATGGCTAGTAAAATATATATTTATATATAAATATATTATATATAGTTTACCTGCCATATTATAATAACATATATTATATTGTATTATGATATATGTTATATATTATATATTGTATTATATATTATGATATATAATGACATATATATGATAGATATATATGTCATATCATATTTATATATATATTTACTAGTTGTATTATCCAGCTTAATTTCTTTTCAACTTATGAATAAAATAGCAAGTCAGTCTGCACCCAAACACGTGCTTAAATCTGCAGAGGAAATAAAATGTCTGTAATCTTTCCAGTTATGAAAGTTGGAGTTCATAATACAGAGAGGGGTGTGTATCCTCTACCGCGTACATTAAACAGCTTATTCTCTTCTAACCCTCCAAAGAGCCACATGGTTTGTCTGTCCCCGGAGGACACAGCACAGAAAGTGGAGTTCAGAAGATTGGTTCATTTGTCCACAGCCACCTGGGAAATCCTCTTGGAGGTCTGTGCAGCAGGCGGTGTGTGGCAGACTTGCAAGTGCAACCGTGTTCTCCTTCCACTACTGCCTCCTGCCTTCTGTTCTCCTCATAAAAGCTGGGCAACTGGGCAACATCAATTGTTTGTTCCTATCTTCCTATCAGAAATGACTTTCCATACCTCAGGCAAGTCTATGAGTCGGTATATGTGTGCATGTCAGTGTGCATGTGTGCGCACATGTCCACGACCTGACTTGTATGCATGCCTGTGTGTGTCTGCATGTGTGCACACATATGTGCGCACATGTATGTAGGTTGTCTTGGGGTCAGAGAGGGACCAACATTTTCTCTACATGTTGAGTTTCTGAAATCACTGAATGCTCCTTCAGCTTCTGCTCCATGGCTAATGATTCCTGGCCCTGTTAAGGCCCAAGGAGACAGCCGATCTGGCCTGCAGATGGGGTATGATGAGGCAGTATTAGGTGCATGCACAAGGAGGAGCAGAGGACTGAGCCCTGACCCCTGGACTTGTGTGTGTGTGGACACTGTGGCTGAGTCCAGGGTTTTCCCATCCCGTGTACTCTGAATGAAAGTACCATTTCCCTAAAGACAGATGCATTCCCATTTCTTAATAAATGACATGTCATTTAAAAATAATCTAAAATAGGGCTGGGAAGGTGGCTCAGTGGTACAGAGCTTGCCTTGCATGCCTGAGGCCCTGGGTTTGATTCCTTAGCACCACATAAGCAAAAAGAAAAAAGCTGGAAGTGGCACTGTGGCTCAAGTGGTAGAGGGCTAGCCTTGAGCTGAAGAGCTGAGGGACAGCACCCTGGCCCAGAGTTCAGGCCCCACGACTGGACCCCCCCCAAAATAATAATAATCTAAAATAATGAATGGTTTTATAAAGATGATAAATCCTTTTTTAATTTGTTTACAGTTGCTATAATTCATTTTTGTTACATTTATCATGTAGGTTATTTATCAAACATATTGCATTTACTGTGGTTTACATGATTTAATAATTGTACTTATAATATGTAATTATTAAAATTATATACATAAAATAATTAATAACCATAGTTTTCTACATTTGAGCTCCTCATTCATCTCAGATTTATGTTTTAAGCTTAATTTTTCTTTTGTTTTTAGTCTCCATCTCTTTCTTTTTTTAAAATTATCTTTAAATAGCTGTACAAAGGAGTTACCATGTGTAAATACAACGCACCTTGAACATTGCCACTGGTTTCAACATTCTCACCCATTTCTCCCTTACCCACCCCCTTCCCTCACTCTTCTCAATCTTGTAGGATAACCATTCAATTCTTGGCTGCATCATCCCCTTCTTCTCTTCATTCCTTTGCCTCTTTCAGTTATTTATTTCACAACTTTTCCTTGTCACTGCATGTAGGAACTTATTTAGTATCCCAAGGTAAACTAATTACCCTGTATGTATTCATTATGGGGCTCTATTGCTTAGAATAATAATCTTTAATTTGGATCCTTGCCACTTCATACATGCATACATACATACATAATGTATATTGAATTTATCTTACAACTTAAATACCATTCTCTTCTTTGCAAATACATATATGTGTGTGGATGTGTATAAATATGTATATGTGTATAAATATGTATATATGTGTATATATATATATGTATATATATATATGTATATATATATATATGTATATATATATATATGTGCTGAGAGTTGGAACCAGGGCCTTGTGATGCATGCTTGGCAAAGGCCCTCCCATTGAGCTACATCCTCAGTCCTTGAAGTTTTGGAGATGAGCTCTGACCCTGTGGCCCAGGCTCCCCTTGAACTCAGGATCCTGCTCCTGCCTCAGCCTCTGGAATGATGGAATTCCAAGCCTGCACCTCCACACTCAGCTTGCCTCTGTACACAGTTGTACAGGTTGGGTTATGTCCCCTTCCTCAGAATAAAGATGGTATGTTCAAGTGTTCTCTGCCAGTGCTCAGCATGGGATGTTATGTAAGAGGCAGAGTCTGTACAGAGGGAGTGGAGTTACAAAGTTCTCATGACAAGGGGAAGTGTGGGCAGAGATAGGGAGGATGGCACCCAAAGCTAAGCAGGCATTGCAGTAATGCACCCACAAGTCTACGGCTCCCAGAAGCCAACAGAAGCTGGGAGAGAGGAGGTGCAGATCTCCCCATAACAGCTCAGAAGGGAACAACTTACCAACACCTTGACTTTGGATTTCAGCCTCTCTGAGGAATCCTGAGGCCTTAAGGTTCTGTCCTTTAAACTCCTTGCTATTTGCTTACATCGGTGCTAGGTGACGCACACCTAGCACCTATGATGCCACTGTTTTGAGAAAAGCAGAGGCAAAGTACGGTACATCTTTATTCAAACAAGGCTATCTGCTTTTCCCCAACCATATCTCCTATTGCATTCTTTTCCAAGTTTGTTTGGAGTACCTTGTCCTCCTGGGTACACCTACAGAATTTCTGATTATCATTTATGATTAGACCAAAGATGACTTTCACATCCATTCTTCTGCTATGCCCCTGGCTGGAACACATTTATTTCCTCTAGGCTTCTACTGGCACTTGCTTTACATTTGTTATAAATATTAATATATCCTCCTTTGCATTGTTGTTACTTATAGACACATTTTATCTTTGTCCAATAAATAAGGCAAGTCTCCCCGGAGACGAGGCTAACTTCTCTTCTCCTGGCTTTGCTCCAATGCTCACCCTGGGACTCTGCACAAAGAAGAGACTTAGTATTTATTTTGATCTTGAATGGCACAAGAGACGTCCGGCTCCTTGGGAGAGCATTATTGAGAACGGTATCCCAGCTTCTGGATAAGAAGCAAAAACACACCTTTCTCTGCTGTCTCCCTTCCCAGCATTCATTCAAGTTTTATCTTCCTTCTGGATCTGGTTTATCAAATTTTATTTCTTTTCTTTATTTCTTTTGGGTCATCCAAAATAAAAGCCATCAAAAAATAACTTTATAGGTACTCGTGTGAGCATATCAAAGAACATTCCCTGAAAACTAATAAAGCTGAACAGAGCCTTTTTGTGACCTTCATCACAACCTAAAGGACAAATGTGTATTCCAGCCAAAAGGACTGCCGTTCCTGTGAAATGTCAGATTTGATGCAGAAAATGAGATGCTGGTACACTAACTAATAAAAAGAGAAACTCGTGTTCCCCATGCCCTTCCATTCAGTATGTTTTCTGTGTGTTCTCTGAGTGAAATGGGTGGTTCCATGGCTACTTTCACTCCTGGATTCCACTTCACGAACACAGTCCACTGCCCATGAGCCTTTCTAGAGCAGCCTTCCACACCCTCTACTGACAAATGTATTTGCTCATGTGAATTGCTTCTAAACAGGATAGGAACAAACACAGAACTCAAGCAGATCCACCAACTAACTCTAATAGAGTGATGTTATCACTTCAGTGGCATCTTTCAATTTATGCTATAAGTTAACCAAGCACTTCTTAACCTGAAGTTCTGAGAACAGGTTATCTCAAAGTGAAATAATATGACCAGGTGTCAGTGACTCACACCTGTGATCCTAGCTACTGAGGAGGCTGAGATCTGAGGATCACACAATTCAAAGCTAGCCCATGTAGGAAAGTCTGTGAAACTCTTATCTTCAATTAGCCACCAAAACCCAGAAGTGGAGCTGTGGCTCAAATGGTAGTGTGCTAGCGTTGAGGAAAATTAAATTCAAGAAGAGTGCTCTGGCCCTAAGTTCAAACTCCAGGAATGGTGTGTGTGTGTGTGCGCGCGTGCACACAAACACACACACACACACACACAAAAGAAAAGAAAAAAGAAAAAAAGTAGGATAATGTGAAATTTAAAACTGTGTCCATCAGCAAACAAAAGTAGGAGGATTTTGCTTGCTTTCACTGGGACAAGAGAGCGTCCATCTTAGGGAAAGAAAAGGCCCTGTTTCCTGGTAGCAGTTGTAGCTTGTCTTCATAGATTTCATTTGTGCGGTGGTCCTTGCTCACACTTCTCACCCCAAAATAAAATCGGGTGATCACACAGAAGTCATGTTATGTTTGCCTTCATAGGACAACTCCCAAATGTGTTTGGAACCTGGAAATGACTCTCTTTTGCGTCTGTCCACAAACATAGCATCACACCTTTTCCGGTGTGAAGGCGTGTGGGAATGCGCGACTCTCTTGCACACCACGTTGCCACCTCTGTTGTCACCCAAGGCGCCAGAAATCGAGCAAATGTGCAAGAGAACTTGCACGGTGTTAAGAGTAACACCATGCCCAGGAGAATGGAAATATGACCCGACCAAGTTGCTCTTTCTAAAACACCAAGTCCAGAGCCATGAAGAATGAGGAGCTTAATCAACGTATTTCTAGGGTGGGGAATTATAGATAAAAATATTCAATATGGGTGGAGAGGATAATGGTAGTATTTTAGAACCAGATCAAGACTTCTAATTCACATATGGCATCTTTATTAAAGTTGGTGCTTCTGAAAGGAACACAATATAAAGCAGGACACAAAGAAAGTTTCCTAAGGCATGCTACTTCCTTTGAAGGAGAATCCAGATTGCCACAGAAGTAAACAAATCAATGGACTGAGTTTGAGTCTTAGGTTTGGTTCCATAGCAGAACACACTGAATATTAGTTTTGGAAATGCACACTGATATAAAATTGAAAATAGCAGTGTTCTACACTGCTATTTTACTATTTTCTTAGCACTATTCTTACAAAATTAAAGTGAAAAAGAAAGAACAGAGTGAGGACACAATAAAGCTCACAGTTTTGGGCTTTAGGTGAAAACACATGAGACAAGTTGTGAATGAACATTTGTGAATGTCAGCCTAACAACCATAGAGACTCGACAAAGGGAAGAAGGTCTTTATGGAGTTTTGAAAATCAGAACCTAATGTAGTGAGATTCTTGGTTATAAACGCAAAGTTGAATTCATTACAGCCATGGTTTGGGAGCAAAACAGGTATCTCTTCAAAAAAAATGCTGTTAGAAAAGACAGGTCTAAGTTTATTGCCTGAAAAGTATTTCCATGTGCTTGAAACTGGAAGGTAAGCGACTAAAATAAACACTATCTTCCTTTCAAAGGTAAATATACCAGACAGCAGTATTTACCAAGCACTAACCATCTGTTTAGGACTATTTGAGGAACAGTGTTTTAGACCAAACCTTTAGATTACATTGTCTCTTCTTTGGAAAATTACCCTGTATCCCAGAAGGAGAAACTTGTATAAATGGAAGCAATACTAGAATATTGTAATCTAGACATCAGGAGCTCACTTGGGCCTATTGATGTGAATAATTAAATAGTGGAAAAGATACTATATCTGGCCCTTAAGCTAGGAGCCCATGGCTCGTGTGTGGTTCTAGTTACTGAGCCTGAGATCTGTAGGGCTAATGTTTGAGGCCAGCCCTGATATAAACCCCACATGACCTCTGTACAGTATTTTTATAATAAAAACATATATTTTTTTAAAAAAACACAAGACCCTTGCTCAATCAGTAACAGGACAAGGTGGTAAGTATCTGTCATCACAGGTATATGGAAGGTTGAGATGAAGAGGGATGTGTTTCAGGCCAGAGTGGGCAAAAAGTTTGTGAGACTCCATCTCCAAGGAAGGAAATGGTGTGACAGCATGTACCTATCAGATGGATCATAAACAAGACTGTGCAAATACAGCAAGACCCCATCTCAAAATAACCTGTATGAAATTGGGCTCAGCCATACAGTGCCCGATTAGTAAACACAACCCCACAAATAACAACAACAAAACACAGAAATCTGGCTCTTAGAAGGCAGAGAAGATTTGGATCGTTAATGAGGAGAATGAGGAATATCCCACCTGGAGCCTTCTTGTCAGGAGACAGGTAGTTCCTAGCAAAACTGCAGGGTTCATTTGATGAGGGACAACTGTCACCCTTGAGAATCAAAAGAACCTGTTGGACATTTTCACAGCAGATCTCAAACACTTTGGTGTCAAGGGCTGGCAAAGAAGGAATGACTTAAAGAAGTGAAGGAGGGAAGAGAACCCAGAAGGAAAGGGCAGGGGATTTGTCTGCTAATCTGGACACAATCTGGGTCTGGGGATGTCCGTAAGATAGAGACAGAATCTTTCTCTTGGCCACACAATTCTGTGGAAGGCTTGTGGGACAAAGATCTTTTTTTTTTCTTTTTAAAAATGATCCTTAAGTAGTTGTACAAAGGAGTTACCATTCAACAAATGGGCTTTATGGGTACAGTACAACTCAATCAGTGTCACCTCTTTCAACGTTCTTTCAACCTTCCCAATCCACGCCTTCAAATAAAGCTTCATAATCATCTCAGGGACTTTACTTACCAGAATGATAGCTGATGAGACCCAAACCAAGGGTATCAAGAGCTAATACAAGTGGAACTCAGCGGCATACCACCAAGGGACAGGAGCAAACAGATGACACGCTGAAGGATTGTCCAAGGAAAATGGAATTAGGCTTGTTCTCTGCAATCCCTCCGGAGGGCAGTGCCGTATTAATGGGGAGAAGCTGCCCAGTTCTGGACTTTTCCACAGTGAGAGATGGGTATTGATAAACGAGACTGACTTGCGAGACGGCAAATCCCCTATCACTGTACTCTTGCCAAGACTTAATGAGCTCTTGAGAGGGATGATAGATAGTAGATGGGGTGTTAGGTTGATAGCACAGGAGCGTTCCAAATCCAAGTTTCTAACATTATGTAACAATATCAAGCCCTCAAGACAGGGGGATGGAAGAGAAGCCTGGGACTTGGCAGACAAGCTCCTAGGCTAGCGAGAAAAGAATCCAGTAGCCGTTAGCATTTCTGTAGTGAGAATCTGTTTATCAGATACCATTTTTTAAAATAACAAAGACTGAATAACGAATCTGAAAGTACAGAAACCCAGGATTCCTTTTCCTCCCAAAGTGGAGGCAAATAGAATTTCATTTAATAGAAAGAACTTCCTTGGAGAGGCAAAATTAAGCAAACCTAATTTCCTTCTGCACTCCCAAATGTACTGATACTGTCAAGTACTCATTTGAGAGTTTGAGTCTTGCTTCCACATTTGGAAGAGAGGTGGTTTCGTGTGAGGGTTGGGGAGATCATTTAGCTTTTCACTAAGAAAGGGCAGGCCTTTACTGTATTGAGTAATGTTCCATGGATTCCTAATTTTTCCAGAACCTTCATCATAAAGGGGTGTTGGATCTTGTCAAATGTCCTGCTTTCACAGTGTTTGATGTTGGTATAATTTGTAGAGGGGAAGGGAAAAAACAAATCACTTAAATAGGGATACAGGTGGACCCATTGCAACAATGAGATGTACAAATTGTTGTGTTGAAAAGAGAACTTTACAACTTTTGCGGGGGGGGGGGCACTAGGGGAGGAAGGGGGAGATGGGAAGGGATGGGAAGGGGAAACAAAGGAGGAGGCAACAATGCTTGATAAGAAATGTACTCATTATCTTGCCCATGTAATTGTAACCCCTCTGTATGGTATTTTCACAATAAAAAAAAAAAAAGAAAGGGCGGGCATTGCAGTTAATTAGTCTTTTCGTTCAGAAGAATGAACTTTTGCTACATACTCATATACTTGATGGGATGTGCCTTAACATTTGTTGTGTTTGAAATCCTATGCATCTGTAGCCATATAGACACACATTTTAACGGCCCTAATCCAGAAAGCTAAATGCAATCTATTTGTTGTCATTTCTTGTCAATGAAGCGTTATATAGAAATTCCAGAATGGTGGGAGATCCAATAGGCATGCTCCTACCTTTTGGGGGACCTACAATTTAAATTTAAATTTGGTAACTGGTGCTCGAACTCAGGGCTTTGTGTTCTTGCTTAGCCTTTTCCATTCAAGCTTACAGTCCACCATTGAGACAGAGTTCCACTTCAGGCTTTTTTGATGACTAATTGAAGATAAGAGTCTCATGGACTTTCTTGCCTGGGCTGGCTTTCAACTGTGATCCTAAGATCTCACCTTCCTGAGTAGTAAGGATTACGGTTGTCTACCACAGGGGCCTGACTCTACAACTGTAAATAAAACTACTGCAACATCAAAACAAATCTGCCTCAAACTTTTAAGCTACTTTTCTCTATGCCACTCGAGTATCATAACACCAACTCCAGAAAGGATGATTTAGGAATAACAACCTTTGAAGAAGACACTGGAAAAGGGGGCCTTTGGAGATCTAAAATAATCTGTAATTACGTAGTAAAGTCAAGTACAGACATCATAGCCGTCATAATGCCTGTCATAGCACACGGTTTTACAACATAATAATTACCTCTTAATGCGTGTTTTTAGAAAATGAATTTGACAAATTGGGCCTGTCATTTTTTTCCCAGAGTCTTTAAAAAAATGTTTCCCCAAATCGGAATATCCTTCTAGCTCTGTCTGCATGTAGTCAGAAAAAATGTCAAGTTCAGTCACCTGGGCTTCCTGGTTCTCTCCCTATCAGCACTGTGGCTTTTGAATCTATGAGTAGGAAGGGAGTATGAGGGAAATCTTCAGGGTTAACCCCTCCCTTCCTCCCTTCCCTCCCTCCTTCCCACCCTCTCTACCTCCTTTTCTCCCCCTTCCCTCCCTTTACAGATTACAGAAAACTAGGAGTACATTTTGAATATAAGGTTTCCTTATGGCCACAGGGCAGGTATCATGATCTCTATTTTAATGATGTAAGAACCTGAGTTGAGGGAGATTAAGGGTTATAGTCAAGGTCAGGTGTTAATCAACAGCAAAGTAAAGACAAGTAATTGCGGCTGGATTCAAGTTCAGGTATGTATTTCTTACCATTTTTCCTTGATAAGGATAGTGTGCATATTCTGTGTATTCTAATAATGGTCTTCAGAGAGAGTGTGTTAGTGAAAATATGGAAAAGAGCAGAGAAGATGCTTAATTTTGAGATAATGCTTATCACACATAATGATGCCCAGAGAAATAATCTATTCCTCAAAAAAGGAAATAAGAAATCAAGATAAATGACTTTGAGAGAGCTCAGGTACGTGGGTTGTGAATATTTTCCAATCTATTCCCCAAACAGGTAAAGTTACACAGGTCTGGTTCCGAATCTAATCATGGAATACCAAACCTGAAATCTTTCAAAGATAATGAAAATCCTTTCTCAGTTTCTTAAAAATGATTTTTAAGTGAGTTTATTTTCCATTTTGTTTCCCACTAATATGCCTCTTTTGGAAGAGAGTACATTCAGATATTTATCATAATTATTTCCAATATTTTTAGGGAGTAAATTTGAATTTATAACTCCAGAGAACATAACATAAACTCTGGGAGAGATTAGTTGAGTGTAGAGAGTTAGGAATGTGTTTGATGGTGATTAGTACCTCAACATCTCCCAGATTTTTAAAAAAATATAATTTTATTGTTATTATTAAGGTGTAGTACAGTAAGGTTAGTATTTCGTAAGTCAGGTGGTGAGTACAATTGGTTTTGGACACCCTTCCTTACTTTCTCCCAGTGTTCCCCTCCTGTCCCTGCCCACAACTTACATAGTTCATTTTCCACACAATGTCTACTGAATGCCATAGCTGCATTTGTTTCTCCAGGTTTTTGTTTTTGTGACAGTATTGCAAGTAAATTGGTAGTTAATAACGATGTGGCAACACGTCAAAGCAATGAACTGAACTTTTCCAAATGACAACTCTTTAATGAAATACTGTTTTGTAGAATGGAACACTATACAAAATACTAATGACTAACATATGAAAAGAAACATATGAAAAACAAAAAAAATATGAAATCACACTAAAATTTCTAAAAATAAAATGATAATCTTTCAAGAACCAATTCTAACTTTATCTACATTATCATTTTTAATCTTTTGGGCACATGGCACAGATCTTAATGAAAAAATCAATATATATCTTGAAACAATGAAAAAATATAGTTTTTACCATACTTTTTGCATATATTAACATAAGATAATACCGATATATTACACTGATGATACAGTCAAGAACGATTTGATAATTTAAAGATTCAATATTTTTGCTAAAAAATGAAGGGTGACTCAGAATTTCATTTAAATTGCACATTTAATTTAATGTCGTTGAATTGTAGGCCTAGATTCTCAAGGCAAAAAAAAGTAATATTTTTAAATGAGGGAGGTGGGATCAGGCCCACTAAGTTGGTTACTCATTATCAAGTAAGAGTGAATTCACATTGCATAAAGCACCTTTTTTGTGGCCAATAACTCCAAAGATAAGTTTTTATTTTTTCTGGAATTTTAAATTAATTTTTTTCCTGGAATGTAAAGATTCAGCGCTCATGGATACAGGCTCATTTACACAAAGCCACAGCTGGAGTAAGAAGTAGATTCCTACGTCCTCAATGGCAGGTACAGTGTCTACTTCAGGGCTTGATAAATCCCAGGCCTGGGTGAATTCTCTGCGTTTTCCAGATTATACCCAACCCAATGACAGCTTCTATGGCAAATCAAGAGTCTTTGATTCCGCTCCTAGATTGTGACTATTACTCATTTCAGTATTTCATTTGTAGCCTGCATTCAGGCAAGAAAGACAGAGCAGCTGCTGCCATGTCTTAGACGTCGACAGTGTCTTGAGTGAAAGCATGGCTACTGTGAGGTCTGAGTCCTGGAGTGGCCTTCTCTCAGCCTCGTCCTCTCCAACTAGATTTCCATTTTCGGAGTGCTGAAGTTTTTTGGTATTGACTTTTCTAGTTCCACAGCTACTGCATGATTTGAAACCTGGATACCAATCATACACTGCCAACAGGAACTCATTTACGAATTATTGCTATGTGAAAATAGGGCATCCTGCCATTCGTATATAGGTCAGAGGCTAACCCATGCTTTCTTTACATTAGAAAAATCAGGCCCCTCGGGTATGGTGTTGAAGGAGGCCCTATCAGCATTATGTGAGACCTGATAGAGGTGTTCCTATGCTCTTTCCCTTTGGACACAACCTAAGTCTTCAGATCCCACTCTAACGCAAGTGTGACCTTCCCTCAAACCCTTCTCACTGTCCCCCTGGGAACCCTCCTGCTTCTCACCTCTATGTGGGTAAGTAATTATGAGGAAAAAGCCTCTCTGATTTCTAAGGTCTCCTCTCATAAAAACCAATTTGAGACAATGAGATTTGGCAATCAAAAGGGGCAAAATGCTCCTTGTGTATTAGTCTGCTTGAGCCGCTAAAGGAAAATGCCCCTAGGTGACTTCAACAACTGATTATTTATTTCCTACAGTTCTGGATTCTGGGAAGCCCCAAATCGAGGTTATGGCCAATTGGGGCACTGCTGGTTTGTATTCTTTTTGTATAACTCTACTGTTCCTATTAGATTAGGGCCCTGCCCTTTATGACCTCATTTGACCTTCATTCTATCTTAAAATTCCTGTATTCAAATACATTCCCACTGGGGTTTGGGGGCTTGAACTCAGCATTTTGAAAGTTTCCCACTTCGGTCCACACCACTGCAAAGACAAAGAACTATTACAACCTGGTGAACAAAAACAGGATGGAGAGAGTCTGTTTTGAGCTGTGGAGACATAATTTTGTACAAAGCCAAAGGCAACACTCATACCTTTTTTAAAAAAAATCAAAGCTGACAGTGGGGAGCGGGGTACACAGTTGTGCATGAAGACAGGGTGAACATGACCCATGACCTGATGTTCTTCCTGCTCCTCATGTACTTTAGATGGCCATTTCGGAGTTCCTTGAGTACACTTCATAGACAGTGTTGTTGGAAAAGATTAAAGATGCAATCAGAGGTCAGAATGTACCAAAGCCAAAGCAAGGAGATGAAAACACAGCTTGTCCTCAAGCGCAGCTCACCAAACGATTAAGTGTCACCGCCTCTGTCATTCTCATTCCTGTTGTTTTCCAAGCTTCCCCTCTAAGAAACTCTTCCTTCCCTCCAGTCTACAGCATTCAGGGCCATGATGGTTGTCTGCCTTGTCCCTTTCACAAAGAGCAAAAGCGCCGGCACTCAGGTCGCTATTTGTGAGTTCAAAGGCTGGCACAGTTCCTCTTGGCAGATGCCTCTATTTTTTTAAAAATATAACCCTGGCTTTTGCTTTCTCAATTGTGTTTGTGATTTCCACCCTAGAAACGAATTCCACCCTCACATTCCTCTTCAGTCCTAGAGCCAATCCATTCCATTGGAACCTATGGGCCTCCAGTCATAACAGGACTACCTGTGGGAGCTCCATGTTAGTTCTGAAAACAGTTGATAAGCTTTCCCATGTCCTTTATCTCAGCTGCTGCTTAGTATTCGAGAAGAGCTCACTTTTCAGCATTAACCACAGATCTTCATGGTTGTGATATGCAAATCTTCCCTAACTAGATTATTTTTTAAGTTGCCATGTGCTCATTCTTGGATCTTACTTCTTTCAACTGCAAACATATACTGCCTCAAAGAAGAGCATGATCCATGAATGTGCAAAATCCTCAGGCAGATGAGCACTGGCACCTCTGCCATCACCAAGACTGACAGCTTTGAAAGGCAGATGCCCAACCTCATCCCTGCTGGAGAGCCTTGATTCTGAACCCTGATTTAGAAGATATCACTGCTATATTCAAGAGACTATCATTTAGATTTGAGAGGAAGAATATGAGGAAGTTTCTAGAAGTGACATCTAGAGGCAAATGATGTTAAGGTTCAAGTGACACTTGAACCCTCTAATTCATTCTGGGCTAGTTAAGTTCCCTGGACGTCTTGTCTTAGGATATTCGCCTAACCACTAAGGTATGTATTCTTCAATTTTGGGACTTCACAATGCATCTTTCCAGATACCTGGCCACTAGAAGAAAACCTCAAATGTTGTGACTAACTGGTTGTAAGCCTTAGACTACAGTAGGTTTCTCCTTTCAAGTTAAATACAGGAAGAAGCATTTTATCCACTATTTGTACACATATCAAATTAGGAGACAGCAACATGACTAAAGAGAAAAGGTTAACACTACACAAAACATTTAGAGTTCACTTAAGGTTATGATTGGCTATGTTCTCTGTGAGAACAATCTTTTATGATGTAAAAAAATGGATGAACTACTATAGGATGTGCTCTCCAGGCAGACAGAGGGGATATAGCTTAATGTCAGTCTAATCTATCTTCAGATCTTGCTTAGTCTGACATTGTGTTCAAATTAACTGGACTTTACAATACAGTCCTTTGCTAAATGATAAAGAACTTATGATCTCTGACCTTTCAAATACATATATATCATATATATGTCGTGTATTTTCTGTGTGTGTGTGTGTGTGTGTGTGTGTGTAGATGTGTATGTGTGAGAGACTCAGTAGGGTATCTAAATAATATATGGAGGGTGGTAAAATTCAGGAAACAGAAAGACATATCATGTTATTGATAATGATTCTTCCAATCAAACATCTGAAAGCTTTTCATGACAGTCAACAATCCTTGTATGTTGGAAGTTTCCTTAAAGGAGCCTGTGCTGTCTTCTAAGGCCCATGGTGCCAGTCTCCTCTATATGACCTTGGAGGCCTTGTATGGGAAAGGGACTACCTCCCAGATTCTCCAGTCCAGAGTGGATCCCTCTGTGAGTATCAAGCATCTACCACGAGATCTCCTGTGGAGTCTGATGAGTTCTGCTTAGCTATGCCAGCTTTGGAGGTCCCTAGTCTTGTCTATAGACCACTGGCTGATGACAAAGCTTTCTCCTTTCTGCTGCCTTCAGGCAAGGACCAAACATCATCATTGTTCATTAACCTCTGATGTTCTGTGGTTTTTGCTTTAACCCTTTGGATTCCTGTCTCCTTGGACTACGATAAGTATGTGATTAGGTACTTCATTGCAAGTATCTGAGTTAGACATACGTAGTTAAATGTATATTTAAAAATTTTCAGCCATCATCCTTCACATAAACATTTTGGTCTTTTAGATACACCAACAAAACAACCCTATGTAGTTCTTTTAACTGATGATCTTTTCTCTAAGCACGCCGAGACTCATCGGTTATGAATTTCTACTAGTCCTATTTTGAAGTGATTTTTTTTATACAATAAGATACTACTGCTGTATGAAAGTGCTCAATTTATGTGCATGTAGCCCTTTTGTGCTGGTGATTTTGCCTAGCTGAGATCATTTTGTGAAATGCAAGCATTCTATCTTCAAAAGTCTGCTTTCATATTAAGTTGGAATAACCAATCATAATGGGTTCTGGGTGTCACGGCAGAAAGAACATGTCCTGGCTCTGAAGGAAGTGAGGGCCATATCCCCTGACTCTGTGTCCTTGGAGTTAGGTGACTCTGAACATATTTTAGAGCTCAGGAGTCCTGAACATATCCTAGGGCTCATGAGAGCAGAAGCCTGTGAAGGTCTAAGGGGGTCTTGCCTCTCCCGATCTGCATACCCTTCCAGGACAATCTTGCTCTTGTCAGGCCTTGAACTGATATAGAATAGAATGGAATATTCCAGAATGACCCCTCATCAGATAATGCCAGAACTCCATACCTTGGACACTATTTTTTCTTTTTCCACGTATAAAGGCCCTGCCTTTGGTGTTTGACTTACTACTGCCATGTTGGTGTCTCAAAGGATGTGTGGAATGGGACATGTGGAAGCCAATAAATATGTCAGTTCTGGGATTTCTCAGGAAGAGGAAGCTTGTTCTTTGAAGACATAGAACAGACTTCATGAGGTGCGGGAGTCCTTGCTTCAAACAGGCATGCTGTATGTGAGGCACAATTTTATGTCTTCCAATGTGCAGTGTTATGAAAAACCCTGACCCTGTACAGTTCTTTTTTTCTCATTAAAAAGACTCTAATTAGGGACACTTATATCTTCATTCATGGGTTTCTTTTTTTTTCGTCCCTCTATGCAAACATTTACATAGTCTAAACTCTAATATAAATCTATCAGTGCGCAAAGGAAGTGCTCTGAGCAAAGGCAAGAATGGGACCATTAATATTTTATTACTCAGTATTCCTCCTGCATTTTAAATTTGACATTTCAATATAGAATCCTTCATCATGAGAAATATCATTCTGCGTCTTTCAACGAAGTAATCAGTCACATTTTCATCTTAACTGTAACTTAACACTCCCATGGAAAGAACTGGAGAATTTTATGTTATTTTTAAAATAAATATTGTAAAAAATATATGTAGTACATTTAACTTACACACACACACACACACACACACACACACACACACACACACACACACACGTATATATGAGACAAGCACATGGGCCCACTATATAGCTCAGACTGGCCAAGCTCATGATCCTCCTGCTTTTTCTTCCAAAGTAATGTGAAAACAGACATATGTACCTTGACACTCATCTTAGCCTTTCAGTATCTGAATAAATACTAAGTGGGTGTTTGTGTCTAGACTGGACATTGTCTTAAGTTCTGGGAACGTACAGTCAAGGTGCCCAGGGCCTTTGCCCTGGCTGGGTTCAAGCTAGCTACCACCCTGGGGAGCTGCTCATATGTGCACTAGGCAAGCATGGTTCAAAAATCTTTGCTTGACCTAAAATCCCAGGAGGAATGCCTAACATGGCCACCCTGCCCAGGTTTTCTTTAACCCCACAAATCCTTATTTCTGGAGGGTTTCTGTCTTTCAGGACACAGAGAAGACCACCCAGGTCCTCCTAGAGTAGTGGATATGTGGCCAGGGAAAAAAGCCTTCACTTGGGTCCTCCAAAGCACTAGGACCTGGCCTTAGCCACTTCCTGTTCGCTGTAGACCAGGCTTTTCCTCCACTTCCTCCTTCTGACGTGAAGCGGATCAGTTAGGATTTCGTAAGGGCTATATGAACTGTAGTGCCTGTCTTCGACTCTTACCAGGCTCAAATGCAGAATTGGCTTCTGTAGCCCTTATTGTTCTGTGTCTTTTCAACAGGAGGTAAGGTGGCCTGTAATCCTCAGGGGCTGACCCACAACCAGAAGCTAAGACACATCACCAAAGGTGAATACACAATAGTGTGTCTTCACGTGGGAAGCCAACCCTGGGACACTGGATGCACGCTTATGCTATGACTGCAAGACCCTTCACCTAATACACAGAATTGCTTTTAAACTGTAACACATGGCCATGCCACATGATTAGTCTTAAAGGAAGATGAGCTGAGTGAGAATGAATAGGCAAGATGCGTTTCGTGGGCTTGAACAATCTCACCATTATCTACAATACATAAAATGTAAAATATATCCATGCTAGTTTGAATAAAGTGAGAAAGGGGTCACTAAATCTTTGATGAAACCAGTTTGGTAAAATGTGGGGGAAAGGGGAGACAGAATAATGCTCTAAGTTTAATGCCACGGTTAGAAACAGAGATCTGCTACCTGACTTGGTAACACTGAAATCAACTCCACAGCTCATGAGTGTACCAGGATAGAGCTTATGATGTTATAGTGCTTTATCTCTTCATAATTGTCCACATGAATGACTCCAGCTGAGCTGTTGAAGAGGAATGGGGTCTTAGATTGTACCATCTTAATATTTCAGAAACAAGAACAACAATATCAACAAAAGATATTGGTGAAGGAGAAAAGAACAAGAGGCAGTCATATTTTAACTAAATCAAGATGAGCTGTTAATAAAAAATAAAGGATTATTGTTCTTAACCCTTTGACTTAGTCTAAATCCTTTAACAATGGTGCCTATGTCTTCGTTTCAGCTGAGCATACCAGATTATGTCTTTAATCTGATGAATTACCATTTTTATTGCTCATTATTTCATATATTGAGTCCATGGGTTAAATCAGTATAATTTCATTTGCTGTGTTTTAAATAATGAATGAATCTGAATTATTCATTCCCTCATTCACAAATATTTACTGAGAGAATTATTGTCTTCAAAATAAGCCAAAGAAATGACAAGGATAAGAAAAAAATCAGATATAATAGCAAATATCTACTAACAAACCTGTAAGTTTTGAGCCCTGGTGTATAAATATATACATGTGTATAAATATCCAACGAACTAAATATCAACCTGTGTCCATAGCATGTCTGCACTATAATAATTAGAAGATTCATTTATGTTTTACTTTACATATTTTTTAATGAATCCTAACTAATTGTATCTCAGTTTTAAGGAAACTTTCTCACTAAGGAAGGGCAACAGCGAACGCAAAAAGGGGAAAATGTAAGGTGAAGGAAGTAGCTTCAATTCAAAGTTCATTTTAGACACCATTAATTCCACTCTCACCAGCTGTTTCTCGTGGAAGCAATGTGATGGATTTTTTTGGAGACATTAATCTTCCTCCATCCTGAACTCAGACACTCAGGGACACAAGAAATTAAAAAAAAAAAAAAAAGGCTTCACATTATTTGAAAAGCTTTGCCTGTGCTAATGTATAATTCTAATATATAAGGGTTATCGTTGCCTGACACCCTTCAAAGAAATTTCTGGAACAGCATGAAAAGAATCTGTGGCCTCATTAGTGCTCTAGCCACCGTGAGAGGAACAGCCCATGGGGTCAGGAAGCTCAGAGCCTCTCATGAATAGGTCTCGCTCTAGTGATGCTCAATATGCACACATCTTTGTGTATCTGAATTTCAGTCCCCATTTCTATCACCAAAAAGGCTTTTTTTTTTTCTTTTTTAAGCTGAAAAGACCCACTGTTCTCTCGAACTCAGGATTGCTCTGTCCAGGCCTACTTTGGTGTAAAGTTGGGTCCCATGCCGGGTGCCAGTGGCTCACGCCTGTAATCCTAGCTACTCAGGAGGCTGAGGATCACAGTTCGAAGCCAACCCAGGCAGGAAAGTCCATGAGGCTCTTATCTCCTATAAACCACCAGAAAACTGGAAGTGGCACTGTGGCTCAAGTGGCAGAGCGCTTGCCTTGAGCTGAGGGACAGTGCCCAAGCCCAGAGTTCAAGCCCCATGACCAACAAAACAGAAAAAGAAAAAGAAAAAAGTTGACTCCCCAAACATACTTGAGTTTCATTAATGAGATGGAAATTCAGGATAAAGAAGGTAACCATGCTTCAGGTGTTAATTTTCTACCCATATGATTGAGCTGGTAAAGTTTTATTAGTCTCAATGACCAGAATGTCATGTGAACAATTCTGTTTTTATTATTATTATTTATTTATTTATTTTTTGGTCAGTCATGGGGGCTGAACTCTGGGCCTGGCCACTGTCCCTCAGCTCTTCAGCTCAAGGCTAGCGCTCTACCACTTGAGCCACAGCACCACTTTCAGCTTTTTCTGCTTATGTGGTGCTGAGGTAAATCAAACCCAGGGCCTCATGCATTCAAGGCAAGCACTCTACTACTGCCAACTTCCCAGCCCCTGTTATTTTTTTTAAAAACAGAGATCTGAATTTTTTTTTTTTGGGTCCAGTCGTGGGGCCTGAACTCTGGGCCTGGGCACTGTCCCTCAGCTCTTCAGCTCAAGGCTAGCACTCTACCACTTGAGCCACAGCGCCACTTCTGGCATTTTTCATTTTGCTTATGTGGTGCTGAGGAATCGAACCCAGGGCCTCATGCATGCAAGGCAAGCGTTCTACCACTGAGCCACCTTCCCAGCCATGAGATCTGAATGTTTTAATAGTGTAAACCATGGAATAGTGCTGGTTTTTAACAGAAAGACAAGAGCAGTGCAGGACATGAAATAAAAATTGATTGTGTTATGTGGAGATAGTGAAGTTGACACAGACCCCAATTCCCATCCAGCTTTAATGTAGTTTGAGTTCATTGATTTCTTTATAAGTCCTGATTAAAGCAGCATCCCTGATAGCCCAAGAGTGACTTTTCTGAAGAAACCTTCTTATGATATCTTCATTGTCCCCCACTTCCAATGCAAAATACAGCGTCTACCGAGGAACATGGTCAGGAATATAAAGGAGAGGCTTTAGTGGCTAAAGCAAGGATTTACACATCACTAGGGGGAAACAGCATACACTTCTGCAGCTCAAATAAGTATCTGGATTGACGTGATTCATCTGTGCAAATGGAGGTCATCTGTACATCTGAGGAGCAGGAGAGTTCCCTAGCTAACACTCTCCAACCACACACACATCCATCCTGACAATTCACCCATAGCAACTTAGTTTTCTGGGTGAATTACGCGGGTAGAAAGGAGGCATACTTGAGTACCTTTGGTACAATGGAACCTTCCAGGACTGCTGAGCCACGAAATCGTTTTGCTCCTGATAGTGAAGGAGGCTCAGAACACAGGTTGGGTGGGAATTGGTACCATGGTGCCACCAAGACGTGTGGCTTATGATCCCTGCTCAGCAGAGGAGACCAGGCTGAAGGCCCTTCCAGGCAAGGCAACAGGCCAGAACTCAGAATGGAATGAAACGGCTTTGTTACCTACAGCAACTCCTTTTACACCCGTTTCCCCGTTTCTCCATCAGTTCCCAAAACTTAATGCTGCAATGGATCCATTGTTCAACAAAGTCTGGGCTTTTTTTTTTTAAATTCAAGCAATGTATCAGTGGTCATCACCCATAATTATTAGTATTAGTACTATTATTTCCAAAGAAGTTTTTTTTAGGCATATAAAAACATTCTGTTCCATTTTTTTGATTTTTGATTTCTTGAACTACTAATTATCTACCTAGAGATAATGTATGTTCAGTGAATATTTGTATACCTTTTCTTTTTTATTTATATAGAAGTTATTTTTTTAAATCAGGAATTGACTCATTTCTTTTTATGGAAATAATTGCTCCAGCTTCTGGGTGGAGTGTGGGTTGAAATGGACAAGCAGAGAAGTGAGAAGTAAATTAAGGGCCTCATGGAAGGGTGGGCAGAGGGAAGGAGTGAACGTGATGTGGATGGGATACTGACAAGCGAGGCGGGCAGTGGCTACACAGCAGGTTCTGTGAGGAACGTGGAGACAATTCTGCAGCCTGGCTTCCAGTCTTAAGAGAGGGCGACTGAATTCTTCAGAAGAGGCCCCCAGTGGTGGCGTTCCCTCTGACCCTCGTGCAGAGAGGACTGGGGAACACGTGCCCTGTCACATGTAGAGAGATGCATGTCCTTCGACCACTAGGGTATTGGACTGCTCAGCTGTGTCAGCTGACACTGGACACAAGGAGAAGTGAGCACATCCTGGCTTCCGTGAGAACTGTCCTGAATTTGTGCACCAATATTTGTTTTAACATCATGTGAATCAATTAATTTGTAGAAAGGAAACCCAATACCCTCTCAAACAAGCAGGTGACCAGTTCGTTTCTGCCTTAAACCATTTGAGGTAAAGCTAGAGATTTAGGGCAGAATGCAGGAGCGAGATTTGTCTGCAAACCCTTGGAAAAGCACCCATTAGCTACTACATCCCTCACTCAGAATAAAAGTGAGCTGATGTACACAAGGCCTATTTTCTTCCTGCTTCCTTTTCCCCTTCTTTTTGTTCTTTCACTTTCCCTCTCGTCTTTCCTTCAGAATTAAATAATAATATTCTTTTTTTTTTGGAGTTTCAAACGTTTGGCTTTATTTTATATTCAGTGGCATCTTGAAGAAATCAGAATTATAGTGGAAGATTGGGATTCCAATTCAATGACTGGAAATTAGTGAAAAGCATGTGGATGGGAGTCCAGTACATTTATTACTTGATGGTTCTATTCCAGGAATGTGCACTTCACATTTCTAAGTAAATCTTGAGGGCAAGAAGCCTTTGGGGGGGCCGGGGGACAATGGGAAGGGATAGGGAGGGGAAACAAAGGAGGAGGCTGCAATGCTTGATAAGAAATGTATTCATTATCTTGCCCATGTAATTGTAACCCCTCTGTACAGTATTTTCACAATTAAAAACAAAATAAATCCTTTGAGGGGATTTGATCTGAGAAAAAAAAAAAAGCCAAGCCAAGGAAAGCAGTCTGGCACATCGAATTGCTAGATGCCCCTCCAACCCTGCCCAAAGGCCCTATAGGTATTCATTGCTAAGAAGATATTCAAGGAATAGCTCTGCCACTGGAGCCACAATGCAAATTCCAGTTTTCTGGTGGTTAATTGGAGATCGGAGTCTCACAGACTTTCCTGCCTAGGCTGGCTTTGAAGCGCGATCCTCAGATCTCAGCCTTCCGAGTAGCTAGGATTACAGGCGTGAGCCACGGGTGCCCAGCATATGGAATAGTTCTGATTTTAAGAATATTACCTGAGCTGGGCACCTGTGGCTCATGCTTGTAATTCTGGCTACTGAAGAGCCTGAGATCTGAGGATCAGGGTTCCGTGCTAGGCAGGGCAGCCAAATCCTCAAGACTCTTTTATCCAACTAACCAGTAAATAGCTGGAAGCGAAAGTGTGGCTAGAATGGTAGAATCGGGCCTGAGAGAAAAAGCTAAGCAAGAACATGGACGTCCTGAGTTTAAGTCTGGCTCTTCCCAGAAGCACATGCAGACAATACGCCACGTGACCCGATTGTTTTGAAAATGTGGTCACTAAGCCTGCTGGGCTTTTAGGGGCCAGGGGAGCAGTAGCATCCAGGGGTGCCCGCAGCGCCGGCTCCCGCACCTAAGCACTTGGAGGGGTCCGTCTGCAGAGCTCGCTCTCGGGATAGACAAGCAGGATTTACTGTTCGATGTCCGTCACATCCGACCTCCATGCCGACTCAGGCCGGGGATGTGCACAGGGGTTGGAGGGAACCTGCTCCCCTGAGGCCACATTCCAGGTCAGGACTCCCCGCTTGGCTCGCAGAGAAGGGCCGGCCCGTCTCACTCCGACCTCCTGGGGTTGCTAGCCCACCAGCGCTTCCTCCAGGCCACGTCCTCCTGCGTGGCCGCGGCCTTCTGCAGCGTCTCCATCACCAGCTGCTGCCTCCAGCTTGCCTCGTCCTTGAGCGGCGGGTTCTGCTCCGGCATCTCCTTTAGCATGCCCTTCTTCTGCAGCTCTCCTGGGGTCACCAGCGCAAAGAGCACGGAGCCCACGGTGGCCCCCACTCCCAGCAATGAGGCCACCTGCAGCGCTTTGGTCACGGTGCTCATGGCGGACCGCGCGGCCACAGAGGTGCATCTCGTGCTCCTGCGTGGGCTAGAGCGTGAGGCCGACCGTGGCGGAGACGGGGAGAAATAATAATATTCTTTCTCAGGCAGTATAAAATCTTTCCCGAGGTCACTTTGAAGCAGCAGAGCTAGGTCTTCAGTAGAAAGCTAGTGGTGGTTCCCAAGCTCCACTTTTAGCAGAGTTGGGTTTTGCCAAGTTAGGATGGGCAGGGGAATCATGATAAAGTTTTCCTTTTGAACGTTTAGTTTATCTCGACGGGCTACTTTTCTAAATAGAGAGGTGTATTTCCATAAGCCTACTGTCTTTCTAACATCATTTTTCCACATCGGTGTTAATCATCTGTAAGGGGGGAGGTTCATTTCAACATGTCCACGTGTGCATGGGACATAGCTTGATCAGACTCACCCTCCCCTTCTCCCTCCAACCCAGCTCCCAAACCAATCTCCAAAAGCTTTGTTGTCCATTGTCACACATGAACATAACGCATTATACCATGGTCTCCCTCCTGCACCCTCTCCCGTTAGAACCCCCAGTGCAGACGGGACCTGGTTAATGTTCTATCCCTGTGGTGTTGTTAGGGTATGCTACTTGTCCAGAGGAGTTTCAGCACGCCATTTCACACCTGTGCAGCAGGACTTTCATCAGATTCCCCTTTTGTATTACTCTCAATTTTCCCACCCTCGCTGTTCCCTATTCCTCCACAGCTCCTGTGGGTTTCATTTTGCCACCTTCCCTCATAGATGTGAGGTATTTCGGTACTGTTCACCCCCTAACATTCTCCCTCTCACTCTGACCTCCTCAGTCCCACCACTACAATCACGTTATACTTGGACATATTCTTGTATGGATCTACATGTCTGGTGATCTCTGAAGTCTGGCATCCACATAGGAAAGGAAACACACAACCTTTGTCTCTTTGGACCTGATTTACTTCACTTAACACGATGACTTCTAGTTCTGTCCACTTCAGCTCATCCTATCCAGTTGGAATAGCCATAATCAAGCGCATGGGCAACAAGTAATGCCCGCCAGGGGAAGGGACCCTTACACACTACTGGTTGAGCCCTTACACACTGCTGGTGGAAAGACCATGTGCTGTAAACACTACAGAAATCAGTATGGAGGTCCGCAAAAAAAAAAAACAACAAAAAACAACAAACCAAACACCTAAAACTAAAAACAGAACTACCCTATTACCCCAACATACCATTCTTGAGCATTCTTCAAGGGAATCTAAGTCAGGATGTAATACAGGCACATGCACAGCCATGCTTATTGCTGTATTTTTAAAAATAATAACCAAGCTATAGAATCAGGCAATATGACTTACATATGATTCATTCATACAATGAATGGATCAAGATTATATAATTATGTCTATGTATATTTATGTATAGGTATGCATACATATCCACACATAGATCACACACTATGGAGTATTATTCAATCACAAAGAAGAATGGAATTATATTCAGCAATATTTTAAAGCTGAATAAAAGCAATCAGTAAATCTTTTGATAACCTATCCTCATATCATAAACACAGATATTGCACAGGTATTATACAAATGTATAGTAAAATTATCATCTGAGCCGGGCACTGGTGGCTCACGCCTGTAATCCTAGCTACTCAGGAGGCTGAGATCTGAGGATCGCGGTTCAAAGCCAGCCCTGGCAGGAGAGACCGTGAGACTCTTATCTCCATTAAACCACCAGAAAACCGGAAGTGGCACTGTAGCTCAAGTGGTAGAGCACTCGCCTTGAGCTGAAGAGCTGAAGGACAGCGCCCAGGCCCAGAGTTCTAGCCCCATGACCGACAAAAAAAAAAAAAAAAAAAAATTATCATCTGACAAAAAGATTATCATCTATTTATCTATCTACCTATCATCTATCTATCTAATGTAAACACAGTGCTCATCCAAGTAATGTGACATAGAAGGCACATACCTATATATTCTTATTTATATATTTTTAGCATACAATTTCATAAAATACTCATCAAGAAGATGGATAGAACAATTTGTCAAATGTGGGAATATTTTTGTCATTTTATATCAACGAGGAAATTATCACAAAATCTTAAGAGATCACGATTTGTTCAAGACGTTATTTTGCCTCTGATGATGTTGTGCTCAGCTTTCTCTTAGTTTGAATTCATTATTTCCGCTGGTGTTCATAGGGAGGGCCTGACACAGTTGTGGTATGCTTTTGAGCAGATAATAAGCTTTGGGAATTGCCAGGGTACGCACCTTGTTTAATATTATTTGACTTTCACGGTGTTGTACAGAAATATTATTATTTTCAGAACTACATGGGCATGGAATTGTCCTTGTCTTTTAGGACGGATGCAGTCTTGATCTGTGCTTGCCACATAACAAAGAAAATGAAGTGGATCTTCAGAAATTTGAATGGCAGGGAAGAAAGTTGTCTAAGTAAAAAAGGCAAAGGCCATCTCTGACCTGTGATTTTCACTCTTGAGAGCACATTCCATTCTTGGTGGTGAACTGGGATTGGAAATATGCCCGTGATTCCATGTTTACACTGGTGGCTGAACATGTACTGAAGGTTTCCCTTACCTGTTCTAGGTCAGATCATCAAACCAAAGCAGCGTATCGAGGATCGTGCTGTCTGCTGAACTTGCCTTGTAGACAGAACCTGGGTGCCATGCCACAGAGGAAGCTGATGAGCAAACACATGGAAAAGGAGTAAATGTCTCACGCTCATACCTTGGGATGCGGAATTTTAGTTAAAATGACAGGAATAAATGGAGATTTATCTATCTCAGCATTTTGTCAATGTTATGAAAAAAAATGACACTACCCATCCATCCATAGTCCACTCTCGGAACATTCATCCCCAAGACGGTGAGTCAGGATACAACATAAGACGACTATTCGCCTGTCTGTGGTGAGCAGTGTGGTGTGTTCACTGCTGCAGTCCTGAACTTCCCAGTCTCCAGAACGATGAGCCAATATACTTTTGTCCATTATAAACAACCCGTCTCTGGGATTTTTGTTATAGCAGCATAACACAGACAAAGACAAAGTATGGGTTTCACTCGGAAGTTTTGTCAATTCTGTTTCACGAGAGCCTGTATCTGACACTCACCATTTCCACCAATAGTTATAAAACAAATAACACAAAGAAAGTATTACATTAAAACAAATGGGATTTGGTCCCACTGTAAGAATCTTCTAGTCAGGGGACAGACAGCAAGTAACACTGAGGTCATGTAAGCACAGGGTGTGGAGTGCTAAGCAACTGCATCTCCACGGGGCAGAGGGAAGAAGGTGAGGGTAGAGAGCAGAGGGCCTTGGAGACCAGTCTTGAATCCTGGAGAGCAGAGTGCCAGACACAGAGAAATAAAAGTTGGAGATGAGGGAGAAAGCTAGTTAAGTGGCACACTCGAGTTCAGGAAGCTATGAAGGAAAAGATGAAAGGTTAGTAAGCTTCTTCGTGCAGCTCCGACTAACAATGCGGACAGGACCTTCCTCTACAGGTGGGAATCCGCAGAACACACAATCTGAAGTAGAATTTGAAAAAGCTGAACATACAGCCTCTCCTTCTGGCTTCACAATCTTCCTGTTAGGTGAGATAATGTAACCTCAGCTCTCCTACACTTGAGGGGAAACAGCATCAGGGATTTGCTCAAGACAGTAGAGTGATTCCTGCAGACCAGATGGGAGACCGAAGATGGGACCAGTCCTCCTTCAGCCACAAGGACAGCAGTGTGGACAGCCACTGCCCTGCAGCTTGGTGTTCTGGACCAGGCTTCAGGTACAACCAAGCTCCACAGATCACAGCCTTTCCTGTGTCCTCTCCCATGAATGCAAGCAAAGGGGCAGCGTCAGAAGGTGGTGACTAAGTGGGCCTACACTTGGGACTGGTGGGTCACAGTACCAGCCATATGCCTACCCATCTGGTGACCATCCAGCAGGGACAGAAAGGTGGGCCTTCGGACGTTAATCTAACTGTGATCCCTGCATCTCCCTTCTGACATCACAATTTCCCAGGAGCCTCTCATGGGTCCTGTGGCTTTTGCTTGTGAGATCTTTAGTACTTAGCACCATTGCTGATGTTGTGTGGGTTCAAGGGAAGAAGACAAAGGCCAAAAGGGAGACTCTGGGTCTCTCAGCAGACAGAGAAGACTAGCATAGCTGTGGGCAAAGCCCACAGAGTCATGCAAAAATAAAAAAAGCCTTGTCTGGGACACATAAAGATAAGGCTGGGTGAGGCTGGGTGAGACAGAATGAATGCCCACAGGTGCTCAGAGGATTCTCAAGGGGATTTGTGTCATGGCTGAAATTTGGAAGGTTTCAAAGACTTCCTCCTTCCTCTTCTTTACATCTCTCTCTCTCTCTCTCTCTCTCTCTCTGTGTGTGTGTGTATGTGTGTGTGTTGTGCTTGAACTAGGCACCTGGGTTCTCTGTCCCTTAGCTTTTTCACTCAAGGCTAGCACTTTACCACTTGAGCCACAGCTCCAATTCTGGTGCTTTTGTGTTGTTGTGTTAACCAGAGATAAGAGTCACTTAGACAAAGCCCAGGCTGGCTTTGAACCTCAATGCTCCAATCTCAGACTCCTGAGTAGCTAGGATTACAGATGTGAGCCACCAGAGCCCGGCTCCCCCTTTTTGACTTTTAAACTCCAAAACTGGGACTGTTTAGGATATTTCTTCTGCAGCTACTTTCTGTCATGAGGCCTTGAGATAGATTTCAAATTTCCTTGTTTTCATGAAAGAGTATAGAGATTTAGATTGCCAATGTTTATCCAATTGAGAAACAATATGTTTGTTATAGCCTTTCTGATAGAAGGAATTATTTTGGTTTTAAAGATGAGTGAGTGATTTAACAGGCAGTTCCATCTATATATTCTCTCAAGGCAGAACATAATTTCCAGCCAGCAAAGAAAAATAATGCCCAGAAACCAGACAGACAGTGACCAAATATGGCTGTACACCCTCAATACTCAACTTCTAGCAACTTCTGTTCTGACTATTGGTTCATAGGAGCAATTGTTACCACAGGAAGCTAGCTAGTTATTCTTGGCTAGAATTTAACATATTTAAGATTAACAGAAAAGTTAAAATGTCTTGAGAAAACATGAGCTGGGTGAGAGATTTAAGGGAGAAATTAGATTATCCACAACACTCTAGTATGAGTAATTTATGGGAAAAAACCCCAGCATTTATTTTGAGCATGCTTCCCATTTGGCTGCTTGAACATTTGTAGGAAGGACTGAGTTTAACAGATCTTTGTTTATTAATCGAATTCAACACCTGATTCCCAGAGATCAGGTCTTAGGGACTCTGAATATGAGTACTGTAAAAAGAAAGGGAGCTTAGAGAACACTTGGTGCAGAAAGATCTCGAATGGACAATTCATGAGAAGTCTGGATCTGGGAGGTGAATTTAGAGAGGCAGAGACAGAGGGCAGGGGCAGGAATAACTTCTGTGTGACCATGAGCACACTAGGCATTGCTGAACTCATACATTGTCCCCATGCTACATCCAAGTGGTTTTTTAAAGCAATTAAATGTACTAATTCTCACACAGCAAGCAATATGTCATTATTTTACAATCCTCATTGCTATTGAAGAAGTCCAAATAAAAGCAGAAATGATACAGATCAGAGGGACGACAATCAAAAATAATAACAAATATCAATGGAGACAATATAAAAAAGAATCATTTAATTCATTCACTATTATTATAGTCCATTACCTCACCATTGTGACCCACACCTAGGTTAAAAGCCTTTAAGTATATTCATATTTGTGGGCCTAATAGACCTATTCACAAATGATTCCAAAGATATAGGAAACAAGATGACAGTGTGACCCATGACCAACCATCTCCTCAGTCTGGACCACAGATTTTCCTTTTCACATGCCCTGCAGCCCATTTGATGTGAGGGGAGCCAAAGAAAATGGCTGAGCTGCAGAATTTCCGTACTCCTTCTTTCTCTGCTCTGCATCAAGCCATGTCCACAGCTGTGTGTCCTCCATCTCTGTCACTGACTGAGCAGGAAAAAAAAAAGAAAAGATGCTTTTGATGGCTCAGAAGAGAATTTGGGCTCCTTGCTTCTGACTCCTGTAGGAACAAGTGCCCATCACCTGTGGCAAACATGTAGCTCTTGGTCGTGAGTTCAGCCAAGTGTCGGGAGGTCAGAGAAGAGACTAAAGTTTCTGATACAGTTTTGAGCCCCATTGTTAGATTTTTTTTGCAATTTTTTTGTACCAAACAAGAAACAATTTGACTTGACTTTGCCTGGCCTTTTGGCCTGCAAAAATACGAAGGCAGGCTGACATTTCAGCTACCAAGTTTGCAGCTGCATAATCATGGGGGTCGGAGAGACCTTACTATACTTGGTTCAGCTCTTGAATTCCTTTTGAGACCAAGACAATAGAACTTATAATTAGCAAACTACCATAAGTCTCGGAGTATGACACATGAATGGAACTCTTCCTTTTTTCTCCTTCCCTTTTCAAGGACATAAAAATAGAACATATAAGTATATTTGCACTTCTACTCACATACCAACTTTAATAAAAATGTATCTGAGGATGGAGCTTGGGGTAAGAGTGGCTCTGAAATAAATGAATGACTCTTTTGTGTCTCTGCACATTGAGACATCTTGCTGATATGAAGAGGGTGAACTTGTCAGAAAGGCATTTATTCCAGATTTTCCTTTCCTTTCCATTTCTAGTATAGGCATCCCTTCTTACCCATGGAAGATGAGTTCCAAGGCTCCTAGTAGAGGCCTTAAACCAAGTAGTACCATACTATCTCTCTGTCACTCTGTCTTTCTACCAATTATCTATGTATCTATCCATCCATCTATTACCTATCTATCCATCAATCCATTTGTCATCTACCTACCAAATATCTATTGATTATCTGTCTATTTATCTATCTATGTATTTCTCTAACCATACATCACCTATCTACCTTCTTGTATACATATGTATGTATGTATCGATATATCAATCCATCTTCCAAACATCAAATATCTATCAATCACTTATCAATCTATCATCTATCTATCCATCCATCATCTACCATCCATCATCATAGATATTAAATATTTATCAGTCATCTACCTATCATCTCTCTATCATCTATCAATTCATCCATCCATCATCTATCTACTTATGTATCAAATACTTACCAATCATCTATTATGTATGTATGTATGTATGTATGTATGTATCTATCTATCTATCTATCTATCTATCATCTACCTATCATTGATCTTTTGATTGTGCATTTCCCTATATGTCCTGCAGCATCACACATAGTCCAGGAGTCAGTCTGTCCTTCCAAGATTTGTGCCCAGACCCCTTCTTTCCACTGCTCCTGCCACTCTTTGGGTCTGTGTTGGGTAAAGCAAGGATTACTTGAACTCAAGCCTTGCCACACCATACTGGTCAGTCTCATCACTGAGATGGCTACCAAGTATCATTGGGAAGGTGGTTATATACAAAATGGATACCCTGGAGAAAGAAATGGTTCATGTGTAGAGTAGGAATGAGAAGAAAAATAGCATAAGACTTTATGCAACTCAGGACAATGTAGCGATTTAAAACTGAAAAGTTGTTTATTTCTTGGGTTTCACACTTAGTATTTTCAGACTTCAGGTAACTTCAGGGAAAATAGGGAAATTAGGAATTGAACGCTCAAGGTCATTTAAATCATGTCGTTACCTGCCTCTTCCTAGTTTTCCTCCAAACTATTGTCATCTGGAGTTTCTGAAGAAGCCCCCAAGGAAACCCCCATCATGGGCTGAGAGCTTCTCTGGCTCTGCTTTTTCTCTTTCCAAGACTATGGCTTCTCTCTGCAGATCCCATCCACCGGAAACGCCAGCGGAGGGGGTCCTTTGGCTCTTAAAGTCCACACAGGGGCACTCCTCTCCCTCTTTCTTTCCTTAGTATCTTTCTTTGATGCCTATGTGTTGAATTTTATCTGATGCTTACATATCTTAAATTTTATCTTATGCTTATTTGTTTAATTTTATCTTTATGTGTCAGTTTCTTCTTTTTTTGCTGCTAGATAAAAATAAAAATAAAGTAGATGCATCCCTTAGAACACTAGATTATTATACTTTTTTGGTCAGAAGTCTCTCTGGGATCTATCCGCAGAGACCTCTGTTAAGTCCCCTCCTTCCTTCCTGTCCACAGCAAGAGCGTCCTTTCCCATCCACAGAGACTGCCTCCTGGACCAAAGTTAGTCAGACTCTTCCGAACTTTATTTCCAAGTAGGCCATGACCTTCATTCTTGTAACAAGAATCCTGCTAAGTTAGCTTATTAATGCTCTCCACCTTTGATATTTCTATCTGATTACATTCCTCTTCCCCACATCCCCAGACAACGGAGGATTCACCGGATTGCCTTCAGCAATGTAGCCTCTGAATCATCTTCTACCTGCAGACTCTCTTTGGCAATAAACACCCACCTGCCCACCTTGTATTTGGAACTGAGCCTAATTCCACACCAAGGTCTCTTTGACCCTACTGAGGTGGTTCTGAATACGATTTGCTTTTGCCACCTTATTGTCCAGCTCTGTTTTCTCTTTGATGCTATCAAAGATGGAGGTGGCCGTGTGGGTCCTGCACCCAGCGGGTCATGACAAACAATGCAACTCAGTGCCTTTATTCTTTAGCCTCTCATCTTAAGTTAATTCGAATTGGGAAACTGGCATGCCAATTTACATCAAATCATTCCTGATGCCGCACCAAACAATCTTCTGGACCATTTCACTTGACTTTTACAATTCTGAGAGCTAAGCTGATGCAACCATCCCATGCTACTGAGGGGAACAAGGATCTGAGAGGTTATGTGACTTGACACAATGCAATGTAAGTAGAACTAATGTCTAGTGGTGAAAGATTATTAGATCCACTGGGAAGTTCATGCCTGAAGCGAAATCTTGCTTTCTTTTTTTTTTTTCCCCTCTCCCTTTCAAGGTCAGCACAGGGTTGAGATGGTAACAGAAAAGATAATACTGACAACTCTTCTTCTTATTTTATTTGGCCCGCGCTCTGCTCAAGGGAAATAATGAAAACAGCTAGCATTTATTCACTGCTCTCTAAATCCAGGCATTATATCCACATCTTAAGTGAAACTATCTCACTGATTTATGGGCAATGTGTTGATGAGGTTGTTCTGAGTATCAAGCAGAGATAGGAAAGGAGATTAGAAAACCCACTTGTCTAAGACTGATTGAGCATTTGAATAAACATCCTGTGCTGTGAAACCCTGTAGTAGTCTTGATGATAGAGCTTCCCCACTTCCCCAAGCTTGCCAGACACCTGCAGGGCGGATTCCCTGCAGGGTCTGACTCCTAAGGTTGAACTGGAATCTAAAATCCACGTTGTATTCATAAATGGCTTTGTTGAATGGTAACTCCTTTGGGCAACTACTTAAAGATAATAAAAGCATCAAAAAAATTTCAGCTGAGTGATGGTGGCTCTCACCTGTAATCCTACCTACTCAGGAGGCTAAGAGTTGAGGATTGAGATTCAAAGCCATCAGGCCAAGAAAGTCTGTGAGACTATCTTCAATAAACTCTGAAAAATCTGGAAGTGGTGCTGTGGCTAAACTGGTAGAATACTAGCTTTGAGCACAAAGAGGCTCAGGCAAAGTGCCCAGGCCCTGAGTTCAAGCCCTGGGACTGGCACAAAAAAAACAAACAAACATTAAATAAAAATAAAATAAACTTCTGCATTTCCAACAAGCTTCCTGATCATATTGTGGCTGCCAACTCTTGGACCACTTGTTGAGTGTAAACTTATCCATGCTCATCTATGAAAAGGGCTTTGGTGTTATAACTCAGGTCATGGCCATCCCAACTCCAGGGATGAAGAAGGAAAGGGAGAGGCCTCTTAGCCCTGTCTTAGCCATGTCTCATATTCTATCTTCTTCCAACACCCATCACCACCCCCTGTACAACATATCCGCCTCTGGCTTTGAACCACACTTGTCTTTCTTGCTCTCTGGTAAGAAGACTGCCCTTCTGAAGCACATACAATGCTCTTCTAGCTCATGCTGCCCTTGAATACCATCCTCCATCTTCTTCTAACCATCTGGATATAGTACCAGCTCTGCTCAGAGCAGTTTACATTTTACAACAGCTTTTTTACATTTTACAGTGTTTTTAACCTGATGCATCAGCTCCTAAAAATTCCCTAGTGAGTCTAGCTTCTCATCATTAAGTATCAATGCATATTAACTTTTGATAAAGAGACTAAGAGCTACTAGTTTGTATTATTTGAGTTTTCTTCTCTGAGATGTTGGCCTCCCATCTAAGATACTCAAGTTGCAAGCATGCTTCATTCATTCATTCATTCATTCATGCACTTTTCAATCATTGCTGGGTACCTACTATTATCAAGACACCCGGCCAGAATCTCCCTTGACCTCTTTGTGCCCATTTGTAAATCAAAACATAATTTTACATCTATGCATGAAATGTATTATGTATATATGTGGTGTTTTGGCAGTCCTGGGGTTTGAACTCCAGGCTTTCTGCTTGCTAGGCAGGTGTCTACCACAGAAGTCACATCCCCAAACCTTTTTTCCTCCAGTGATTTTCAGGTAGGGTCTTGTGGTTTTTTTCCCTGAAGCCAGCCTTGGATTATAATCCTCCTATCTATACATCTATCTATCTATCTATCTATCTATCTATCTATCTATCTATCTATCTATCTATCTATCTTATCTATCTATCTATACATATGTATATACTATGTACATATCTAGATAAATATACATTAATTTTTAGGATCTGATACCCCCAAGCATAGTACTTTATTAACTAATGTTACTTTACCCAGTCTTGACATGGTTTTGCTTACTGGCTCACATACTGTGATGTAATGTGCTCACTGATGTCACTTTCTAATATGAAATATTAGTGCATTCAGTTACGTTCCCTGCAGACATTGGTTCTCCCACATGACCTCACACATGCAAATCCTCCCCTCCCTCATGTTCCATACATTGCAAATGGACCCATCTTCAAATTCATCAGCAATAGATGCAATACTGTTCCTGGGCCACAAAGCAGACTTGCATTGACTTCCCTTCTCTTACAAACCAAGTCTCAAAGGTTGCCTTTCCATGTCCCACATCTCTTGCTTTCTCCCGGTGCTCCTCAGGAGGTGACCCTCTGTCTGTCGTGGCAGAGTCTAGCAGTCATGACACACATGCTCCATTTTGCCCTTTCTCCCTACATGCTGGAGACTAGGAATTTTATCTACCATTTCGCTTTAATTCTCACAGCAATGCTGAATGGAAAGGTGGATTATTATCTTGTTCTTGTGGGCTGAAACTAAATCCTAGAGAAATGAAATAATAACTTTCTGGCAACATTACCGGACCCAACCCTCAAGTTTACGAACACTGACCCAGTTCTGGTTCTCATGCACCGGTTAACCCGTCTTGAGCCAGATCACGTGATAGTGTGGGAGCAGGCTGGGCGTGGGACCAGACCTAAGCTTACATTCAGGAATGGAAGTTTCTCTAGGGGCCTCCCTGCTCACCTGAGGAGGGTCTCCTGGCTAGGAGGAAAATGGTAGGTCAGGAGGAAGAGGTCTGTCTGCGGACAAAGCCCTGGAGCTTAGTGAAGATGCAGGGGGCTTGCTTTGTCCAATTCTATCTCACTTGTATTCAGAAGGCCAGAGAGCATAGCACTCTGATACCACAACCTCAGAGCTAGAAAAAACCAAGCACAGCCTGAGCACTGCCTACTTTTCCTACCACTACTGTGCATCTGCGTCCCAGGGTCTGCCTCCCTCTCTGCAGTCCCCCAGGGCCAGTCTGTCCCATTGCTCTTTCTCACAGTCCAGGCCCTTACCTCTGCACCGTCCCTTCCCTTGTATTTGGCCATGGGGCCTGAATTGAGGGCCTGGGTACTGTCCCTGAGCTCTTTCACTCAAGGCCTGTGCCACTGTGAGCCACAGTGCCACTTCTGGTTTTCTGGTGGTTAATAGGAGAGAAAAGTCTCAGGGACTTTTCTGGCCAGGCTGGCTTCAAACAGTGATCCTCAGATCTAAGCCTCCTGAGCAGCTAGGATGACAGGTACAAGCCATCAGCGCCCAGTGTCTGGGTTGTTTTTGATAATTTCTTTTGAGATGCTAAGGAACTGCAATATTTATTAATGCACAGATCAATGTGGAATCAAAACTATAACATTAACTATAGTGGTATTGGGTTTTATAAGACCTATGCTGTTTTTGTTTTAATTTTAATTTTATTTTATTGTAAAGATGCTGTACAGAGGGGTTACAGTTACATGAGTAAGGCAATGAGTACATTTCTTGTGGAGCATTATTTTCCTTTCCTTATTTGTTCTCCCATGGTCTCTTCCTCCCACCCTCCCCCCCAAGTTGTAAAGTTCATTTCCAATCTATAGTCTTGTGGGTATCATAGTTGCAGTGTGTCCTCATTTCAGCATTTTGTTATGCCCCTTCCCCTCCCCAGTTAGATAACTGCATATACAGGATGTATAGCTCATAGCACCAGGTTCTGGTGGCTCACACTTGTCATCCTAGCTGCTCAGAGGCTGCGATCTGAGGATCAAAATGTCTGAGACTCTTATCTTCAGCTAGCCAGCAAAAAGCCAGAAATGATCATGTGACTCAAGTGGTAGAGTCCTGGCCTTCGTGAAAAAGCCAATGGACAGTGCAAGGCCCTGAATTCAAGCATTCACCCCTCCCCCATATACAAATAACTTAGTCTTAGCTTATAAAAATCCTAAGTTGATTCCAGGTCCTGTCTTTCCTACAGCATCACAACTATTACCTTGTATGTACATTTTCTCCTTCTTTTTGAGATCTTGAAACACTTGTCCATACCACCAAAGTTGTTCCTCACCCCCAATTCTGTTGTAATTCCATTTCAAACCACACTCCTATTTTCCTATTGCCTTAGTCATTCTGGGATGCTAATTATCATGAAATAGGGAGTTTATATCTCATATCTCTGGAGAATAAGTTAAGATCAAGGTTTCTTGGTTCACAGACAATTCCTTTCTCTAAGTTCTCATGTGTGGAATGACCTTTCTTTAGTTTACAGGGGCTCTAAACCCATTTACAAAGGCTCTGTCTTCACCAGCAATCACCTCCCAAATACTTATTATTTTAATATGCCAGTCATGGTATTAATACTATCATGAGAGGAACATATAATTCAGGCCATAACATGTGACAGGCTGGGCAAAAAAGTACATGATACCTCATTTCAAACAGAAAAAAGAAACAGGTGAATTGGTATGTTCCTGTCATCCTAATATGGTGAGAAGTGTAAATAGCATTGTGCTTTTGTCTGGCTTGGACATAAACACAAGACCCTATCTCAAAGTAACCAGAGCAAAATGGGCTAGTTTCATGGTTCAAATAGTAGAGCAACTGCCTAGTAAATGCAAAATCCTGAGTGCAAACCTCAGGATACACAGACACACAGACACACACACCAAGAACACTGTCACCCGGATATCACATTCAGAGCCAGTCATAGGGAACTTGCCGCCTGTGCAGGTCAGAGAGCTTGGGGCTGACAGAGGAGTCGGAGAAGCTCAGTGCTAAGGGACCTGGTATAGAAATCTTGAGTGAGAGGTGTGAAGGACAGACTGGGTTGGTGGGGAGGGCAGCTGCCCTTTGCAAGTACAGTCAGCTCAAGCAGAGGATCCATTGATCGCCGTGGTGGAATCTGGGCCACAGGCACCCTGCCGAGGCCCTGTGCATTGCAGTCTAGTTCCACAGCAGTGCAGTCTGTTTCAGCTTTGCCTGGAGAAGTGCACAAACTCTGCTCACCCCGGCCCTTCTCCACTGGCCTCTGTCATGTGGAACAGATACACACACTCATGGCAGGAAACCACGCATCAGAGGGCCATTTCTGGACCTCTTTGACGACAACCCACACTGAGAGACACAGCACAAAGAGCCTGGCTCCTTTGAAACAAGTTTCTTATGCCTGTAATTGCTTGCCCAAGACTTCAGAGTGTACTCACATAAAAGGTATTGAGTGGTCTTTTCACCAGACTTAGCTTCCCATACTAGAGGCAACTGGGTCACAGGTGTGTGTTGTGTGTGTGGCTGTGTGTTTAAATTCATGTTTCAAGGGTAAGACCCGCTAGGATTGAGACACCTGGGAAGGGATGTAGACATAACCCCAAACTCTGCTTTGACTCCTGGTCCCTTAGATGTTTAAGAGTGAGTGCAGTTTCTGTCCATTTCCCACATGATGCGTTGGTGAAAGGGCATGATAAATGAATCTATACTTTCCAGAACAACTTAAAATACTTCCTGTAAAAAAAAAGTTTGGCTGGGTGGACACAGTGGTTTATTGCTGGGATCCTAGATACATGGGAGTGCATGGTTCGAGGCCAATTAGGTTAAACAGTTTGTGAGAGTCTCTTCTCAAGCCACATCTGGGCTTGGTGGTGCACACTCATCACCTGAGCTGCATGGGATGCCAATATTAGGAAGACTGCAATGTCACAACAGCCCAGGGAACAACATTTTTGAGTCTCCATCCCCATAAAAGCTGGGCATGGTGGCACGTGCCTGTTCTCTCTGGTACAATGTGAAAGGCAAGAAAATAGGAGCACTACAGTCCAGGTTCAGGCTAGGTCAGAAGCGAGACCTATCACAAAATAACCAGTGCAATAAAGGCATGAGGTAGAGCACCTCCCTAACAAGCACAAAGCCCAGAGTTCAACCCCAGTGGTGCAAAAAGAAAAAAAATCAGTTTGGTGAGATTATTAAAATCATCTGTTTTATCCCCAGGAATTTCTACATTATATATGAAAACAAAGAGAAGCAGTAATTGTTGGACTTGTGTCTGAATATAATATTAGTTAGAGAAACCTTCTGAATGGCTATGGAAAAGGTGTTCATACTTTGGATTAACCTATTGGTTCCTTCCAATCCTCCCACAGACAGTGATTTTCAGAAATCATTGCTTTCTCAGAGAAATCAGAGTAGAGATAACAAGTCAGCCTTGTGTATCCATCTGATAGTAAAAAGTTCCATGTGAATTATGCTTCCCATGAAGACCTAAGAGACTGTTTATTCATAAATTCTATACTGTGCTTGCTCTTCCTAATACCTTTTATTTTTCTCTTCCTTTAAGACTAAGAAGGTACCCCAGGTTTCTTTTTCATAAAGCTCTATCTAGATACACCAAAATCCGACTCCAGTTACCAGTGTGTGTCACACGAGTATCCCACACACCTTATGTGCACAGGAAAGCAAGAGGCTGAGAAGCAGGAACCCAGCTAGACAGGGTGGACTGAGGGAAGCTGGAATGAGTGGAGCGAGTAGCATGGCTAGAGCGGTTCTCCCCATCAGCCAGCGGTATCACAGCTATCTGCTATTTCTGATTTCTAGAACATGTCTATCCTCTAAAAGAGTAGATGCCCTTCCTTTGTTCGTTTTAAAAACAGAGTTCTCCTCCATACATCAGCTTCAAATTAAAAAAAAAATTCCCCCTAACATACAATTACCATCTTCCAAAGCCCCCAGAGTGCTGTCAATGTGACTGAAATCAGGACATAAATATTTTATAAACAGCTGTCAAGTTGCAATTGACAGATAACAAAAGTCCCCGGATTGCTGCAATCTAACCAGGAGGCCACAGCAGTGAATTGACAGATCAGATGTTTTTTGAGTCTCCGTTTACCCTTCAGTGTCTGTGAGGCATTAGCACGGTGAGCCAGTGTGCAGTTGCAGGGACTGGCGATGTGAGGTGGGAAAAGGGCTGCCTGAGCGGGGGGGGGGGGGGGGGGGGGTGCTGTCCCTGGTGCTCCCTCCACGGAGTCTGGATCACCTGTGATGAACTAAATAATGCCACCAAGGGATTACTGTCATGGATGTTATACGAAGACAAAATGTGGCTCTTAGACATTCAATAATTTATCTCCCCCCACCCCCACCTCTACCTCGAGAAATCTTCTTTCAACTTATTTCCTGACTGCATCTTCCAGGCTCAGTCGATAAGTCTTGGGGGGTAACACAGAGCAGGGGCCTGCTTGCACAGAGCCACTGGGACAGAGACCCCTTGACCCTGGCCCAGGGTTGACTGCAGTCACCATCTGCCCACCCCCCCCCCCCCACCTTCTTCCTCTCATCTTGATTCCTCTGATTTTCCTTTCCTTCCCACCTAACCAATAGATATGTTGGGAGACCTATATCCATTGTATAGCTTCTTTCAGGCTATTTAGCCCATTGCATTTTCTTTTCCTTTCCTTTAAAAATTATTGCTATTAGCATATATTGTGTGTATAAAATGAGGGATTTCTTTATGTATTTCCATACAGTCAACATTATATGATGTACTTTGATCCTATTTACTCCTAGTACTCTTCTTTATCTTCTCTATAATCCCTTTTTTTAACTATCTTGCAAAATTTTTATATGACCTTGTGACCTTTATATTCCTGTGACCTCTTCAAATGTATATTCAGTGTATTCTGAACATATTTTCTTCTCTCTTTGCTCCCTCCCATCTCTCTGGTTTCTATCAAATAATCAAGCATTCACATTTATGTCCTTTGTTTTTGCAATTTAGATTCCATATGTGGGGGAAAATATGGTGATATTTGTCTATTGAAGTCTGGCTTATTTTAATTAACATGGTAATTTCCACTTGTATCTATTTTCTGATTTTATTCTTTATGGATGAAATATTCTCCAGCGTGTATATGTGTGTGTGTATGTATGCATATATATATATATCTTTCCATTTCCTCTACACATTCATCTGTTGATGGACATCTAAGTGGATTCTACAAGTTGGCTAGTATAAATAGTATTCCAAAAAAACATTGGCATGAAGGTACTTCTACTGTATGTTGGTAGAATTACATTTCTTTGAAACTCATGGCACCTTCTGATTTACATTCACTTATTCAGTAAGTGTTTGAAGTCTCTCACAGGAAATAGGTGTGTGTGAGCAGTAAGCAAGCAAAGAAACAAAACCCACAAGCCCTGCTCCACAGCAGGTTTGAGAACATCTGGGAGAAAGAGATACAAGATTAAAAGCAGATATGTCAGAATTCTTCATGTCCTCCTTGAATTCCTTAAGCTATACATGCAAGCATTTTGTCAACAAGAGGTATTTCAATCTGCAATAAAAATAAAATTTACAGTCATTAAATGACACAAGGGTGTCTGGGGCAGGGAAGTCTGCAGAGAATTGACTCAAATGGGCTGGGGTGTTGGCTTGGACTAGAGATAGGCAGCTATCCAGGGCCTCAATACTGAGAGCCCAAAGGGAGAGAAAAAGAAGAAAAGTTCAAGGAGGAAGAGAAGGAGGAAGGAAGGAAGGAGAAGGAGAAGAAGAGGAAGAGGAAGAGAAGGGAAAAGACAGGGAACCGGGTCATTACATAAGAAAAAGCACAGGGAAAGCTGTAGAAACTAGTCCTGTCAGATGTGTTAAGCTTTGGTAGTGCATTTGGGTTACTAAACATAATGGAAAGAACTAGAAGATTTGAGCAAGGCTCAGATTAACCAGATGTCCCAGGGTGTCCCATTGCAAGCGGGCTGAGCACTTACAGTCTAGTGGAGGTTAGGTGGCCTCTTTTCCAAAAAGACAGATAGATGTCATGGAGTAGACAAGAGTCCCTGGTCAGGCATTGGGGGTTCACGGCTACCACACCAGGTATTTGGAGGTGGAAGTCAGAAGATTATGGTGTGAGACTTGTCCCAGGAAAACATGTGAGATCCTATCTGAAAAACCAAGGTAAAAAGAGCTGGGGGGGGGGGGGGTGGAGAGGGGTGGCTCAAATGGTAGGATGCCTGCCTAGCAAATGTAAGCCTTCTTAGTTTAAAAACCTCAAACCTCAGAACAGTTCCTTGTATTTTCCAAAGAGACACAGGAGCTAAGGGGCTATTTTGATTGCATTATACCTTCAATTGACAAATAAAGAAAAATGGTTTAGAAAGGTGAAGTGATGATCTTTTTATTTTTTTATTTTTATGCTACAGAACAGCAGAGCTTTCACCTAGATTTCTGGTACCTTATTTTCCAGCCCAGGGATTTTTCCATTTTCTAGGACCTTTTCCTGGAGCAAGCTCAGGGCCTCACTCCATGCCTGGCAGGACTTTCTCTGGAAAAGGATTTCATTATATAACTTATCTTTTATCTTCATTTGTCTCAGAACCCATTCAGTAGGAGTGGGGGAAAAAAGAGATTGCTAGAAAATGTTAAGATTATAGTTTAAAATCTGACTTTTGGTGGCTGCACTTCAAAATTTTAATTTTGAAGAAGAAACTACAAAATAAGACGTGAAGCATTAATGTTTTCACATGCTTTCAAAGGCAATTCCAACACATCCTTATTATTCCAAACCGCAAGCTTCCTTTCCATTGCTTCTTAACTCTGCAGAGAAAGGGACTCAGTTGATGTAATCTGATAAATGGCTAGTCTAACAGAACCCCCGTGTTCCTGAAGAGTAGGAACAGGGTTTCTGAACTGACCATACCCATCAAAAAGCTGTCAAATAAAATCAGCCACAGCGCCTTACAGCCATCACCTACATCCAGGCCCCAGCACCTGGGCAAAGGCAATCAACAGATCCAACTTCACATCTCGCCCACGTCACTTACGACCACCGCACCATGCTCTTAACATTTCAGTGCTTAGCTTCTTCATCTATAAAATGTAGTGCAGAGTACTCAACCACAGTTCTGCTGTGGAGATGAAGTGAGCCATGCATGTGTATTGAGCCCAATGGCCAGGGATAAGGGTCTGAGAGTCACATCACTCTAGTGAGCTTGTCCAAGACTGGGTACAGATGCATGCCAGGCCAGCAGGACATAGGATGGGAGGCTTTCCATTGCTTATACTCACTTCAGTCTTCTGTTCTGATACCTATCCCTGGCTATGGCCTTCTTTAGTCCTCGGCATTCCAAGTTGGGTGCTGTGATTTACAGGTAAGATGATGGGATAGGAGCAACAGAGAATATTTCCAAACGGCTCTCCCCTTGAAATTCTTTTCTTCTATTTCAGGAAGGGAAATTCTCCCAGGGCCATCACTCAGAGCTCTTTGGCTGGGAGGTGGTCACATGACCACCTTTATTGGCCTTTATTGGCTTCTGGGAAAGATGAGGGTTTTTAAACTGAATGCTTGCCTGGCCTTCACAGTATTAGGATTTTGTTTTGAGAAAGAAAGGCAGATATATCTAGGGTAACTGAATGTCTCTGTTTGCTAAGTAAAGCATTATTAATGATAACTAATATTTAAAAGGAATTATGGTTTGCTCCTGATTGGAAGGATCAACATCGTGAAAAATGGCAGTATTTTCCCAGGCTATCTACAAATTCAATGCCATACTTATCAATATTCTAACCTCATTCTTCAAGGAAATAGAAGAAGCAATCCAAAAATTCATATAGAACAATAAAATACCCCGAATAGCAAAAATGATCCTTAACAGAAAAAACAGTGCTGGAAGAATGTCAATACCAAATTTCAAACTCTACTAAAAAGCCATAGTAATCAAAACAGCTTGGTACTGGCACAAGAACATACCTCAGGACCAATGGAATAGAATTGAAAACTCAGAAATGAACTCACAGACCTATAGCCAACTAATCTTCAATAAGTGAGCTAAAAAATATAGAATGGAAGAAAGACAGCCTCTTCAGTAAATGGTGCTGGCAAAATTGGTTAATCATCTGTAGAAAACTAAAGCTAGATTCATATATATCACTCTGCACCGGAATCAACTCCAAATGGATCAAAGACCTTGGAGTCAAAGCAGACACTCTGAAAACATTACAGGAAGGAATAGTAGAAACCCTAGGTTTCCTTGGCACAGGACGAAATTTTCTTAATAAAGACCCAGAAACACAAAAAGTCAAAGAAAGGTTGAACAAATGGGACTGCATGAAGCTGCAGAGCTTCTGCATGGCAAAGGACATAGCTACCAAGATCAACAGAAAGCCTACGGGTTGGGAGAAGATCTTCACTAGCCATACAACAGATAAGGGTCTCATATCTAAAATATAGCTGGAACTCAAAAAATTGAATCCCCAACAACAAATCCTCAAAGAAACAACTGCCCAATAAATAAGTGGGCTAAAGATTTACAGAGAAACTTTTCTGAAGAGGAAATAAGAATGGCCAATAAACACATGAAGAAATGCTCAACCTCTCTAGGCATAAGAGAAATACAAATCAAAACAACACTGAGATTCCATCTCATCCCAGTTAGAATGACTATAATCAAGAACTCTAATAACAACAGATGCTGGAGGGGATGTGGCAAGAAGAGAACCCTACTGCACTGTTGGTGGGAGTGTAAACTTGTTCAACCACTTTGGAAAGCAGTATGGAGGTTCCTGAAAAGACTCCACATAGAGCTCCCCTATGACCCAGCAATCCCACTATCACAAACAAGACCATACTAAAGCTACCAGTACAACTATGTTTATCTCAGCATTATTTACCATAGCTAAGATATGGAATCAACCCAGATGGCTCTCAGTAGATGAATGGATCAAGAAAATGTTGTATTTATACACAATAGAATTCTATGCCTCCATCAGAAAGAATGACATTGCCCCATTTGTTAGGAAATAGAAAGACTTGGAAAAAATTGTATTAAGTGAAGTAAGCCAGGCCCAAAGAAACATAGGTCCCATGGTTTTCCCTTATTTGCAACAACTAGTAATTGTTTGAGACAAGCAGAAAAGGTCAAAAGCTATGTACATATGACCAGATAAGATGATGTTAAGTGAAATGAACCCCAAGATAGGGACACAAGTGGTTTTCTCTTCCTTGCTATTGTTTCTAATGTATTTATAAGGTACCATGTGATTTTTTTTGTTGCTTTGTATGTCCCTTCCCCACGGTATAACCCGTTTTCACTGTATTTGATGTTGGTATAATTTGGGGAACGGAAGGGTAAAAACAAAATGTTTAATAGGGATACAGGTTCCCATTGTAACAATGAGATGTACAAGATGCTATGTTGAAAAACAACCTTTACAATTTAGGCAAGGGGAGGGGGGTGTTAGTTGTGGAAGTGGGAGAGAAGGGATGGTAGGGGAAAAACAAAGGAGGAAGCAACAATGCTTGTTAGGAAACGTACTCATTACCTTGCTCATGCAACTGTAACCCCTCTGTACAGTATTTTACAATAAAAAACTTATTAAAGAAAGGAACTATGGTTTCTCAGAATTGTTACTGTTCCTTGATGCTCACAACTAGATTGCAGAGAGCAATCTGAAGAAAGATATACCTTAAGAGATAACTCTTAAGCTCGCAAAATCTAGACAAGCTAAGATGTCCAATATATATGCTAATAATTACAATGTTTCACATCATTAAAAAATCCCATCTTGCTAATATTAAGATACAAAAAGCACTTGGAATTAAGTCAACTTATTTGAGTTTTTAATAAGCATGCCTGCATTATAATTTTGTATCTGATGTGCAAATAAATCTACCGTTTACCATCACTGTTTACTGTTACCATTGTTAAAACACAAAACAATTGAGCATGACTTTATATTTATATTAAGATGTACATAGAATAAATTGTGAATTGTGTTGTGAAAAACCCAGCTTATGCATTTTTATTTCTTATCAGTCTGTTTTTTACAGATTATGCCTTCAGTTGCTTTTACCAAACAAAGAACTCCATAAGAAAGAAAGGTCTTACCTTATTGTACCTTAGCTGAAGTTCTGAAAGTAATTGCTTTGGCCACTCATCAGAACACAGGTACTAGAGGAGAAGAAGAAATCAGAGTTAACAAGTGTCAGAATCCTGAAAAACAGAAAGTCAGTAGGTTACATAGAATGATTTAGGACAATGTAAAAAAAAGAATCAAAGAATTTTTGCCTACATAGGTCATGGTACCTAACTGTACAGCTACTTCATGTAACCAATAGGACACAAGGGCTTAGAGAAGATCTCTGTCCTTGGTGAAAGAACACACACACTCACACACACACTCACACACATTCTCTCTCTCTCTCTCTCTCTCACACACACACACACATCCTCAGTCAATAACCACAATATTTGTACCTGCCTAACCTCAGACTGCAAGAAAGAGATACAGAATGAGTAGAAGGGAAGAAACAAAGATGGAGCCTGATCCTTAGTTTTGATGTAAGTGATAGGTAATGTTCTCTATTTAAAAGTGTAGTCTACCTCTCTACTTTCAAAGGGTAGATACATGTGCACTACCTCAGAGTCCAGTATCCCATCTTCTCCCAGAAACTGCAAAGTCTGGGGCTGGGAAGGTGGCTCAGTGGTAGAGCGCTTGCCTTGCATGCATGAGGCCCTGGGTTCGATTCCTCAGCACCACATAAGCAAAAAGAAAAAAGCCAGAAGTGGCGCTGTGGCTCAAGTGGTAGAGCACTAGCCTTGGGCTGAAGAACTGAGGGACAGCACCCAGGCCCAGAGTTCAGGCCCCACGACTGGACCCCCCCCCCCCCCAAAAAAAAAAGAAACTGCAAAGTCTAACTAAAGATGACCAGCTCACTCCCACACAAGGCTGGAAGGAAATAAAGAAAGTCTCTGAGATCCATTTCAACAGGACACTCAGTGCCCCCAAAGAGGTAGAGGGTAAGACTACACCAAGATGTTGTCAGATCTTTCAACAGAGAACCTTGTGGTTCCTACAGACTGAGAACCAGAAACTGAAGGGAGAGGCAGGGGGACTTGAAGCATGCATGAAGAGTAAATTTCTTCAACAAGGAAGAAGGAAGCTGAGCCATCCAGTGCCGTCTGCCACAGAACAGCTCAGAGATGGGCAGTGAATGTGGGGAGAGTTTTATAGGCACTGTACAGACAGGGTAGAGGACATCTTTCCTGCTCTTTGAGAGGGCTGTCGAGCATGGAGTCATCTTTCCATGTTGACACTTTATAGGATCTGACAGATCCAACACCAAGCGTGCAGCAGGAGTCAGTTCTCTGACAGTCTGCTGTCTTGCACAGAGCAGTGATGCAGACAGGGTCTGCTATCTGGATTCCGTTTCACAGTGTGTAAACTCTCCAATCACTTTTGCTTCACATACCTACGAGTTGGGGTCCGATTGCCTACAGAAGTAAATAATACCTATCTCTCCATTAAAATTATGCTTAAAATGCAATTAAACACCACAGGAACCAATCCTTAAAGTGTCTGTGAACACTCCTTTTGTTTGATGAATTTGGAAGCGATATGTGAGGTTGACCAACCCCAGAGTTTCTTGAGTATCAGACTCAGAGAATCATTCGTTTGGAAAAGTCTGTGAATGAAGTGGCTTTCATCCTAGCATCAACGTCATTCTCTTGGTGAATTAACTGTGCGTGGCATCATGGAGGGGTTAGCTTCCACTCTCCAAATTCGGATGATAGCCTGGGCTCCAGTTCCCGCAACCATGGTTCAAAAGGTTACAGACTCAGTGCATGATGCATAATGCCAGACATCACCATCACAATTATGTGCTTAGCCAGATAAAGAAGAAAACAAGGCCAGCAATGAACAATAATTGTGGAAGGCTGGATGTCTTTCAATAGGTTTGCAAAATTACTTTGATTTAGAATATACAGTAGGTAGAATGTTAGGTTTGAAGGAGTAGTTGTTGAGTTTCTTTTCCATCATACTATCCTGTATTTATGGAGTAGTAAATTGGGTGTGATGGGGGTGGGGGATGGGAATTAGAATCCCCAGGGCAGAACTCCACGCTGGGCATACTAGGAGCCATCTGGCAAGATGAAGACAAGTGGAAAATAGTCTCTCTCAAGATTTGGATAAAACTGGGGCTGGGAAGGTGGCTCACTGGTAGAGCGCTTGCCTTGCATGCATGAGGCCCTGGGTTCGATTCCTCAGCACCACATAAGCAAAAAGAAAAAAAAGCCAGAAGTGGCGCTGTGGCTCAAGTGGTAGAGCGCTAGCCTTGAGTTGAAGAGCTGAGGGACAGCACTCAGGCCCAGAGTTCAGGCCCCACGACCGACCAAAAAAAAAAAAAAAAAAAAAAAGATTTGGATAAAACTGTAAGAGAATTAGTTTTTCCTTGGTGGTTACCACCATCCTTGGCCACAGAGCCTGGCTCTTGGTTGGACTGCACACCTCCATGAGGAGAAAATAACATCATAGTAGAGAGGCAGAGAAAAAATGCATTTATGTATAGTTTTGTACAAAGCTATGGAGAGAGAACTTCCCAATCTGTCCCCGCCTGCCCCATCATACCATTGTAGTGCCATAACACAAAACCAGCCATGAAGTGTGCATATGGACCCCATTCCTCACAGCAACGTACTCTTTGTGCACAGCACAGAATTCCCTAGGTGGACCCTAATTCCTAACCTCCTCATTGCAATTGGATTTGGTGATGTAGCAGCTTTGAACTTTTAGGGCAATCATTGGAAAGGTTGCGTTTCCTTAAAACTTCTCTCAAAAATTTTATTTGCTTACTTTCTAATTATTTTGAGCATGTATATTCCTCTTATCTCTAGAAAGATGAAAAAATATTTGAGCTGATGTTTTGCAATGTAAGTGGATGATAAACGAATTTGTAGTCATCTGATTTAGTTAGAATCAAGCCTACTCACAGTCTTGAAATAACTAAGCTTAATTGACTAATTTTAACTTCTTACATTCGACTGAAATTAGATTCTGGACTCTTAGGGATAATCTAAAATATTCCTTTTTAAAAAAAATTCACAGTATGCTTTTAGTTTACTAACCTACCTTCTTTTCTGAAAACCAAAATAACAAGTGCTTTAGTAAAATTAAGGCTGACAGCCCATTTTATGGGAGTATGATAAATATAGTTCCGAACACATATACATTAGGCTAAAACTGGTTTGCATTTAGTTCCTACTAAAAAAGCCCACAATTGCTAATATCTATTCTCATTCGTATGACATGCATGATTTATTTCCAGTAGACTCTCTTTTCTTACTTTTGGCCATCCCAACCAGAGTAGGGGAGATAAAACTGCAACATGAAATAGTTCTTTTTAAAAAAAGCACCAAGTCCTCTGTAACCTAAGAGAAAGAAACATAATGGTAGATAAAAGGTTTAGGAAAGGTGTTGGGAAGTAAGTATTCTTTGTTTTTCTGTGTGTCTAGCTAGTCATTATTTTTAGTTTGTTAGTGAAATACAGAGGTCAGATAACTCTCTCCTAGTTGTCTAGTATGGTAAGGCTGGTTCCTCTTGATTTCAAATACTAAACAATAACAGTAATGAAAACAATGGCTACATCTCACCCCTGTATTTCAGGCACTATTTTAAGCCTCATAAGCTCCTGGCTCTCCACTAGGCACAGCTCTGTGAGGTGAGCCACATTCTTACCCTCTTGGTGTTGACAAGGAAACAATGCCTGATTGCTTTGTGCAGGAAATCATCTCTGCAGTGAATACAGAGGGAAAATGTCTCAATTTGCTAACCCCACTTTCCCATTTCTGTCCATACTATATCCCTTCCATCATAAAATTAGAACAAGTCCAGGCTGAAATAAGCAGTCAATGGGACCACCTGTCTTTGTTTTTGAAATGTTGTTTGAGCTGTTCTGTTATGGAGATTGCGGGGCGAGGGAGGGGGTCTTGGCCAGCAGACAGTAAGGACCTATGGTGGACAGTTACCTGCCCACCAACGGCAAATGCCCAGCACTCCTCAGGGTCCATCACTGATTTGGAAGAAGAGAGAGAAATTGGAAGCAGTATTCTGGTGCTAAAGAAAGTTGCTGGGCCACAGGGTTTGTTGTCAAGCCGTGGATTGATAATGGCATTTAAAGAGATACTGCAGACTGAGCATGTTGGTCTATGGGCCAGGCTGGCTGATGAGGGTCCAGCTTCAGACACTTAGGGGGCAGGTGTAGAGATGAACATCCAGCCTGTAGCAGACTTGGCAATTCAGCTGCAGACCTCAGATAGACAGGGGCTGGGGATATGAAGTGGTTTAATATATCAGGGTGAGTATGTTTGTGATGGAAAAGAGGATCATCCCTGCTGTGGGAGATGTAGATGGGGATGTACATTTCAAATGAAAGCAAGGAGAGCTAACCAGGACTGGAGGAAGAGATGCTATTGTAAATGCTAATTATCTTGCCAAGGCCCACCACTGTAGGTCTTGGAGGCCACACAATTCTCGGCATACAGCAGCTTGGGGCGGGTGGGGATAAATCTCTGCACTGCATGGAGGCCAAGCAGGGTTATATCTTCGGGCTGACAGCTAGTTCTCAGTTCTTACAGATCCCCGAGGTGGAGGCCTGAGGGAGTGGAGACGAAGATGCCTGCAAAGTTCTTTTACATTGAGAGTGAGGCTATGTCAACAGGCAATTTAGTGAAAAGTATTTCTCTCCGTTTCAATTTTGGCAGAGAGCAGAAATGAGAGAGGAAAACTTTAACCCTGCACATGGAAAAGAATGACATGTCCCTCAGTCCAATTTCAACAGACCTAATCTCGTCCTGTTGAGATAAAAGCTGTAGGTTAATAGAATTAAAAAAAAATTCAACTTGCCATACAAAATGGAACTACATGAGTTGTAGGGAAGGGGGAATCAGGAGGGAAAAACTGGGAGAAAACAAGGAAAGAGGTGACACTGTTCAAATAGAAATGTACACACTACCTGACATGTAACTATAACCCCTCTGTACAAAACTTTTACAATAAAATTAAAAAAGAAAATTATCCAAACTCTGTAATGAGGTGTTTCATTCTGCATACACAGAAACTGAGTGAGAACAAGATACTTCATCAACCATAACCATGCTTATGGATTGGCTCTTTACCGCAAGTAATCTTTTGTCTGTGTACATTTACCTTGTTCATATCAGGAAAAAAATGTATTTAATGATTAACTAGAATTTCTACTAGTGTCATTTACATTATAGAAATTCTAATGTTTTTTTTTGAGCACCCAAGATGCAACCAGTTACTTTATCACCAGATTCTTTTCAAACGAAAAGGAATACATAATAGATATTATAGTTACATATTATATAATATATATTATACCTAGTATACACATACACACATATACACACATACATAGTGTTGCCAGGTGCTGGTAGCTCACACCTTTAATCCTAACTACTCAGGAGGCTGAGATCTGAGGACTGAAGTTAAAGCTAACCTGGTCAGAAAAGTCTGTGGGACTCTTATCTCCAAATAAACTACTCAGAAAAACCTGTAAGCGACTCAAGTGGTAGAATTCTAGCCTTGAGGGAAAGAAGTCCAGGGACAGTGTCCAGACTCTGAGTTCAAGCCCAAGGACTGGCACACACACATAAAGAGACCTAGTGTTAAATATCACTTTTTTTTAAAAAAAAGTGTGTGTGTGTGTGTGTGTGTGTGTGTGTGTGTGTGTGTGTGTGTGTGTGTGGTCCAATATGTTAAATAAAAAGCCATTTTAACAATTCAGTGAGACAACCCATAACCTTATAAAATCAAATGCTATAGATGATGGCTGCTGGCTGGAGTGGGTAATTAAACGTCATTTCAATTTATTGCTTTTACTAAAAGATGTGATGAACATTGAAAACAAGGAAGCTTAGCATAACATCAATATGAGGGCCTTCACATCTTTTATTCCTCTACCCAATTCAACACCATCCTACCCTGTACAAATACTTCCTGGATAACAGCTTTACTTCTAGTTTGGCTTTTATTTTTACTTGATATTGTTAGTTCCTGGAAATGTGAAGCCGAAAAGGACTTAATCACTGAAGTCCTAGCAATTCTGAATTCTTTTTATTTGTGAGTGGTGGATTTAAATGCCATCTAAACTTGGTAAGTATGTAAGTATATGATAGGTAACCATCCATGTATGTAACTATATAACTATATATGATATATATATATACAACAAAGCAGATATTTATACTTATTCCTTGATTATTAACATCTTTGAGTATAAAAGTTAACAAAAATCTTGAAACTCTAGGTTCTCTTTGAACTAGTTTTTATTAGCATATATTATACAAAGTAATAGGCTTCATTGTGGCACCTTATATATGCTCCTTTCATAATGTAATTAATTTCAAGCAAGAGCAATGGATATAAACATGGAGCCTAAATATGAGCAATTGACTGATAGAATCGTTGGCTCCACTGGAGTCAGAACAATCGTGGAAATGGGGTTGGAGGCAGGGCCATGGAATGGGAGCAGATCTGTTACTGGCACAAATGGGGCAGGCAGGAAGAGTGGCCACATGGCTTCACACCATTTTACTTTCCCCCTTATATCACAGAATCGTAGCTTTCACTTAGGTCATGAAGGCTTAGAGGATGGACTTTCGCAGATTTGACTTACGCAGATTTCTAAGGAGTCTACAGTAGCCGATGGAGAGACTAAAGTGGGCGGAACACAGGACAGTCTGGCTCTGCCACTAGGAGTTTATTCTTGGGCCTGAGCCTCTGTTGGACTCAATGCCAAGCAATCCAGCAAGTGAAAAACACCACGAACGTAAAATAATATGCAATGAGATGGTTTTCTTTTCTCTTCTTATCAGAAAGGAATACAAGTTCATTCGTCGAAGCAGACGATGTCTGGTTACATAAAAGGGAGAAAGGAATTATCTTTGTCCTCTCTAATCTCACTCAGACTCAAACTGCCTTGAATACTAACGGATCATTCTTTTTTCTTACGATGATCACGCCACCCATATGTCTGTGCACCTGTTCTTTACACTGAGCATCATGGCACCTACGTTTCCTGGCTCCATAAGGATCTCCTGCAGGCTTTGAAGCCCATCTCGTATGGTCGTGCCAGAATTTATTGAATCCTTTTGCAAGATATAGGGTTAAGATTGTTTGCTTTTTTTCCTATTATAAATAACACACCAATATCAATTCATATATGTATACATATATTCATATATTTATTTCTATAGTTACATCTATCTATCTACATACCTACCTACCTACCTATTTATCTATCTACCTATTTACCTATCTACCTACATGTCCATCATCCATCCGATTCTTAAGACAGAAACTGAGCTGTCAGTGGGTTCTTTTCACTGTCTATGGGGCCTTAGAGACAGTCTTGTTCTGCTATTGTGGCAGAAGAGATGAATTCTTGGAAAATGTACTTGGGGGAAAATAGTAACTAAAAATTCAGAGAAAGAATTTTAAAAGGTTTTTTCTTTTAAATCTTAGTGAGTGTAAGCTGCTGAATGCTTCATTTAGTGAGCTGCTCTATAAGGAAAGACATTCTGACCCCAAAGTCCATGTTGTTATTTCTCCCATGAAACTGTAATTTAAAAAAAATGTCTAACCCACCAAATTGTTTCCTGCAATCCTTAAACATTACCAAAAAAAATTGCAACAAAGGAAAAGGTCCAGTCTGGAAGGGCCCTCCACTTTTATAAACAATAGTACATCTTTAAAATCTGCTGCTCATCTCCAGTACATCTCCAGCCAGAGATGGATCAGGCTGGATGCTGGAAATGTTAATCACTCTTTTCTTCAGGTGACCTTTCCACAGTTGCAACCAGGTGGCTGTAATTACAGTCTTTGAATCTCACCTTGTCTCTCCCTCCCTCCCTCTCTGTCTCTCTCCCTCCCTTCTTAACTCCCTCCCAATCTCCCTAGTTTTTCCTTATCTCCTCACCCTCTTCTTCTCCCCTTCTCCTTCTCACTGAATATGAAAGCCAGGAATAAATATTTCTTATTTCTCTCCTGTATTATAGAACCTGACCAAATGATCATGTTTGCATGGGTGCAAGAAACAGATTTTTCCCTCCGCCTCAGGAAAATAGCTTCATTTATTAATCATTATAGTAACTTGTAGTAAGTATTAGCAACTGAAATGTCAGTACAAAGGGAAATGGTCACTAAAGAAAACTTAACTCCCCCAAATACTTTTTTTTTTTTGGGGTCCGGTCATGGGGTCTGAACTCTGGGCCTGGGCGCTGTCCCTGAGCTCTTCAGCTCAAGGCTAGCACTCTACCACTTGAGCCACAGTGCCACTTCTGGCTTTTTCTTCTTTTTGCTTATGTGGTGCTGAGGAATCGAACCCAGGGCCTCATGCATGCAAGGCAAGCGCTCTACCACTGAGCCACCTTCCCAGCCCTCCCCCAAATAGTTTTAAAACAAAATATTGCCAGTGAGAGAAAAGGAGATGATAGGAGGGAGGGAGAGAAGAAGAAAAAGGAGGGGGAGGGGAGGGAAGTCCTCAATTTCTAACCAACACTGTTAACAGTTTGATATGCAAAGTTGAATAGCAGAAAACTGTTGGGTTCTGATGGTTTTGGGCCTGCTCAATCTGTAAGTTCACTCCCTGTGTTTGGTACGTTGTATTGATTGGATGTGTTGTCTGCATAACTTCAGGTCTAAGTTGTTTTGTTCTTCACTTAACAGATAATGCATGTTGTATTCTACATCTTCTATCACGCAGCTTTTATTTGGGAACCCTCACTCTTAACTGAACGATTCAGCTCTGGTGCTCCTTGCTTTCCCATCAGGCTATTACTCAGCAGGATGTGTTAACCATTTATTAATCCAAGGTATTGCTTGCGCCTGCAAGAAAAAGTTATACTAATTCCAGACATTCGAACATTTTTGGAGAGATATTTAACAAGAAAAACTCCAGGGAATCTGATTAAATGCGTTGTTTACATACCGGCAGGATTATATTTCCTGTGAACAGCTGTACAATAGGAATTGCCAAAATTATCATTCATCACATCAAAAATGACCTTTCCAAATATTTAAGAGGTTGAAATTTTAGCTAAAAACTGTTTCAGGAGCTCATTACATTTTCAAGACTGTATCTCAGAATGTCAAAGTTGCATTTCAAAATGGGGTATTTGAAAAATATGTATTTCTAAATAATGTTATCAAATTTAAAAAATTCTCAATCAATTAGTTTTTGGCTCTGCAATTCCATGTGCAGAATTCCCTTTTAGAAAGGCAAATTTCTCAAGTCTGTGAAATTGGGGGAGGGGGGGCGGAGACAGGGAGGAAAAACTCACCTGGACTCGAGAGCAAATCGTGTGCAGCTAGATCAGACTGAAGAGGAGATTCTGTTCTGTGTATCAGAGTAGAGCCTGACCCCTTTGTGCAATGCAACATTTGCCCTGGCTTCTCTAGGACGATTTCACCTGAACAAGTGAGATGAGGGAAGCAGGTGTCCGAATCTGTGTGCTTTTAGGAAATTCTCATCTGCCTCTCAGTTTTAACATTTGTGACTAATCCTGTCGTGACAATAATGGGGTGACATGATATTTATATAACCCTGTTCTCATCTAATTTGTTCATGCTCCAGAATCCTTTCTTACATAAAGTAGGGCTCCTGGGACATCAAATGGAAAAGAGGGCATGTTGTAAATACCAATAGAATCACCCGTGATTGATAGATGATGGCTATCCTTATTGTCATCTTGGTGAGAGGTGTATAGGTCAGGATTGAAATCAGGATTGAAATCTTTAGGTTTACCAGTCTTTTTCATTTTCTATCCTGATAAGTTCTATCAGTCTTAGCTCTGCTTATTTTATAATCATAATTCTGTTTTCCAAAAATATTGGTTGTTCATGCATCTTCTGGCAGTATTCTACATCCTGATCCCTGTGTAGATGAGGGAAGAAAGTTAAACATGGAGTCAAAGTGTGCGTGTGTGTGTGGGGGGAGGAAAGAATGTAGGAAGGAAGGAAGCAAGGAAGGAAGGAAGGAAGGAAAGAAGGGAGAGAAGAGAAGGGAGGAAGGGAGGGAAAGAGAGAAAGAGACAGAAACAAAGAGAGACAGACTTCTTGATTCAAGCAAGCATGTAATGTCTAGTAAGAGATACTGAAAGTCATGTATTGCTCTGAAAGGCTCATTGGAACTGCTTCTAAGCATGATTAGATTTTTATTTTATTTTTGTGGCGGATGAGAAAAGGAACTTCCTCATGATGGACACATATCAAACACATGAATTTCTCATGATGGATGTATAGTACACATGTAAAGTATGTCTTTGCCATTGTAAAGCAATTTGCATTTGAGGGTTGCCTGGTATAACATAATCGAGTTTGTACTGCAGACCTCCTGATCTCTGTCTCCTGAATACTTAGGGTTAACAGGGTTAAAGATCTACCCTGTATGGTAGATCTTTTTCACACAACTACAAACCCTACATTTAAATTCATGAAGATGTAACATCAGCTTAATGCTTGTTTACAAAGTCACATGCCTGGGCTCAAGCCTGTGATCCTAGCTATCCAGGAGGCTGAGATCTGAGGATCGCAGTTCAAAGCCAGGCCACACAGGAAAGTCCACAAGACTCCTATCTCCAATTAAACTACTCAGAAAAAGAAGTGGTGCTGAGGCTTAAGTGGTAGAGCGCTAGTCTTGAGCACAAAGAAGCTCAGGGACAGAGCCCAGGCCCTGAGTTCAAGTCCTAGGACTGGCTAAATAAATCATATACAGAAGTGATTTGCTCTGAAATCACTTGTCCTGCTCCACATCATTACTTCCATGGAGATAATCAATAATTTGGAAGACGTATGGATGATGGATGCCACCCATCATCCTTCAAGTTGAGGCAACTTGTTCAGCCTTTGCTGGGCATAAGAAACCTCAGCCTTCTCCAACGTTCATATCACCTCTCCACTCTGCCCGCACAGGTCTTCCTGAGATCACTGGAGAAGCCAGAGGAAAAGATCCAGGTTGACATCTCACATCGCATCTGCCTACTCTGCCATCGGCTAGGCAGCCTGTTCCTCATCTTGACATTACACCCAACAAGGAAGCCTGGCATGCAGCTTTCATGAACTACCTGGTGAAATGATCACATGAACTCTGGTGAAGGCAGTCATTTTTCTGTCAATACGAGGGAAGGGTGGGGATGCGGGGGTGGGGGGGTGGGGAGGGGAGACTGAGTTCTGGAAAAAGTTCAGTAGCTTCCCTGGGGTATCCCCCTGAGTTATCGCAAGTGACTGAGTCTGAAGCTGGGCTGTCTCCTTTGTCCTTATGACCACCGCGTGCTCCCACAGGGCTGTCTGACTGCTGGTCAGATCCACCTCACCCCACAAGGAAACGCCCCTGTAAGAGGCAGGAGCCTTGAGGAAACCCAGCACGCCTGCATCCTGCGGGCCTGCAGGAAATGGGAAGAGGAAACCTGGAGAAGACCCAAGCTAGAAATTTATTGCTTCTTGGAATGTTCTAACTGGCCCTGGCCAACCTGACATTTCCCAGTGCTGAGGAGAGAGGGGAGGCTGGCAGGCAGGGAGAATAGCTTGAGTTCTGTTTATCTGTAGGGTTGATTGCCTTTTTTTCCCCCCTTATCTGTCTGAAGAGAAAAGCAGACAGTTTATGGAATGGAGGGGGAAAAGATGTTTTCTCACTTAAGGGACATTTTTAAATCACAAAAAGGATCTTGCAGAACTCAGTCTGGAAAGCCTTGACTTACAGAAGCGGCAATTACTTATACAAAAATCAACACTCCAGCTACACAACCATTACTAAAATGACCAAATGAAGATTAAGCCAAAGTGGGTTCACTGTATGCAGGGGTCTTGTGACATATGAATGAAAATAAAATTATAAAACTGGCATGTCTTATAAGAATCTTCTAGAAGCTTCAAGCAGTAGAAGCTGTAATTATGTCCTGGATGAAACACTGGGGATTAGAATAAGCGAAGGATGCTGTTCCCAGGAGTTGCCAAGCATCTCCTGAGAGGGATCTGAAAGGCCAGGTTTACTAGGATATAAAAAAGAGAGTCAGATTAGAGCATCACAGCACACAGTCTTCATTCCTCAGCCTGCCTCTGTGAGGGGGACAAATTATGAAGAAGCTCATGTGGATAATTCCCTTCCACTCATTAGAATCTTGTCTATTATGCTTAGAATGAATAGAATCGATGAAAACTCCTCCACATTTTCTTCAACATCAACCACAAATTTCCTTTTTGTGCTGTACTGGTGTGTGAATTCAGGGCCTCCACACTCTCACTTATTTGTTCAAGACTGGCATTCTACTACTTCTGGATGTTCTGCTTGTTAATTGGAGATAGGGCTTTTCTGCCCAGCCTGGCTTTGAATGTCTATCCTCAGATGCCAATCTCTGGAGGAGTTAGAGATACAGGAGTGAGCTACCAGTGTCTGGTGAAAAGGCCTCTATTTTAAATGACATTCATATATACCTTGTGAATGGAGCTATGTACTTTTACATACTTTAAAACAAATTTTGGATGGTTGAGTTATTGAATTACTTAACACAAAAGCTCGGTGACCCATTCCTATAATCCCAGCACTCAGGAAGACAAGGAAGGAGGGGAGGGAGGGAAGGAGGGAAGGAAGGAGGGGGAAGGGAGAGAGAGAGAGGAGAGGAGAGGGGAGAGAGAAAGGAGGAGAGGGGAGAGGGAGGGAGAGAGAGAGAGGAGAGGTGAGGGGAGAAAGAAAGGAGGAGAGGGGAGAGGGGAGAGGGAGGAGAGAGAGGGAGGGAGAGAAAGGAAGAAAGGATACTACACAAGGCTATTATTCTTTAAAGGCAAATAGATAAAAAGAATTAATGTCCTTACCTAGCCACTAAAATAAATAAATTTAAAAACACTGACCAAAGCAATTAGAACTTTCCTCTGCTGCTGGGAAAGAACATGCTGGAGCCACTTTGCAAAATAACCACTCGGTTTCTTAAAAAATCAAAAGGCCCCTGCCACGTGGCCCAGAATCTACTCCTTGGTCTCTGCCCATGAGATATGGAAGCATGACTGCATATAGCAGACTGAATTTCTGTGGCCCAACACTGGGAACAAGATAAATGTCCATCGAGGAGAATAGGTAAGCACATGTAACACAGAGCCATTATCCAGAAGGGATACATTATTGGTGCACACAGAAATATGGATACAATATGAAAATAATTATCCTGACTGGAAGAAGGCAGATCAGAAAAAGATCACATGGGTTGTGATTCAATTTTCTATACACAATTCCAGAGAATGCAAAGTCATCTGTACTGATGGAAGGTGTAATAGTGGCTGTCTGGTGATACAGAAATGAGGGTAAGAGGTAGAGGGGAGGGTCATGAGGATTACAGAAACATCGCAATGCATCCAAAAGTGAGGAACCTGTTCCACATCTCCTTTTTTTTTTTTTTTGTTGTTGTTGTTGTTAGTCATGGGGCTTGAACTCTGTCCTGGATACTGTCCCTGAGCTCTTCAGCTCAAGGCTAGCGCTCTGCCATTTGAGTCACAGTGCCACTTCCAGTTTTCTGGTAGTTAACTGGAAATCAGAGTCTCACTGACGTTCCTGCCCAGGCAGGCTTTGAACCTCGATCCTCAGATCTCAGCCTCCTGATAGCTACGCATTTCCCTTTTATGGATGATCTCACATGGGTACAAGTTGTCAAAAGGGCAAACCATTCTTTATATAAGCAGCATACAGTATATCAAATATCCCCCCAGATACAGCCAAATTAAATAAAAAGCAACTGTAAGTTACGATTCATATAAAAACAATGGACTGTGTTTTGTAGTTTTTATCGCTTTTCAGAATCTTGCAGTCCAGGCTAAAAGAAAATAAAGAAAATGGGCTTCTTCTAGGAAAATCATTTCAGGTGGGATGATTATATAAAATCTATCCATCTATTTGTGAAGCAAACGTGTCTAATAGTTGTACATTTCAACCTTTGTCCTGTTGGAGGTGGCCTCTGTTCCCTAGAACTAGGCACTGGTTCTGAACAATTGATGACCTTCTAAAGTTCTAAGGGTGCTGCCTTCATGGGGAGGGCACTGATTTCCTCTGCATTTGCAAGGTGGTGGTCAAAGATACATGGCTGCTCAAAGCATTGGACTGCTAGGGTTTATTGTTTCATGCTTTTGGCAAGTGTAGCTGTCATACTTCCTTGCATGTTTGAGTACTCACGTTGCTTATTTTAGGACATCCAGAGAAATCTAAACAGATGGAAATACCTACGTGGGAATATACTTGTAAACAAAGAGTTTTTGTCAGACTAGCTCTTTTTTGAAATTTGTATCTAAACCTATAAAATTCAAGACAAATGTCAAGATGGCTCCTACATAAGGGTTATTTCAAGATGGCTCCTTTCTGGTGGTTAGTCAAGATGGTGGCTACATGAAGGCTGGTCAACATGGCTCCTACATGACTTCAGAGCCTGTGGGCATGCAGCCTGGATACACTAAACACCTCTGCATCAGATTCAAGTCCAGTGTGGGATGGAGTAGGAAGGCGTAAGAGTCACACAACTTCAAACAATGTGCAGTTTAAAACTTATACATTAGTTTATTCCCAGAATGTGCCATTATAATATTTTCAGAGCATAGCTGACTATTGGTAACTGAAATAGCAAAAGTGAAAACCTCAGATAAAGGAGAAGTAGTGTGTGTGTGTGTGTGTGTGTGTGTGTGTGTGTGTGTGTGTGTGTGTGTGTGTGTGTGTGTGTGTGTGTTTTAAAAAGACTTATGGGTGAAGCCTCCTTCATGTCTCCTCCTTTATCCTGTCTTACTCTGGCTACTGTCCTCAGCACACTGGAATTCTTTTGTTCTTTGTCCTCTGCCACCTCCTCTGCTTTGACAGGGCATTTAGGCTTTAGTGACTGTCTGGTTCATTAAACATTTAGGACTGTCTTCCTCTGCTCAGTTCTACCAGCCACAGAATGCCAACCCAATGCCTGAGAGCCCTCAGAATAGCTGAGATGTGTACACTCCTCTGAGCTCTAGTTCCTTCATCTATACAATGACAATAGTAATATTTTCTTCCCAGTATTGTTGTGAGCAATAAACTCAAAAGCAGCTTTATCTCCAGCTGTATCTCCAGTCTGCAAGTGCTATCTAAATATCCTATCACATCCCCAGTTCCTTGTATGTGGTATTTCATTGGCTTTCTCAGAAGAAAGGAAGAGGTGACCTAGTCAATCTCCATATTCTGCCCTATGTGAAGTCTACCATGGTTTTTAAGCAATGGAGCTGATGTACATTCAGAAAAAAACAAAATTCGAATCCATGTTAAGGCATGTTAAGTTTGGGGTATTTCTCAGCCTCATGTAATAAATTCCAAAATGAATTTGCGATATGCACACAGAGTTTTCCATATTAGGGACATTCTGGGGAGATAAACATTCCAAGTATAAAACAATATATCAACTTCCTAATGAGAAGAAAAAAGCCAAGTCAGGATATTTTATTTGCCAACCTTCCAAATCATTGAGGAAAAGGATCCTATCATTAATTTCAGTCTCCTGAGTACCTTTTTTTTTTTTTTAATTCCAAAGGGACACAAACCCTTGTAGTTGTTTTCAACAAGATGTCCATATATTTGTTAAAGGAAATTGGACAATACTTTCTTTTAACATTAAAAAACAAAACTCCATACAGTATTTTTGTTCAATTAACACAACCTGGGTATGACTCTAAGAGTCTTAACTGAATTAATTTCTCACAGCAACCTCACAAATATCTTACTATTATGTTTCCTGAGTGCATCTATATTAAGTAATATACCTCTCCCTCAGAAAGAATAGGGTTAGCTTGCTGGGATTGCCTATGGCAGATGAGCTTGTATTAACACTTTTCTCACATGGACATTCTTTGTTGTTTGAGTTTAGAAAATCACACATTTCCACCTGACTGGAAGAAGTTGGGCATCATGTTGGAAGCAAGGCTGCCTAGGTGAGAATGGAAATCCAGGGGGTAGGGGAGGGTAGAGACAGGAGGAAGGAGGGTCAGGGTGCATTGCAGACAAGAGTCTTGGGTGCTGATTACTTTATACCTTGATTCACCATGAACTTATAGGTATATAATACTAAGGGACAAAGGAGACAATTTAGAGGTTTGCTGTGGCCTTTAAAGGTTAACTTTTAATTGACTCCAAATAGATATTTTAGCTTCTTTGAGCCATTCATTTAGGTTATATGTCCTGAAAACCTGCCAATTTCAGCAACGAATGTAGAGAATACGTATTAACATATTAGGTTGCAGGATCCTGGTATACTTTTGAAAATGACTGAAATCTCTCAATACTTTCCTTTATATAGATTAAACTTATTGCTACTCACTGTGTGAGAGATAAAGCTAAAAATCAGAGAAAACATGTATTTAATTTACTTAAAGATAATAAACCCATAATGAAATTAAAGTAACTAAGTATAAATAGTATCTTTTAATAAAAAAAAAATTCCTGTTTTCTGGGGCTGGGAAGGTGGCTCAGTGGTAGAGCGCTTGCCTTGCATGCATGAGGCCCTGGGTTCGATTCCTCAGCACCGCATAAGCAGAAAAAGCTGGAAGTGGTGCTGTGTGGCTCAAGTGGTAGAGTGCTCGCCTTGAGCTGAAGAGCTCAGGGACAGCGCCCAGGCCCAGAGTTCAGGCCCCACAACTGACCAAAAAAAAAAAAAGTTTTTTTTTTTTTTTTTTTTTTTTTTTTTACTGTTTTCTAAAGTAAACAAAGCATAGTTGGGCTTAGCAGGAGAGGTGGATTTTCCTTTGGGGTTCTGTGCTTAGTGAAAGTTATAGAACAGTTCACTGCTGAGAGGAAGAAGTGAACAGGGCAGAGGGCAGCAGTATTTTGACCATGTGAAGTACTGAGAGCACTCAGGAGTTCCGATAGCAGAGTGTAGAAGCCAATTCTGTAGTGACTTTAATGATGTTTATGACTACTTGCTATGAATAACCCCAGTTAAGCTGTGTAAGGGCCCGATGAAAGATATCCCTAGTCACTCAAGTTGTCCTCATAGATCAAAATTAATCTTAAATTTTCTAAGGGCAAACATGAACCGAGTGAGGTTTCTGTTTAATATTTCAACTTCGAATGAATGAAATGATGACTGGGTGAACTCAAATGACAGAAATGCTCTTAATGCCCTACCTACTGATTGCAAAATATGTTCAGATTCTATTAAAATGAAAAATATAATGCTGTAATGTTGGCTGTTTTATTTTTATATTTCTTTATTCCTTTTAAAATGTTTATTGTTATGTTCCATTCCACATCTTCTTAGGCAGGACTAAGGTGCTGGCTTTCTTGGAAACATGATTTCCTTTCCAGTTTCTTTCCAACTTCTTGTTTTGGCCAATGCTCTCACAGGATATTAGCTGAGGATCTGATCAGAGGCACTAAAACTACGTTTTACTTTATGAATGAGTTCATACCACGAAGAGGAAACAAAATACGAAGGCCACAACCTTGAAGTTCATTTAAGGGCTTATTTTACTCACAACCTGACACCCCCACAGGCTGATGATGGCATTCCTAGATTTCAAATCTATCTGGATCTTAAAATATGCAAATGTCTTCTAACTTAAAATCCCTAGAACTTTACAATGGTTTGTTCATCCTTTGTGGATCATTTGGCACATGCAATGTAGATGGATGACTGAGGAATTTTGGGTTCTTCCTGGCCAGAAGAAAAAAGCAACTCAACCTTTACATGACCTCTGGAGGGATATAATTCATAAAAAAGTAATCATTCAAAAATGTATATTAAAGTCAGTTGTCAAATAGGACACATAACTGCAAAAAAAGAGCCCTGATTGAACCCAAATAATCACTGGTTAATAAAGTAAAATGGAGCACACTTACTGTGAAGTAAATTAGCTAATACATCTTGAAATAAATTTGAGAAACTATAAAGATCTGGAAATACCAGTAGGCATTCTCCTTTCCACCGCGGTATCAAGTTCCAGATGCAAGGACCTAGGACAGCTGTACTCCCCAGATTGAAGTCCACCACAGGAGTTTCCACTGATGCTCAAGGCTAAATGGATCAGGTGACATCACAGTGGGGAGTTACTCCTTCTGGATTGCTTGTAAACCAGGGATAATGATGCTGATTGTGGACTGCCGGTCGTGAGAGGACACTCGGCCACAGGATCCGGGGCAGAGAGAACCAAAAGAGAGATCCGAGTGGCTCTGGACATAAACCTCAGAGAAAAAGTGCATGGTTCCACATACCGTGGAAGACTACAGAGCATCCTTCCATTTCTTAGTAACTTCAGTCCTAAGCTGAGAGAAATGGAAATGTGTTCAAGGATCGACCCCAGGGAGTACTAGTGAAGGGTGGGTGGAGTGTTGAGGAAAACAGGGATGAAGTGGAAATGCCATGCCCGTACCCTCTGCTTATATTTAGAAATCAGTATCACATTAGATTGCTTTTGTCAACGAAGCAGTCTAGTCTCACTTTTTCCCCTTAGAAAACGGACTTTTTTTCAAATCCATGTAAGGTTTTATAAAATTGGCAACTTAAATTTAAAAAATATAATTAACAGCAATTCTTTCTTCCAGGGCACATATTCACAGATAGAAACATTGCTGCATCTCAAGCACGACATTAGAGAAAAAGATGCTTAATTTAAAAAAAAAAAGATTTTTCTTAAGGAAAATCACTTTGCAAAATGTGTTTTGTGTTGGGTGCTGAGGGCTTACATATGTAACCCTAGCTACTCAGGAGGCCGAGCTCTGAGGGTTGAGGTTCAAAGCCAGCCCAGGCAGACAAGTGAGAGAGTCTATCCTCCAATTAACTAGTAAAAGGCAGGAAAGCGAGGCACAGAACAAGTGGTAGTATGCCAGCCTGGAGTGGAAAAAGTTCACAAACACCACCCAGGCCCTGGGTTCAAGCCCTAGTACCAGAACAACAAAAAGATGTGTTTTGATTTTTAAATTTACACTTTATAAATCTTTATTTTTACTAACATATTAGTGGATTGAAAGTTAAGATCACATAAAAAAATTTAAGCTACGACCCACTACATTCAGTGAACAATGGTTAAGCTATAGAACATTATAGCTCTAGTCTTCTCCACAAATAGGTGAGGAATGTAATGTTTTTATTTTCCACTGTGAAGTAAAAATCTATAAAATGTCCATGGTATGTATCTGTAATCAAATTAACCACTATGCTCCCGTGACTCAGTTTACCAATGCCTTCGAAGTCACTTGTGGATTAGCCATTTGAGGACAGCGTCAATGCTTTCACACAGGCTTCGGTGTATCGTCACGGGTAAATCTAAGCTTGAGTTTCTAGATCCTGATATAGAAACACAAGACAAACAGAAAAGCCACCCCGGAAATTCTTTGCTATAAAACAGTGAAGCCCAGAGCTTGCTGAGCAGGTTTCTAAATGCTCCCTTAGTTCTAGAGCAAACTTACCTCCGAAGACTAAGACAAAACGGCCTTTCCAGGTGAGAACGTGGGGCTGGGCAGCCAATCGCTAGTATGTGCCTTCGTTGCCAAGGCAACAAAAAGCCACACAGGACTTGTGACCTTGCCTATCAGCGATGGTATTAATCAGAGCATCTGCTCAGAAGAACTTAAGACATCCTTGGAATAACGGCTTCCTTCTTCCTTCTCACTTTATTTATGTAGCCCCAAAAGCTAACTTGTCTGGGATCTTGCTTTTCATGATAAAGGCTCCTTATAAACACAGGAGATGAAAAATAGGAGCAATTAGATTTTTTAAAAAAGTGTTATCCTGTCATGAGGAGGGCCTGACACCTATCACAACCCACTGAGCCTTGAGGACATGATGTAAGACAAACCAGGGGAGAGGGATGGAATTTCTCTAAAAGCACAGACAGAACAGAAAACACTGAAATGGGTGGACGTAGAACAAATCATGCCAAGGGAGGTAAGCCAGGTTCAGAGAGAAAAATGGTGCATGTTTTCTTTCCTGTGTGGAAGCTAAAATCTACAGCTGGACATGACAACTTACACAGGACTCTGGGCATGCACACATAAACAGTCAGACAAAAGGAGGATGCTGGTAGGGGGAACCCAAAGGTATAACTCCTCTGAACAACTAATGTACTATTTATCAAAACTAATATTAGGAAGTGGAAACATAGGTTTTTTTTTTAAATTGGTGGGGACAGAACTGGAGGGAGGATACACTGGCATATTGAATTGTAACCCCTTTGTGCAATTACTTAATAACAATAAAATAAAAGGAAAAGGAAAGCACAAACAGGTCTAAGTAAGAACCCAGGAGCAGCCACACCAGCAGAGTTGGAGTGGCTGTTTGTCCATCTTCTGTGCCTCATGCTTTGCTCCATACTAGAAAACCATGCCAGATTACTACAACAGGGTCGTGTGGTAGAGTTTCCTCTCCCACTTGAAAAATAATAGCACTGAGACTCAGTGAGTTGAAGTAATTCACCTGACATCATATAGTCAGTACACAGGAACCTACTTTTTCTTCTTTTTCTCTAATCATCCATGGGAGGAGAAATCTCTGTAACCCGTCTTCCCTCTGTCTAGCTCCTTCCTGTTGTCTGTGCACTTGATCACTCGATGAGCTCACCCAGCCTCTCCTGCATAGTGACTGCCTTTAGGAAAACAGAGTCTGAAACCACTTCCCCCACAGGGGCGGGGTGGGGGTGGGGAGTCAGGTCAGAAGACAATTTGCTTGTTTTATGGATTGGGAAGCAGCCTAGCATCCATGTTCCGGGATTGCTGAAGTCCCCATTGCTCCTCAAGAAGCTCCAAAGGCTGCAACCTCACTGGGAAAACCGTGGGCCTAGACAGGAGGGTAAGGGAAAGGGGCCGGGAGGATGGGCCAGCACAGCAGGCACTGAGCCAAGGACCACTAGTATCTTTGCTGCCACGAGAAGATCCACTTATGGGGTAACATGGTCCCCACTTGCTAGTGCACATGACAGAGCTGCCTCCTGCCTCCCAGCAGTGGGCTTTAAGGAAACTCCCCTGCTCATGCAATTTAAGCCATTGGGGTTGAAAAATAAAATCTCACATATGCTTCGTTGTCCTACACTGTGAGAAAACTCGTTATCATTTAACTGGGCTCAGCGATATATGCTGCACAAAACCAAGAGAAAGGAGAGAAATAAGGAATGAATGAAGGATTTAGAGAAGAAGAAAGCAAGTAGGAAGAAAGGTAGGGAACAAGGGAGCCAGGGAAGGGGGGTGGGTTGGGAGAAAGTTAAAGAGAGAGGAAGGGAGGAAGGAAGAAAAGAAAGGAAGGGTAAGTAGAGAGGAGAAAGAAAGAGAGAGGGAAGGAGAAAAGACAGTTATTCCTTGGATATATTTAAAGATTGTTGTATACTTGACAAATTACCTCTTTCTTCCACTTTGGTGAATAATCCATCATTTTACCCTTCTGGTAAAGAGACCATGTCTCAGTTCTGATTTGCTATTTTCAGAGGAGAAAGAACCACCGATTGGAGGAAAAAGTCATTTCTCCCATTTCTCTCCCTTTCCAGGCTATTGGCAGGAGGTGAAACTGCTTTACATAAGCAGAGGAAATTGATGTGAAAATGCAGCAGGGAGAAAACCAGATCTGTGTGTGTGTGTGTGTGTGTGTGTGTGTGTGTGTGTGTGTGTGTGTGTGTGCATTGTGTGTGTGCTATGTCTGAGCTGACTTGATGCCGGAGGGTGCAGAATAAGTAACGGGGCCTGGGCCTCCCACTCTCTTGGTGATGGGTGGGAAAAAGACTTTGGGGGGGATCAGCAGTGGAAAGACAGAACTTGAAGTCCAGAGAACAAAGGGAATCTTCCAGAAACAGTATCATGGAAGAGCAAAGAAGAGTTAGGCGTTAACCCTGTGGTACATTACATTCAGGGTCTAAAGGAAGAAAAGCCTCCAGGAGCTGGTGACAGTGACAGTGAATGACAAGCGCTGCAGGGGGGTCAGGGTCACTGCAGAAGGAAAACCCAGCAGGAGAAGGATGGAGCAGCAGCTGTGGCGGACCCCTGGTGGGTGACACTAGAATCTCCATGGTAGGGGACACAGCTGAAGATGGGAGAGGGGAAAGTGGAGAAAGCAAAAGGCACTGCAGCCTCCTGGGAAGGTTACTAGAGGTGGGAAGAGGTGGGAAGGAGCAGTGTGTGCAGGAGACGGGGCTCAGGGAAGGTCTCGAACGCCAGGCAAAACCAGAGGCCCCAGAGGTACCACCGCAGGAGTGAGCCGCTGGGGAGACAGGAGGGGAGGGCAAGCTGAAGCGAGCACGTGGAAGTCGGCAAGGGATAGGCTGGATCCAATCCAGGCGTGCAGTGAGAGCCTCAAATCTGGGGAGGGTGGGGCGGGGGAGGGACTTACACAGGTCCTCAGTCTAGTCTTGCCCAAGCTCACAGCACACACTCGCCAACTCGGAACAAGGAGGGAAGGAAGGACAGAAGTGGAGATGGGAGAGAAAAGGGGGAGGAGGAGGAGGAAGAGGAAGAAGAGAAGGAGGAGGAAGAAGAGGAGGAGAAGGAAGAAGAGGAGGAGGAGGAAAAGGAGGAAGAAGAGGAGGAGAAGGAAGAGAAGGAGGAAAAGAAAGAGGAAGAAGAGGAGGAAGAGGGGGAGGAAGAGAAGGAGGAAGAAGAGGAGGAGAAAGAGAAGGAGGTGGAAGAGAAGGAAGAGGAAGAGGAGAAAGAAGAAAAGGAGGAGGAGAGGAGGAAGAAGAGGAGGAGGAGAGGAGGAAGAAGAGGAAGAAGGGGAGAAAGAGGAGAAGAAGGAAGAAGGGAAGGAGGAAGGAGAAAGAGGAGGAGGAACAGGAGGAGGAGGACGAGGAAGAGGAAGAGAAGGAGGAAGAGGAAAAGGAAAAAAGGAGGAAGAAGAAGAGGAGGAGGAGGAAGTGGAGGAAGAAGTGGAGGAGGAGGAAGAAGAGGAGGAAAAGGAAGAAGAGGAGGAAGAGGAGGAGGAGGACAAAGAAGAGGAGGAGAAGGAGGAAGAGGGGGAAAAGGAGGACAAAGAGGAGGAGGAAGAGAGGAGGAAGAGGAAGAGAGGGGAAAAGAGGAACACTGGGTGTATGAGGGAAAAGCGTGTCTGTCTTTGGTTCTGTGCTTGTTTTTGCAGCACTGGGATGGCGGAGGGCAAGTGCTTGGCCACCCAGCTGTAACTCCGCAGCCCCAGAGACGTGACTTCAGAGCTGTTTGGACTCCCTGAAATTCTGGAGCCAAATGAAACACTGAAAACCTCTGCGGCTGCTTCCCCCAGACAAGCCAGGGGTCAGACCTTGCTGTCACTCATCAGAAGCTGTGGCCAGGGTCCTGCCCTCCCTGTATCAGAACTTTTTTTTTTTTTTTTAAATTTAATTTAATTTTATTTGTGAACATACTGTACAGAGGAGTTACAGTTACATGGGCAGGATAATGCGTACATTTCTTACCAAGCATTGCAGCCTCCTCCTTTGTTTACCCTTCACATCCCTTCCCAGCCTCCCCCCTCCCCCCCAATCCCAATCCTTCTCCTTTCCCCCCTTCCCCCTTCCCCCCCCTTCCCCCCCCCCCTCGCACTAACATTGTAAAGCTCGTTTTGGACCTGACAACTTGTACTTCTCATTGTTGCAACAGGTCCACCTGTATCCTTAAACAACTGGTTTTTCCCCATCTCCTCCACAAGTTATACTGACATCAAATATAGTGAAAGCAGGGGTTATACTGTGGGGGAGGGACACCTGTATCAGAACTTTATATCCCAAGCCCTCCCTAAACATTTGGGCCTGGACACAGCCAGCCCTGTTCAACATGGCTCCCATCGAAACACAATCATGAGGGCACTTACAGCCCACCATTCTGTCAATAAAGTTGCACACTCATAATCAGAGCCTCACATACATGCTCTGGTCCAGCAGCTGCTCCATAGCTGAGCTTTTATAAGTATGAACTTCATGGTAATGAAAGTTTTTCAGGACACACACACACACACACACACACACACTCTCTCTCTCTCTCTCTCTCTCTCTCTCTCTCTCTCTAGATGCCTGGGACAAACACAATTTAGTTTTTCTTCCCTGATTCAGCTTGAACCCAGTGTTCGAACTTCTGCTGGGATCTGCAGGGAAATCTCCACCATTATAATGACACAGCAACGGCAACAACTGGTTTTGGTAACAATGGAGTCTTTGCCAGGGTCCTGGGGTCATGTGGGACCCAAAGCACAGTAAGCTCCTCACCTGCTCTAACAGGCTCTTGTCAGCTGTCCACAGTGGCAGGCCGCCAGACCCTGGCTTGGGCTGTCTGTGTGCTGTGTGCACGCATCTCTGTTTTACAACCAAGCATGGGGTGCTTCCAGAATCCGACTTCTCAGAATGGTCACTAAATTGCCTACAGGAGTTTGGCTTTCAGGGACCCCTCATGTCAAAGCCACCCTTTGAAGAAGAGAGGCCCCTTTTTACACAGAAACAAAATCCCATCAACAATGATAGGCTTTTACAAAGGTAAGACATTCTGCTAACTGCAAAGCTCTCTCTCCCTCCCCTCTCTCTTTCATCTATGTAACATCTAGAAAACAAAGGGAAGAAAACATGCAAGCACTTTCATATTTTGAATATTTCAACCACATTCGTATTTAGGCATTTTATTCTTTAGCATTTCACGTGGAAGGCGAGGTGAACAGCAAACTTGGGAATGTAAGTACAAATTAATTGTGTAATTGTATGATATGAGTGCAATAAGAGCTAAAAGAACAGAAGATGTCAGTATAGATAGTTCATCCTGAGAATACTCACTTCAGCCATTTTATTTGAAAATAATCGACTCAATCATTGTGTGTCTATGATCCAGCTACTCATGAGGCAGAGGTAGGAGGATCAGACTGAGCTAGGCTGGGGCAAAGTCAGATGACACCCTATTTGAACAAAACAAATGGAAAACCAAAGAACTGAGGGTTCAATCTACCAGGTCAGAAAAGACCTCACACAGGTTTCCAAGATGAATTACAGACTAGCTGCTGCTGTTTGATGTAGCCATAAGAACACTTAAAAGTGCGTTAGTATTATTTCTATAATGCACACACGCACATACACACACAAATCAGAGTCTGGAACAGGAGACAGCAGAGAACACAGGTCTCTCTTCTCATATCTTATCTTCCCTGCTTTGCAAAAGTTACTTTGATAATGGAGAAAATGTCAGGGTAGGATGATATAAGAAGATACACATGACTCTAAACATAAGTTGAAGTAAATGATCCTAAGGATAAAATATCATTTTCTTTGTGGAAAGTTTCCTGATCTCAGATTTCCCTCTCTCCCTCTTCCATATACCCACACAGAAACCTGAAGCTGATTTTGCTTTGTGTGCCCTGAATCTTCTCAAAAAGCGGTGCCCACCTGTGTGGCACCAACAAGGATGTAGACATTCCACATATATGCAGATGCTCTCAGAAAAACATGTGTTTGTATCCCCTTATCTGTTAAATAAGAACAGAACCATTTGGACCCCATGGTGGAATTCTGGGTGCCATATTGCAATCTAGCCATGCCCTCTGCAGACATAATGCCTGAAGCCTGTGTGCACTGTCTCACAGAAAACCCATCAATCACTTTGCTTCAAATTCTAATGAATCACGGCGATATACCTACCTTTGTTAGCACTTTTTTGTTGTTGTTGTTGGTTGTGGGGGCTGAACTCTGGGCTTGGGCGCTGTCCTTCAGCTCTTCAGCTCAGGGCTAGTGCCCTACCATTTGAGCCACAGTACCACTTCCAGCTTTTTTCTGCTTATGTGGTGCTGAGGAATCAAACCCTGGGCCTCATGCATGTGAGGCAAGCACTCTACCACTGAACCAACTTCCCAGCCTCCATTAGTACATTTTTGATTCATCCAAAAGGAATGACACAGTTTTAGACCTGTTTCTAAAACAGGCCATATCTTCATTGATAATGACACACTGCTCTCACAAATTGCTATGTTGAGTTGAACCCCCCTGGTGCAATCTGCTTAAAGATAATTCAAAATACATAAAAATAAATCTGTATCACAAGGCATTCCTCCTGATAAAACAAAATAAAAATAAATCTGTATCACCAGGTATTCCTCCTGAGGAAACAAAATAGGCCATATTTCTCAAATAATAAAACAAGAGTTTGCTGTCTTTGTTGGGACTTTTTTTTTTAATGGAGTCTCTGGTTCTTTTAGTGATGAGTTCTCTTGATATACAAGTTGCATATTTCTTAATACTTTCAGCTCTCTGTGCATTTAAAAAAATTAGATAAAACTTGTAGGGACATATGGCTTTTTTTCCACCTCCACGTTTCAAATTTACTTTGAAACACCTACACAGAGCTGGAGTTTTGAAAGTGTCAACAGCAGAACTATCCCAGGAGCTGGAAATGCTTTTCACATAAAGAGTCAGAGATGGAAAATCACTAGAGTTAAATAATGGAAAGGAAGGTTGGCCTAAAAGGGTTATCTCTTCACTGATTCATTTCTGCAACTTTGAAGGTTCTCAAGAAAAGAGGAGCACTGGGTATCAAATAGTTTAAGCTCTAACTTCTTTAAGTGCAACTAGATAAAATCCACTTTCTAACGTGGATTTTGTGCTCTAATTAAAAATAAGAAGTATGAATGATACCGAGTTGTAATGTAAACACACTGTTTAATTTTTGTCTCTTAAAAATAATATTGTAAAAAAAGACTATTATAAAGTATTCGAAATTCTACAAGTTTGGTAAATTAAAGGAAATAAATAGAATGATTCGATTTTCTCCGGTTTACAATCCAATTTTCAACAAACACGGGTGTCAATGTTACCATTTTGGAGTGAATGGTTAAAATGGGTTTGATGTGCTCATCTGAAAATCTACACTCTCTCCCATCTAGATGAACAAATGGCTCAGATACTCCCAAGATTTCTTGCCATGCTTTCTTTCCAACTTGGAGAACAGAATTACTGGAAGCAAAACTTGAAAAAATGCTCTGTGATAACAAAGGTAATTCTAAATACCTTGGAAAGATATGGTTAAAGAATGCCAATGACTCTTGCAAAAAGACATCACAGAGGAATTATTTGAAAAGTGGAGATCTAATGGAGTGTATCAGTGCCTTAATGAGTGAGAGAGATTTGGAAGATCTACTCTTTTTTTCAGTTGTTCAAGAGACAACCATTTTCCTTTCTTCAAAGGCTTTCTATGAGTCACATATTCCAGCCGTTTTCTGAATACCCCTGGAATTCTATCCATTGAAAATGAAGTAGTGAAAGTCTGATTAAACCGTGAAATGGCCCCCAAAATACACCTGGAAGTGTATTTTCTTAAGACACTGCAATGGTTTGAAAAAGTGAAGACAGGTCTTACAGCAGACTGTCAACTTCAATGAGTCTATTTTAGCAATGGCAAATTGATTCCATATGAATAAATTCACAGGCTTTAGGCTGGAGCCTATATAGACCAGTTCAGGAACACCTCTGTTATATTCACAATGAGATTCTTCTATGGATACAAACTTTGTGGTAATATAAACTGATGTGGTAAACACAAACATCTTGCAATGTGTGTGTGTGTGTGTGTGTGTGTGTATGTATTTGCCAACATGGTTTGAAATACACCCTACATATAGAATATCCAACTGTACGGCAAGAAAGGGTTGTTGATGTCAGTTTTAGCTTCCTATCAAAGCCAACAGACTCAATGAGAAAAACAAAACTTTCTTCCCTTGTTAGTACAGCAAATGAGTAATTTGAAAAGCATTTCGTTTTTGATCTCTAAATATTAAAGCCAATAGGATGAAACTGTGCCATAACACAGAGCTAATGTATGCTAGCAAAATAATGTAGACAATAAAAAGCAGAGGAAGGTTATCTACTTGCCCTTTTACAAGACTTTCTTATATAGTGCATGCCTTCTAATAGTCATTAATATAGCTCCAAGGTGGAGAAAATGGTGTTAATAATATGGAAAATACCTAAGAGCACAATTAAATGGTAATATGGATGAACTTGTTTGTCAGTGGATCTGAATGTCAGTGTTTAATTACAGTTTTAAAGGTTCATTTACAACCTACTGGCAATTGACTTTGAATAAAGGTTATGGTTCTAAGGACTGCATTGAACATGCGTATAGCCAATGAGGTAGCATATCAGACTTGGTAATGAATTCTGCTGTCCTCAGGCCTGAATGGAGAGCTGAGTCGGGGAGAGGAGGGTGATCTGCTGAGACTGATGCTTTGTCCTGGAGTTTAGCAATGTTGTGCCACGGTGCTACTCATATTTCTGTCTTGGATTACAGAATGTGTCTCTGAGCTGTGCTTTTGAAGACAGCTGAACATCATCAGAAACTTGTTTCTGGAGGATGAGCATACAGTTAGGCAATGAGTTAGACATTGTTATCTTCTGCTGATGAGTTGGTGCCTAGTTCAATACTTTTAGAAGAAAATCTTTAAGAGCAGACAAAGCAAAACACAATTGTTTTTGGAAATGGAAACGGAAATGCTTAGAGCTGACAGTTAAATTTATCTTGTCATTATAAATTTTCTGTGTTTTTTAAAAAATTGGGGATAGTAGTGGTACTGGGGCTTAAATTTGGGGCTTCATGCTTGCTAAGCAGGTTCTCTATCACTTAAATTATTCTCCTAGACCCTGTTGTATCTTAGGTAGAATCTTGTGTCATTGTCTTCACCACCACCACCACCACCACCACCACCACCAATACCACTATGATTGGGGGCCCAGGCTAACCACCAGATCATCATGCTTGGCCATTGTCATGATAGCTTTTAGTATAGTTAACAGAGTTTTCCTAATGGTTGGAACTCAAGATTAAATGATAATAGTTAAGTAATGAGATTACAGAATCACTCTTAGCCAAGTGAAATAAGATACTTGAGGATTTATCGTATTTTTTTTTAAAGACTGGTCTAACATAGTAAATAAACCAAGTAAAATCCAGTTGATTAGTGTGGCCAGACACTTGGGGATTGTGAAAACTATAGGAGAAATCAGGACTTCAGTCATCAGACTGAAGATCAATAAAAGAACAAAACAAAGCAAAATAATAGCAAAAATCCCAACAGTTGTGATGAAGTTACAAAATGGAAGTTATGATAAGAATAAAAGTTTGGCCTTCAAAGTCAATCATGGTAGATAACTTCATCCTCAAAAGACTATTGGGTCAAACATCTACAGAGTAGCAATATTTTAGTAGGACAAAGCAAAAATCCTCACTGCAGTGACATTTTCTGACAGTGAAATTCACTTTCCAGCACAGTTCTGCTGGTAGTCTAGGGTGTTCAGGAAACACACTGGTATTACCTTATTTTTAATACGAATGTGGTAAGAAAGCCTATGTCAAATGAATAAGCTCCACTAGCAGAATGCCAGCTCCTTCAACAGAAGGAGAATCAGACATGAGATCTCTGGGTCCCTTTGAACTGTGTATTTATTTGTTCTTCCAGCTCAGGACTCAAGTGAAGGCAGCAGGCCCTCAAGGTCCTGTCCATCAAGGCCTTTGGACTTTCTCTGTTTTGCCTCAGTGGAAGAAGCTGTCTCCCAGGTCACTCTTCATTCTCCCTTGAGGAATAGAGTGGCACTCCTCCTGCTTACGAAAATACTCAGAATGCTCTCCCCTTTCATGACAGAAATTTATTTCCCAGCAGCCTTCGGCTACTGCTGTGTGTTCTGTATCCCATCCCCAGAACACAGGATGCTACAAGACTCCATCACATGCCCATTAGGGACTCAGTTATCCTGAACATTTAGTGGACAGCCCATACATTTACTTCATTAGTTACGAAAACTTCAGGGTAGATTATGATTCCAGAGTAATTTTGTTTCTTGTTTCCTCCCCCCCCCCCCCCCCGCAAGAATAGATCCCATGCATGGTACACTTTATGAAAGGAAATCACATCTTCCTAGGTAGCCTGCAACCAATTTCTTTCACCTCAGCCACAAACTGAGCAAAGGAGGTAGAAGTACAGGATGATGATTGATACAGGCAAGGCAGTGAAGCGTGGGAGCTGAGTTAATTCTACAAAGAAAGGTCAGAACATCAGAGACTTTAAAGAGTTGGCACTGATGGCTCATGACTGTATTCCTAGCTACCAGGGAGAGGACATAGGGTGATTTTGGTTTAGGACCATTCCTGAGAAGGAAAGTTTATGAGATCTCTTCTCAAACCCATAGCTAGGTGCAGCCAACTCAAGCCACAGAGGAAGCTGAGATGAAGAAGATCATGGTTCTAGTCCAGTCCTAGCAGGAAAGTCTTACTCTGTCTCCACTGAGGGACACGGGATATAGTAGCACACACCTGTGAATCCCAGAAAAAATAAGGAGACTAAAATAAGTGACTCATAATTCAGGTGCATACCTGTGTTGGTGGGGAGAGCCTACCTCTAAAATAACCAGTGAAAGTACAGGGTTGGAGGCATGGCTAAGCAGGAAAGTGGTAGTTTCCCCTGAGGGTACATGCTAGCTCAATAATGCCTAGTTATGAAGAAGGCACACTAGAGAAAAGAGCTTGCCATTTGAGACAAAGGGTATTGTCATCAACTGCAAGCTGATCATAAGATGGGAGATATTTTTCTGAGTTAGTTCTTTGTTGCTATGACAAAATATATAAACAAATCAACTTCAGAGGGGGAAAAAAGATTTATTCTGGTTCATCGTTTGAGAGGTTGCAGTCCATGGTCTGCCTTTCTCCACAGCGTTCTTGCTTGTGGTGAGCCAGAAACATAGCGGAAGGACACGGTAAAGGACAGCTCTGTCTCTGCAGCCAGGTGGCAGAGAGAGAGGGTAAAAGGGTCTGGGACAAGGTACATCCACACAACATGCCCCATGACCTACTGACCCCAGGTAGATTCACCTTCTTGTTTTTATCATATACCCATAATGCTCTCAAGTTATGAATTGATCAATGGGTTGCCCATTGAGGAAGTTGGAAGTCACAAGGTATAATCACTTCTGCAAAGCCTGCCAGGTGGTGACTGCATCTTTGAAGGGACACTTGCTGTCCGATCCAGAAGCTCCACAGTTGGTTGATGATCTTCAAGCATATTTGAAAGTCCTTTCTAGTTTTTCCATTTTTTTGGAGGGGGGGGTGGGGATCAGTCATGGGGCAGGGCCTAGCATTGTCCCTGAGCTCCTCTGCTCAAAGCTAGTGCTCTACCACTTTGAGCCATAGCTCTATTTCCAGTTTTCTGGTGGTTAATTGGAGATAAGCGTCTCTCAGACTTTCCTGTCCAGGCTGGCTTTGAACTTGTAGTCCTTCAACCTCAGACTCTTGAGTAGCTAGGATTACAAATGTGAGCCACCAGTGCCTGATGATTTCCATTGTTTTTAATGGAAACTAAGCTGATAATTTTGTATATGTTTTGACTAATGGCCAGAATACAATGTATAGTACTTATTGGGGTAGAAAGAGGCCAAGTGAGATGAAGAGCCTGAGTGAGGTTTTGAACAGCTCCTGTTGGCTTACAGTTAAAATTATAGCCAACTAAAATCCTTAGACCTTTATATGTCCACTGTAACTCAGGGCTTCTCTTGTCTTTTTTATCTGTATGATAACATTTTAAATTTAAGATTTTATGTTTATTCCTGTTATATTTAATCTTTTTGGTTTTGATCCAGCAATTCTTCCTGCCAAAAATTCAGATTGCTAAAATAAGGGGTTCCAGTCAGTTTCTTTTCATCTTCCCAGGGGAAACCAAGGAGCTTCAAGTTTAAAATCCATCAGAGAAAAACTTGGTAAAATATACCGGGAGAATCACAGAAACAAAGGTAGGTATGGGAGAGATTTCTCCATTACGATTTTTTTTAAATTACAAAGACATTTAAAAAATGATAAGGTTTCACTTAAAAAAAATGATAGTCTTTTTAGGAAACGTTTATTACTACCTCTAAAGGCACTATCTTTTTTGGGAAGAGGGTTCCTCAAATGTCCCTAGTTTTATTCATTCTGGTTGTAATGCCCCTTTTGTTTCAGGGGCTTGTCCTTCGCTAATCCTCAAAGTCCTTGAAGACAGAAGTCATATCTCCTGCCTCCACAGAATGGGTATTTAACAGAATGCTGAATGGTTTAAGAGAAAGTATTAAGGGGGAAGCATTCAATAACTGCATACAACATTCAGCACTTTCTATCCACCACAGACAGCTAGAAATCTACAGGGCTCAAACTGCTGGCTTGGCCTCCAGGGAGTGTGGAATGGAGGCAGCGGAGATTATTTATGAAAGTGACCTTGAATTTTGTTGATCATTCATGGTTTTAGCCAAAGATCAGGCACATTCAAACATTCTAATATGCCTGCCTCTGAGAGAAAGCTTAAATAATAGCTCTTTTAAATAACTGATAGAAGTTTTATGAAAAAAACCCAAAAGTTCTTCTATTATTTTATAGTTATCTCCTAAGGCACTTATGGCATTTAGATATACATGGACTTATTTCTTATGTCAAATGTGACATTGTACTCCAGATACAAAGTCAGAAACAGATTTGTGTGATTTCCATGCATCAGTATGTCGTTACGCTCATGAGTGGTGAGTACAATTAGCACCTTAAACCATCTATAGCAGAAAGGTGTCTACACAGGTGGAAGCTATTTCCATTCAGTGGAGTGATTTACAAGATAGTAGATTCACTTCTTCATAGTAATCTGGGCATGGATGATTAGCGAGAGTTAATACTTTTCAGTTTTCCTTTATAATGATGCTTCACTAACTCACTAAGGTAGCAGTTCTGCTTTCTTGTAACACTTCTAAGATGGGTTTATATACACCATCCTCTTCTACAAATGGTGCTGGCATTTCAGAAATACATAGATGTCTCTGCATTTATTCCCTTTCTCTAGATGTCAAGCATGAGTACACTTTTTTAGTGAATGGTCATGCTCCATACAAACCCAATCGTCAGCAGCATTTTCCCAATCGTATCCACCCAGCTTTGTGCCATTTGTCAAGGAGCAGAACACTGGACACAAATTACTTAAGATAGATGTTTCCAAGTGATTCCTTGCTATTATTTTCTAGTACTTCACAGGAGTCAGAAGATTGTACATGAAATAACCATAAGATAACTTCTGAAACTCTAAGATTACAAGGATAACAGGAAGTAACTGGAGATTTGATTATGGCTACCCACTGAGTTATTGAGTACTCGGTCAGCTAATAACTATTTACTGGGCCTTGTGCACTATGCCATTCCTCTACACATTCCCCATCTCTAACTGAGCTTGGGCAGTGTGAAGGCCAATCAATATTCAAAACCATAGCCTCATAAATCCTGTCCCAGGCTCAACTGCTTGCTGGGAACTGCTGTAGACTGTGTTCTAACTAGCAAAGGAGACAATCTGCGTACATGCTTAAATCAAGTATGCTTAAAATTAGAAAATAGTATAATGTATTCAAAAGCTTTCATGCTGTATTTGTACCAAAATTAAAAAAAATATGACACAATCTTTGAATTAAGAAAGCAGAAAGATGTAACTTATCTATTGGTCTGATCGGAAGTTTAAAAACTCAAATTGCCAAAAATCTTTGTCCTTACATAACTGAAAGAAAAATGAAATCTGAACACATAAGCTACTTTTCTGGTCTAAAAAAATATTATTAGCATGAGGGAAAAAGTGAGATGAATGAAATAAGATCTTTAACATTTAAGTAAACTCATTTCTTTGATGGCTGAGCAAGTGAGTTCTTTTGTATCAGAGTCTCAGAAAATACTTTTCCTGACCAGAGCATGCTCTTCTAATGGTGACTCTCATTCTTGCATTAAGTTCTACAAAACTTACTCTGTTACTGTTTAGGGAGAGAAGGAGGCACATGGGACAACCAGAGAGATGAATATACAGAAAAATAAAGACTATTGAGTCCTTGCCATTAATTTAAACTGTTTTTCAAGTGCATTGTCTCACACTGCATATCTACCTTAAATTCCACTGGGACTACGAGTATAATGCTCTGCTTCCTTGTGTTCTAGCCTCAGCTGGTAAGCGAACAACTTTTTGCACACAAGAACATCCTTTCTTATTGATGAGAGAGAAAGGGTATGAGAAGAAGTGGGAGATCCTTGTTCTATAGTGTAAACCTCTTCCTACCATTTTTGATCGAAATTCGGGTGCTGTGGGGCTCTGCCTGGTAAGACGTTGGCCTCTCTGTCTCTAGTGTGAGCAACTGAGATCTGTGGAAGCTGCTATGGCTGACCTCTGCCTTCCATCTAGCACACAGGGGAAGGGAGGAGACTGAGGGCTGGATGGAGAGGGTGGGAGCCCCTTTCCTCCTCAGGTGTGCCTGCCATTGAGTGGGTGAGGCTGAGTCCAGACAGGGAAAAGGGCACACAGCCAGCCACTCCATGAGGAAGAGAAGGCACAGGCTTCAGGGGTCAGAGCGAAGCCAGATTTCCCAGCCAGCAAATGTGCCCTAAGTCAGCTTTACCCAAACACCTGTGGTTTGAGGAAATCACAATATCTAAGAGAAATAAAGCTGAAGTTTCAATCTTCTTTATTTTTTTTAAAATTACCTTTTAATTCTCTCCAGATAGACTCTAGGAAGGAGAGGCAAATATTTGGCATCTCAACTTTTCAGGGATCAGCCATAGTCCTAGCTCTAGGTCAGGAAATACCAAATAAAGTGCAGAAAATGATTATAACTCACTCAAAATGTTGGAAGAGCCACAGAGCACTTTATCTCTGGGTGCCAAAATGATAATTTCTCCCTCATCCAACCATTGAAGTTGGAAAGAAGCTTGCAGTATAACTGCTGTAGAACATCCCAAAATATAGAACAAAAAGAGATCAAGACATTTCTTGTAAAATCCAGATGTACCACTGCCAATAAAGGTGAATGTAAGGTTAATGCTCCTGAGATGCTGAAGAATGAAATGGAGATGATATTCTGTGCTCTAGTTTGGGTTTCAAGAAGTATCTGAGATTTTATTTTTGTCTGTGTTTAGATCCGTGAGTATTCAAAGCCTTGACATTTGCTTTGAGAAACTTGCATGATGCAGAAACAGGCTGGCATCCAAGCTCACCTCTACCATTTTCACATAAAGACCTTTTCAGCTACGCGGGCCACAGTTATATATTAATAGGCTTTGGTGTGATTCCAGAGCTCAAATCTATACAAAGCCAGCAACAGCAAAACACCTATATAAATTTCAGCCAGTTCTGGCTCAGCTTGCCTTGGATTCTGTTTTTATAAAGAATCTAAACATCTTTAACAGGCCGGTTCACAGATGTCAGAGGTCGCTCTGGCTGTCTGCTTCCTGAGGAGAAGGAGGAGGAGTGAGGAGAGCTAGAAATGATTCACCAAGGAAGCCTTTAGGAGAAGAATGTAGGAGGCCTGACAGCCCACCAGATAGAGACTGGCTTCATGGTTTATTAATTGATTTCCATGGTAAGCTTGCTTTCATCCATTGGGACAAGATGGCCATAACAAAATGAACGTTTTAGAGGGAAAAAAATTTAATCGAAGCCACGTAATTTAGAAATAGCAGGTGCAAATTAAGTCAGAGAGAATCATTGTCTCTTAGGGTAGGGAATCCTGAGCTATGGAAATCACTCTAATCACAAAGGAGTCCAAAGGCTCATGAATTCATTTGACTGAAGGAAGGTAACATTGGGATCTTGGTGACCCTGAACTTGAGGGGAGAATCATGTACTACCCTTGATGCGGTGCTGGGCATCATGATGTCCATACAATCAACAGACACTCTTCAAACTGGCTTTTGAAAACGGAGGCACTGAGAAATGTATTTCAGGAGCAATGGGAGAAGATGTCACAGCGGTACCTTTGTGTGTGGGGTAACTTGAGACCCCTTTAATCCCAGACCTCTCCAGTTATCTTTTTCTTAATTAATTAGTAATTAATTAATTAATTTTTGGGTTCAGGTATTGGGACTTGATTGAATTCAGGGCTCTGTTTAACTTTTATGCTCAAGAATAGTGCTCTACCACAGTTTCAAGCCATATCTACACTTCTGTGTTTTTCTCTGATTAAACGTAGATAATAATTTCTTGGATTTGTCTGTCTGGGCTGGCTCTGGACCATGATTCTCAGATCTCAGCCTTCTAAGTAGCTAAGATTATAGGCAATAGCCTATCTTCCAAAGGAATTATTTACCATATCAGTTTAGTCAGTTTAATATTATATATTGTATTACCTCTCTTTATTTCTTTTTCTTTTTGGTACCAGTCCTGGGGCTTGAACTCAGGGCCTGGGTGATGTCCCAGAGCTTCTTTTGCTCAAGGCTAGTGCTGTACCACTTGAGCTACAGCACCTTTTCCAGGTGTTTCTGTGTAGTTTGTTGGAGTTAAGAGTCATAAGGCCTTTTCTTCCCAGGCTAGCTTTGAACTATGATCCTCAGGTCTCAGCCTCCTCAGTAGCTAGGATTACAGGTGTAAGCCACCAGTGCCCGGCACCTCTCTTCATGTCTTACATGTACTTTTAAACATACTATGAACATATCTGCATTCAATTTAGCAAAATCATAAAATAATGCTTACTTTAAAAAATGTCTCTAGAACTCATGCTGTAATCCTAGCATTCAGGCAGATGAAACAAAGAGAATCATGAGTTCAAGGCCAGCCTGGGTGACATAGCCAACTACAGACCACCTTAATTTACAGATCTTATTTCTCTCCACTGCCCCTGCAAAATAAAACAAAAAGCCCAAGCAGAAACAAAACAAAATGCAAGATTTTGAAAGAGACAAGAGCTATTTTTAAAAAATTTTTTTTAAATTAAATAAAATAGAAAGAATGTTTAAAAATTTGATCCCAGCCTCTCAGAATGATAATTCACATCACACAAGAGAAAAATACATCCATGTCATCCTCTGCTATTCTGTGACAGCATGGTGTGAGAGGATGTGCTGGCAGCCAGCAGCAACGAGAGAGAACTTTTCTCTTACTAAAGCCGTTTTCTCATGGAGTTATAGGGGTTTAAATCTGTGGTCTGCTCCATGACCAGCAAAGTAGGAAAGAACCCATCATTTAAAGCATTTCTTATTTCTAAATAGTCACAAGATTTTTGCAAAACTTCCCTCAGCTAGAATAAATAAAAATGAATGATTAGTAACCATTCTGACAATAAAAATGTGCTGGGTGATAAAAAAATAAAACAAAGTCCTCTTATGGTGTTTATATTGATGATTTTATGTTGTCATGATGCCAAATAGAGGAAATTAAATAAATCTTACATTTCCACTTGCAAAGCCTGAATGTGGCGTAGAGCAAAGAGAGAGAAAAGTAAGTGAAAATTAGTACAATTACTTTCAACCCAGATCATAGCTAAGTATTTCATGAGAACAAAAAGCTCAGGCCAGCAATTCCATTACTCAGCTCATCAACACGGCTATGGCTTCTCATATCCATGTCTTGTGCTCTCAGAAAATTGCTCTAATCTCTGAAGATGTGCTTATGCCATATTGCTTTACACAGCACAGTGACAGGCATTACAGAGTCATTTACTAGTTACTTGTTGCATTCTTTGTTATGTCTAGCATTTAGCCAATGCTTAATAAGTTGATTAGTTTTGAGACTGACAATGTACAGCTCTTCCTTGACTGACAGCATATCTACTGGTAAACATATTATAAGCTGAAGATATCTTCAATCAAGAATGTATATAAAACCCTCAGCCACCAAATACTCTCATTGGGAATCCAGTATGTGGCTGCATATTGGTTGTATTCTCTCAGGGTGAGGTGGTCAGGAGACCCCCATGCCCAGGCTCAGAGGAGACTGTGATATAACATATCATTAGCCTAGAAAATGTCACAATTCAAAACTTGGAGTATGACCTTTACTGAGTACATATTATTTGTGATCACTCCATTAAAAAGATGGAGTTAAACCTTCATAAGTCAGGACCAGCTGTGTGTGACGACTACTCATCCTTTCAGTACTCAGCAAATCATTTATAACTCAGTTATACACAAAGCCATATGGATCTTTAACAGAAAGCACACGAATCAATTTTACATTGCAAACTATCAGTTGCCTCAAGTATGACAAGCATCCCAAGAGGCAACTTCTGGGTTTCAGAGTAAGGGCATCTCCTCTACGGTGATGGGAAGATGTTAACTAGTGAAGTGCCCCAGCGAGCACTGAAGTGAGAGCATACGAATGCTCCTGGGACAAGAAGAGAAAAGCAGGGGCGGGTGGAATGGCCCAGCGTGACTATGGAAAGCTCAGCCAGGACTATGCCAGATATGGTCCTACAAGCCAAACCAAGGTGATTGGAAGGTATCCCAATAGACGATGCTAGAGATCTTTCAGTGAAGCCCCCGTTGGAGTCAATGTGATTTTCACAAAAGGTACACTAGCCCTTGCATGAGGAACAGTTTCTAGGGATCAGTACTACAAAAAGGGCCCAGCTATTAGCTCTTTCACTCACAGAGATGAGGGAAAATCGCATGAAGGATTAAGATGAACGCTGGACAGACAGACTGAGGAGGGGGGAAGAAATCAACCCATTCAGTTGTGGAAGTGTTGGGTATGCCTGTAGACAAAAGGAGATGATATGCAATGAAAGGTCAGGTGTGCTAATCCGGAGCCCAACAGATCTCTGCTGGCCAAGAAGGTCCTTTCACAGCCATGAGAACATTACTGCTCCCTGAATCCATTTCATTCTTGGACTCTCATGCAGACCATGTGAGAGTTGAAACCTGACCGAGCAATTTGTTTGTACAGGAAGAAAACTAATTAAGAGATAAACTACTCATTGGCATGGTTATTTTACATAAATGATTCTTTTTGATGAGATAATCACACAGGTTTAAACAAATATTTACCTGACAAGACACCCACCCGCAAGGCAGAAAGTCCTCTTCAATTTCAATTCTCAAGTTAGCACAGAGGAAAACTTCATAAAAGCCAGTGGGTTGGCACGGCTGGAACTACTCAGTAGGATCTCAAGTTTACAGCCCCTAAAGTTTAGTTTTACTCAGCACATCGTTTAGCTTCATTATGCTCTTGCACGAGAAGTTGAAAGTTAACAGTCATATAATTTGCCGAATCCTACTAACATTGCATATTTCCAGGTGCTCTTTTATGTTATCATAATATTGTGGCGGAAAGAAAAATGTCTGAAAAGAAAGATATCAGGAATCATTTCTGGAAACTAGTATTGTTCTGCTCTGTTGAAAATATTAAAGACTTGCTTCTAATTTTACAAAGAATAGGAAACCAGCTAGACATAGAAGTTTCACAGCCTGAGAAAGAAGCATTTCAATTTCCAATGTGACACTGTGACTGAATATTTATTTATTTTAACTTTTCTTTGGTGGTGCTGGTGTTTGAACCTAGAACCTTGAACTTACTGGTATAACACTGCTGAGCCACACCTCCAGCCATGTTTTTCACTGGTTATTTTTAGGGATGCATGTCTGGGCTGTGATCTGCCTACTGTAGCCTTCTCATAGTGCATGCTACCATGTCCAGCTTTCCTCCAAGGAGATAGAGCCCCTTGCACTTTTCTGTCTGAGTAAGCCAGGACCATGATCTTTCTAACCTTATTGTCCTATCTAATATGTTAGGGAGAACTGAGGGACATTAAGAATGCAATGATGACATTAAAACATAGTGCGGGTCTTCAGTCAGTGACTGGGTTTTGATCATATCAGTACCCCAAATGGAAGCAACACAAGGAGATTGACTTTGAAAGCCTTCAAAAACAAATGTCTTCCTGGGCACTGTGTGATCCATGCCTGTAATCCTAGGTACTCAGGAGGCTGAAATCTGAGGATGGTGGTTCAGAGCCAGCCAGGGCTGGAAGACTCTGATGTCCGGTTAGCCAGCACGAAGTTGGAAGTGGAGGTGTGGCTCCAGTGGTAGGGTGCCAACCTTTCAAGCACCAGGCTCCCAGTCAAGTGCTCCCAGCAGGATTCTCAGTGCACACACTTGAGTCAAATTCATGGCTGGCAAAGAACACTTTTGACTCCAACTGTAGAGGCATGTGCTCATCTGAAAGTCCAATCGGAAGGAGCGCTGTGCTGGGATTTTCTGCATATTAAAGTCACCAAGACTCCTAACAGCCCATATGTTATTTGTAGCACATAGTCATGAACAAGTGGCAAATGGGTTGGAGAGTTGGGGGGAAGGGAGTATCCTGAGACCAGTCTGGAGGTCAGATCAGAAAATGCAGACATATCTTTAGTCTTGATAAATCCTAGATGGCCACAAATCAATCACATAATATTTTTTTTTTTTACTTTTTGTTGAGTGAGAATAGCAGTGACTTTTCAGCAAGACATAAACAGTTGCTAAAACTCTGTGCCAAAATAGAAGATTATATAAATAGTTGAAAAGTGTGAACAGCCGGGAGGAATTTTAGTTTCCTTCCTTGTTAGATAATAGCAGACTCGCCATTTGATCAAAAGAGAAGAAAACTTGAAAACCGATAATAGTTGGCTGAATATGTTTGGTTAATTTCATTATGAGGGGCGTATGTGCCTGTGTGTGTGTGTGTGTGTGTGTGTGTGTGTGTGAGAGAGAGAGAGAGAGAGAGAGAGAGAGACACGGGGGGGGAGAGGGAGAGAGACAGAGACAGAGACAGAGAGAAAGAGAGTTTTCCACACAGTTCTAAGAATTTGGGGAAAATATGGTGGGGAAAAAGTAATGCTACTTTTGTATTCATGTATTTTTAGTAACAGAAGTCCTTAATATAAGTAATTATGAGGATGAGTAAGGAACTCTTCAATTATTTCAGGTAATGTGATATGGACAAATCTCACTTAAGTGAAGAAAGCTCAAAGTGATCAGGTAGCTCTGAATCATGGTTAGAAATGATGAAGCCAGACTCTCTGAGTTCAAATCTCAACTCAGACTGCTTTGAGCTATAGGACCCTAGATGGAGTATTTTAACTTCTCAGGACCTTGGGTCCCTCCTCTGCAAAATGGTGGCAACTGTTCCAAGATTGTAGTGCTTTCGTGAGAGTGTTTTAGTTATAGTAAAGTTAACATGCACGTATGTAACACTTAGAGCAATGCTTGCCACAAGTGAGCACTAAGTGGGTGCTAACTATTATCAGGGCCAGTTGCAGTTTTAAAATCTAAAATATAAAGTCATTCAAAGTGTATAACATATATTAAAAGCATGAAAAACAAGGAGTAAGAAAACCCACATCTATGGCTTTCGAACTACAGTTATCTTATTGAATGAATGCAACGCTGTGTTCTTGTGAAGAAGAATAACTTCATAAGAGAGTGTGAAAAGCTGCGAAGGTGGGGCCTGAACCCCAGCTGTGCGAATGCTGGGTTGTGAAAATGCTGCTGTAAGTGAATTCCAGCATCCTGACTTCAAATGAAATTACATTTACAGGTACTGAAAGAATCCACAAGCAAAAGCACAGAACCACAGTTGGCAATAGTGTGAATAAGATAAAGAACAATAGAAATTTCTGCACTTCTGGAAAATGGCATAGCATATCCCAATTTCTAAAAAGTAATGCCATTTCCAAATATTGAGATCAATATATTATTTCAGAAATCGAGCATAGCAGTAGGTGCTGTGACAAAAGACTTGGGAAATGCTAAGAACCAGCCTGAGTTCTATAAAGCCAGTATATGTCACACTCCCTTTCTTGTTTTCTATGGAAGATTTGGTTAATTGGTTGCCTAGGGAAATGTGGAATCTTGTAAAAATCAGGTGAATATGTATTTATCAAGGTCTGTCATGATGTCTTACATTCATCCATGCCATCGTTTGTTCAAGAATATTTGACAAGGGCTGAAAATAGGCTATAATGCACGTTAATCACTTTTTGTGATAAGTGATGAACCAAACATGCTAAGAAATCTAGTAATGGATCAGTGAGGTATTTAAAATATAAACTCAACAGGATCTAGTTATTTATTAGAGATGGTATGCTAGTCATCTTTCTACTACCCATTAACAAATACCTGAGACAGTCAACTTATGAAGACCTAAAGGTGACTTTGGCTTTTGGTTTTAGAGATTTGCCATTCCAGGCAAACCCATTGGTTTTGAGACCTTGGGTTCAGTTAGTGGATGGCAATGGTGGGAAGCACACAGCAGAGCAAAGATGCTCATGAGATGGCCAGTGAACCAGAGGGCAGAGGAGCCTGGCTCCCATAATCCCCTTTGAGAGAGCACTTCCAATGACCTAAAGTCCTCTCAGGAGGCTCCACCTCTTATCCTTTCTGCCGTTTCCCAGCAAATGGAAGCTCCTTACAGAAATGCAAGTCTGAACAGAAGACCTGGAGCTACTGGGTGGGGTCCTAGTGATTCTAAGTGTAAAGTACTCTTCAAGTGGTATTGGCATCTATGTAGGTTTGGAGACTGCTGAGAACATAGTAATTAACAAAAGGAAACATGAGTAATAACATGATTGATTTCTGACACAAATTCATCATTTCTATACATTCTGGCAGGTCCAGCTATCTTCAAAACAGTCACATAAAAAGTTATATACAAATGTTAATGTTTAAGCAAAACAAGATAAAGAGCCTTTTGTAGGATTTCTTTCAGATTATGTGGAGTGAATTTCAGAGAGCATGTTTCTACCTTTGATTTCTTCTTGAAAAAGTTATTCAGAGTCAAATAAAATCAATAAGGTGCCATCACTGTTTTGAACACAGTGTACCACTGAATTGCATATGGTGTGACTCTGTGGAACCCAGGAAATAGTGCTGTTACAAGAACAAAGTGAAAAGTGATATAGAAAACATTAAAAAAGTACACAAACATTATTTTTGGAAAATATATTACAAAGCCAACACACTGACTCATGGATTTATTTAATATAATTGCACACTTACACAGGGGTAGGCATTATTGGACTGTTCCAAAGGTGTGACTGGGCCTTCCATTGAGATGATTATCAGCTCTCATTAGCTGATGCCTTATTAGAATGTCTCATTTCTTTGGTCCATGGAAGACTTCTATAGTCAAACCATTAATGATCTATTTCTTGGTGTCACAGCAAGGATTATTAAACACACACACACACACACACACACACACACACACACACACACACACTCTAGGGAAGAACAACAGAATAAACCATCTATAATAAGCCATCTTAGACGTTAATATCTTTCATTAGCAAGTCTGACACTTATTTTATGAGTAGAATTTTGGAGAACTACTACAATGTGAGGTCCTGAATTCAAGCCTTGGTATTGGAACAACAAGAAAGTAATAAGTAATTGCCTTTATTTAAAGTCTATAAATTCTAAGGTAACAACATGCCATTGATGGCCTGTGTAAATCAGTGTGTCCTCTTTTTGATAATGTAATATCAAGATAATCCTTTCATACCTCGAAGAACACTAGATCCGATCCAAGTGCTCCCATTAAATAAGTGGCTGACTAAATAAATAACTTCCTAAGTCATGACAGGACACCTAGTATGAAAAGCAAAGTCCAGAAAAATAAAGCTAAAGAGGAAAGAGTTCTATGAAGGCTATGGGTTCAGAGCACACAGAAGGACAAGATCTAGAAATGCTCTGAGATAAACTTGATGAGACTGTTTCAAAGATAAAGGGTGATTATGGAATGAAGAGATTCACCGGAGGCAGGGTGAGGATGAACTACAGGAATGTCTATAGGAAGGTGACCTAAAGTGGATGGAGCCTGTGGGTACCAATACCACATTATTGCATGACCCTATGAACCAGTACGATTTATTTGCAATGTAACCTACGTATATGTAACGAGAACATGTTCTTATCCAAATATTCCTATCTAATAAAGTCATTCAAGGACATGAACAAGTGGTTTGGGGTAGGGAATGTGGCTTAGGGAAGGGAATTCCCCAGAATGCATTACAGAACCAACGCATTACGGGGCCAAGCTCAGGATAGCTCAGGTGTTCATCGGTGTTCATCACTGGGACTTTCTGAGGAGAATCTTTTCTTGATGACACTGCAATAGAACATTTCTCAGCATTCTCATCTCATGCTTATCATCACCACAAAGGTGGCTGTCATTAGAACTGCCTGGAGAGCTCATTTTTCTTGCTGGAAAGATATCCTGGGCTGAAGTGACACTAAAGTTATGAAAGAAGCTGGCACTGATAGAAAAAAAAAACCATGTCAGGATGACAGCAGAGCATCAGGAAGGAGTGAGCACAGAAAGGACCATGTGGGGGGCACCAAAGAGGACCAAGATCAGGCCAGACCCCCAGAATGTCAGGCAGAGGACAGAAGGATGCTCAGCCAGGTAGAGCAAAAGTGAGCATGTTTTAGAGAAGACACTATTCAAAGTAAATTCATTCTAACAGCAGTACCATCAGTAATTGCAGACAAGCAAGAGATACACCTAAAGTTCTTTTGTTTCTCTATCTTACTTGGTGAAATCTTTAATAACACAAACATATCTTTCTCCAAAATGAAAATAATCGCAGTGGGTGCAAGGACCATGGCAGACTAGATCACATCTATTACGAGCTGGCATTCAAAGTTTACCTAAACTATTTTGACTAGGAGAATGTTACTATATCAAAATAATACCTTTAAAAATAATCCTACCAGGTGCCAGTGGCTCACATCTGTAATTTTAGCTACTTAGGAGGCTGAGATCTGAGGATCACAGCTCAAAGCCAACCCTGGGCAGGAAAATCCGTGAGACTCTTATCTCCAATTCACGACCAGAAAACCAGAAGTGGTGCTGTGGCTCAAATAGAGTGCTTGCCTTGAGCTGAAGAGTTCAGAGACAGCACCCAGGCCCAGAGTTCAAGCCCCATGAGTAATCCTCAGAACATGGTGATGATCATGATGATGATGAGAAACTAGAGGAAAGCAACACTCTTATTGGAACTGACAGATTTAAAAGAGCAATGGAGACAGATACAAACACATCAATGGCCTTACCACTGATGAGTATCAATCACTGATAGACATAGGTTGGAAAATCCTGTACATTATCCCTGTATAAGTTCACTCAGAACTAGGAAATCTTCAACCTAGTTTTCATCAATATCACATTCCAGAGAAAAATTTCTAGGTATACAGTCTAGCAAAACAAGGGTTCAAGTTCTTCAGTTTCAAGTGAGAAGTACTATCTGTCATCTACCTAAGTGCCTGAGGAAGAGGGCTGGCTGTGGACTCCTCCCCACTGGAATTTCAATTCTCTCTGAGTAGAGGAGAATGGATCATCCTTACTCCACCCCGATGCTAGAGACTCCGATCATCTAATCAATGTCTAATATGCTCTCTGTCTTAGTCACTTAGTTCTCCTGGCAATTTAACAAACTCTCTTGCATTTTTGGGCAAATTATGATTTACGGGAGTGTTCTACATCCTTGCATTATTTTGAATGGAAAAGCACCTGAGCTGTCACTAATACTGAAACTATGGCTGTGTGCAGAGCAACACACGAATATAATGAATCTTCCAGCACAAGGCTAGCCTGGATTTCATCCCTGAACCTGTTCTTTCATAAAGTGCTGAGCTGCGGTTGGAAGCCAACACAGCACAACAACAGGAGAGAGTTCCTGTGCCGATAGCAGCTTGGCTCCATCTCCCAGGGAGAGTGTGAACTCCTCATCACCCCATCCAGTTGGTCTGGTGATTTTATTTTATTCCTTAAACTTAAAACATAAACACCCTTTTTGGTTTCCTTGGAATGCATGGCCAACTTTAGAATTCAGTGAAGACAAGGACTTAACACATGGCCGGGGCATATGATCTCCCACCTCGTTCTCACCAGAAGCCCCTCAGCCTGTGGGAGGTGCCCATGTCGACCCTCGGTACACCTGCCTCGTGCATGTGTGAGGCTGGGTATCCCTGGGGAGCATGCTTGAGCAGCACAGGACTGCCAGTCCACTCAGCATTAGAAAACTTGCTTCACTCGCTGCATAAACCAACCATTTCCCTGATATTGCCAATAAGTAAGTGTACTTCCTAATCACCTGAATTGCTGTGGCATCAGCACTTTTCTCCATTGGCAATAATTGCAAAAGGCTTTTTGATAGTTTTCTTCAGTGACCAAACCGCTGGGGTCCCTGGGAGAACTAGAGCCACTGTGAAATCATTCATCCAGCACCAAAAAAGATGATCAGTTTCACTTGTACCTTTATTGCTCTCGAAGCTTTTACTTATCATTGTCACTTATCATTGTACCTGGCAGATCCTTGTTTACCGTTTTAAAAGCAATCTGCTGTGATATGTACATTTTATCCACACCTTTAAGATAATCAACTTTCTTAGTCATAAAACTTACAGGTGGGAAGACTATTATAGTTACATATATATATATATCACATATATATTTAGATGTTGGAGATGATGTGATTGTAACAACTAAACCAATATATTCTACCTTTTCTCCTTTGATTATGTTCCTACAAAGTCTTTCTCTCTGTATCCAAAGGCTGAGAATAGGGAGAGGGGGTGGGGCAGAGAAAACACTTGATAATTTCTCTAGAGCAAGAGACTCCAGAAAGGTAGACATTCTAGATAGATCCCAGCAAGCCTCATGCCTTTGTTGAGGGCTGAGCAGGCAGGGCGTCTGGGCCTAGAGTTCTCATTGGAGGAGAGTCTTGCCCCACGGCTTTCTTGGGGACTATCAGTCTAGTATCTGGAGGACGTTTGTGATCTAGGAAGAGCTGCCCCTGCTGTGGGACCTGGAACACAAGTCACAGAAGGGAAGAGGAGGTTCTAAGTGAAGGGAGAGGGGTTCTGAGGCTTCCTTCTATCCACATGGTCCACGGGATGGGAAGATCAGCCGTGGATAGAGGCCATCCCCAAAACACTGCGTTGAACATCAAAACACTTGTCAATGTCCCTGTGTTCATCTCTGGAAGCAGGTGGTCCAAATCATCCCAGATCAGGTCCACCCATGAGAGAACTTGACTATCCAGCGTGTGTAGACAGCTGACACCAGAGAGCCTTCCTCAGTTCCTGAGGGGCAGGGTGAGGCTCCCAGGCATTAGAAAGGGGGTGTGTAGGCCAACCCAGAGCAAGCCATCTCTGGAGACTGGGCCTAGACAAAGCCCTATGTGGCATGACATTCCAGACTCAGGGAGGGCTACAGAGAGCCCTCCCAGCAGCTGCCATAGAGGGAGGTTCAACCAGAAGGAGCCACCGACTCTAAGTATGTCAAAACAGAGAAGCCCGAGCATGCTCACCAATCCAGGTTTCAACACCATCGTGTGTGTGCTGAGGAGTGTAGGGGATGGCCAGCCACAAGGCTTCTTGGCTACCGACAGGCAAGGCCAGTCCCACAAAACACACCTGGCCCTCAGGGATGGGCCCCTGAACTGTCCCCAGGACCAGTAACGAAGATACGGTTAAAGTGTGACAACACAGATACTGGTAGCTCATGCCTGTAATTCTAGCTCTGTGGCAGTCTCTGTGTAGAGGATTGCAGTTTTGGGCCAGTTCAGGTAGAAACATCCATGAGACTGTCTAAGTGCAGAAGCTTGGTGTGGCAGCACACGTCTGTCATCTCAGCCAGGCTAGAAAGTGAAATACAGGCAGTAGCCAGATGCATTCCTGAGCCAGAAGCCAGACCCTAATGCAAAAATAACCAGCACAGAACAGGGCTGGACACACGGCTCCACGGTATAGGACCTGCCCAGCAAGCATGAGACCCTGAGTTCTAACACCAGAACACACACACATGAGACCCTGAGTTCTAACACCAGAACAAACACACACACACACACACACACACACACACACATTCATACATATAAAACTGGCTCAAGGTAGCTTCTAATAGTTTTTACCTAAAACCAATAGATTGGAGTCAAAACAAAGCAAAGGTATGTTACCTATCTGTTGAAAGTGTTGAGAAAGAATGCATTTGTCAGTTCAAGAAATTATGTATCAGGTTTACCTGTATCACACAGGATTTTTATCAAACTGTTTTGTTTTTCTGAAATAAGAAAGCAAATGCCTGAAAATAGCTTTCAATGACACTATAGATAAGGTAAGTAGCTCCTAGTGGTAACTGTTCTTCAGCATATTTTTCTTTTTTTGGGTCCGGTCGTGGGGCCTGAACTCTGGGCCTGGGCACTGTCCCTCAGCTCTTCAGCTCTAGGCTAGCGCTCTACCACTTGAGCCACAGCACCACTTCAGGCTTTTTCCTTTTTGCTTATGTGGTGCTGAGGAATTGAACCCAGGACCTCAGGCATGCAAGGCAAGCACTCTACCACTGAGCCACCTTCCCAGCCCTAGCATATTTTTTAATAAAGTCATTATAACTCCATTTATTGCTGAGAAGGGACAATTATACAATGTTAGTCAAGGATTGATTTTATAGTCTTGCGGTAGTTAATGTTAACTGTGATTACCCTTCCAAAGCCTTCAAACGCAATGGTGGTTTTCATAAAATAAGCTCTCTCAGTCATTTTAAAGAAAGATTTTCATCCAGCGACTTTAGTTCTACTCTAATTTGGAAATCTGTCGAGAACATCTGAGTTTTCTCACTGAGAAAAAAAAATCCCTCAGCACCCCCACATCATATGTTATTTACGATCAAGGAAAGGAATCATACATATTTGTAGCCGGGAAAAAGCCACGCTCCGTGAGCACCCGACTGGAGCCATTTCTCTGCCGTCGGACTTACCGTCGCATAAAGCTGTGGGTGTCTCACAGCCAGCTCCTGCCTAAAGCGGGGAATTGCAAAGCTTTCTCTGTGAACGCTAGCTGGAAGGATCCTCCTCAAAATTCCCTTCAAGCTGATATTCACAGGAAGATTTTTCACATCTCCTAGGGTATTAACATCCCCAGGTATTTGACAGCAATCTAGGGGAAGGAATTAAAGAACCCAGAACCAAGTGAGTCCTGAGAGGCAGTGTACACAGAAGAACTTAAATCCAAAGGAAGTGAAATTAAGTTGGCAAGTAAAAATGATCAACCCTGCTAGAGGAGATACAATGTGTTTTAATAACGACAGACTCCCTTTCCATTAGCAGGTGTAATTACTGCCACTTAAGGACCCAATGTCTATGCTCGTCTGATTACTCTGATAAATGGCAGATGCAATGCATTTCAGAGTGTGTCTTGTCTTTATGGACATTGCTGATCCACTTAAACTGGTTAAACAGAAACAATGACATAATCTCCAGTTCTATATGAATGTCTATAGTTTGGTCTGCTCATTTAGATATGCTTTTGAAATGAAATTAAAGATGCATGGAATTAAAAGAATGACTTGGTTATATGATGTTTTAGCTCTATCATTATTTGTGTGTGGGGGGTAGCATACTATAAGACCAGATCAGAACTGTTATTTTTAATCTTCTACATTTCTTTGCCGTATTCCCATATTATCTGAACAAGAACAAAATTATCACCAGGAAAATGAAATAAAAGTGTGAGTATTCTGATCTACTGTGGTCTGTTAAACAGCAAGTATTCTCTTTTTGCTTCCAAATTGTATCACAAGAAATCTTATAAATACATTTCTAATTTAAAAAATAAGTTTATACTGGAATACTTAAAACTTGATTTCTACCACATTCAATTAGTACAGAATGAAAGTTTTACAATACAACCTCTTTAATAGAGTGAATCAGCTGAAGAACATGAATGAAAAGTAATTTGGGTAAAAAGTTAATGTAAAAAATCCCAAATCTTTCTCTCCTTCAAGATTATAACTATGATAGCTTTGATTAGTTTTATTCAACTCAGCAGTCACATTCCAATATATCCTATAGAACAGATCAGGTTTAAAACTGCTAGAGAAGAGGTACAGTATGTTACAGTATGTAAGGAACAATGGTTCTAGATGATTAGTACCTCTCCAGGGTAAATCCTGATGATGATGCTTTATTTAGGAAAAGGATATTTGCAGAGGGGATTAAGTTTAAGAATCTTTGAGATGGGGAAGATTATCGCTAATTACTATGGAGAGCACTTAAGGTTATCACGTGCATTCTCCCACCAATGGGATTTGCACCACACAGAGGATAAAGGAGACACAGAAAGAGGCAGAATCTGGAGTGATGCCACCACAGGCACAGGAAAGATGGCATTCTCAGAAGCTAGAAGCAATAGGGGCTGTTTGCTTTCTGCCTCCAAGGGGCCTTTGGGCCCATTAATAACTCCACTGAGGATTTCTATTCTCCAGGACTATGAATAAATAAAATCACTGCCACTTTCAGCCAGTAAGTTCATTGTACTTTCTTGAAGTACCAACAGAAATTAATGTTTTATTTTTTTCCACTAAAAATTTAAAAAATTAGAACCAAGGAGAACCAATGAATGGAAATATTCCCTTTAATTAAAATGTGCCTTCACCTATGTTTGGTGTGTCAATCTCTTTCATAACTCAGGAAGAGTATACAGGCAAAAATTCCAATGAAAAATGAATTGTGTTATTCACAAACAGGGTTGGATATAATGGTGGTTACAAGGTACAATTCTGTTAACTTTGAGGGTGGAAATGTTTTTAAATATGTATTATCTTGAGTGGGAAAAAGAATTAATCTCTCTATTGCCAAGGAAATGGAAATCTTTCTTTGAACACATCAAAATACTTGAGGGATGATTAAAATAAGAGAATCTTGCCTGCAGGTAATCAGCAGAAATAGAATATTTCCCCAGTTTTTCTCAAGACACATTCTTTTTGTTTTCATACCAGTCTTAGGGCTTGAACTCAGCCTAGGAGCTGTCCTGAGATTTTGCTCAAAGCTAGCACTTTACAACTGGAGCTGCAGCTCCATTTCTGACATTCTGGTGAGATAAGAGGCTAACACATCTTCCTGCCCGGGTTGATTTCGAACCACAATCCTCAGATCTCAGCCTAGGATTATAGGTATGAGCTACCAGCACCTGGCTTAGACATGTTTTTAATTTGTGTAATATTGTCCATTCTCATGCTTGGATCCTTTGGGGAACTACCTCCTATTAATATCCCAGCATATGACTTTCTTATCTGTAGCAGTCAAGGATATATTATAAAATGTCTTCTATGTCCTATTTCACATTAGGTTTCTTTTCAGATTATTTTCTCAATATTTAAATATAATCTTTATTATTCTTTGAAAATAATTCTAAATATCAATTTCAGCATCCCATGCTTTTTGTGAAAGACCTATGCAGAAATTGGTTTCTTCTTAAAGGGTTACTCTATTTGAAATTGCTCTAGAAGAACTTCTCAGGAATCATAATTAGAAATGCTTGCATTGTCTCATGAAAGAGTCTCCAAAATGGCTAAGAATTGAGTTTCTAAAAATCTTTTTTTTCTTGGCTATTAAATTTTTATGGAAGTCTGAGACAGGAAAGCCACTATTCTGTTGTACCATTTCCTGTCCTTACTGCGGCTCATGTAAAAGTGGAATGATTTAGTTAAACCAGCTGCTGGATTACCCAGAATAGTCAATTACTCTAACACTCATCTTTGATGGGATCCTAGCACACGTGTTTTTTTTTTCCTCCAAGCAGGATTTCCTCATTGTTGGAAACAACCATTTGTTTCCAATCTGAATTAGCTTTCTTCAAATAGTCTCTTGTCAAATGATTACTGAGCTCTCCTTAGAGTTGCCACAAAAAAGAAAAACCTCAGTCCATCCATTTCTTTGCTTTTTTATTTTTTATTCTAACTCTCCCTTCTTGCCTTGAAATAGATCACTGTTCTAGTATTGCAAAAAGAAAAAGAAGGTCAAGATTCTGTGAGCTCACTTGGATTTCTTCACGATTATTAAGATATATCCTTTAATTTGCCTTTAAAAATAACAGCAGTGAAAAGGTCATCCATATGTTTGGGAAGTGGTAGAAGAATCATTAAGCCTCTTTCAATTGTCTGTAATAGCTCTAGGTATTCTTGATTTTTCTCCCCTTTCTAGATGTTGGTTAAGAATCTTTATTGCATTCACTGTGTGAGAGGCTGACAGCACAAGGTCATATTTCCTCTGATCTGACCTCATCTTCCTGGCTTGGGTAAGCCATTTCTGTGACGATCTACTTATTCTTAGCAAAATATCCCTTTTGGCTGTATAAACCCAGAAAGAACAGTGTACCTCCTTCATCCCAAAGTCAAACTGATTACCATTTGAGTGTCTATATACTTAACATTCCCTTCTTTTCACATTCACAGACACACATCATGGTCTCTTAATTTCCACTCTGTCCCCAGCAGACACCTACACACCTAGTTGTCCTCCACATAGCATGTCCCTCCTTGTCAGAGAAAGAAGGTAATGATCACCAGGCGCTGGTGGCCCACCCCTGTAAACCTAGCTATTCAGGAGGCTGTGATCTGAGGATTGCAGTTTGAATCCAGCCTTGGGTAGACAAATCCGTGAGTCTCTCATCTCCAATAAACTAGCAAAAAGCTAAAGGTGGAGGTATGGCCCAAGTGGTAGAGTTATAGTCTTGAGCAAAGAATTACAAGTGAGGGTGTCAGGTCCTGAGTTACTTCAAAACTCAGTATGTTATCTTTTGGCTAAAAGTGTTTAAAATGATATAAACCTGATGGTAGATAAAAAGTTCCTCCTTTTCATTGATTTTTTTTTTTTTACAGATTTTTATATCAATGACTTAGGTAATATGCATATCAAAAGGCATCACATGTAAGTCTATCATACCAAACACAATTATTTCCTGTTCAATCTAAGGACTTTGGGGTTGTTACTAATCATTTTATTCATTAATGTAATCAGTAACTATTTGTTGAATGGTAGACCCTGGAAAAACAAGTAATAAGGCAAGGACCACCCTTGAGAGCAGGTTATTTTAGTACATCACAAGGCACACAAGCTAATCCGTACCAGATGATCTACCCTGGTTTGTAATAGGGGCCTGTATCCAGTACAGAGGTGAACACAAGGATGAAAGAGGTTTTCATAGATGACAGATCAGGTAAACTGAGCTTGGAAGGAAGAAGGGGAGATTGATTGATAGATAGCAGGTCCAATCATGAGATGTTTGTGGTCATAACATGAGACTTGGTGAGCAAAGAGGAAGTAGAGACATGCAGCAATGAGAAGAAAGAGGGTCTCCCACTCCTGAAGCATTCATTAGCTCATTAGCTCTACTGTCAGCCTCTCTCCAGCAGGCTGAAGTGGATAGAAGAAACCCACCTTCCATTTGCCAGGCAAGAGAGCTGATTCCCAGGTTTATTTCTCTTTCCCACATGATGACAATCATGTAATGGATAATCTAAGTTATGGCCACATTGCCACTTAAAATAAAATTCCACTGGTAAAGACACTATTCATCTTCTGTCTCCAAATTACCTCAGACCCCAGGTCTTAATACTCTGTGTCTCTGCCACACTCCAGTCCCACGATACCGAATGAATGAACAGAGTTTGAATTCCGCACACATCCGCCATTCTCCAGTCTTACGAGGCTGGATGAAACTCTTCACTCCTCTTTAGCGATTAGAGACACTGTTTTTAGAGGCATTAGCGACATGGGTGTCCTGTAGGAGACGTCTAAAGTCACCAATAAGTTCTGAAGAGAAACCTCTCAACTGTATTATGGCCAAAAACAAAAAATCCATAAACATAAAGAACTACCCATGAGAATCTGTTTAGCAGAGCTAAACATGATCTGCCTTTTTCTTTTGACTGAATTCTAAATCCTAATGCAAAACTCCAAAGTGATGGTTGGCAACACTGAGAGACGGGAAGTGTGGAAGGAGGCTGGGAACGAGGAGGCAGGCCTGGGTGCAAACAGCATGGGCAGGTGGGCACTAGGTTTGTTCGTGCTACGGTGGGCTCCTCCTCGGAAAGGAAGCTTAGAACCTGTATACTCAAGAGCCTCAACCACAACTACAACTACAGCTACCAAGGCTGGAGCTCACACAAAGATGGAGAAGAATAAACAGAGTGTGGAGGGCAGCCCCAGGCAGCTTCCTGGCCTGGATTAGAGACAGGTGACATTTCGGATTTACCAGTGAAGCATTCTGGTCATGGATACAGACAAATCCAGAGATACATAAGCCAAACATGGCCGCTGCTTCAGAGGGTTTACAATGAACACGCAAGGGAACAGGTCTGGGCTTTCTGACCCAAGTGGAATGTATTAGTCAGGCATAGTAGGGATGGACACAGCACATGCGCCCAAGCTCCTGGCCCTGTTACCAACTCCTGCTTATCAGTGCTTCCCACCTTGGAACAAACCATGACTCATTTGGAAAATGCCACCCATTCATTGCCTCTGAATTTCGTTCCATATAAGCACAAAGGACAATATCTCACTTTGAATCAGAACAAGAGCCGTATAGGATCTGATATGGAAAGAACACAGGATCCTGGAGGTGGGATTGAAGTCTGTATGTTCTTCACACTGAAGTACGTAGTCTATATTTCCATCTCCCTTCTGAAAAAGAAATGCCAATAGCCAAACTTCACAGGAAATAAAACACTGAGCTGATACTCCCTGAGAGACCTAAAAACAAAAACAAAAAAACACCCCAATCACAGTGGGTGTTTTGTTACTTGTTCAAAAAAAAAATCAGGATGCCTAATACAAGTTGCAAGTTAAGAGTTGTAATTTAAATTACCCATCTATGTTTATTTCTGAAATTCTGCATTTGACAAATGAAATCTTCTAACAAAGCATATTTCTCCAAATTCCTTAAATATCAGAAATGGCAAGGCAGTTTCCATTCAGAGGAATGTTACCTTGGGTAGCCTGCATGCCATGCCCGGGAATGACGGGTCATCCTGGCTTTACAACTCCCCAGGGAAGGTAGCAGGAACCCAGTCCCTGGCAAAAGTTGTCTTCAACCATTCGAGCAAGGGCAGTTTTGAGTGTAATTATCTCTGAACAACAGTAACTTCAAAACATTCAAGACCTACTGTGGATTCCACAATGAATTGATACATGACTCAGAACCCAGGACATTCTCCTAAACTCGGTTCACTGAGACCAGTTGATAACTCACGATTGAAAGGTGACAGGGCCCTCCCAGACCTGGCCATATCGCCATGTAATCTAGACTGCGAGATGTGGTAAGATTTCTTATTAGGTATCCCACTTCACAAGACACACAAGACTGGAGCAAAGAGAGGTTAGTTTGTTCAACTTTTCAAGCTGGAGGCGTGAGTCTGAGTACACAGCCTGAGGGAGACAACCAAGCATGGCCGTCAGCGTATCTGTGACTGCATGTTACTGCTGGTGAGCACGCTTGTTTCATTTGTATGTAAGTTCTGGAAAGGAACTTTTAACACCAAATACCATCTCCTGAATAGACACACAACACAGAGGCCTATCCATGTAGGCACAATCCAGTTAACTAAACGTAGCATAGGAAGGAGTGAAGTCAAAGTCAGTGGTGCTAATAACACTTGGAATAATGAACAAGATAGTTTAGCAAAATGGATGCCAGGGAGCTAAAATGTAGCCTGGATGGGGAGGGAAGAGAGTAGGAGGAACGTGGATGAATGAACTAGCAAAGGGGAGAGAAATTGAATCATCATACTCAACATACACAAGTAGAAAGGGAAGCAGGGAGTTTGACCTAAATCTAGAGGGAAGGGATAAACAGGAAGAGAGATGGAGAGTCAGGTTCCCCAAAGTGAGGGGTAACTGATCAAGATCCATAGGATCCATCAGTGCACATAGTAGATTGAAACTACTTTGCAACCATTGGAAGATTTTTTTTTTTTTTAAAAGAGAAACACAGAAAGCTGTAACATTAAAAAAAAAAGATACCCTTTCATTCATTTCATTGCACATACTTGATAGTCAAAAAACTTGAAAAAATAGCAGAAAAATATTTCCTAGTGCTTTTGAATATCCTTACTAAGTTTATGTTTCCCTTTTAAACAGGGTAGCCATCCTTTGCTAGCTAAAGAGAATGATCATATGAGACCTTAAAGAGACTTTGTAGCCATGGAACATAAATACGCTATAATGAATGAATGTCTAATGAAAGTCTTACATTACTTCTTTAGTATTCTGAAATTAAATTATCCATAAAAAGTCTGTATAAAGCTTTCTCCTCTAAGTTCAAATACCCAATAAATAAAATCTATCAAGAAAGTAAGCACCCTAAAAGGCAAAAGCAGAGATTCTTCCTGGCTGTGGGGACCAGTGTACACTTGTGTCTGGGATGGATATGTGTTTTCTCATTTTTAATAGAATTTTCTCAAATTTAAGAAATTAATGCATGCCATCAATTAAAATTAATGATTATTTTAATGTGCATCTCTTATGAATAACATATAAAATGCTTGACTGCAATAACCATTATAAAAATATAAGATGGCCCCACCCTTTCAAGCTACTTGTAACTTTCATCAAAAACTGATGGAAATGATGTCTTTTCTTTTTAACCAGAGTCTGACTAGGCAGCTCATGTTTAGTTACCCAATAATTTCCCATCCATCCCTCCATTTGACCTTCAGAATAAATATTACAAATTTAGGCGAAGCTCAAATTGAAATCGGAGTACTATTCTCTTTACATAACTCTGTAATTTATCAGTTTATCAATATATTACATGTAAGTTGACATACCTGCTGGGTACAATTACACCAAGAAGGAACTGTTTTAAAATACTAAGTAAAAAAATCGTTAGTCTTTTGACACCAGACTTGTGTGATGTGGAACAATTTTCCAGTGACTCTTCTATCCGGTTAAAAGAGAGATCCTCTTCTTCTAAATACTATTTGGACACACTGACCGCGGGGTAGAACGTATCTGCACATAGCAGCCATGTTTTCAGTGGCTTCTTTCATTTTTTTCAATTGATAATGAGAGAAAACTAAACCGAGTCACCGTTCACACCAGCAACAAGAAGTCGTGCATCTTGCACAATTATCATATAGGCACATTCTATAACCATCTGCATGTGTAAAAGAATGTGAACAGAAATTACCTACAAGTGGAGAGCCTTGTGGCTGCAGGTCGTGGAGAGGATGCACATGGCTCCTTCAGTCCACTGAGAAATTCAGAAGTGAGTATGTCATCAACGTTCATACCTAGAAGAAACACAAAAATGGCAAAACCAGTCAAGATGGAGCTCCGCTCGCTCAAGAGTATCCTGCAGTCATTGCCGTTTGACAAGCAACCCATGCAAAGACCTGAAGCGACCTGCTTCCGTTTCATTCATCACGTGGAGAACAGCTATGGGAACATAGTATTCACTCAGTAAATGTTAAGTACGATCAGGTAGTCAGTCAGTTGATCAGAGTCAAGAGATACAACAGTTTAGCAAAAAGGGAAAAAAGGAGGCCAAAACCCAAACCTATCTTCTGCTGTGGATATTTGAGCATTTTTACAATGCCATTTCATTCATTCATTTTCCCCCTTCCCCCAAGGAAATTTCACTGTAGGCAGTCAAAACGAATTCTTGGAATTTTTACAAATCCCAAGAAGAAGGGAAGTAAAGCAATTGGGCCAGGGCTCTGCATTCCTCTGGGCAGGGCAGTTCAGCATGCTGCCTGCCTATAGTTACTTTTGCTTTTTAAGTTGCATGGCACGGGTAACAGGCAGAGTGTTACCCAGAGGGACTTCTTTTCTCTGTGGGACTCCAAGAGATACAATGATATTCTATTCCTTTTTTTGTTTGTTCGGATAGACATGAAGTGAGATCTCACTTCAGGATACAGTGCCTGGCACAGATAAATATTTGCCGAGTAGATGAATAAATGAACAGCAACCACAAAAGCAGGCACTGGCTTCATTTTTTTTTTTTTTGGTCTTGATTCACACTTTTGTCAATCCTGTGATTTACTTGCCAAAGTTATCTTCCTGTTTGCAACACATGCTTTAAGAAGAAAAAAGTAGAATGGATAATTTTGAAAAAAATATCATTTGAATGGAATTCAAATATGTTGCCTCAAAAAAAAAAATGACACAGTAGTTCGTTATTTAATTTAGTTCAGGGAGGAAGTTTCCAGGCTCAGTGTGGTGGCTGACATCTCCAATCCTCAATATTCAGGAGGCTGAGCTCTCAGGATCACAGTGTGAAGCCAACTCCAACTGAAAAGTCTGTGAGACTCTTCTCTCCAATTAACCCTCAAAAACCAGGAAGTGAGGATGTGGCTCAAGCAGTAGAGTTCCAGCTTTGAGGGGAAAAAAGTTAAGGGCAGAGCGTGGGGCCCTAGATTCAAGCCCGAGTCATGTCACATAAAAGGAAATTTCCTCAGAAATAGATAAAATTTGTATGGGAAGGGGAATCAACCTTTAGTTGACAGAGCCTACAGAACTTCCTTCGTCTCAGAACTCAAGGCGGGATAACTACATCCATGTAAGAGAAAAATGAAAACATCAAACTACAGGTAGGAAAAAAAATGCAGAATCTAGGCGGTAGGAAAGCCTGCACTGGATAGAGAGATTGCCAATCAGTAGCAGGCTTGGAGTTCCCAATATTCAAAATCACATGTACTCTGAAGAAAGAACAGAGCTGGGGCATGCTGTCCAGAGCTGGGCTGCCCATGGACCACAAGCCCACTGCCTGTTTTGTTTTTGTTTTTAATTGTCAACAAATAGTTGTAAAAAGGGCTTACAATTCTGTAAGTCAGATGATGAGCATCATACATCTTGGTCAATGCCCAGGCCTTCCTTCTTTCTTTCTCCCCTATTATCCCCCTCCTGCCACTCCCCTCAAGTTGTATTGTTCCATTCTGACATAGTATACATTGGCTACTTGTTCAGCCTGTGAGTTCAGTATGGTTTCACATCTTTCAATTTCGAAACAAATGGAAAGAATTGTGTCATATATTTGAATTTCAAATCCAGAGTCTATATATAGAACTCTGTTAGAACACAGCATCAGCCCTTCATTTACATATCATCTTTGGTTCATTTTTTTTCTTTCATGCTACAATGAGAGCTGAGTAGTGATGGAGACAGAATGACATGTAAAGCTGAAAATATACATAGTCACCCCTTGGGATCAGGTGAGGACAGACTTTGGAATCCAGTGGTACCCAAATCTTCAGATGCTAAGAGCTTTATATAAAAATGGCATAGAATGTGATTATTACCTACACCCATCTTCCCACACACTTGAATCATCTCCAGATTACTGGTGACACCTAGTACCACAGAATACCATGTAAATAATTACTACACAGGATTGCCTGGATAGTAATGAGAAACAAGTCTATGCTTGTTTGCCAAAGGAACAATTCTCCCCAGATATTTTCTATCTCCCATTGGTTGATCTTAAGCAACTGAGACGAAGCCTCATTTCTATAAATGCTAGCCAGATGCACAGTCTCTCCTCTACTTCCTTCTTGGGTTTGTATCTTCTGTGTTCTTTTGTGTAGACTACATCTTTCAGCTTTGTGCTCTCCACTGTAAATTGATAATCATTTGAAAAAAAATTCACATTAAATTCTGAACCATTCTGATTGGTCCTGTAAGCATAGACTTACATGGCAGTCTGTGTATACATTAATTATTCATATGATGCTATTTTCTGCTTATGCATCTGATAAATTACCATGATGATGAACTGTAGTCCCACGGGCAACTACACACATAGGGAACAACACGCAGATTCGTGTTTTCCAGGTGATGTCTTTCTGGCAGGCCATTTTTGTTGTTGTTATTGTTGGTCGTGGGGCCTGAACTCTGGGCTTGGGTACTGGCCCTCAGCTCTTCAGCTCAAGGCTAGCGCTCTACCACTTGAGCCACAGCGCCACTTCCAGCCTTTTCTGCTTATGTGGTGCGAGCAACTGAACCGAGGGCCTCATGTACACTCTACCACTGAGCCACCTTCCCATCTTCTAACTCTTATGTGTCACCTCCATGAGACTCGTTCTCTGTGACCGAGCAGGGATTTAGCACTGTGAGGGGCAAAGCAGGCTCTCATCTGTAGAGAAACAAGTGGTAAGTGATGACAAGACATGGTAGGAAGAATCTGGCTTGTAAAGAAGCTAGCATGGTGATGGAGGTGGAGCCCAGGGGTAAAGCATGTACTTAGTGTGTGTGTATGAAGTTCTGAACTCAATCCTGAGTGCACACATGTGCACACGCATGTGCACACACACGAGCACTGAGTGCTGCTGAGGGCACTGACCATTTGGATGATCCATTTGGAAGCATGCACAAAATGCAGATTTCCTCCTTTTATGAATGCGCATGTGTCCGTTTAGACATAGATTCCACAGTCTTTCTTCTCATCAACAGCTGTATGCCAGACTCAATAAATACAGATCCTACCGCAGCTATGATTATTATTAACCAGAGGAGGATGTTAAAGGTAAGGGAAAAAAGAAGTGGAAACCTAAGTATATTAAATCCTAAACTCCAGGCATTTCCACACAGTGACTTCTCCAACCTTTTGTGAAATGATGGCTTTAGCAGAGCACCTGTTGGGTAAGTAGTCTATAAATGGTAGCAGTTGTGACAGCCATTCTTGACAACTCAAGAAAAGGGAAACGATTCAATTTAAACTATTCACTGAACATTGGTAATGTTTATTACTAGAAGTAGTATTAAAGTCGTCCCAACATAAGAAGACATGTATAAAAGGCAGAATATTAAATGCCATGCACCATATTATGGTAGATTAGTAAAAATTAAATGACCACGTGATAAGAATAATAAGGCTATGTGTTCAAAGATGATTTATTTGAAATCTTTTAATTTATGCCTCAATGCAATGCGGTGTATTCCTAAAATTGGCTATAACTTTCTAGGTCATCATGTATGAAAAATTTCTCTCTTCTCTGAGCAAGCAAATAAATTAAGCAAATACATTGCTATTATTATACAAAGGGCCATTTATTTTACTAGAAACGTTTAGAGGGAGATTTCAAGAACTGCTGAAGTGAATTTCCTTGAAATGGAGTTACTGAAACTGTGTTTCACATAAAGTAGACATGGTTTATTTATGTCTCCCCATGAGCACACAAAATCAGCACATTACGAGAGGAACCTCTGTAAGCAAAGGTTAAACTGGGTTAGCACTTTTGGTTAGTTTTCCCATACTGCAACCAATATCTGAGACAATCGACTTTCAGGGAGGAAAGGTTCATTTATTTGGCTCACAGCTTAGAGGTTTCACTCCATGACCAGTTGGCTGTTTTGTTTTTTTTTTTCTTCTGGGTGAGGGGAGAGGGTCCTCCTAAGGGGAGGGTATAGCAGGGAAAAGCTGCTCCCCTCTAGGCCAGGAAAGAAGAGAAAGAGGAAGTGATTTCATTTCCAGTTTTGCATTCTCTCTAAGGCCCTGAACACCTCAGCTTTGCCTCTTAAAGGTTCCGTTCTACAACCTCCAAATAGCTCCAGGCCAAGGGGCCATGTCTTTTGATACATGGGCACTTGGAGAACACTTTACATCAAACCTCCATATATTCGGTCAAGATAAAAAGTCAACATGTGCTTAAAATAATTTATTTCACATCACACACACACACACACACACACACAACTCCATGTCTGTGAGAAAAAGAGAGGGAAATACAAAAAGAGGCAGGCAAGAGATTCTGGCAGAGCCAGACCAGCAATCTTCACCAAAGTTTTTACTCAGGCAGTTTTTACTCAGGCAGTTTGGCCAGAGACCCAGCAGTGCAGAGAGAAGCGTGGGTGAGCTTGCTGGAGTCCACTCAGGTTCCAGCTCCTGTGACCGTCACATTGGTCTGGAGGAGGCTTTAACGGGTGTCATGAACTCCTACAGGCATGGAGGGTCTTTTCTTACATCTTGTTCTCACAGAGCAAAGGCAGAGAAAATGGGAAGTATTTGCTGTCATCAAAGCATCCTGTCAGTCACATGGAAAGTATAAGAAATGACCTTGACTATGCGGACTCGGCCATCAGAGGATGTAAAGCAGCTCCTGGGATGTGTGTGTGTGTGTGTGTGTGTGTGTGTGTGTGTGTGTGTGTGTGTGTGTCGGGGGGCACGTGTATGAGAATGTGTTTGTGAGAGAGAGTACATGCAAAAGTATATGTTACTGTGTGAGAATACACATATGTGAGAATGTTTATGAGTGTGAACGTGTGTGTAAGTGTGTGTGAGCATATGAGTAGGTAGTGAGGTGGCTCTTCTTTTGCAGGACTTCATTCACACTCAGAGATCTGAGGTCCAGCACACACTCTGGGCTGGGTTGGCCTGAGGTAAAGCAGGATACTTGCATTGGGACACCATGGACCTGAGCTTTCCTTCACTGAAAAGCTTAGTTGAAGGGTATTTTTCCCCACAGTATTTGTTCAGATTTTAGTTGTTTTTCTTTAGAAATAATTATTTTAGTACTTTGAGTGATCACAGTAGTAAGACAGGAAATAATAGATGAAATTAAAAGATGGCCTGCATGAGAAAAAGTTCAGGCATAATGCAGGTAGGGGGTGTGTTTAAAATTGCTAGTGGGTAGGTTTGTGAGCATGCACACATTTGTAATGCTGTCAAGTTGTGTTTGTACGTATTGGCTATTAAACCTTAAGGGCTAGTTGGTTCTTCCAAAAATTAACATGTGTTTGGTCTCCCTGTGGCCGTGTTACTGTTCTAATGCTTCTTTTCTATTACGCTGAAGTATGTACGGAGAGTTAAATTAGACACAAAGCAGCAGATTGCTGTTTCATATATAATTTACAAAACAGAGCAGCTCCTCAGTTTATTTGGGTTTTCCGGCTGGCTCTGGCATTATCTAATTGGGTTGAAATGCCCATTCATCAGAGGGTGGAAGGACTCTCTGGTGAATCCAAGCCGTCCTGATGGACAGAGGCAAACAGGCCCTTTCCTCTGGGGTGAGAGGAAGGGAGCGAATGAAGGGAGGAGGGTAGAGGTTAGGGCAAAGGGCCGGACAGAAAAAGTGGCAAGCAGCTTAGATTTCATCTTCCCTGGGGGAAAATGAGAGGATGAAAACCACCTTCAGAGAGACTTTCATCATTCTTCGCAATTGCATGGAAGATGAGAACATGACAGGAAAAGATGCTTAGACAGAACCCTCCCCTGAGGCGAGGCTCCAAGCTCATTATTTTAGCCACTGCGTGCCTTTCTCCTTCTTCACCTCCTTCACAGCAACCCCATTCCTGCTCTTCTCCTTCCTGTTTTGCTCCTCTTGTCATTCTTTCCAGTAGGAGCATCATTGTACTAAAACTGTCCGTGTGTAACCATGTGCCAAGTGCTTTGATGAATGCTTTACATATACACACACATACACATAAACACACATAATTTATTTTTGCAATCTTCCAACATTGCTGTTAGTATTCATACTTCATAGAAGCTGAGGCTCACATAGACTGGATTTCAGTAAGAAATACCCAGGGAGTAGCTAAAGGTGGGAGTCAATATCTGACTCTCTTATTAACAAGAGAACGAGGCCCAAGAGAAGAACGGTAAATGCAGAAGTTGGTTCAGCATTGCAGACTCTGAGCATAGAAAGAATTAGGCTGACAAAGGTGGCATTTGGGAACTGGATGAAATTATCTATCAGAGTAAAATTCCCTACTGAGAACTGTTCAATCGTTCTTAAGTTTATTTATTTTTAAATTATCGTTAGGTGGTTGTATAAAGGGTATTTTCAATTCGACATGTCAGTTTCTGAGTAAAATGCATCTTGGACAACATCTCCCCCTCCCTTTCTCATTCTCCCCCATTTCACCCCACTCCACCCATCCCTTCAATTTACCTGGTCTACTTTCACATGTGTATATTGAATCTAGTGAAATATTCTGAAAACAGTAATTTTTTTTTTTTAAAGAAAGTACTTAGGGGGCTGGGAAGTTGGCTCAGTGGTAAAGTGCTTGCCTTGCATGCATGAGGCCCTGGGTTCAATACCTCAGCACCACATAAGCAGAAAAAAGCCCGAAGTGGTACGGTGGCTCAAGTGGTAGGGTGCTAGCCTTAAGCTGAAGAGCTGAGGGACAGCGTCCAGGCCCAGAGTTCAGCCCCCACGACCGACAAAATAAAAAGAAGAAAAAAAAGAAAGTACTTAGGGAACAAATGGAATCAATTTCTGAATTTTAAGGCCAGGCGGGGCTGTTAATTAGTGACAGTGCATCAATTTACTTACAGATGATGAAAAGATAGAAAGATAGTTACTAGCTAGGCAATAATGAAATAGTCAGTGAATCATTTCTTTAACAAATGGCCAAAAAAAAAAACCCACCCCAAACTGGTAAGTCAGTCGATGACTACTACAGGCACAGAAAATATGCTAGAGGATGCCAGAGAACATCCAAGAAAACTTACAAGTCAAATGGGAAGCCTAGAAAAGAGAGAATAACCAAATTCTTAGCTTAAGACCTAAGAGAAGCTTCTCCAAGAGTGCTTCAAAGAGCATACCTACCGAAGACAGGCCCCTCAGACAGACAGGAAGTACCTTCCGTACCATCTCTCCAAGACAGCCTGCGAAGATGCCCAGCAATGCCTGAGTGTTCAAACAGTGCCTGCATGACCTGGAAAGCTGTGAAGACCTTGGTTTTTCTGGAAGTGCACAGAGGAAGAATGGCAGCCAAAAGCACCCAGATGATATGAAGCCGGGGTTTTAACTTCTCTTTAAGGTCTGAGTGTCTGGATGATCACTTCCTAGGCTGTTTTGAAGATCTCTGCCTACTTCAGCTTTTGTCTTGAAAAGAAAGTTATTTGTGATCTTCACCTGGATATAAAACTTTGCAGTACAGGGAAGAGGCCACAGAGCCATCTTGGGTGTGTTTTGGAGCTGGCATGTGTACTGTTTCTGCCAATAATACTCTGTCTCGGGAACCAACACTATTTCATTTGACTTTAGGGCCGAGTGCTAGACCAGTGCCATGCATAGTCAAGCAGAGTGTGGCTACATCCTCTTTTCAGTAGAAATTAATTACTCTCTAGACAAGGAGCCTGGATTAGACCCAAGGACCACTGGTGGACAGGTCCTGCAGCTAGAACTTCAGCTAACCACAGAGGAGCTCCAGACACTGAACCTGCTGGGAAGTGGAAATCCACCCAACCTCTGCAAGTTTGAAACCGTGAAGGTGAACCACACGGATCCAGTGTTCTTAACTCTCAATGTGTAATGGGATTGGGGGCAATAGATTCCAGAGGCTAGGAGACAGCAATGTGGTGACATGCTCTTCCCCACACTCAGCCGTGTGAGAAACTATGCACACCATGCTTCCACTCATGCCCACAGCATCACACTTGGCTCAGCCTAGTAAGCAAGCTCAAGCTGGGATGCCTTGATACCCAGATACCACCATGAGGCTGACCTCTGGATGATAGCGATAAGAGCTCAGAAGTGTTAACAGGACATCTGGTCAGAGGCATTCCCACTCAGAACAAATGAATGAAGAGATCAAGACAGACAGAAAGTTTTCCTCATATTTCCTCAAATTTCCTAGGCTTCACCCAAACCCAAGGCAATACAGGAGCCTGAAGAATGTGCTGATAAGAGTGTGAAGAACATTTTCATAAGGCAGAGGCCCCACATGTACACCATTGACTCTGGGGTGCTAAAAATCCAAGGCCCAAATGGAGAAATAGGAAATGGAGATGAGCTAGACTTGATGAGCTAGTAAATAATGATGGAATGTTCTTTTATTTTTGTCATTCATGGGCCTGAACTCTAGGCCTGGGTGCTGTCCCTCTGCTCTTCAGCTCAAGGCCAGAGCTCTACCACTTGAGCCATAGCACCACTTCCAACTTTTTCTGCTTATGTGGTGCTGAGGTATCAAACCCAAGGCTTCATGCATGCAAGGCAAGCACTCTACCACTGAGCCACCTTCCCAGCCCGATGGAATGTTCTTGAAGGAAAGAGAGCATCAGAGTCAGTCTTTACTCAAGCTCAGCCTCCAGAAGAGGTTTTATCCTCAATCCTGGGAATAACAAGAGAGCACGAGCAAGGCAAAACACCAAAGGTTCCAGTGCGAATGTAATTCAACCCAATCCCAATCTTAAGAACATATACAGATAACCCTAATTTTATAGGACCTAATGGCTTAAATTTACTAAAGATTTTTGTCAAATTGTTTTGACCTCCCACCACTCAACAACATGACTTTTATTTGTTCCAGAGATGAACTCTTAAAAGCAGAAATTACTGAAGTTCATATGCAGAAGTGAGCCACAGCTACTAACACCACATTAACCAATTCTGACATCCATTTTCCAGCCTATTCAAGGGCATTTGTAGCACCTGCTTCAGCAGATGGTTTGGATGAAATAAGGTAAAATGTTTGTGAAAATGCTTGCAAGATAAAGATACATGCCTGCAAACCAGTAGGCATAGTTTCTAAAAATAAAGATTTCTCACTGTGACACTTCTATAAAAATGAGCTAAAACATTATTTAAGTCTTTCCATTGCTTTTCACTCCTAATCACTGGTGTCATAAAAAGAAACTTTTCCATTCTTGAAAAAAATCATTCCTTAATTGAAACCTTCAATAATTCTAAGGTGTCTTTGGATAGTCCACAGCTCTCTGACAGAAATCACGTAGTTCAAGTCTCAGCCATTCGTTAGTGAGCAATAAGTCAACTTGCGTTGGGTTTTCTTTTTAGAAAAGCATTGGATTGGCTGGGTATTGGCAGCCCACACATGTAATCCTAGCTACTCAGGAGGCTGAGATCTGAGGAGCACAGTTTAAAGCCAGCCTGGGAAGAAAAATAATCCAAGAGACTCTTATCTCCAATTAATCAGCAAAAAGCCAGAAGCAGAGATGAGATGTGGCTCAAATGGTAGAGAACCAGTATTGAGTGAAAAAAGCATAAGGCTCTGAGTTCAAGACCTAGTACTCTAATACACACACATGCACACAAGCATTTGATTTCTTTGATTCCTCATTTTTATGCAGATATGATAAGCATACAACAGAAAGCCCTTCTTCATAGTGTTACACTTGTTGTGATGTTGAATGCTACTCCAAGCACTGGGGTGCATTAGCCACCATGTCTGCTGCCTGTGGCGTTGGGTCTAATTAAGCTTGACTCCCTGTGGAGCAGTCCCTGCTTCCTCTCTTCACCCTTACAGGAGCACTGAAGTGACAGTCCTTTTCAGAAAATATGCCTACTGTATCTTTATCTCAGTATCTCTACAATAAGTTCTATGCAAGCAAACCCAAACCTGCATTTATTTCTTGTAGTAATGATTTTTTTAATCTCATTTTTCTTTGAAATGCATCCAAGGAGAGCTACCCCTTTAAGATAAAGACAGCAGTAGGCTGAGATGTGACTGGAGGTGCTGAAAGGATTCAGAGTACAGACTCCCCTCCCCTCCCTTCCTCTCCTGACCCCACCCTTCCAGGCTCCTCCCCTTTCCTCTTGGCAGCACCAGAGTTTGGAGTCAGGGCTTCAGGCTAGCTAAATAAGGACTCTACCTCTTGAGCCACACCCTAGTCCTTATCTTCCAGATAGGGTCTAGCACCCCATACCACGACTATCCTCTCTCTGTTTCCTGCATAGCTAGGATTACAGATATAATCCCACTAGGCCCAGATAATTGACTGAGACAGTCTTACTGAAGTTTTGAACAGACTTCCCTGGAACTGCCAATCTTTTTCATTTCTGCCACCCGAATTAGGTGGGATTATGGGTGTGAGCCACCATATACAAGTTCTAGATGGTTTCTTTATATCTGAATGAAAAGTGGAATATTAACACTAGGTCTTCAGTTCTTCTAGAAGAAAAAAATAGTATTTGCTTCTGTGTCCATCCCAAATGCAATTTAATGGTCTTTTATTTCTACCCCTCCAGGATCTGCAGATTCTATTTGGAACAAAAATGACTAGGTCCACTGTCAGTTACTTTTTCTCATCTGCTGGAGCTGGATTACTGAACTTAGCAGGAGGTCATCTGATTTTCTCTGTTTCTGTCATGCCCTGCACCAGCAAACAGTTAGTTGGCCAAAAGTCCAGGATGAAGAGAAACAATGCAGAGAGAGTGTTTATCTTCTTGTCAAACAAGTCTGGCATGGGGGCATTCTAGGTCTGGTGCTGACCCGCCCACCAATGGCCCTCAGGCCCATAATGAGCCAGTGGGATGACCTCTGCCAGAGCCCAGCACTTGGAGGTGTGACTGGGTGCCAACAGGGTGAGCAGATGTGTCCCCACATCACACAGGTATAAGGAAAAACAGCCAGTACCAGGTACCGTGGTTCATTCCTGTAATCCTTGCTACTCAGTCCAAAATCTGAAGGCTTATGGTTTTCAGCAAGCCCAGGCAGAAAAGTCCACAAGACACCATTTCCAACTAACGAGCAAAATGCCAAGCTGGAAGTATGGCTCAAGTGATGTTCAGCCATAAATGAACAAAGAAATCTGAGAACGAATACAAGGCCCTAATTTCAAGCCTTAGTACCAGCACAGAAAAAGCAAAGAGACAGTGAAAGAGACAGAGATAGAGAGCGAAAGAGAGAGGGACAGTGAATGTGTGTGTGTGTGTGTGTGTGTGTGTATGTATGTGTGAGAGAGAGAGAGAGGGAGAGAGAGAGAGAGAGAGAAGCTGCTGCTGTAAAAGAATTTCATTCCTACATAAATGCATTTACTCAAATCTATCATATAGAGATATTTCTGAAACTTATTGAAGCCTTTCTATGTCAATCACTTTAACATTTTCCACCTGGCTCAGCGGCCCTCATTTTAGAAATTAAGGAGTTAGGTAATGTCCATGAATTCGCAAGTCTCCACTCCGTGCTAGCATGCTAAAAAAAAATCTAGAAACATCAAGTGCAGGTCATCATGCCTACACTCCTAGTCAGCAACTATATAGTTGGAGAAAAACATTTAATACGATAGTAAGAACTGTTATCATTTTTAATATTTTCAAATGCTTATTCTGTGATATGCAGTTAAGTATTTACATCCCACACCTGTGATATAAAGCTCTGAGTGTAAACTTGTTCAACCACTCTGGAAAGCAGTATGGAGGTTCCTCAAAAGACTAAATATAGAGCTCACCTATGACCTAACAATCCCACTTCTGGCAAATGACTACAAACAAAGCCATACCAAAGCTACCAGCACAACCATGTTCATTGCAGCATTATTTACCCCAGCTAAGATATGGAACCAACTCACATGTCCATCAGTAGATGAATGGATCAAGAAAATGTGGTATAGATACACAATAGAATTCTATGCTTCCATCAGAAACAATAACATTGCCTCATTCGTAAGGAAATGGAAAGACTTGAGAGAGGTTCTTTCACTCACTTTTTGTAGTTGTGGAAACTGAGGCTAACTTAGGTTAATTAAAACACCAAAAGTCATCAGCTAGTAGGTGAAGAATGCTGGGCTACAGATATTTTTATGAGGCCTGTAAGAACACAGGGAAGAGAGCAATGGGCAGACAGGGGAACTCATCTCAAGCATCACAGAGTTGTTTGCCATTGGAGCTGAGGATGACAATCATGAATGTATGCTTACCTCGGGGGAGAGAGCCAGCACAGGCAGTTTTTACAGACATTGCTGTTTGTCAGCAGTGCTGAGCAGAGGGAGAGCAGTTGAAGGCAGTTGCAAAGTATGCAGGGTTGCCAGTTGGTTTTTAAGGGTATTACTTCTTTTTTAATCATAGTGACAATCATAGTGACTTCTATCTATAATAGCCAGGAGGTGGTGACTGGGCAGATCATGGTTCATGCAGAGGAAGAAAAGGGCATTGCCGAACGATAACCAACACCTGAGAGTGTGTTCTTATGCACGCCGAAGACATGGAAGTGAACAACAAACACAAAGCAAAAAGTAGCAGCAGTTAGGATGAGCAGTTTGTGAGGGATGGTTAACAGATTGGATGGTACACCCTCGTTCTAACTCACTTTTCAAAAAAACTCAATGTGTTTTAAAAATTGCTGAATTTATCCAGGCATTAAAATAGGAGATAATTAAGGTTTGGTTTTTTTTGTTTTGGTTTGTTTTTTTGGGTCGGTTGTGGGGCTTGAACTCTGGGCCTGGGCGCTGTCCCTCAGCTCTTCAGCTCAAGGCTATTGCTCTACCACTTGAGCCACAGTGCCACTTTGTTTTCTGGTGGTTTATTGGAGATAAGAGTCTCAAAGACATTCTTGCCTAGGCTAGATTTGAACTGTGATCCTCAGATCTCAGCCTCCTGAGTAGCTAGCATTACAGCTGTGAGCCACCGGTAGCCAGCATAATTAGGTTCTTTTAAAAAGAGAATTATTTAGAATTATGTTAAAGAAAAATTAATTGCTGGTTGGAAGCCATCTATCTTGAGCATGACTTTGGAACTTGACTAAGCCAGTCTTCGGGGAAGGGCAGAGCTGTTTGTGGAAGTCACTTAGTATTTACCATTTGCTTTGTTTGGACATTTTATGTTTGCTCACTCATTTCATTTTACACACACACACACACACACACATACACACACACACACACACACATACATGTATACATGTATTTTCAAGGGAAGACATGGCTCCCTCCTGAATAAAATATTTAAAATGAGAGGGAATCTGGTTATCATGTTCAAGTTATAATTCCAGTCTGGATGCACTGACTACATTTAAGAAAAGCAGCTCTACAATAATTCTTTTTAAAGCCACATTCATCCAAGTTTAACTGAGTAGGTACTTAACCAACTTTGAGAACGGACTTGGCCATACATCGTTAGAATGCTCTGTCCAATACTGGTCAGGAGAGACAAGGAGCCATTTTGCAGGGATGACAGCTCAAGTGAAGCAGAGGGTTGGTTACTTCCATCAAATGCCAGGAGCATGGCAGCAATCTGTCTTCTTGAGATGGGGTAAAAATAGGAGCTGTCAGTAAAATTTGTACTCACTTTGAAAACCACAGAAGGCCTGTTTCTTGAGAAAAAAGTATATGTTTCAGTGGAGCTGAGCATGTGGCTCCTGACCTACAATCACAGCTACTAGGAGACCCTAGTGGGAGGGCAAGACCCTCATCTCAACAAGCAAGTCAAAAGTGGTGCATGTCTGGAATCCCAGTAGGTCAAAAGGTGGAGGTAGAAGGCTCATAGTCAAATAATGGCCTAAGTGTGCAGGACTTTAGCTGAAAAAATAAAGCATAAAGAGGTGGGCTAATTGTTCAAGTGGTAGAGTGCCTGCCTAGCAAGTTAAGAGCCTGAGTTCAAACCCTACAGCCACTAAAAGAGAAAAGGAAATAGAAAGAGGGAGGGAGAAAAATGTGAGTACTTGGTACAAAATGTATCCTACACAGATATACATATACACACACATATGTGTAAGTATGTCTTCTTTAAATCTCAAAAAAAACTAGAATAAAAAATGCTGGGGTTATTGAGTTTTCAAAAGTATATAAACATGTGGAATGCAGGCTGCATTTTTGACAGGCCTAATACTAAAAAAGTAAATCTAAGAAATATGGTTATGAATTTTCTACCCTAATTACAATTCAGGGCTTCTTGCCTATCCCATCCTAATCCTATACATCTTAGTTTCTAATCAGTCTTAATCAATTGGACGTAGTCTGTGTGATGGAAACTCATCAATTTATGGACAGTCATCAGTATTCTTTAGCTACTTGATTTCCTTAACTAACCTGTGCCTTTCTGATTGAAACCTCTACTCGAACTTTACAGAATCAAAACAAAAAGTTTTACCCAAGACCATCACCCTATTTTGTCCCATTCACTCCATGTGTAGCTCCTGTCCATCTGAAAGCTATGTGCTTAGAGGGTCTGAGGACATTTTTTATTCCTGTCTGTACTGCTAATAACAAAGTCTAAAATCAGAATTTCAGTATTAGGGTTCAAATGTAACAGAGAGGCATAAAATGAAAATTTTAATATAACTAGAATTTTCAACCACTGGAACAAGGGGCTTATTTAGACTTTTATTTTGATCTTAAACCACATCTGTCACTCTGATTTATTTGCCTTTATCAGCTTCTCTGTAATGTTGAATGATGTTTCCACTTGTGAAACATTACTGCTGGGAAATTAACTTCCTACAGCACTGACAGCATGTAAAGTGGTCGGTGAACTGATTACCATATTTAGACTGAGGTTACCACTGCTGTCACTCTGAGCCATTGGTTTACCTGGAAAACATCAGTTGTTCTCAATCTCTAAATGAGAAAGTAGGACTTAAGGGGTCATTAGGCAATTTGAATGGACAAGATGTTAAAACCGTGAAGATTCTCACTACTCTATACATTCCTTAGTCAGAAAGAAGAGGCCTGATAGTCAATAAATAAACTTAGCAGCAAAATCAAATTAGAAAATGAATCAATAGACTCAAAATGATGCCTAATAGACTGTTATTGGGTGCCAAGCCCGGTGCTAGGAAAGAGGACTCTGACGGTGCTGCACAGTGGAAATGTTACTGGAAATGACAGACAGCACACACACCAATAAGCCTGGGACAGGAGAGCCTCATGGCAAAGCTCTGCATGGAACAGGAGCATGAGCAGGTGCACGGACCTGTGATTTGTCTCCCAGGTTCCACATTTCTTTCCCTGTCATCTGACGGTTGGGTCTTGGAAAAGGCCCGGAAAGGTCCAGAAATGAAGCGCATACAGAAAATTACTACATTAGAAGAAAAACACCCAATTTTAGTGAAAGTGGCTGATCTTTGATATCCTGAATTTACAGCAAGACACTCCAAATGGAAGTGTCATCTGCAGCCCTTAGTTTGTCAAAAAGTTGCCTTCTAACACATTTGTACAAGGCGAACTAGGAGAGCTCCAAAGGCAGGGCTGGCACGGAGCTGGAAGCCAGCAAGAATGATGTGCAAAGGGAAATGGCATGACATTTCCACTGAACAAACGTCTCATTTCTTCCTTCTCAGAAAGCATGGAAGATCACTGGGGCAAAACTTTGGATGATGTTTGAATAGTACTGCATAGATCTCCAAAATTTGATATTTCAAATTCTTTTGACTACTTCTATTTGGAATCATTAGAGCATGAAATGCTTTTGATCAGTTTATTCATACAATATTTATTTGCTTATTTTTTTCTGGTCCTGGGGCTTGAATTCTGGGCTTGGACACATCCCTGAGCTTTTTTGCTCAAGGTTAGTGCTCTATCATTTGAACCGCTGCTCCACATCTGACTCTTTGGTGGTTAACTGAAGGTAAGAATCTCATGGACTTTCCTATCTGGGCTGGCTTTGAACTGTGATCCTCAGATCTCAGCTTTCTGAGTAGCTAGGATTACAGGCATGAGCCACCACGGCATCTGGCTCTCAAGAATTTTTAAACCTCCAGCATATATAAAAGCGACACTAAATGGAATAAATCCCTGTGAAAGGCCTTCTGACCACCATCAAAAATGGTTTTACCCAGGTTTTCTCAGCAGGCCTGTTTGGAAATGAAGTGGTGTGATCTAAACATTCAGCTAATGTTAACCTAACACTAACCTAGCATTAATATAATGTTTTGGAGTAAATTTGCTATAGAACTTTCTGGTATGTGCCTTTAGAGATTCAGTCAATCCCTCCACATATATTCTTTGGGTGTCTACTATGTGCCAGGCACAGTTATACTACCAAGTTAGTAAAAGAGACTCATGAATATAATTGTTTCAAAATTCATGTTTCTGAGACACAGTGGAAAGATTTTAAAGACAGATCTCTTTCAAATCATTGTCCTGCTACTTATTAATGGCTACTTATTAGTAGTGGAATGAACCTAGTTCAGATAATTTTTTTAAGTTTTATTTTCTTGTTTCATAAAATATCAGCCTATGACTTCTCTGAACGTTTGTGGTAATTTAATGAGTTGTTATGCTTATATCTCTGTTATACTTATATCTTTTTTATGACTCGTGTATCTTCTATCATCTTCAAGTAGTTGTACAACACATTAAATTTTGTTTCTTATAAATGGGCAATATACAGTCCTATGTATATACATTCTATGCATGCATAAATAGTATATATTACCCACATAAGCAAATCAAGTTGATTTTTGTTACTTGTATGGTCTTTATAGAAAGGTTTACATGTTCAGCATAGGAACTTCTATAAGGAAATGTTCCCAAACCTGAGATCTCCTTGTCCTTAAGTCAAGTTCAGTATCTACTTGTAGGGCCACTTATGTCTCAGAAGGAAATGCAGGTACAAATCCTTCTGCCTTTTTACCTTCAACAGTCCAGACTGCCCATTTCTCCAAAAGCATAAAAGGAGAATATGCAATGAACACATATGTGCAATCCAAATCAGTGTCTGCTATCTATTGCTGCATAAAATAAGTGTTCCTAAGCTTGGTGGCTTCCAGCAATACCAGTCAGTTACTCTTATTCAAGGTTTCATTCAGACAGAGACTGGGCAAAGGGTTGACTGTTTGCTCTAGGCAGGACAGTCACACACTGGCTAGACCCAGAGTAGATCCCGTGGACCAACTCTCCAGGAAGCTCTTTCAGGTGGCCAGCAAGTCCGTGCCAGTTACTGACCAAGGGTTATTTGCTCTACAGGATTTCATCACATTTCTTGTGGCAGAGCCCTTGCCTCTCCAATTACAAAGCAACTCAAGAAAGAAGCATGAATGTCACAAAGCCTTCTTGGCCATAGCCAGGAAGTCAGAGGCCACAGGCTGAAGCCATTACAACAGTCCACATGTATTCACAGGGCAGAGTCAGAACCCCCTTTTTCTGACAGAGGTATGGCTATGTTTCACTGGAAGAGCATTAAGCTCAAAAAGCAGCATCTATTCTTTGCTGTGCATAACACTTATGTTGATCTGGGTAATTCAGTTTCATAATTTTCTATAAACCAAATACATCAAAGAACTCCTTTGACAACAGGACTTATATGGCATAGATTTTCACATAGAAATTACTTCAGATATTTAGAGAATAAGCCAAAAAATGCACACATATTTATTGTAGGACCAGGTGGGGTGACCTATACTTATAACCTCAGCTACTTGGAATGTAGTGTCAATTGCAGGACTATGGAATGAGGCCAGTCTGGGCAAAAAGGAAAACTCCATCTCAACAAATAAGTTAATGAAGGTGGTATACCCCATTAACTTCAGCTATGGAGGAGGCACAGTTAGGAGAACTGTAGTCCTTGGCAAAATATGAGACTTCTCTGAAGAACAATGAAAGCAGAATAGCATTAGAGGTGTGGCACACACACACACAGACACACACACACACACACAATCCATTCTATTTCTGTGATAATTTTCATTTTATCAACACTTGAGGCCTGCAGGGAATTTTGTGAAGCAGAAATTTTCAGTAAATAACGGTGGAAGGAAGCTGACTCCCAGGAGGATGGAGAAGCTTCACTGTCTTCTGCTGCCCCCAGTGATTCACTGCTTTTACAAGGCTCCCACTGACCTGAACTCATCAGGGCCAGAATATTGAAGGCTGAATGGCGAGAAGAGCAGGAAGTGGGGGCAAAGGGCAGCAGTGAACTGTCAATCACCCTCCGACCACACTACAAAACTCGAAGTTGGCCCACATGCTGACAGACACGCAAGAACATTTTTAGTCACTGGCTGAACGCTGAATCCTACACTGGTTGCTGAGAGTGGAGGGGAAATAATTAACTCGGAATGCCGTGGGAGGATCATTTAATCCAATTCATTTCAGTACAGATCTGAATAATAAGATACGTTCTAAAGGATTTCCTGTAGATGCCTATTTTTATACTCTCATTTCCAATCCTGTTCCTTCAAGTTCATATTGGGTCAAATATCTTTATATATATATATATATTTCCCCTGTGCTTTACAATTATGTAACTCCAAAGAGACAGGATTTGTCTTTTTATCAGGATGCATTTGAAACCTTTCACAAGTTGGTACTAACAGCATGTCATGTATGTACAAAATGTCTTGGATTGAAGTTGCCTTTTGAAAGTCAACAAATGCCTCCGCAAATACATCAGAGCTGCCTTGAAAGAGGGTCAATATTGGATCTGCTCAAGGGAGCTTCCTGCCACCAAAGCGAGAAAAAACTGGTTAGGATGCTTTTGGGAGTTATTGGTTGGACATTATGACACATCTGCTCTTACAATTAAATGCTCGCTTACTTAATGACCCTGAAAAATTTCCATCTGCATCATGTGACTTCCTGGCTATGACCTAGAAGGCTTGGTGACATTCATATTTCTCCCAATCTCAAATTTAAAAAATTTTGTATTCATTTCTTGGGTACAAACATGGCAACACATTCTAGAAAAGAAATGTACTCATAGATAATGGAAATTAAACACAACAGATTTTTCCTCCACACTTCAGAGTTCAGTACTTGCTATTTGTTTGACATATGACATAATATCTGTCATTTGAGATAAGGAGAGTAGAAGAATAAGACCAACTTTTGTTTGTTTGTTTTTGCAGTGCTGGAGATGGAATCCAGGGCCTTGAGCATGTTAGGCAAGTACTCTGCCACTAAACTTCCCCCAGCCAAGAAAAATATTTTTAATCGCATGAAAGTACATGGCAAAGTGAGTTCAAATGTCAAGGACACCAGGAGGATAATTCTCTTATGGACAACTATTAGGGAAATCAAAGAAAATCTGATTGTCATTGTCTATTCTCTGAATATTCTTAAAGATTTCTCTGCTAGTCATAGTTTAGAGGCCTTTCAAGATAGATCTTGTTTTGCTCATGAAAGAATAATGATGCTTGCCTTAATGTAGACAGCAAGCTGTTCAATGTATTAATGGCTAACAATGAATGTTGAATCTAGACATTTGCATTTCTAACATTTAAGGGAGAATTATACAGAATTTTGCAAGTTAATCCCACTAGGTTTTAAAACATACTTGGAGGCACTATATTTACTATTTCAAAAATGATGCTTTATTTCAATTAAAACATGTCACCACAAAATTTCAATTTAAATTTAGAATTTTAGTTTAGTTCCCAATGCAGGAAAGTCTATGCATTTTTATTGGTGCAGAAAATTGCGCACTTGATAAATTTTTAAATTAACCACATCGAAGGAATTTCATTCAAATTTTCCCTAGATAATACCTTGAAATTGAATATATATGAATTGATGTCATTTTTTGTAATACTGAGAAATGAAAATATGCCAGTTTTACTATTAATTATTAGATAGCTATCATTCAAGAAGTCAAAGAGGTAAAGCTGAATAAAAACCAAAAACAGCCAGAGGCTTTACTCTGTAAATAGAGGTCTAGCATATGGAGATTAAATAACATTTTCTCTTTGATCTTGCCAACAGATGATTTCTAAAATTTTAAGAAAAAGTGTCAAATCCAACTAAATGATAACCTTTCTCAATGTGATACACTATTCTGAGGTCATAGCAACCTTTCTACCAAAGGATTGGGTAAGTGCAAGAGAGAGAATGGGATGGAACAGGTGCCTTGTCCTGAGTAGCTCAATCACTAACGCTCTGCCTTTAAGAAAATGAGGCCCCTTGGAACTGCTGCAGGAAAACATACATTTTAGAAACAATAATGGGTAGATTTCCTTGTGATGATGGTCAAGCATTTAAACTGTCTCGCTTGTACTGACACATGTATTTCTTTGAGAATGTGACATAAGGACCAATTTCTGCTGATCTTTCCCAAACTCTTTATTTTTATTTAATATTATTGTCAAGGTGATGTACACAGGAGTTAGTTACATCCATACCCAAACTCTTGATTTAGAAATGTTTTGTGCCTACAGAAAAAGTCAAAGTGTCTTTGCTCAGGTTGACCAGTTGTCTCCTTGGCTACATTAGTTTTCCCTGATGTTGAACAGGGCATTTGTAGAGGAGGGTAGAGGCACATTTTTGAAGGCCATAGTTTGAGATACTTGACACAAATTACCACCCAAGTCAAGTAAACTAGCATCATATTTATGTGTCCTATTTAGTTGTGAAGTTGATCTGACTTGATGTGGGGTGAGAAGAGGATTAAAGCAGGATTGTGGTTTGGTTCAAATTCATATTTACCAGCTTCTCTTTTTATGAACGGGCTAAAAGTCCTCAACTGTATTTACTGTTCCAACTATATATTTAATGAGCTGATTACTTTTACTTATTTCAGATAGCCTACCATATTTGATTATTTTGTCTTCCTTCATACTCTTTAAAAAGCAATTAAGTTAACACATACGTGGAAATTACTTTATCTCATCACGGTGCTGGTTATTTATTACTGGTATTCCCCACTTAGTTATCAAGTAAAACGTAAGAAGTGAATAACTAGGGAATTCGTGCTTTCTAAGATGTTTCCTTCCAAGATGTTAATGCATGGGGAAGAAAGGGTTCCAACAGTAGATGTTAGCATGTCAAAGACAACCCTCGCCTGGCTGCCATCAGTGTTGGTGAGGAAAATATTCACCTGTTACACATGCTTTCTTGTAATAAGAATGTCAGGATCCACTTTATAATAATAATAGACTCATGTTGTGAATTTCTTTATGGTCTAAATGGTAACAGCAATGAGAGACAACTGAACAATCAAAACTGATACAAAAAGGAAAAAACTGGGTTTCAGAGCTAGGAAAACTTCTAACTCTTGCTGAGTTACTTCTAGCTGCAAAGTTGGGCAAATTAGTTACCCTTTCTTTCACATGGAAGAGTCGAAGATAGGAGCTAACCTAAAATCATCAAGGTATTATGGAGTCATTATAGCCAGTGCTTAAAAACAAGTACTAAGCACTTGTTTTGGATAAAATGATTATATATATTTATATTTTTATGTGATAATATATATTATAGATATTCACATTATATATAGATATAATATAGACACTACAGATATATTATATACCATAATATATAATGCATAAGGTAATAATGCATATTAAAATGCATATAATATATACAATATGTATTAAATGCATATAGTGTATATTAAAGTACAGAATGTATGTTAATATAATGTATACAAATGCAAGTTAAATGCTTATATATGCTAATATGTGTGTATGTATCTCTCACTGGTTTTCCTCATTTCAGAGGAAGCAGGGCTTTGAGAAGATATAGAACTACTAACATCTCATACAGAGCTCATAAAATTCAGCAGGGAGATGTCTCTAATAATTTTTAAGGTATGGTAAGTTCAAGGCACCTGCACATGAAGTAGCTCCCTGATTTTCATCACAGCCATGGGAAGTACTTTGCTGCCTGTTTAATAGATAATCAAAAGACCAAATTTTAAAATATTTTCAAACATGTTAAAAGTCCTTGCAGATTTTCTACAAAGGCACCTATCTTGCCTGATTTTATATGTTTACACATCATTACAATGTTCTTCATGCCTGGTTTCATATCGTAAATTCTTTCAGATCTTAGTTCATCATGAGAAGGAAATATTATACTAGTAGGATGATCCTACAAATGATTATTGTAAAAGAAAGCAAAGAAAGCAAAAATAAAAAGCTCTGACTTTGCTGGCAGTTGGAGAGCAAAAGGGAAAACACAGTGACTTAGGTAGGTCTTTAGAGCTACTCAGTGGAAGATTACCAAACGCAGGCAGCATCTTCATTTCATAGTTCAATCTACTAAGACAGCCAGATGCCTTCATTTGGCATATTTCTTAATAGACACAAACTACATGAAATACTAGACATTTCACAGGTTGTTACGGGACAGGGCATTTCACTGAACACAAAGTGATGCTGTCCCCATTACTGGGCACCATCCAAGCAACATGATGTCAGAATGCAGAATATCTCCTCACATTTTATTCATTTAAAGTGGGGGATGGCCACTTGCAAAATAATATGATGCTTTGTTGCTTCTCATTTCTCACCATAATCGCTTTTTAAAATATAATTTTATTGTTATTTTAAGGTGTTATACAGAGGGGCTACCATTTTATAAGTCAGGTAATGAGTACATTTCCTTTTTGTGGACAATGCCACCCCTTCCTTCACTTTCCTCCAGTCCAATAATTGTTTTTATGGAATTCAATTGAGGCCACATAGGATGCTTTTAGAAAAAATAAATAAGTTAAAGCCAGCAGAAATAATTCTTACTTGTTTATGGCAGAAAAAAACAAGTTTCAACAGACATTCGTCTTCTTGGAGCACAAATATTATGAAATTCTCTAGCTCAAATAAGATATTCCCACAATACTGTCCTTATTCCAGGAACTTAAAAAAACTGTGAGAAGTTGATAATGATCCTAAATGTCCAAATAAGTTACAATGACATGCCATATTTTTTGCTAAATTAATTTTTTAAAGTTCATATTTGTGAAGTATTACCATGTTCAGATTCTTTCTCAATCGTAGACAAAATTTTACTGATTATTCTGTTAAGTATTTTAAATAGTTTGATGTTTGACTATTGGGTTTATTTCTAGAGAAGTGTGTGTGTGTGTGTGTGTGTGTGTGTGTATTGCATAGACACACTAACTGAATGCTGTTTAATCTTAAGAAAACAACCTGTGGGCTGGGAAGGTGGCTCAGTGGTAGAGCTATTGCTTTGCATGCATGAGGCCCTGGGTTTGATTCCTCAGCACCACATAAGCAAAAAGAAAAAAGCCGGAAGTGGCGCTGTGGCTCAAGTGGTAGAGCGCTAGCCTTGAGCTGAAGAGCTGAGGGACATCGCCCAGGCCCAGAGTTCAGGCCCCACGACCAGACCCCCCCCTCCCAAAAAAAAAGAAAAAAAAAAGAAAATGACCTGTGAATCCATATTCTGATAGAGAAAATCAGTACATTCTAATGTATAATTCAGCATTAAACATGTTTACATTTCTGATATTCCTATAAATACCAATGTAGGTAAAACTATATGGCTCCTGAAAGATATAGGAGAAATCCCATTTGACTTTGGGTATGGTCATTAATAGTTAGATATAACATTGAAGACCTCATCCCTAAGAAAAGCAAATAGGTTAGACTTTATTAAAATTAAAGACTTTTTCTGTCTGAAAGATATTGTCAAGATAAAGAAAAGACAATCCACAGGCTAAAAGAAATATTTGCAGATCACATATAGGATACAAGGTTGTTGTCCAAATTATCTGAAGAACATTTAAGAGATTTGAGAGCTGCATGCCAGAGGCTCAAACCTATAAGCCTAGATACTCAGAAGGCTGAGATCTCATGGTTCAAAGTGAGCCTGGCCAGGAAGTCCATCAGACTCTTATCTCCAATTAAACACCAAAAAAGCTGAAAGTACAACAGTGGCTCAAGTGTTAACCTTAAGCAAAACAGTTCAGGGACAGCACCCAGGCCCTGAGCTCAGGCCCCAGGAGTAGCGCGCGTGCACGCACACGTGCACGCGCACGTGCACACACACACACACACACACGCACACACACATTTAAAACTCAACAATAAAAATAAAGCCAAGCAGTCCAGTTCAAACATGGCTAAATATCTGACCAGGTATTACCAAAGAAGTTATATGAAGCATTTCAAAATCATACATTATTAGAGAGCTGCAAATTCAAACAATACAGGACCCACAGAATGGCCAGAAAGCACAGCACTAACACCACCAAACCTATGAAAACCTAGAATAACTGAAAATTGCTGATCAAAATATGAATTGCCCACGTTGAGAGGGAGTGTAACAGTTTCTTATGAAACTAAACATAGTCCAACCATGTGATCCAGCAATCCATATGATCCAGCAATTGTCTCCTTGGCATTTACCCAAATTAGTGGAAAACATGTCCGCATGAAACGAACGCTCAGATGTTTAGAGCAGTTTTACTCATACCTGCCAAAACCTGGAGGCAACAAGATGTTCTTCACTAGACAAATGGATTAATAAAATGTGCTATATTCCAGACCATGGAATCTCATCCCAGTTGTGAAATTAAATGAGCTATAGAGCCATGAAAGAACAAGGGAGGAAACTAAAAAAATAGGTTTGCTAAGTGAAAGAAAACAAGCTACAGAGCTCCACACTTGGTGATTCCAGAGGCATGGCTTTCTGGAATAGACAAAACTAAAGAGAAAATTACTAAAGGGATGTGGTTGTCAGCACTATGAATAAGTGCATATAAGGTGTCATTTGAGAAAACAAAGCAAGCCTTGAAGATTTCATCTAATTTAATCATTATTGTAAAAAAAAAAACACCACCAGAATAAAAATTTAATTATGGTCCTTATTGTTATATTCTACATTTTCAAATTAATACTGAGAGAAACAATACTATTATTGGGAAATAAGAGGATGGTGGACTGACTTCCAACACCTGGAATTTTGTTCCCACAAATGGATGCCAAATGCAGAAATCTTCTATTGTAGAAGATGTGTGGCTGCAAGGCAAGTGTGGGCTGTGGCTGAGACTGAGACCATCCACCAGCTTCAAGACTGACAGATCTACCCAACAAAAAGGGGGGCAGACCACCAGACCACAGACACAAGAGGAAGCTGATGGCGTGTCAAACATATCTACAACCCACTCTCTTCCTGAGATATCTGCCCATCCACTTATCCAAACGGCTGGATGCTAGAAAGAGGCTAAGACTTAAATCACCACGAAATACAGAGTTGGAAAAGAAGCAACTGCATGAAGTGATCTTAGAGGAATCCACCTTGCAGAAAACAGAGCACTGGGAAAAGACCCAGCACCTGTTAGCCCCCAGAATGACACTTTGCAGTTCTCAGCAAGAACAGTGATGCTCTTGTCCCAAGCAAGTCTAGGGATCAAGTTCAGGACCAGAGTCCTGCTTTCCCAGGTCTTCAATGGAGCCAAGACTTTTGCAGGACACATTTCCTAAATAAATGAGACATTCTTTAGGGAAGTGGTTGAGTTGGATTTAAACACACAGCTATCATGGAGCTCAGATTCTTCCCACATTTCTCTGACTCCAGGCTTCTTACAGCAAGCAGTGAATCCTACCAGCAATGGGAAAGCCTAGGCTCTTACGACAACACAATCCAGCTTTCAAGACAACCTGGGACTTTTGCCAAACTAGACCTCTTTTGGACCCTGTCTCCCTTTTCCTGAACTCTTGTTTCTCTTTTGAATCTTCTTCCTGGACCCCAACCCAGCCATTCCTTCCCTTCTGATATCGGTGTTCCATGTCTCCAGTGGCTGAGACCCCCCTTGCTGTCTTATTCTCCAAGCCACCTTCTTACTCCAAGTTCAGATTCCTATACCTGCCAGCTCTTTAAATAAGTGAAAGTAACAAGTATGCTAATAATAAAATTCATTATAATTCCTATTACTTTACCAAAAAAAAGCTCATTGTACTTTCTGGAGCTATTCAAATGATAATAGTTAACATTTATTTATTTATTTAATTTTTGTGCACTTCTTTTAATTTCCCATGAAACATATTTCATTTTGACAATAAAGTAGATATGAAAACATCAGTCTGTACTTGATGAAATTAAACGTAATCAAAGTGAAGATGAAATCTTTAGATGCCCAGTAAAAAAAAGCCCTCCAAACTTTTCTTCTAATAGAATTTGATCCCACTCTCAAATGAATTCAGCCTGATTTATTTTTTAAATAGTTGAAATCATTTCACAAAATAATGACAAAATGGAATAGACGTAGCCAATCTTTTTGAAAATTTATTTTCTAAGGAGAAAAATAACTAGAGAAATCAGACTTGACACTTCCATTTTTCAATCCTTTAGGGCACTTAATCTCACCAGAGGATGATGAACATTTGCTTTTTAAGTTAGACAGTAGCGAAGCTGTAGCAACAAATTATAAGTTACAAATCAAATTATAAACCTCAGTGTTCCTTATCTTTCTAGTATCTTCCTTTTAAATACAGCTAAAAGATGACAAGTTCAAGAGAACTGGAAATAGCAAGCAATAAACACCGAGCTGTAGATGTTTGACTTCAATCTGAGTGTAATTAGATCCAAATGACTGTTGTCGGTAATACTGAAGGTATATTCATGATTTTAGCCAGTCTTCATAGTTGTTACAAAAGGCAACAATTTGCCTTTGCAGCAAGATTGCAGACTCTTGTGGGACAGCGTATCACAGAGCACTAGAAGCTCTCCACTGGTCAAGGCTGGTCACAGGTAAGCAATCAATACTTCATACGGCAGAAGGTGATTCTCCAACCAGGAGTCCTAGTATATACCAACTGATCAGTAGCTGAGAGACTTTCCTCAATTTCTCAGATGCCTTACTCTATCCTTTTCAAACAAATTTTGCCTCTACTCTCCCTTTTCCCAGCTCCTAATTCTTGATTTGGTGGAAAAAAATGAACCCCAGATCCCAAGGCAGTATTGTTTTAATTCTCATAGACATGCTTCTCTCTTCTGTAATACACTATTTCTATTAGAGTTATGATTGTTTTGTTTTATTCTTTGGGACCATTCTATAAACCTCCAATGTTTTTATTATCTCATTTATACCTATAAGTGAATAGCTCTTAGGAGAATTTCAACTGCAGGAAAGAAATAAATGAGCTTAAAGGTATTGTTTCACAAGGCAGGAGTTATGAGCTCTATGTCCGGTCCTGTAGATCATTAGTGACTCTTAGCTGTGCCTTAGGCTCTCTGTGAGGCTCACAAAATGGCAGCAGTGTTTTCATGTCTCAACATGAAAGAAGCAGAAGTCTTTTTATGTCTCCTTCTAATAAATAAGAAAACTCCATAGGAGCCCCCTAGTTGATCTCACTCCTGTATCATGGGTCAGAAATCCTGCATGTGCTCTTTTCCAAATCAGTATTTGGTAAGGGAAATAGAGGCACGTAGTTTGCCTTAAACAAATAATCCCCAACTAGGAAAGAATTGGAGGAGTCAAACCACAATGATAATGCCAGCTTGTTCTATAATATCTCAGAGTGGTGACACAAAACAGCTTTTATCTCTTAAAATTTAGAAAAAATTCTCGACTAAGGAAATGAATCTGACATATACCATTTTCAAGTAACATGAGTGCAAAGAAAGGCTCATCTGAATGTTTTGTGTACTGACTACAGTCTAGAACATGTAAATATTTCAGGTTTTCTGGATTGCTTTGTCTTAGTGGTTCTGAGACTTGAACTCAGGGCCTCGTGTTTGCTAGCTTGGCATTCTACCACTTGAGTCACACCTCCAACCTTCATGTTGCACTTACAGATAACAGTACAAATAAATAAAACTTCAAACAGCATGCCTTTCTTAACACCTATTTCTACTTGCCACCTATAGGGAAAACATTTCTGTGCTAACAGGCATGCTTTCACATGATTGAAGAAGCGTGTGAGTTTCTTGGCTAAAGTGAACTCACGAAAATCAATTCCAGCTGCACCTTGAGGAAAACATTTGAAAGTATTTCTTACACAGATTTTTTCCTAGAGTCTCAGGCATGGGTGCTGTTGGATGAGAATTCTAGGTTAACTTCCTCTCCATGTAAAGGTAAAAGAACATTTTCTAGAGAATTCCTATTGATGGATTCATAGGTAACTTCAGGGACAATAATAAAATCTGTAATTAAATGATTTTTACAATGTTAACATTAAGTATTCCTGAAATAATATTTATCATTTAATAATGTTAAATATATTCATTCTTCACCTGCACATTTAAAACAAAAGGTTTAATTTAGTGACATTAAGAAAAGAAAATACAAACTGAACTCTCAAGATGTGACCAATTCTATTACTGTCATCTGGGTCAGATGACAAGTAAGTCTTTGCTAGGCTAGAAACATCTCACAGAGTGTGAAATGGAGAACAATTCTTTTCCCTGTGCAATTAGCATATCTATTTGGGATAGTGTATTTGAAATATATCTGGTTTCTTCTAGTCTTCCCATCTACACACAATTGATTCGAAGTTGATCTTTATTTCATGTTTTTCCATGAAACAGAGAATCTATTTCCCAATATTCAACTGAACTGAATTCCTGTAAAGTATGTAGGTCAACAGAGCAAAACTCCAAATTGAAGAAGACTGACTTAGCCCATGTCACAACATAACTAGTTAGAGATACAGCATGGATTAGAGCAGGCCTCTTTTGCTATTTGATTCATGGCTTGACTAATCAATAATTAAATGTTGAACACCCAACATGCTTAAAGTGCTTTCCTGATAAGCTTTAGGGTTGATTTCACAAGACTGTGAACACTGAAGTCAAAATAGGAAGTTATTAGCAACTATATTTGAATCAGAATAAAAATGAAAAAGCCAGACATCTGTGGATTGAGGAAAAGAACATGAGACTAAAGATACACGCTTTAGCCCTGAACCTCACAAAAAGAAGGAATATTACAATCACTGACTAGTAATAAAGATAATTCAACCATGAGCATTAAAGACATTTTGATAGAGTTAACAGAAAAATGCCAAGAAATTCCTCTATGTTCATATTTGGTGCATAAACACATCATTTGCATTTCCATGAGATCTTCTGATATTAATAACTCCAAAAATTTTAGTTATATTTGTGAATTAAAAAAAAATTGAAGTTCACAGTTTGGGTCCCAAATAGCTCAACTGCTAATTATCTTTTCATAGCCAATCAGTTTGTGTATGTGTGTGTGTGTGTGTGTGTGTGTGTGTGTGTGTGTGTGTGTGTGTTGGTAGTGGGGCTTGAACTCAGGGCCTGGGCTGTGTCCCTGAGCTTTTGTGCTTAAGGCCAGTACTCTACACTTGAGCCACAGCTCCACCTCCAGCTTATTTTGAGTGATTAATTAGAGATAATAGTCTCTCATGGACTTTCCTGCCTTGTCTGGCTTTGAGCCTCAACCCTCAAATCTCAGCCTCCCAAATTGCTAGGATTACAGGTATGAGCCACCAGTGCCCAGTTTATTAAATATTTCTAAATGGAAAAATAGAGCTTCACTCTGCTTTTGACTTTGAAGAATTCATCTAATTCCTTTCCTTGAAAATAAATTTGAATTTTAATGGAGAGTCATTTTCAAAGACTGTTAGATGATGAGGAGAAACATATCTGCTGTTACCTTTTCTGTGAGCTTTTCCTAGGGTTTCTCAGGCAGAGTTAATATTTTCTGTCTCAGTCCCACAGCATTTTGCTTGAAGTAATTACTGTACTCAGCCTTGGATTCTTAAACGTCAGATGCCACGGAGATTTTTCTCCAACTGGCTCTTCAATTATCAGCCAAATCACTGTTTTTGTTTTTGTTTTTTTCCATAAGCACAGAGCTCACATTTTCAGAGACTTCTTTGGAGAAATTATAGGGATTTCCCCCTCACATTTTAAGCTGCACAAATCTAAACTAGGTTTTTTTTCTTGCGAATTGAAATGCCTGTTTTTCAACAGTCCAAGTGCATAGTGCTTGGCTTACGAAAGATAACTGAGCCCAATTCCCTAAATTCCGTGAGCATTCATCTATTCATGTCAACAGGGCACTAAATCTATCTTTGAAAATACAGTCAGCACATAGGCTATCCTAGGTGACCTCTGTTTTCATCACCTATATTGTCACCATCAAGAACACCATTTCCAATAGTGTAGTCACCAAATAATTTGTCTTCAAAGACTCTTGTACTTGTTGATTTCACTCATTTCTAATGATACTAAGGGCAAAGTTAATTCCAGTTGTAAAGCTGGAGAAGTCAAGAATTTTCTCAAGGATGGGAAAGGGGCAAGGTCTTCATATGAGGTATGAGGAAGGTTCTGGAAAGTGGACAGCTTGTGTGTTAAGCAAGTGAGTGAGAAAATGAATAGGTGTGAAGTCACAGTCTCAGTGAGCTGGGGAGCTCATTTATGCCCAGACACCATCTGCCCAATTATTGGTTTAAAGCAGTTTCTTGCCAGGAAGCAGAGCTGTAGCTCAAGTGGTAGAGCGCCAGCCTGGAGCAAAAAAGCCAAGCAAGAACTCAAGGCCCTGTGTTCAAGCCCCAGTACCAGTGTTAAATAAATAAATAGCTAATGGATTTATTTCTTTTATCCAAAATTAATTGAACTTGCAATACAACTCCCACAAAAATAAGAAAATTGAGGGAAGGGGTAATGTTCATAAACTGCTCTGTTGAGTGGCAACTCCTTTGTACAACTACCTAGAGATAATAAAAACATACTAGGAAAACAAAATTAGTTGAATGTGAATGCACATTAATCAAAATATATAAGTATACATATATATTTATAATCTCTGGTTTACCTTGAATTAAATGAAGAAGTAATTTTAAGATCAGAGTAACTGCCAATATTCACCATCATCATCACAAACAACTTTCAGAACATATTATTCTCCCTTGCCATTCCTGGAGATTACATTTCTCTCTACATTTACTCTTCACCAACATGATTTTGGTTACTGTTTTCAACAGACCATATTTAGGGACTTCAATGCAACCGTATTTTTAGAGTCTGCCTAGTTATTTTAGCATGCATCCAAACCCAAAATATTCCTAAAAGCGGTCTAATCTGGTGTTTGTGTATACATCTACAGATAACAGGGCTGGTTGGGAATGTGGAATTTTCAAAGACAGTTCTGAGGCAGGGAGAAAGTAGCTCTCTTGAGCAGAGAAATCAGTGATTTGTCAAACGAGGACTTTGAATGAAGAAGGCAAATTTTCCCAAGAGTTTCACATGCTACAATTATGAATACACACAGAACTTGTACAAAGGTACAACAGGACTACGAAGCCACAAAACTTGAGGGTATGGATGAGCTTGGGAAAGGGAGGAGATCGATGGGAGGGGTGACATCGATCAAGAGGCACAGAACTCATAATCTGACTAAAGTGAAACTCCCTTGCACAACTACTTAAAAATAATAACAAAAACATGCCTTCCATCTTAAATATGACTAGAAAACATTGAGTAAGATTAACGTCTGGGCTGGATGCTGGTGGCTTATGCCATAATTCTAGCTACTCAGAGGGTGAGATACAGATAATCACAGTTTGAAGCTAATGTTGGCAGAAAAGTCCAACCTCTTCAAAATAGCCAGCACAAAACAGGGCTAGAGGCCTGCCCCAGGTGGTAGGATGCTAGCCAAGCAAGCTGATGGCCCTGATTTCAAATTCCAGTATAACCAAAACAAACAGGCAAACGATCTAACTAACAAAGATTAATTCCTAAGAGAATCTGGAATTCAGGCAGGAATCACCATTGCAGAGTCAAGTTTTTATACTCATGAGTTGTCTTCGATAGAATATATAGTTATATATAGTGAGAGTGGTTTTCTTCTATGAAAATAAAAGCTTGTGATAGCAGGATATGACTGTCTCAGGGTGTGGAGATATGAACAATGGAGTACTGAAAAGTATCCAAGAATGCTCCCATACAAAGGGGCCTGGAGGAACCAGGAAGAAGATGTTATTCTCATGTCATTTGAAGTGAGGCTTTCTTGAGGGTATATGAGCTGGCACAGAAGTCTGATCAAGTCTGGTAAGTTCTTTGGGTGTCCTAGGTATCTATGCGCACACACATACACTCATTAGTAAGTAACTTGTGTACTACAGTACATATACTAAGGGTATGTTGGGATGGAACACTTATTTTATCACTAGTACACTGAGTGTATTAATAATTTTATTGAGCATTATTAAAAAGCAGTGCCTGGACATGCTGACTTCAATGGATCATTAACACCGGGATTTGAATCTTTTTCTTTCTTTTATGTTTATGTAGGTCCTGAGCCAAACCACATCACAGAGCTGGAATTTAATTTTCTGTCTATCTTTGTAAATCGCTCTGCTAAAGAACTCTACTTTTAAAAGTTTAATTAGCATATTTTAAGTATACAAGCTAATGGATCCCAACATTGCATTTGCATATAGTCTACAATGTACGCAGATCTGCAAAACTTACTTTAATCAAACTTACTGCCTTTGAGACCCCTACCGTGTGTTTGGCAAGTCTACCCAAAGCTATATATTATTTTCAACAAAGTTTTTAAGAAACTTGGCTTACAAATAGACATCTATCATAAATGAGTGATAAGGGCAACTTCCCAGATATTAATTTAGGTGAGATAGTTTCAGCACAGGAAGGATAGATTTTTTAAAAAAAAATATGTTCATCTGATAGGCTGTGATAAAGGTAATAATTGGGCAAGTAAAGCCTGGCCGGTTGTCCAGATAATAAACTAGATTCTCCCAGGTGGACTTTGCAGACGTGGTTAACAAACAATGTCGGTGCACTTGTAAGGAGGTACATGAAAGATACAAATGCACAGTTAACCCAGCATAAAACTTTTAATATTTAGTTATGTGGAAACAAAACTCCTTAGAGACTCTTGCTTTTAACATTGTAATGTTGAAGCTTTCCTTTGCAAACCCTTCTCGTTCGGTTTTCGTTTAGCTGCTTTCAACCTACAAGATTCTTAATACGTTTGAACCTATATCTTTAGCTACACTGGAAAGACGTGCAGGGCTGAACTCTTACAATTATCTTAAATAGCCACACAGTTGAAGTTCTGGGGAGACTTAACAAATGCTACCAGTCTTCTCAGACAAAAAATTTTGGACAAATGAGGACTAAGTCAGAAATAATCTATCAAGGCCTTTCTCCCTTTGACTACTGATGAAAGTCAGCCCAGAGAATGAGGCTCAGACTGGTCTCTCCTACCTGCTGTAGGCAGCCAAGAATCAAGCAGGTCCTGGGTCTCTACTGTGGCATGGTTTATTATGTCTTAGTTCAATGCCGGACCAAAGCAACAAAGGCCTGAGCTCTGCAGACAAAAAAGAAGAGGTTCGCTAAGTACACTGTGCCAGGAAATTCTGCCCACATCTCTGATCCCAAATGCTCTTTCACCCTTGGGGGAGGAAGGGGTGAAGGGTGCAGTCAGGCAGAAGTGCTTGAGAAAACCTCTCCCAGGAAACCACCATTAGGGATGAAATGTTTTTCTCTGGTGAGTCAAATTCTGATTCCTGCCTTTTGCAGCCATGAGCACAGAAGACTAGAGTTTATGCTGCATTTGCATGCATCCTGTGTATAGAAAGCAGTCTTCCACACAGGAGCCATGAAGTTTCCTTTTCCATGATGACTATGATTTGATAGGAGAAAGATATTTCAGAGGTAACAGAAGTTAACACCTACTCCATCTGTGTTGGGAAACTCGGGGGTTTAAGGAAGACCCTCTGCTGGTTGGCCATATAGGAGTGTGTCATGGTCACCAGAAACAAGAGTTCTTTTCTGGTAGTGATGAGAAGATCTCAGAGAACAGAAAGTTGAGGGACACAGGGATACCGAAAGACAGTCTAAGTCAAGGTGAATAAATTCCAAGTACCTCCTCTCCGCTACCTGTTCTGTAAATAAAAGTTTTAATGGAGCACAGTGAAAACTCTTATCATTTGACTCTTGGGTTTGTTTTTGCAAAACCACAGCCAGGGTGAGTAGCTACAAAAGAGATCCTATCACCTGTAAAACCGAAAATATTTACTAACTGGTCCTTTAAAGCCAAAGCCTGTCAGTGCCAGTTCGAAATCCTATCACAATCAAGTTTGCATAAGCAGAACATGAGTTACTTTCTATGATTCTTGTACATGGGGGGGGGGGTGGTAATGGTAGGATGTAGAAGAGATGGATGGGCAGTGGGGGTGGCTGGGAAGGGACAAATAGGGAGTCGTGGGTGCTTCTGCCCTGTCTTTGAGTCGTGAGTGAGGACTGACACAGAGGGCAGACCACAGCCAGCTGGACGAAAGCCGTGAACACCAGGCTAACCCGTTGAACTGGCCTCCGCCAGTGGGCAGGATTAATAGATGTTAGCAGAAGGTGGGGCACAGCCCACAGAGAAATGGAGAACAATAACTCTGATACAGCACAATGAGAGTGGAACAAGTTTGGGAATGTGGCCTATTCATTCAGCCCTGGGGTTTCAAAATTTCCCAAGGGTGCAGCACACAGCAAACACACCAAATGTCTCTCTGGGCAAGAATGACCAAAAGAAAGCTAGTCCAGGGGTGTAGGAGTAGGTTAAGTGTGGTGGTCCTTAGGAGGTACTCACTGATGATGGAAAAAGATAGGAGATGACTGTGAAGAAGAGATGTGGACGTTGCCTTCTGATGCTGAAGAACTTGAAATAAGCTTACAAGTGGGTCATGGAACCATGAGGCAGATGAGAGATGGAACTGGTGGGAAGGAGTCAGGCCGCACAGACGAAAAGTCGAGATGTTGGTGAGAGCAAAGAAACGCTGGTATGAAAACAAACATCTCATGGCAACAAAGACAGGGTTGGGGAGAGTCCAAGGCCAAGGGTCTAAGTAAGGAAGACTCACTGGTGACATTCGTCTTGAGGAACCATCTTGTAAAATCTAGAGACTTCCAATGCTGATATTTTGCTTCTTCTGAAGTAACTGGACTCTGGCTGCTCTTCAGGTGATACCAACAAGGTTGGGCCAAGCGAGGGCTGTAATACCATAGGGGAGGGGGGGTCCTCGGTACGTCACAGTCCCCACCACCCCCTCCTATCATTCCAACTGTGAGGCCTGTAATTTGTTGTTGAGCTAGAATTTATAGTTTTTCTTAGTAGACACTCTTCCTACAACTGATATCAACAGAGAAAAGGCAGATTTCTGTCTATTAAAAAAAAAAGCAGGTGGTGGTGTCATTGCTGGGACTGAAAAGACTAAGGGGCCCTATGGAAGAGCAGAGAACCGGCTGGGCCCAGGACTCGCATAGGCAGCTAAGCTTTTCCACTCTGACTTCAGGATTGCAAGACACTGTAAAGAAGCAGGTGACAGCCAGGTTCCCAGGAATACTAAAATAGAGTCAATTTGCCTAGGAAGTTAAGCCTTCATAGCTAGATCAATGTCATAGATCAAAATTAATAATGCGTTCTAAGCATTAAGAAAATACAAAATTCACAGATGAACCCCAATGTTGTAATGAGTATGGGATTTGTGTATGTGTATGTACATCCCAGTACTGGGGTTTGAACTCAAGGCCTGGGCACTATCCCCTGGCTTTTTCCACTCTACTCTGGTGATCTGCACTTGAGTCACGCCTCCATTTTCATTTCTTCTTGATGACTACTTGGAGATAAGAGTCTCACAGACTTTGCTGCCTGGGCTAACTTGGAACTACAATCAATCCACAGTTCTCAGTCTCCAATGTAGCCAGGATTTAAGTCATGAGCCACCAAAGCCTGGCTTAACTGGAATTCCACTGGCTACATAAACATACACAATTATTGTCTATAGCTAAATGAGGCAGATGAAAGCACAGGTTTTTAAAAAAGTATGTGAATCAGCATTATTAATTATAGCATCTCCAGGTTGTAGGAAGAGGTTTTGTTTTATATAAGACTTTGATATCCCAACATAACCTGTGCTTTTCAGACCACAGCAGCCTGAGGATATGAACTTCTCACTCTACTTCCTCTGCCCAGAGCACGAATGTAGCCTGGTACACTGAGAGTCCTTGCCTTGTGCTCATGCCTGTGTTATTCATCATTCAATGTTTTCAATACTGGACACGTGAAAATAGAGACCTTTTGGAGATCCTGAGGGCATGTTTCAGTGGAGAAAAGACCATACATTTATGAGAATAGTATTGTGTTCCTTGTTTTTCAATGAAGTGTAATGTGGTTAAATCACTGCTTAATTTTAGTATAAAATACCTATCTCAGATGTTTAAGTCAGTAACCGTTGGGCAACCACATTATCTTGGTTGTGGATAATCTGCCTCTGTTGTGAGACTCTGTCTCAGAGGTGCTCAAGTAATTTTTCAGACAGTATCCAATTAATCTCTAGCTACGTCGGCGACAGTGTTTCAGATTAAATTATTCTTCCAGTCACTTCCTCATTAAAGAAAAAAGAAAAAAAATCAATGTCAAATGTATGACAAAGCATCTTGTCAAGATGATTCCATAGCAGACACAGAGGAGGAAGTCCTCCTCTGGGGGACAGGTGTCCTAACTATGTGGGAAGTCTGTGTCACAGGAATGGAGGGCCAAAACAGCATGTGCACGGGGCAGGGTCAGTTCACTCACAGAAAGACCAGAAGAACAGTGTACAAGTACCAACGAGAGTCTCCTGATGCTCCCAGAGGAACATCGTTCTACTGGGATAACATTCCTGGGCCTGAAAGTCTTTCATTCCTTCCCAGAACATGAAGGTCAGGGTAGCTCAAATGCAGACAGCATAGAAAAGACAGGCAATGCTTTGTCAGGCATCTCACAACCACTTACTGCCAAGTAATTTTTGCCTCAGATGTTTTAACAAGTCTGTTAATAATCTCCATTTTCCTTCAAATTTACTTTTTCAAAATTGCTTATAGCTTATATATATTTTTAGGTGGGCTTATATGAAGGTGGGATTTTCTTTTACACTGTATTCCAATCGATTCTACTTCCTCCCCTACACTTCCTGCCCTCTCAAAGGTCAATAAACCCATGCATAAGAGTCTCCTAGAAAGATCTATTGATTCCAACAGTGCCTTTTACCAGTGTGACTATAAAATCAGCAGTGGGTAGCAACTGAGGAGCTGGGGGAAGGGGATGACGTGTTAGAGCCTTGGGCATTGAAACCTCTAAAAGACATGAGCACATTGTGTGTCAATGATTTAAATTATTTCTTTTTTTTTGTTGCTGTGATATTTCTTTTATTTGTGAAAATACCATACAGAGGGGTTACAATTACATGGGCAAGATAAGACATGAGCACATTCTGAAGAATTTAGTTTCATGAAAACTATATTAAAGTAACTGCCAGGTTTTATACCACATTATCCATCTGACTATTTGATAAAATATTGATGAAGAGGGCCAATACCTAGGCATCAGCCATCATAATGGAAATGAAAAATAGAATTCAAAGCTAAATGAAATTGGTAATTTGGAGGAGCGTATAGACACTCTGACCTTAGTGAAATAGGAGACTCATGGAGTTCACTGTTATGTACAGACTACCTAGATAAGAGATGGCAGAAAAGCTTCCTGGAGGAATAAGTAGCTAATCTGAGATCACTGGGGTAAGACCCGGTGTTGCAGGTAACCTGCATGGTAGGGCAGGGCACAGTGGGAAGGAGTAGAGTGCTCTGATTAATGAGGGTATCTCTGTTTAACTTCTTCTGGTAATTCAAACTGTACCTGAAGCACAGCACATGGCTTTCCAAACTCAGCCCTTTACCTCTGTAGGCCAGAAACTTGAAAACATTTTTGTTCTGCTTCCCATTCACCTTTCTGCCTTTCAGAGCCATGACATTTGTCATTACAATCACACAGCCATGCCAAAAAACTTTTTAAAAAAGAAGTCATGTAAGAAAATGATACAGGGGCTGGGAAGGTGGCTCAGTGGTAGAGTGCTTGCCTTGCATGCATGAGGCCCTGGGTTCGATTCCTCAGTACCACAAAAACAGAAAAAGCTGGAAGTGGTGCCATGGCTCAAGTGGTAGAGTGATAGCCTTGAGCTGAAGAGCTGCAGAACAGCGCCCAGGCTGAGTTCAAGCTCTATGACCAACCAAAAAAGAAAAAGAAAGAAAAGAAAATGATACATTCAATGGGAGAATGGAAAAATAAATTCTTGTCCTGCCTGTCCTGGGGCCTGGGAGCTATCCCTGTACTTTGTTTTTTGCTCAAGGCTAGCACTCTACCACTTGAGCCACAGCTAATCTTCTGGCTTTTTGATGGTTAACTGAAGATTGTCATGGACTTTCCTGCTTGAGCTGGCTTCAAACAAGGATTCTCAGATCTGTCTTCTGAGTAGCTGGGATTACAAGAGGGAGTCACGGGTGCCCAGCTTGGTCTTTAGTCTTTATACATATTTACCCTTCTTGCTGTTGCCATTGCTTTTTCCACAGATCTGAGGTCCTATCATTTCCCTCTCTCCTAAATCATTCTTCACTGTGACAGTTAGTACAAGTTGGCTGTCAAAGAAGCCTCTTCGCTTTGGTCTGCTTAAAAAGATTGTGTTTAATACTCAAGGGTATTTTTTTCCTGATGTAGATCTCTTGGTTGGCACATACATATGCAAGGCTTTGAAGAGGCAGTTCCATTGTGTGTTGGCCTCTTGTGTCTGCCACGTGCAGTTAGCTGTCTTTCTCATCCATTCTTGCCCTGGAGATTCTGTGTCTTTCCTTTTCAAGTCGCCTCTAAGATTTTCTTATACTTGATACTTGAATAAGAATGCACAGAAATTATAGTTTTCTTCACAGTCAGTCTGATGAGGGTTTATTGAGCTTAATGTTATCTGTCCACTTTGGTCTCTGTTCAAATCGGTGGAAAAAGAGGTCTATGACATTTATTTAAATATTTCTTCTACCTCGTTTTGCCTCTTCCCTCTTAAAGCAATCCCAGGCATTCAGTTCACTATTTCCTATTTGTGTGTGATGTCAGGTGATTTCTATAATAAGATCTCATTATTTTTCTTTCTTATGCTGTATCCATTCTGCTGTTAAAAGTCATGGGAAGAAGGCCTCATACCTTATCTATTTTTTTTTCAAAGTACAGCATTTCCCGTGGGTTCTTTTTATAGTTTCTGCTGCTCTGTTCAGATTCTGATATGCTGATTCAAACCGTCTACCTTTTCTATTTATCCTTTGGTATATTTATTATTGGTATATTAAATTCTTAATCTAATAATGCTGACACCAGTACCATTTCAAGATTTGTGTCTCCTGACTCTCTCTTGACTCTCTGCCCACTTTATGCTGAACACTGTGCAGAGATGAACTGAGACATGCAGTGGTCATACATACTCCCAGAGATGGGTGAATCAGTTCTTTCTGTCAGGGTGCTACAGGGAGGTCAGCTGTCTTTATCTGATTTATAGTCAATCCCTCGGCTAGCTCCAGGCATCACTGGGAGTTCACGTTCTCTCTACCCACACTCCTGGGCTTACCCAACCTTGGATGCTCCTCTTTTAGTCTCCACCCAGCTTCCAGCAATATCTGCTGTGCACACAAGTGAGGCCTACATATGCTGAATGCAGCCGCTCTCAAGGCCTGAATCATCTGCCATATCTACTTGGTCAAGCCAGAGTATTTCTAGGGGGTCTTCTGCCAACCCTTTTGCTCTTCAGCAAAGGCCTAGAGTTCCAAATACCAGGTGTCTCCCACTTGTCTCTGCTACATCTTCACTGTTGCAGCCATGCCCTCGGCCTCACGCTTGGAAAGGCTCAGCATAGTCAGGGAAGGTCCTGGAGAAGCAACATGGAAGAGGGTGGCTGTGAAGTCGTGATGTCACAGGGGCTCCTTGGTATTCTAATCACCAAGAGCACCCGTACAGATGTGAGAGGTTTATTCACATGCAGCTGGTGTCCTCTTACTGCCTCCATTCCAGATGTCCCATTGTCTTTCTGCTTCCCTGGGAGTGAAATCAGCAGTGGGCTTCTTACTCATATTCTAGACTTTCAGTGTTTTTCCCCCCCAGTATCTTTGCTCTGCCAGGTCTTGTGTGGATTTAATAGCTGATATTGTGTAGGTGGTTCTCATTGCTAGGGTGGTACCAAGTCTCAATCTTAACTTGAGTTGGAGTTTTTTCAGCCACTTAGCTAAGGATTCATTATTTTTTTTTAAAAATCAGGTTACTATCTACATGACTTTCCAGGATTGTTGCTGGCTTTTCCTTGATCTCAAAGATGGAAATTGAGGCACTTTTAAAGATTAATGAACATGCCTGGTTCACACAAGTAGTAAGTGACTGGGTAGAGTTCTTTCAGGAGCACTCAGCCATTGTTATATTGCTTCCCTTTAAACATAGTTTAAGTCATGTAGATAGAGGTGCTCTTCTGTGAGCTCACCAGGCTGTGCCATACATGTGTGAGCACAGAGGATGCAGTACCTCCCAATGGTCAGTAGGTCTGACTTCCACTCAACTTTGAAATCCTAACATTGCTCATCCTGACATCTTAATAGCTTTCTATAAGCTCCATTCCCTTGAATACTATTCTAGTTTGTCTGTGTTTCCAGACTCTTGGATTATCCTGATCTCTTGTCAACGAATCAATAGGGAAAATAAAATCACTGCAGAACTCCAAAAGGCAAGCCATAAAAAAAAATCTCTCAGCAGCCATATATGAGCACAAGAAAGTGAGAGCCAGGGTTGTCTTAATGGGAGATGGTCCAGTCATGAGGTAATCACATCAGGAGAAGCACACAACCAGCTCTTTTTCTCTGTATTGGAGGCTCACCCACATATAATCATTTGCTTGCACTTATCTACGAAGTGATGTAGGGCACAGCATAATAAAAGCATGGAAATCCCCAATACTTTGAACTGAACTGTTTTGTTGCTGTCCACTTATGGGGGTGTGGAGAAATGGCAGTTTTTGCCTATTATGTGTGAGGCCCTGGGATCAGTCCCTAGCCCTGAAAAAAATATAATGCATCTAGAACATAACCCAGTCCAACCCCAGAGGCTGAAGTTTTTCACACGGCAGTAATAATTATAAAATAATCCCCATTCTTTTAATCTTGCATTTATTAGGGCATTTTATTGTGCAAGATGCTAAGGATGCCAAGATGATTCAGATACAGACTTTAAGAAGCCTGCAGGCTAACAGGAAGAGAAAGACAAGTGAAACAAACAGATAAACTGTATACACTGGTATTGGGAGGACAAACAGGTATTATCCATTTCAGGTAGAAAAGACTCAGGAAAATGCAAGCTCTCTGAGCTATTTTGATCCTACAGCAACCCTGTTAAATAGGCTGGTTTTAGTGGAAGAGACCGAGTGATTTAGTTTAAGAAATAAGCCAGCCAGGTACCAGTGGCTCACACTTGTAATCCTAGCTAGTCAGGAGGCTGAGATATGATGGTCGCAGTTCAAAGCCAGCCCAAGCAGAAACATCTGTGAGACTCTTATCTTCAATTAACCACCAGTGGCACTGTGGGTCAAAGTGGTAGAGCACTAGTCTTGAGCTGAAGAGCTCAGGGACAGTACCCAAGCCCAGAGTTCAAGTCCTATGACCAATAAGGAAGAAAGGAAGGAAGGAAGGGAGGGAGGGAGGGAGGGAGGGAGGGAGGGAGGGAGGGAAAACAAAGAAAGAAAAGAAAGAAAGTCAGATCTCTTTGTTGGAGAGACAGACTAAAATTCAAGACTTAGATGCCCAGTATAACTTGTATTCTTCTTTGCCATTTGCCTTTTTAAAAAACAATTTCATAGTAACTTATTAAAGAATTCTAGTACAATAATTGAACTATTTTTCCTAACCTGGGAAACATTTTAAAGGAAGAGATAGGGAGGAAGGGAGGAAGAAAGGGAGGGAGGAAGGAAGGAAGACGAAGAAAGAAAAGAAAAAGGAAAGGAAGAAAGGAAGAAAAAAGAAAGAAAGAAAGGAAGGAAGGAAGGAAGGAAGGAAGGAAGGAAAGTCAGATTTCTTTGTTGGAGAGACAGACTAAAATTCAAGACTTAGATGCTCAGTATAACTTGTATTCTCCTTTACCATTTGCTTTTTTTTTTTTTTTTTTTTTTTACAATTTCAAAGTAATTTATTAAAGAATTCTAGTACAATAATTGAAGTATTTTTCCTAACCTAGGAAACATTTTAAAGGAAGAGATAGTTTTCAGGCATTTAATTTTTTTTTTTAAAGGAATTAAGTGTTCTCCGGTCTTCCTTGATGAATTTTGGCTTTGAACTCCAGCATAACTTTCACTTTGAGGGGAACATAGACATTTTTTGGTGTTATTCATTCCTGATTATTTGCCAATTAATGTATTAGGTTTGTGTAGAGTTGTCTGTTGTCTGATTTAGAGGTGGAGGCTTGCCTTCCCTAATAGGGCTAGGAGAGTGGACAATGGATTAGAATGATAGATTTCTGAGTTCTGTAGTTTGCACTCTGTGTGTGAAGACCCAGGGATAGAATTCTCAAGGTGACAAGGCCCTTGGCAAAGGTCAATACATGGGATGACAGAGAGCCATTGACAAATTAATCATTTACAGCACCTGGTGGCACTAAGTTCAGAGAGAAAGCCACGTGAACAATGTCTGACTTCCACTGCTTTTAATTTTGAAGTGTCAGAGGAGTTAAAAGGCTGCAGTTCCAAAAAGTTGAAGTATACCCCTGGGAAAAAAGAATTGATGAAGACCAGACTTCTGTTCTTAGGATCTCACAAAAGCTCCTCCTAAAATAATAAATTTCATTCTTAGAGGATCATTAACCTTCACCTTCCTTCTCTTAGGAAAATAATGCCCAACATAACACCAGCAAATTTACTTTTCCAAAGGAGAAAAATTGTGATTTAAAATGCATGCATACTGTGCCATTATTCCTAGAAAAATACATACTTATCCTAAGAGTAGAATGCACTCCAAGAGTGAAGGCAAAGACTTCTCTTTATTTTTTACTGAAATGTCCAAGGCTTCCAGGAAACCATTTTAATAATCGTATAACTTGATTAAGCCTTTTTACCCTATCAATAGTCCCAGGAGTTGTAACCACATTTCTCAGAAGTAGAAATGAGACTCTATTAAACATTTCCCAATGCTGATCACAAAGGCACATTTTACCTCCTTGGACAATGGCGGGGATTCAGCAGGGAGAGAAGCAGAGAGTACTTTATCCCTTTTCACAAGAATATCAAAGTATATTCTATTACTTCACTAAGACGAGATTGCAGTGCTTTTTAAAGAAGACATTGTACGGGACCCTGTGCTTTTAGCAAACCCCCATCTGTTCTACCATTCAGAGCTGTTTCACACCCTCTGAGTCTGAGGAGATAAATGATCACATTTTGTCATCTTTTCTCTTGGAATAAAGATGGGAGGAGGGGGAGGTAGGGAAAATACTTGGGGGGGAGGGGAAGCGATGCATTTTATTTTAAGGCTGATCACTCTGGGGAATACAGAAAATAAAAATGATACAAGGATTGAAGCCAAAGGAGAGAATAACATTAATTATGACTCCTTTGAGCCCAAGATTCACATTAGTTCATCAAAAATACCTGTACTGTCCAGGGTGGTCTGGACAGCTGAGTATTTCCATACGAAGGACACGGGGAATGCTCGCAGAGCGCCCCCGACAGCAGTGAGAACCAACGGCCTTAAAAAACATGTCTGTGCCAGGTGCCGGTGGCTCACACCTGTCATCCTAGCTACTCAGGAGGCTGAGATCTGAGGATCACAGTTCAAAGCCAGCCTGGGCAGGAAAGTCCATGAGACTCTTATCTCCAATAAACCACTAGAAAAAAAATGGAAGTGGCACTGTGGCTCAAGCGGTACAGCGCTCGCCTTGAGCTCAAGAGCGCAGGGACAGTGCCCAGGCCCAGAGTTCAAGCCCCAGGACCAACAACAAAAAAAAATGTCTGTGTACTTCTTTAATTTTCCAGAAGACATATGAAGTAATTATCTTGTACTCCAGAACCTGTGTGCCACAAGGAGTAACAAACACATACACACATACACACGCACACACACATCCACGCACACACATATATTTATATATAGTGCTGGTCCTAGGGGCTTGTCCTCAGGGCCTGAGTGCTGTCCCTGAGCTTTTTTGCTCAAGGCTGGTGCTCTCCCAACAGGCTCCACTGCCATCTTTTTGATGGTATATTTGAGACAGCAGTCTCACAGACTTTTCTGCCTGGGTTAGCTTTGAATCCCAATCCTCAGCCCTAAGCCTCCTAAGTAACTACAGGTGTGAGCCACCAGCGCCAGGGCAACAAGTATAATTTTTTTTAAAAAAGAAAAACTAAGCACTCATTTTTCAAGGTATGTGTGTCCCCTTATGAAGTCATTTGGGAAGAAGCTGATAATAGCCCATATAGAAGAGAAAAACTACAAAATAAAGGAAAAAAATCATGGCTTATTTTGGCCAGTCCTGGGCTCGAACTCAGGGCCTGGGCATCTCTTTGTGCTCAAGGCTAGTGCTCTACCAGCTTAGCCACAGTGCTACTTCTGGCTTTTTCTGAGTAATTTATTGGAAATAAGAGTCTCACAGACTTTCCTACCCAGGCTGGCTTTGAACCGTGATCCTCAGATCTCAGCCTCCTGAGTAGCTAGGATCATAGTCATGAACTACTAGTGCCTGCAAAATTCACTATTTTTAATCACCCACTACAAAACACTGTTTTTCTAAATGTAGTCTTTAAAAATGACTGGGGGTGGTGGGGGTGGGGGAAGGTATGAGTCCTGATGTTTATTCCCAGATCTGTCTGCCAAGAGGTGAGGTGCTACCTGAGAGGGACAGGAACCTCCTGGCATGTTGGGCAAGCATAGTACATGCTATGCTCCTGCTCAGCAGAGTTCCTATGAATGCAAATATGTTTAATAGTAGATTAACTGGTAGTTTTCAGGGTTAAGTGCTACATAAGAATCAATCGGAAGCACCCTTTTCAGAAGTGTATTTCGGCACTGAGAATGGAAGGTAAGTTATTTCTTCTTCAGATCAGGCACTGACTGAATCTGAGTTACCTGCCCAGCAAGGTGGCAATGGAGATGGACAAATATACAAAGGCACAGATGCCATTAGAAAGGAAAGAAGAAGGGTGAAGAGAGCCGTGACAGGGGACTGGAAGGCCTGGACTCCATTAACTTGTGCGAGCTGCTTTGGTTGCAGCATGGCATGTGCTAGGACATCATCACAGTTCACAGGGGAACAGGGCAGAGGATTGAGCTGGAATGAGCCAGAATGCGCTAGAATGAACCAGAATGAGCTGGGCTGTCACCAAGGTCTTTTAGTCTCTCTCACCAAGAAAATTAATAAAGATCAGGTTACATGCAGAAAAGGAAAGCTGACATTGGTTGGAAGATAATGCCTTGTATAATTGCCACGCTAATGCAACCAGCTATTATTTATTCAGTCACCCAGAGCCTGCGGTATGTTAGTACTGTTAGTACTGTTAAGACTATCATGGGGGAGTAGGGAATATTCTTTGTTTTGTTATCTCTTGGTTAATTAATTAGTTATAGACATTATGCTTTCAAACAAAGGTGGAGTCATTTGCTTTTCTCTATCTAAACTGCTCTTTTGAGAAACTGGGATTCATAAATGTTCTTCCGTCATTCATTTGCTGATTGGTTCTTGGAAAATTAATTTTGTCAAACTGAAAAGAGAGAAAAGTAGGAATAAATGTTTTAAATGGATCCTCTAAAATGTCTGAAGGGACTTACTCAGTTTATTTCATGCTACGTAATTGAAAAATCTCATGGTAATATAAAATATCTGAAAAGTTCTACGGAAATAATTGTTCAGCAAATTGCTGGCACAAATGTAAAAATCTCAAAAGTACTGACAGCATGTTGAAACACATTGTACATACAATTTTTTATTTTAACTATTTTAGAGCATTTGCACTGTTCAATAGCAATCAGCTATTTTGATATCTTATTAAGACCCAGAGAACACAGAAATAAGCAAACTCATCAAATTATTTTTTCTTTCTCTTTTTTTATCAACTTCCCCTCCTTCTTTTCTTTCTCCTCCTCCTTTCTTTCCCTCTTCTTCCCCTTCCTCCTGTCCCCTTTCCCTCTTCTCCCTTTCATCCCTCTCTTCCTTCTCTCCATTTCCTCCTCCTCCCCTTCTTCTTCTTCATCTTTCTCTTCTTCCTCCCCCTTCTCTTTCATCTCCTCCTCTTCTTTATGTTTCCCTCCTCCTCCTCCCCCTCTTCCTCTTCCTTGTCCTCCCCACTACTCCTCCTCCTCTTTTTAATACTTGGTACTGGGGACTGAAACTGGAACCTTGGCCATGCTGGGCAAGTACTCTCCCACAGAACTATATCCCTTCACCTATGGTTCCATCATTTTTCCCATAGGTCCTGCAAGCAGCTACAAAAAGTGTGAATATACAAAATGAAAAGTTGACTTTTAAAAAAATATATTGGATATATTATATTTATAAACACAAAACAGTAAAAAATGTACTTATGTTCTGGCACAAGAACAAAAGTACAAAAAGTTTCTTTTGAAGAGTAAGAAGACTCAGAAGCGTGACAAATCAACTCTGGCTCACTGAACTTGGTTCTTGTTCATATGACTAAACTGGTATAACTAACCCAATGTGTATTTTCTGCTTATCTATTTATACAGCAAGAGGGTGACACTGCTTAGTAAAACTGCTTGTGGAAAGTAAAACCTCAGCTGTCAAATTTAGTAAATGTCCCCAAACCAGGATTATGTCGTAAGCAAACTTAGCACTTATACATTTTATGTTTCAGGAAGAAAAAAAGTCTATAAAGACAAATGAAATCTATAAGTACATGAAACGGAAGTTTTCATAACAAATATTTCTAGTTAATGGAGAAAAGCAGTAGTATTTCCTGAGGGTATAGGGCTGGAACATGGGTTCCTAACACTTAACTTTGGAAAATGAGAGGGGTTGGTGCATATGGCTCAGTGGTAGATAAAATGCGTAGCATGTCAGAGATCTTGAGTTCAATTCCCAGCCAACAGGGAGGGAGGGCTCAGTGGTAGATAAAATACGTAGCATGTCAGAGATCTTGAGTTCAATTCCCAGCCAACAGGGAGGGAGGGAGGGAGGGAGGGAGGGGAGAAAGAAGGAAGGAAGGAAGGAAGGAAGGAAGGAAGGAAGGAAGGAAGGAAGGAAGGAAGGAAGGGAGGGAGGGAGGGAGGGAGGGAGGGAGGGAGGGAGGGAGGGAGGGAGGGAGGGAGGGAGGGAAAGTGGGAAGGAGGGAGAGAGAATTGAAAACAGTTTATCCTTAGAGGAAAGAGAAGTCTCTGGGACATGCAGACATCTTGGCCAGTGAAGAACAGATGGAAAGAGAAGGTAGAAGATGATATTAATGACTTCCAGGGGGAGAGGTCACCACATACTTAGAGATGCAAAGAGACCACAAATGCCATCCATAGAACTCATCCTGTTGAGAGAATTATTTGTATCTGAGAACTCTGAGAGTTCTTTTCATAGAATCTATAGCAAGCATATATAAAACAAAATAAAAAAGATAGACATAAAGGAATTAGCCCCAAAAGGAAGTGAATCTGCTCACAGTATAACTAGCTCAGAACAGCACTTGTAATCCATAAATAATCAGTGTTTGACAAATTTGCCATCTTTCGCTGATTTCTTCTCGTCAGTTGTGGGTTTTTTTCCCTCCATCGCATTTACCACCCTGAACATACTACATATTCCATTCTGTGCTCACACAGCTCCTTCTTTTGTGTTTCTGTGGATTTTGCACTCGTGGAAGGAAACTTTTGAACAACTATTGCATCTGCAGTGAACGCAGATAATTTGCTTGCTATGATTTCCTGAACAATATAGCATAGCAGATTTACCCAGCATTTACATTTATATTAGGCATTGTAGAAGTAGCGTAGAGATGGTTTAAAATATGTGTGGGGGAGGATGGACACAGGGCATCACAGATGGGAAGCCCTTCCGCAGAAGAGACACGAGCGTGTGTGATTTGGGTTTCCCCAGGATTCCTGGAGCCGGTCGCCACAAAGCCTAAGCAACCAAGGTTTCTACTTGTTTCCTTCTCCATTCAGTCATCAGAGGTACTCTCTGAGAACCAGGTTTACACTGAGGCTGGACATCTTCAGCCTTCACCCTGGCCAGGTAACACAGGGCAAGACCAATGACATTTAATTACTCTCCACTAATTCATCCAAGAACAGTTCTAATTCCTGGCAAGGATGAGTATAAAACCATTGGCAGGGACAATGGTCCCCACCTCTAAGCCTACTCAATCCTATCCTCTATTTCCATTTATAGTCTTCCACTCAGATTGCTTCATTTCCGTTCACATCCATCAGTGCCATCCTCAAGCAATTATAGCAATTTCATAGTGAGCGTGTTTCATTGGGAAACCATAGTATGGAACTCTATCATGTCCTGGCTCCCAGCGTCTTGGCTGAGTTCTACACAGGTCGCAGGCTTCCTTCTATCTACCTGCCTCCCCGTGTCAACACCTGCTTTTGTTCTTCACAAATACAAAAGCTGCAGACAGATCATGGAAGTAAAACCTCTATCTTAAAACCTACAGCACTGGAGAAGAGTCTAGGTGGGTATTTTAGATCCCTGACATAATTGCAGTATGTACTTCCACGACTACATCATCATGAAGATAGCAGCCTCCGCGTTCAACTTCAGCTTCCTCTCTGAGAAACAAGAGGGAGAAATGCTGAACTGAGTCATAGTCTCGCTCAGCCTAACAATGCTGACGTGTGATTTCATTCACGGGTACACAGAAATGGACATGTTAAAAGGAAACCCTTGAACAAATAATCGATGTTAATGAAATATTACTCTTCCTCCTCCTCCTAATAATAAATAGGTAAACTAAGAAAAGTGCTTCTCCAAGTTCTCTGAGTCATTCTAGCAAATAATCAACCAACAAAAGGGGTCATGGAGACCCCCAATTTATAGCTTCATTGCAGCACCTGTGTGTCCGGTCTCACGTGGAGGCCAGCTTGCACACTGTCCCATGTGACTCTTACTCCAGGCAGAGGGGTCTGATAGGATCCAAGTGTGGGACTCTGAGTGCCGTTTGAGGAACTGTGTGATGTGTGTGGGCAATTACCCACAGTGTGGCAAGCGAAAGTGTTGTGAGCGTTAAAAGTGCAAGGAAACATGTGAGGCTTATTTTTCCTCTGATTGCACTATCTGCTGCCCATCAACCCAGCCCGGCTGCAAAGTGAGGCTCTGCCGTCCACAGGTGTGAGTCCTTACCACGGCGCTGCTCCACACCACAGGTGTGAGTCCCACAGCTCAACCTCGAATTCCTCGCTGAGTATCCCTAGTCCCTTGTTTCCTCCTTCTCAGGCACTCAGCTCCCCGTCCATTGCTCATGTAAATCCGCCTCCGGACTGCTTCTGAACTGGCATAGTCAGACCCCTCAGGAGACCGAGCAACACTCCGAGAACCCTTGCAGACTCCAAGATTGTTTAATGGAATGCATAATTGATGCCCTATCGTCTTATAGGGTGAATAATTTATCTCTACGAGCATCGTTCTATTTTCAATAGCTGAACTTGCTCTTGCACACATCCACGCCTGTCCTGCAAACATACACATAGGCACGTTTGGTCTGGCACGGCTTAAGATACACATGCACAATCATTTGGGGGCATCACCATGACAAGAGGTGGTGCCATTTAGGATATGAGTACAGGCACTGTTGCAGGGCTTGGTATACTTTTAGAAGTCACATTCCCCAAATTAATCCATTTCTTAAGCCAGGCATTTTAGCTCTGCTCTTGCTATCATACCACTGAAGATAGAATAAATCCATGCTCACTTGTAACTCTGAGCTCACCATGATGTCTGATCAACTTGTAAGGCTGGAGTAGAAAATGGTTCCAGGAACACTTTCTCCCTGTCTTGAGTCCCGGAACATGGAGGCCAAGCTATGCTCACGACTATGCAATCATGAGGATACACACTGAGGTTTGGGGTTCTTGTTCTGTTCTCTCTTACTACCTCCCTGCACTTAACTAATAAGCTTTTTTTTTTGTCTTTTTTTTTTTTGCTCTTTTCACTGTTCACTGCTTTCTGGAATAGGAATGGCTTTCATTTTACTTACAAGTATCTGATATGAACTAGAATTCAGCTTCCATTTATAACACCTTTGATAGAGGCCTTGATGTCACTAATATTCCCGTTATCAGATATCAGGCAATAGACTCCAACCAATCCTGTGTTACGACACTCAGAAATCAGTTAGCTACAGTCAAATTGATATTGGAAATACTGGAAAACACCTTATAGGTACTGGTTGTTAGGGAGGGAGTTTTAAAACAGGAAACCACCTTCAAAATCTGGATTTCATGGAGTGCTTTGTTGCTACAATTTCTGAAGTTTTTAACAGTATAGCCTCAGTTACTTATTTCTGTACTGCTCTATTGCTCATGTGGCTATGTAATAGAAATAATTGTTTAACAACACAGAGTATAAGCTCTTCACAGAAATAAATTACAACTTAGCTTCTTTATAGGACAAAATAACTGAAACATGTATTCACAAGCATTTTCTCGTGTACTCTCTCTCTTATAAGTGGTCATTAAATGAGGATAGAATGTACAGCATTTGAGTTATAACAATCGCATATCTATTTAAAGCACATAATAATGAGCAATGGGTAAATACCATTTTTAAAGACTTCATAAAAGTATATTTGAACAGCAATGTTGCATGAGAACAAATATTGGTACAGAGTAGTTTGTTTAAATTGCACGTTTTCTTTTATTTCCAGATATACTGCATTTTAATCATTCAAATAATGAATTTATTAAAGTTATAATAGGCATGTGAAAAATAAGAGTATGCAATTAAAATGTACTAGTATTGGAATAAGATGGAATATTTTATGTATGTGCATAGTTCAAACATTATCAATTTATTTTGAATTCAAGTATGCTTCACTGTCAAAAGTAATGGTTTCTGAACTTATTTCCTCCTCCCTGGTTAGATGTATTCTTACTGGTTACTGAGGTAAATTTATTAAGATTTAATAGAACCTTGAAATCCCTACCTAGAAAAATCTAATAATTAAAATAGGGTGTTCCAGACCCTGTTTTGAGTGCTTTACATGTTTCAATATACTTTACCTGTGAGAGGTGTGTGAAGTGGACACTATTTCTGCTCTGGCACAATAGTAGTACTGTGGGGAAACTGAGGCACAGAGCTGCAGTGAACTGGCATGACAGCCCAGGTTCTGAGTCCTCTGGTCAGCCTGATCCTGGCTCTCCACACTCTTGATTTTATCATCTCTTTGCCTAAGTACTCACCACCTGACAAAATAGTCTTGGCATCTCTGGTAGTACTTAACAATTTAATTCTAGGCTGTTTTTATTTTCCTTCAAATTCAGGCTACTCTGGAGTAATCTTTTGATTCACTGAGTATTTCTTGGGTCTATAATAGGCAATGCTCAAATTTAAAAATGAACTCTTCACTCGGATACTAACTGTATCTATTCATCACTGCAACATTTAGGATCAGTTCTACAATTGTTGTATTTCATAAGCAACGCATCAAGCCTCCTATGAGAAGAGTAGTTAAGAGCTGCAAAAAGAGATACAGAGGCTGATAAACAGTTGACAGTGAAAAGTTCTACATGACAGGAATTGAATATACAGCTCATGTGTGCATTAAGATAAGCACTTGTTACCCAAAAGGTACACAGAGCAACATGAGAACCTCAGCACACTAACAAATCACATAAAATATGTTTATATTATATGTACTATATATTATATAATTATATAAAGTTGTATAATATACATGATATATGATATACAATATATTACATAATCACTATCATATATTATACAACATATATAATTATACATAATCACTATCATATATTATACAACATGTATAATTATATGTAAAATGCAATATATATATTATATAATATATATTTTATATTATATGATGTAAATATTACATAACTATAATTATGTATCTATTATATAAATATGTTATGTATTATATATAATATGTATACTATGTATTATACTAATTTTTACTATATATTATATAATATATAATGTATAATATAGATACATTTTATAATCATATATGATTATATATTACACAAATATTATACATATAATTATACTATGCAATATTATATATAATTATATAGTATACATAAATCACATAATAAACTCAATCTTTAATATGAATAATTATATTCATTCTATATCTAATTAACAATGGATAGAAAATTTGACCTAAGCCAGATCAAAGACAGACCTAAAACGAATATACTGAAATCACAGGTTATTTAATGCTGTAACAGAAATGGTGGAATCCCCTGTCTTCCATATCAATGATTAAGAATCTGTTTATAGAAGAGTATGGAGATGGATCAGAAGGAAACTAGGAAAACACACAATTCCTTCTGCAATTCTTTTCATGGCAGGCTCCTAGCTAGGGTTTGGGGTTCAAAATGATGAGGGGGAGGGTGGGACTCCTGCCACTGGGCGGGGGGAGGATTGTGCAGCCCCGAGGGGGAGAGGGACCCCTGAGTACATCATCAGGACACCGGCTGAGGAGCCCTGCTTCTGCAGAGGCGGCATCGTGGAAACGTGGCCCCAAAGGCAGACCTGGCACAGGAGCAAGATGACACAATCTCCCCGAGGGCCCATTTGGCAGGAGGCTTCCAGAGTATTAAAAATGTACATGCCCAGGAATTCTTCTAGGAATTTGTCTTACTGAATTAGCACTGGATGTGTGCAAGAATTATTTATAAGGATGTCTTAATGCTTTGCTTATGAAAGCAAATTATTTAAAATAGCTGTGATGGCAACGCAAAAGGAACGATTGAATTTGTTATGCTAAAATGTGATGGCCTAAAAGAGATCAACTATTACATTAATTATGTTTTATGTCTGTGATGGATTCATATGAAAAATCTCAAAACCATATTCTTTATGAATATTGAAAGACATGAAAGAAATCACATGATTTAGTATTAAATGTCGGGGGAAAAGTGTATGAAGTAGACAAATCATCTACCGATTTTAGTTATTTTTCTTCTTGTTTTTTAGAGAATATTACAGTTTTGCAAATACTAATTAAGAAAGAAATACATAAAGTACTACTGATTATCCTTATTCTATTTGTGGAGTTTTGTTGATATTGACTGTCACTTTTTTACCTGTCTGTGTTTATCCAAAATACTTATGATATTTTTATCATTAATGTTTTTTAAAATAGCAACAGAAAAGGGTCCCATATCTAAAATTATACTTACAGCTCAAAAAATTAACACCCCCCATAAAACAAACCGTCGGAGAAACAACAACCCAATTAATAAATGGGCTAAAGATCTAGAGAGACTTTGAAAAAGAATGGCCAATAGACACTGAAGAGATGTTAAACATCTCTGGTCAGAAAAGAAATGCAAATCAAAACAACACTGACATTCTACTTCCCTCCAGTTAGAATGACTGTTATCAAGAAAACTAACAATTGCAAGTGCCAAAAGGGATGTGGCCAAAAGGGAATACTACTGCACTGTTGGTGGGAGTGTAAACCTGTTCAACCACTCTGGAAAGCAGTACAGAGGAGAGCTCCCCTATGAGCAATCCCACTCTGAGCATTTACTCAAATAACTACAAACAAGGCCACACGAGCTAACAACACAACCATGTTCAATGAAGCATTGTTTACCATAGCCAAGATATAGCATCAACCCAGATACCCCTTAAAGGATAAATGGATCAAGCAAATGTGGTGCTTCCATCAGGAAGAATGATAGTGCACCTTTCCTAAGGAAATGGAAAGACTTGGATTACATTATATTAAATGAAGTAAGCCAGACCCAAAGAAACATAGATTGCATGGTTTCCCTCATTTGCAGTAATTAGCATGAACCTATAAATCTATGAGTAAACACAATGGATTATAAAAGACAAAAAATTACACTTGGATATGATAAATTAAATAGGACTCTAAAGGAGAACAAAGGAGGATAATCTTAGGAGAGGATCGCAAAGGCTCAATAGCTATGTGCACATGATGATATAAAATGATGTTTTTGTTATTTTGCTTTTTTTTTCTCCTTTGTCAATGTTTTTGATTTCTGGACTTTCTGTCTTGTACTTATAAGTTTATCTATTTTGGGGAGGGCAAAGAGGAGCACAGAAATGGCAAAAAATGAACAAATGCAGTAATAATATTCAATAGACACTATGTTGAAAATGAACCATACAACTTGGGGGAGGGGGCAAACGAGAGGGCAAAAACCTGGGGGAAATTGAGAGAAGAGGTTACACTGTTTAAAAAAAAGTAATGTACTCAATTACTTGATTGTATGTAGCTGTAACCCCTCTGTACTTCACCTTTAAAAGACTGGAAGCCAGTGGCTTATATCTATAAACCTAGCTGGAGCAGAAGGATCCAGCAGAGAAGCCTTCTATACTCCATCTCCAAGGAAAATACCAACAAGTCAGGATTGAAGTATGGTTCAAGTGGTAGAGGACCATCCCAGCAAGTAGAAGAAGGTCCTGAGTTCAAACCCTAGTACTGTCTTCCACTCACCTAAAAAAGAAAATGAAATAAATTACCAGCTTTGGGGAAAGATTTTAGAAGAGTGGGGACATTTGAGATGAAAAATGGTAAGCCCCAGAGAAAGGGTCACAATCTTTCTTCACAAAGGGAACAAGGACAAAAGCACAGCCATGACAAATTTAAGACAAGTAGGATCTGTGGGTACAAAATACAGATTTGGAGGGGCATGCTGTGTGTTCTACTAACAACCATCCCAGGATGCCCACTGCATCCTTTGATTCCAAGGTAAGTTAGGAGAATTCAAGAGCTTGAGTTCATTTCTCTTAATACTGCCTAAGAAATTGCCAAACTAAAGCCACAGGAAGGACTTGAATTTAAGTGCTCTCTTCCCCTACCCCCCCTCTTCTCTCTCTTCTCTTTTCTTCTCCTCTCCTGGACTCATAGGGGTAGTTTATTTGAGGCACTGTGTTAAACACTGAGTACTACATCAGTTTGTAGGAAGGAGTATAAAAATAATTTGCTGTATTATTCATTCTCCCATTCTGAATGTGTTCTTCTAGTTCATAAAATGGCCTCCATATTCCTCTCCTTTTACAGTTTAATGTATGTTGGGTCCTATTGTTTGGGTTTTTTACATATATATATATTTTAATTATCATTAAGTAGTTGTACAAATGAGTTACCGCTCAACATGTTAGTTTATAAGTGTACTGTATCTTGATTGCTGTCATTCCTTTCATCATTCCCCCTCCCCCTCCCTCCCTCCCAGCCCCTCTCCTCAATTTTTTTTGTTTTTTGTGGGTCATGGGGCCTGAACTCTGGGCCTGGGTGCTGTCCCTCAGATCTTCAGCTCAAGGCTAGTGCTCTACCACTTGAGCCATAGTGCCACTTCTGGCTTTTTTTCTTATGTGGTGCTGGGGAATTGAACCCAGAGCCTCATGCATGCAAGGCAAGCACTCTACCACTGAGCCACCTTCCCAGACCAGCCCTCAATTTTCTTAGTTCCCTACTTCCTGTCTTTGTTCACCTACTCCCACCCTTTGTCCTTCCCCTCCCACTAAGCTCAAGCATCAACTTTCTGGTATTCATTTTGTTGGACTGTGAGCTAGTGTTTCTGAGGAATTACACCATTTGAATTTCCCCCAGCATATGTCATACTTGAGTTACATCTGTGTACAAACAACCTCATCTGCATTTATTTGTATAATTATAAATTTGATCTAACTTCCACACACTAGAGAAAACATGCATCCCTTGCCCCTCTGGGCCTGACGTACTTCACTTAACATAATTTCTCAGTAATTCCTTTCATTCTTTTAGCTGAACGATCGGCTATAATGAACGTACCTTATAAAAGACTTAGTCGATTATAATGCTCCCAAATACTTAAATAAACTTCACCAGGTTGAAACTGTAGCAATCACGTCTTCAAGGCTTGATCAGATAAACTACATTGAAGTCCCAAGTTCTCCTAATTTATTTGCACAGCAGAATTGTAAATGCAGCAGAAAGCAGCTTACTGTAATGTAAACAGGGCTTTCCGTATGCTGCTTGCGGGACAAGTTTATTTAATGTAATATATTACACTCACCCGTCATTGCTACCTTTCAGTTTATGCTTTTATGGTAACAAACGGTTATAATAAGCAGAGCTTATTTCTCCTCTAGCTGGGTCTCATAGTCCTCACCTTTAAATGCTGCAATATTGAAGATTCTCAAATCCTAATATTTTAAGCCTAGGAAGGTCTTTAGCTGTCCATATGGACCTATTAAATTTTTTGAACTGAACTTTTTACATGAATCCTACCCTCTAACATCTGGTTTCTTGGTTAATAACGAGGGTGGCAAAAAGTAGTTATTTGTTTGTAAGAAAACTACTTAGGTGCTTTGTAATGATGTTGATCAGCAATAATCTCTCTCCTTTTTAAAATTTTCTTGTAATAATAACTATACTTTTGTCACAAAGTGAGAAATCTGTTAATATGCTATTTTCAATGTGGATACAGAAGAAACCTTTTCTCATAGTGAGATAAAATCGGGCTTAATGTATGCTACGAACTCTAGAAATTACTCATATATACATATGCATATATATATAGAGAGAGATTGAATATAATGACTATTTGCTCACCGTTCCTCCCTCCATTTTAGGGGCTGGAGGTGTGGCTCAAGTAGTAGAGTACCAGCCAAATATTCATATTTTTAAGAAATCAGTTATTTTCACTCAAGTCTCATAACAAATATGTCATTCTTCAATACTCTGACATAATAATGCATTCAATTTGAGAAACTCTTTAATGAAATATGTGACAGATACCCAAGAAATATATTAATAATTTACCAACCACGTTACTCTGTATACTTTTAAATTAAAATTAATAATGTAGTCAGGGACCAAACTTCCATAACTCTTTAATCTTGAAAGCAAACGATGTAAAAAAACGGCCCACGTTTTAGGACCAAGTGCAGAATAGACAATATCTGGAACAGTGTTTGATTTGCACAAGGCACATTTCTTACATATTTATGCTGTGCCAGGCACCACCTCTGTTAAAGCTTTTCCCTGTGTCTCATTTATCTGCCTTCCTAAATCATCTTGTAAAGTATGGCCTTCAGTTACAAATCGAGCTACCAAGGCTGGTGAATTTGAATGCTCTTCCAGAGGCAACAGCAAGACCCAGCCAAGAACCCAGGTCAGCTTAACAGAGCCTGTGTTTCTTAGGGACACAACTCGGTGGCAGACCCAGCAATGTGGCAGGTTTGGATCTACTATTGAATGTCCCAAATCAGCAAGACATTGAAAGGGATGTGGATGCCAAGAAAAACACTCCAGTTCATCAGGCCAACTCCAATGACACCTTCTCAATAAATGGAAGCCATTGTTAAGCTCTCTTTTTGTATCTGGACTGAAAACATCCGCAGTAATGTTATGCATTTATTTTTTTCCTTGGTGGTGGTGGTAAAGGTGGAGTGTCTGGCATCCAAGTGTTTAATCAAGAAAAACAATACAAGCTGATGCTGGTGGCTCACGACTATAATGCTAGCTACTCAGGAGGCTGAGATCTGAGGATTGCAGTTCAAAGTCAGCTCAGGCAGTGCAACTCGATCTCCAATTAACTACCAGAAAACCAGAAATGAAGCTGTTGTTCAAAGTGGTAGAGCACTAGCCTTGAGCACAGGAGCTCAGGGACAACAGCCAGCCCGAGTACAAGCCACACCATCAACCAAAAGCAAAAAGGAAGAAAGAAAAGAAAATACAAAAACATGCATGTGTATTTTTCTCTTCCAGAATTTTCCCTCTGCATTCTTGCTCTCCCTCCATAAATCCTTGGGTTATTATAAGAAAATATACATAAAATCAACATGTGAAAGCTACTTCAACTTAATCCTGCTTCTTCTTTTCTATATAAATAAATCTAAAGACTTTTTAAATAACAAATTTTAATATAGGGCACAGTTCTCAGTCCTTGTTTATTTCTGAAAGAAAAATATATTACATTCCAATCTAAGTTAAAAATAGCTCTAAAAAAAGGAATCTAAGTGAAATACTGAAGTGAACAGTTAAAAATGCTCAACAAATTTTAGTTTTGATGAAAAATGATTGCATCCATACATGCTGATAAATTAATTTCAATTAAATAAAATGTGTAAAATATGGAAAAACTAAAAGGGATCAGAAAGTCACTTAAAGGCCTGCTTCCCCAAGATGCCATCAACAACAAAATATCCTCTCTTTTTTTCCTTAATACCTTATTTTTTATCTATTTTAATGCACCTAAGTTTGCAACCTGCTCAATTTCTTCAGTATTAGGTGAGCAATTTCCATGCAATGAAATGAACATTGCTGGCATCCCTCTACATCTTCTCTTAGATCATGTGTTTGCCCAATCATGTTCCATTCTAAATGGATGTTTTGATTGGTACCATTTCCTCTACCTAAAGAAGGCTGAAATGGCCTTCATCATAATTAACATTACTTCAGGAGATTGGCTCTCCTAGGCATGCATTGCTGCATTGTTGCCTAATAGATCACTTCATTTACTCCTCAGAGTGGCCTGAGCTAGTCAGTCTGTTAGGTTCCTTACGCCTTTGTCCTTTCCATCAGTAGCAATAGCATCATAATATAGTCTAACGCATCAGGGTACCTTGGAGGTAACTGAGTGGTACTTAGCCGGGTCCCTGGCAAGAGTAAGTACTTAACCATTATCATCAACTTCATAAGTATGGAATCACCAGGTGTTGCCTCTGCATTCATTTCTTAACCTCTGCTAAAGTAGATAAGATTTGCGAAAAAATTATCTCAAATATCCATGGTTCAGCTTCCCCTGCTTTCCCATATTTTTGGATATCATGATGGATTATCATTCATTAAGATGATCTCTTCTCTGCTAGGTGCCTGTGGCTCACACCTGTCATCCTAGCTATGGGCAGGATAGAGTTTTTAAAGATCACAGTTCTAGTCTAGCCTGTACCAAAAACCAAAAGAGAAAAAGCTAAAACTATTAATCCAGTTATGAAAGGAAAAGTGAAAAGAAGGACTGAGGTCCAGGCTAATGAAGGAAAAAAAAAAAGACCCTATCTCAAAATAACCAGAACAATAAAAAGAACTAGATGCATGGTTCATGTGGTAGAGCACCTGTCTCACAAGGGCAAAACCTTGAGGTTGAAGCCAGTGACCCCTCCCAAAGATAATGCTTCCAAAATTTACGATTTCTTCCTCTTTGACAAATCCAGAGATCTATGGTTTAAAAAAATAAAGGAAATCATGATCAATAATGCTTCATCTGAGAAACCATCTGTCTCTATGTCCAAAGGCCTTGCTAGAATTCTTGTTTTTCCTCTTGCCATCTGCTCTACAAACAAATCACCATCCAACCCAACCCTGTAACATCATAGACACTTCTTTTCTTCTGACACTCCTTCAATTCAGGCCCTGGAACCTTAGGGACACTAGAGCAGATACAATGCCCTCTCAGCTTTTAAAAATGTGTTCTTCATTCTTTGTATCACACATTTTATATTCTGTATCCAGCTGAAATTGTGATTATTTAAGCCAGTTGATTCTCCCCCTCTCCCCCATCAAATTCCCATTCCAACCTTACCATCCTTTTCATTTCTATTCTAGCTGTTGTACTTGAATTCTTTCCTGGACAAAGTCCTGCCTACTTTTCAAGTCCCAGCAACTCTGGCAGGGCCTCGAGTACTCCTTCCTGCTCCTTCTAGTACAGATTAATTGCTTCCGCTTTTATAAATCCCTAGTATTTTATATACTCCTCATTTATTCAAGACACTCTTTTTATTACAGTTGTGTATAAAATGTCTGTCTCTCCTAATGTCTTGTTTATCCTTTGCAGGACCCATTGTACCTAGCAGAAAAATGTGTGGGTTGTTTAACTCTTTTAGGCCTGATGTTCATTTTCAAAGGAGAAAGCAAAATAAAATAGAAGGAGTTAAAGTGATTTCACAGTTTTTTCTATTATATACTAATTGTGTGGAGTCATGCAATTTATTCTTCAGTGATATAAGATACCAATCACTAAGTGGAGGGTTCTAGAAAGAACCAATGGTGACTTTGACAGGTTTGATCTTGCACATGGCTCCTAGTACCCAAAGGTCATGATGTGCAGTCATTTACAAGCAAATACTTCATAAGCAATCTTCTTAAAGGATAAATATCAAATGAGAAAAACTGTAGATGATGAGTCATGTATTTCACACCAAAGAGGCAAGGAAGCTGAACCAAGGGAAGGAAAATCTCTATAAATATGATTGAATTCTCCAGTTCTCTCTGATGACAGAAGCTAATTTGGAGGGGGTTCGCTGGCTTTAGAAGAGTTAAAACACACTAATATGAAGATAAAAGTATCTTTCTTCACATGTATTTTTTTCATTTCCTACATGTGTCTTCATATTCTTCAGTAAAGCAAGCATTTTCTGACCGAATAGTCTGGGTTTCTTGCTTGCTTGCTTGCTTGCTTGCTTACAGTCAGACCTCAGAGACAGATGGGAAATCCAACCCTAACATCAGCTTCTTCCACAGACACTCTGATGGAATCCTTTCCGGCAGTTCCAACTCCAAGTGTGCTAAAAAAATGTAGTTTACTGTAGTTTTCCAGATTTGATGTTCCCATAATTATTTAGAGAAATGAATATTAATTTCACATTCATAACACCACAAAGAGAAGCTTCTCCTAGCAAAGCACATGAGGCTCCAATTAGAAGCCCTCACTTTAATACCATATCAGGAGATTATTCGATGAAAGGCGAATTATATAATCATCAGATTATTCTTCAAACACAAGCATCCCATAAATGACTTCCATCCTCTATAAAAATAACAAAAATTGTATTCACACGTGATGGGAGGGGAAAAAATGTTGTAAAATCACTTGAAATATTTTTATGTGAGAACCATTACTCCAGACTTTTGTAATTCATCATTAACCGGAATAAAATTAGCTTTGGCATCACACAATAAATTAAACACATAAAACCATAAAGCTATAAGATTTTGCACGTCCAAAGGCAAACATTAAAGAATGGGTGGACCTATTACACTTGGTATTTTAACCTGTTTGTAAATACAGTTATTAAAAATCTCAGACTTAGTTCAATTGTGGCCAATTCTCTTTCTACCTTACAGTTCAGGGCCTTTTCTTCCACTACCAGGGGAAGAAATAGGAAAGAGAATTCACTAGGAAGAAAGGCATGTAGCCTGTAAGTACGAAGTGAACAAACTGTTTCTCTTAGTGTCTGCTGACATGAAAATGTTTACATAACTGACATTTCCACAGATACACTCAGACATAAAACTTGGGCCATCATATGAGTTTAATTCCATTTTTAAAATTCCCTGCTTACATGCATCTCTTTTTCTCTCTTATTGAAATGAAACAAGAGTGTGTATATGTTCTCAAAGTAAAGTCAACTGATCCAATCCATGCTTTAAATCACTACTGACTAATGAAGCCCTAGAAAAATCCTTCACACCTAACCTGAAAATTTCAACAAACAGAAATAAGAACAAAAAAGATGTCCTGCCCAGAAAATGCCTCAGGAACAAACCCACATTTACATTGTCTTTAGTGACAACTGATGATTTTGGTATAAGTATTTAACCTTGCTATTGAAACAGAAGCATTTGAGAAAACATACATCTTATACACATTTAAAAATTAATATGTGGTGCTGGAATTCACGGCCTACTGCTTTCACTTGGCTTTTTTTTCTTAAGGCAGGCTTTTTACCACTTGAGCCACACTTCCACTTCCAGACTTTTGCTGATTAACTGGCAATAAGAGCCTCATAGACTTTTCTATCCTGGCTGGCCTTGAATGGTGATACTCAGATCTCAGCCTCAAGAGTAGCAAGGTTTACAGGTGTGGGCCACTAGCAGCTCACCAGCTAATCCCTTATATTCTAAGGCCACTTCTTTCCTCAATTCTACTTGACTTTTGTCACACAGGACTAAAATAAAAGCTGTGAAGGGCCAGTGTTGTTACTCACACAGCAGAGCTACAGAGATGCAGGTGTCAGCAGAGGGCTGCTGTCTTCATGTAACCACCTGATATAGTGCAGAAATTCCAGTTTAACCTGAACCTGGGGAACAGGTTTCCGAATTGTCCTTTTGGTGACGAGTGCCGAACCTAGAGAACCTCAGTGGAAAGGCTAGCCAACACAGAGCACAAGGCACCTTCTGAGGATCTGGACAAATTCAGTCAAGACTGCAGCTCATCTAGCTATCTGTGCCAGGAGAGGATATTGCTGCAAGTAGGTGAGAAATTCCAAAGGAAGATTTTCTCACATGATGATTGTACCGTTCAGAAGAGCTACAATGGAGGGTATCTGTGGGGATGCATTTTGATTCCATGGGAAACCCGATCCTTCCTGGAGACCCTAAGATGTCTTGTTTCCCATCCCTTTGCAGTCCTCTGAAGTGCAGAGGAAACTCATCCTTTGTGGCTCATTACAGTCAAGTACAGAAATGGACTCCACCATTCTATAGCTGTAAAGATAACACAAAGATGCCTCAACGGACATGTCCATCGCCTAGTTAGCTTTACCAAGCCAAAGAAGAATCTATTCTTAGTTCATAAAGTGTAAGTCCATCTCTAGTTGGATGGGGCCTTTGCAATAAAGCCCTGACCAGCCTTACTTGAATCTGTCTGTGTGTTACAGATGGCAAGAATGGTGGCAATTTTATAGATAGCATGTAAGTTTCACATCCCAGTATTTTTTTTGGTTACGGTTTCAAGGAGTAATTCATTCTTCACCACTAAGGAAACATCCTAGGGTTGAAATCAATATAAATGTGCTTAAAAGAATAATGCAATAAAAGTTCATTTAGGCAAAGACATTAGTAGGCTTTGTTATATTTCAAAATTTTAATGTAATGATGGTAGAGAATGATGCAGTGAATAAGAAGCCATTAGGGAGATTTAAGGCCTATACTTACACCAGCCATTCTACATGTCCTTCACCACCTGATGGTTCTGCCCCAGGTAGAGGAAGGCAGAGACAACCACTAGGCAAAGCACAAGGAACATCATGAGGCCTAAGAAATTTGCAAGTATAATTCAAAAACCATCAGTCTAGACAAGAGAGTTGGTGTTTTCAGTCACTAGCCAGCCAATCCTATTCAGGGTCTCTCTGTTCAGATTAGATTCTCGGACTCCTTTGGTCTCTCCCATTTATTCCAGCTTTCCTCTCACCTGCACTTACTGTGAGGGGGCACTTGGGAAATGGTCCCCGTGCTACCGCAACTCCCCGGACTCTCCAATCTCATTCTGGGATAGGCAGTCCTGGTGTGGAGACTGGCATGTGGCAAATCTCTGACAGAAATGAGGTCAGCATCCAGACATAGTTAACTGGGGAATAAAGGAAAGATGTGATTCCCCACCAGATTGCAAACAGTATGGACCTATTTGTTTCTAAAAAATAAAAAGAATTCCGGTATAAGGCAGAAGATGCTTAGTGATCCATTTATATTCGGGGCCTAGTGTTGGAAATGCCAGGAGAGTCACTTCATTAGTTTTGTTCTTAAGATGAATTTTTTAAAAAATGATGGGAAGAAGATTCAGTCCTCATAAAGATGAAAAAATAGCAGCTTTCATGTTAATTTTATTGGGGAGGGATTTTCTGAGGAAAAGACAAGGCATAAACACAGGCATATTTTGGTCTGGAAAAAGTAGCAATCGGCTAGATATAATTGTTCTCGATGATAAGCCCTTCACTTGGGAAACTGAGGGGCAGGGACAGACGGTTCAAGGCACCTTGGGCAGAGATAGTACATCCTGGGGCCCAGTGTGAGCTCAGCCTAGCTCAACCTGGCCAAAGCTACTCTATCCGAACTCCACAACAGTCCCACATCTCCATTCAGTGGACATCCAGTAACAGGAGCCACTCACGGGTTGTCTAATCAGGTAAGCTGAGGCACAAACGAAACCCAAATCATCACAGCTCAGTATAAGCTCAGAATATGTATTATTTTTCAAACTTATTGCATCAGACTGGCAGGTACATGGCTCAGCTAACATAATACCCATTAAAATGTCCTCAAGAAATACACAGATATTCCTGAGACTTTTCTAAGAGAGAGGAAAACCACAGAGGCCAGCAGCATCTGTTTGAACTTCTTTGTCCCCCTTCCTGTCTGGTCCCCCAGCCCCACCTCCCGAGGGTGAGTATCAACAAGCTGTCTGAGGGTGACTTGTCACCATCTTGACTATGCTTTCCTCCAGATCTTTCCAGGATTTGAAAGATGGTTACCGAGGAAAGAGATATGATGAGCAATGGATGCCTTGGGAGACTGGTGTACCATAGCCAGTTTCAGTAGCTTGCTTGGATAATCTAGTAGATTTACCTTACCCAGAAGATCCCCAGGGTTTGGGGTTAAACATATCTAGTTCCAGTATATGGAAATAAAATTAGTTTAGGGTTAGAGTATAGTCACTGGGTTCATTAATAAACAATGCAAAAAAATCCTTAAAATAGTATAAAGGAACTCTGTCAGCTGGACAAAGGGCTCTAATACTGATCTCTGTCTTTTTGTACCTATTAGCATGCTTATGAAGCACTGAATGAATTCACAAACCACAGCATGCCGGATGGTGACTGATGCTCTTTCACTGGAGGACAGAACACGGAAAGCCGGCATATACCTGACAGTCCGTCCCTCTTTCTCTTCAGGAGCAAGTGTCTGACCTGAAACAGTGGGTTTTCTTCACTTCAACCTAAGTCCACACCTCAAAGTTTTTAGGGATAAATTTATTTCTCTACTAGACAAGAGGATATTGTGTCATGTAGCTCCGCTGAACCTAATTTCATAATTTGCCATGCCTAGTTATAGCTGCCGGCATTTTAATTACTAATTTTATAGCCTTGGAAAAAAAATCTTTTTCCTAAAAATGAAAAGCAATCAAGCGTATTTGATCTTCTGAGGAGGACTGCTAAAACAAAACTTGTCAGGTGATCCTGATGAACGTTATAAATTCATTTTAGGGTCAAATAAACGAAGGTGCACAGATTCATTATGTAAATTAGTTTTGCTCCTAGTGTACAGCCAAAAACTTTATAGCCATAGTGGGTGCCTATAAATAATTTCATGAGCAAGTGAACAGATGAATGAATATCATTAGACTGCTCAATATGTGAACATCACCAAGAGCCTAGGCTGTCACCTGTGGTGGACTGAGATGTGTGTCAGCAGCAGGGATCATTTTAGATATAACTTATTGTATTATTTTCAATAAAATAGCAATATGTTTGTAATATTCACCTAATACTTGAGAGAATGACCCTCACTGGCTCTGAAAACTCATATCTTACAAGAAGTTTACCAACTCTAGAAAAAACAATGAACCAGGCAACACTGCAATCCAAAGAAGAAACAGCAAGAAGCTAAACTCCCCCCCCCCCCACGAATAAAAAATTATTGACTTTAGGTATGGAAACTATCATTTTAGTTTTTAGTGTTTGCTGATTCTGACTTCTCTGCATTATGCACAGTGAATTCATGTGTTTATCTTCAGAAGGGGGGAGCAAAACTCAAAAAAAAAAAAAGGTAAGAAAGTGCCACAATGGAACTCATTGAACACTGATGAAAGTGAATGACACAACTCTTGTGGGTGGATTCAGGAGGGAGGGACAGGGAGAGAGGGAGGGAACAGATAACACTCTATGAAAAGAAATGCACTCATTACTTGACTCATGTAAATGTAACCCTCCTATACATCACCTCTATAATAACAATACATTTGAAAAATAAAAATAATGAAGTCTTCAGTTGCAGTTTAATGGCTCAGCCTGTTTCCTGTATCCATGCTTGCCCAAAACTCAGCTCAGTGTGATTTTTCTAAGGATTGCTTTGGTGGAAGAATGAATGTCAACTGATCCCATGAGAATCAAACCTATTCACTTGCAAAGGTAGACCTCCCTTGGACACATCCATAAAAGGTAGATGTGCAAGTTTACAGAACATCTGGAGCATCTGTTTACCTAATCTGGAATCGAGTATGGACAGTTAAATATATATATATATATATATATATGTATGTATATATATATGTATATATATATATGTATGTGTATATATATATATATGCAGACTTCACTTTTTTTTTTTTTTGGTCCAGTCGTGGGGCCTGAACTCTGAGCCTGGGCGCTGTCCCTCAGCTCTTCAGCTCAAGGCTAGCGCTCTACCACTTGAGCCACAGCGCCACTTCTGGTTGTTTTTTTTTTTTTTTTTGCTTATGTCGTGCTGAGGAATCGAACCTAGGGCCTCATGCATGCAAGGCAAGCGCTCTACCACTGAGCCACCTTCCCAGCCTGACTTCACCTATTTTTATACAGTGCAAAAATATGTAAAAGACCATCTGGGTGTTTATTTACAGTCAAATAACTTTACATAGTTGAGCATTTGCTTCACTTAACTTTAACCCAATATTTAAGAAGTAAAAAGATGGTCAGAATCCATGTAGAAAACTTATGAGAGCATTTCAGGGAATTACTATGGAGAAATGAGAGGAGAGAAAACTCCCAGCAATTAGAGATGGGTAGAAAATCCTGACAGAAGAGAAAGAATTGTTGAATGTAAAGAGAAGGAAAATGCAATCAAGACTAACTATGGGAAATCAACACATCATCACCAGAGTAAAAGAGGAAAGCACAGACAATATGTGCTCACATGTGATTTCTGCAATGTGAACTCTTGGGCACATGTGTAGAGTATACACCACGCACTTCTAAGAGCAGTCCGATCATGTCCTTGTCTCATGGCATATATAACTATTAGGTCATAGCTAGCCTTTCCCATCTGCTGTGTTGTATTACATCAATTCAAAACTGGACTGAAATTGATCAAGCTAATGACCTGACAATCAAGTTTTGTAAGCTTCCTTGACAAATTCAGTTCCGTTCAAGAAGTATTTGTCACCTTAAACTTTGGACTCAAAAAATAATGGGCCTGAAGCCATGTGATTATTTTTCCTCTCAGTCAGAGCTAGCACTATTTGCACTAGGTAGGCTTAAAGATAAAAACACTGATGTTTGCTGAGGCTGAGGCTGTGATATACATGCTGAGAAATTAACACAATAATCACCCAAAGGCCAGTTTAGGAGTCAGTGATAGGAAAGGGGTCTCTAACTATACCAGGGGGGCATCACAATGCTTTGTCTCTAGTGATTCTAGCATATCTAGCATCTGCTTCTGTCTAGTGATTTGATGACTGGAAATCCAAATGCTTCTTAAGGAAGCTTCTCCAAAGTCAGTAGGAAGCATTGTGGCCTCACAGACCTTCTGTGTTCATTTATAAAAGTGAGCAATTGGTAACACGACAAAATATCCAGAAGAAATAACCACTCAGACCATGTTTCATCTTCTATCATCGGCTGTTATGAAACCTCCAAAAAACTGGATGCCTGTGCAGGATGCTACCGATGATTACATATTGTATGTGAGTACATACACACTTTGCAGGGAACACACGGAAGTGTGCATGTGAGGTGAGAATCCAGTCATCAAAGCGGCACATGTCATGATGCTGACCTGCTGAAATTTTAATTGCGGTTGCCTAGTAATGAAGCTACATTTTACAAGGGGAAAAGAAATAAAGGAAACAATCAGGAAAAAAAAAAGTTGCTCAACTTTTGTCAAGAAATCACACAATCTCTTTTCCTACTGTTTGAAAAGTCCATGTGACTCAAGTTCATGGCATCTATAGTTTGGTTTGGTTTAGTTCAACAGACACTGAAGGAATGTTTGCTATGCACCATTCCCCGCCCATATGCACTTCACTCCAAGTGCTACTATCCCAACGTGTTTCTTACAAAACATACCGACAGTATTCTCAGACAGTATTCTCTCCCATTAAAGTCTCTTCTATTCAGGGATTGGGTTTCTTCATTCACTTATAGCCAGACCTGATTTCGTATCAGAAATATCCATGGCCAGTGCTGTCATTATTTATGTAAAATAACCCATGGTGGTTTCTGCGTGGAGAATACTCATCCTGTTCTTGTGTCGTCCACCTCAGGCTCCAAGAGGCTGCAGAGGGGACTGGGATCTGGCCGCCTTCTGCTGGGTAAAATGTCAGCGATGGCGCCCATCCTGGCACAAATCTTCCAACTGGGTCCTGAAGCCATGTATGGGTCAAGACCTACGGCTTGGGGTGGCAAACGTTCTACCTTCTCTTCATGCCAGACACAAAAATAATGACCTTAAGTTTCGCAGACCCAGTCCTGCAACCTCTTCCAACTTCATAACTTCATGGCACGTAAATCACAATGGACAAGAATCCTACGTGGCTGATTTGCCAGATGCATTGGGGCCAGATGGACTGGTTGTCACAGTTATTGTTCTGTGATGCTGGAGACCGAACCTGGGGCATGGTGTCTGGCGAGTGCTCTACCACTGAGCTCCAGCTCTCGCTATTAAGTGAGGTAAATGTGGTGGCCAATTCTTTCTCCGCACATTCTCTTTCGACAGAACCACTAGCTCCTGGATGTCAACTAGTCTTCCCTGCTGCCACCTGTCAGGCTCCCCGCCTCCTTGGCTAGGAGCTAGCACTTCTCCTCCTTGTCTGGGTCCTCACATCCTCTCATTGGCTGCCTTCCACATGCCATTCCAAGTCCACCATCCCAGTCTCCCTGAGGCTCTTCCCCTGCCTCCAGAAGATGACCTCTGACACAGCCTGCCATTTACTCTTCATGATGGATGGGGCCAATGGGAGGTCAGAAGTCAGAGCTGAGGCAAGGGGTTGGGGAATCCCTTCCCGCCAGCCCCTGCACACGTGGAGGTCAGGATCCACGGAGAAGGCTATGAAGTACAACCCCTCCTTCATCCACACCCACATACCCAACTTCTCCAGGCTCTGCAGTGGGCAGAACACTTCCTCGTCTCAGCTGCTCTTCTTCATAAAGACTCGCCATCAGATTCTGTCATCACCCCAGTGAAAACATGGCGGTGCTTTCTGCAGGCAGGCTGTCACCCCTCCATCTTATCCTCACTCAGCCTCAATGACCTTTGTGCGTGACCAAGTGGAAGTCATCTTCCCCCATGTTCTCAAACAACTTGGGATCCTCATTTCCAAACCGAGCCCACTGCCTTCATTCATCTCTTCCTGCCCTACCAACACCTACCTTCAACCCATTCCTCAGCCTGTCTTCAGAGGGGAGACAACCACCCACCCACCCATCTGTGCCATCTCACCTAGAAAGTTGCTGTCATCATCTGATCCTCACTCCCTCTATACCTGCTAACAAGGATGCTTGGATTTGCTTTCCACAGAGTTCTTCCCTTGCACCTTCTCCCATCAGCCAAGGGAGGGTCTCAGCTTAGAATCGACCCTCCCCACAGCATATGGAATCTCTGCTTGATACCTTGCAACACAGGGATTGTGAGCAACGTAGGTGCAGAGACAAACACTTGCTATGCACACCAGGGAGTCTGCCCCAGATCTAGGCTGGAGACCAGAAGCTCATGGCTGAACTTCTCCACAGCTACTTGAAGACTGGCCATGCTACCCAAGAAAATCTGTCTGGATGGCACAAATAAAGGGACAGCTGAAATCAATGGGAACACATGGAAGAAATCATTCCTAAGAGTTTCTGGATATTCAAAGCAACTTTACAAAGGGAGACAGTGGGCTTCCATCTTCAAGGCTTTCCTCTTTCTTAGACAAAGTAATGGTAACACCATCTCCATGTGAACACCTGCTACTTGGCAGGCACCTATGCTGTCTCTGTCACGTGGAATAAAGCTCTTTGTGAATGACTAATTGAATTCCGTCTCCTGATCTTTTCTAAGTTTTCTCAATTTAGGTTTATAATAAAATTTTACTTAAGTGTGTAAGGCACAGCTACTGAAGTTATTTCATGTCATGTCTCAAAATATGGTTGAAAAGCTGTAGTTGGGATACTGGATATTCTTCTCTCTTTCTGCCTTCCATCTCCCTTCACAGTGCAGTAGAAAGTGGTTAATAGAAACTTCTAGATAAATGGAGTCCAGGTGGTCTTTGAGTATAGGTGGTGGAGCCTATCTATCCCAGTCAAAGTGGTCCACAAACAACTTATCATCATCACAAAAACCCTAACTTCTTAATTATGCGCGATTTTTTAACCGTAAAAAAATGTGAAGATCAACACTGCACACCTGGTGTGCATATTTTTAAATACATGTCCTGAAATAGAGGCCAGGAAAAAATGAGAAAGGAAATTAAATTCCTTCATAAGTTTAGCTTCTTTCCTTGGCAAAGACACCATGTGGGGTACCTCTAAGGTGTTCTACGATACTTCGTCCTAGCGTTGTCCCTGTTGCTTTGATATTGCCGCTTCTGATTTCCAGAGGGGAAACTAAAGATCAAACACACCTCTTGAAACTCAGGTGACTTCAAACACCAGTAGCACCTAGAAGTTCCAGTTCCACAAGGCCATCTTCACCAATAATATTGGTGTTCTCTTAGCTTTAAAGTTCATTTCATATTATCTTTAGTGATCTCTCTGGTCTTTGCTCCCATGGCCTGGTGTATATCATTGTTATCTTCATGAGTCAGGTGGGTATTTTATTTTCTTCTCAAAGTGCTTCCTTAACAAGTTACAGTTTTTACAAGAACTTTGTCTTATCTGATTAAATGCAATTTGAACCTCTTCATAGTAAAACTGTAAGCCATTGTATCCTGATCGTTGTTCTGAAGAAGCAAAGTAAAATAGGCACAAGACAAGAAACAAAGTAAAAGAAGAAACTATTTATTGACATTCCAGAAACTTCCTATGTACATGGTATGGACAAGCTACTTCCTCAGATTTTAAGATTCTGTGACTTTAAGTCATTTCACAAAATAAAACCCTCCCACTGCCTGGGAAAGCCTGTGATATTAAAAATGCAGGGAATGGTCAAATATTGTCATCCCAACACTTCTTTGTGGTGATATGATTGCTTATTTTTGTATTAAGAGCATTTTGTAAAATATAAAGAGGAGATAAGCTTGTACCTTCTTGGCTATAAAAGGTAAGTGGTTTCCCGTGTTAGTTTTTCATCTCTGGGAGGGCATTTCATGTGCCAAATTTTTCTGTAATGTCTGGGGTATTAACAGTGATGTCATCAGAGAAGCATCGTTACATCTAAGTGCCTTGCTATTACTGAGTTATACACGACACACAATATAACGTACCTTACAACCTGCATTCTCAACAAGTTTTAAAAAAAGAATTAAGTATTTTCTTTAGCCCAATACAAAGAATCTGACATCAATATAGGTGGTGCAGCAATGAAGAACAGAGACCGTCAAACTAGCCTAATATAGAGAAATGGAGGGAGAGGGAACACACGAAATAAAACATGGCATAGCAAAGATAGTTGGAATTTCTGAATAAAAGGCAAGTCAGGTATAATATTCCCTGAGCTGTATTATGGAGGTCAAATCCTGAGTGAACAATCAGTTAATATCATTAGACCGCTTAGTTATTGTATCTATAAATAACAAGGCACACAGGGAGAACATGCACCAAAGCAGAATATAAATACAGGTTAAAAAACGAGTATCCTTCATTGAGTATTTTAAAGGGAAATTGGAGACTGAATTTCAATCAAATGATAAGATGGCTATTAGGAAAAACAGATGGTTCAGCTCATAAAACCAAACGTAAATTTGCACTCGCCAAGCGGATTTGCTCTAATGAAAAGGTCAGCGTCCTCAAAGAGAGAACGTAAAACGTCGCAGCATTCAATGCAGGAGAACCAGAAGATGAAGTGGATGTACTACGCATTAGTAATGAGTCCCTGACTCCGAAAGAGCTACTTACTAAGTCTGATAATCAAGAAGCCTAAAGTGAAGACAAATTCTTTTTAGCATGCATTCTAAATATGCAACATATAACCTTACTATTTCAGGACTAGCCAAACACACCTGGTTTGCCTTGAAAATGCACAATAAACATTTGTTGAATAATTAAAATGGATTCAGTCTTTGAAAAATGATACATACTTAATTTCCTTTAAAAAACACCCATACATTGTCTATTTTAGGAGTTTTATGTAAGCTTTATTAGCTTCTTTTTGTCTGCAGTCCATAAGAAACAAAAATCCTTAAATAGACTGAAATGTAAAATATTAAAGTTGCTAATTGACCTCCAGTCCTACAGGTGAAATACTTTGGCATGGTGGTGTCCTGATATTTCATTGTTTTAAATTTCACGGTACACTCACCAAAATTCCATTTTCTTTTCTTCCTTGAAAAATAATTATCTATTTACGCAGAAGGTATTTTTAAACATTTCAACCGCAGCATAAATAAAGCTTATAAAAATGAAATAACTGGGAAGCCTGCAGAGATGAGGCTGAGGATTCATGCTAACTTCAACGCACTCCATTAATCCTGAGAGAGAGACAGAATTAGTCAGAATGAGGGAAAACTGGGGAAAGCTCCAGGTTTTGTTTTGTTTTGATCATTTCTTATTATTGGACTCATGTTTAAATCCACCTTTTAATGTGCCTTGAGTGTGTTATCATTGGGTTTTTATAAACCTTCACATACATCAAGTTCAGTGGTTCTCAACCCTGAATGGAGGATTGGGTCCTATGGAACTTTCCATGTGACTCAGTTTCTGCTTCAGAGGGAAGTGCGGCATCTGAATTTCCCAGAAGCACCCGTGGGTGCTGGAGGAAGAAGTCTGTGGATCAAGGGTGGTGCATGTGGTCGGGGCTTTCCGCCTTCCTCAGGGTCCACTCCTAAGGTGTAGAGAAGACCAGGACACACACACAGGGCCTGGCCTTCCAGGATGGAAAGCGGTGAGTACAATATGGCACCTGGGAGGAGTACTTTGGAGTGATAAAGAGGGAAATGCAACCCAAGCTGGGTCCAAGGAGAGACCTCAATCTTCAAAGCAGAAGAACCATCTCCCTGCTGCTCAAACTACAGCCACTCTCCTCCTCACCAGGGCCTTCAGCCATGTTACAAGTCTGCCCGTTGCATGATGTCTACAAGCGAGCCACTGAATGGTCTCTGCGTGTAGGATACGAGGCCTAGGTGGACTGCTGCATTTTCATGGAGGGCAGGGAACTGCTGTCGTGCTGAGATGATGTCAAGAGGCAGTGGGAGACAAAGCCAAGAGCTAACTGCTAACTGCTGGCACCACACATGCTGTGGTCATTGAGTTTGATGTTTCTCTAGATAAGCTGGCAGTGAAACAGGACTACAGACGATGTGGAAGAGAGTGGGACAAGCTGAGCTACTTAAATTTTGATGATGTGTGTAGGAAATTTCTCCCTTTTCACACTGTGAACGATAGGCACTAAGTGGACATTGTTATCTTACGAGCAAAATAGACCAGAGGACTCCCCCCGCCCCCTCCAAATCGGAGTTCCTTAATCACATACAATCTAATTCTCCTTTTGACAATTATCTCCCAGAATAACAGAGATGAACTAGGCAGTCTTACATATTTTCCCTTGTGATTTCCTGACATGAAATCTCAGGTCCAGTGGTACTTATTGCCACAAATCCAAAGAAAGAGAAAACCAAATGTTGAGAAATGACCTATATTTTCAATTAGACTTTTCAAAACATTCTCCTTATTTTGGAGATGTACTCTCATGGACATTAATCTGTCCAAAATAATCAGGGGGAAAAAAAGCAACACTGGAGGCATTCAGCCTTTAATTTTTAATAATGAGTTCTGGTAACATAAGGAGAGTGTTTTGAAAAGCCTCATTGAAAAAGTTGATTTTTTCCTAACTAACTAGTTAGGAAACTCCAGTAGCAGGAAAGATTTCAGTGAGACCTCTATCTCCAAAACAAGCCAGGAGCCGGACACCAGCGGCTCATGCCTATAATCCTAGCTACTCAGGAGGCTGAGATCTGAGGATCGAGGTTCAAAGCCAGCCCGGGCAGGAAAGTCCTGAGACTCTTATCTCCAATAAACCACTCAGAAAACCAGAAGGGGTGCTGTGGCTCAAGTGGTAGAGTGCTCGCCTTGAGCTGAAGAGCTGAGGGACAGCATCTAGGTCCAGAGTTCAAGCCCCATGACCGACAAAAAAAAAAAAACAAAAAAAAAAAACAAGCCAGGCTTGGTGGCTCACCTTTCCCTGCTATATGGGAGGGAGAAGGTAGGAGGATCACTGTCCATGGCCAGTCCAGGCAAAAATGTGAGACCCTATCTGAAAAATAAACACAAGAGCTGAGGGGAAGCCTCTTACAGCAGAGTACTTACCTAGTAAGCTAAAGGCTCTGTTCAATCCCCAGTACCATTTTTTTAAGTGAATTGTTTCCTTTGTGCCAGCCCATGAGATATGTTTGTTAGTTCAGAAACTGCAAACTAGAATGAGAGTTCCATTCTCACTGGTTTCGCATCTGATTTGGATACATTATCCCATCTGCTGTGAGCATGCTGTCCTCCAGCCGGCTTCCGACAGGAACTTTTTTCTACACTTTCTACCAAAGAAGGATAAAGCAGCAAACATCATAGCGATAATCAGGGAAAAAGAGAAAGAATCAAATACCAGAACAAAGGCTGAAAAAAATTTAAGTGTTAAAACAGCAACTCATTTTCCATTGTGTGTGTGTGCACACATACACACGTGTGTCTACCAGTTAGAACTGTGCCTAACTTGCTTATATTTGCTGTGTAGGCAGGTTCTAGGTTAAGAAAAACAAAACATAATAATAGAAAAAGACATGCAAAGTGATTTTTTTTAACCATGTCTATCTAAGCCTGCAGAGACTAGAGGCCACATACAAACCTGACCTACATGAAGCCCCAGGAAGTATACCTGAGTCTCTGAAAATGGATTCACCCAGCAGTATGCCTGACCCAGCCAAGAGCTCAATATAATTTCCTTCTTTTCCTTTCCTTCCTTCTCCAAACCTAACAACGAGAGGAGCCAAACTTGAGAATTATAGAAGCTTCAAAACAAATTGGCAATTCCAGAATGCAAAAGCTATGTAAATGGTCCTTAAAATAGAATGGCTGTCCTCTGTAGCGGGGCAGCTTTGTACCAGCTCCTACCTGCCCCTTGCTTTGGTAGTGAAGACAGGCAGAGGTCCTGGCTGGAACAAAGCCAGTTCAAGGACACCCACAGCCAGGTGATGGGAAGGCGGTTAAGAATTGGGATCAGAAGCAAAGTGATGCTTGGAATGGCCCAGAGAAATGTAGTGATCTCCCCTACTTAGAGACCGAGTAAAAGGGACAACAGCGTAGAAGTTTTAGTGTGTGCTCTCTCTCTCTCTCTCTGCAATTCTGCAATACTGGGGTTTGAATTCAAAGACTTATTTGCTAAGTGGGTGATGTGCCATTTGAACCACACCCCCAGTCTTTTTGCTTTAATTATTTTTCAGAGAGGGCCTGGTGTTTTCTGCAGAGGAAGGCTGGTTATGGTCACTGGGGCCAGGGGTGTACTAGGAGGTGGGAGGGGCTAGGATAGCTGGCCCTCACTAGACCTGAAGACAGTGGCAGCAGGAAGTGGCTTCTGCTCTTCTGCTCCCCTCCCCCCATGTGGGAGGGGCTTCTTTGAGGAGGAGGATGCAATGGCTTCCAACCTCTAAGTGGTCACATCACAAAGCAGAGTCCCAGTGCTGAGAGGGCATGAACATTTCATGGAGTGGAGAGCAGAGTTGTTTTGTGTGTGACAAGAAAGGAGAAACATGCAGTTGAGAAACACTAGATTCAAGGGAAATAGCGGATGGAAATTACAGTTGGAGAATTATCTAATGCAGAGTCACAAAATTTGGAAGGGAGGTACAAGTCCTAGGAGCAGAAAGCACCACTCTATCATCAGAAACCAATTTTAAATTTGGTATCACATCTCAAAACTACTCCCCCCATAAGCTCTTTTGCCATGATAGAAAAGTACACTTGCTAGCCTCAAATCAAATGTGTGTGTGCCGATATTACAGATTTGCTGTTAACAATACTCCTTGTCCAGTGAATTCCTTCACATCAGCCCCCAACATTGTAGACCTTTTGAAAGATCACTAAGTGAAGCTCATGATGAACACTATTTGACCTTGAATGACTTTGAAGCAGGGAAATAGCTTCTCCTAATTTCCAACAACCTGCTTCCAGACACAGCTGTACGTACCAGTACTGGGCTCTGTTTCCATCCAGAATCCAACAAAGGTTGGCCCATGGCCATGTGAGATGGGAAACTTCCCAACCCACCATAGCCTGTTGTCCTGCTGGAGTTCAAGCCCAAAGCAAAGGACAGCTCCCACACCTTCTAGAGGACCCAACGCCAGAACATACACGTGCAGTATGAGAGATACTGCTCTCTTGATGGTGCCCATGTGGACAACCTACAACAGAGATGCTTGCATTGTATTTTCAGTGCTACTTCTCAAGAGCAAGAAAAATTAGTTGGTCCAGTAAGCCCCACTACGCCTCAGGCTATTCTTGAATCTCATGACAGTTGATCGAGGATCAGTGCAAGCCTAGCATCACTGATGGCCTTTCAATAATATTTGAAGAATACAGATGTTCAAAGATAGCATGTTAAGTACGTGGAGCAATCGTTTGAGGCATAAGATTTTAATGTGATGACGAACTAACTGTGTATAGTGCTCAGGTCTCTGGCTCCTGCCTAGCCTTTTCGCTCAAGCTTGACCCTCTAACCACATGAGCTACCCTTCCATTTTTGGCTTTTTGGCTGGTTAAGTCTCACAGCTGTTTCTGCCTGGGCTGGCTTCGAACCACTATTCCCAGCTCTGAGTAGCTGGGCGCCTAGTTCTATACCACAGAATTCTAAACTTGGAAAAGCTCTGCTTCCTCTTCCTCTTCTGTCTTATGACTGAAGAATTTCTGAGAATTCCACACATATGTGTTCATTTATTAAGTAAATGAATTCTTAAAAATTTAGGAGATAGCCAGCTGGCTTCCTCCTATTCATGTCTAACAGAAAAAATAGCTTTATTGAAGCATCCCCATTTTAAACGGAATATGCTACTGTTTCCTTGCTCTTGAATTCTATACTCCCATCCCACATTTCCCTGTAGATATGAATACTTAGGATTGTAGTGTGCATCTCCCTGCTCAAAAGGCTTGGGGTGAACAAACAATGTGGAGGTGGGCTTCTCAATTTATCTTTCTGCAATAACTAAATTAAATAAATAGCCCTGAGAATTATTTCCTGATCACTTGTTGAGTCCTTCTATGGCCACAAGTGTTGTTCCCCGCCCCCCCCCCCCCCAAGAACTGGAAATCTAACAATTAGAAAACAGAGAAAATCCTGATCCAATAAAGCTCATATGTTAATAGAAAAAAATTTTAAATGTGACCTTTTTTTTTTTTTGGTCCATGTATCTATAAAAGAGATGGTGAAAGCAGGTGCTGGTGGCTCACGCCTGTAATCCTAGCTACTCAGGAGGCTGAGATCTGAGTGTCGTGGTTCAAAGCCAGCTGGGGCAGGAAAGTCCGTGAGACTCTTCTCTCCAATAAGTCACTAGAAAACCGCACGTGGCACTGTGGCTCAAGTGGAAGAGCACTCACCTTGAGCTGAAGAGCTGAGGGACAGTGCCCAAGCCTAGAGTTCAAGCCCCACAAACCAACAAAAAATAAAAATAAAAAGATGGCAAGGAATGGGAAAATATAAACTATCCAGATGATCTGGTCACCAAAAGCAGCCCGATAAGGTGGTATCTGTGGACAGGTGGAAATATGAGGTTAACAAAAGGAGCACGTTGCAGTGGGTTTTGGCAAAACATGCTCCAATCAGACATGACAGCATACAGGAATGCTCTGAGTTGCACTGTTCATGTACGGATAAAATAATGACAAGGTATTTACTTATAAGGTAAGCGTTGCTGGAATCATCCATCCTGGGTTCTCCATCTGCTTCAACTTTCACTGGTCCTTTACAATCTCTCTCTCTCTCTCCCTCCTTCCAGAAAACTTTGGCTTCTCCAATCCAGGAATCTGAGGACAACTTGGCACTAATAATTCTTACTTTACGAGTTAACATTCTGAAGATTATAAACACACACCAAGGGTCGAGACTTTGCCACAGATTTTTGAACTGCCCTTACCAAACTTCGCTCTCTCAGATAATCTTGTCCTAGAGGGGGAAGAAGCCAATCACAGCAGGTGTAAGTCATATTGGTTTTCTGGAAGTTTAAAGCTCTGGGCACTACTTTGCTCTAGCTCGCTCTGAGTGAGATGGACTTAGGAAGTATGCAAGATGGTACCCTTGGTGTTACCGACAGCCTAGATGGCTTTTATTTTGTTGAGACAAGAATGGGGGGGGAGGGGCTTCCAGTGCGTAGGATGTAGGTCAGCTTTGGGCTCAAGTGCCTTACTCCACAGAACTTTGAGTCATTCCCGCATTTTCTTGAGATTCCTGCGGCTAGACATAGGTTAACTGAAGGTGAGACTTTTTGCTTCTCACATGTCTGACAAATTAGCACATCCCCTAGAGTCTCCAGTATGTTAATTTACATTTCCATTTGAAAAGCCGACTTCCACATTTTTCAGATAAAAAACAAAAACCAAGTGAAAAGTACACTGAGTCTCTATTAACTTGAGAAGTCTGTGGGACCTTCCAGGGGGCTTCCTTTCATCTGCACGTGGAAGGGAAGGGAGCACAGAATGTCACCAGATTGAAAACCAAATACCATGGCCGTGTGGAGCACACAGAGTCCGAGAACACAGCTCAGCTGCCACTCATGTGAAACTAGCAACACTTTGTTCATGCTTTGAACCTTTCAAACAACCTGCTGGTTGGGCACAAATGCAGGTGTCTGCCATCTAGTGGCGGAGATCCATATGAGCAGTATTATTTATTTATTATTTATTTATAGTAAATAATTGGAGAGGGAGAGTATATGATGTGTATGGGGGAAGGGTTAGGAATTACATAGAATTGTTCTAGAAACTGTCGGTATGATTAAAGGAGAGGGGGCAGAGTGGGGATAAGGGTTGGGAAAGGCCACACATCCAATGGGCCAAGGCCATCCTAGTAAAACCTTTGACAACAAGTTGCACAGGCTTTGTTTAAAAGCCCTCTGGGGATTTTAAGTCTGGATCTTGTGCATTTCCCTTCGGATATAAATTCCACAAAGGCAGCAGCCTGTCCCGATTATTCATCCTTTATCTCCAGCATGGAGGACACTGCCTGACATAATTCAGGAACTTAATAAATTTAATCAACAACTGAATGGCCAGGACAAAAAGCTAGAATTAGACCAGACTGGACTGCCGGACTCAAGAGTATTTACTGCCACAGGATTGCAAAGAGGCCAAGTCATTTAATGATAATTGGTTTTTTTTAAGATTAATATACTACTTTATGGTAAATCTGTGAAAAGATAGTAGCCATATAGGGCTATTAAATTTTGTTTATATAAGATCTCTAGAAAATGGCTTGAATGGGAAAAGTCAACTCATGGCCTTTTTAGCATGTTCATGATCATGGAATCCTTAGCAATATAACAACAGTTTAGGTGATTTTTACTGACATTTTGACATGTAACTATTCATATACAGGATGTTATGTTATGAGCATATACTTGCTCAGAACTGCAGCCCTTCAGTACCACCTTATATGCTGGCAAGATCATGCTGTTTATGATAGTTCCCTGATACAACCAAAATCAGGACACAGAAATGTCCAGAATAGCTTACATTTGACATAAACATTTCTGCTTTCAACAACTTGTGAACATTGTGTATACAATATATATTGTATTTATAAATCTGTGTATATACATGTACATGTACACATATAGTGCTTATATATTATAAATATATACACACACATATATAATGCAAGTATATACATATAATAGCAGGTTCTATTTGTCAGAAACAGCATCATCTTAATTCTTTTCCTGAGATGTCATTACTCGAGTTTAAATTTCAATGAGAAAGAGCAGTCCACACTTCAAAACCTGAGATGCATCCTAAATTGAATACGGCTCATTTTAACAGACAAAATGGCCTATGATAATGCATCCCTTGCCAATCCAAGCTTTTCATTTACTCATAAAAATAGTGAAACAGAAAATCAATCCCCTCCCCCTTTCTCCACTTTCCTCCTTAGTTCCTCTACATTCTCCTTGCCTTTTTCCTTTATCTTGTTCCAGCCTCTTGGTCTTAAATTCTGTCAGCCAGAAGGAGCATGCAAGATACTTACTTAGAATGCACACTGAACAACTCTGCCCCTATTCAGCTCTATCTGGCCTGGCTTTAACCCCTATCACTTTTAGCAATTCATGAGCCATGATTGTGGTACACATGATCCTAGGTGCTCATGAGCACCTAGGTTTGGAAGATAGCAAAGTCGCTGCAATCCAAACCTTTCCAGCAATTACTGAGAACCTGCTGGAGAACTATTTGTGGTGCAGGTGATCAACCAATAATGACTCCTTGACAAACCATGAGTGGTGTTTACTTGGGAGACGCTGTGTGAAAGGACATGCTCCCCCCTGCCCCAGCATCTGAGGGTCACCAGTAAATACCCAGACACACAGCATTCCAGGCCAGGGAGGTTCAATATCAGCTGGGAAAGCCTCTCATGTTCTGTGTAACACTCACTGGAGACTGCTTTCTGTTTACTAATAAATACGTTATTTTGCGTGTATCAAGTCACTGACCCCTTGGGATAGGCCAGTAAACAAAACATTAGGATCTCTGCTGTCACAGGAATCTACAGTATCATTCAACTTAGGGTGCTGCTACAGGAGGTGATGTGCTGGGCACAGAAAACAGATCATGGGTGACTCCCAATGGGAAGCTGGAAGATGTAGAGGAGAACTCCACCGTTATGCAATTCATTCTAGTGCAATCGGTGTGGGAAAGGTATTAATAGATGTGGGAATGACACATTAAGGGAGTGTGAGGACTGAAAAGTATTTTCTTGGAGAACCGAGGCCTCCTGATGTTTGTATGACTGTTGCAGCCAAGCTGCAGATAGCAAGTTTCAGGAATTGTTTTGCTTTGTTTTTTAAAGGAGACCTCTGCAGAAACTGGAGCCTACTGATGTGGCTAGAGCACCCCAGCAAGAAGATGGGGCTGAGAGTTATGTAGGGGTGACATCGTACATGACTCTGATTTCACTCTAGAAGTGGGACAGGCCAAAGGAACTGACCACAGGAAGGTAGAGGAGACTCTCCCAGGCCAGGCACAGGGGAGACAGGCAAGTCCTGCAGGAAGGAAATACAGCAAGGACAGAAGGGGAGGCAGGAACAAGAGACAGTTTAGGAAAATCCAATCAGTGGGACTGAGGAACTTCATACTTGAGGCGGATTTATTTTTCCTCTGTATTTTCCTCTTGGGAGGCAATCCACTCGCAGAGGACAAACGGGAGGAATGGTTGGGAGGAAGGTGATGGCTCCGCTTCCAAACAGCACATCACGGGAAATGTTCAGAGAGGGTCACTCATGAACTGAGACCAGAAATGGGTGTTTTCTGCCCCAAGTTGATCTTCGTGCCTGCAGAGGTGATTTCATGGTAGCAGAGGCTACCATGAGGAATGGAGCAGCTGCTCCTCAGGAAATGATCTGTCACCAAAGTCCACAGAGACCTGAATGCAGACTCAGAAGACGCAGACTGATGAAGCCTGCACCCTTGTGCATCAGTCAAGGGGTTGTACCTCAGTCTCCTCAAGGAAGAGGAAGTGAGGAAGGAGAATGGAAAGAGTAGCCAGATTGTTGAGGAGAGCATGCCGGGTTCACAGATGGGTCTCAGGAAGGGAGGGGGAACGGAGGGAGAGGCGTGTGCACGTCCTCATGGAGGGGGACTCAAGAGGGAGCAGGCAAGGAGTTCGAAATCTGACAGGGAGTATGTGAATGCCTTACTTCAGGTGATCAGTTCCAGAGAAAGGAGTGGCATGAAGAAGACCGTGTTTTGTGCAACTGAGGAAAAAAAAAAAGATGGAGAGGAAAACAGAAACAGAACAAAGAGAATTTAGGGACCGAGAGGAGACAGGATGCAGGATGGTACCTTGTAACATTATGGGGGGCTAAGGAAGGAAATGGAAGGGAAGCCAAATCAAGCATGCCAGACACAGAGGACAATGCCTTTCAGAGAGAAAGTGTTCAGAGTGCCAAGGGCAGAATGCCGGAGCCAGGCAACGAGCACCGCTGGGCACAGCGTTCTTTTCATGTTAAAGGGTAGCCTTGAACCGTCTCACCTGACACAGCCGTGTGACCCAGGAGCAGCTTCTTGATTCAGCCTGGTCTAACTATCTGACCTTCTCAAGCCCTTCATCAGATAAGACTGACCACTAAGACCAAAGAAATACTTGAATCCCTCCCAGAATTTACTTCCCCATTTTCTCACCAAGACAAAGCCTCCGTGTGGTTCTTTTTCTTATCTGGTTTCTTGCTTCTGATGAAGAAAAAAGTCTCTCGGTGATGCCATAGAGGTAAAAGGCCAGATAATAAGACTTGGATTCACTGATCTTCATTACTAGGTGCTTAAAGTGGGAGATTTGTGAACCTCTGCAGGCTTTAGTTTCCATAAATAGATAATACATATTATATATATGTAAAAACAATCCATACTTAAATAGGGTTGTTGTCCGTATCATACTAGCATAAATACAAACACAGAGACCGACAGAACAGAATAGAAAGACAGAAATAAACCCACCCTTGGTGACCAGCTGATTTTCAACAAAGGTGCCAGGAACACACACTGGGAAAAGGACAGGCTCTTTAATAACTGGTTTGGGGAAACCTGGATGCACACCTAGAGAAGAATGATACTGGACGTTATTCATTCCAAATACAAAAAGCATCTCCAAAATGGATTCCAAACTCAGATAGAAGATCTAAGACTGGCCTGGGCAGTGATTATAACTATTTTTTTTTTTTGGCAATGATTCCAAAGCATGGCAACAAAAGTAAAAATAACAAAAGTGGGATTATATCATGCTGAAAGATTTCTACACAGAAAAGAAAACAACCCATAGCCTACAGATCAAGAAAAATCATGTATCTGATTAAGGAACAGCTAGCCAAGGATCTCAATACCTACAGTGCTTAAAAAAAGGAATTCAAATAACTCAATGGCCAGAAAATAAGTAACACAACTAAAACAGGCAAAGAAACTGAATGTTTCTTTTTTTTTTTAAAGACATACATGCAAACAGGGATATAAATTAAAAAGCAAACATACAAAACCTTCATACAACTACTTAGGAGGGAAATACCCATTAGAACCACAATGACATATCACAACATACCTGCTAGAATGGCTGTTTTGTGTGTGCTGGTGATTTCTGAGATAAGGCCTCATTTCCCAGGCAGGTGATCTGCCTAGACCTGATCTACTTATTTTAGGCTTTCCCTACCTACCTACCCTCTTCCTATCTCCAGCTCAGATATCAGCCAGGTACAGGGATGCCCAGTTCTTTCTCTGCAGATGGAGTTTCACAGACTTTGCTTCTGGCCTCGAACCATAATCTGCCCATTCTCAGCCTCCTACATAGCTAGGATCACAGCTATGTGCTACTGGTACTTGGTTCAAATAAGCAGAAAAGCATGGGCAGCGGAGGTATGATCCAAGGCAGGCCTTGGCAAAAGTAAGACCCTATGACAGAAATAACCAGAGAAAACTAGGATTAAGGCATGGATCAGGTGGTAGAGCACCTGCACCTATTTTATCTGTGCACCTATTCTAAGTGCGTTCAGGGTCTCCCGAAAGAGGAGGGAGTGATGATCACAGCAATGATGATGTTGATGGCTGGATGACAATTTATAAGGATTCATTATTTCCAGAGAACATTTCATTGTATACCCCAAACCCTCATTCATATATATATAATTGAGCTGGGAGCCAGTGGCTGGTGGCTTACACTAGTTACTCAGTAGGCTGAGATCTGAGGATCATAATTCAAGGCCAGCCTGGGCAGGAAAGTCCATCAGACTTTAACCACCAAAATGCTAGCAGTGGAGCTGTCACTCACGTGGTAAAGTGCTATCCTTGAGCAAAAATATCATATGTATCTAAATATATATTATGTAAATATAACACACACACATATATATGTAGATATAGATATAGATTAAATAACAGGTGCTGCTATGTCACTAGCTATCTGTGAAGGGTGGAATCCAGCAAACATGCTCCCAGGCTGGCCTTCAACAGATGCCCTCTACTGTACTCTCACTTAGCAGTTTAACACATAGCTCACATGGTGATTTAGTTTCATTTTTTTTTATCATAATGCTTCCCCCCCCCCAAATTATGGTTTTGTTACACATATTAAACCTTTGTGGAATCTTCATTAAAATCCTGTGTCTTTCTTGATTCTATGTCCATTTAGAAAGCAGACATGTAACACACCTATGTAGGTAGAGACCTCCACACAGAGAGCATCTATTTCAGTAGTTAAAAGGGATGAATATGTAATTGGGTGGGAGGGAGGGGGGAGGCTGGGAAGGGAGGTGAAGGGTAAACAAAGGAGGAGGCTGCAATGCTTGGTAAGAAATGTATGCATTATCCTGCCCATGTAATTGTAACCCCTCTGTACAGTATGTTCTCAAATAAAATAAAATAAAATTTAAAAAAATAAATAAAATAAAATAAAATAAAATGAGAGAGAAATTAAAAAAAAAAAAAAAAAGGATGAATATGTAAACGCTTGGAACCTAAGCACCTGTCACCTTATTCTTTATGGTTCTGCAAATGGGACAGTTTACATTTCAACAGGAAATTCAGCCATTTGAAAGTTGATACCTTCAAACACAACAGTTTTGATTTTCCATCAGAATGGATCACTAATTCTCCAGCAGCCCAACACTCAGAACTGCCTGGATGTGTAAGACTAGCCCAGACCCTGCAGAATAATATTTGTGCCTCACTCTTACAAATCCAGTTTAACTGTCCTGCACAGTCCCACAGCAGAGAAACTGCTGAGTGAAGTCCTGGCTCACTGATAAGAAATTCAAAGCAAACATATTTCCAAGTTGATAGACCATTTTAAGGGGATTGATTTTTTTTTAATGCAGTTAAATCAGGCAGTGTTTTGGAATGAATTGCAGATTTTAAAAATAGGAGGGTAGATTTACATTTAAAGTCAAATTGCAAAACTGGATGATGATGATCATTAGCTCAAATTGGCAGAGAGTAGACCTTAGAATATATGGCTGCCTTAGTCAGCACTCCTTCACTACCACAACGATGCGCTCGAGGCATCAACTTATAAAGAGCGAAGGTTCATGTGGGCTCAAGGTAAGAGACTGGCTGTCCCTGTGGCTTTGGGGACGTGTGATCAAACAGCGTGTGATGATGGAAGCTCAAGGTAGAACCAACTACTCACCTCACCATCAGGGAGCAAAAACAGACATAAAGGAAGACTGTTAGAGTCCCCAGCCCACTGAACCACACAACCCCAATGGTGTCTTACTAGGTCCAGATGGCCACCATCTGGCAACAGTGCCGAACTGCAGACTAGGCCTTTAACCATGGCGTCGAAAGACAATTGATCCAGTCAACAGCTGGGTAGAAAAATACCAGAAGCTCACACTGCGAGGTGCTAATGGGGATTGTCTCTGGGGACCCTGTGTCGTGGTGGGCTTTTACTTTTGAGAACATATACTCAACATAGTGTTTCAATTGTATGTCCTATGTGCTTTTTTATAATGAGGCAGCAGCAAAAGCATCATATTTACCCATGTTTATACTTGATGAACAGTCTCTAAGGATAAATTGTACTTTAGGTGGACAGTCAAAGGGAGGTGCGATGTAGTATCTCACTTTAGGGTCTCCCTACCTGATATTTAAAATAATTAACACTCTTTTCTCTCTCTCTCTCTCTCTCTCTCTCTCTCTCTCTCTCTCTCACACACACACACACACACACACACACACACACACAGACAGAACAAAGAGTGAAATGATAAGGCTAAGATTCTGATAAAGTACTAAGAGATAAATTCATCAGAAGTTTCAAGGTTGACAAACTGCTGGAATCTGAATCCCTGGAGATGTGGGGGAAAGGGCGGGCACAGTGAGAACCAGCTGGCAGAAGGTACAGCAGGTACTGAGGCAAAGGTGACCTTGAGTCACAGGACTGAACTTAAAATCCAGCCAGGGGACATGGAGAAGCCGGTGGAAGATGTTTAGTCATGATTCAATCAGCAGTAGAAGGAGATGTCAAACGTGGTGTTCCGGGTAGGAAAAACGTGATCAGATTTCTCCTGTCCCTCTGGACATCAGTACATATTCAAGTGAGAAGAGAAAGCAGCCGGCAGGTTTGAGATACTTCTGGGTTGAGTATGAGAGTTCAGTGTCTGGCTAAGTTTGGGAGGCAGGGGAAGGAAATAAATCAAGATAGCGGGGCAATGTGCACCGCTCGTGCTATTCATAGAAATGGGGAACACTAGGAGAACAGCAGGAAACAGGAGACTCAGAGGAAGCCTGCAGGCTCCCCACACTCCTGTCCCAGGCCAAGCCAGACCTGGTGTAGCAGCCACATTGCTGCGGTCACCAAAGGAGATGTAGGGAAAGGGCAGGGGGGGTCGGGGGGCACGGAGGAAGACTTGACAGAGATCAGACAGCCACCAGGCAGGAGCAGGGAAGCCAGGAGAGGGAAGAGCAAGAGAGGAGAGGGTGCAGGGCAGTGTCTGACAGTTAAAGAAGATAGGATGATGTGAAAGGGACCGAAAGGACGGCCCTACATCTTACACTAAGAAGCTAAGAAGTTCCAGGCGACTCTCCCGCAAGCATATGTCCTGGGAATCTTACAAAGTTGGAAGACAAACATCAAACGCTTAAGCCTGGAGCCAATGGGCTCACGCCTGTAATCCTAGCTGCTCAAGAGGTTGAGATCTGAGGATTGTAGTTCAAAGCCAGCCTGAACTGGAAAGTCTGTGAGACTCTTATCTCAGAGAAAATCACAAGTGGAGCTGTGGCTCAAATGATTGAGTAAATAAAAAAAAAATGTCCAGGGACAGCACCCAGGCTGTAAGTTCAAGCCTAAGACTGAACCCCTGCCCTTTCCCCCACAAAAGTCAAAGTTGAGTGGCAGATAATAGTGAGATTTGGGGAGGTGCGAAGGCTAATCTCTGAACAGAAATGAGAAAGTGAGAAATAAACATGAAATGTCTGCAACTGGCACAGAAGCCCAGGTTGACTTTATAAACCTCAACTTTCAATATTTTCTTATGGAAGAACATTCAGAAATGTTCTCACTTTAATTCCCAGAATTATTAGAAAGACAAACAGGCCCAGGAGAGCAAGAAGTAGGGTTTCTGGCTCCATCAAAAGCTCAGGTGAGGATGGGATGGGCAGCCCTGCCAGCACTCAATTCTCCAAGCACAGACTGCACGGCGTGAAGTTCACCAACAGAGCGGAGGGGTCTAAACAGTGTGCACCAAGGTCCAGAATCAATGGCCAGCTTTTAGGGTGAAAGAGGAAAAGATCCGCCAAGGCTTGGAAGAGAAGCTCCCTGCTGGGCCTTTGGGTGGCCCTGCCTACAACTGTGTGCACCCAAAGTGGGAACCAATCACACATCGGAGGCAGTGGGACTCCACGTGCAGAGATCTGAGCCAGGGAGTGCGGACAAACACCCAAAGCTGGCTGGAAGGAAGGAATTTTCCTCCACTGCTAGAGTTCTTGGAGGAAATGGGGTCTTGCAGTCACCCTGAGTTTTTATTTTTGGCCTCCAGAACAGAAGGAGTACATTTCAGTTACTTTAGGAACCCGTGTGTGAATACTGTGTCCAGCACCCTCCATCACTCCTGAGCTATGCTGAGCCACTCCACCTCCCATCAGTCATGTGCTTGTGGAAGGCTTGTCTTTGACCCGCCCATCCTCTGCAGAATTCCCACGGTGCCTGGCATAGGACACACGCTGACATGTAAGAGCTATTGCAGAGATACACACCCAAGGACATAAGCAATAAACATAGATAGGTGAGATGCATTTACTTCTTCCACTGAAATGAGTATTCATTAACATTTATTGGTCATCTCTTCTCCTGAAATTACAGAAAATCACCTTTACCTGGGGTTATCAAATTGAACAAGAAAGCCTATAATCCTAGCTACTCTGGATGCTGAGATCTGGAAGACTGTGATTCCACGTCAGCTCAGGTAGAAAAATTCACTAGATTGCCATCTCCAAAACAAGCAAAATGCAGGGCTGGATGCGTGGCTCAACAGTGGAGTGCTAGTCTATCAAGTATGAGGCCCGAAGTTCCAACTCAAGTGCCTACCCAAACTAAGTTTGAAGACATCATAGTCAGCCTCACCAGAATGCCAAGGATAGAGACTGATGGTGTCTGTGAGTTATGATTAATTAGTTAGATGAATTGTTGGTCTTTGATCATCCACTGAGTCACACACTTGAATAATTTAGCACAGAGAAAGCAAGCCAATACGAAAGCAGGAAAAGTGAGGAGATGGTTGTGGGGTAGAGAGGGGAAAGGGTGGCATTCTAAGTGAGGAAACGCCATGTCCATTCACCCTCTCCTCACACACGCTATTGCATGCACTACACGTGGCACAGCATGGGAAAGGCGGACAAGGTACCATACATGAGAAAAAAAACAAGTCTTCCACACATGAAAAGTGCAACGGCTTTCCACTGGGAGAATGGAAAAGAAGAACCGACTCCTTCACGGGACTTTGGAAGGGCTGCATATGTACACATGGACACGTGCAGATGAGGGCCACTGCTGAACAGAAACAAAGCTCCCGGTGACCCCGGAAAGACCACCTCCTCATCTGTGAGATCACACAGGACGGGAGGCCACTGGAGGTGAGGCCCACACAGCTTCCCGATGACCAAGGACAAGAACCGACCGACCTGTGGAGGGTTGGAGGAGGGGAACTGAGTTCCCTTCCAACGTGGACAAGGGATGGTGGGGGGAGTCAACCCCAGCGGAAGGGATGGTGAGAAGTCCCAGGGAACACCCGAATCCAATCCCAAGTAAATCAGAAACTGCACAGCAGCGGTGGAATGTCTCACAACTGTAAATCTAGGGTCTCCTGAAGTAGGGGTGTGGGACCCCACCTCTCCGGAGACCCTCTCTGACACAGGCTGAGAGCACTTCGCGTGGGTTGAGTCCGCACGGCAGTGGGTATCCTGCAGGAGCCTGGCTGGCAGGGCTGGCACGTTGTCCAGGGCAGAGGTGACTGAAGGCAGGTGTCAAGGCTCAGCAGGTGTGCCGGATTTCAAGGGAACGGCAGGGACAGGAAACAGGCCAGGGCTGGCTAGAACCAATGACCAGAGGGAGGGTGAACAGGGAGGGGGGTAGTGGAGAGTCAGCAACTCCAATGACAGTGGCAGGGTGGGGGTGGAGGGGTGGAGGAGCAAGATTTGATAGGGCCAACAATGAGAGACAAGGAGACAGGTCTCCTCAATGAGCTTGGCAGCAGGAGAAATGAGTGACACGCTGGGTAGGGAGGGGGCGGGGGGAGTGTGCCTTAGATCTAGGAGTTTGACCACGCTCAGGGTGAATCAGAGACTGAGAATAAAAGAAGAGCATCTGGCTCCTGGAGAGATGTTGTTGTCAAGGTTAGGGCTGAAGATGTTCTAGGTAAAACATTAAGTCCAGAACTGAAAATGGACACGGAAAACTCAAAAGCTGCTCAACCCTATGACATGGCCAATATGACCAGAGTGAGAGACAGGGACCAGGGCTGAGGACATTATTAGGACTCTCTAGGACCAGGGAAAGGAACACAGACTTGCTTTTCCAGTGGTCAGCAGTGGCTGGAAAACAAACTGGGTCCTGGGGTCCCAGGCAGAGCAGAAGAAAAGGGCAGAGGTGCAAACCCACTGTATATCTGCCAGCTGCTTTGTCTAGTTGTGTTTTTCTCCTGCCATTTTCTGGGAGGTTCTAGAATATTCTGCATATATATATATGTATATATATATATATATATATATATATATATATATAGAGAGAGAGAGAGAGAGAGAGAGAGAGAGAGAGAGACTGCCAACTGTCATCTCCAGTGGGCTCCACTTCTGTCAGCCTCAACAGCTGAGGGCTGAGAAGGTGCCATCAGCGCAGTCCTGGTCCTTCGGGACAGGAAGCTCCAACAGGTGGAAGAATGTAAACCACCGATCAATCTCTAGGGGACAGTCTGCCAGAAGCAGAAAGGGTCTAAGAGCTGCCAGAATACCTGGACAGCGGGTACACAGAGTTGGCGCGGGCTGAGCCCTAGGTCTCAACACTTAGGGACTCTGTGCTCCCCAAGTCTCAATTGTGTAGCATCTCCCAGCACTTTGAGTTTGAACTGAAGACACTTCCCCAAGCCTTCCATCCTAGACCTGACCTAAGATGTGAACGGACTCACCACCAGCTCACCCATGTGCTCATGGGGGAGAAAACCCCTGGAGGACACCTGTAGGTTCCACACCATCAGACCCTGGTAGTCTGATGTTCTCAATTGTGTCACTCCAGCCTACCTGTATGTGGTTTCTGGTCTGCTTAAGGCAGGAACACAGCACGGGAGGGCAGGGGAGGTGGGGAGAGAGACCCTGTGGGAGCTGAGTTCACCCCACAGCCTCTTCTCCCTGGGCAGGGGTGGAAGGTTTTGTCTGCTTTGGGATTAAGAATACAGTATTTTCTTAACAGAGAAGACAGATGCTGTTGGACACCAGCAACTAACAGGCTTTGTCTCATGTCAAAGTCATTAAAAGATCTCTTCAGAAAAATCTAAAACTTTCCTTTGGGTTTGAAATTCTTTCCGAAAGTCCTATAAGGCTAAGAAGCAGGACAAGACCTGTTGACAGAACTAAAAAACGTGTGTGTGTGTGTGTGTGTGTGTGTGTGTGCGCGCGCGCGCTGACTGAGGCTTGAACTCAGGGTCTGGGCCATTGTCTCTTAGGTTTTTTGCACAAGGCTAGTGCTCTACCTCTTGAGCTACAACTTTCCTTTTGGCTTTTTGCTGGTTAACTGGAGTAGGAGTCTCACAGAATTTCCTGCCTGGGCTGGCCTTCCTCTGAGATCCTCAGATGGCAGGTGTGAGCTACTGATGGCCAGCTTAAAAGAACTTTATAAAAACTTGACAGATGAAAAGCCTGGAAGAGCAAATCTCAGAAGTCCCAAAGACATGCACACCGCAAACACTCACTTCCAACAATTGACCCTTATGTAGATTCATTTTACCAAGCAACATGGCACAAGGGTTTCATGATTGCTGCAGCCACCCTTGCCTTTGAAAATGCTCTTGTATAAAGAAAACGTATTTGAAATTCACATACTGTAGAAAAGACACCATTTCCTGTTACTCAGCCTTCAAAACCCCACTAGAAGAATGCTCTTAGTCATAATAAAGCATAATGTGGAAGCAGGCTGTGCATGTGGAGGGAAGATGCGTGATTCTGCACATCGAGCAGTCTTCTCTGGCTTCTTGTGCCATCCATGTCCATTCCACTCACGTCTCCGTAGGGCCACTGTACCACAGTGCTCTCCACGCCAACACAAACTTCCCCACGCTGCTGACAAACCCCAGACTCTTTACAGTGACACAAGGGTGTCAGGGCCAGCTAGAAACAAACAACTCAGCCTGCCAATGCTTGAGAGACTTAGGCAAGAACACCAGGCTGGCTTAAGAAACCAACCAGATATTTTTGGTAAAATTTTTTGGGGAAAAAATAATCACTTCACAATATGCAGACACCGAAGGTAACTTTGTATCTTTATCCTTGAACTTTATACTTAATTTATAATTTAGGTTGCAGAAATTCTCCCATCTTTATTTTTCATTTATCTCTACCCCCCCTCCACAGCTCACTTTCAACAGGTTTTCTCCAATTAAAAGCCAAAAACACAATCAAGAGAAATTCGAAGTTTGACACATTCTAGCATACGACACAAAAAAGTTTGCTTCTCTATAAAAGTATGAACCACTGGTGTTTCTAAGGGCAAAAGGAGCTGCTAGTATAACGTAAAGAATGTTTGTCCACACTTAAGTAATCTTCAAAAATACACACTTGTAGTGCTATTCTACTCTTCCCAGTGGAAAAAGACAGCGATGAATATCCACACACCTCTAAACCTTAAAGAAAAAGGTCCTAAATTTAGTTTCAATGTGGGCTTAATACAACGTGATCCTTATTTTAATATGTTATTCCTCTAAATCTTGATCGATTCCATGCTTCCTCCTTCTCCAGAATTACACGCTGCCCTCGAAATAATGTAGGATGCCAAAGATCTGCAAAGACGTTTTTCAAGTCGACGTTTTGCATCTCTCACTCTTTTAAAGTGATCAAGTCCATGTGAACCATCACCCATCTGTTTTAAAACACACTGCTCAGTCATGACTTTTTCCCCTCATGTGGAATCCCATCCCACAACACCCCGTCCCAGCCCACAGAAACAGCGTCTGAGTCAGCCTTGCCTTGTCATTATTTTTTCAATTAGTGACTACAGCTAAAGTTGTATTTCCATATGGAAACCAAACACCGGGAGGGAGGAGCTGAAGGAGAGCTGACCTGTGTGCTAAGCTTGGGAAGACCAGCTATGTACCAAGAATCTCAAGACAGGGTTGGGTGGGGAGGTGGCAGGAGGGGGACTCAAAGCACATTTCTGTGCAAGTCAGAATTCACACACCACCAGGAGAAGGCTGCATAGTTTATCTGCGTGGATAAATACGTACCACCTGGTACCAGTTCCCACCACAGAGGGGGGATTCGCCCCCAGACCACAGCTCTCTCACCAGATGGGAGACAGAAGGACCTCATGGTGTCCAGCGCAACCACACACTTCCATGGATGTGCGAGCTGGCTCTTCAGGGTCCGGCTTCTCCAGTCCGTAAAGCAAGCGGTGTTCCCGGGCAGAAGCTCCCAAGCAAACACCCGTGGCCACGTACACTCAGGAAACTGCAGTGAATGCCCCGGGCAAGGTACATGATCTCACCACGCAACCTCACCAAGAATTCCTTCCCTCCACGGAAGGCCCACAAGGAGGACAGGGAGGTTTCATTATCTGCCGCAGAAACTCCAGAGGCTGGAAGGGCAGGTGTGTGTGTGTGCATGTGTGTGCAAGGCATGCACACTGCGCGCGTCTATCACCACTGCCCAGCAGCAGCGTGCGTTTTCCTCCCCGAGACCCCATCCTGCCAGCCACGCAGGACCCCCGGGAGCAGGGAAGAGGAGATCTACCTCCCCGTACTCCTCAGAGCGGAGGAGTACTTGCTCGCGCACACACGCGCGCGCACATACACACACACACACATACACATGCATGCACGTCTGCCTTCTTGCTCTCGGGTCCATATGGGTGCAATTCCAAGACACCTCCAGCCGCCACCCCGCAACCTGCGTGTGTGGAAACTCACACACACAGGCACGCGCGCTACTGAGCTGTGGCGGCTCCCACACGCGCACAGAGAGGGGCCAACGTTCCCCCCACCCAAATAACAACAACAACAATAATCAATAACTATAAAGACACCTCGGCTTCCCAGCGGATGGCTGGGGAGAGGCGGGCGGCGCAGGTGGCGGCCGCGGGCGCAGCCTGGACCCCATGGCGGGCGAAGAGCCAGAAGCCGCGCACCGCTGCGCTCCTCTGCTCTACCACCTACCTTTCACCCCGATTCTCTTAAGTGCCCACACGCCCCTCCCCCCAATCAGTGGGCCCTCGGTGCCTTGGAACGGAATGGGAACCCACGGTCCAGCCAGCCGCGAGGGGGTGGCTGCTGTCTTTAACACGGTGGGAAAATTAAATTGGGGAGGGGGCACGGAGCACATTACCCATGCGCGCACACGCGTGCACACACGCGCGCACACACAGCCTCGGATCCCCTGGACACTTGCAGCTCCAGGAGATCCAGGGAGAGAAAATCCCAGCCCCAGGGAGCCAGAGGGCGCGGCAAGGGGAAGCGGGGACCCCGGTTTCCCCACCGCGGGCCCCGCCGGACTCCAGTCCCTACCCAGTCCTGAAGTCCCAACTGTGCCCCGGAGCGCGATCTCGTGGTTCAAGTCCCCATCCCCCACCGTGTCCCCTTCCCGCACACCTCTCCGGGTCCCCTCTTTCCACGGAGTCCGCCACGGCGTTCCCCACCCGCGCGGAAAACTTTTCAGTGTTTCCCCACCCCCTTTTTGCCACAAATCTAAGGCAGGAAGCGGGGTCAGCCTCCGCCCAGCGCCCCGCGCCCGGTCCTCACCTGGCGGCCGCCGCGCTTCGGGCGGACCTCGCGCGCCCCGCGCGCAGGTGGCGTCCGGCGTCCGGCGTCCCCCCGCGGGGCCCTCGGGCCGCGCGGCTCAGGCAGCGAGCGTCCTCGAGGTCGCGCGTGGCTGGCTGGAGCCGCCCCGGGGGCGCATCGCCGACCTCTCCCTCTCCGCCGTGAGCGGGAGCCCGGGGATGCGAGGCTGGCTGCGGCCGGCCGGCGCCGCGCGCCGTGCGCTCCGGAGGTCCGCGGCTCACATGCCGTCTCCGGGGCGAGGCATAGGGAGGGGGGCGGCGATCGGCGGGCTCGGCCGTCCGGGGAGCCCCGCCGCTCCCGCTGCGCAGCCCGCGCGACCCGACCCTTTCCGTCCGCGCCGCGTCTCTCCCGCGGCCGTCGCGCTTCTCGCCCACCCGCGCCTCCCGTCCCCTTCTCGATCTCCGACTCCGTTTGTCCAAAACGCCGACCAGAGGAGCTGCAAGCGGGAGGGAGGGGGAGGGAGGGAGGGAGGGAGGGAGGTCCGCTCCTCCGCCTGGTGGTGGCGGTCGTGGCCGCGCGGCGGGCGCGCTCCTCCTCCCCCGCTCCTCCTCCTCCTCTTCCTCCCGCCGCGGGCTGGTGTCGTGCACACGCTGCCCCGTGCAGCCCCAAACCTGCCCGGCTTCTGAGCATGCCCAGCGGCCGGGCACCGGCGGGGCGGGGGGCGTGGAGGCCTCCGCGCGCCCCGGGCGCTCCCACCTCCCCCGCCCCCCGCTTCCTCTCGTGCTCCCGACACGGACTGCCCGGGCCGGGGTCCTCGGATCTCCCAGCCGGGCGGGAGGCGCGCGAGTTCTGCGCGCAACTTGTGCACGCGGGAGCCGGGCTGCGCGCGCTAGCCGCCCGCGCTCGCCCGCCGGCTGGGGCACCCGAAGACCTGAGGACCCGAGGACCCGCGGCCTTCCGACCGCCGCCCGGAGGCCTGTGCGCGCACGGCCGCGGGCCAGAGGACCTTAGGGCTTTTCTGGTCCCCTCAAAGTTGTCACCACGGGAGAAACGGGACGAGCGCCCCTGGAAGAGACGCCCCGGGGACGCGCGCTCGCGCGCGCACGCACACGCACACTTTTTGTTCTTATCAGGAAAAAGTGAAATCTAGTACGGGAGGCTTTTAAAACTTGTAAGGAGGTTAAGAGAGCCGATGAGAGGAAGGGGGGAGGGAGAGGGAAGGAGGGGAAGGGAGGGAAGGAGAATTGCTTACTACACACTAAGGTCAGCTAACTAAATAAGGAAAACGTGCGGAGGAATTAAGGTTTCCAAGATAGCTCCACTCTGGAGCTTTTCTTCAAAGCACGTTAAGAAAGGAGGAAGGACAGCCACCAAGGTGGCGACTCTGGACAGAAAAAGAAGAGGGAGGAAGGGAAGGAAGGAAGGATGAAGGAAGAAAAGTAGTAAAACTTCTAACACTATTAAAGGTGGAGAGATGACTTAATTCTGTTTAGAACAGGAAAGTAAAAAAGAGGACACAGAGGGTGTTTTGTTTTGGTTTTGGCTTTTAGGAAGAGTAGTAGCACAGAGAAATTAGGTAGATTTCATTCCTTCTGGAGTCTGTTTTCTCCCTCAGGTGGGAAAGTCTTTAGGAAAGAAAGGAGTAAACATTGCTTTGAGAGAATTGAAGTCATAATAGGAAAACAGATCCAGAAACGGTGTGACTACTTAAGTCTCTGGGTTTGCGTAAATTTCAGGCTGGGTACTGGAATGATACTCTCAGTATCTTTGGATATTTGTCAGGCAGAAATATAATGGTGTCCCTTCTGTATTCCTTGACTTTTAAAACAAACCTCCAAAAAGCACTCTCCTCCAGCTTTCTTGGATTCAACATCCCTAGATTCAAACAACTACAACAATATATATTTAAAATATATTGTGTCAATGACTGAATTTGTACACATTTATTTCCTGTTCTTCATATATATATATTATTTGTATCACAAGTAATTGAGACAGGATTTAACGAGTTGGATGGAAGGTACAAACATCACATCACTCTACATAAAGGAACATCTGTAGGTTTGGGTGTTTGCTAGAATCAGTCTTCTTGGGACACTGAGGAAATACGGTATTTGTGGGTTAATTCTAAGAATAACAGCCAGTGTTTATGAAGCATGTCCTAAGGGTTGGCGCAGTGCAAAGTGCTCTGCTTACATTACAGTCATTAAGCAAGCAAAGGAAAGCAAGTTGGAAAGAGAGAATATTCAGTATGCTGTTCATTATTTTATTCCTCAATCCTGACTGCCTCTTATCTGCACTCAATGAAGGAAAAGGTCAAGAATCTAAAGGGATGAGTTGCTTGTTTCACATCTTAGAAGAGGAATGTGACTTGAAGTTGCCATAATGCTTCCCATTACCTAGAACTGTCTATTACCTCTGGGGACTGAAGTGGCTTCAATGAGATTTGAAACATCCACAAAGAAGAAACGGTGGCCAAAAGCCAACACGTGGGAGCTAGGTGCCTGTAATCCTGGCTACCCCCGAATGGTGGAGAGCTGAGGATCATGGTTGTATAATTAACTGCCAAAACAAGCCAGAACTGGAGCCTGTAGCTCAGTTGATGAAGTGCTAGCTTCAAGGAAAAAAGTTCAGACACAGCTCATAGACCCTGAGTTCAAGCCCCAGGACCGGTACAGGGCACCCTCCCCCCCGCAAAAAAAAAGTACAAATGATTCATAGGTTCCAAAGTCAGAAAGGTTATCTATATATTAAACTCAAAATCGACCATTGACAATAGTCTACAGATCATGAAATAAAACTATGAATTGTCAGAAAAGGGAACAATTATAACTTAGAAAAAATATGCCAGACAAATTTCATTTCTTTTTGTAGTTACTGGACTCATTGATATATAGATGTCTATTTGTATGTATGTGTATGTATGTATAGATAGGTATTTTCTCCTGGTTCCATCCAATATTGTCATTTCTTTCATAGATATGATAAATGCAAATTGTGTGTTTGTATTGAACAGACTACAAATTAACAATGTGGGCAGAGTTACACTCTAACTTTCTTCATAAAGTGGATTCATGCTTGATTAGAATGAAGTATTTATTTCTGAATTTGCTGTCCTATTCTTAGGCAGATTTATTATATCAGACAAAAATACAAAGGGTCACTTGATAGATTTGACATGTAAGGAAAACAGAAACAAATGCTAATTTGTAAGACATGAAAAAAATCAGAGACCCATGAATATTTACCTTCCAACGTGATCTCAGACAAAGGGGTAATGGGAGCTGGAGTACATTTTGAAATTCTGCATTTTAGATTTGTTTACCAAAAACCCACAGGATAATTATAGGGTTTACTCAATTATTAAATGAGACTCTCTGGTTGTAGACAAGATAGATAGCTAAAAATAGCACACTTGCCCTTGGTGTCAAAGAGCTACAAATCCTAGACAGACTATAGACAATATTTACTTATGAAGAACAACCAACATATGGTTGAAATTTGGGAGAATGGGAGGTGTGGAGGGGAACTCATTCCTACAGATGTTTTTTTCTTACATAATTTTCCCCCCAATAGAAATGCTGGACTGTTGAGACCAAGCAGAGCCTGGAGCCTGGAGCTGGGAAGGTAATTGAGATTTGAGGCTTATTCACAATGGTGAGTGAAGTGGGCAGGTGTGCCAGTTGCCTCCCTTTCCCCAGCAGTCCCCCTCCCCACAGGCCACACAAGTCCAGAGGCATGGTTGAAGAATTGTGATGGAGCCCAGAGGCTGTGGGATGATATTCCACACAATTCCAAGGAGACAGGAGTTTGGGTTCAATCTGAGCAGAAAGAATAACCCTGGTTTTTATTAAGACCACCTGAAAGACACTGCCTAACTGTGAAGATACTGAGAAAAGAGAAGGGATAGCCTGAAATCGATTTATCCTGATAAGTAACACTAAAGCCAGGTTGGACTTTGTAGGGTAAAAGTGATTCGCCAACACTTTCACACCTGCTAGAACACAACTGGAAGTTCACAAGAGGAAGAGAACATAAACCAGAATGTCCACAAACACACCATGCAGTTAACCCTGTCAGACACTCAGAAAAGCATGACAGCAGACAACAAAAGAGAACCAAAACTCAGACAAATGAACAAACAATAAACAAAATATAAAATAAAATAGTCAACACAGGGGCCAAGAAATAATGCAGAATTTAGAATTTAGTTAGCAAGTACATTTAAATAAACATTGTTTGTAAGTTATTGAAACTACCCTGAAAAGGGAAAAAAATGAAAAGCAAAAAACATTTCAACATATTATTCTGACCTATAGAAAAGTTAGGGAGTGAGGGTGTAGCTCAGCGATAGAGCACTTACCTTTCAGGCTGAGGTCCTGGAGCTCTTTCTCCAACTGTACTAAAAAAAATAAATAAATAAAGGAAAAATCAAATTCTGATGAAGTGCTAAATCTATGTGTTATTATATCAGTTCAGAAGACAACTGATGTTGACAACTGATAAAGGAGAAGATAAGACTGGTGTCTCCAGTAGAAGTCAATAGAAAATACCAAGAGGAAATGCAACACGTGGCATACACGTCCAAACCCCAGCAATCTGGAGGCTGAAGCAGGAGCATTTGGAGTCCAAGGCCAGCCTGGGCCACATGGTGAATTCCAGATGAGTAAAAGCCACACAGAACTTGTTTCAAAGGAAAAACAAAAACAAACCAGCAACAAAATGTGCAGAAGGAGGAGGGAATGAGAGGACCAGATGTAATATTTGAAGAAATAATGGTCAGTAACTTTGTATATCTGATGAAAGATATTGGCCAAGAAATTCAAGAAGCTCAGTGAACCTTAAACCAAGAAAAACACAACTTGGTCCACAGGAGCCAAACTGCTGAACACCAAAGATAACGAGAAAATTTTGGAAATAGCCAGAAGCAGATGAAACATGGACTTTCGTGGAACAGTAGAAATGGGTACAGACTTCCACAGAAAAATTGTGAAAGGAAAAGTATGGAAGAAAGACATAGTTAATGGACAGGAGCCAACAAACAAACCAATACCTCTGAATGAGAAGTCTAAGTCCACTGAACATAATCTAAAATCAAATGCAACCCCCCCCCCCAACTAATAGAAGATGAGAGAATTCATGAATCCACTGACTAAAGGATCTACTGGAGATTATTTAACAAGCTGAAGGAAAGTGATCTGGGATTGAATGACAGTACAGTAAATAGCTCCCCCCTCAAAAAATATATGCATGACACAATGTCATAGAAAACTTGAGACTTAAATAATAAATATATTTCATGGGCCTTACAACCATATATCAAAATAAAACTATAACAACACTGACAACATGGTAGAAGAGGGTAAAATGAGATTCTCAGTGATGATAGGGGATGATTAATGATTTAATGGGTTTTCTTTAGTGTGACCCATGAAAGATATCAAAACAAAAAGCAAGGGAGAAGGTACCATTAAATTAGAAATTAAGCTTGACTGAAGGAGGGAAGAGTGAATGAGTTACTGAACAGAGAATAAATGCAACAAGTAGAAAACACAAAGGAGATGCTAAAATAAAAACCCAGCGCTACTGTCAATTACCTTATTTGTGAACAGTCATTGAAAAGGCAAAAATACACCCAGCATACATAAAGAAACGACTTTACTATTTGCTGTTTACAGGGAACACAAAGACTATGGAAAGGTTGAGAACAACTGGGTGGAAAAGTGGACCATATATATATTAAATATTTGAAGGTCTGGATTCTCTTTCTTTCAATTGGCCTGGTGTTCGAATGCATTCTCAATCCAGATTCTTCAAATGTGGGGTGGTAATGGTCACGTGAGAGAGATTCTGTCTTTATCTGAGGAGTGATCATGAGTGAATGTGGTTGGTCAGATTTCCAGGATAGACTGCATGTAACAGAGTAGTCCCTTAAGATTAAATTGTCTGGGATTGTTGTGGTCAACTCAATTTGTTCACTCGAGGATGTGTACACAGGATGTAATCACCACATAATGTGTTCAGTTGTTAAGCAACACGTGACTGTAGATATGTATCAACTCACATGCCTAAGATAGGCACACAGTTTTGCATAAATATGGTATTGCAAATAATACACCGACTGTATGGGGTACATAAAGCACTGGTTTACAGATAAGAAATGCTAAGAACATTTCATTCCTGCTCTCAAGAATGAGAATACCTGGACTTATCTGAAATTCACTCAAAAAAAACTTGGGGTTGATTGTAAAAAAAAAAACTTATGCAAGAAAATAAGTAGTGAGAAAATAAGTAGTAAGCTTATTATGTAAGGTGGTAATCCTTTAACTCTATCTTCAACAGAATCATTTAGTATCTTCTAAGGGAATTAACAGATTTCAAAAACATTTTTGGGGGATTCTCATCTTGAGGCTTGAACTCAGAGCCTAAGCACTTCCCTTAAAGTATCATTTTGCTCAAGGCTAGTGCTCTACCACTTGAGCCACAGTTCCAGTTTTAGGGTTTATTTTTTTTGGGGGGGGTAGTTTAGTGGAGATAATAATTTCACAGACTTTCCTGCCCAGTCTAGCTTTAAATCACAATCCTCAGATCTCAGCCTCCTGAGTGAGGAGCTAGGATTCTAAGAATGAACTACTAGCACTTGGCAAATCAAACAGATCTTAATAGGTGAGAACCAAGACTAGAATGGGTGAGACACATTGATTGTTTTCATGTATTCATTTCCTTCTTCACTCATTTTAAAGCATGCATTGGACTTGGCTAAATCCCAGGTATTCGGTAGTGTTGTAGAGACATAGAGATGTCTACAAATAGTTAAAAGATGCTGCTCACCTTGAAAGAGTGATAAAATTTCAAGGATGAGAGCTTCTGAAGACAATGGTCTACATTGTCTTACATCACCTACATTAGGTGATTTGTCTAAATCACCTAATTCTAGAGGAACTTATGGGGACATGGACTTCCATTTGGGATGAAGATGACCTTGTCTAACCTTTAGAAAGGTCCATCTGCCTTCAGAAGTGTTGATATTTATCTTTCTGCAAACATTCCATTACAGGACAATTGAGAGTATCATTTTTAACCCTATCACTTTGTTAGGCAAGGGGTGATGGACTTTGTATTTATTTTAACATGTACCTTATCAGGAAACTCACATTATTGTACTTTCATAGAGGGAGAAACTAGTGGAAAAGTCACCTAGAAAAAAAACCCAACATGGACACCAGCCATCTATCCCTTTAGGCGAAAAGGATGTCACTGGAGGGATTCTTTCAATGTTGAAAGAAAATACAGCTGACCTCCGAGATATTTTTCCAACTCAAACATATGGGGGACTTCCTCTTGTATTCCCCGGTGAGCTGTTGTGGTGGTGCTCTGTGTCCTGCAGGCTTTGGAGACTGAGAAGAGCCACACACCCTGGCCTAGCTTTCCAGGAAGGTATTTGCTTCCTAATGAATGGACTCACGCCCATTGGTGGGCCTTGGCTGCTTCACAGATGCTAATGAGAAGGTGCTCTGATGGCAGGTGGAGAATGGAGAAGGCAGTGGCTTCTAAACTGGGATCATAGTCTTTGTAATAACAAGGAGAGGGTCTTCAGCATTGTGGGATCGGTTTTCTCCCTAATTTCTTGCTCGTCTCCAGCTTCATCCATATCTTGGCTATCTTCTGGTTGTTCCCAGCTTCTACCCTAGAGAAATCACACACACACACAAGGGAAGCTTCCAGAACTGCACATGTGATGAGGACGAATGTAGCAAGGCCCAGCAGAGCCTATTTCCTTGCGGGTCATTTGGAACTCCAGAATGCCTGTTTTCTTCTCCATACGGGTAGCGCTGGAATTTGAACTCTGGTCTCTGTACTTGCGGGGCCAGTGCTCTCTGCCACTGGAGCCAAATCCACAGCTCATTTTAGTTTTAGTTTATTTTCAGGCTGGGTCTCTCATGTGTTGCCCAAGCTCACTTGGCAACCATGATCCCCCTCCCCACAGCTCCTAAGTAGCAGGGATTACAGGTGTGTGCTACCATGCCCATCCACTGAGCATGTCTTTGAGCATTTCTACCAGCACTTGGTGTTGTTTCCAAATGATCACTTTGGAATGACTTTGTGTCATGCAGGTGAAATCTCTTATCTCCAGCACAATAGCACAGCAGGTGAATTCCTTGGGTCTACCTTCTTTTTTTTTTTATTGTGAAAATACTGTGCAGAGGGGTTACAATTACATGGGCAAGATAATGAGTACATTTCTTATCAAGCATTGTTGCCTCCTCCTTTGTTTCCCCTTCCCATGCCTTCCATCCTCTCCCCTTCCCCTCCCCCCCCAAAGTTGTAAAGTTCGTTTTTCGACATAATGATTTGTATCTACCTTCTTAATACCATTCAGTATGTGAGAGAACAATGTTACAGGTAACATTTCTGTACCATTGCCATTTCCCTTTGTGTTATCTTAATCTATAATGCCTCTAAATCTGTGTGTGTGTGTGTGTGTGTGTGTGTGTGTGAAACACATAGAAATTAGAGTCACACTCACTTTTCCTTCATTCTCAAAATCACATCCTGGGGCTTTCTGTTTACAAATCAAATTAGGCCTGTATTAGGGACACTTGTTCTTAAGTAATAACCAAACAAACTCCCAAACTCCTTTATTGTCTTTAATATGAATCAAATTGCTTCTCTCATGTTAAAAAATTTATTAACATTCTTTCACTTTTGAAAACACGTTTCATTTACTTGGATTTTTGGTGTAATTTTAACTTAAGAATTTCTCTTTGGTGTCCCTCCAGAATTGGAGTTTTCATGCTGCAGTGAATATGTGACCAGGAAATCAAAACACTTGTATCAGTTACCAAAGTAGGAAATACATAATTTAGAAATTGGATGTACTTGTTAAAATACCACATAGCGAATTAAATAGGCATATATTTTTTCCTGATTATCTGTTGAATTATTAATGTTTATAATTAGGCTTAATTACATATCATTAAATACATTGGCTAATGCTTATAGAGCTATTAACCATGAGAGGGTTGTGTCGAAATGATTTGCAGCCTTTTCTAGACAGTATGAGAATGCATTATAAATTTTATTACTGCTTTAGTCTCTATCTTTAAACTTTTTCCTTGTTTTTTAATTTTGGAGTTGTTCTCTTTTCTCCTTATTTTTGCTCAAAGACATGCTGGGTGGTTGGGCATGGTAGCACACACCTGTAATCCCTGTTACTTAGGAGATGTGAGGAGGAGGGTCACAGTTGCCGAGTGAGCTTGGGCAGTACATGAGTGACCCAGGCTGAAAAGAAACTGAAACTAAAAAAGGCTGTGGATTCGGCGTCAGTGGCAGAGAGCACTGTGTCCACAAGTACAGAGACCGGAGCTCCAATTCCAGTGTCACCCTCTGGAGAAGAAAATAGGCATTCTGGAGTTCTGAATGACTCCCTTGATTTCCGTTATCCTCCTTTCTTCTCTCTTTACATATTTTTCCTTTCTCTCTTTCTCTCAAATTCCAAGACCCAGAAAGCCATCAACCTGCTTCTCAGCATGGAAGAACTACTTGTGACATTTATCAGGACCAGCTGATCCCAAGGTACTAAGCATCTTCTCACTTGCAGTAGCAGGGCCACATGATCAGTCAGTCTTTCAGCTACATCTACTCAATCTCTCCTCTTTATTCGAAGCAACTGTACTTGACCTTTTTCAGTGGACACACCGTAATATTTACAAGCCCTTGGATAATACCAGTCTTCTTTCTTCTACAAGGAAAGAATCCTTTTAAATAAATCCCTTTCAATGACCCACCTTCCAAGTTTCAGCCATTTACCACCCAAACTCATCCCATTTCTGCTCTTCCCACTCTTCTTCCTCAGCCTTCTCTCTCTCAGTAACACCTCAACACCTCTGCTCTCCATGGAAAGCTCTTCCCTACCCATCCTGGCTTGCTGACAACTCAGTCTAGAGGACCCATAACCAGACCAGGTCCCTAAATTCCCCACAGCCTTTCTTTAGAAAACAACTTAGGTTAGGTGAGGATCTTCCCTGAAGTCCATGAGCCCTACAGTGGCTGATGTCTAGTAATTCACCTGTGTTTCGTGTCAAGCTTGTGTTGGTTATTCTTAATTCTTTGTATTTCCTGGACAGTTTTACCAACAATTGTCCCTTTCCACTGGGGGGGGGGGGGAATTAAAAAAAAACCCACTTAGAGGTTGATTGGAAATACATCCAATCAGCACATCAATGTGAAGAGAATTGGTGTCTATTTGCCGTTGGGTCTTGAAATCCATGAATTTTATTATTCTTTAGTTTCTCGAAATCATCTGCCAGATGCAGATGATCTTAATTGGGTTCAGTTGATTTAAGCTTCAATTTCTACCATCTTAGCTAGCTGGTGATTACTTACAGGTTTTACACATCCTGGAGCCCAGCAGAAGGTCTGGGGATGGTGGTGAGAAAGCCTGTCTCTTAGCCAGGCCTGAGTCTCAGTTTTGATTTTTCTCATCGGAAAAGTGGCAGACAAGCCTGTTCTGCTACCTAGCAGCCACCACTCAGCTCCTGTGCCATGGGACCCAGGGGGACAGACATCTCGGAGGCGACAGGCAGTTTATCACATCCAGGATTAAGCTCATCCAAATTAAGCTTTGAGTTTTTGGTCTCTGAATACAGGCTATCCTGTGAGCAATCTACTCCCGGTTTCCTCTTGCATGCCTGTATTTTCATTTGTTCTCCATGAAAAGTTGATTTAGTGACAGAAGTCAATAATAGAGTTACAATGGAACATTATATATTCAGTACGTCCCAAGCCAGTCTTAAAAAAAAACTTACTGGCTTACACTCATTGTACAAAGTAAAGGGATTCTGACATTTCTACATATGCACATATGTTCTTTGGCTGTATGTGTTCACTCCCTCTCATTCTCTTTCTTTCCTGCCCTCCCCTCCACTTTCCCTCTCTCTCTCTCTCCCACCTCCTCAGAAGTCCCGTTGGGACTGGCATCATCCTGTCCTCCTCTCCTCCGTGCCACGCATCAGACACAGCATCGGTACCTGTCTGTGTGGAATATCACTCGTGGAAGTGGGTTATTTCACTTAACCTGGTGATGTCTGGTTCCACACATTATTCTCTTTATGGCTGAGTAAAACTCCATTTGTGTATTTAACCTGCATTTCCTTATTCATGCATCTCCCAACACGGACATTTAGGCTGATTTCCCCAGCAGGGCTACTGTGAACAGCGCTGCCACACGAAGAAGTGTGTAGCTCCTCTCTTGAAAGCTGACTAGGATTCTTTTGGGAATATATCCAGAAGTGGTACAGCAGAATCCTATGGAAGTTCCATTTTTAACTTTTAGAGCAATTTCCATACTGATTTGCATAATGGTTGGACTAATTTGCATTCCCACTGGCAGTGAATGTCATTTCTTTTTCCCTGCTTCCTCACCTGAGATTGTCAGAGTGTGTTTTTTCCATGATGCCATTTTGACTGGCTAACATGGAATTGTTGCGTAGTCTTTATTGGCAGTTTCCTATGACTAGGGTACCTTTTGAGCTTTTGATGACAAGACATTGTGACCATTGCTACCTGTTCATTTGAAAAGCATTTGGTTTTGTTGTACATCGATTGGTTGGATTATTTGCTCCCTTTTTTGGGGAAGGGGGTTGAATTCTTTATTTAATCTAGATAGTAATCTGCTGTTAGATGAGTGTCCACAAAGATTTCCTCTCATCCTCTTAAGCTCTCTCTTCACTCTGTTGATTGTTTCTTGTGCTCTGCAAAAGCCTCTGAATCAATACAATCTCATTTTCTGCCACTGTTTTTATTCCTGCGCTAATAGGGTTCTATTCAGAAAGTCCTTGCCTGGGCCTTGGCCATGAAGTGTTCCTCTCTAGTGTCAGGCATTAATAATGTCTTTGGTCCACTTTGTATAAGCTGAGGGGAGGAGGGAATCTAGTTTAAATTCAGGGCTACGCATTTGTGTAAGAAAGATTAAAAATACAGTGTGACAATACATGTCAGCGATAGTGGTGATAGCCTAGCTTCTATTCGAACCTGGACCATTTCTGTACTCTTACCAGAGCATCCCATCCTATGCCTGGATGTGTGTATGCTTTCAGAACTTCATTTTCTATATGTAGGAAGACCTCTATATTCAGTTCAAAATTCAGCAAGCTAGAAGCTTAACTATTACTCTACTCATAAAATATGTCTTGCGAGAGCAAGGTGCATTCCATTTAGTTTTGCTTCATCATCCTTGAGTTGTAGTTTCTGTCAAGTTCTCCTCTTGATCTATAATGGCTGCTGGAATTCTTTTACTAATACCTGTGTAGACAATAAAACAAACAACCCAGAGAAATAAACAGAAGGAAATGGCAAAAAAGAAGAGTAAAGAGCTTCTATCTAACCTGGATGGTCTATTTAAGGTTAAAATATAAATCTAGCAATGATTTTCTTGTATGTCATTGGTAGTTCACTGCAAAGAAAGGTGGTCTTCTACTCAGAATATAATCTGAGGTCTGTAACTAATAATGATAGGGAGACAGGCATCTGATAATGACACTCTCACCTCTGCTATGCTTTCTTTTTGCTCTTAGGATGATGATATCACATTTGTAAGTGTCTCATTTTTCTAGAAAGGACAAAGTCTCAGGCACAGATTTCTGGCTTCCAATAACCTGACTCTTAAAACACAATTAGCTGATTTGTCATCTTATATTTGGAATCACTATAAAGCAATAGGCCTGCTTTTTTTTTTTCTGGTCGTGGGGGTTGAACTCTGGGCCTGGGCACTGTCCCTCAGCTCTTAAGCTCAAAGCTAGTGCTCTGCCACTTGAGCCACAGTGCCACTTCTGCTTTTCTGATGGTTTATTGGAGATAAGAAATAAGCAGGTCTTTCCTGATTTTTAATAAATGCGTCTTTCAGTAAAGCCTCTGTGGCTACATATATTTTTGACTGCTTTCCATGCATGCCAAAATTGTACTTCCTTCAAACCAAAGATAAAACAAAGTGCACGCACGCACGCGTGCACACACACACACACACACACACACACACAGAATCTACTCTCCTTATCTCTGAACACTGCACTCTGTGAAGGCTCACCACGTCAAGGTTTCTATGCACTCTTGGCATTAAAAGTCACCCTGCACCATTCTTTCATATTGGCTCAAGTTTCGCTTTTTAACTTCCTGTGAGTTTCATATAAAGTTGCTCCTCCAAATACTTCGGTGTGGAATTTCTAGCCACAGTGCAAGCAAACCCTTGTACTTCTTTTCAGGGCCCATCCCCAGATCTCTGAATCCACTGGACTTCTTGTCATAGTTTGCCACAAATAAGTTCTCTTACAAGTCCTGGCTCAATTACCAAGTTGTGTTTCATGTGGGATTTCTTCACACTGTTCAGTAGTATATTTCCCACTTTGGAAGTCGAGGAATTGGAGTCACTGGAGAACAAAATGAACTGGATGTATTGATTCCTTGATATGAATCTTTGGCCAGATTGGAGCACATGAATTTACAGAATAGTTCCTACTAAAAAGTTATGTTTGTTTCCATTTCTATCTTAGTGGCCAGTAAATTAAAGAAAGTAAAGTGAATGCCAGAATTGACTCACCCACTGGACAAATGTTGGCTGAGGCACCAGGCCTGGTTCCTAAACACTTAAAGCTGAACAGAGTTGGGTTTGTAGGTGGGGGGGATCCCTGAGGGAGAGGGGACCCGAGGGAGAGGAGCCCAGAGGGAGAACCCAAGACTGGCTGAGGAGCAGAACAAAGAGCTGAGCATCCATATCACACAGCTGATTTCAAATCCTGTGCTCCTTCAAATAACTAATTAACTATTTAATTAATTTCTTAACAGATAATTATTTAATTAACCGTCGGAACCCAGCAGATAGAAGTGTGGTCAGGCCAGGGCTGGAGCCACAAAGCAAGGGTCATGGAGATACAGCTTCCTCTTCTAAGTCGCAACAGACATGGAACTTGCCCAGAAATATAAAGAAGGAGCTAAGAGTCCATGCTACCCTGAGTGTAGACACTAGAGGCCGGTTCATGATGTCAGAGCTGAGGGCTTGCCGCAGCACAGTAATGCTGCCGTCTGCTCACAAGGTGGACAGGCAAGGCCCACAGTCTGAAGGTTTGAGCTCAGTATTCTGCACTTGCTCAGGGGGTACTCTTACCTTAGATTGTGATCCTCTAGATCTCAGCCTACCAAGTATCAAGTATTCCAGGGATATGTTTAGGATAGGGCTTCCTTTCCATACATGTGCGTTCCTGAAATTTGCCCCCTTCTAGGTCTTCTGTTACCCCTGGGACCAGAGCAGAGCCTTCTCCTCTGGCTTTCCTTCCTTAGAGACAGAGTCTTGTGCACTCATCTGGCCTGTAACATGAGCCTCCCAGTCTCAGCCTCCCATGTGGCCTGTGATAACAGGTGCACAGGACTGCATCTAGCAGCCAGAAGGGGTCTTGTAGACTTTCCTGCCTGGGATAGCCTCCAACTGCGGTCCCCAGTCAAGAGAATGAACAAATAGTCTGAGTAGACTATTTGTTCCTGAGTAGACTAATGTTTCCTCCTGATTTTCTCACCCCTCCCTCCTGGTGTCTTGTCTGCCAGGACCACACAACCATTGGTCTGTCATCCTGGGTAGTTTTTTCATTATTCTCAGAAATGTGTCTGAATGGAGTTATTCCATGTGTTTCTGATAGCTGTGACTTCTTTTGTTCGACATGGTGACCTGGGATACCTGTAGCTTTTTTTCTCTCATATTGGAAAGAGATTGTTTATCTGCTTACCAGTTAGATCATGCCTGTTTTCTACAAGCCTTCTAGAAGCTTACTTACATGTAAGTGTAAAAGCCCAGCTGAGAAATGCCCTGAGTGATTTGCTTCTGATGAACCACCAGATTGTCCTATTTTACATTCCTAGCTTCAGTGGGTACGGATTCCAGTTCTTCTAAGATGGTTACCAGCACTTAACATAGCTGGTTGTTTTGGTTTTAGGTGTTCTAATATGTGTATCATTTGATGGTGATTTCAGCTGTGTGTCTGCAGCAACGTGGTTATTTGTCATTGGTATGCTCTTGGTGCCATGGGGTTCAATTCATTTCTCCATTTTTTTTGGTCGGTCATGGGGCTTGAACTCTGGGCCTGGGCACTGTCCCTCAGTTTTTCAGCTCAAGGCGAGCGCTCTATCATTTGAACCATAGTGCCACTTCTGGTTTTCTGGTAGTTAATTAGAGATAAGAGTCTCACGGACTTTCCTGCCTGGGCTGGCTTTTAACCGTGATCCTCAGATCTCAGCCTCCTGAGTAGCTAGGATTAGAGCCGTGAGCCACTGGTACCCAGCCATTTCTCTATTTTTAATCATTAGTTTCATTACTAAATACGTATATGTATATGTGTGTGTCTTCCCATGTATATCTGTCTACCTTCTACTTCTAATTATGTCTATTTTAGGCCAGTTTTCAGAATATTCTGAGGTAGAAGAGGTATGGAGGGTAAAGTTCAATGGTAAAGGCACAGAGTCACAATCTTTGGGAAGATCCAGAGGGGACAAGAGAGAAGATCAAGACAACAAAGGGAAAACTTCATGGACTGTTCTGAATGCTTCACTAAGTGTTAACAGCCTAAGATTTGGGGGAAGTTACTTGGGCCCAGCTTCTAGGGTGTGAGATCTAAGAAGTTCCATCATAGTTTTGCATGTTCTGGCTTCGGTAATAGAAGACAAGTTCAAAGGTGTCAGGACTGCTGATTGGAGAGGGGACGAGATGCTTAGCTAGAAGCAGAAGGTGGAGGAAAGAAGATGAGAATTCTGAAGGCACTCACCATTTTTGTCTCAGGGTGGTTAATTTTTCCACTAAACGTCATCTTTCATCTAGGTTAGGTCAAGGAGTTAGTTGCCCCACATTTCTATTACTTTTACTACCAGTGCTATCAGTTACTGATGGACAAATATTGGTATATTACCAATTATTGAACAGATAATACAATGACACACTTGTGTAAATATGCTAACAGAATAGGACCAGGCAGGAGAATGATGATATCCTCACATTAGAAGTGTGTTTGAAAGCTAGTCTTGTCTTCTATACCTTCAAAAAACCATATTACACCAATATTTAATAATCAGATAAGTCCTGCATCTGGAAATACTTTAGACTATTCTCTATACCATTTAATACTGCCTTATTACTGCTTCTTTCTAATATTGTTTCATTCAAGGACAATTCTTCCACTTTATGTATATTTTGCCTTAGTAAATGACACCTCTTTTAGAAAAATTATCTTTATGTGGTTGTACAGAGGGGTTTTCAATTTAATATGCCAATCTATCTTCCATCATTCCCTCCCACCTGACTCACCCCACCCATCTCCTGGGGTCATCTGGTTGCATTTTCACACGTGTAAATTGAAGCGATTTCAAGGTATTACTTAGAGAGCTTTACAAAATCTCAACTGCCTCCGAGGCTGCATCTCTTCTTCATGACTTCATCAGTTCAGCTTCCAGTCTTTCACTCTCCATATGATTGTCTGCACTTTTTAGTAATTCATTTAACTTCACCCAATATTATTACAGCCCTGGGATGCAAAAGTATGTTTAATTGCTCCATTAACCCACATCTTTTGTGCCTGTGAGAAACAGGGCTTCTAGCCAGAGATCCTTCCCACACCAGTCATTTATTAATGGACCAATAAAACATACCCCAAAGTATCTTCATGCCCTAATAAAATCCACAACTGACGTTTATATAAGGATTCTCATTATGGAATAGTCAAGGCACTTGCCAAATTTTTGGCACCAAAATTTCAGAGTTTGTGGATAGCATTGTACGAATTGACTAAGCAAAGGCAGGTAAGGATTTGGGGAGTACAAAATGCAACCAGAAGCTACCAGGGAAATGAGGAGGAGAACCACCGCCCTTCTCTGATACAACCAAACAATGGTGCTGGTTCTACAAGAGAGCACAGGGCAAACACTACATGGCAAAACATTCTCTGAATGGGGCCATGATGGTACAGAGAAGAAAAGAAAAAAAAAAGGAAGCTGAAGGATGTCTGTGTGAAGTGAAAGGAAGTCACAAAATACAAGGTGTGGAACAGAGGTTTCTGTTGCACACGGTACTAGCTTTGAACCCCACCTTCCATTTTGTGGGAGCTCAAGATGTCAGGCACAAAGCTCAGCTGCTAATTCTGCCCAGCCATATGGGTGGCAGGGCTAAACACTGGGAGTCACAAAGTCTGAAGATGTAAACCCTGTGGGATCCTCCTTTTCCAGTTTCACTTAACAAATTCCTGCTCATCCTTATAGGCAAGGATAATTGAATTCACATTTGCATTTCAGATTTAGTTATGGTATGGGGGAAATTCAGATGCATAGAAATCTGCTTCCTAATGAATGGGGGTGGTACTTACCCTGAGTAGGATGAATACACGATCCAGGAATAGTTTTGAGGTATCACAAGACTAAAAAAAAACACATCTCTGGTTTACCCTGGAAAGAGATAAAAGGTTGAGAATAGAACGCGAAATTCAAATTGTATTTTGTCCCTTGAACATGGATGGGGTAGAGTCATGGCTATGTAACTCCACACATTATCCTGAAGTTCAATTATACTTTATGACTGTGTGGAGAATAAGTGGAAAGAGAAGCTTCTAGAAACATTTTCCTGCTTGTGGTTTGACCCTTGGAGCCACTCAACCACTGCAGTACTCCCCTCCTTTCATTCTCCATATCCAGTGGGGAGTTTGGTGGATACTAGTGAATTGTACTGCTAGTAACAAAAATTTAGCACAGGGCGGTGACAGCCATGCTGGAGTTGTCAAACTGAACAATAAATCTAGGTCAGACCATTTAAAAGGTAAATTATAAGGAAAATGGGAGAACACAGAGGCATTAATAACAACTTCCACATCATGACCTCTAATAAAACTTGTTTAATCACCTGCAGGAAACAGAAATTTCCTTTCAGCATTTTCTATAGATAGAACAAAAGAACCATTTTACTTTCTCCACCTAAAGCCTTCTGTCACAGCCTGTCCTCAGTCTTGAAAACTAGCAAATGGCCACCCAGGGTGATTTGGAAAGGGCAGTGAAGCCATTCCTGCCACAGAGCTCTGCCCCATTCCCGCCATGTTTGCTTGAAAATATCATCCTGTCCAGGAACAGTGGAAAGCTACTTAGTGGTCAGATAGCAGAAAGTCATGGATGAAGGTCATTCGTGGGTGGTACCTAAAGGATTGTACAAGAGAGCAGGAAAGACTGGAGTGTGATTTAGGGCTTGTCTTTCTTACATTTTTATTGGAATACTTTACTTTCTTGTTAGAATATTTCTTAGAGGCAGAAGTAAGCCCCCCCCCCCCATGTAAAATCAGATGTAGACTTAAAACCATGGGTCATTAATGCCTTAGGGTCTTTGTAAGCAGAAAGCAGATTTGGGTTAGATGTGGGTGGGCAAACACTCTAGTATGGAGATATAAGATCCTGGAACCACACCCAATATAACCTCTTAAAATATTCCCTTACTCTCTTTGAGAGAGCCATGCTTTGGACCTCTAAGTCCTTCATTTTAGTAAATTAAGAAACTGAGGTTTGTTTTTTTTAGAAAGACAAAACAGTTCCTCCCTGGTCTGCTTGCCAAGTAGTACAAAATCTGGGAGTGAAATAGGTATTTTCTGGCTCTGAGTTCTGTGTTCTTCCTTATTATTATCAATAAATGATGAATCTTTCTTCCATTTATACATACACATTTACACACACACACACACACACACACACAAACACACACATATAATTTATGCCAAGAGGTTAAAAAATATGGTCAATTAAATTTTTTGTTGTTGTTTCTTAATGTAAAGAAATGGATGGCTTTGTTGTAGAGCAATTGCCTGGCATGTATGAGGCTTGTTTTGGACTCTTAGTAACAAACAAACTAAAAGATACATGAATGGAAAATCCTTTCAAGACATGAGCTGATTGATAGAGACAGGAAACAGTGGAACCATATCCTTTGCTTAGTAAATGTCCTAGTTTGATTCCCTCCCAACCAGATCCTAAGAAAAAGAAGTGTAGACAGAAGGGAATTTCAGAAGGTAGTTGGAGAAAAATAAGGAAATGAAGGATGAGGAATCTGCTGTGTTTCTGATACAGCTGCCTCTGTGATTAGGCCTCGTGATGTTGAACTCTAGCTACAAGTGTGGATTTTCCCATCATGCCTCAGCCAAAGTCATCCAGTCTCAGGGGATTTGACACAACATATCCCAACCATTGGCTGAAACCTAATTCTCAACACTGACAAATGATCTGAAGACAGTTTAATGAGTACTTTGTCAAGTAATAACTCTTGTGAAATTGGAATTGAATCTTCTCTAGGGCTCTTTTGAAGTAGAATTGTGGATTCCTTGTAAACTAGCCCATTAGGCATATATATTATTCATTGAGGAGTTGCAGAACTCCAGGAAGAAGGAATCAATATCAATAAAAGTAATGCTTCTTTGAATTTATGAATACATTTTTACTTGTCTCTTAATCATTTCTCATACTTTAACCTCTTTTTTTATTATTCTCCTCACAGTTCTGAGTGTTATAACCACTTTCATTATCTTTCTTTGTGCCATCCCTGTCTGCACCACCACCACAAATCTCTTTGCTATCCTGTGCCTTTTTGTGCATTAACAATACAATATCAATAAAGGACGACTCCTATTATAACACCTCTCCCGAATCTTTCAAATCCTTTTCTTTCTACTTAGAACAGACTAAAATTTTAATCATGTTACAAAAAAGCTCTTTACTGATGCTGCCCTTAAAAAAGTATATCGTCCTCATTTGTAATTTATGAAAACAAATTACTTTAGCAAAAATTAAAACGAGAGAAGTAACTGTAAAACTGTTTCCCTTTAGTTAAATCAAAATTATCATTTGAATATAGGAACTGTATAGAAACCCTTGAGAGACTACGTCTTTGGACACTAGACCTTCAAAATCCAGCATGGATTTTGTGTTTTCTGTATGGCTCACTTTGATTTGGATGAGGTTGGTTTTAATTCCACACGGCTGGTGGCTTTCCTTTTGGATTGTTCAGCTACACGTGGCTTAGGCTGATTTATTTTTCCCAACAAAGCTGTTGGTTTCTATATGTTTGGTCGTATTCCAAATTGGTATTGTTTCTGTTCCTTACACATAACAAATCTATTCCCCCAATAGGCATCATCCATTGCCAGTGAAGTATGGAGGTTTTTATTCTGCAGGGTGTTTCAGGATTGGGGTCTGATGGTTCAACTCTTGGTTCCAATGCTGCCCTCTGAAAGAGTCTTCCTTCACCATGCCACCAGAAGTAGCTCCGCATCCCCAGGATGGCCTGGTCCTGCAAATCATACTGGAAAGTTCCATGCAAATTAGGTTTCATTATGATCTGTTCTCCTGAACCACCATAGTGCTGTCCATCTCGTCTAGCTTGTGTGTCCCTTAGTCTCAGAGATCAGCATGTCTGTTGCTCAGCTGAATGAATGAAGGAATGGGTGAAGGAAGGTATCCTTATAATATTATACATATATAGTTTTAGATTTATTTACATTATTATATAATATTTTTATTATATAATACTGTTATGTTATATATCCTCATGATAATATGTTTAAAGCAATAATTAAGAGTGGAATTAATCCCTGTGTGCTTTCTCAGCTTGCTGTCACCAACAGCCCTTCCTTGTGGCATTAAGATGTTAGTAACAGGAATAGGTTTTATAATAGTTCACAAAATATAGTGTGGATGTGCTGAGTGCTGGATTATTTGGGTGGCCAGTGGTAAACAGACAAAAAGACTATTGCCTGGCTAGCACTGGGCCATCCACTCCGCACTGCCCCAAATACGAGGGTGAGCTGCTTTGTGATAGAATCCTAGCATCTGATGAGCTGAGGCGGCTTACCCCAGAGGCTGCATTGTGTGGCTATTGCTTACTATTTGGTGTGTAGTGTGAGCCCATACTACAGCACACAGAATTCCTTTAGGAGACTGGATGTGGGTAGAAATAGCCCCTGTCTAAATCTAACTCAGCAGGTTAAGAGTTGTCATTTCCTGATCTCAAATTTGGAAGAGTCTTTAAAGCACACATTCTTAGCATGGTACTGGGGCCCGAATGAATTCTCAAAATTCATTCTAGGAAACTCCGCTGGCCTGGCATGGGGGACAGTGGAGTCTTCTCCTATTGCATGCTTTCCTGAGGGAAATACAGTTAACTACTGCGAGACACTGGCAATTCAGAGGATGAGATGTTCAGATCTTTCCTAACTGGCTACATACTGAAAGCTAAAAATAAAGAGAAAGAAGTGAGGATATTTGCTGGGTATAAGGCCTACCTGTGAATCCAGCCCCAGAGAGCACAAAAAAGTCAGGACTCATCTGTGAGAAGACAGAACTGCACCAAAGAAAAACAGCATGCACTGGCAGTGTGGAGAAAGCTTGTAATCACATTGAGGGGAAGAAAAAGCATTATAGACAAATAGATTCGCAGTCAAATCCAAAGAAGGATGAAGAAAACATTAGTAGTTGCATAGGTTCAGAAGCAGCACTGTCTCTAGACCCAGTTGGAGATTCATTTTGAAGATTTATGTGGTTGATGAGCAAAAGATGAATTAATATTTTGGCATGCAACTCCAGAAGCCTGTCAGCGGAGAGAAACGGGGGGCCAAGTGAGGGCCGGTAAGGACTCTGAATCACCTGGCTATTAGCCTAAAGCAGAATCAAGACACTATTCTCTCTCTCCCTCTAAGCTTTAGGGTTAGTGAACCACCAACGGAGAGTGAATCATCTTTCTAAATGACCCTGCTACATCATGTGCTTAGCAATAAAGATTTTTGGCGTTGTGTTTTGTGTGTGGGTTTGAGATGACCACTGCCTGACCACATCCTCAGTAAAACCTTCGACTGTCACTGGACCAAATGAAAAGAGTGAATTCTTCACTGTCCATCATCGCAGAGTGGAAAAACGCTGGCAAGCCTTCAGAATGTGTCTCTGAGGCAGCCAATGGTGCTCCTCATCTGCTGGTCTATCCAGGAAACTCTTGCATATTTCTACTTCAGTCCTCTGAGTGACGGACATGTGTGCTGACAGAAATAGCCCAATATTCTTGGCTTAAAGCAAACAATTTTAACACCAAGAAAAGAGAATTAGCAGAGGGAAATGCAGGTAGCTGTGGCCAGACTAAAAAATAAGCCATTTAACCAAAAGCAAGAAAACAATGTCTTCATTCACCCCAGAGTAAAAATTATTCTTTTTTTCATGTTGTAGGAAGTAAAATATTAAAATGTGGGCTATTTAATTGACACACTTGAAAGTTTAGGTTACAGGAATATCTTTTTAGGAAGAGCAATCCATGAATTTATCCCCCCCAACTGAGAATTCACATTAAATACATCAAATTTTCAATTATTTCATTTTCTATTCATCAAAATGTAATAGTACATTAACTTAATGGGAAGAAATAAAACCCCTTTTATCCCATTTCCTGTCTAAGAAGCATTTTAGCCTGACTTTTCAGATATATTTAAAAAGTCCTTTCAATGCAGAAAAAATGCAATTTGTTTTCTACTTAACTGTATCCCAAATGTTCATGTTGACTCTTACAAATACAAACATTTCTCAGCTATAGAAAGAGAATGTGTGGAGCTATGAGCTCATACATTGACTTGAGGTTATTTATATGAAAACAAAAAGAGAATGTTCAAATTCTAGTAATTGTTACAGGACAGAAAGAGATTATAGTACATTTAAGAAGAGTTTACTTTTTAAAGTACCCTCAAATTAATTTTCTCTGATTTACATCTTCTACAGAAAATAATGTCTACCAGTATAGAAAGATGTGAGGACAAGAAAGCAAAGAGGAAAATTCCCACAAATGACCAACTCTAAATCAGTATACAATGTCCAATTACTTGATCTCAGATTAGTTTGACCAAATTCCTGGGTTGGGATATTGCTTCCCCAACTTTCAATGCTTACAATCAATGTTACAACTTAAAAAAAACAACTTTTGCCTCATTGGCATGGCCAACAAAAGTTTCAGTGCTTGCTATCATCCTGAGGAGTGGGAATTCTACTGAGTGTCTTCTCTTCTCTCCAACTCTTTCAGTGGACAAGTCAATTGGTCTGTAAGTAAATAAACAAACCCATATTGACTTGAGTATTGACACCTGTGACTGATTGCCAGTAAAGTAGATCCTTTCTCAAATATTTACTACCCTTTCGTGTTCCTTAGCTATTAACTTACCATCTCCTTTTTATTCTATACTTTTAAACACCAGTGACTTTTCTAAAATGTCATATGTATTGAGTTACGCTAACTGTACTCACGATCATTCTGGAACAATGCTGTTTGGGCCTCTGCCAGCTACAGTGCTGCTTGTTTCAGGGTTATGTTTATATTTGTGTATCTTTCTCCTCTCTCTCTCCTCTTCAATACCCTTCAGCTATCCTCCGACATAAGAGCACCATCCTAAAGTACACTTCATGGTCAGCCTGCACTTATTGTCTATGCTTGATGAACATATTCCTGTATGTGGTTCTCTATTTGCACACAACTAGAAGTAGTCTGTGTAAGGGTTAGGTTGTGCTATGGAACTTGTTTTATGGTATAGTTTTCTCATTCATTACCATGTCTTTTCACAGGCTAACCTATGTTGCTCCCTGTGTGTTTAGCTGATTGCTTCTGACTTTTGGGAAGTACTGCATTCATTTATCACATTTTCCAAGTCTTGTCTTCTAGCCATGGACATCCAGATTAACTCAAATATTCAAGCAGTGTAAGTTATATTGGAAACCTTTGACGATTACACCTAGGATTGTACATAACAACAGTTTGTTATGAAGCAGAATCTATCTGTTTATACTTCTTTCTGGCCTTGCTATTATAGAAGAAGACCATGCAGGCCATCAAACACATATGCTTTCTTACTATGATTTTTTAACTTTATAACTAACATCAATTTGGAATTCATCTGGCTAAAAAGAAGTATGGATTTCACTTAGTCTTTTTGACATACTGAGTCAGTGCCATTAGCCTAATTTATTGAACAGACGTTTCTTGTTGCCCAGAATTGAACTGATAAACTAATTTTATGTTCAATTCTATTTGAATATGCTCTGCCTGGCCATTTACTTTTCATTGATCATTTTGTTCTGAAGTATGTCCAATACAATTTAACACGTACAGAGTTATCACACAGGTTCTTAGCTGATTGACCAAGACAACATTTTTTCTCTTCTTGTAAAGTATAAAAGTGATCCTTGTTTTCAAGAATGAGAACGTAATATGTAGGAATAAATTAACACTATGTTCTTTCTGTAATTTTATTTTACATGGATGAATGTTTTGATGTCTAAATTTGAATAGTTCTCCTGCCTCAGTGAACATATATCTTCTACTTTAAAAGACAGGGTTCTAAAATGCATATTATTCTACAACTTGCTCTATGCACTTAGTATTATGGACATATTTTATGTTAATTTTTTAAAAAACATGAAAACTTGTTTCAGTTGCAGTGGTTACTGCTTCAGTAATAGATAATGAACCATTTTTCAAAGTTCAGTGAGTTGAACAAAAGAAAAATGTGTCTTTCTTGTTCAGTCAGTGTTGCTTCTGATGGTCTGTTCTCTCTTCCAAATTATTCTTCTCCAAGCTCATGGAACAAGTTGTGCCCTTTTTTTCCCAGAGGAAAAGAGAATGTGTGTAGTGTATAGCCTCAATGCTGTCTGGCAACCTAGCACTCCCCCTCATTTATTGACGAAAGCAGAACATATGGCCTTGCCCACTTACTGTGGAGTGGGCAGGTGTGAGATACCTGGGCAGAATGGAAAGGAGTCACGCTACAAAGCAGGACAAAAGCGAGTGGAATCTTTCTATCAAAGTAACATTTTTCAAACTTCCTTTAGTTATAGGCACAGTGATTCCATTGGATACATATGCCATGAGAAATATAATATCTTTCCACCTATGAACGAATCTTGTGGACTAATATTTTTGTGTCTCTAAGCTGAACTCATAAAAAGTTGCAGGTTGCAGCAAAGGAATGTTGCCTGATTACCTTGCATAACAGTCAAGACAATTCTCTTAGTGGCAATATCTGAGATTTCTCATTTTCCCACACCAGCGGTAGACATTATCATTCTTTCCATGCATCTTCTAAAATTTTGCTGGTACTAGTTCTGTTAAATGTGATCATTTTAGGACTCGTAAGTTCACTGCTAGTAGATATCAGATCCATTCTTAGGCTTTGGATTTCTTTTCTGTGAGATTTCTAATGATACCCTCTATAAAGAACACATAAGGATATCTTTCATTTAACAGTATGAAACATTTTATGTATGGAGCCACAGGGAAGCCTAAGTTATGTCCATTGTTATCCATCATATTTTTCGAGGCATCATGTGGCTTCAAGTTGTCAGGATACCTGGAGTGATACCATTAGCTCCATCTGCCAGGACCTCACCTCTGTGGGATGAGGATGGTCCTTGATGTGACTTCACTGCTCTGTCCCTGCTGCTGCTGAGCCTTCCTCAAGGAACACAATTGACAGAAAGTCACATGAGAGTACCTGTTCTATTTGAGAGATTTCACTACAGCACCAAATACTTGGAGTAAGAGCCAAATTCTCCGGCCACATCCTGCCTAATAACTGCATGTGTAATCTGCTTTTTGGGGGTCTGTCTTTTCATACTGTGGAGATTATTCAGTTGTCTGTTCTGATTCACTATATTCACCTGGGATTTCTTTGAGTAATTTGGGAAAAATAAGAAGAAGCCACAAATGGTGATAGTGCCCACTGTCCAGATATGTGTGAAGGCAGGAGAAGAGGATTGCAGTTCTAAGCCAGGCTTAGAGTTAGTTAGATGCAATCTCAAAAATCAGCTGGGAATGGTCATTGATGCCTGCAATTACAGTGACCTGGAAAGTGAATGTAGGAAGATTTCAGGCTGAGACTGGTCCAGGGAAAAGTACGAGACCCTATCTGAAAAAATAATCAAAAATTAAAAAAATAATAAAAAAAGAAAACAATAAGGCATAGAGTGTGGTTCAAGTGGTAGAGCACCAGTACACATCCTTGAGTACAATCTACAGTATGTCTAAAAATAAAAACGGAAAAGAAAACATGACTGCATTGGGAACGTTGCATGTGATATTCTAGAGAGAGTGAACATTTCTTCCCTGTGTGCCTGTGTGTCTATATAAACACAGTTACATACATGTGTATTAACACATATGTGTGTGCATGCACATCACACACATACATTATATATACACATGCACATATATGTTTATATAGAATATAAAGTACATATTTTCTGAATGTCCTAGGTATTCTTTTTGAATTTATAGCTCAAAGTATAAATATGGGCTAGATCATTCTAAATTTCTCAAAAAGGCAATTGGGTAGTTCTCAAATCTGTAGTATAGGTCAATATACAATTTTTTAACTTATGGAAATGGTTTGAGAAGGTCTATAAGTGGAGTTAGTCAGAATTGTGGGACACATTTGAGATTAGCTTTCAGTAAATGTGTGCAGGAACATGCCCATGCACACACACATAAAAAGAGGTATACACAATAAACTTTCACTTATGAAGTGTTTATTATTCAACAGACACCTGCCCTATGGGTTATTAAATATTGATTTAATTAGTTAATCCCTTAATGGTCTCACTCTCTGAGACTGAACACAGCTGTAGTTCCCTGGTGTCACATCTTGTGTATGATCATTTTTAGGTCCCAGAAACTTGGCATTCTGTCCCTCTACCCTGTCTTGACAGCTTCCTGTACACAGCTCATTCCTTCACCATTCCCTTCCCATGATCTTTATCAAGTTCTCATTGTTCCAGCACTTCAGTGATCTAGATTCAACCCTCTATATTATATATGTATGTATGTATATGTATATATACATATATGTATATATATACACACATATATATCTTTATTCCTTGCATGCACATAGTAGGTACTGTATCACTTGACTCATGCCCCAGCCTTGTATCTTTATTCTGATATTTATCGCATCCAAAATTATTCCCTATCCCCCATCCCCAATTTCCCTCAAATGAGAACCTGTATCCTAATCATGTTTTCTAAAGCCAAGGTCAATCAATGAATGAACAGGCCAAGCCTGAGTTCTTAGCGGCACGAATACAGGCCGGATGAAGGCTCTTGACCAATGATGGTTGACCTTTGAGTCCATCTTGAACAGTGGGTCAAGGTTATTTCACTCCATTCTTCATGTTCTACTTCTGCCCTCTAGAAGGGTAGCACTCTCTCCTAGGGAGAGTGTCCTGTGCCACACTAAAATGCTGATCAGGTGGCCAATTTGGGTTTGTCCTTCTGCCCAGTGTCCTCAGTGGGGACCAGTGGGTGGTGGTGCTTCAGCACGGAAGGAGGCGGGAGCTGGCTCTGGATCTCTCTTCTTTATGCCTCATGCACATCCTGGTGGTAATGGAGCTAACAGCCAGTGAGGGCCATCGATCTCTTTTTCTCCTTTCAAACAGTAATTGGACATAGAGGAAAAACTGGGGGGAAGACCAGGCTGGAAACTAAGACCTTTGCAAAATAAAGTTGACAGTACTGTCTAACGTGGTGCTGCAATATCCTTGGGTGTGAAGCAGGACTCTGCGAGTCTAGCCATGGGAAGTGGTGCAGATGCCCCCAATGCAGCAAAATATGACTTAAAGCTACATGCACTATGGCCTGGATAGCAAACAAATGCTTCTATCCACGTTGAGAACTCTCCTCTTTCTCTCGCTCTCTTCCTTCTCTCTCACATTTACATTGACTCCATATTTCTTAAAGGTTTACCCAAGACATAATACACTCATTATTATTAATGGTGTTTAGAAAAATCAAAAGCCTCTGATACAGGATAAAATAGGGTCAGGAATTATTGATTGTTAAAACACATCTCCATAAACAATGCTTGCCCTTATATAAGACTGCACAGGGCTGCTGTCTACTCTTCCACTCACTTTTTAAAAAATGCAAAGGGCATCTCAGATTATCCTGATGATTTGTAAGAAAGCTTCTCTAGGTGAGCTAGGTTCTTTTGTGACATTCGCCTGCTCATTTTCTACTTAACTTTTATAGGGTTTTTCTATTTCTGCAACTAGATACTAGGTCTTAGCATCTCTGGCTTTTGAAACGATGGAAGTGGTGGTGGAAGATGTCTCAAAGTCATAAAGACAGGAAACATTTCTTGGCCTTATTTTTTTCTCCTCTCAACAACAATAAAAAATGAGTAATTTATATCATTTCATTGATTTTGTAAAATTCATTGGCTAGGATTTAGATTTTTCCCAGAAATGATTATATCAACAACTGCAGGGGAAATGTGGGAAATCATTTCTGTAAACAAAGTGTCAAAGGAGAAATCAACCCACTTCCTATTTTTCACATTGTAGGTCATCAAAGGACAAGGAGATCTCACTTTTATTGTCTCTGAACTCTGCATGGTACTTATAAGTTGTGAGCCATAGTGTCAATAATGTCTGATAAATGCAGTCATAGGGAGATGGCCCACACATTGGATTATATTGCATTAAACAAGAAACATATTTATTCATTTAGTGCTGGTCCTAGGGCTTGAACTGAGTCTCAATGCTATCGCTGAGCTCTTTTATGCTCAAGGCTAGTGCTCTACTAACTTGAGCCACAACACTACTTCTGATTAATTTAGTGGTTAATTTGGGGATAAGAGTCGCATAGACTTTCTTGTCTGGGCTGGCTTTAAACCTTGATATTCAGATCTCAGTCTCCTGAGTAGCTAGGATTACACAGGTATGAGCCAGCAGAGCCTGGTATATTTTATGTTGTTGTTTTTTAAGCAATCAGCTTACTTGACTTTTTAGACTACTCAACTACAACTACATAAATACTACATCCTCCCCCCCCCCCCCAACACACACACATACACATGACAGAGATCCTGTGTTTCAATTCTCAAGGGTTAAACTCCAGGACTATGAACCGTGCTCTTTTTTTCCCTCCATCAGGAAGAGAGTACATTTAGGGGTCTCGCGCTGAACTCCAAGGACCCAATGGTGTCATTGTTCTTTGTAATCCAATTATGGCAGGTGGCGAATCAGGTAATTCTCCCAGAGCTTGTGACCACTGCAGCTACAAAGAGATAAGGGGAGGCAGATTTCCAAGGAAGTGTATTTGAGTGCTGGCTATAGCCCAGTGCAAATAAACACCTTCCTGCATTATTACCATGTCTAATCATTAACGTGGAAGTATGAGGCCTCCAGCTCCTCAGACCTTACACCCCGCTGGATCAAGGAGACAGCAGCTCCCTTTCTCTTTCCTCTACCAGTCTTCACAGGGAATCAGTAGTGTTTAGACCTCAGAACTTTTATGTCTTCCTCTCCACAGACTCTACCCTGAAATCCCTTCTGCGTAAATATACCATAAGAACAAACTCACACTGACAAGCCTTCCCAAGTGGTTGCTGCCTTTTCTGGCATGGCTCCATTTCTCTGCTTTCTTCCTCTAAAAATTACAAGCAAGGAAAGTATATTCTTAACTCAGGGAAATACCCTCCAATTCTTCCTCCCCACCCCCCTGTTACTTTTCTTCCTTTAAAAAAATAATCCATGTTCACCCCACTCTTATGTGTACAACTTGTGTCTCAACCAATTCCAATGCACGACTTGCAGACTTCATGCTTTCGGAGCACTGTTGCCCTCCTCCAGCCTAGGACAATGCGTTCTGTGTCCTTGGGGCAGATTGTTGCAATATCGCACCAGCTGACTCACACTGCTCTCCACTCTGGTCCTATGTGTGGCTCTCTCTTTAATTCTCTGCGGGCTGGACCAATGGGGTGTCAGGAAATGTAGAACTGGGAGGTGCTTGGAAAGGACTTGCTGAAGCAAAAGAGGTCTCTGTTGTAGCTCTTCCACCTTAGAAAACAAAATACAATGGAACCAACAACACAGCCAGCATCCAGAAGCACAAGTGAGCAGGGGCGGTTCCTCTAGCTGAGCCCAGGGTTGAGCACCAATGCTCAGAATCAGGAGAAGATAAATAGCCATTACTTTAGGTCATTAATCTTGGGGACAACTTTTTTATTCTCTCCCAGTCTAGATCGTATCATCTCCGCTGAAACATACTTTTCTTAGCACCATGCCAAATGTATCTCACATTCCCTGTTCTTTCTGTCCCTCTCTCAATAATCCCTCTTCATGGATCATTGTTCTGAATGTATGATGTAGTAACTTTAGTGAGTGACCTAATGACTTCTGGGTCATAATGATATGGTGACTTTTTGAGTATTCGGCTTGTCATTAGAGCAGGAGTTGCTGTTCTTTGCACACTTTTTGTGAACCTTGGCATTCCCTTACGTTTATGTGGGAGAAATTAGAGATTTTAATGTATCACCAGTGTGAATTATCACCACTCTCTGCTGAACAGAAGAAAGGGATCCTTTGCTTTCTGACTCCTCCCCCTCTGCTTTGCAATATCAGCTGTTACTGAGTTCTCAACTTGCGCTGGTGATTAGGTTCTGTGTTCATAACCACAGGGTATTTAGATAGCCATAGCACATCTAATTATGCATACAATTCTCCTTACAGCTGTTTATGTGCAATAGTGAAGGTCAGGACTTTGAATGTGGAATCTGAGTTGAGCATGGACATATTATTATCAATGGGATGTTGGCTTAAGCAGGAAGAATGCTGAGCCACATTCCTGACTGGGGTAAAAAGCGGTTGACCAAGGTGAATGATGCCCTTGCTGACAATCTGACTGCATGAGGCAGCATCCCTGCATGGTCATGGAATACCTGGGGTAGCACAGAGAAGGAGCATGCATTTTGGCTGTGGAGCTGAAGGGCCCAGCCAGCCCAGTGCTTTGGGCCATGGGCGAGGGTGCATGTCATTATCCATAGCATGTTGGCTGAGCAGAATTTCCAATACAGAAGCCAGGAAGCAAAGCACAAGGCAGGAAGGGGCGGGCTCTCCCCTGCAGAGGATGTCAAAACTTACCCTAAGGTCCATATCCTGAAGGTCCTTAGAACTCCCAGCATTGCTTGCTACCTTAGGGACCGTGTTTTAGCCTATAAAAACCATCAGAAGATCGTATTTTTCTTTCTTTTTCTTTTTTAGTAATATAGTGATAGGAGATTCCTTTAAGAATAAGAGCTTCCTTTTGGATATAGTAATTAGGATAGGTTTCTGGCATTATTTTATGTTCCTTTTCAGGTATGGAAAGACTACTTTTGGAGGAACTTGCATGAAACTATCTCATACAATTACTAACTGGGACATGGTACGGCCATGTCTCTACCCTTAGTTTGAGCAGTAAATGACAACATTTGTGCGTTCTTCCTACAAAAAAATCACACAGTCTATGTTTATGAACTTAGAGAATGTAAGGAAATGATTAAAGTAATAAAATTCCTTTCGCATTTAGGTATTCTTGAATGTCTGTCTGCCTTCAGGATAAGAATATATTTTAGCTGCTATATGTAAGAAGTAATGTCTACATTTTAAAAATTGTAATTGTATGGAAAGTTTAATTTCCTATAGGTTTTTGTAATATATTGGAAAGACAGGATTTTTGGGAAAAGGGCTGAAATGAAATTTCTGTGAACTGTATGTGAAATTATTCAGCTAGCTTGATAGTATTCACCATCCACTAGAAGTAATGCAAATCCTATTTGACATAAAATCTTATCAGGATTATGTAAGTGGGCTGTGTTTTCTTCTCAGTCATCTGGATTTTAACCATTGAATGCTTTTTTGTCCCCCCTCCTTTTCTCTTCATCCAGAGCAACCTTTTCAAAATTAAGCTCTACAAGGCTAAAAGCATATGATTCCTGTTGGAATTTCTTACTTGTTTTGGCTGCTTTTTCTTCAGTGAAGCCTTGCATAAATAATTTTATTTTTTCCAAAATAATTTGAGTAGCTATTTTTACTCTGTTGGAAATATTTTTAAAATAAAGTTTACATTGGCCAATTTTATATTGTTTTTCTCTCTTTCAATTTGTAATGGCTTAAGTTCAAATTACAAACTAAAAAAAAGATATGTAGACCTGAGTGGAAGTCTGAGGTGAGCCTTGAATTCATGGTGGCCGCCATGAATTCTTGATGTCTAATCTGAATCTAAACAAAAACATGAAGTCAGCATCCTATTAAAATGTAAACAGCTTTGGACTAGTTTAAATGGTATTTTTTCTCTAGTTACAAAGGATCTATCCCTTGATAAAGAAATCCATAGAAACAAAACCTGAACTATTCAGTGTTCATTAAAGTTATGAATTGAGTTCTTCCTACAATAAGCACAAGGTCTATATTTATTAATTTACAGGAAATGATTAAATTAATAAAAATCCTTTCTCATTTAGGTATTACCTTAATTTTTGTCTGCATTTAGAATAATAGAATATATTTTAGCTACTATGCTAAAATGCATGGTAGTTTTTTAAATTTTTAAATATTAAATAAATTTAAGATTAAAAAGTCTTTTTGGCAGTCCTAGATCATGAACTCAGGGCCTCATGCTTGCTAGGCAGGTGCTCTGCTGCTGAATTATGCCTCCAGCTCACTTTTTTCCTTCCCTCCCTCCCTTCCTTCCCTTCCCTTTCTTCCTTCCCTCCCCTCCCTCCCTCTACTCCCTTCCTTCCTTCCTTGCTTGCTTTCCTTTCTTGCTTGCTTCCCTTCCTTCCCTTCCTTCCTTCCTTCCTTCCCTTCCTTCCTTCCTTCCTTCCCTTCCTTTCTTCCCTTCCCTTCCCTTTCCTTCCTTGCTTCCCTTCCTTCCTTCCCTTCCCTTCTCTTCCCTCCCTTCCTTCCTTCCTTACTTTCCTTCCTTGCTTTCCTTCCTTCCTTCCTTCCTTTCCTTCTTCCTTGCTTTCTTGCTTCCTTCCTTCGTTCCTTCCTTGCTTTCCTTCCTTGCTTGCTTTCCTTCGTTCCTTCATTCGTTCCTTCCTTCCTTCCTTCCTCCCTCCCTTCCTTGCCTTCCTTCCTTCCTTCCTTGCTTTCCTTCCTTCTTTGCTTGCTTTCCTTTCTTCTTTCCTTCCTTGCTTGCTTCCTTCCTTCCTTGCTTGCTTTCCTTCCTTACTTGCTTTCCTTCCTTCCCCTCCTTCCTTCCTTCCTTCCTTGTTTTCCTTCCTTTCTTCCTTTCTCCCTCTCTCCACCATCCTTTCCTTTCTCTTTCTTCTTCTTCTCTCTTTTATTCTCTCTCTCTTGCTCTTAATAATTTCTTTCCTTTTGCCTTTATTTATTTTTTGGACCGGTTCTTACATCCCCACCCTCCTTGTCATGCCTCTACATGTGCTCCTGCAGCGGGAAGGATGGCAGGCTTCCACCACCACACCCAGCTCACTGAGAAATGACTGGTAAATTCCTGGAAATGTTAAGGTATATCACTCCGTTCATTACAAAACACTCCTGATCACTTTTGCCTCCTCAAAACTGGATAAAAGCAAACACATCGGCTTTTCTAGATGTTTGTGAACTTAGACTAGAGCTTGAGGAACTGCTTTAATGTGGGTGGGTAGGAAGGAGTCTCAGGCCCCTGCCCAGCTGTTACCCCTGCAGCCTGCACAGTGCTCATCTTACAATGGAGACCTCATGCCTGGGTTTCCCTCCTGGCTGCACCATGGGGCTGGGGGTCACCCCCGAATCCTCAATTCTTAGCACGTCACTGAGCCGTGAGCACAGGGAACAGTGTTCGGAATGCAGTAACAGCTGGGTCACTCAATCCGCAGGGACTAGGACTGTGCTCTCCGGTGACTGGAGAGTAACTTTGTACGTAGTAAAAGGGGAACAAGAACTCATTAACAACTGTGAGGTAACATTCTTGTTGCTTGTGGAAGGAACCGGATGGGAGAGCTGGGCTGCTGATAGGACCTGTAGCATTTCCACCGAATCACCTAGAGCTAAATAGAATTACACCTCAGTGAAACTGAAAAAATGGCATTTCCCCTACGATCACAAACAGAAGAAGGCTCCAGAACAGTTAACACAACATACAGAAGGGAAGCCAGTGGCTATAAACCAAGCCACACACTAGAAAGAGGGTCCTGCTTAGTGTTGTGCCTTGCTATCTGGATGAAAATTAAAGATGGCTCCAACTGTATGTCCTAGAACCAGCACAGACTGATTGATCAATAAAGCGATGAATGACAGCAGGCTGTCGATTAATTATGGGCCAAGGAAGTGTACCTTTGATTTCAATTCTCTTATATAATGAAGGGGTTATTATTTTTGACAGTTTTTAAGGCAGAAGATTCCAAGTCAGCATTCTCACTGGTAGAAACATCATTTAAACTACCAGGAGTAAAGGCAGAAATCAAATCTCTTTTTAACCATACTTCGGGAATTTTGACTCCAATTCCTATGCCCATGTAGTTGGTCTTCATGAATTTAGCCCGCTGTTATCAACGATGATCATAAGAACATATCCTCCATATTTGAATGTGGACTGAATCTTTTTCTTTTTAGTAAGAAATGACCTTTAGGTTGATATTCTAGCAATATCAAATGTTGAGATTGCAAATGTGTCGTGTTGCCCAAACCTCATCTTCTCTGATGGGAAAAGTTTTAAGGGGGCTTTGTCAATCTAAGACTAGTCTTTAGTGACTGAATGAATCCTAGTGTCTTCAGCATTCCCAAGAAAATAACACTAAACATTCTTCAACAGTCCAGTTTTTTCCATTTCAAGTGCTATATTTGAGAACTGAGTTCTTACTGATGATGGCACAACTAAAATTATTTTCACTGGATAATTTCTCTATTAATGTTGTCTAAAGTACCTCATAAAACCATTCACTAAGAACATAGATTCTACAAGAGAGCATTTTCTTTAGAAATACCTACAGTGTTATACTTAGAGAATGCCCTTGGGATATCAAACTCCTTACTAGAGGGTAAAATTTGCAGGGTTATCATAACACTTTTCCATTTTTATTTCATCTTCACTTTGATTTTCACTTAGAGGCAGATATAGATTCAGACTTTGGGAAGATGCCTTTGAGTCTTATAATTTCCTTAATTGTAAATGGCTTTACAATAGGCTGTGAATCTCAGTGTTTTGATGAATAATTCATTAGCTTTATTCCTATGTTGTCAATCAAGCAGTCTTTCTTTGACTGGTGTTCATTACTGGTAGCAACAGATAGTTTTTTTCCCCCACAGAAAACCCACTGAAGCTACAAAAAGAAAAATGCTTATTCTGAATCAAGTGTGCCTTAGTTGCTTATTTGTCCCTATAGAACATGAAATTGAACAGATCCTATAATTTAACTTTCTCATTCCCTAATTCATTTTGTTCATCAAAATCTAAAAGAAATGACTTTAACAGACAGATACTTGTCCAGTTGGAACAAAAGAAGGACAATAATGCAAAACAGGGGACGTGTTAGAAAGCAGAGGCTTTGTAACAGTGTTTTTTCCTATTTTTTTTGACTCAACCACCAAGACTCACAAAACATGTCATCATGTTCTCCGCCAGTCAACTTAACTACCAGGGTAGAAGACTTGTGTCCCTCACTTGACCTTGATCTGCTTCCATGATCACAATGGAGGATCTTTGCTTTCTCTGTAACTGCTGGCCCCAAGCTTCCCCCAAATGTGTGTTTGCATTCCCTCCTAAAGCAAAAGGAATCTCATAGGAGGCAACTTCATATTTTGGGGTGATTGTTTCCCCTCTAGAATGTCTTTTAGATCAAACTCCCACCTGTTTGTATGGTTTCAAGCTGTCTCTCGCTCCTTTAATGTATGATGGCATTTATTGTAAATACTCTTCATAGTTTAGATGTGAAGAGAAAAAAGAGCAGGGTTGAAGTCTGGCATTTTGTTCCTATTGCTTGCTTGTACTTTCATAGTGCTAGACAAACTCTTTAACTACTTTGAACATCCTTCTTCACCTAGGTTGTCAGAATATACAAGTTAATATTCAAAGATAGATGTGAAGATTGAACAACATAATGTTTTCAAAACTACCTATTATTTATTGGCATACTGAAGCTTAATACTGTGTCATTCCTATTACCACCAAATTATACCATTACCAACGCTTTTCCTTATATAAATGCATGATGCCACATTTATCTTAAAATTCACAAGGTTCATATTCTTTCTTGTCTCTTCTCTATTTGATAAATTTGTACCTATACTACACACAGACTTTCTTCAAGCATAACTCCTTTGCTCTGCTAAGGAAATTACTTTATGAATAAAAGTAATTGAAGAAAGAAATGTAAGCACATCTTACAGTTTTAGTGCATTTTTTGTGTCACAATGACTGGTTTTGCACCCATAGTTGTAACATTGACAATCTCCTGGACTTTAGATACCATTACGACACACCTAGCCAACCGCATTAGGTGTGCATAAGCACGCTCAGATTCCTTTTTAGGAGAGGATGTGAGGATTGTGTTGCTGGAGTCTCTCCTGCTCTGAGCCAGCTACTTACTTAGTTATGTGATTTCACATCAATGACACCAGGCCTATGCACTCTATGTTCTCTTCTTAATTTGAGAACAGAATTGAGATTTTCCACCTGCCCTCCCCGCTCAAACTTCGTAGTTAGATATTGGCCAATGTTGGGATATCTACTATTATTATACTGTACATCTTACCTTCAGACTATAACTTTGTTCCTAAGCAACCTTTCTTTCTCTGCCACAGTCATTTCCCCACAGTTTTGAGTCAGTCTTCTCTGTTCACCTTGAAGGTGGAGAGTCCCACCATTCGCAGAGCTCTGGAGACGTATATTCAGAGGGGTTAACTACCTTCCCACTCATCTTGACAATGCCCCACGCCTTCAATCCTACGCAAATCATACTTCAAATACTTGGCAAAGTAGTCACTAAGCTGTGGTACTTTATTAAATGAAGGAAACTTCTTATTTGTTTATCTTGCAAAACATTTTTTCCTAAAACTACTATGATGCTCTGGGATGTGAAAGCAATGATATTTTTCATTCCAACAGGTTATGGAAAGAGGTAAAGATGTAACTCTCTAGCGTTCTTCCAATCACTTTTTGGAATTACCCTAAAGAAAAATATTAAATGGTTTGAATGAGAAGAATGTCAAGTCTCAAAAAGCTTGAGTGAGATCCTCAGGATCTTGGATTGTGTCAGTCATAGATGCGGTGTATCAATGCAATCTTCAGATAAAAAAACTCAATTTCTATGCTACGTCATAATTGCTAAGAAGCTTAAAACTCTTTTGTCCTTCTCTTGTTAATTACTCAAACACTACCTCTTGTAAAATGTATGCTAACTTGTTTTAAGCAAAGATAAGAAATGATCTACGTTCTACAAATATAAGATATTATCGAAAGTGTTCACTTTTCCAGTTTTGTATTACATGTGAAATGGAAGTAGAGAAATAGAGAAATAGATAAACTGACTGACGTTAGGTTATATCTTGACTCTCCCATTTAGACCTTATACATTGAAATTAAACACTAAATTTCACTGAGCAGTATTGTTTCCAACCAAATTTCTCAAATAAGAATAGTAATTTATATAGTTTCAGAGAGAATTGTTGGCTATATATCTAATCCCCTCAAAAGATATTTGACATATAATAGAAACAGAATGTATAGCATTTTTCTCAAGAGGGCTGTAGAATACTGGATATATTTGCTTATCCTTGAGAAAGAATTTGCTAATTACACAAGACAATATGCTGATGAGTTTTAGAAAGTGACCTCTAAGCTCTTCCTGTGATTTGTAGTGTGTGATACACTGAGTATTAAATAGGATTTCAGAAAAATGAAATAGCTGAAGATATGAAATTTCATGGAAGGAAGACTTTTTAAAATAGGTGATAGGGGCTAGGAAGATGGCTCAGTGGTAGAGCGCTTGCCTTGCATGCCTGAGGCCCTGGGTTCGATTCCTCAGCACCACATAAGCAAAAATGAAAAAAGCCGGAAGTGGCGCTGTGGCTCAGGTGGTAGAGCGCTAGCCTTGAGCTGAAGAGCTGAGGGACAGCACCCAGGCCCAGAGTTCAGGCCCCACAACCGGACCCAAAAATAAAATAAAATAAAATAAAATAGGTGATATTTAGACAGCTAGGTGCAAATTTTAGAGCATTTCAGACACTATGGGCATAGCTACAGTTGCAGGAACACACACAGAAAATCTTCCAAGCATTTAGTCACTGGGTTATAGAAATATACAAGGACTAAGAGTAAGTGGAGTTGTAGAAAATATAGTTGACAAGTATGATGGAGTCAGATTACAGAGGGTATTGAAAGAAAGTAAATATCTTAAAGGAGGTGAAGATAATTATGTTTTTGAAAGAGCCAAGTACCATAGCACAATTAATATTTAAGGAAAATTAAGACACAGGAGAGAACATGGATTCATGGAAGAGACCCTAGAATTGGACATGGAATCATGGAATCACTGAGAAAGGAAATATTGAGGGAAAAAAGGTGCTTGATTTTATGCATATTGATTGGAAAAGCTGTAAAATGTGAAAGCTATAGATTTCATTGTTCACTCAATACTGAGAACTAAATGTTGCCTTAATGGTAACTATTCATCACTGACCATTCAAACAGCAGCAACAACAAAAATAAACAGAGTAGTGAGAAGCTAGACTGGCAATTGAGTTTCAAGCATCTGTCCTGTCTCCTGGCCTGGGTCCATTTTCATCCACATGATATCTTAGCTGTAAGGAGGAATGACTTCCCCAAAGGAGAAGCCATGGAGAGAAGAAGGCAGGAACCGAGAATGGACTGAAATAAATGTTTAGAGACAGGATGAGAATAAGTCAGTCACAAACATCAAAGCAGTGCCCAGAGATGCCGAAGTAAGATCTACATATCATCAACACTAGGGGAAGGAACCATCCACAGAGAGGGCGGTACCCAGCTGGTTGTAGGTGATGGGGAAGGATGGCTCGTAGAAGCCATTGAGTGTGGCAATAAAAAAAAGTGAAGGTGAGGTTGGGAAGGTGGCTCAGTGGTAGAGTGCATGCCTTGCATGCCTGAGGCCCTGGGTTCAATTCCTCAGCACCACATAAGCAAAAAGAAAAAAGCTGGAAGTGGTGCTGTGGCTCAAGTGGTAGAGTGTTAGCCTTGAGCTGAAGAGCTGAGGGACAGCACCCAGGCCCAGAGTTCAGGCCCCATGACTGGACCCCCCCCCCCCTCCAAAGAAAAAGAAAGAAAAGTGAAGGCAGGCAGTGGAACTGACACTTGATGGAAGGAGGTTGGTGCTGAGCCGGAAGACAATAGAGTCAGCAAATATTTTCAAGGGAGATTTGAGAAATGGGAAGTAGAATGACATTTATTCATTTTTTTTTCTCCAGAATGTAATTACCATGGACAAATTTGAGGGCAGGGAGCAAAGGGACTTCTTGGTAAGACAAGACACATGGATCAAATGTGAACAGAGGCAAGAAGGGGGTAGTAGAAAGGGACACATTGGTACTTAGTAAGGAGGGACCATGATGAACAGTTTCCTGAGCAAAGCAAAGGTTCTTTATGTCAAGATGAAAGGGAAACATAGGGGGTGGTTATGCAAATGCAACACTAAACCAGGAATGAAGATAAAAAACAAATGCTAATCTGAAACATAGGTTTCAAGCTTTTGTTTGTGTGGAGTAAACTCATAGAAAATGAGGTCATTTAAAGTGGTGAGTTATTACTTCAAACCCAGGAGAAGGTTGTCAGGGCGTGGTGTATAGAGAAGGGAATGAAAGAGACTCTACCGAAGATATTATGTTAGTTAAAAATGCTTGGGACACCAACTGTGTGGCTCACAGTCGGACATTCTTTCAGCATTTGGGGGACTCATTTCCAAATACTGGGTCAACAACGTCTGAGCCCTTCTCTTGGCTCCTCCTATAGGATTTGGTGGCTTTCGACTCAGAGGATGTTAAGAAATGAAAGGGAGAAGGAGAAAATGGAGATTTTTTTTCATAACATTCCAAGTTATGCCATCCCTTTCATCCATCTATGTCCATCCATCCATCCATCCATCCATCCATCCAGCCATCCATTCATCCAGGAAAAGCATTCTTTGTCTTCTATCTCAGTTACCCAGAAACCACAAAACTCAAGGGATATGCGTGCAACATTCCAGTGAAAAGATTACATTAGCAAGAAAAAAGAGAGATAGCTGATGACTTGACAAAGAAGTGTGTCTGGAAGACATGATCAGGCAATGATGAGATACACCAATTATCTAGTCCTGGGATCTACCACTCATGAGTCTGAGATGATCTGTGGAGACAGTGGGGGGGAAAATAAGGTCTTCAGAGGTCAGAAGCAATTAATGCATTGCACACCTGTTAAGCCTATTTGAAGCGAACACAGACAGAACGTCCCGGTGATTCACCCAGAATGAGGGCAGGGATGAGAGTTTCTCTCATTTTTATAGGTTCCTTGGAACAAGTTACAATTCTAGATAAAAAGTAGTCCCAGGAACATGGGTTTAGAATGAACGTGTAGACAGGGTGAGGATGGATGTAGAAGAGGGTCATGGTGCATAGGAGAGTGGACAGCCATGACTAAGGAAATTGAACAAAAGCAGGAGGGTGGGGGGAAGGGATGGTAGGAGAAAAACAAAGGAGGGGGTAACAATGCTTGACAAGAAATGGACTCATTACTTTACTCATGTGACTGTAATCCCTCTGTACAGCATCTTTACAATCAAATAAATTTTGGGGGAAAAAAAGCAGGGCAACACTGAGGCCAGGCAGAGGTGACAGATGAACTATCTAGAACCATCAACTTCTAGATGCTCAAGATCTTTTGAGAGTGCACTCAGCCACTCCACACAGGACCAGCCATGAATTCCAGATTCAACTTCCATGAATGAACTGGAGCCCAATATACACACGGGAGGAGAGCCACAAGCCCCAGAGCTCACAAGACTGGAGGAGAGGCAGTAAGAATCTCAGCATCAGGAGACAGACAGCACAGAGTTGCAGAACCTCAGCCAACTTGCTCCCCGGCTGTCTCTCCAGGTCTCAGCCTTGATTCTTGCACAGAGTGAACCCAGGAAAGGCCCCAGTGGATCATGTGGTCACAACTATCATCTTCTGCCCTAAGATAAGACGACTACCCCTTAGAAGTTTCCGGATCTCAATCTATTTAGCAGCTGTGAGCTGGGCCAATGATTGAAAGAGCAGGGAGGGGCAGGGAAAAATCCCAACAAGGAAAAAAAAATCACCTCGTAAACCCACCACAAATATATTTAGTAAACAGTCCTCACCTTTTCTTCAGGTGAGACAGAGATCGTTTTCCTAGGACATAAATCTGCAGAAAAAGGAGGATATTAAAAATATCAAGGAGTGCTGTAGTCAGGGGTGAGTGGAACCTGTCCCAGAACACACAAGATGCTGAGCTGTCTTAGCTCTGCTTTTTGAGGCCAGGTGGTAAGTAGAGTTTTGACCAGTTCTAACCTATAGTAAATCCACTAGGTCTATGAATGTATGCTGTTGGCCTCCCAATGAACCTAGAGTTGAGGTAGATAAGACACTTGGCATTTGTCAGAGAGGACCGTCCTGTAATCTGTGAAGTAAGAGCATGCTTTCAGTTTCTCATTATGTAAGATAATACATGTAAATACCTTTGATGCTTGGCCTGTTGTATGTAATCAGAAATCAAGAGTTATTAATATTTATTAGTAGTCATTCCATACCTAATGGAGTATCCTCTCTAGAGTAGAAATGATTACTTGAATGAATAAAATAACAGCTTCTCTAGAAGTCTAAATTCCAACTACATGGCGAATTAATACAAGTGAGTAAGAATAGCATCATAAAATTTTAACATAGGAATTAAATGCTCGGATGTCATCCGAAAGAGAGCTGCTCTACAAAATCAGTGATTACAAAGCAGTGTAGCTAGTTAAGGGAGAGTCAGGAGCACCTTGCCCTGTTTCTCTGCTTCACTGCCAGATAAAATCAGCAAAGGCCCCTCCTCCTCCGAGGTTTTCTCCTTTGGTTTTCTGGTGCCCCTTTCCTGTCAGTCGCTACCACCTCAGAAGAATGCTGTTCTGATTTCTGTCACCACAGATCAGCTGTGATTGTCCTGAGCTTCTATAAAATGGAACCATGTGGCTATGTATGCTTTACCACACAGCTTCCCTCACTCCACATAGAAACGATGAATTAGTGATTAGTGTTAGTGATTAATCTTTACAAGTTACTGTACTCATGATTACAAAAGGCTTTATTTCAAACAAACAGAAAAGTTGCAAAAATAGTTTCTAAAGGCTTTATTGTCAATATTGTATAATATTTGCTTTAATCCCCTCCATCTTTCTGACCCCTTTGGGGTTAGTGACAGAACCCATTCTATGTTGCTCTATTGAGGATATGTGTTTCTCTTTCACCATGGAGCCATGAGCAAACATGTCCACTAATAGCGAACCTTGACATCCTGGTAACATCTCAATAAACATCCCAGTGTTGTCCTTTATAGATTGTTTTTTGATTCAGGATCCAATCTAAAACCAAATATTGCATCTACCTTTCACATCTCTCTGAGATAGTTTAATTAGAAACAGTCTTAATTTGTCTTTCCTAACCATGGTATCTTTTTTAAGAATTGAGACATTGTATGGTGTCATTTAATTTGAATTTGTTGATATTTCCTCAATATTAGATTCTTAATATATATTGTATTGGGAGAGGAGTATCAATATTCTGCCTACTGTACAGAACATTAAAGGAAATGAAAAATTAGAAAATTACATATATGCATTATTTACTATACCGAATACTTTATATTTAAATATAAAAATATAAACAAATTTAACACTGTAGCTTTCACTATGTTGGACAGAACTGTATAAGATGACAAGCCTAGAAAGGAGCATGTTGAGATGAAGTCATCTGGACCAGGAATAGCAGAGGTTGTATGTGAAGTGGGAATGACATCTCCAAATACAAACATTTAAAAAATGATCTGGGCTCCCTGGTAAGCTGTGAGGCCCCCTAACTAGAGGAAAGGTAGATTGAAGTCCTTAGGTCTAGCATGCTGTTAGCTGTGGACAGTTCCAGCAAAAGGCTCTAGTAATGCATTCTTCCACAGCTGGCCTGGAGGTGTCTTCAATGACATACAGAATGGTCACATAAGCTGGCCACTGGCATTGAGTCCAGACAGGAAGCTTCCAGTGGAGAAAAACATTTTCAGTGCCCACCACATGAAGAAATCTGCCTAGATCTCACATAAAGGATTCCTAAATCCATTTACACAACTAACTGGCTGTCCATTGTTGGAGGTTTATAATGGATTGTGTTGTTGGCTTCAGATTTTAGGATTCAAAATTGAGGTGCACTGGAAAGGTTGGGATGTAAAAATCAACCAATATTAACCCGAGTTTGTTTCTTGGCTAGTGCACATCAACTCAGAAGAAATCTTCAAAGAAAGTAATAGTATTCCAAGTACAGTAGCTGATGCCTATAATCCCAGATATGTAGAAGACAGGCATAGGAGAGCCACAGTCCAAGGGGACCTAGGAAAAGCACTACCTGAAAAGTAATGTTTGTTAGTGCGGGATATCTAGTTGCTAATCTTGCTTGACTTAAGTAACTCAGGAGGTTTAAATAGTACCTGATAAATGTTCTTTGACTGACATTTAAGGATTCAGGTGGACCTGTTGCAACAATGAGAAGTACAAATTGTCATGTCAAAAAGGAGCTTTACAATGTCGGTGGGGGTGAGCGGGGGGGGGGGGGGCGGGGGGAAGGATTGGGTGGGGAGGGAGGGGGGAAGCTGGGAAGGGAGGTGAAGGGTAAACAAAGGAGGAGGCTGCAATGCTTGGTAAGAAATGTATGCATTATCCTGCCCATGTAATTGTAACCCCTCTGTACACTATGTTCACAAATAAAATAAAATTAAAAAAAAAAAACTTCAAAAAAAATGTTCTTTGACTGAGTATTTCATTGCTTGGTCTAACAATAGAAACAACCCTAAACATATCAATTATAATTTAATAGCTAACTGGGGCAGGAAATGGTACTATAGTGTGCTAATTGCAATGACAGAGATTTGGTCAGATGATGTTATTGGTCAACAGTTGGCTATTGTGCCAGATTGAGGACTCTGGGAAGTGATTTTGTGGAAATATCTAGAACAGGTGCTCAGGTCTTCATAATAGCAGCACAAAGACAAGAAATGCACATTATGAGTGTGTTTATGTACAGGAAGGTTCACAGCAATAAATGACATTACAAGTAACAGGTTTTTTTTTCCCAGAGAAGTTTGTGTTTGTTTGTATGTTGTTGGCATTTTTTAAAATTTTACAGATAGAAGCATGTCCATCTCTGGACCCAACTGGACCTGCATAGATTCTTGGACATTAAGCACAGTTGTTTGAAGACACAGAGTTTATAGGACAAAAATCCACAAATGGCATAACAGAAGATGTCAGATGCTTCTGATTTCAACAAAATGTAAATGAGTTGAAATTATTAATATTTATTTCATGATAGCAAGAAATAGAAAGCAATCTAGGTGAGGAAGGAGAGATGAGGAGAGGAAGGAAGTTGAGGAATGCAATTTTATAGTCTCTTCTTTTGGGAATGTTCTCAACATGTCTCTTCTTAAACAGTGAGGTTGCTGAGGTCATTGACCAAACCTTATGGAAAATATTCTAGATGGAGGAGACTCAAGTGCTTGTTATTAGCAAAACTTACAGGAAGATAAGGGTGGTCATTCTGAAATGTAGATAGCCCAGTTTGGGGAGGTGGAAAATTAATTGTGGGAAGCAAAGACAATCCCCCCAAAGCAGACTTTGACCTGGAAGACAGGCATCATTTGGCAATGGACCTGAGATAGCCTGAGAAAGACTAGAAGAAGCTGGGCGCTGGTGGCTCATGCCTGTTATCCTAGCTTCTCAGGAGGCTGAGATCTGAGGATCTCAGTTCAAAGCCAGCATGGGCAGGAAAGTTCGTGAGGCTTTTATCTCCAATGAACCACCAGAAAACCGGAAGTGGTGCTGTAGCTCAAGTGGTAGAGTGTTCACCTGGAGCTGAAGAGCTCAGGGACAGTACCCAGGCCCAGAGTTCAAGCCCTACAACCAACAACAGAAAAACAAAAAGAAAGAAAAAGGAAGGCTCTAGAATAGCAAGGCATCCTCCTAGCTGCCTATTGCCAGACAGGAACTCTGTCAAAAGGAACACTAGGGACATTTCCAGAGTGGGTTTCAAGTGATGCACATTTGCTTTCCTGCACTAGAACATAGCCAGGTCTCCACAGACATAGCATGCATCCTGTCTTGAGGCTCACTTATGGATCCTCTCCAGCCTGAGAGAGCGAGAAGGGTCCTGCCAGCCCTGGAGATGAATAAAAGACAAAGACACCCACATACACAAGGACCTCCAAGATCAGATAGGCAGCCTAGCGTTTCCTTGAGAGAGAACCATCAGCAAAGCTCACGTCTCATTTTCTACCCAAAGGCACAGTAGAAAGGAATGAAGGAGTCTGTGCAAAGGGGAGGGAGAATGGGAGGTGAAGACCTTAAGACAGAAAGGAAGTCAGGCATCGTGGATAATGATGGAAACAATAATGCTCGTATTTCAACTGAATATTTACCCAAAAGGAAGCTGAGTTTTTTACACTGAAACTGAGGAGAAGAATACCTGGAAATATCATGATTTTTTTAACCCTTGGCCCTTGAGAAGAAATAGGGGCTTGAGAAAGGAAGCTTAATTCACATCAAAACAGAGATTAATTTTATTCTCCTTCTTGCAAACATTGGATTTCCCCCTCCACTCCCACCTGGAGAGAACTGCATTTAACTCGTTATTTTAATATTTAAAACTCAGTCCTGTGCATCTAGCTTGCTTTTACTCTTGTGACTTGGTAATGTAAGCAGTCATCGATGAATATTATAATCGTGGGTCCTTTAAACCTGACAGGAACCAAATAAGAAAGGATGACATTCACATTTATTAGTGCGAAGAAACAGTCTCACAAACGCTAGTGCTTTTGATGGCTGGCTCTGTGGTTAAGTCTACTGCTCTACTCTGCCATTTCCTCATTCCCAAGGCAAGGAATCGGGGACCACTTTGCATCAGAACCACTGGGAAAACATATTAAAAATGTAGAATTTTGCCCCACCTATAATCTACGGCAGCAAAAGCAGATTCCATTGCATCGTGGCTAATGCATCACACTGAAATGACCTTGGAGTCGAGCTGTAATGCAACTGAAAAGGTAGTAGCCTCCGCTTCTGACCTGTGCTAATGAAGAAGAGGAGCATTGAGAAAGAATTCTCTTTTTTTCCCCTCAAACTTACACTGCTCAAGTTGGGATGTTGAAGGTTTACCTCCCACCTTGAGGATCACAGGCTCAGAGATGTAGAGGTATAAATTCGTTGGAAAGATATTCGAGGGTACTTCTTTTGGAGAAGAGTTTTGGGGTTCCTTGGGCATGCACAGTGCTAGATCCAGTGATTGCAATTTGTTTCCTTGTGTGGAGCGGTCCATGCTCTGAGAGGCTCTGCTTCCAGCATCTCACACTGCGGGTAGGACCAGGGCGTTAGCTACATGATGCTGGTTTTGCAGACAGAATGCAAGTTACAGGGTCCTAGGAGGCTGCCACCAAGATGCCTGGGAATCCAGGTAGGGGGTGATGGGAACAGAGGCCCAGCAGACAGCTTCTGCCAACTCTGTGTGTGCATAAGAAGTCACAGAATGCTGTAGCAGAGACCTCGGAAAGACAGCCATGCCAGCAGTATGCAACACCTGCCAAAGGCAGCTGCAAACAGCAGCAGAAATCAGCCCAAGACTCAGACCACGTATGTTCAAGCCTGTAGTAGCCTACTTTTTTTTGCCACAGAAGATTCTGGATGCTTGACATGGGGATTTAGGAATGGTTTTCCCTTCTGGGTTTTGGTCTCGTTTTTGTTCATCTTTCCTTACCAGTTTCCTATTCCACTCTTTTGGACTTAGCAACATTCACCCCATGCCTGCCCCACCGTTATTATATCTTTGGAGTATGTTCATTTCTTTTGTTACTTTTGCAGGGCTCATGGATGAGAGACCCCCTCGAGTAGGAGAGTAAATGCTGCACTTGGTCTTTGGAGCAACAGGTTTCAATCTTGGAGACTTAGAGATGGACTGAACGGAAACCAGAGGACAAAGATAGTCATGTGGGCCTAGATTAGTCTGAAGGCTGGTCCTGAAAGGGCTGATATTTAGGCAGGACACAGAGGAAGCAGTGGATCCCATAGAAAGGGAAAACCTGTGTGCTGTTCTTGTGTCAGCAAGGGAATGGTCTTGAGGGCATCCAGGGCTTCCTGAAGTGAGTGGCTTGTTCTGCCATAACTCCCCATCAGAGCTGTCTGCCAAGCAGAGGTAAAAACAGTGGGCCCCTCTACCATAAATAAACCCCTAACACAGCAAACCCAAATAAGCCTTTTCTCTCCGTAGGTTAACTATCCTAGGCGTTTCATGATAGGGATTTGCTAAGCTATGACTACTGAGGATTTTTTTGCCACAAGGGAAGAGAGATGGGTATATTTCACTGAAAAAAAAATGACCATTCTGAACTGTCAGATCCCAAGGGTTTGGGGATGATACTTTGTTCCTTTGTCCTTTCTGTCTCTAAGACCTCTCCGAGTGCAGTGCAGCCCCTTCTAATGCTATGTGACTAGCGTGGGAGCAGTCTCCCATGGCCAGGCCTCCCTACTCATCTCCAGAATTGAGTCTAGCTCGGACCTCCAATGGCTATGTTGTAAGAATTCACAGTATCTAAATAATGGCTGCTGTCTGTCTCAAATGGGTCTCATTTCATCCCTTCTCTTAGGAACAGACATTGTGCAAAATCCATCCAAGCAATCTGAAACAGAACCCACAAGTTTTGCTTTTGTGGAAGAGTATGGGGTGAGCCTTCCCCTTCCGGTCTCGATGAGCCTTCATCTGCTCGAGGCTGCACTGATGCCTGGGTTTGAATGGATGCTACCCAATGTCATCATACTCTTCAGGCTCCCTGCTGGCCTCGCTCCCTGTACCGCTTCTCATGTGTGCAACTTACTTACCTATTCTGTCTATTGATTGTCTGCTCTTATTAAATAGGAGATTCCACAGTGCAGGGATTTTTTAAAATTTATTTTTTTGTCTTCTATATTGACTATTATATCTTCAGGGCTTTGAACAGCTGCTAATATACAGCAGGTGTTTAGCAGTTATTTGTTGGATTAATGGATTCATTGGGGAACAATATGTGATCGGACCACAGCATGCATGTGAGTCCATTGGTCACGTACTTTGCTAGAGAAGAGTCTCTTGGACAGAGGATGAATCCTGTGCAGGGCTCTTTGCAGTTAGTCCTGACAAAGACGTTCTTTTTATAATGGATAATTAATTTTAATTAAGATTTTTGATCAGTATTTTTATGATCACATGTTAGCTGTACCAGGGAAGTTTTATCGAGACACTTCCACGGAAGTATCCAATACACCCTAATCAGCTCCCCGTCATAATCCCACACCCCCCTTCCCAAATTTGGAGAAAAGTTTCCACAGGTTTTAAGGCCCTAGTTTCACGTATGCATACAAAGCACCTGGATCATATCCATGCCCACTTACCCTCTCCATCTGCCCTCCCCTCCCCCTCCTTACTTACCTGTTCCCTAGCAGAGCCTATTTTGCCTGCAGTGTATTCTGCCATGGAGCTACATCTTCAGCCCCAACAGTTCTCATATGGCTAACAGATCACATCCTCTCTGCCTGGGCGTAGTTTAAGAAGTGGACAATCCTGGTATCCTTCTAGCTTGGATCAAGTGTGGATTTCTCCCCCTTCCCTCTGCTTAGAACGTGCTTTCTATATTCAGGTTACAATGAAATCTTAGAGATTTCTTCTGGGAAATTATATTTTTATTTGTTCTTTTTGTGCCAGTCCTGGGGCTTGAACTCGGGGCCTGGGCACTGCCTCTGAGCTTTTCTTGTGCCCAAAGCTAGCGCTCTACCACTTGAGCCACAGCTCCACTTCCAGCTTTCTTGGAGGTTAATTGGAGTTAAGAGTCTCACAGGCTTTCCTGCCTGTGCTGGCTCTGAACTGCAATCCTCAGATCTCAGCCTCCTGAGTAGCTAGGATTACAGGCGTAAGCCACTGGTGCCCAGCAGGCAAGTACATTTTTATCATGTTGCTACTGATTAGCATCAGAGAACATGTAGTACCTGGTTACTCCAAGAAAGGCTATGTCCGCTGGCATCTGATTTCAAGGCCTGTTTGGTATGGCTGCTTGCATGAGGTGCCATGCATATACTCCTGATTTTGCCTTGGGAACGTCACCATGTGGTTCATGAGTCAGTTAGCTATCACTTGGAGATAAGTACTTAGGGGAGGGTCTGAGGTTTTGGCAACCTGCAGAACTCTAGGATCTTAAGGGCCATAACATCAGTCTTCAACCAGGACACAAATTCATCCTACCAAAAGTGAATTAGAATTGAGTGATAGATGTATGTACAAGTTATAAATATCGCCCAGCATGGTTGGACAAGGCTGCTGGAACGGCAGGGAATACCATTTGCTTCTAGTTGAAAAACCAGGACTGGAACATGTCTTGTTCTCAACATACCTAAGTTCATTAGCCAATTCCAGCTCTCCAAATTAAGACAAATAGGACAACACATTGTCAGTAGAAGCTTTGAAAAAGTTACTCAAACCCCCACTATTGCTTTCCCCAGACCATCCCATGCCCTAACCATTCTTCAGGAGACCTCCAGATTACAATCTGATTTTCCACTCTACATGCTCCCTGAGTGGCAGTAAGGGTGACTGATCAAAGGACTGCCCAGTAGCTAGGCACACCTGCAGCGTTCTAGGTGTTAGTGACTTTTCTCAGATAGGGTTTTGTGCTTCTGCCTGGTCTAACCTCAGACTGCAACCATCCTACTATGACTCCCAAGGAGCTGAGATTTCAGGTGTGTTGCCACCAGGACCAGCCTGGGACCAACTTCCATTCTAGTCTTTTGTTCATACTGAACAGTTTATTCATAGTTAAGGTTTTCAGCTGGGTCAGATAATATTTATCATTGAGATACACCATACAGCAGATAATTGCTAAGGGGAGCAGTCAAAGTTAAACAATCTACTTTACAAAAGGAATTATTTAAAATATGAGAAAAGATCTTGCTGTAGAAACCACTTTCTAAACATAAATTAATCTAAAAAAGCATTCTTCCTTTTGTCACTCTTGGAAAAACAAAAAGACAACTTAAAATAAATAAAGTGTCATCTAACTTCCCTTCTAACATGCATAATAGTTTTTTTAAGTCCAAGAACAAATATGTATCTAGCTGAAGGCAATGGAACCTTCCTAATAAGACTTTTGGAATAAAATGTTCACAAATAAAATGTGGACGATCTTTTAGGTAGCAAAAATGCTAGCAGAATGCAAGCACACAAATGTGTACTCGTGTGTGTGTGTGTGTGTGTGTGTGTGTGTGACTGCATATGTATGCAGAGAAGCAGAGGGAGACAGAGGGATGGAGGATTTTTAAGACATTCAATAAAAACTGACAGTTCAGTGGCATCTAATTGAATTGAATTGCTCATGTGGCTTTTAGTAACTGAGCCATAAAGTCGTTCATCCAGCCCATTCGACTTCTTTCCTAGGATCAATCAGTCCCAAGATTCTGCATCTCTTGAGTGAAAAGGGAGGGAAATGATCAAGGCTGACATCTGAGCACATGTCTGCCATTTTTATGGAGTGAGGCTTTCCACAGCTGACCTCTTCCCTCATATTCACCATTTGTGCATTCTGCCTCCTCTTACATAACCTCAGAGCCATGGTGTGCCTTCCTGATCTCCTCTGATAAAGTGTCAGAGCCTGACTTACTAGCTATTTGCCTGACCTTGGTGATTTGTTCACATAATACCAATATCTGACCCAATGTGCATTAACTGGGAAGATTAAATTTTAAACATTGAATCTTCAGGTGTGAACTCATGTGCTCTAGAACAAAAGTTAAAGAACACAGGCAATCCAGATGAATCAATTGAAAATGAGGAGATAGGAACAATGTGGCAGATTTCCATGTGCACTATAATGTATCATATATGCAAAAATTTGAAGTGGAAATGACTAACAAATAAATAACCCTGAACCGCTTTCATTGCATGTTTCAGATTTTTCCCCCCTGCAAAAGCAGATGTGGGGCCAATGTGGTTTGACAGATTCATTCGGCTCATTAAATGTTAGGAAAAGACTCTGGCAGGATTATAAATAATAATTACCACCATGGTCAGAACACAAAATGTACTATTGATTTAGAAATAATCAAGAGTTAGAGTCAGAAATTTTAGTGGAAGGAAACTTTTACGTTCTATATGGACATGCAGATTGCAAGGGAAGGAAGCCATTGTTGAGAAAACATGATGTCATGTACACATGGGAGTTCTCTTATGACATCACGTTTTTATCTCTTTTATGGCAGAGCTAGGATTTGAACTCAGAACTTGGCTAGGCTTGCTCTCTACCACTGTGGCCAACACCAGCCCTTTGTTCTGCTCTATGCCACATTCTGCCTACTTTAAGCTTCCCATAGTTGCTAGTATAACAGGGTAATCAATTCATACCACCATGTCCAGCTTTTCTCATTGGAGATGGAATCTTGCAAATTTTCTGTTTTTGCCTGTGCTTGAAACGTGATCCTCCAAATTTCTGCCTCCCACAAAGCTGGGATTACAGGCGTGCTACCAGCACCCACTGATTTCTATTGTATTTTAACCCAGAAGTCCTGTCTCTGGAGGGAAGCACTGAAGTGGCCTATGGTGAGATGAAATGGTGGAATGTGGTTTGTTTCTTGGTACAAATAAACGCAGGAGGTGGCGCACCCGCACGGTGCGGTCTCCCTTGCAAGTTGGTAGTGTGTCATGAAAGGCTGTTGAGTGACTATGATAAATGGATAAATCATCAACTATAATTTGATTATAACCTTCACAACATAAACATCTAATTCCTCACAGGACAGCCTTTCAGCAGAAAATCATTCTACTGACAGCCTGATTTAAAGCAATATAGGTACGGAGTCAATATTTCAATGAATGCCCTTAGTTCTAGACACACAGTCACTGTTGATTTAGTGCAACAGTGATTATTTCTATTTAAAAGGTCACCTCTTTCCTCTCTGGTCGCCAGCATTAGGGAAAGAAGCATAAAGCATGGAAAAAATACAATATTAATAGAAAATACTTCTTCATGTTTCTTCTTCTTTGCAGAAATGTAGGTTTATTAGTAGCCCAAGGTATTTATTTATTTACATTTTCATTTTTGCTGTGGGGGGGGGAGTGGACCCAGTACCTCAGGCAGACAAGATGGCCACATCCCCTGAGCCACATCCCTAAGCCCTGACAGGACATCATAAACGATTCAGTGCATCAGGGACTAATATTAAGTTCCTAAGTGTTTGGATCATATTCTTTAAGTCCATAGCTAAAGCTATGGGACAAGGTCTGTGGAGTCTTGGGTCATGTTATTCTCCAAGCTTCTCCTGGTTGTGAGAAGTCCACATCAGCAGAGAACTCGCCTCAACCCACCCCCACCCACCCCCTACCCCATTATTCTCAGTGTCACTGGCAGTTGGAGCAGTGATTGGTGTTTCCCACTTGTGCTCCTTGTAAATGCTTTGTCTGTGGGGCTCTGGGCTTGGTTCACCTCCCACTGATAGAGCTATCAACTCCTATGGATGCTCTCAGTCCATATGAGTTGATGGCATTGTAGCTAGGTCTGTTAACTGATGGAGAACAGAAAGCATGCCCATTTCTGGGCTATTCAAACCGCCACTATCCTTACTCATCTCTACTACATAGACCATGCATTTGGCATGAGGGCAGTAACCGAGTACTTACTAACTTGTCTTTTTATTTAGACAATGCAAGTTGAAGTCATGTTTTCGCTGGACTTGTCCAGCTCGTAGACTCAAATCTATATTTTCCTTTCCTGAGGGCATGCTAGCCTTAGAAAACAAGTAGGCTGAGGGATCCTCTAAACATTCACACTGAACTTTTATGAGAAACAGCTTTGATTCTGTTGGGAAAAAGGCAAATATAATACGTAACTTCATAGGCAAATGGAGGGAAGGCAAGAGGCCGGGAGGAACTGTGGGAAAACCAAAGGTCATTAGAACTCAGCCCTTGGCTGAGCTGAAAAGGGAGCTAGTGGTGATAGTTCACATTCCCAAGTTCTCCGTCTATGATTAGGTTGATGGTGTGGTGATTCTTTCCATTTTGGAATAAGAAATGTGTCCACCCAAATTTCCTAGAGGAAGAGGAATTTAATTTCAGTCCACTTGGGAGAGTCCTGCACTGGGGAGTCTGCATCCAGGAAGGGGATGCTCACTCAAAGCATCTTGACATCTCTTGGACTGTTTGCTCATCTTTCTATTCTATCTCTAGGTGTTCCAAGACCTGGACCAGTCATTCATTCCTCAAATCCAGTCAGTGAATGAATGCTTCACACCACCCAGAGATTGGTGATTAGTTCTGCTGCTGTTTTTAAGCCAGGTGGATTGTGTGGGAAAACCATGGGCCTGCGTACCTCGGCTAACCCAGGGTCATCCTTGTAGGTTTCCCAGAAGAGGTGCTGGCTCTGAATGATTATCTACAGGAGGGAAGGGAGAAGATTATCATCTTCCACTATGCATCTTGGAGGACAGGCAGTGACCAAAGCAAACAGCCAAATGAAGATTTACTTCTATCCATCTGTGCCCTGAGCAGCCTTGGATTATCTTGGGGAAGAGTAAGTTAGGCAGAAGGAGATGTAAGTCACAGAGGCCTTGAGGTAGAAGGCGCTGGCCATGGCCTCTGGGTGACCTCTGTGTCTGGGATTAGGAAGCTAGGAGGTGTACAGTCTTTGAGGAAGACAGTACAAGGTCCCTGGTTGTCTGAGCGATGACAGGAAGTCAGATCTGCCTCACAAGTGAGTGCAGGGCTTCTAGAGAGAAAGCAACACACGTCTTTTCTGCTGTACATAGACGGCACATGTATGGATTCAGAAACACGGGTAGGGTTTGTGATGGTGTTTATTTGGGATATGAGCAGAGCAAAGGAGTTTGTTGTTGTTGGTGGTGGTGGTGGTGGTCGTGGGGCCTGAACTCTGGGCCTGGGCGCTGTCCCTCAGCTCTTCAGCTGAAGGCAAGCACTCTAACACTTGAGCCACTGCGCCACTTCTGGTTTTCTGTGTGGCTTATTGGACACAAGAGTCTCACGGACTTTCATTCCCCAGGCTGGCTTTGAACTGCAATCCTCAGATCTCAGCCTCCTGAGTAGCTAGGATTACAGGCATGAGATACTGGCACCCAGTAGAGCAAAGGAGTTTTAAATGCTGGTGGGGGTAGTCATGGTGGCACCATTTGCTAGGGTAAGGTGCACAGTGGGGGAACTTCTTTGAGGACAGGTGGAGTTTTAGAAAGACCATTGAGGCTTGTAGCACCCATTTTGTGTAGATGGGAAATAGGTAACTAGATGTCCAATGAGAGATGCAGGAGAGTGGAGACCAGAGAATGTCTGAGCAGGTTTTCCAGTCTGCATGTAGGACCATTTCTACCTTTATCATAATTGTGACAAATACGCACTCCAGAGAGGCTATGTTATTTCTCAGTTCTTTGCTCACATTGGGGTTTGTAGAATTCCTTGGGTTTAACCAGTATGATCTTCTTATGTTGTGTTCATGGTCAGACTAAGATTCCTTGCCTCTCATATTCTTTAAAATTAGCCTAATAAGTCTCACGTGAATTCCAGGATTTGAATCCATCTTGTATTCTGCAATCATATGGCACACATCTATTTTATTTTATTATATGTATTGTAAAGGTGATGTACAGAGGGGCTACAGTTAAATAAGTCAGGGAATGAATACTTTGCTTTTTAAATAGCATTATTCTGCTCCCTCACTTTCTCCCAGTTCTGTGTCCCATTTATACCCTATGGATTTCTTTTTTTGTCTATATTTTTTATTGTAAAAATACTGTACAGAGGGGTTACAGTTACACGAGTAAGGTAATGAGTACAATTCTTATTGAGCATTGTTATCTCCTCCTTTGTTTTTCCCCTATTATCCCTATGGATTTCATACTTAGTTCAATAGGTATTTTTGAAGGATTGCTATGAGAACACACTGTATTCATAAACTGCTCTGTTGAAGGGAAACTCCTTCATACAACTACTTAAAGATAATGCAAACATTAAAAAATTGTTAACTCTGTTACTTTATAGTCCTTCTGGATCTTTTGAGGATCAAACAAGCAAGCATCCATATTAGAGTAAGCATATAATGTCGTTTAAGTAGACTTTTGGCTGGGTGCACCTGATATCACGTGGTTTTATCTCACCTTGGCCTGGTGTTAAGGCTGGGAGAGAAGTGTGACAATTCTTTCCCGCATCACCCATTTCTCTTAAAAGGCCTGCTCCAGGAAATAGAGATACAGGAACAAGGGGAGCTCTACCTAGTCCCATCGCCTTCCCATGTGAGATAATATTTACATTTAATTAGATAGCAGAGGAGAACAGATCAAAGGTGGGGTTGGGAAGCAACGAGAGCTGCAGTCATCTGTGTCATATGAACAAACAGGGGTTCCCTTGGGACTCAAGACACAGGATTTCCAGGAGTTCCTCTGCCCCTCATCTGCACTTGTTTCTAGGTACGTGGTCAGGATGTTGCCAATCATTCTTGTTGCTAGCTTGAATATGAAAATAAGACTGACATGCTGCTTGCAATCTGGTGGCAGGGGGTGGGGGAGGGCGTTAACAATGCCATTCCTGACGATTTTATAACGATGTATAGACCTGTTTGTTAGAAAGTAAAAACATCCAAGTTAGGGCGATCAAGGGAAATAAAAACAAATCACTTGGCTTGCTTCCACATAAAACCGTCCAAGAAAAATAGCGAAGACACGTAAGACTGTCAGCCACAAAACTTCTCTCTTCCTTTCTCTCCTCACGATGGTAGTGGCTATGCTTGTGTTGGGTCTGGTTGACTTTTTCAACATGGAAAGTTCCTTCCTCATTTAGAAAAATCACACAGAGGAAGGAAAGCAGGAAGGAAGGAAGGATGGGGCCCTGGTGAATTCTTTCATGGTCTATATTAAGATATTATTTTTAGCCGTCATTAATGTCTTTGGACCAGAAACTGCGTCTTTTGTTCAAGGCAAGTTTCTTAAGACTAATACATTTTTTTCCTTGATTTTTGAGGAGCAACCAGGAAACAAACAGTGTAATTCTTAGTGTGTATGCATGTGTGTATAGCATAGGCTATAATTCTTTTTTGAGATTTCTTTTTTAAATTGACATGAGTTGTATTTTAACATTAATAACTTGCCACCGTCCTCTTTCCCTCCACCTTCCTGCTTGTTCTTTAATAGTTCCATAGTTACAATAATATTTTCTGAATCGAACCCAGGGCCTCATGCATGTGAGGCAAGCACTCTACCACTGAGCCACCTTTCCAGCCCTCATCTATCTTTTGTCCATGAGCAAGATCTTGTAGAATTTAATTATAATCCAAATCTTGATTCTTCTCGAGAGTAGACTTACATCCCCTCCAAATGATCATAGCAGGTACTCATTCTCCTCAAGGTATTAATACTAATTCAACCAAAAAGCTGTTTTACAGCAGGTATTTGGTGTAGTCTGCTTAACCATTTCCCTACTTGGAGACTAATGCACCATTTAAAACATGGTAAGTATTTGAAAAGTTTGCAAGGCTGCCAATTGCTCCTGGCTCTCAGCGGTGCTCTTCCTTTACCCATCTTCTCTTGAGATTTATTTTTATTTTTTGTGAACATACTGTACAGAGGGGTTACAATTACATGGGCAAGATAATGAGTACATTTCTTATCAAGCATTGTAACCTCCTCCTTTATTTACCCTTCACATCCCTTCCCAGCCTCCCCCCATCCAATCCTCCCCCCCCCCCACCTCACCAAAGTTGTAAAGTTCGTTTTTGACATGACAACTTGTACTTCTCATTGTTGCAACGGGTCCACCTGTATCCTTCTTTAAACGACTTTAACATCCCTAGTGCTTAGTTAGGTAAGTCTTGGCGCATGCTGGTTCTTGTGTAGTTACTCATGTTTCAGTGTAAGATGGCACACTAAAGACTATTTCTCAAACTGCAAACAATTCTTTCTATTTTCTCAAACTGTAAACAATCCTTTCATATCCTGCAGTGAAAAGTCTTTACTGGAGATGGAATATATACTGACTAAAAGGCAAATGGTGGCTTGAGTCAGACCAATCAGAAGAGGAAGGAAGAGAAGAGAGTGCCGAGTGAGCGATTCGGTCTGTGCACTCAGTAAACACAGCTCCCCCATTCTTCAATGTTGATAGAGAGAGATGTTGAATGTGTTTGCAAATGCTTCATTGAATATTTACCATGGAATGCAAAAAAAACCCAAACACTAATGATTATTAAAGTGTAAAATCTTTTGAAGACCAACCAGTCCAGATATGATTTCAACTTTATGGCTGAAACCTTTAAACTACAAAGACTTTATTTAGTCTATATAAGGAAGTAAGTTGAATGATATTATTTTATGGAATCCAAGCATGAAAAACAAACTTCCTTATGGCTGATCCTGACAGAGGATAATAAACTTTCCTGTAAATATTAGAAAGAAGTTGGTGAAAGCTGTGCCTTCAGTATGCGCGCGTGGAGAGGGGCTCCTGTGGGATTCCTTCATGACTTAAAGTAACTTCAGCTTTCCTGCTCTCCTACCTGTAAATGGTGTCACTAAACAAGGTCATTCTTATCATCTGTCACAAATGCAGGTTAGTTAATTGTTAATAACCCAGCCCTTTGGCTTCCAGAAGCCAAGATAGCAGGTCAAAACCACATAGGACTGTTATTTGAAGTGAAAGTAATTCCTTGCTATCTTTATCCAAATCATGAAACAGATGATCTTCCATGAGAAAAGATCAAATGTGTAAATATAAGTGACAAGACAGCAACATTTTTCTTATAATAGTAGTCTTAAAAAACAGAGCTGTCTCTTCAAACATCATCCACAAGTGAAACTATTACATTTTGTGGAAAAAATTGTAGCTTAAAGGTCTATATTCAGGAGATGAATTTATACGCCATTTCAATTTTTGTGAGTCTTCAATCCTGTCAAAGAGGGAGTTTGTTACCAGGAGGAGACAAAAATTAAGAAACAAAGTGAGATGCCTTTGCTCGTTAACAAGCAAAGATAACATATTTAAATAAACTTTATTATTTTTAAATAAATGTTGACAGTTTTAACCCAACAAACCTCAAGCAAAATCCAATGCTAATCTAGCTATAGCTTATTGAATGCTATCCAACAAAAGCAATAGGAACAGAAGTCAAAGGTAAGGTAACTTTCAGAAAATGATGGATATTATTTTGGTAGCATTTTCTACTGCTAGAATAGAATGCCCAAGACTGGTTAATTTATAAAGAACAGGGTTTCACTTATAGTTCTGCAGGCATGGAAATCCAAGCACATGACACGTCTCTGCTATGTACGTTCTTGCTATCTTACAACATCGTGGAGCCTGTCACATAATGAGAAAGAATATCCGAGATACAGAGAAAACAAATAAGTTCAACTACACCTTTTCCTCAGAAGCCAACTCTCTTCATGAATTATCTGTTCTCCTGTTCGCTGCTTTAATTTATTCATGAGGATGGTACTCTTATCACCAAATGATCTCTTTAAAGTCCCTCCTCTTAATAATGTTAACTCGGAACTACATTCCCACCTCATTTGTGGAGGGACAACCAAACCATCATAGCTATATAGCATGATTTCTTTTCCTATCCCCAAGTTTAGACATAATTAATCTCATTTAGGAAGCTGCGTAGGATCTTACGATTTTTCAGATGTTCAGAGAAAGGTGATGCATTTATCTTTCTAAAGTGAATTACCAACATTTCTACAAAGGCAGAAATGTCCACATGAAATTATGAAGCTGTTCCTCAGAATAAATTCACAAAATGAAATTACAAAACAAAATTCTGTAAAGGAAGAATATTATATCCACAGATATATTCTTAGGCTAGTATTAGATCTAATATTAATATCAAGTATTATCTTTTAGGCTTTGAGGATTTCAAATTCACTGTGCTTGGGTTCCCAGTATCCTTCTCTCTCAAGTCATAACACACCTGACATAAGATTTCTATCAATAGATGCTCACTGATACAAGGTTATCCATTGGTAATTGCTCTGCAGGGTGCTCTGGTAAAGTGAATGTCTGGATTTTGGATATGGTGGCATCTTTCTGTCAGACAGCCAGATGTTCTGGTGGGTGCAAAGGAGAGAGCTATCCAGAACTAGGCAAAGCTGGCCTCTTGGTTTGTGGTTTGAGTCTGAATTGTTTCCATCTTTTCCAGCATAAGGGAGGCTGTCACCTGTAGCTAATAAACTACAGAAATTTCTATCTGATTGCTTAGTCACAAACTCTACTGGATCTCTAAGTGAAGTGTTCATACTCTGCCATCAGAAATTCAAGATGGAGTTTTTAAGACCACACCCTTCGTTCCCTGAGCAGTCCTGTGATCGCATGCAAGTGTCAGCTAGGTTCAAATCTACATACAACTCTTGGAAGTTCTCCTCTTTGGAGATCTGGGGGGTCCAACTCTGAGGAGAGAGTGAACTGTTCCCAACCTTGAATGTTACATTTCCCTCATCATTTTCTAGAGACTCTCTGGAGATAGAGTCTGTGGAAATACGTGTCTGATGGTTGGGTTTCTTACACGCAGGCAGTAAGACTCAGAGATGCTCCCTCTCTTATGTCTCCCTTCTGGAAGAATTTGACATTTCAACCTTAGCTTCCCTCTCATTTCCCAAGTAATCATTAGAGCTCCTTTTACAGAAAAAAACAAAAGGACACGTTTTGAGTGTGTGGGTGTGTGAGGCAGCCCGATGGAACATCTTCAGAGGTTCTTGACATTCCAAAATTTGAGGAAACTCCCTTAATAGAAGACTTGGAATCTTAAAGGAAGTAACAGTTGAGTAATATTAAATGTCAGTCACAGGCCAAGGCATGGGGCAGTAAGATAAATAACATCCCATCAATTCCTACAGCGAGTGTCGAGAGTGGAGGACAATCCTCAGAAGGTCGTACACCATGAAAGATCAAAAGACACCAAGTGCTTGGCAGGACCTCACTCAGATTTGAGACACCTGGAAGGTCAGGTTGTCACTGGTTTCTTTGGGCCTCTGCAGAGCAAGGGGTTCTCTGGATTGCCAATGATGGCCTTGCCCAAGGCTGTTGAATTTCTTTCCTGCCTTCTTCATGACCTATGGAAAGACTTGAAAGAATTTTAGTCATGGTATTGTGTAGATATAACAAGATGCCCAAACAAATCAGCTTACAAAGAGAAAGGGGATTTGCTGTCCCATGGTTCTGGAGGTTTCTATGATTAGCCCCCTTCCTTTGGACCTTTGGCAAAGTGGTATATCACGGCAGGGGCACTTGGCAGAAAAACACCTGCTTACAGCACAAGTCAGGAAGCAGAGCCAAATGGGATGAGGAAGAGACTGGGCTTCATGGGCATTGACCTCTGGTTCTGCCATCTCACAGGTATACTGTCCTGGGGACAAAGCCTTGAACTCATGACCCTGTTTTTGTACACTCTACCATACTGTAGTACTTACATTAATAACATTCAGTGGAGTTCTATCCTGTGCTACCACAGTGCTCCTTTTCTCTTCTAGAGAGTCATTCTCCAATACTGGAGCTAGGAGAGAAAGAAGTGAGCATCATTTCGCTGAAATGGTCACCACCATGAGGATGCCCCTGACTGGGGAAGTAGCTCAAGAAGTATAATGCTTGCTTTGCAGTGATCAGTTTTGAGTCCAAACTCTAATACCAAGGGAAAAACAACAGAGATGTCTAATTTGTACAGTCATGCCAGTCCTTCCTAGTAACAATTAGAGCAACCATAGTCTCACGTCCATTGAAGATGTGATTGGACACTAATCTGAGTGGTCCATGGTATTTGCTGAGCATTGATAAGCACAAGTCCTTGAAAGGAATAAAGGTAAACACCCCAGAGAGCTTCCCTATGTGGTGTGAAGCCTGTGGAGAGGCTTCATCTCTCAGGAGATGCCCCTTTGTGGCATAGGCGTATGGTGTAAGAGACTCCGCCTGCTGCTAACCTGTGGGTCGGAGGCCATCATGGATGAATGAGAGCTGAGGGGTGGCTCACAAACATGGCTCAGGGGGTGGTTCTTTGAATGTCTTCCATTAATTCTGTGGAATTCACTCTAAATCCATGTGCCAGCACCACGATGACTGCCAAATCTCCTATCACCCAGCTGCTCTGCTTCAATAGAGGACTGAAGACAGATCCTGGAATAGTGCCATAGTCTTGCATACTCCAGCTCCTCACTGGGGCATCTGGTCTACCTGTCTGTCCTGTGAGAAGTTGGTAGAGGTAGGTTGAGTCCCTCTTTCTCCTGAGTGGAGTCTTTTGATGTATAAGGCTAGGATCTTGTCAGCTGACTTCTCCTCAAGTTTTCTGAATGAGTTGGACAGAAACTTTAGGTTAAAATTAACCCTACATTACTTTCTATAGGGCACATGTCTCCAACTTTTAAAATAAGGTCTATTTTATGGCATTAAAATCTACTACATGGGAATCCATTGTCTGGAGTAGAGACACATATGTGCTCTTTCTCATGGCTTTGTTCCCTGGTTCATACCTCAGTTCCCATTAGTGTTCTAGAAAGATGTAGTATCTATTAAGTCAGACAGGTTCAGGTCCCACCCAACAGGGGCAGGTATAGTACCAATCTGAAAGAATCAAACCAGAAGAGGAAAGGCTGCAGAGAGATAGGTAGACTCAACGAGGCTGATTCTCAAAAGTGGTGATGCTAAAAGAAATATCCCTAAAGGGGTTTGTACCTGAGAATACCTGTGTATGGGATCTTTTTCATAATCTAGCCTGGTCCCAACATTGTACACTCAGCACCAATCATTTCTGTAGCAAGTCCTGCTCAGAGGGTGGAGGATGTGGAGGTTGGTGGAGCCTCTTGAGCACCTTCTAAAGCTTGGTACCTGCTGCTAACTCTCCCTAGTGTATCCTTTTAAGGGTTGAATGCCATGCTAAAAGTATAAAAACAGCTCTCCCTTTTCCTTTTTTTAAAACCTGTTTTCAAAGTGTAAAATTATTTTATTTGGTTAGTATTTTTAATTTCTGTTATAAATCAAATGACAATCATTAGTTTCCTTTAATGTTTCTCCTACAAGGACTTCAAGTCTGCCATTGCTTTTTTGCTGAGGGGTGGAGGAGAGAAAATACAACATGAAGTTTTAGAAAGGATGAGTTTAGAAAAAAATTAGGACACTTGAAACTTCCAAATAAATCTATGACTCATGAGCCAGAACTCTGATTAACAGTGAATTATGTAAGACGGTACAGAACTTGTTTCATATAGTACATCCTATGGAACAAAATGGAAGGGAAGAAATACAACTATCTAGTATGTTTCTTGTAAAATATGGATCATAAATTAAATTTTTTCAGGTGTTACTTGCTTGAAACAGAAACGTTGAATTATTGTTTATGTTTTTAGTTGGTCGCTAGGCCTGGGTGCTGTCCCTGAGCTCTTCAGCTCAAGACAAGCACTCTACCACTTGAGCCACAGCGCCACTTCCAGAAATGTTCAGTTATTGCAGAGATGTTTGAAGTTGATACATTATAGAATTGAGTGACACACACATTCTCTCAGTTATCTGAATACATTGTAATACTTTTGTTTACAAACAAAATTTGACTAGATGTCTAGTAGTTGGAACTTTCTGGAAAAGATGATTTCAGACAAGAATAGTGGAATGCTCCTGAAACCTTGGAGGGGGTGGGGTAATCAAGAGGAATGAGAAGGATTGACGGGAAAGAAGCAAGTTTTTATTTTTCTGGTCCTGGGGCTTGAACTCAGGGCCTGGGCACTGTCCCTGAGCCTCTTGGTACTCAAGGCTAGCTCTCTACCACTTGAGCCACAGTGCCACTTCTGGTTTTTCTGACTAGTTTATTGGAGCAAGAGTCTTATGGACTTTGCTGCCTGGGCTGGCTTTGAATCCTCAGATTTCAGCATCCTGAGTAGCTAGGAGCTCATCTAGTAGCACGAGCTACCAGCAGTGCTAGAAGCAGTTTTGTAGAATGCCCATAGGCATGTGAAGAGCAGAATAATCAATAGGGACAAAAGATGAAGGAGTAGACTGAAAGGGTTTAAACCACAGAATTGGAGATTGGGGAGTTATATCTGCTCTTTAAGCTAGCAATGGTTGTCAAGCAGTAGTCAGGTGACAAAAACACATTCAAAATATATCCATAAGTGCAGTTCCTTAAGGGTAGGAAGGAGTTAAGGTACTTCTTCATAAAAAGTGCATAATTTCCCATCATCTAATTCCTCAATTGCTGTGAAAAACTCTCCAGTCTTTGTGCCTAAAATTAACCAACACTCTCATATCTGTACAAACTGCATCCCGACTATGGAAGTAACTCAAACTCTCCAAAATTGGGAGAAAACTTATATTCTAAATTATAGAGAAAAGCCTCCTTCACAAAGACAAAGAGAGACATGTTTACTTAGAGCTAGATGTTTAGTGACTTTTTTAAGCAATTAAACCTGTAAGTCCCATTCTAAACATCAAATGTGTTATTGGAAAACGAGTTTGATTTACTCTAGATTAAACATCAATAATGAACAAACAAAACATAACCTAATAGGAAGGCAAGAGGAAATATGAACAAATCTCTCTCTCAAAAAAAGATAAAATAAAACTTAAGGCACACATTGTAATGGTGTGTTTTCTCTGGAATCAAGTCTTACCTGGAATAAGTTGCTATAAAAGGTAAGCACACATGTTTAAAGCAGGTGACCTCTTTTCATGCTGAGCTCTTTGTTCCTTATTGTAAATATACTAATTGTTCATCTGTTTAACCAAGGTTTTCCAGACTGATATCACACTAATGATATTTGCTGCTATCGATGTATCATAAGCTAGAGATTTGTGCATAACTAAGAGTCTTTTGGAACCTGTGTGAGATGGTATGTATGTAGTATCTCCTTTCCTCAAGTGGTAGTTTTACAAAATAAAAATTTCTAAAGTGAAGCATGCTTTTTGTTGTCTTTATGGCTTCTCAAAAGGTAGCAATAAATAAAACCTCCCTGGACAGCCAAGGAGTGGAATAAAAAGACTGTTGAATCAAAGAGGCATTGCTCTAAATACGGTGTTGGAATGTTTCTGGAGTAGAAGGGTTTATTTGCATTGTGTGCTATGGATCTAAGAGCAGAAATGAGTGAAAAATGTCTACCTTGAATTCGGAAAGACTATTTTGAAATCAATTATAATATTTCACAATTCTTTTGGATGCCATAAAGAAAACTGTTTGTACAAAAGATATTTTAGCTTCAACAAGATGACTAAGTGATCTTTTACCATTTGGTAGTAAGATGAAATTTCTAGAGGTGGAGAATTTACAATGTTTCTTTCTGTGTCCATTTGTGAGTTTCCTTAACTAAGGAAGAGTCTAAGGTAAAGGAAATTCTCGATTAGCTAATGAGGCTGGGAATGGAATGACAGGCTAGCTCCATGGTTAAAAAGTCAGTTTTTCCAATCAATCCAAGAACCAACACCTGAATATTCCATAATTGTAACTACCTTTTATTTTGTGCCAGTACTGGGGCTTGAACTCAGGACATTACATTCTCACTTGGCTTTTAAGATTAAGGTTGGTGCTCTACCACTTGAGCCATACCTCTGCTTTTTTATTGTTGATTAATTAGAGACAAGTTTCTCAAACTTTTCTGCCTGATCTGGCTTTAAACCAAAATTCTCAGGTCTCAGCCTTCTGAGCAGCTAGGATTACAGATATGTGCGAACAGTGCCTGGTGAGTAATCACTTTCTTTTTAAATCCCAAGGCATTTATCCATTGTTTGGAGTCACTGAGGTGGGTGACGGTTACATTTCATCTGTTACTTAGCAACTGCATGTATTTAGTAAATATCTTTTTACCTCTGATCTATTGATTCCGTAGTTACCATTTTAATTTTGTTGGTGATAAACATTTCCCCAAAGACGTTGCTTTTCCTCGTTGATCCCTGGTGAATAAAACATAAGAACCCATGTGTGAGGATATGTAAGTTTTCTAATTATGGATATTTGTTTCTAATTTAACCACTCTGAAAGGTAACAATATATCACAATTTTGTCAGTTGAATTTAGAAATTAGGCTTACATCCCAGGGACTTTGGATTTGAGCAGATTTTCCATGATTCAGAATCTTACTGCAACCTACATGACTCTGGCCACTTTTCCACCTTTTCTGGTCTTTCGTCTCTTGTAAGAAGATTTAGGATTGACAAAATAATGGTCTGGTCACATGCTCACCATGTTCTGTTGTGCAAAACATCTTTGGTCCATCTTTGGTCACGTGACCAAAGCCTTTTGCTCTAGTATGTGCACACTAATAGGTACATCTTGGCTTTTCTCACGTAAATTATATTTATCCTGCATACTCCAAAATTCCCAGTCTAAATTTTTACCATCAAGTGATAGTGTATACACTTTGTGAACCAAATTAAGAAACATTTTTTTTACATCTTAAACTCATATTTTAAATTTATTTGTCTCCTACCTGGCTCAAGACATGAATTGGGAAGTTAAAGTGCAACCATTTGTCCTTACTGGGTTTCTGAGCATTTGACTTGTTTTTCTTTATGCACAGCTCTGCTTTATTCAGTGTCTGCTGTCAAGTGAAGTATACAGTGTACAGAATAAATAGAAAGTATCAACAGAAGAAATCAGAAGTCTTCAGGCATGAGGTCTGTGTCAGCATTTTGCAGGGAGAATGGAGAATTCCAGGTGCTTCTAAGTATCAAGCCACAGTGTATAAGCTCTAAACTTGTAAAGAATTTTATATAGACTTAAAGATAAGGCTGGCCTGACTTTGCATGCTCATGCACACTAACGCTCCTATTTTTTTCTTCATAAGTGGGAGCAGAATGTATGGACCATGGCCTGCTCCTCTTGGGATCCGGTGTAGCTGAGAGAGCTCTCATGTCTACAGGATATTTATTCTAACCTCTACTGAGCTGACTGCAGAGATGGAGAAAGTTATGAGGTAAAGCATGAACTGGGAACACGCGATGGAGATAGTTCATTGAGAACTATCTTTTTCTGTTTCTCACTCCTATCATCATGCTACCCATCTATCTATTCTCTATCATCTATACCTTGTCTATCATCTGTCTATCTATCTACCTATCATCATCTGATACCTAGTTACCTATTGGGAGGAGAATTGATACAAAGTTGAAATTTCTTATTCATAGATTATACATGAACATTTTGCTTTACCATCCTTGAACAATTTTCCCCTTAGTTTCCCCATCCTAATGGTACCTATTCAATGCTAGCTTTCTAGTGTCTGAAGTTGTAGTCTCCTTTCACTTACACTGTGCATATATAAGTTCAGTTTATATTCAGTTTTTTTAATTTATTTTTTATTGTGAAAATACTGTACAGAGGGGTTACAATTACATGGGCAAGATAATGAATACATTTTTTATCGAGCATTGTAGCCTCCTCCTTTGTTTCCCCTTCCCATTCCATCCTCCCTCCACCCCCGCAACCCTTCCCCCCCCCCCCACCAAAGTTGTAAAGTTCGTTTTTGACATAATGATTTGTACATCTCATTGTTGCAATGGGTCCACCTGTATCCCTATTTAAACGATTTGTTTTTTCCCTTCCCCTCCACAAATTATAACAACATCAAATACAGTAAAAGCAGGGGTTATACCGTGGGGGAAGGACATACAAAGAAACAAAGAAATAATCTTATAAATGTGTTAGAAATAATCGCATGAGAGAAAAAAAATGTTTGAATACATACCTTAGGGTCATTTCACCTAACATCAACTTATTTGACCTTTTCTGCTTGACTCAGACATATACTAGTTATTGCAAATAAGGGAAACCATGGGACCTATGTTTCTTTGGGCCTGGCTTACTTCACTTAATATATAATTTTTTCCCAAGCCCTTCCATTTCCTAACAAATGGAGCAATGTCATTCTTTCTGATGGAGGCATAGAATTCCATTGTGTATATATACCACATTTTCTTGATCCATTCATCTACTGAGGGGCATCTGGGTTGGTTCCATATCTTAGCTATGGTAAATAAGGCTGCAACAAACATAGTTGTGCTGGTAGCTTTAGTGTGGTCTTGTTTGTAAACATTTGGGTAAATGCCCAAAAGTGGGATTGCAGGGTCATAGGGGAGCTCTATGTGGAGTCTTTTGAGGAACCTCCATACTACTTTCCAAAGTGGTTGAACAAGTTACACTCCCACCAAAAATGCAGTAAGGTTCCCTTCTGTCCACATCCCCTCCAGCACCTGTTGTTTATTAGAGTTCTTGATTTTTGCCATTCTAACTGGAGTGAGGTGGTATCTCAATGTTGTTTTGATTTGCATTTCTTTTATGGCTAGGGAGGTTGAGCATTTCTTCAGGTATCTATTTGCCATCCTTCTTTCCTCTTCAGAGAAGTTTCTCTTTAAGTCTTTAGCCCACTTATTTATTGGGCAGTTGTTTCTTTGAAGATTTGTTGTAGGGGGATTTAATTTTTTGAGTTCCAGATATATTTTAGATATGAGACCCTTGTCCTTGTATGGCTAGTGAAGATCTTCTCCCAATCCATGGGTTTTCTATTGATCTTGCTAGCTATGTCCTTTGCCATGCAGAAGCTCAGCAATTTCATGCAATCCCATTTGTCCGACCTTTCTTTGATTTCTTGTGTTTCTGGGTCTCTATTAAGAAAATTTCGACCTGTGCCAAGGAGAACTAGGGTTTCTCCTATTCCATCCTGTAATGTTTTCAGGGTGTCTGCTTTGACTCCAAGGTCTTTGATCTATTTGGAGTTGATTCTGGTGCAGGGTGATATATAAGGATCTAGCTTTAGTTTTCTACAAGTAGTTAACCAATTTTGCCAGCACCATTTACTGAAGAGGCTGTCTTTCTTCCATTCTATATTTTTTAGCTCCCTTATCAAAGATTAGATGGCTATAGGTCTGTAGGTTCATTTCTGGGGTTTCAATTCTATTCCATTGGTCCTGAAGTCTATTCTTGTGCCAGTACCAAGCTGTTTTGATTACTATGGCTTTATAGTAGAGTTTGAAATTTGGAGTTCCGTTTATTTGTAATGACTCAAATGTCACATTTTTGTTAACACATATTATTGTACAAATGTACATATGCAATTTGTTAACTATTTTAAAAAGCGTACAATAATACCAAATCAAAATATTTTTTCCAATATTATGTCTTTTCCTCCTGAATTCTCCTGGATATACCCCAGAAAACTATGCCATATAGAAGTTTGTCCACAAAAATAAAGATTTAAAATAGTGACAAAGTAGAGTAATTTCACCCTATCATAAAACAAAAAAAAATGCTACACCTATTTGGCTCAGTTGTATTGACACACACCAATATAAAATTAGCTAGGGTACACTGAAATTCCTATAGTGACGTCTGAATTCAACTACAGGTACTACAAAGCAAACTAAAATTAAAATCACTTGTGCGGAAAGTATTCATCCATTTGTTTCATATAGCAAGTAGTCCAATGACTCGTGGTCCCGGCTAGCCAGCTCTGGTGTGGTGGCCTTTAACTCTACATTTCAATCATCCTCCAAGCTTGTGATTGTCCTTCTGCTGTTCACCTATTATCCACCTTCAGTGCTGCACTGAGTTTCTGGCAGGAAGAAGAAGGAGAGCAAAGCATCTGTGAGCAGAATCTTCCCCTTCTATGAGAGACTTCCCAGAGTATCCTAATGTCCTCCCGTCTAGATCTGTACCTGGTGCTCAGTTACCTCCGCTGCAGGGACCTCTGAAAGCTACACTTCGTATCCTTGAATAAATGGTTGTTTGGGGGACCAGTTAGGGAAGAAGGAATAGAATATTAAGTAAGCTGGCACCAATGCCTACCACAACCCAGTGAGACCATCCAGTTCTCTCTTTACAAAGCTCTTGTAATGATCAGATAGCAGTACACACACACACACACAAACACACACACACACACACACACACACACACACACACACACACACACACACACACACACACACACACACACACCCCTAACAGATGGGAAATGAGAAAGTGTCAGCAAGAAAGTGCTGCATCCTCAAACATGTTCTTTTGAAGTTTGAGATAAAGCTTGGAAATCTGGAGTCCTGAGGGTGCATGGGGTGGGTCATTTGCTAAGTGACAGGCAGGATGTGACACTTTAACACAAGTTGTGACATGGAGAATGGAAGCTGAGAACCAAGACAAGGCAGCTGCTGTGCAGATAGATGTTTCCACAGGGACCTGAGAGAAAAGAAACCACTCTTCTGGCAATAACACAGGCCAAGTTGGAGAGTTGAGCAAATCCTCTTCTGCATGAGACTTTAAAGCCATATTTTGGTATATTGTTCTTTGGTGGTTGAATGAATACTGCTTCAAAGAGCAATGCTGTATTTTATCAGGAGCTCTTAAAATGCTGTAGTATATGCCATGACAAATAACCAACTTCATCTAATATATTATATAGATGTACATTATATCTGATGTTTTGTGAGAACAGATGCATTATACAATGCTCTATTCTTCTTCTGTTGTATCAGACTTTGAGAGGGATTAATGCTTTTTCCAAATAGGTCCCAACTTTGTGTGTCTGGCATAGGGAAATTAAAAGGTTCTTATTAACATCATTGTATTTCTTTATTAATGTAAATTAAAGTTATGTATATTTTTATAGTATTTTTTCCAATTATGAGAGAGTAACTTCTACTTGTACTTCTACTGGATGTTTTTCTAAGGATGTCATAAATTGCAGCCTAAATCAACTCCTCATTCCTTTGAAAAGTATTTTCTGAAGTCTTAATTGGGCAATACATTGCAATTTTTTTTTTTTTTTTGGTCGGTCATGGGGCTTGAACTCTGGGCTTGGGCGCTGTCCCTGCGCTCTTCAGCTCAAGGCAAGCACTCTACCACATGAGCCACAGCGCCACTTCTGGTTTTCTAGTGGTTTATTGGAGATAAGACTTTCCTGCCCGGACTGACTTTGAACCGCGATCCTCAGATCTCAGCCTCCTGAGTAGCTAGGATTACAGGCATGAGCTACTGGCGCCCGGCACATTTTTTTGACTAAAGTTTTCATACATACATTAGCAAAATTCATTTTTGTTTCCTCATTTTCTTATTGCTAATCACACCTTTAAGGAAAACAAGAGTCTTGTCCTGTGACTATAATTGTGCAAATTCAATTATCTTTTAAAACTAGGCTTCTCTCTGTGGATTAGTGAAAGCCTTACCATTTGTGAAAGGTAATAAAACAGATTATAGAGAAAATGGATGGTTTATATTCTTTCCAGGGTTTTCTTCTTGTAGTCTTCTGTTTTGATGAAAACGAAAGAAATTGGGTGCCTGTCAGTGTTTCTTTCCTTAGTTTTCCATACTTGCTTGTTTTTTCCCTTTATCTCATTGTATTAGCGTTCTCCAATAGTAGTCTAGTTTAATCTTTCATTTGTTTGGTATATTGATTACCTCACTGTAGCTCCTGGAATTTTCCCGAAGTTCCAAGAATGTCTAAGTTTGCCTTGCTCTGTGTTTTCTTCAAGGTACCTCCTTGCCTCAGACTTGTCTCTTCCATTTTGCTAAAACCTGCCTACCTCATGTTCCAAGCAATAGACTGTGGAAGTCCTGCCGACACATCTGTATAGCACTGGTGTGGATTCATGTATCTCAGTGTACATTTACACCCGAGTCCTTCTGAGCTGTTATTATCACCTGCAATTTCCTAACCTGGTTTGCGCCCCACCATACTGACAAAAGACACAAAGGCATGCCTCATTAAACATGGCCCATCAAGTGTGTTGGAAATGGCACATGACGGTTATGTGTCCTTTGTTGTGCCTTCTCTGGTCAGTCTTAACTCAATCTTATCTGACTAGAGGACACATTCTTTATGACATTTCCACAAAGGCAGATGGCAGCTCTGCATGTACTGTCTTTGCCATGCCAACCAGGAAAATGCAGACTTAATCCAATGGTGTTAACTCTTAAAAAATGAGATTTGGGAGTCCACCATTTTTTCTAGGAAAGAAAATGAACAAAGCTTTGAGAATGTCAAAGGAAGAAGTAGTAATTGCTGAATTAAAAAATTAAGCAAAAAAATGAAGAAAGAAGCAAGGAAGGAAAGAAGGAGAAGCTGAGTCTCAAGGTAGATGGCCATTATGTAGATAAAAGAAAATATGATGTCATAATCACAAAATCCAGTACTGCACAGGCAGAATAAGATTTACTGAGAAGTTATTGGGAAGATAAATTGTCATGGGGAGCAAGGTCACAAATCAGACTGCAATGGTACAGGAAACAATAAATTAGAAAGCATCATCTTAAAATAGTCTTCTAGAAAGTTTGGAAATGAAAGTAAAGAGAGAATGAGAGGGTAGACACTGCCGAATGTAAACACTTCACACAAAGCTGAAGACTTCAATTTTCCTTACAGCGGAAAAGAGAAGGTGGTGAATCTTAGAGAGAGAGAGAGACAGGTGGACACACACAAGAGGGGTGGAGGGTTCAGAGCACAAAGGAGAGTCAGCCTGGACAAGCAGAGCCCGACAGCGTGATGTGAAAAGTCAGGGACACGATGTCTGGGTTAGGTTGGGAAGAAACATGAAATTCATCTTTGGAAGATAGCTTTAAGAATAGGAAGGAAATAAATTATGCAAAGCATGAGAATAGTTCTTTTTTTTTGCCAGTCCTAGGGCTTGAACTCAGGGCTTGGGTACGGTCCCTGAGCTTCTTTTGCTCAAGACTAAAACTCTACCACTTCTGGCCTTTTAGGTTTATGTGGTACTGAGGAATCGAACTTGGGGCTTCATGCATGCTAGGCAAGCACTGTACCACTAAGCCACATTCCCAGTCCATGAGAATAGTTCTTTTAAGATAGAAGTTCTAATAGCAATGATAAATATGAGTGTGGTGGGAGCTAGGAAGGTAGCTCAGTGGTGGGTTGCTTGTCTTGCATGCATGAGGCCCTGGTTCGATTCCTCAGCACCACATAAGCAGTAAAGGCCAGAAGTGGCGCTGTGGCTCAAGTGGTAGAGTGCTAGCCTTGAGCTGAAGAGCTGAGGGACAGCACCCAGGTTATCATGGAAAATGGAATGTGTTTGATTACTGACACATGAAAAACTTTTCTGTTTCCAGGCTAAAATTTCCTTTCAAGTCTTCTCTTCATCAATTATATCATAGAAGATATAAGAAGATATTTATAAAGATAAATTTTTGAGAGAGAGAAAATAAAATCTACAGAAGCCAAAGATTATAGCTCATCTGTCTACAATTTGCTGAATTGAGGAATTATTTAATCCTCTTTTTAAATTTTTATTTTATTTTATTTTTTTTTGCTGGTCCTGGACTTGAACTCAGAGCCTGGGCATTGTCCCTAAGCTTTTGTGTTCAAGGATAGCAATCTGCCATTTGAGCCACAGCTCCACTTCCAGCTTTTTGGTGGTTAATTAGAGATAAGATTCTCACAGACTTTCCTGCTCACGCAGGCTTCAAACCTCAATCCTCAGACCTCAGCTGGCTTATTTAATAGTCTTTTAGCCAAACAGAATGTGCCAACAAGAGTGTTGATATATAACTTGATGGATAGAATGTGAAGCCATAACTCCATCCAACTTAAAAAAAATAAATTGAAATATAAGAAACTGGTTATACAGCCAGACACTAATGTCTCATGCCTATAATCCTAACTACTTAGGAGGCTGAGATCTGAGAATCATGGTTCAAATCTAGCCCAGGTAGGAAAGTCCATGAGACTCTTATCTCCAATGAACCACTCAAAAACAGATAGTGGAGTGGCTCTAAGTGGTAGAGTGTTAACCTTGAGCAAGAGCTCAGGGACAGCACCCAGGCCTTGAGTTGAAGCCCCACAAAGACCTTTCTCTTTGGAAATCCAAAGAGAAATCATTTTCCACAAGTGTAGCTACAATATGATGTTATACCTAGCAGACTGGAAGAAGAGGAGAAGATGGTATAAGAGGCAGGAAACACCCAATGGGTTCCTTAATGGGTTACAGCATAGAAGGTTCTAGATTCACAAAAGGAGGCCCTGTCCAGAGTGAGCCATAGCTCTGGGGAAACATTGGGTTCTGTGGGTGGGCAGAGGTGGCAATGAGCCTGGGCACTTAGCTTCTCCCTACTACACTTCTGCTTCCCATGGACTGAAATTCCCCGGGAAGTTGGAGGAGGGGAACATGGCGCCCTGGTTTCCCGAGGGGCACTGGAGATCACGTACCTGCAGGGAATGATGCAGAACATGAGCAGGGCCTGAGATTTCCAGATGCTGGATTCATGAGGACTAGACAGATGGCAAGCCACTGTGGAGTTAGAACCAGTCCTCATTTCTGGGGTGGCCATATCCAGCCATCAAGATGCTTTTCCTTTCTTTCAACCTGATAAAGAGAAAATTTGAGAAGAGCAAGCAAGGAAGGCATCTCCCTGCCCTGCAGACTTCTTATTGTCATGTCTTCTCTCTCTGTCTCCCCCCTTCTCTCTCTCACACACTCTCTCTGCCTGTCTCTCTGTCTATGTCTGTCCATTCATCTCTCTCTCTCTCTCTCTCACCTTTGTACACTTAAATTCTGACTTTTCAAAGCTGTCCCTTGTTCTGCTGGAGCTTGTTGGCTTTGCCTGTCCGGCTGCTGGTGTAACTCTGGAGGATTCAGCACTGGGAAGGCCTCAAGGTTTGTCCAGTTGCTCCTCCCAGCTTTCAAAGCACTCTGATGGCCTTTTGATCCCTGTCATGGTGGAACACACATCCCACAGGCTGAGTTCCTTCAACGGTGGGCTTTGTTTCTGACTCCAGCCATAGCAGAAAGGTGCTGCTTGCATTAGCCTGGAAAGGGTGAGCTCAAGAAACTACTTTCATGCCTACTGGTGCATGGGTTGCGATTTTATTCCATGATTAGCAGCAGTGTTCTAGGGGGTCCAAGAAGTTCTTCTGAATATTGAGCTGCACCATTAGCTCCTCTAGGACACAGCTCTGTGCAAGAAATGACTGTGGATTGACTAGTCATTTCTGTTAAACCTCAGCAGCCTCCTCAAACTGTAATGGAGGGTAGCTAATTACAGAAATTACACCATCCATCTAGTTACAGATAAAACAACAGTTTGCTAGCAATATGTCTCCAAGAAGAGAAATATTCTTTGTATTAAGAATCTACAAGAGTACAAAACCACAAGAAATGGGCCTGTTCTTCTTCAGTTTTATTCTATTAATATCTTGAAAAACAGACTTTTGTGAAGTGAAGGAAAATATTTGCCAATGGCCCTGACCTAACTTGACTAGAGGAAAATTATCTATAAAAGTACAAAAAGGAAACAACACTCCTGTCTCTACTAACATCTAAATGTTTTCTCCCCTCCCCCCCCCCCCCATTTATTCCCTGAAAACAAAATCAGATCTTTGCTGAAAGAAACTAGTGTGTTCTTTTTGACTTGTTTAACAGAGATTCGAATCTGAATGTCTTCTCAGGATGGTAGAGCAGGTCAAACAACAAAACAAGATTAGAACAAAGGTCAGGCTAGCTGACAACAGCCCATGGAAAGGCTGATCATTGTTATTTACAAACATTAAAGAAAAACTTGGTGGCAGAGTTCTTGAAAGATGAACAAAATATTTCAATGCTTGTGCTGAAATAAAGAATAGCATAAGCTGTCCAAAACAATTCCCCCATTCCCTAATCAGATGTGAAGACCAGATAGGAGAATAATTGTATATTACTTCTGTTCTTTTCCATTCCACTCCACTGTCCTCCTTTTCATTTTAAGATTGCCCTGTTTGCTTCCACGAATTTCTTCATGTGAAGGAATGTGCACTCTGCCTCTTGTCCATTGTAGAACGAGGTCAGATATAGGATATAGTCACTTGTTTCCTATTTTGATGAATTTTGTAGATATGGTCGAGTGACTTCTGTTTGTCTAGGCACCGTTCTAGAAGCTTCATCTAGATGTTGATCAGAGAAAATAAAACCTTCCCCTCTGCAGCTTGATTTCCTAGGAAGAGTTTAATACATCACTCCAATGCAAGAGGCTCTATAAAGTTTTTAAACATTGTTTTTAAATATTGTTTTGTTTTATTTTTTAATCTTTGAGTAGTTGTCCAAAGGAGTTTCAGTCCACCATGTCCTAAATGTGTGAGTACAGTGCATCTTGGTCAATGTGAATCCCTTCCATTGTTTTCCCTGCCAACCTTTCTCAACCCCAACCATCCCCTCAAGATACCAGCTCCATTTTCACATATGTTACATTGAATATTATGACTGCATTCATCCACTCTTCCTCTCTCCATTCGTTCACCCTCTGTCCCCTTTAGCCTCCCCATGACAAAACATGTTCCAGTTTCCTGGCATTCATTTTGTTAAGCTGTAAGTTAATTGTTCCAAGGAATTGACCATTGGAATCCCGCCCTGCATATTCCATAATTCAGCCAATTGGTTTGCGTATATATGCATATGGCCCTGTGTATATGTACATGGATGTATCTTCCTGTCTCTCTGTTTGTCTACCTATCAGCCTACCTACCTATCTACATACACAGATTGAGAAGCAAGACTTAGTGTGGTGGATAGAAGTATGGTGTGCCAACAACCAGTGAGCAGAAAGTACCTCAGGGAACAAAGAGAATCAGCTTGTCCATCAAATACTGCTAATGGTTCCATGTACCATGGTTAGAGAAGGAAAAAAGTAATTAGGAACGTAAGGAAAGATTTGGGCGAAGAGCTTGCATCTAAATGATGGCCCAGCGAAGGGTTAGACTTCATCATGTAGTAGGCAGCTGACACAATGAGAAGAGAGTGAATCAAATTTGTGTAGTGGTTACTATGCTTCCTGTCCTTCGTAAGAACCAACCTGGACCACGGTGACCATCATTTTATAGTTAAGAAGGTTGAGATGTAAGGAGATAATCTGTATAAAATTCCACATCTGTATGTGGAGATGTTGGGAGTCAAATTCTCAACATAACATATGAAAAAAAAATGAGTGGAGTCTTCCAGATTATTCTTAATGGAAAAAATACACATAAAACCTAAGCATAAAGCAACAGCCTGTGCAATATTTCTAGGTAAATCAATCTCTCATGAAACCAGGTGCCAGTGGCTCTCGCCTGTTAACCCTAACAACTCAGAAGGCTGAAATCAAGAGAATCACAGTTCAAAGCCAGTCTGAGCACAAATATCTTCAAGATTCCATCTCCAAGTATCCAGTAAAATGTCAGATTGGGAGTATGGCTTAGGTGGTAGAACATGGTAGAACACTGGCTGAGAGTGAAAATAAAAAGCCAAATGAGAGCATAAGGTGCTGAGTTCAAGTCCCAGTACCCTCACTTAATCTCATAGGAGAAAGAGAATTCTAATTTTGCGTTCAGTTAGAATGCAGACCATGCGACAATGATTCTTGATTTGGCTGACTAATACTTGTCCTGCAATTGTTACCTTCCAAGTATTCTCCTGGGAATTGAGATTCAAACAAGAATCAAGTTTACCTTAGTCTTAGGGCCAGCCAATAAATAAACCACTCAGTAGACACTGCATGAACTCAAATAACGCCATGGTGAAAACCCCTGGATGACAAACAATAGACAATAATATGGAATGGTGTGAGCAAATGTGAACTGGGTGGCTTGGGCTGGTTTCTGAGGATACCATGTTTGTGTTGAGAGGAGAGGGAGGACAAGAGGACAATCAGGGCTATCCAGTGAATTCCAGAAGAAAAGAAGAGCGGCCATGTGACAACTCTGAGAGAGAGAGAGAGAGAGAGAGAGAGAGAGAGAGAGAGAGAGAGAGAGAGAGAGAGAGAGAACAAGCAAGAGAGCGGGCCTCTCTTCCTTCACATGTACTCTGGAGCCCATGGAAAGAAACTTGGGTGACTGAGTAATTCTAATGAGAAAGCTCTGAAAACTTACTATGGAATAGATAGTGTCAGGTCAGCATTTCCATCCATACTGTAAACTTTTTCAGGTAATCCATGCAAACTGGCTTTTCATGGTTGCATTTTTTTTTTTAGAATTTTTATTTTCGTGTAACTATTCAAGAAATTCCTAATCATTCAGATTATAATCAGCAAACAGGTGCCAAGAGCCCAAACCAAGTTTAGTGTGTTCTCCAGTGACTGGAAGTGTCTTAGCTGAGTCCAGGGCGAGATGTGAGGACTTCCGGCAAGGCAGAGGGATCTTAGGCATATTTTGTGTGCATCGATTCAGGGCTACTCATAATGCTGGGACTAGGGGCTTCATCTCATTTGATAAATGAAGGAATTGGAGCTCTGCCAAGTGGTCCACTTGTGTAGGGTCATAAGACTCATTAAACAGAGTCAGAATGGAATTATTCCTGTAAGTGAGATGCAGACCAGGGAACTAGACTGATTCGCCTTCATACTCATTGACTTTTTCCAAAGAGCATTTCATTCTGTGTAGTAGTAATTCACCGAGACTGAAGCTGTAGTGTTCTGTGCCTGGGATGCTCGCTCCATTTACCATGCTTTCCTTGACCCTCCCACCTGTGCTAGGAGCCTGGAACAGCTTCTCTGTGGCCTGCTGTGACAGCCTCCATTAGGATGATTTTATACTTGTTGTCACCTTCTGTCACCTGCCATGTGACTCTATGGTTTGTGTGTGTGCCTCCCCACTCTCCAAATAACTGGGAACACCACGCCAAAATCAGCAGTGTCATACCTTTCTTACTTTTGGTCCTGTGAATTCACCCCTGCTCTCTGATGTGGGTGCTTAAAGAGACCAAGTCAGCTATGATGTACAGAAGTGAGCTATGATGTACAGAAACCAGGAGAAGAATCCTTGCCCAGGGTGGACAGGAATTGTGACTTGGTCTTCATGTTCCATTTCATACTCTATGGTCCTTCAGGTTTACATATAATGTGTATATGTGTGTGTGTGTTCATAGACACACACATGTGCCTTGTGCTTGCTAGGCAAGAAATGTACCATTTGAGCCATACCCATAGTACTTCAGCATTACCTGTTTGCCAGACAGAGCCATGTGTTCCTGCCTGGGCCCAGCTATGCATTGCGGTTCTCTATTCTCTTAAGTCAGATGTGAGAGCCACCACATCCAACTAGTTTACTGAGATGGGGAATATCACTGACTTTTGGCCCCAAGTGGACCCGATCTGCAGTCCTCTAAGACTCTTGCATTTTTGTAGCTAGGATAGCAGATGTGTGCCATAGCACCCAGTCCTGATCCTCCAATTGTGCCCCTTAAAATTCTCCATTACATGAAATTATGGCACCATGATTTGAATGCATGCAGACTATTGGAATGAACTCATACAAAGACCTTCTTCATTTGTTTATATCTCGTTCCCCCCACCTCCAACTGGATAAGGCTCTTTGTAGCCCACGAGTCTCTTTTGTGGTTGGTTCATGAGTCATGTTTTGGTAAACATAACAAGGTATTTGTTTATCTGTTGTGTAGTATAGGTGGATGGCAATCTCAGCCATCACTTACTTTAGGTTATATCTGGAAATACACGGCACACTGCGGACTATCAGGCATAGAGAGATGAAAAGTGAAAAAGATAAATAGTTGAGAAAGAAGGAAACCTGGGAGGGGAGAATGAAGACGTGGCAGGGATTGCTGGAGGAAGATTTGTGGGCTCACACAATTTAGTAAGGACAGCCATGGGTTTGCACGCACAGAGAGGGAGGAAGACCGCAGGGACAGAAGGCAGCATTGCTGGCGGGGATGGGTAGGGAGGCTTGCAGACCAGTAGGAAATGCCACATTATTCAAGTTCTCCCAGGGTAAAGTTATCTCCACCACGAAGAGGGCAGGGTCTTCCAAGAAGGGGGATAGAATTCACTGTGGCAATTGGGAACCGATCCCAAAGGTGAGGGGGAGGGGTGGTAAAGATGTTTTTTCTGCTTCATTTGATGGTGTCACTGTATCAGATGTCAGGGAGCCAAAGGGTACTGGTGAGTGACCTCAACGTGGGCCAGTGAGGGATCAGAACAGACACAGCATTTCTTCTCCCCATGCTACTTGGAGTGAGGCCCAGAAGGAATGTTGTATTGTTATATTATATTTCCACACAGAAGTATAATATTTCTGATGCCTAACAGAGCATTAGCCACATTTTTTTAAAATGAGATCTTCTGTGAAGAACAAATCAGAAGGTAAGTTATGTGGTAGTACTCACATGTATAGATGTTTCAGTAAATGTGTCTTACAAATTTAATTATCTAACCCTTCCATTTTCAGAGCTAAACCACTCCTGTGCCGTGCAATAATCTAAGTGGTGAGGATATAAACATGAGTGAGGTAGAGCATCTCCTGACAAGCTGAGGGTTGTCCAAGGGAAGGCATGGACAGAAACAAAGAAAAATATGAATCTATAAGTTTCTTGTGAGGAAATGGGGGCACAAAGCATGCATGTTTTTATATCAGTCTTTTGATCAAAGGATGCAAGCCTGCTGCTAGCCAAGGAAAACGGCTTTATTGATTGAGTGCGCAAGGCTACCTGCGCAATAAATAATGCAATGCATTTGATAGTTCAAAATTGCTTGAAGATTATATTTTAAATGTTCTTGCCACAAGAATTGACAAATATGTAAGGTGATGGATGGTTAATTTGCCTGATTTAGTCATTCCATACTATAAATACGTATCAAAATATCACATGATACACCAGAAAAAACATTGGAGGAAAGAGAAGGATGATGGGTCTTCTCAGAAAGAAGAATATTTCACCAGTCAGGAAGGGAGAAAGCAAAGAGGGTGATGATGTGCAATGGAGCTAGTGATACTGGCTCACAGATTTTGAAGAAAGAGAGAGGTAAGAGGTGATGCAGGACATGCAGAAAGCAAAACAATAAGAAATGGAGAGAAAGAAGGGTTAAGGGAAAGAAGAAGCATGTGTGTGTGAGAGAGATCAGGTTCCAAATACAAGAGTCAGTTCTTCATGTCATGAACCATGGGGACAAATGGGCAGATTTTTGTTGCTGTTGTTGTTGTTGGTCGTGAGGCTGGAACTCTAGGCCTGGGCGCTGTCCCTCAGCTCTTCAGCTCAAGGTGAGCGCTCTACCACTTGAACCATGGCACCACTTCTGGTTTTCTGGTGGTTAATTGGAGCGAAGAGTCTTACAGACTTTCCTGCCCAGGTTGTCTTTGAACTGTGATCCTCAGATCTCAGCCTCCTGAGCAGCTAGGATGACAGAGCCTGACTGGGCAGATTTTTGACAGTAAGCATGACTGTAATTTAAAACTCATATTTGAGCTTTAAGATTACAATTCTTGGGGCTATATATGGGATGAATTTGAAGAGAGTACAATTTTTAACCCTTATAAAAAATAAATTCTGTACATTTTTAAGGAGCAAAGCTGGTTGATCTCTAAGGAGAGTAACTGAGGGCCTTCTGATATAAGTGTAGAGGTTAAAAAGCTCAAAAAGTGCTCCATACTTTTGCCAACAAACAACATCAAAGAACCTATTTTTTTCTCATCTTTGTATATCAGTGGCTTTTCACTTGATATCTTTTTTCCCCATTCCCCTCTCTTTTTAAAGCATGTTTTTAGTATTAAAAATGAGCTTACATTAGTTATTGGGGGGATTTCATTGTTATATTTCCACACATGTGCAGTTAATTTGTCTATCTGTCGTACAATCCACCTGCATGGTCCACGCAGGCTACAGGAATGACCTGCCTCAGGCCAGGTGCTTGAAGAACAGATGGGTTTCTTGTAGTTCTTGAGTCTGGACATCTAAGATCAAGACACAAGTGTGCATGGTTTCTGTTGAGGCCTTGTTTTTGGATTACAGACATTAGCCTCCTTGCTCTGTCCCTTCATGGCCTTCCCTCTCAATGTCTGTTGAGAGAGGAGGGGGCAGAGAGAGAGTGAGAGAGGGAGGGAGGTGGAGGGAGAGAGAGAGAGAGAGTGAGAGAGAGAGAGAGAGAGAGAGAGAGAGAGAGAGAGAGAGAGAGAGAGCACTCCAGCTTCTTACAACTACCCTATTAGATTAGGTCTCTACCCTTATAACCTTAATTCAGCCTTAGCTACCTCTTAAAAGTCTCTGTCCCATGAAGACTCCAGGTTTAATACATGGTTTGGGCAGGGGAGCAGGGCACTTTAAGTCCACAACAGGGCATTCTGGACAATCTTTGGGAATATATCATTTACTTTTCCTGCTTTTGATCCTTTTAGATCTAGGAAAGTGGTTAACATCTCAGAGACTGTGGGAGCATAATTGATCCAGGAGGCTGTGCTCTGAATGCCCTCACCCAGACAGTCTCCTAACTCTCCCATTCTGCCATTCACGTTTCCAGGAAGAAGGTCATCATGAGTGGCACTGATCAGATGTGCTGTATTTATAAATTGACATGCTGAGTTGAAACTTTTGTACAACTACTTGAAAATAATTTGTTTAATAGATAAAAGCTCACTGCACTTTAAAATCTGAAACTGGGCATATATAATTTTTTAAGGATCCAGACTAACTGAAATGGTAGTAGACTCAAGGGTGGTCACACAAAATACACCTAGCCAGCAAAGCGGCTGCCATCTTGGTTTGTAGATGGGATGCAAACAGGAGCTGGAGCAGTGCAGCCGTCTGATGGCTGAAGATTTAACTGGCCATTTGTGATTGAACAGCTTCTGTTCAGGAAGCAGCAGGTGCAGAGGTGAAGGGTTGTATCACCTAAAGTCATTCCTCCCCATCAGGAGTGAGTAGAGTTGATTTTGCATAAGAGCAGCAGAGATGAAGCCCAGTGTTTATTCATCACAACTTTTGCTCACACCTTTCCTTGTCATCTCAAGTGTGCAACGTGGTCCTCCTTCTTATCATGCCTCTCCAATGAAGAATTCCTGAAAGCTGATAATATCCAAGCTCCAAAGAAGTTAGGCAATGATATCTCTGTGCAAACAAAGGAGATGATCATTGCAGGGAAGGATCCTTGGGAGACAACAAAGAATGGACACCACTATTAGGATAAAGCTCTCAGACTGGCAAAGCTCCACCCATGGAGACATCTGTTAATTTCCTTAGTCTGCAAGAGTGCTTCAATCACTTCAGCCTAGGTGTTGTGAATACTGCCTGACACTGGCGGACGCTTATTCCTGATCTACTATCACTATTTTCAGGGAATTTGGCTTGGCTAACAGAATCCTTGACAATATAATTGTATTGTTGCAGAACTTACTTCACCTATGGGGAACTTGTTGTTTTTACTCAGGGAAGTCCTACCCTTAATTATTTCCAGCAGAGAAGCAGCCTTTGGAAATGGCACACTCTTCTCCCGGGAGGTGAGCCTGCCCTATAGGCAGGCAGGAAGAGACCACAGGCTATTGGCGCATCTGGGAGGATTGCTTGCTTTCCACTCGACTGAACCCAGCTCAAGCTATGGGCCTGGTAACTAATTCCAAGCAGATGTCAAGTTGACTTAAACGACTCGGGAAAACAGTGCCGAAAGGACTTAAGACATAAAACAGCTAAATTTTAATGAAGGAAGGCAGACATAGAGGATTTGCAATCTGCAATATTTCTTCACTGTCTCAGCCAAATAAACTGTTGCTGCTTAGTGCTTTTGGCACATTGGTTACTGTGTTGACCTGGTATTAGTTTAAAGCCTGGGGATTTAATTTCTATATTCCAAGCATTCTTCTTATGACACAGGTAAAGCCAAAGTCTCACTGTTCTTTCCAATGACACACATATATTATAGATTGTATATGTATATCTGCATTCATATACACATTGCATGCCACCACACACACACACACACACACACACACACACACACACATACACACACACACACACAATTATTCATTGTATTATTGAGACTAGAGAAATAAAAAAAAAATCAGAGAAATAAGTGTCACAGCCAATCAACCCAAGACATTCCTGTGAAGAATTATGTGCAGAGATGATTGCAGTAGCTCACCATGGAAAAATGTATTTTTTCTAAGACCTTTTATATTATTATGTTTATTTAGTGATACAAAAGGAGCTGCCGTTTAATAAAGCAGTGTATGAATACAAAAACAACTCACCAAAGTTAATGGGCTATGCAAACAGGTCCAATTGCTATCTATGTGAGTCCTGTCTTTAAACAATATTTCTTAGCATCTTACACTTAATACTTTTATGGTATTTCAATGTTTAATATTCAATATTTTATTTGAAAATATAGGAAAAATCTATTTGGAGAGGTTGTTTTTATTTTTTAAGTCACAGCTGTTTGGGAAATCATCTTTGAAAATAGCTACAGGAGGCCAGATTCAAAGAGGACTTTTAAGATTTGTGTCCCTGCTGCACTCAGAGGGAAACTGCTTCACTTGCAGCGTGAGGAAGATCCTGGGGGGTTTAGGGGGAAGCCGCTTCTCCCCACTTCTCATGAGGAAGATCAGACCATCTGTGGAGACTGAGGAGAAGGAGAAGATTCCCAGTGAAAAGCATCTCCTGCTGCCCTTGAAAAATATGAGCAATCTTGTTGTGAGGGAAGGGGTCCATGTGGCCTAGACCAGGGGCAGTTTTTAGGAGTGAAGACTGAACTCAAGTCAACAGCTGGCAAGATGAAAGGACCAACAGGTCTTCACTGTAAGGAACTGAATTCCAGCAACAGTGTGGAAGCGGATCCTGAGCTCATGGAAAACACAGCCCTGCTGCCACCTTGTTCCCATCCCCTCCCGGAGACTCTAGACAGAGGAAGCAACTGGCAGCTCACACAGGCCTTTGAGGCTTCCACTTCGTGATCATTTGTTATGTAACCAGTCTAATGGGGCATCCTCTCATTCTTTGAAGGACCCCTTGAGTCATACACACCACACTTCACATTTGAACTTGCTTTTGAATATTTTGTGATAAAGTACAAGGTCCTTTTAGCCAAGCCCTTCCTATGAGTCATACACCAAGAGAAAACAAAATCATTGGAATCATCGTTTAAATCCAAAGCGAAGAAAACCAGAAATGAAAATAAAGTACTGAGATTCTTTTCCACAAATCGTCTGAGAATTTTTAACCTTATTGTGTTACAGCCTCTGTCAAGTATTTATGGAAAAGAAATGAAAAAAGTATGGAATAGGAAATACACATCTCTGGTTGGTAAAATAGATGAGACTATCCAATAAATTAAATGACACATTCACATGTGACTGGAATTCATTTGTTTGAGATAGTATTTGGAATAATGAAAATAAAAGGTTATCATAATTCCTATTTTCTTGATAATAGCTAAACTGCAAACAAGACATCTATCACATAAACCCATAAGATTTCTTAGTCCTACTTACCTCATGAGGTGGGAGTTTCAACAAGAGAGAATATTTTAACTTATAATCAGTTCATTGGAGATTTTCAATATGAGTGAGTCAGAAATAAGAAAAGGTTTTACTTTTTAATAATCATTGCCATTCAATTTGCTTCATTGAACTTTATTTTAGTTCAATTCTGTGTATTTCACATTTTCTTGATAATATTGGCCAAAATCTGGGTGGAAATTTGATTCACTTTAAATTGTTTGAACATTCCTTTTTACTGTGGTATTTAAAGTCGCTCCTAGACAGCTCCAATATAGCCCATCATTCTTGTTAGATTCAGTCATTTGTTTCTCTGAGATCCCAGCCTTAAAGCTAAGTAGCATTGCTTTGATGAATTCAATGCTTTTAAAAGTCTGCCTGCACTTTCCAGAGCTGCATTAATCCTTGAATGGCTGTCACCTGCGCAGGCACACACACACACACACACACACACACACACACACACACACACACACACACACACACACACACACACACCCTTCAATGGTTGACGAATCACACATGTCAGACATGTCCATGTATCTCTTGAGAACCAGATGTGGAGGTGACAGTAAAGGAATGAATGATGCCATCCTTACCAATGATGATTTCCTTTGCCACATAGAAAGTAGGCACATCAAGAAGTCCTCATCAGTACTGGGAAACCCAGCCTGGTAAGAAAAAGCCACCTTTTCCTCTTATATGCATACTCGATATTCAAGATTATTTCGGCTGGAATTTCCTTCCCTTGTAGCCAATGAAAAGCTCACTGTCTGTGAACATGCTCCACTTTGACACTATGGAAGATCAAATTACCTTGCTGCCATTTTGTTATTTTCTAATACTGCTTGAGTGGATGAGATTGTGGAAGTTGATTCTTGAATCTGTTGACTTGGGAACATGAGTAGTGAGTGTTATTAGTGCCTGTTTATCTCACTTTTAAACCTTAGAGACAGTCCCTAGACAATCCTAAAAATATCATACTATACCTGTTTCCTGTTCCTTTCAGAGCCTGAAGCATCAGTAACCAAATCTACTCAACAATCTACAGGCAAATGAGCCAGGTTCCTTCATCATATCTTAATGGTGAATTGGAAAATATATAGCTCTGAAGATGAATCATGTGGGAAAAGGTTATCAAGTTATTTTTAGTTTTTCCATGATTAAAGTTAGCAAAGATTTCACAGTGAGCAATTACTAATAAATCTGTTGATTTCAGAGTTAGAGAAGAAACTACCCTGAGTGGCAATACTGATGCCAGAGAAGACAGTGAAAAGACATGTAAAAGTACCATTTGGTTGTTTAAAATAGCAGGCATGAGGGGTTGGGAGGTAGGGAGATGGAGAAACTTTCTAAAATGATAGCTTTGATGTCTGTCAGCCATCCTGGCACGGGAGGAACCCCTCCGTAACAATCCTATTAAATCACTCTTGGCCAAAGTACCCATTTAAAAGAGCTCTTTTTATACTTGTATTTTTAAGACTGGAATACATGTGAGCATTGAGTATTCATCCTCTTGGAAAGGTTTGAGGGAGTTGATTGCTGAGGGAAGTCAATTGAATAATGGAGATGCTCCTTGCGTGGTCGATCTGGTCTCTTGTCATTTTGCCAGCAAGCACAGACTTACCTCCAGTACAGGAAATAAAAAGGACAGATACAATATGATTAAATTGGCCATTACGAAATTTGGCAAAGGGACTGGGAACATATGCCTTGACTTCTCTGTGAAGTACCAGAGGACTTGGAAAATAACAGGCTCTCTGCATTGAGTGTGATAGATGGATGCATGAAAAGAGAAGAGTTTTGAGAAATTATTCGATGATTTGTTTACATTGACGAATAATATTTATTCATCTCCCCATAGCTAACCATCTTACCCATATCTAACCAGTTCCTCACATAGCAGAATAATTAAAATAATTCTAGGGAAATGTATGGTAGGTGTGAGTCAGTAGGGGTAGCTAAAATTACTACTTAAAATACTTAAATTACTGGGTAAATTGTAACCAGAAAAAATAAAGAAAGGCTTGGAAAGGCTAAGATGATAGAAATAGAAAAACAGAGATGAAGAATGGTTAGAGGTGACCTGATGCGATACAGAATGTCTTGTACTTACAGAGAGCATGAGGGAAACATGTCTTCTGTAAGAAGACCTCACAGGAAGATCTTAACACACAGGAAAATGTGATCCAAGAACTTCAATATGAACACACAAAAAAATACAATTATCATGTTGAAAGTTATTCAAGGTGTAAGAGTGAAATAGAGACTCCAGAAAGGAAAATAGCCAGAATGAGCAAAGATCGCCATGGCCTGAGATGGAGCCAGGCCATCCTTGATTTAAAAACAAAAATCCAGTGACTTAAGTAAAATTAACGGGGACGCTCTGAAAACACGTGAGTACTTAGTGAAAAGAGAAATACCAAGCTTTAAGACAAACTTGAGGGAATTACCCAGAAGCAAGTCAAGAGGTAAAAACGTAAGCATGAACACAAATCCTGGAAGAATGGAGTGGCGATCTTCGCCAGATGTTCCCTAGTTTGAGCCGCAGTAAGTAAGGATTATGGGTAATAAGCAATATGAAAGGAAGTTTAAAGAACTGATTGGAACACATCACTGTTAGACAAACTATTGTAGTGCATAAAGATAAATCTGCTTCTAGACACAAACAAGCACACAAGGAAGATAACTGGAAAAGAGGCCAGATCTCCTCTATCAGGATAAGGAAGCTAGATTTCCCAACACAGATATGGTACATAGAAGCCAGCAGAAACCCACGTCTCACGCACTGGAGAATGTGTATCTGTAACTACACTACAATTCACTGCTCATTGTTTGATAAAGAATTTTTTAAAAATTACACATACAATGATTTAAAAAATCTTTCCAAATCCAGGTAACTATAAAAAATACACGGATATGTGTTGTGCTCCAGAAAGAAAGAATGTACTTGCCTCTAAGCCTTTGAATAAGCATAATGAAATAGAAAGTAATAAGAAATTACTTGTGGAGCGCATTTAGAAAACAAAGAGAAATGAGTAGTTACACACAAAATTAAATCACTATCTCTTTTCTGTGGTGATGGAGATGAAACTAGGGCCTGTGTATGCTAGGTCAGCATTCTATCAGTGAGCTCCACCTTGACCCTTAAGTTACTATTAACTCCAGAAAACAAAGACATTACTAGCAAACTGAATACAATAAAACTAGATTAATAATAGTAAAGATATTGGGTAATTAGAACTGCAGCGTCCTGAATTCTTGCTGTTTAGGAGAAAACGAGATGGTGATAGGCAACGTACTATGTATACATTAAATACTTACGAAAACTACTTGAAATAATAAAACAGATACTCCAACTGTCCCCCATAAGAAGAGAATTAAGAAACACCCATTATTCAACAGATGGTAGAAAAGGTGGAAAACAGAAAGATAAAACCCCAAACCAAATACAAATCAGAGGAAATAAGAATAATATAATAGGTAGCCATTGATTTGAAAGTATAAAATAGGCTGTTAAATAGAAGTCAACCAGAACATTGAGAAATATAGAAAAAATTAAATGTGAACGATGGCTCCTTTAATTGAATGCCTTTCTGAGAACTTTCTGAGTTATGCTATTTGATCATCCTTGAGGAATGATGAACAACTTTTAGGAACAGCATGCACAGGTCTGTGAAATGCATTGGTGGTTCATTCAGACAGACTGAATTGAAAGCAAGCATCAGTGTAAACTAGGATAAAAAATGGAGACATGTTGACTTTGGATGCTTCACAGACCCCCTTCCCACTGCTTGGTTGCCATAATGAGCCTGCACCTACAGGCAAAGCTTGGTTATTTCAAATGGCAAGCGCAGAAGAAGTGGGCATTGTAGGCAGGTAAAATACAAGAGTGCTTAACATTATAACAACAGCAACAACAACAACAAAATCTTTAAGTAGCTGTACCAAGGGGTTTCAACTCAACATATAATTTGATGAGTCTAATGCATCTCCATCAATCTATCTCCTCCCATCGTTCAAAGAATACATTTTTTTGTTCTTATCATTTTCTTGATAACAAAGTCCTGTCATCTGTTAACCTAATTAACTTCTTCCCTAATTAATTTTAAATGCAATATCTGGACTAGATATAATAAAGAACATTTGACTAATTTTGGAAATTTTCTGTGAAGATATCTCTTTTGGTGGAGGGGGTATCTGTGTATCTGTCATTTTTCTTTACTTAAATATAGTTCTATATTTAAAAATTAAGGTACAATTTCTATGCACAGTTAAAATTTTTACTTTGATGAGTATTGGCAAATGTCTATACCCTCTAACTAACACCTTCAGAAAGGGAATGGATTTTTCTCCCTTGTATCAGTTATCCAAATTCCTCTTGGAATAAGTACTAAGTTTGGTTTCTATCAACATAATTTCATCATACAGTAAGTATTTTTGTCTCTATTGTTTTCTTCAGTATAAAATCTTAAAGATTGTCCATGTTTGTGTACATAATTTGTTCTTCTTTACATTTCTGAGCAAAGTATTTTTTACTTACTTATCTTTCCTTTGGTTGACAGGTATTTCCTGCTCTGGAAAATTTTATTTTGTTTTATTTTTGTAATCATGTGGCTTCATTTCTCTTAAGGTTTTACCGAAAAGAAATAACAGAACCTAGTAGACATTTAACCTAATATAAAATGGTCTATCACCCTTCCCACATGTCTGCACTATTCGGCAACCACACCTTCCCCCAAATCAGTAAGTTCCCATTGGTTCATATCCCTGTTGGCAATTGATAAGGCCTGGCTTTTCATTGCATTCTTGTGAATGGATGTTAAGTAGCATGTCTGAGGAGCTGAGTTTTTCTGTTCTGCTAATGTACCAAGCACCTTTTCCTATACTCTCTGGCTATGTTCTTTTGGGAATTGTGTCTTCATTTCTTCTGGAATATTTTATTTGTTCTACTTAGTCGTCAGAGTTCTTTTCTTGATTTGAGCATGTCTTTTGTTAGATATATGTGTCATGACTATTTTCTTCCTGCCTGGGGCTTTCCCTGTTTTCTTTCTCTTTCCTTGTTTCTGTCTTCTTCCTCTCCCCTTCCCCTGCCTCTTCTCCTCTCCCTCCCCTTTCATCTCTCTCCTCCACGTCTAGTCATTTTAGGTTTCATATTTAGTTTTGAGATTTATTTTGAGTTACATTTTTTATAGAAGGTGCAAAGTTTAACACTTTTTGAGTGATGTCTGTCTTAGTGTAAAATTTCCAGTAATATTTCTGGAAACGTTTTTCCTACCTCCAATGAAGTTGCCTTTGAGTCGTATACAATGCATTATTAGATATATTTGTGAGGGCTTCATTTCTAGATTTATCTTATTGACCTACTTTTCTATTTTGATACAGATGCCACATTTTCTTATTGCATCCATAAGTACCACAAGTCCATATGCATTTTGAAATGAGTTTTTTGATTTCTCCAGAAAAGTCTGCTGGGATTTTGATTGATCAAGGTAGAATCCATGGACTATTTTGGAGAGGAGTATCTGACCATATTAAAGTGACCAGAACTCTTGGCCACAAATAGTTCTTTTCTTTTATGTAAGTTTCACTTTTTCTTGGCAATGCTGCACATTTATTTTCCTTGACACAGGCCTTCCACGTTTCTTGTCAGCTTTCACCCTGTTTGTATTCAATGAGAACTTTCTAGCCTTTTAATTTCTGATGTTATTTCTGGTGATCAAAACACAGTAGTTTTGATTGTTTTTGAACCTGTGTGTTCAGAAGCCAGTGATCACCATTAGGCTTGTGAGATTCGCTCATTGGTTTATCTTTCAAGATTCCAAATACCTCCAGGCAGAAATGGTCTAGAGACTACCTTCTCTCACACGTTTGCAGCAGAAGAAATGAATGAAGCTCACAGGAAGACAGCACCCTCAGCCCCGACACTTCACCCCAAGGGCTCCTTCCCATTGGTACATACACTGACTACACATCTTTCCCTTGATCCAACTGCAGAATTTCTTCCCTAGGAAGGAAGGAAATGAGCTCCCCCAAGAGGTCAGTCTGTGACCTACATCCCCATGTCCTCATTTCATGTGTGTTTCTAACTGGCTGTCTCTCAGATGATTTTGGTAAAAGTCCATATTATTGTGAATGATTGCTCCTGTATTTCAAACCATTTACCCACCCTATATCTGTATTCTGATGCTGTAGAAAAAATTCCCACATGAAAATCACTACATATTCCAATTCCTTTGTTTACGTTAAGGACATGTCCTCCTCAGCATCTCTCCAAATTCATCCACACACTTGGAAAAATGATGGATCCTATGATTAAATTTCCTCCATAGAATGAAAAAATTGTATATACTAGCATCTTTTATTAAACCACTTTCTTGTTTAAAAATATCATGCCTCTATATTTGAAATATAAACTAAGTATTTGGCTACATGGATAATTCAAGGCTACTGGTTATGATTTAAAGTGCTTATGTGGTTAGCCTTGTATGCAGAGACCCTCCAAGAATAAGCTAAGTGGGTCACCCACTGTGGTCAGTGTTAAAATAGTCACTCCTGGCTTTCCCTACTAAATTTTAATATAAGCTTGTGGCAGCACTGACAAACTCCATGTTCATGGGAAGAACCTCACATTTACCTGTGTTCCAATGAACACTTTGCAAGTCACAGATCATAGCAGCCTCTAATTCGGGGGCAAGCAACACTGGAAGCTGAAATTAATAATGCATGGGGAAAAGCAGACCTCTGTTAGAAGTTAGATTTCAGAATGTAAGGAGCACACAACTAAATGTCACCTCAAGGGCAAACACTCCCATAATGCTGATTATAAGCGTGTCCAAAGATGTAAGGCTTTTAAGGAAATTACAAATTACCTTGTCCCATTCTCTTTCTCATAGCAATGAGGGGCAGTAAACTTTATTTCACTTTTGTTCCAGTATGGCTAGAATTTCTACACCTCAATGCAAAAATATAATAGTGCATGTCTCCTGTTAGGTTTAGTTTTTATAATTTACTTATTTTATCTATCTATTTTACTATTTTATCTGTCTGTCTATCTGTCTATCATGTATCTCTAATTATCTGGCCGTATTAGAGTTTGAACAGAAGGCCGCACACTTGCTAGGCAAGTGCCATACCCCTCGAGCCCTAATTTTTAGCCTATTTTTCTGATAGTTTCAAATATTTTTTGCTCTAGGTGGCCTTGGACAAAGAACCTCCTGATCTCAACCTCCCAGGTAGCTGTGATTATAGGGATAAATCACTAGGTCCAACCTTTTGATGATTAAAACACAATCCAGAATTTTTCTTGTTCAGCTGTCATTATCTGCTGTGGATTCTGATATATTGTATAACTCACTGCTTAACTATTTCTCCTGCCAAAATAATGTTTTCCTGACCATCGGAGGCAATTGACAATCCTTTTTTGGGTGCCTTCCAATCAAAACTAAGATATGACGTTAGTTCTGTTCCCTAAGTCTCCTCTCTGCAGAAATCTAGCCCTAAGCTCTTCATCTGCAGTCACCTTGCCACTTTCACAAGGCACGCTTCTGTGGCAATGAAAGTTCTCAGCATCAAGGGAATAGCATTGTAAACGCAATAGAAGAGACAAAGAGTGATTTCCAAAGCTATGGCAATCGAGATCCCACTGATACAGACTGGGAAGGGAAGGAGGAAAGGAGAAACTTTATGATGAAAGTGGCATTGAAGGAGATCCCAGAACTGAAGGATCAGGTGGAGGGGAGACAACACAGGGGTCCGCAGAGGGGGACCTGATTTCACAGGGAGAGGCTGGTCACACAATCATGAACTACATTTTGAAATCTTGCATCCCCATAAACAGCTACATTTTCCTTTAAAGGCATGGCTGTTCTCAGACAATACATTCACATCAATTTCTCATTTGTAACAACTGCATGTACTTGTGCCAGTACTGAAGTAGGGATAAACTCAGGGCCTGGGTACTGTTCCTCAGTTGCTTTTTAACTTTTCTCAAGGCTGATGCTCTGCCACTTGAGCTACAGCTCCACCTTTGGCATTTTGTTGATCGAATGGAGATAAGACTCTCATGGACTTTCTTGTCTGGGCTGGCTTTGAACTGTGATCTTCAGATCTCAGCTTCCTGAGTAACTTGTGATAGGTGTGAGCCACTGGTGCCTAACTTCATGTGTAACTACTCTTTTTGAACTTTTCTATGATTTAATATATCCCAACCCAAACAATTTCTATTTAATGATCCCCTCTTTCTTGCTATGGCTCTATGTTATCTTGCTTTCAGTACCTGGAATTTATTCTGCATAGATTTGTATGCAGACAATAACTTGGCAGTAACAATAGTCATGATCCAAAAGCCACACAGTAACAATAGTCACTATCTAACAGTCACATTTTGGTATCAGGGCCTTCCTACTCCACTTGTGCAAATATTCTTTTAATCACCAAATTGTTCTGAAATGTCATCAGCTGGAAGGAATGTCACTAGAGACAAAGATATATATTTGAACTGGGGTTTTCATCCATGTTGCATCTCATAGTGACTCTCTTCATCTGCATTGTCAGCTGAATGGATGGGGCTAAGAGGAGAGGCAAGTTTCGTCGGTAATTCCTTACATTCACTTTAAAAAGCCTGGACTCTTCAAATGTGCCATTACGGTTTGGAGACTCAATGGACACTAACAAATCACTTTGTTTTCCCCAAGCATTTGTATGTAAAGAAACAAGCAAGTTCCAAAATGTTCAGATCCAGTTAAGACATGAATTGTATCTATTGGATGGAAAATCAAAGCAGGGCTGGACAGCTTGAAAGAAGAGGCAACTCTACCACGAAAAATAAAATCATAGGCCAGATTTCCTGTGTCAGGTCTAGTGGTGCATACATGAAGTCTGTCATCTTCCACGGTCAGCACGCTAAGCAAGAGCACTTCACCAGTGAAGGAATGCCATGATGTTGGCCAAGCCCCTTTCTCAGCTGAGCCCCTTTCTCGGCAGTATCTTGGTGCAGAAGTTCACTGAGGTTGTGGTTTTGTCACTTGGCATGGGGCATTTCTGCAGTCTGATCTGCACTCTGCTTCAAAGGGCAGAAGTAGGTCATCACTCAGAAATCTGGGGTGGGAAACCGCATTCTTAGACATAAAGAATTCCTCCTCCTCCTCCTTCTTCCTCCTCCTCCTCCTCCTTCTCCAACTCCTCCTCCAACTCCTCCTCCAACTCCTCTTTTCCTCCTCCTCCTCCTCTTCCTCTTCCTCTTTCTCCTTTCCTCTTCCTCCTTCTCCTTCTCTTCCTCCTCTTCCTCCTTCTCCTCCTCTTCCTCCAACTCCTCCTCCTCCAAGTCCTCCTCTCCTCCTCCTCCTCCTCCTCCTCCTCCTCCTTTTCCTCCTCTTTCTCCCCCTCCTTCTCCTCTTTCTCCTCCTTTTTCTTCACCTGAATCTTCAGGTCGATGATGTTTGCAATGGCACCTTTGTATTTTGAGTGTGGTTGTGGTTCACACATTTGTTTCAGACCAGGCTGTCCAGGTCAAAGGCACTCAATGGGCAACTTAGTCATCGGAATAAAGTGATTTTCTGTGTGCAGCTTCTGTCATTGATAATCACTGTGTGCACTTTGATCTGTCACCACTAACTAGCCTTGCACACCTAGCCTAGTTGAGCTTTGGGCAACAGAACCGTGTCACAGGACGCTCCCATTGTGTTGTAAGGAGTGCAGCGAGAAGGGACGATACCTGCCATCTCTAAATACAGGTGTGTGCCGTCAAGGTTCTTTAGAAACAAAAACACAAGAGGAGGTACCTTCAGGGAGCTGCCTGGGGACCTGATCCCCCCCCCCCCCATGTGCATCCTGCAATCCTAAGGCCGGTGAGTCCAGAATCCACATGTCCCAGGCATCAGAGAAAAACACCACTGGTGATCTAGGGAGGAATGAACTCATAGCTGATGGGTACTGAGTGCATCGACAGGGTCCTCCCCATGGTGTCTGGCATAGCTACAAGCCGACCTCTGGAACACCCGCACACCTGCAAGCCCAGGAACACGGGGCTCCGGGGAGTCTTCCCACCTCCTGCCACCTCTGGGCCTGCTCAAACACACCTGTGAGCCCTCACCAGACTCACTTCCTCCTCCTTCTACTTTGATGACCTTTTCCTTTTCCTCCTCCTCTTCTTCTCCTTGCTCCTCCTCCTCCTTTCTTCTCTTTCACACTTTCCTCCTCCTCCTTCCTCCTTCTTCTTCCTCCATTCTTCTTCCTTTTGCGTTCTCTTCTTTTTCTTCTTTCTTCACCTTTTCCTTCCTTCCTCCTCTCTCTCCTCCTCCTCCTTTCTCCTTCCTTTTCCTTTCTCCTCCTCTACCTCTTCTTTTTCTTCTTTCTTCACCTTTTCATTCATTCCTTCCTTGCTCCTTCCTTCTCTCTCTTTCTCTCTCTCTCTCTCTCTCCTCCTTCTCCTCCTCCTCCTCCTGCCCCTCCTTCCTTCCTTCTTTCCTCTAGTGGGAGTTGTGGTACTGGGGCTTGGGGGTTTCGGGATCTCAACATATGGTATCATGGCATTGTCAGCCTGTCTTTCAGGATTATGGCTAGTGCTTTGTCCTCACTGCACCTGAGATCATTGAGGCCAATTTATGCAGCTCCATTGTATGGAAGGCCATGAGACATCCTTGTCCACGTCAAAGTCCAGATGATAGATTTGTCCTCTCTAGCCCAGGGCCACGGTGCTCCTGTGGGGTCTGCAGTGGGTGGGCTGGGGAGCAGCCTTCTCCCTTGATCTCTGCCATTGCTCAGGAATTCAACCAGGGTGTACTGCTCAGAACTGTGCTCAGTAATTGATCTGGAGGGGCTGAGAAAAAACCATCATCACAGCAGTGCACCAGGCTCCACCACTGTGCCTGAGGCCAGGGATAGTTTGATCGCTGGGCCTGAGGCCAAGGATGGTTTGATCACTGTGCCTGAGGCCAGGGATAGCCCGATCGCTGATTGCTGCTCCAGGGCTGGCTGTCCCCTCCATCGTCCCTCTCCTGCACTTTGAGGTGCAAGCCGAGAGGCACAGACTCCTCCACCAGAGAGAGCTGTCCTGATTTGTGGACCATCTGTGAGTATCAGTCAGCTCCCAGAGGCTGTAACAAAAGACCTCACCATCCGCGGGTGAGCCCAGCCGCTCATGCCCTCACACATGTGGGGTGCTGTGGACTTGTTGTGGGCCAGGGTGGCTCCTCCTGAGGACTCTCTCTGTGGCTTGTGGAAGGCTGCCTCTCCCCCTGGGTCTCCGCATCCTCACCCTCAGTCTGTCTGCTGTCCCATGTCCTCTTTTATAAGAGAACCCGACGGATGGGGTGGCCTACCATCGGTCCATTTTCAAGACTTGATTTCCCACGTAAAGACCTTGATTTCCACCTGTAGTCACGTTTGGTGAACATAGGGCAGGAAGTGTGCCCCACACCCCAGCCATCCTGAGAGAGATGCATCCTGGGCCTGGGTGTACTGTGCTCAGGCATGCTGTGTGGTGCCCAGGCTCGGCTAGGAGTTCGGGGAGGGGACCAGGTCTGGGTGGGAGTCGGGTGGGGGGTGGAGACAAGGCTGTGTGGGGCAATCTCTTTTTCTGGATCATGTCTGCGATTTGCCGAGTTATGCCCAGCTCCTCGTCACAAACCCATTCTCGATGTATTATCAAAAGGCAAGGCGACTTAAAAAAACATCGCCAGAAATTAAGCCTGAATATAAATTAGTTAGAGGAACCAAACTCCAGTCAACCCAGAACAGTGTTATGGCTTAGCTCTCTAGATTTTACTAGAGGGATACATGAACACATATGCATGAGATAAAACAGATGCACATGAAGCACATATGATATATGATGCATATGTATTTTACATAGTGTATGTAGTATAATGCATATGTAGCATGTAACATACACATGGAAGAATATGTGCATAATGCATACACACACTACATAGAATATTTAGAGATTCATAATATTTATAGTATGAATGCATAATATACATACATGTATTGCACACATATGCAACTGTATACATTATATATCATATATACTTAGAAACTTGCATTTCTATGTGCACACACATACATACATGCATTTATAAAGACTCCCTTTAAACTATACACTCTTGTTTCATTGGCTCATATTACATGATTTTATAAGGTATTTTTACACTTTACGAGGACATGGTACTCAATACTTATTGAGAATAATAATTAATGGCAGCATATATCACAAAATGTATAAAGTATTTCCATTTGAGGGAAAGAAATGCATGGGGAAGATGGGGGGGAAAATGACCACAGGCACTAAGAGCTTCTGAAAGCAGAATCTAACAAACCTAATAACATATATTGTTCTGCTTGAATCTGAAGCTGTAATGTTTTGAACATCTGGAGTGCTTTTGTATAAACTTGTTCCTCTCCCTTAGGCTTTCTATCATCCTGAGAATAATGTAAATGAACTAATCACTCTCACAGATGAAATGGTTTTGCATATGGTCAGGCAAAATGGTTGCACAAATAAGCCTTGACATGAATAAATCTGTTGTCAACTCTGTATAAGAGATCACCTGCCAATTGGGTGAGATATTAACAGAAGGCATCCAGAGGGCCTGGCTCACTCAGAGAGCCAGAAAAATAATGACAAGATCCTTGAACTCTAGGTGAGTGGCATTAGTTTGTCCAACAATGGTGACTGGTGATATTTCTTCTGGGTCTCTTCTAACATTTGTTATGTACTTTCTGAAAGCCCTCTACTGCATGCTTTGAGTGGATGTCATTTTTAAGGGTTATGTTCAAGACATAATACCTCTCTTCCAGAAATTCTAGAATCTTATCCAGACAACTGAAGAACTGGGTTTGTCTACCTGAGAAAAGCAAATAAGAATAGAGATTAATACTTTTTCTTACAAAGAGGACAAGCCAAGAAATCCCAATGATATGTAAAAGGGCACTAAAATAATTCTAAACTTGAGCTTGAAGAGTTGAAGGAAATGAAGAACTGAAGATGTGGTTTTATGTGGCTGACACCCTCCTTTCAATGAAGAGTCCTGAGTTCAATCCCCAGTGCTGCAAGGAGTGAGGAGAGAAGTGTTGTAAAATACCAAAAAACATCTTTCTAGAGGTGGTGGTTATTGTAGGATGAGTGGACAAAATTATAGTCAAATAACAATTAGGAGTTAAATACAATTGTATGAAAATCAACAAAAATAAGTATATGTAAGAAGGGCAGAAAATTAGGTCTAAAAATCTTTTTTTAAAGAATAGCCTTAAATATTTGTACAAAGGGTTTTAATTCAACATGCCAGTTCATGAGTACAATGCATCTTGATCAGTATAACTTCTTTCATTATTCACTCCCATATCTGATAGAGTAAAGAGGAGCTAACAGCTACTTTGTAAAATTATATATGTTATGTAGAATTGTTGATAGACTTGCTTACCTAATCTGAAAGGTCACATCCACTATAAAGAAGGTAATATTAAATCTTCAAGGTGTTTTGCAAAAGATAACACCTTTCTGGAAAGTATTCTTTCCCTTGTTATTAAATACCTGTGATGCATGAAATAGCATGCAATGTCCAGGGATCAAGTACACACGACAAAGGCACAAATCTTGACAACAACCCAGAAATCTTGAAGAGTATTAATAAAAGTAGACTTCTTTATAGCTCATGAAAGGAACAGATGCTCTGAGAGATAAATTATGGAGAGGATAATTTCACTAGATGTCAAGATAGTCATGATGTCCCCGAGACACTTAAACAGAAGGCATTCATCCACCCATTTAGCATTATTCAAAAGGGGATATAGAGTTGCAATACTGGGTCCAGTATATTTTGTTGTATGATTTCAGGTAAGTTATTTAGAGTTTTACGTATGAGTTCCTTTATCTGCAAAAATAATATTAATGATACTATTATTAAGTAAATGGAGCTCATCCACACCAACTACTTGGCGGCTGCTAGTAAGCTCTCCAGTATATTTGATTTTTCGGATGCTATGCATTTTTTTCCTGACTCAGACAAAGTTGCATTCTCTATTTGAAAGGGGTTTCATGCAAATTCTCAAGTGAAAAACTAGTGTTTTCAGAGTGCTCTCTGAATATTTCTTAAAAGATGACTGTACAATGATGACATACAAAAATTTAACATAGCACAAGCCTGTATGGCATCCATCCTGCTGTACCAGGTCCTGAGATACTTATTGCTTAGAATAAGTACTACATGGATCTTAGTTGGATGATTTAATCTGCACAAGTGGAATACAAGGGCTTGGGATCATGGTATAAATGGTAGAACATCTGCCTATCAAGTGTCAGGTCCTGAGTTAAAACCCCAGTACATCCAATATAAAAGAGTATAATATCAGATAAAAGGAAGGATTCCTACTAGAGGCGTCTGGCTAAGCACTGAGTACTCATGCGTGTAAGTTCACAGAGCGCCAACCCTTTCTATTTAACAAGATATCCATGCTCTTTACATTGATATTTTTGTACCAAATGGGACTTCTACTAACATTCACTATTTTTTGCATGTCTGATGATACTTGATAGAGGGAAGGAATGTGAAGGTTATAAAGCAAAAGTAAAATCCTTGGCATCACATTGCAAATATCTTTTATAGCCTGTCATGAGAAATACATTCTCAGACTTCTCTGCTGAATTTAAATCAAAAAGTTATAAGCAGCCCTTACAATAGATGAGCTCCAGCATGCTACAACATCACGATACATATGCAAGGAAAAAATCCATGAGAAAGGAGTTTTAAAAAAAACCTTACTCTCAATCATTTGTGAGAAGAAGCTAGGAAATAATGACATTTTTAGAAAACATTTTGCATATACATATTTTGTTATTTAGATTTAAGGGTGAGCTTTTTTTAAATCCTAGAAACTCCAGGTCTAAAATTTTTTTTTATTTTTGTAGATCTAAACAAGTTAATTATTGAAAAGAAATGTAATGTGAAAGATGAGTCACCAATAACTTCTTTCTTCCCTCACAGGCTGTGTCCCCAAACCCACACCTCTGCTCTCCAGCACTGTGCAGAATGGTGGCTCATGCACCTGTCTTACAGATCCAGGAGAGCATCTAGGCTGCAGGTGTTAGTCAAGCATCACTTTTCCAAACCCAAGTCTACCACAAATTCTTTCTTCAAACCTGTTCTCACACACTGCTTAGTGATTCTTCTAGACAGTGGCCAGGTTCTACCTTCTGGAAAGAAAATACAAAAGGAATAATTCCCGGGAAGAGCCCTATAAATCATCTGTGTAGAGAGATGGAGATCCCCCTACCTCCGCCCTGCCAGCTATTCTTCTTCCTGGCCGATGGTGAACCTTTCTGCTCCAAGACCAGACAGTACTTGTTTCCTTATCTAATCAGCATTCCCAGCACCAGTTCCATGAAAAAAATGTAATTGATTTCGGTGACTACATTCGAATAACTCTGCCAAACTGTTTTTCTCTTTTCATTGCTGTTGTCTAAGCTAGCAGTATTTATGCCTAAGTCTTTCGCAATGAATGAAGCAGTCTTTGCTCTTTTGTAAGCATTTTTTCCCTCTTTTTTCTTTATCTTTTTTTTGTATTGGGTACACTCTTGTGACCATAGTCACATGAATGGGCTGGCGGAACCTTTATTTCCAGTCTTTGATAAAGTTAATCTCTTACCAACCCTGGGCCAGAGCCAGCGCTTCAAATCTATGCAGCAGAATGGCTTGCTATGACAAAGTTCATTGCCAGATTTTTGGTCAATTCATCTCAAGCATAGGCAGAAGTTTCCCCTTCTAGGAAAAATTTTGTAAGGACAGCAAAGGGTTCAACTTGGAGATTTTTCTATTAGGGCCATAAGGGTCCTGTTAGTGGCTTGGAGATTTAGTGGTAATGGATGATTTCACCGTGGATGGCCGAACCGAGACAGCATGTTTAAGCGTTTGTTTCAGAAATTGGATTATGGACTAGAGACAAACCGAAGAGTAGAATATGGGGAAATAGGATTATGAGGTTTCCCCATATTTTTTTCATTGAATTTTAAAACTGTCTTAAAGGAGCTTTATAAGCTTGTCAGTGTATGAGTACAATGCATGTTGATCAATATCACCCCTTTCTTCACTCTCCTCATCTCTCCCAGCCTCACCCTTCCCCTCAACTTAAAATTTAGCCAGTAATAAGTTTAGAGGTTTAAGGGCCTGCCTCTAACTTCTTTGGAAAATGATTTTTTAAAAAAATATATGGTCCAATTACTATTTAACATATTATTATTTATCATATTATTTAACATATATGGTTCAATTTTTTATTTCTGTCTGGAGTTGAATTTCAGGCTTTCTATATAAAATATATTGTATTTTCCAGGTGGACCCATTGCATCAATGAAATGTACAAGATGCTATGTTGAAAAACGAACTTTAAAAGGACATAGTTAGCAAGATCAATAGAAAGCCCACAGACTGGGAGAAGATCTTCACTAGCCATACAATGGACAAAGGTCTCATATCTAAAATATACCTGAAACTCAAAAAATTAAATCCCCCAACAACAAATCCTCAAAGAAACAACTGCCCAAAAATTAAGTAGGCTAAAGACTTAAAGAGAAACTTCTCTGAAGAGGAAAGAAGGCTGGCCAATAGACACATGAAGAAATGCTCAACCTCCCTAGCCATAAAAGAAATGCAAATCAAAACAACATTGAGATACCACCTAACCCCAGTTAGAATGGCTAAAATCAAGAACTCTAATAATAACAGATGCTGGAGGGGATGTGGACAGAAGGGAACCTTACTTCATTGTTGGTGGGAGTGTAAACTTGTTCAACCACTTGGGAAAGTAGTATGGAGGTTCCTCAAAAGACTCCACATAGAGCTCCCTTATGACCCAGCAATCCCACTTTTGGGAATTTTCCCAAATGATCACAAACACGACCATACTAAAGCTACCAGCACGACTATGTTTATTGCAGCATTATTTACCATAGCTAAGATATGGAACCAACCCAGATGCCCCTCAGTAGATGAATGGATCAAGAAAATGTGGTATATATACACAATGGAATTCATGCTTCCATGAAAGAAAGAATGACATTGCCCCATTTGTTAGGAAATGGAAAGACTTGGAAAAAATTATATTAAGTGAAGGAAGCCAGGTGCTAAGAAACATAGGTCCCATGCTTTTCCTTATTTGCAATAACTAGTATATGTCTGAGTCAAGCAGAAACAGTCAGATAAGTTGATGTTAGGCAAAATGAACCCCAAGATAAGTATTCAAATGTTTTTTTCTTCCTTGTGATTGTTTCTAACATATTTATAAGATGATTTCTTTGTTGCTTTGTATGTCCCTCCCCCACAGTGTAACCCCTGCTTTCACTGTATTTGATGTCGGTATAATTTCTGGAGGGGAAGAGAAAAACAAATCGTTTAAATAGGGATACAGGTGGACCCATTGCAACAATGAGATGTACAAGTAGTTATGTCGAAAACAAACTTTACAACTTTGGCGAGGGAAGGGGAGCATGAAGCAGGGGGGGTGGGGAGGGCAGGGGAGATAGGAAGGGATGGGAAGGAGAAACAAAGGAGGAGGCAACAATGCTTGATGAGAAATGTACTCGTTAGCCAGGCACTGGTGGCTCATGCCTGTAATCCTAGCTACTCAGGAGGCTGAGATCTAAGGTTAGAGGTTCAAAACCAGTTCGGGCAGAAAAGTCTTTGAGACTCTTATCGCCAATAAATCACTAGAAAACCGGAAGTGGCACTGTGGCTCAAGCAGTAGAGCACTCACCTTGAGCTGAAGAGCGCAGGGACAGAGCCCAGCCCAGAGTTCAAGACCCACGACCGACAAAAAAAGAAGAAAAAAAAAAAGAAATGTACTCATTACCTTGCTCAAGTAATTGTAACTCCTTTGTATGGTATTTTCACAATAAAAAACTTATTATTAATAATATATAGAGTATTTTCTTATATTTCTCCAATGCTAATTGTTTCATGAATAGATACTCAAATTTGCAAAATTCAGTATTGCAAATGGATTTACCAAATATAATATACAGTAATACCTTTAGTTCTTTTTGTTTTTTTTTACTTTTCAATATAACTAGTTCCTTGGTAAATCTACCAGCCAACCCAGAATTTTTAAAGGTTTCTCTAAAAAAACAGATTTTCCTTGATGACTTGGATGGGGTGATCATGAGAATTCCATTGCTTCTATGTGTTCAGTCATTGGTGAACATGATATGCTTATTACATAGAGTAAAAATGGTAGCTATGAAGACAGTTTGAGCAGAATGATTAAGTGTCAAGTTTCAAAAAGTTGATCCCACATTCCCATATTTTTATAGGTCACCTTTCTGGAAAAAGTGCCTTAGCTCAGTCAACTAAGAGCCGATCGTTAATATTTTAGTGAACTCAAGAGACAGCACAACACAGGGAAAGAATTCTGGATGTGCAGTTACATAGAAATCTATTCCAATTTCCACCTGAAATCTACATTTTCTAGTGGGAGTTTTCTTTATCTTTAGGGTTTTATGTTTATGAAAAGAATTGAGGCAGGAAAAGGATGTGGCTCCATTTAATTCTCAATACAGTCTCCAGTGTTCATGAGGTACCAGTTGGATTTTTAAAATTATATCATTTTGTTTGTACCAACATTATTAACCTTTTTTCCTTATTCTTGTTGGTTGGAGTGTACTGGATAAAACAAAAAAAAAGATTGTTCATCGATCTAAATTAATTGAAATAACTCAAGATATGTTTTTGAAGAAGGGCAAACCAGTATCATAAGATCTGGATTTAAGTCTGTTTTGCTTGTCATTTACAATATTGTCATCTACTCTCTAAGGGTCATAATAACTTCTTCAAAGTTCTTTTAAAATGAATTGATATTTAAAATTGTTTTCATAGTATTTGGAATTGTTGCTATAATCAATTCCCTTTAGTTAGTTAATTCAGCCCTGTGTTGCAGAATAAGATTTATTGTTTGTGTTCGTTCAAGAAAAAGCTAGGTGATTCCATGATTAAGCATAAATTTGGCTTTGGGAATATCAATTAATTTTTAGATTAATTAACAGTTCCTAGAGTGTATTGGAGACATTAAATGAGTAAAGTAGACTTCTTATGTAAGCTCGAATATTTATTTGGGTTGTTTTCCTATCTGTAAGTATTATTTCTATTTCTGAGCAGGGAAAACAGCATTGTGTTTTATGATCCAATGATCAAGTTTGTAAAAAAAAAAATAAATGTAACTTGGACAAGGCAGCTTAATGTGTGGAGTTAAACGCTCCTTTGGATACTTTCAGGTTGGTTGACATTAGTTCCTCAGCATTGAGCTGGGACTTATGTCTTGCGGAGGTCCCCCTCTCCTCTGTGTCCCGGTACTTGATCCTGGTCTGCTGTGTTATTGTTCAAAGTTATAACATTGGATTTTATGTATCATTGTTCATTGCCAACTTGTGGGACTTGAAAAAATTCTAAAAGCATTGGTGAACTCCCAATGTAATGGCAATGCTCCTTGTTAGGATATGAGCTTGCCAAGGGAAGACAAAGGCCTAGCGGGAGGTGGCAGGATGTGTCCTTGGATGGAGATACATGAGCAAAACATGGGAAAACTTTCCATCTCCAGGACAAAGTTGGTTCAGCCAGCCTCACTCATTACCCAAGGACTCTTATTACAAGTAAAGGCATGGAGACAACCATGCATGGTGTGTGCTAGGCTGAGTCTGTAGAAGGGCCACGCTTGCTTTTGCTGTGAATCTGTCATCCCATGGTCTTCCCTGTTTCTAAAATATGAAAAATGTTAGCAGATGATCAGAACTAGGGGTACAGCGATTCCAAATACTCAGAGCATATGAGTCCCCGAGCCCAGGAGGAGTATTCCAGACACTTTATTATTGGCACATTCACTAGCAGATGCTAATGGCAGATTGGCTGGGGATGCTAATGAGAGCCAGCATCTTCGATGGATCACCTCACCACGATGCTGTGGAAAGATGCCCACTTAGCCCATCGGAGGTGACATTGATTAAATCCAATCTTTTTGCCCCATTTCTTTAATTTGGCTGAAAGAAAATGGAAAGCAGAGGGTCTCCCCAGAGAATGAGGAAATGGATGTAGGATTCCTTTTATTTCTCCTGTCTCTGTGTAAACAAATCTATAAGCCACTGGGGTCTTGCCGCAAGCAAAAATGCTTTGGGTAGACAAACATGAAGAAATGTATGTATGTGTGGTGTGTGTATTCATGCATACATCATCTATACATCAACCATAGAATACATTCATTTAATATATGTAACAGAACTGAGATTCTAAACTCAGGGCCTCACATTTGCAATCCAAAGGCTTTGCCATTTCAGCCATGCCTCTAGTCTTTTTCATTGCTTTTGCTTCAGTTATTGTTTTAGAGAGAGTGACTATTTTTCATTTCCCCAGGATTGAGGATAGTCTCCCAGGACTATGATTCCCCTATTTACACTTCCCACATAGCTGGGATTGTAGGCATGTATTTCCAGACTCAATCCATTAAGAATATATAACACATGGTAGGAATCATTCCTTTGTGTCTCATCACATACTAAAAAAGAAACTACTGTTGTGCCATTTAAATTCCATCACTTTGTGGCTTTCATTCGGCTTGGAGAATATGCTTGCAATGTGTGGCTAAAATAAATTACCTCTCACAGAAATCCCATTCAGTTCTATTAATATAATTTGCCTTAAAAAATCTATTTCCTGCAGGTCAAGATATATACTAATAAATAGGTCATCTGTGATAGTCAATAAAACACTTGTATTATTTGTAGCATTAATAAGCGAAAGCTTCTAAAATTTAAATCTTTAGCCATGACTTTGACTTGACTTTCAATATACATTTATTCAGTTGCTTATACCAAGCTCCCAGCTTAATGTTACTTCTAAATTGATTGTGTCTAGATGAGAGTTTTGTTTGCACTCTAAATCTTCCTATCTCACAGGAGTCCTTCTTTATTGCTTTCTTCCCTTCAATACACGAGTCTAAATCTATCAAATCCCATATGCTGTGCATTGAAAATACATCTCTCTAATCTAACTCCTTGACATCTCTCTGTGCTAGCACATTGGACCAATCGCTTAGCATCTCTAGGACCGCACCAACAAGCTAAGGTGCCATGCAAGAACTATATAATACTGCCAGAGATCCAGATGTACCAAACCAAGAAGCCTGGTCCCATTCTTTTTCTTAACTCATATTTTACTCACTATATCTGCTGTTCCCAGAGAGCCAAAGATTGCATCTTAGGAACATATTTTTTTTTAATTTTATATAACTTATTTGTTGATTAAAACCTAGCCAACGTAAATGAACGAATAGATGAAGGGTAATGCTGTGGAAGGCTGGTAAAGTGACTAGATTTTGATCTTTTTCATTTCAGATCAGGATGAACATGAGTTACAACATCCGGTGACATCCTGAGAGGAGGAATGATGTCTGACTAGGGCCTCGCCAGAGAGACCGGCAGCAGACAATGGTGCTCCGAGCATAGGAAACAGCCCTGGGGCCAAAGGCACAAAGACAAAGAACAAAATGGGGTGTCAGGAAGTTCCAAGTGGCATGCCCTGCTAGGGAATAAACGCCGAGGCAGGTGGAACAGAAGGTCAGTTGGACAGGAAGGCAGGAGCAGAATGGAAGCTGTAGCACTTGAGGCAGAAGGCTTGAAATCTGAAGCCTTAAAAGCTGCCGTATTCCGGCAGCCAGCTCATCCTTGCAGAGATTTCTCCATGAATAGGCAAAGCCTTGCCAAGACAAGCATGGAGCCCAACTAGAGGCCAAAGCAAAGCAAAGTCCTGTAGGCCCTTGGGGAAGCAGGGAGCTGCCTGTGAGCCAGACCGCGAGCAGACTTAACCCTTCAGAAAGGCAAGTGTGGCTGTGAGCAAGAGGACAAGTAGGTGGCATGGATTGTGCTCATGATGATCCATGTTTTGATCTAGGGTACTTGATCAGGAAACAGGTGCCTAATTTGAACAAAAGCATTCATTTTAATGCTTCCCAATTCCCTGTTGCTACGTGTCAGAAGATGGAACGCTTGCTTTGAAGCTGTTAGCAAACGAAACAGAAACCCTAACCTGAAAAACCTGAAATGGGATAGAGGGAGTTTGTTCTCTAAGTGCCAGCTACCTGTGATTTTCTTAGACAAATCGCTTCCTAAGCTGCCGCGTTGTTAGGAACTAGACAGGTAGAGATGCAATTCTTCATTAAGACACAATTCTTATTCCTAACAGACTGGCTAACCCTGTAGCTCCTGAGTGAATTCTTTGCTGTGTGTCACTTGGGAGTCAGTCGGAAAGGAATTGCATGGTGGTCCAAACAGTGATGGAGATGAAAAGCAAAAACCTACATTCAGAATGGAACCTGTCATTAATATGTAGCATACAGAGACATAGCATTAAGGGACACAAGCAAACCAATTTAAAAAAAGAACAGGAAATATTATGACTCTTTTTGATGTATTCCACATTGAGGGTTTTTTTTTTTAATCTGTTGGTGTTTTTCCAAGATACTTCAGACATGTTTACAATTTTTGGAAGTAACATTTCTATTCCACATTGCCATTCAGGGGTCTTCACTAAATGGAACCAACAGGGTGGACAGGTAGATCAATCTTGAGACAGATTTTTAAGAAGCCTGAAGTACAGTTAATGTACATATGGACAGGAAGACTCTACAGGTCTGGTGGTGAAGTTTGGGGTGATCACACTTTAACTCACTCTGAGCCTAAAGGTGATCACAGAAGCTCTGAGAAGAGGTACAGACTTTCATAGAAAAGTCAGGGGGCGAATCCCAGGACACACACACTGCTCAGGACACCAAGAGTTTCTGTAGAGAAACAGAAGAGTTTGGGAGGAAGAATTGCATCTGGCCATACTTTCCCATCAGGACAATTTTCAACTTCAAATTGAAAATGCCCAGTCTAAGAGACCAATAAACAATGTGACGATGGAGAGGCAGAAATTTCTGAAGTTACATGGGAACCTTGAGACAGAAACTGGAAGTAAACTCCACTATTTCATAACCAACCTAGAACATTACTCCAACAATCAACTCAGATTCGAGTGCAAATCTGAACCTTATCCTGATGCTGACTCAAAACTTAAAGTTTTCACACATTAGTTTGTACAAAATGCTGAGCACTGAATCACAAATGACTCTTCAAAATAGAAGAAAAATTCATAATGACCAGAAATCAATAAATCACTTCATAAGTGTCGGGCACTAGCATTTTGGGGAATGGGTTATCAAGTTGCTACAATGACAACATTGAGAATTTTAGCACTAATTTCCTTCCATGAAAATAATCAGTAGTGTGAAAACTAAATTAACAACTACATGATTGTTAACCAAAACATGAGGCAGAGTTGAGAAAAATGATTCCCTTCACTGGAAGCTAGTTTAGTACAAACAGAATGAAGAGAAAAAGGAATAAGCAAAGGATAAGAAATATGGAGAGAAGTGGAAAATACCTGTGGAACCTAGTGAAGATGAACAAATGTATAATTGGAATACTAGAAATAAAAGAAAAAGTGATGTGATCAAAATAACTGAAGGAGAAGGAGAAGGAGGAAGAAGAGGAGAAGGAGGAGGAAGAAGAAGAGAAGGAGGGGAAGAGACAAGAGAGCGAAGAAGGATTCAATGTAAATAAAACATATATTCTTTCAGTTTGCAAGGCTGGTACTCTACCACTTAAACCAATTCCAGCCCTGCCTTTTTTCTGGTTATTTTAGACATGGAGTTTAGTGAACTTTTCTTCCTGGGTTGGCCTTGAACTGCGATCCTCCGTATCTCCTGTGTAGCTAGGATTAGAGGCATAAGCTACTGGTGCCTGGCTATGTATTTCTCTTGAAAGATTGACTGGAGAGCCTCAGACACCTTGCTTCAGTTATCTATTGACAGTTTACACAGCATTTTACTACATATCTTAATCTCTGGCAAAGGCCCATCCATCTGACATTAGGGGGTGCTGAGGGGTGTTGAAGGAGTTGGTGTCTAGTGGGAAGTCTGTAAGTCTCTGACTTCACCATGAGGTGAATATGCCTTCTGCCCTGAGATTCTGCCTTGAAGCAATAGGGTCAAACATTCACGGACTAAAGCCTCCAAAAATCACTCTCTCATCTTTATAACCTTGTTATCTCAGGTGTTTTGTAGTACCCCGAAGATGACCAATACCATACACATTCACTCAGAAAATAGAATTCAGAAACACTCCCAATTTGTTGTTAAAAAAAAAAAAACAACAAAACAAGCTTAGGTTTGATATTTAAGCCATGGCAAGCACTTTGTCAAACCTCCCTCAAATCAAACATATATTACAAATATTAGCAAATATATTACAAATATTAGCAAAGCAACCATGGCAAGGTAAAACAATAATACATCTGTGCAATAAAACAAAAACAAAAACATTGACATAGAGGGCTCACTTTTGAAAGACCTTTTACCACGTTGAGCCATGGCTGGCATCTCAGACCCTAGAAATCATTCCCTTTATCAGTCTCTGATTGCAATGACCCTGTGTATCTACACTGCTTGTCCAAACAATCTCTCTCTCTATATATATATGGTTTATGGTGTTGGAATCTGTCATCTGCGTTTGTGGTAGGCAGAGGAAACCTGTGGACCAGTGTTCATTAAAAACCCAGGATGCAGAATTCCCTATACACTTCCTATACTCTTCATATCTCTGGTCACAACCCACTGCTGCAGGAATTCTGAGGGTCTCCTCTGATCCTCTGGGAGCAGATTTCTGGAAGCTTCCACTTGGCTTCCTGCACAGTTGTTACAGAACTTGTCCCATGCACCCTTTCCCTTTGCTGAGTTTGCTTTTTTATAATTTCCCTGTGATAAATCATAATGCAGTTACAATTATATGCTGATTCCTGCAAGTCTTCCTAAAAGAATCAATGAACCTCAACTTGGTCCTAGGAATATCTGATGTAACATTAATAGTATTATATATATATATATATATATATATATATATATATATATATATATATATATATATATATATATTTTCCCCCCATACATGAAAGATTTCTTTAAGGTCAGCCAATGGAATGCACCACATGACGAATTAGATGAAAATTATGTGCTTATTTGGATAGATGCAGAAAAACTATTCAGACATTTCAATGTTGTCATAAATTGAAGAACATGCTTAGCACAGTAGAAATACAAAGGGATTAACTTGCTCCTAGGAGAAGGTATCAGCATCCAGCCTCATTTTCTGGAAGATTCGTCCTCAGTGCAATGGTACCCAGGGGAGGGGTAAAAGAGGGGAGTTAGCAAGACCTGGGCGCCACCCACAGGAGCTTCCGTGCCTTTCTCATGGAAGTGCGGCCTTGTGCAAGAGTGTGGGCTGTTCACAGCAAGAGTCCCACAAAGAGTTTGTTGATTTGCTTTCTCTCCCTCTCTCCTCTCTCCCCTCACCTTTCTCCCCCTCACTCTTTCTATCTCTCTCTCCCACCTCTCCTGCCTGCTGCAGCCCTGTAGTGCCCTCTTCATAGGAGTCTCTTCAGAAGCCAAAAGCCACACCATGCTCTGAGAGCTCCAGAACTTTGAGTTAAATGAGCCTTTACTTTAAAATACAGACCCCAGCCTCAGGTATTTTGCTATGGTCCCCTGACATAGACTATAACAATTACACACAAACATGACAAGATCTTTGCTGTGCCATTCTTAAAGCCCAATTTTAGGCAGGATGCCGTGTGGATGGGGTTCACTGTAGCTGTGGAATGAAAGTGTTAAATAATTTCAGGAAGTCACTTGGAAAAATTTAGTAAAACTGGACATATATATAAAACCTATGATTCAGCCATGTTTCTATCTCTCTGGTAAGAGTCATGTGTACGCCTGTATTGACAGGCAATGTGTAAATATATTCATAACCATGTTATCAAAATAGCTCTGCACAGCAAACTAACAAGTAATTCATCAACATTATAATAGATAGATAAATCATACCCCACTTATCAGTAATATATCCTAATAACAGTGAACAAAACCATGTGAACAAAACCATTTGAATAAAACCTGGGTGATTCTGCAGCACAGAGAGTTGTCTGAAATCCCAGATGCTTGAGCACTTCCTGCTGTGACATTATCTTGATGTCACTGCAGATATTGACTTGAAGACACAACACAAATGTCATCTTCACATTTCTAATCATAGGACATGCCATCACCATTTGGTGATGCAATAAACACTTGAAGAGACATTCATTAAAGGAAGATAGTTAGAAGGTCAAAAGATATGGGTGAAAATGGTCAGTCTCACTATTGATAAGGGAAATACAAATGAAAAGTGGGCCTAAGTATCACCTAAGTCTACTTAGAGGGCTGTTACAAGGAAGACAAAAGGCATACAATACTCTCAGTAGGGTGTGGAGAAGAGAAAGGCTTACACACTGTTTCAGAAAGAAAATGGGTCTGGCTTACACCCATGGGGAACAGCATAGTTGATCTCCCAAGATGTTAAAATAGAACTACCACATGACCCAGCAGGCTTCCTATCATGTATACGCAAAGACATTTCACAAAGATGATGGCACTGAAGAACAGCCCAGAAGAAGAGGTGGACACCAAGTCATGTACCACAAGGTTTATTGTTGCAATCCTCTAACCTGGGAGCTTATGGAAGGTCCCCGAGGACATGGCGGTTTGTGAAGAAAGTCAGGTCCAGAAAGGTAGGGCCTACACGGTCTGACAGGATCTAAAGCAGTAGATCTCAGAGACGCTGAGATTCGGATCCTGGTTCCCAGAGACTGAAGAGGGCCGAGGAGCCAGGGCTGAGGAGAGTGGGTTCACTTGTGTGAAGTCACAGTCAGATGGGAGGAATCCATTCCTGTGTTCTACAACACAGTAGGTGATTCCAGTTAGCAGCCATGCATACTTGAAAATAGCTAAATGAGAAGGTTTTGAATGAAAATGAAAGGACTGAAAGGATAAATTGTAGAAAAGAAAATGAAAGTACAGACTATAGTTCCCTGGAGAGACATGATATGTAACTTAATGAAAATAGTGGATGTTTCATATGTTGTAACTCTTCTTTCATTCCTTCATATATTTTTCATAACACTCATTGAAATTAGTGTAAGACTGGAGAAAGTGATCATTATTTGGCCCAAACATAAAGGCTATATGGTATGAGAATATTAATTTTGTAGCATACTCCCAACATACACTAGGATATATTTTTAAATACACATTTTGAGTGTTGCAATAACAGAATAAGACAAATTGGGTAAGACAAAAACATATGAATAAAGATGAAGTGATAAGTCTTACGATAAGTGAGTCTGTTTGATGTGTAAAATATAAGAAAATCTGAAAATATCTTGGAATAAGGGCTTCTGATGACTTTGATGTGGGGTAAATATAATGAAATAACCAACTGTTTTGATCATGGGAGTTGAAAGGAAGTTATATTTATCTAAAATTTCAGTTTGTACCAAATGAGCACAAATAGAGTGTTATCTTATTTTCACAAGGAAAATTGGAAAATGTAGACACTGGCTTGGGTGGCATTGCTCTTCATAAAGAAAGAGAATTCTGCATGTGAGGTATTCCAGGAAAGAAGATGTTTTCATAAGATTGAAGATATTTAAATCAAATCTATCACAGGATACCTGAAATAACTTCTAAGAGAAACCAAACATCTTCGAATTCTCTGGCATTGACTATACCCAATGGAGATTATAACCTAGTTTATTTGATTAAATTGCTAAATCTTACCTTAAATCCATCATGATGTTTCAGTCTTGTGATAGAGCTGGAAATGAAGACATGAAATTATATAAGCCCTTTAATAAATCTGACACTTTCTTTCCTAATGTATTCATAGAGATAGAGCTGGCCTTTTTGTTTTTTAAACTTGCTAACTACTGTTGATCCAAGACATAGAGCCTGGGTTTGTAGGTGAAAATTAGAAACTTGGGTAAAATGGCAGCAAACTTTGAAACCTCACAGGACTTAATTAGTCTCACTTGATTTTGGAGTTTCTCTTCTGTGAAATGAAGCAGTTAGACCCAATGATACTTAAAAATTACTCTATGTTTCTATTACTTCATATTTCTAGTTTGTGATTTAACCACTTCAGTAGTTATTCTGATCAAAACACTAGAGATGATGAATATAACATGTTGAATCTTAAATATCATTATTTCTTACATTGTTCTTTTCCCTATAAAGTTTTTTTTCTCTCCAAAGTTGCAGCCAAAGGCAGGTTTCATGGATGCAATTTTATCCCTATTCAATACTACTAAACCAGGAGAGAAAGAGCCCTTTCCAAATCAAATACATTGCATAGATTTTTCTCTTGTTTTATTTTTTTCCCTTTGGCCAGTCAATCCTTGTGCATTAAATTATTGATGTACAAAACTATGTACAGTGCAAAGCTTTTAATTTTCTTCAGAAATATTGTTCCTATTTTTCCCTAATTTTTATATGTTTTGTCTGAGTTTTTGCTTTTGTTGTTGTTGCCGTTGTGAGATATTTCCATTGTTCCAAAGATAGAGTATTGGGAGACTTACTTCCCAGTGGACCTGTTTACATTATTGTTCACATCTGAAGTGTGTCTAAACCAGGACCCAGAAACTGTGTCTTCAGGGATTTTTCTAGAATCCTTCCATCTCACATGTAGAGGTACATCCTTATGACAAGGAGCAGGTACGGGCAATGCAAAGGGGTTTTGTAACTCATTCTTTCTGTTCTCACCTGGGATAATTCTCCTTGAATAATTGCTACTAATAGAACTAGAACTTTTCTGGATGAATCGATGTAAAAATTAAACTTCTGACATTCTATGTGGGCCTAAGATTTGCTAGGCTTACATTATAGCTGGTATTCATGGTGGGAATCTAGAGTTATTTATTCGCACTCTAGGTTTAGATCTTGCCCAGCTCTGATTGAGAATTAGGCAGCACCTCATCCTATAGAATAGGGTGAGGTTTCTCCTGAGCTGAGCTCTAACAGGTGGTAAAGATCAAGAGGGTGGCAGAAATGAAGAAAGCAAACACAGGGAATGAGAATTGGGTTGGTCAATGAAGTCCATTAAGTTATTAATCTCATAAAGGTTAAAGAAGGGGAGACATCTTTGTCCTAAGGTGAAAGCTTTCCTCACTGTGGATTTGGTCATGATCCTTCTTTCTGTGCTCCTGGATTTCCTGGATGGTCAGATAAACACGTCAGATATAGCACGGAGTGAGTTAATATCGAGTTTTCCCATTTGTTCGGTTGGCCTCATACAGGAACCAAACCAATGTCCTCTAGACTCTCAGTAGTGACTTTCCGTGGTACAGTTTCTCTGTGTTGACAGTCTTTCTTCTGGAAAGATTATGTTTTATTTCTGTATTGTTGTTTTACTGAGATGTTAGAGAGAATAAGAGAGATGTATGTGATTGATTTTTTGTTTTTTGAGTCAAGGTCTTCTTATATAGCCCAGGTTGGTCTTGAATTCTAGATATTTCTGAGTCATCCTTTTGGGTACTTGTCATACAGCAGGCCACCCAACTGAGGACCGAGTCTCCTTGTTTTATTTTTACTTTTATGTTTGTGTGTGTGTGTGTGTGTGCATACACTCATGTGTTGATTCTGTGGCTTGGACTCAGGACCTTACCACTTCACACGGCTGGCGCTCTAGCGCTTGAGTCAGCATTACCTCTGGCTTTCTGTGGTGCTTTGGAGGTCAGAGTTTTACGGGCTTCCCTGGGCTGGTATCCATTCTGATCCTCAGATTTCATCCTCCTTGGGCCACAGTGTCCAGCCTGGTTCTCCCATTTTAAATAATAGTATCCAGGATGTTCAATAGCTACAACAGTTCATTGTAGGGTCTAGACAAGAAGGATCACATTGGTTTTCATTCCTTTAGTGGGTATTTAGTGCCTTACTGCATATTGTATGTCACCATCATGTCACACATGAATGTCTTCATGAACACATGGCATGTAGAATGTCACGCATGGTATTTTTGCACACTTTTCCCGCAATCTGTTTTGAAAAGAGTTTAATTATAGAAGATTCTTTTTACCCTTTTAGTAGAGAAATTTTAATTGATCTCTAAGGAATCTGAACGAGGGTTGGAGATGGAGGCTAATCCAAGAGCCTCATAACAGGCACGGCATATAAAGTGTACTTGCAGAAAGCTGGGGAAGTAGGAATTCATTCTCAGAGCAGGGGAGGGGAGTGTGCTGGTTCACAGGGAGACCTCTAGACCAGGTCCCCACGCTCCCACCAGCCTCACCCCTGCAGCGCCGAACATTTTCTGTCTTGTATGCCCGCATTCAGTCATCTTTCTCAAAAAGACATGCAGTACTTTCTCTCCTTCTCTGTACCCTATGATACTTGGTGAGGCCTACCTGGCAGGTGTCAGGATTTCTATGTGCTTTTTCCTAGAAACTGGTAGAATGACAAATAAGGAAAAGGTATTTAATAAACGATGTCAAGTTCAACTATTGCCTGAGCCCTGTCTAATTAATTTTGCATTATAACTTTTGTCTCATGTTACGTGCCAATGGCTCAGGGCTATCATCCTAGCTGCTCACGAGACTGTTTGGAAGCCAGCTAGGTGCAGAACAGTCCACAAGACTCTTATCTTCAATTAACCACCAAAATGCCAGACTGGAGGAATGGCTTAAATGGTAGAGTGCCATCCACAAGGAGAAATCTGAGCAAAACCTCAAGGTCTTTAGTTCACAAAAACTTTTATCTCAGCTTTGGATATACTTTGTTTCAACTAGTAAGTGAGGATTCAGATTTTTAATAATGTCCATTATAAACTCATCAAGAACAATGACAATGTCTTGTATGGCTTGTATTTCCCAAGTAACTGGGATAAAATATTTCATGTGGCGCTTCTATAAAAGAATAAGTGCCTGTAAAGTTCCAGTAGTACAAATTTAGAGAAGCTGATATTGCATGTTAATATATCTCAACAGTATTGAAACCAAATAAATTATTTTCAATAAACTTCATAATAAAGAGACTATAATAAAGGCTAGTTTCGTGTCTTATAATCTTATTTTTCTACTTATGAGCTCATTTTTAAAAACGTAACTACTTCATGTTTTTTGCAAGCATTGGAAATTTAATTCTGCAAACTGTTACTAAAATATCCATAGTTTTTTTTATTTCAAAACTATTTTCTTTATTATTATTTAAAAACTTTTATCACTATGGCCCATGCAGTAAAAGCACATTTAATTTAAAGAGGTGACGAGAGGTGAAAACAATGTTTGGATAACTTGCATTTTCTCATCCTAGGTCATAGACACCTGGACACCATCCCAGACCATCTCACTAGTCCTGAGTCAGCGTTCCTCACTCTGGGAAGAGAAAGTTCTACTTCTCCAAATGCTTTTTGGAGGAGTCTTCATACTTCACAGCCTAATGACTTCTCTCCATTTTTGCTCACCTTTCCACTAAATATAATTTCAGCTGTGAAACATGACAGCATCATTTACATTTATTATGATAAAACATGCCCAGAGCATAATTGCATGTACTGTTTTGTAATGACCACAGGACTCTGCTCACATAGAAGCTGTGCTATGGGAGGCCTCTCGGCACCGCTTTGAAAGTCACTGCTGTATACAGCCTGAGAAATAAGAGTCTGTATTCTAATCTGTATCTTCTAACTGCCAGCTGATCTGAGCTTAATTTTGATTCGAATGCTTTATGACATTTGATACTTGAAATCATCTAGTACCTGCAGCATTTCTGCTAGGGGTTGTTTTGGTTTGTGGAATTGCACGTTAACTCTAGTAGCAAGTGTTCTGTGGAGATGGTGGACAGCCACAGACACATCAAAGCTAGTCTCTAACATTTGAGCCACAGCACCACTTCCAGCTTTTTCTGAGTACTTTATTGGAGATAAGAGTCTCATGGACTTTTCTGCCCAAGATGGCTTCATACAATGATCCTCAGATCTCAGCCTCCTACATAGCTAGAATTATAGGTCTGAGCCACTGGTTTGTTCTTAATTTTTCTTAGCAATCCTTTTTCTAAGGTCCCTGCTGTTTTAGGTTTCCCATTAATTCACCACTAGGTTATGGAAAGTCACAGAACCTATTTGTGACACTTGAGCACATTATTCTAATTGGATTATTTTCATAAATCTTAATCCAGAGCAACTAAAAGCACCAGTATCTCTATGAAAATTATATTGACTTCTGTGAAAAGAAACAATAGTGGTGAATTGCTTTAAAAATCAGTCAGCAAAGGAGGAAGAAAGACAACTATATAATATTGCAATACTTAGATTATAATGGCTCTAAGGTTATTTTAAAATTCATGGATGTTCCTTTTACATGCATATTTTTTGCAAGGAATGCCCCCCAAAACTCAAGCCAAAGAACTCATGTTCAAAAAGTATCTTTAATGTCCAAATAAATGCATATGTATTCCTTTTATATTAAATAATAAAAAAATTCCTTTTAGATTTAATAATATTATCTGCTTTGGCAAATGTTTTTTTAACCAACAAAGTTTGGGTTCCAAATTTTTTAGGCAAGAGGCTTTTCTACTACATTTCTCCCTCTAAATATAATCGGAAATAAATTTAAGAAGCAATTCAAAACTGTGTTTAAGACCAAATTGGAATGAGTGGATGAATGAATAAGATCATAAATGTGATATATTTAGAATTCCCTAAACTAAACATCCTATCATTTTCCTTTGAGAAACACTTGAGATAAGTATAGCGTTTCACAGCATTAAATATAATAACAACCCTAAAGATGTTAAAATACATCCCTTTCCTTGAGACAAATGCTTGAAATTTACTGCCTAATACTTTTACATGAGCATGTGCATAGGAATGCCTTAGTAAATATACATGCGTAGTTTTGGCAGGGAAAGAGTATCAGATGTTCTCTGAGGAACCATCTAGAAGATAGAGAACATACAGTGACTGGCAAAGGACATTGCCTGCGTTCTTACCGATAGGAAATAAAGACGTCTTGGTCCCCACAGTCAAACCTATTCCACCCATTTCCAGAACAGCAAATGGAAGGAGACCCATTCCCTTCTCAAAGGCACCCAAACGCTACACCATTTCAATGGCATTAGGATTTATCTCAAGGAGTGCAGTTTGAACAACTGGGCACAGAGTAGGTGATAGGTAAAGAGAAGACAGTAAGGGCTATTCTGTTGGAGGGCCGGTATGGGGGGAGGGAGAGGAGAGGTGAGGACAAGCAGAGAGGGTAGATGAGGACAAATATGACTATCTGCTTATTTGCAGGGATAAAAATACAACAAGAGAGCCAGGTGAAATCATTTTAGAGGGTTAGGTTGATGGGAAAGCATTGTATGCACATGCACAAATGTCACAAGTACATTTCCTTTGTAAAACTATGATTGTGTGTTAGTTAAAAACGGCAAAAAAAAATACTTTAACTTCTCAGGCTCTTGTGAGTGGCCTGGTATGTCTTGTAATATTTCCGATTGTTACAGTATGAAAGAAAATTAAGATAGAACATTAGTCCCTAAATTTAATTGTGCCAAAAGCCACTCTAACAGCACAGGACAGAATACTAATGGAAGGTAACATTGCATTTTATTTTTAATTTGAATTACATGCTTTCTACCAGAAAAATAAACTTTTCTATACTTAGTGCTATAATTAGGGACTACATTATTATCTTTTCTTACTGATTGGATATAAACCTCCTTTCCATGAGAAGGAAGAAAAATACCTCAGTTAAAAAAAAATTCTGCTGTGAGAGTCTCCCTCTTGCACTGCTTTTGGGTGCTCATTTTGCAAATTAGCACTATTTATATACACAAAATAAAGGCTTTTCTTTATCTGTGTAGAAACATTAGAGAAGTACTCATTTGCTGTTGAAGAGAAAAAAACAATAGTGAAACACAAATAATTATTTCAGTGTTCAGTGAGTTCTGCAGTTTCCAAATTCCTTCTTAAAAATTGGAGGTCGACAATGGAATAGAATTGAAAACCCAGAAATAAACCTATAGACCTATAGCCATCTAATCTTTGATGAGGGAGCTAAAAAAATAGAATGGAAGAAAGACAGCCTCTTCAGTAAATGGTGCTGGCAAAACTGGTTAACTACTTGTAGAAAACTAAAGCTAGATCCTTATATATCACCCTGTACCAGAATCAACTCCAAATGGATCAAAGACCTCGGAGTCAAAGCAGACACTCTGAAAACATTACAGGATGGAATAGGAGAAGCCCTAGGTCTCCTTGGCACAGGTCGAAATTTTCTTAATAGAGACCCAGAAACACAAGAAATCAAAGAAAGGTTGGACAAATGGGATTGCATGAAATTGCAGAGCTTCTGCATGGCAAAGGACATAGCTAGCAAGATCAATAGAAAGCCCACGGATTGGGAGAAGATCTTCACTAGCCATACAATGGACAAGGGTCTCAAATCTAAAATATACCTGAAACTCAAAAAATTAAATCCCCCAAAACAAATCTTCAAAGAAACAACTGCCCAATAAACAAGTGGGCTAAAGACTTAAAGAGAAACTTCCGTGAAGAGGAAAGAAGGATGACCAATAGACACATGAAGAAATGCTCAACCTCCCTAGCCATAAAAGAAATGCAAATCAAAACAACATTGAGGTACCACCTCACCCCAGTTAGAATGGCTAAAATCAAGAACTCTAATAAACAACATATGCTGGAGGGGATGTGGACAGAAGGGAACCTTACTGCATTTTTGTTGGGAGTGTAACTTGTTCAACCACTTTGGAAAGTAGTATGGAGGTTCCTCAACAGACTCCACATAGAGCTCCCCTATGACCCTGCAATCCCACTTTTGGGCATTTACCCAAATGATCACAAGACCATAATAAAGCTATCAGCACAACTATGTTTATTGCAGCATTATTTACCATAGCTAAGATATGGAACCAACCCAGATGCCCCTCAGTAGATGAATGGATCAAGAAAATGTGGTATATATACACATGGTATATATACACATGGAATTCATGCCTCCATCAGAAAGAATGACATTGCCCCATTTGTTAGGAAATGGAAAGACTTGGAAAAAATTAAGTGAAGAAAGCCAGGTGCTAAGAAACATAGGTCCTATGGTTTCCCTTATTTGCAATAACTAGTATATGTCTGAGTCAAGCAGAAAAGGTCAGCTAAGTTGATGTTAGGGGAATGAACCCTAAGGTAAATATTCAAGTGTTTTTTTTCTTTCATGCAATCGTTTCTAACATATCTATAAGATGATTTCTATGTTGCTTTGTATGTCCCTCCCCCACGGTATAACCCCTGCTTTCACTATATTTGATGTTGGTATAATTTGTGGAGGGGAAGGGCAACAATGAGATGTACAGGTCGTTACGTCGAAAACAAACTTCACAACTTTGGCTTGGGGGGGGGGGGAAGGACTGGGTGGGAGGAGGGCAGGGAGTATGAGAAGTGATGGGAAGGGGACACAAAGAGGAGGCTACAATGCTTGATAAGGAATGTACTCATTATCTTGCCCATGTAATTGTAATCCCTCTGTACAGTGTTTTCACAATAAAAAAGAAATGTACTCATTATCTTGCTCATGTAATTGTAACTCCTCTATATGGTATTCTCACAATAAAAATAAATAAATAAAAAATGGGAGGTCGATGAGGGACCAAGATAAAACATAAATGGTAAAAGTATGCCAGAGACTGTCTCTCTGTGATCTCATCAGGCCCAGGCTTCCCTGTCATGGTAAGCTAAGGGTAGACATCGAGTAGGACTTCCTGGCGAATCACACCAAGAGTGAATGGGAAGAATGAAGTAGAAGGTGGAAGGGAGAATGCAATTCTCTGGCATCCCAGGCATAGAGACCAGGAAGGAGAACCTACCACTGACATCTCCCAGGCTTCATTGCTTCCTGCTGGGCACTCTGCTCACCCCTACAGAAGTAGATCCCAGTGGGGAAGGGAAGCACAGCCACCCGGCCCACTCAGTGGCCTGACCGTCCTTATACATACAAGCCTGTCCTCAGGGCCTTGGCTCTCTCTACACACTCTTCATGACACACAAGACCAGTCTCTGGAAACCGGGACCTGAGAGGAAAGCTCAGAAGAATATGTCTGAGGTTCGGAGAAGACCTCAGATCCTAGATGTGGCTGTTAGCATTTTAAGAAATCCCTGGGACTCTTAATTTCCAGGCAGGATAAAGTCAGGGCTCTGGGGAGCCAGAGGCTGGGTCGGCTTTGAGATCTTAGAGTTCGCTGAGGGCCCAGCCCTCGGTATAACTGCAGCAGTGTTTCCTGTGTCCAGTCTCTGTGGGGTCCAAACTCCATCATGAAGGAATAGCCATGCTGGCCCAGCCATAAATGCTTAAGCTGGGCATGAAGTGGGCTGGCTTTGCTAAAGGAAACTATGAAGACAGCGTGTGGTGAGAGTCGGTTTTGCCTCATGCACATGGAGCATTCAGCTCACTTTCTCTCTCTCTCTCTCTGTAACACACACACACACACACACACACACACACACACACACACAGAGGCATACAGATGCATGGAAATCCTATCTGTGCTTGTCCCATGCATTGCCAAGACAAGGAAGAACAGGACAGGAGAACTCCTGTTGGTGATTCCTAGAGTATCTGAGATCTCTCTTTAGGGAGATCTCTGGTCTTAACTTGTCTGTTTGAAACTTTGTTAGAACTGTAGCACAGGCTGAGGTACTTAAAATGTGCTGCCTGCCTTCCCCTCTTCTTCTACCAAAGGAAGTTCTGCAGGAGGTCCACGTCTACATGTTCCTTTTTAATAATCACAGACTCATCCCCCATTCAGCCTCAAGTTAGCTCCTTGGGAAAGCCAAAGCAGCACCAGGGTGTACCGACAGGCTACCTCCTGCCTTCTCTGCCACGTTTGTTTGCATGGCCCAAAGCTCTTTTGTCTTCACGCTGCCCAAACACAGAGGACATTTGAGCTGTATTTTCATTTCTGCCCAAATAATCGGCTGGTCTCCCCTATTCCCATTTAGAGTTAGATGTATATAGTATTTCTCTGATGAACAGTAACTTCTTGAGAGATGTCCTATCATTGGATCATTGGATCATTCAGTGGTTCAGCAGGCCTACCCCACCTCACCACCATTCAGAAATGCCTGATTCAATCATTACTTAAATCTTTCTCTCTTTTTTTTTTGGTCAGTCGTGGGGCCTGAACTCTGGGCCTGGGCGCTGTCCTTCAGCTCTTCAGCTCTTTAGCTCAAGTCTAGTGCTATACCACAACACCACTTCAGGCTTTTTCTGCTTATATGGTGCTGAGGAATTGAACCCAGGCCTTATGCATGCAAAGCAGGCACTCTATCACTGAGCTACCTTCCAAGCCCCCTTAAATCTCTTCTGAACCCTCACTACTTTGTTCTCTATCCTGAATTTCCTGTGTTGGAACTTCCTCTGTCCTGACAAGAATGGGCTTTTTCCAATTTATCTTAGTTCCCCACCCACCCTTGCCTTGTAGACGGTTCTAGGCTATGTTTACTTATCTAACTTTAGTATAGGAGGCTATTTAAACATTACATCTTTGGTAGTTGATCAATGGAATTTGTGTTCACTATCTGTCTATTCTGGGCAGAGAATAAAATGGGTCAGTCAAGAGGAAGTTAGATCTGAAAGAAGATACTTAACTTTTTTTTTTTTTTTTTTTTGCTGGTACTGGAGCTTGAACTCAGGACTTGCGCACTGTCCCTAAGCCTCTCTATGCTCAAGGCTACCACTGTACTACTTGAACTACAGCATCACTTCTGGCTTTTTTTGAGTGGTTTATTGGTAGTAAGAGTGTCACAGACTTTCCTGCCTTTGGTTGGCTTCAAATTGAGATTCTCAGATCTCAGGCTCCTGAGTAGCTAAGATTACAGGTGTGAGCCACTAGCACCAGGTAATACTTCACTCTTTAGGATGTTGGAGTCTTTCTTTGGCTTGGATTATGTTGAAATGATTAAGTCTAGTGGATCCAAGAATCCATCAGATTTTAGCAGTTTGTAAGCTAGCCCTCATTTGTGGATTTCAAGCCCTTAAGGATATGTCACATTTCACTATGCCAAATTATCTGGATTTTATCATTTTGTTTGAGGTTTTTGTTTACACTGTGTTTCTTATGTCTTTTCTTTTTTGGTCTTGGGGATTGAACCCAGGATGTTGCCCTTGCTAGGCAAGCGCTTTGCTGCTGAGCTCTATCCCAGCCCACAGATTTTATCTTTTACATCAGCTAGACGCATATTTGCCTCTCTGAAATGAAACAAACTTGATCATGATGTCTGGTCTTTGATTATGTTTTATTGTGTTGTTGAAATGGATGTGTAAGCATTTTAATGAGGACTTTGGATCTATGTGTATCAAAGATACCGAGCTCTGTATTTTTTTTTCCCTGTGGGGCCTTATTTGGCACGCACACAATCCTGGCTTCACAAAAAGGGATGGAAGTGTTTTTCCCTCTCTACTTTATTTAAGCTTACTCTCAGGAAATCAGGAAATGGGCCCAGGGAGTGCTCTGGGTACTATTGTTGTAAAGGCTCTAATCACAGAGCTCTCAAAGGGCAGGGAAACTTCAGGAGAAAACTTGGAATTAATCCTTGTTCTGTCTCTCTCAATCGGATTTTCTTTCAAATGCCAACTTTAATTATTAGCTTTATTTATCTTTTTAAACCAAGTTTCATTTCTTTTTTTTATCCCCTGTGAACTTTAATTCAGAGCATTGTTTCAGCTTGTTTAGGTTACTGCCATCATCTACTAAATATATTTCTAGCTTGAAATATCTATCCTCTGCTTTTCCTTATGGGGAAGAAAGGAAGGCAGACAGATAGAGAGAGAGAGAGAGAGAGAGAGAGAGAGAGAGGAAAGAGAGGAGACAGAGACAGAGAGAAAGGATCAGCTCATTGGCTTGTATTAAAATATTTCATTCAGACTCATCCTTTGCTACTTGACATTCTGCCTATTCATATCTGGCCCCCATGCTATTTTCTGTGTACTGTCTCTACAACCTGAACTGGGTTGTTTATTTGTGAGGCGTGCTTTGATTTTCTTTGTCCCATGAAGTTTGTTAAGGCTGTTTTCTCCACTTCCGTGCTTCTTTCTACTGGTACACCTTTTAAAGTTCCTATCAACATTTTGTAGTCCAATCATATATCATTTCTTATAGTGAAAAATGTTCTGTAATCTCAGAAGTTCCTCAACACTTAAGTTTTTGGCAATGTTACACTTGTCAGTTATATTCTAGTCATTGGGAGATTTAAGCACTGAGACAAGGGTGTGATGACGTTCTATCAGCTGTGGACAATGTGGGAGAAGTCAAGGTCAGAATAACATGATTGCCATTCATAGTGCAGACATTAGGATCTCCATCCAGGATGGAGAGTAGACATTGAATTCAGAGTTTACAGACAGTTCAGAAGAGATTTAGGTAATGATTGAACCAGACATTTCTGAATGGTGGTGAGGTGGGGTAGGACTGCTGAACCACTGAGAGCCAATGATAGGACATCTGTCTAGAAGCTACTACTCATCAGAAAAATACTGTAGACATCTAGCGCTAAATGGGAATAGGGGAGACCAGCCAATGATTTGAGTAGAAATGAAAATACAGCTCACATGTCCTCTATGTTTGGGCGGTGTGAGGACAGAAGAGCTTTGAGCCAGGCAAACAAGCCTGGCTGGGATTGTCATTAAAACAACACAAACCAAAACACCTGATGATATGGAGCTAGATTTGAGAAGCCAACTTAAACCACATTGGAGCAAAGGGGAGAGGAGAGGATGGGAAGGGTAGGCTTCCACCTGAAGTGTGAATATTCTCACTGCCTCTTCCATCAGCATCTAGAGACCCAGAGGAGCCTGAGGCCGTGGATGCCGATGCAGTAGGAGGTAAGTGAGGGCCCTGGCCGTGGGAATTTGTGCTTGGCAGATTATCTGGGGGTAGGAGGTGGAATTGTGAGCCCTGAACTCCACTGATCTGAGCTCTGGGCCTGTTAAAAGTAACAGATCACCCAATTCGTGTGTGGATTGCTCAAGGCACCTGAAATAAGACCTTGCGTATGGAAGTTCTAGGACACACCAAGATCAGATTCAGAGCAGAGGATAATGGCAGGACATTCTAGTACTGAGGGGTTCAGCGACTGTTTTTTCTCATCTGTGAAATGAGGATAATCACACTTTCATTTTGAGCAGGATTGTGTGTGTTAAACAAGGTGATCTTCCTAACATGATTTAAAACTCCTGGTCATAAACAAGCACCCCAATTCAGCTAGAGATTGTTGGTTTGTGTTTGTGATAAATATCATCATACTCATCTTTTTTCCTTTTGAATATTTTTATTATCTTTAAGTAGTTATACAAAGGGATTGTCATTCACCAAAAGTTTATTAGTACAGGGCATCTTCATCATTATTTTTGCTACTGATGAAAAACAAAAAGCTTTTTTAAACAGCATTGGGCTTGGTGCCAGTGGCTCATGCCTTTAATCCTAGCTACTAAAAAGGCTGAGGTCAAGGGTCAAGTTTCAAAGCCAGCCCAAGCAGGAAAGTCCTAGAAATTCTTTCCCTCTAAGTAGCCATCAAAAAGCTGGAAGTGTAGCTGAGGCTCAAGTGGTAGAGTGCTAGCCTTCAGCAAAAAGCTCAAAGATGCTGCTCAACCACTGAGCTCAAGCCCCAGGACCAGCACCAAACAACAAAATAAACAAACACACACATACACCTTTCCCTCCCCCAGTACCGGTGAAATGGCGCTATGATGCTTTGTTTTCCAAACACTGGGCAACAGATTGCTGTCAACCATGCGGGAATAATCTATGCTTCATCACATACTGAAGCTTCAGGCTCCTTGAGTGGCTAATATTAAACAACTTACATAGATGAAAAAGGTTCAAATGGCTTCTACTTGCTTCTGGTAAATACTTACTTGTTATGTTAAAACACAGCATTTACATTGAGCTTTTTCCAATTAAAGAAGATAAAATATAATACTGAAAGACCACATTGTTTATAAATCCTTAATATATGCAGCAGAGTAAAATGTCAGTCTTAATATTTCATCATGAACTAAGCTGGCTAGGCTGTCATTCTCAGAACTTAATTATTCTTAGTTGTTCCATCTTGTAAGATTATAAACAGTGATGGTACAGCTAGTCAACGTAGTACAGATGTTAGAAAAGACAGCAATATGATTCTCAGAGCATTACAATGCTGTGCCCAAAACATACGTTAAAAAAAATCCATCTTTTACCCCTGTCCTCATGCCAGTGTTTATTAGAGCCAATCTCTGGATGAAGGCTTCACTTGTAAGAAAATCACTGTTAAAAAATTTATGTAAGCTGGGCACTGGTGGCTCACGCCTGTAATTCTAGCTACTCAGGAGGCTGAGATCTGAGGATTGCGGTTCAAAGCCAGCCCAGGCAGGAAAGACCATGAGAATCCTATCTCCAATAAACCACTAGAAAACTGGAAGTGGTGCTGTAGCTCAAGTAGTAGAGCGCTTGCCTTGAGCTGAAGAGCTGAGGGACAGCGCCCAGGCCCAGAGTTCAAGCCCATGACCAACAACAACAGCAAAAAAATTATGTATAAAGAATAATACCAGAACCTTTCAGTCAATACTTGCGCCATGATTAACATACTGTAAAACATGTAGAAGCAATGGAATGAAATACAGTTATCTAAAAGTAGACTCGTATCCACAGTGTGATTTAAATTTCAAGATCAGCAAAGGCTTCCAGATGATGCTTTAGAGCTGTTCCCAGTATTGTCACTGTTTGAGACAGCTCTCTAGACAATAATTGCCCCCAAAGTCTTGCTGCAAAAAGTCCACTGGAAGTTTAATGCTGCAAGGTCACAGCCAGGGTGCTAGGCATCATGTGATAAGGACTTTTACCTATCGAACTTGGACGGCAAAGAGACGCTGCTATTTATATGGTGGCCAGACCTAGGTATTTTGTGATAGTAACACAAAATAAAGTAAGGCATGCAAGGATTACATTGACTTTGTGATTTTAGTTCTAGTCTCCAGGAATATAACCTTCTGTTAAAAAAGAAAAATTTGACTAATCTTTTTTTTTTTTTTTTACTTTTAATTTCACTGCCTTCCCATAAACATGGGGTGGGCGAATGGAAATTCATGTCCCAACTTGAATAAAATGAAGTGATGTATCTTACAACCATGGGAAGAATCAATCATAGCCCCAAATGCCTGAATATTTTAAAAGGATAATTTTATAACTTTATTTCATCAACTCTGAACAGTAATTTTGGGGAGAGAACACCACAAGATGATTTCTTCTAAGGAATACAAGTCGAGTGGCTAAGGTAACGAGCACACGAACCTCTCCACAAAGGGGATAAATAACTTGAAGTGGCAGACATGGTATGTCAGAGAGAAACAAAATCAACAGGTAAGAGGAAGAAGGATGCAGGCCAAGGTGAAGGTGTAGATGTGGAAAATGGGATGGGACCATGGCTCCTCTTGAAAAGGATTGGTGATTGCTAAGTTGGAAAAGGGCAGAGAGCCTGCGGCCTCATTCCTCTCTTCGCCCAACTCTAAACTTCATTTCTCAAACACAGAACTCCCCCCAGTAATCACAGCTTTTCCCAATCTCTCAAGCTATGTGAAGGTAGATAATTCAATGCTGCCATAAAGGAACTGATATTGAAAGCATTATAAAAGTTCTATGCTTGTGTTATGTCTGTTTTTAGCAATTTACAAAAATAATAGGGGATAACCTGAAGCTCTTCAAAATTATATGTCATCTTCAGAAGTTGATTTAAATTAAAACAGCCTTTTCCTCACTCAGAACATAGACCAGTTCTGTTCTTATACCCCACTGTAAAGAATGGAAATGTAGTCACTAATTAATAATGATATTAAGTAATAGTAATATTAATTGAGTGGAATCACTGTAAGAGTGAGTATTCTTAAAATCCCATAATTTACCATATTCAATCATACAGCTAAAGTGAATTATTCATGTACTGATTAGCTTATTAAAAATTCCACTCCATCTAAATTACTATTTCTTATTATGAAACAGTATTATTATTGAGAGTATTCTTGTCACCAAAACAAATTCGCATGGTGTCCCTTTGAAATGACCAAACTTGACCTCATCACTCTCTTAACTTACTGACATCAATTTTAGCAGGATTGAAAATAATGAACCTTAAAGTTGATCCAGTTATAAAGTTAGAATTTGTTTGGAAGGTACACCTAAAATTAAATCAATTATCTTCTAATGTTTGTCTTGCAATTATATTGTGTTTTAGAGCTATGCAAATCTTACACTGTGGTACTGGTGAACAGTTTATTGTCTTGTTGATCAATGCATTGATCTTTTTGTTGTTCTTGTTTGTTTGTTGTTTTCTAGTCAAAATTTCATTCTGTGGATTAGCCTGTCCTAACAACCTCAATCCCTGGCGTCATCTTCTCAAGGACAAGATTATAGGCATGTACCACCAAGCCCAGCAGGTCTTGTCTTCCCACAACTGCTAAGAGTAAATTTGTCAGAGTAAAATGCATGAAAGGATTTATGTGTATGTTGAAAGTTATAAGGAAACTCAGTACCATTTTCCCATCTGTGATGTCACCTACCCATTGAAGAAGTGTGAAGTGGCCAATCAGTATATTATAAACTTTTGCACATGTGGTCAGAAAGTGGGACTGGCAGGTGCTTAGGAAGCCTACCACAGTGTGGTGTTGCTACAGTCCTATTTGTATTTGGGTGACTCACCATGGGGACACATAAAGGGTCAACCAAGGTTGTGAAGAAAGTCTGTGTCTCTACTAAAATGAACTACTTCCTCCTTACTGGAGACTAAGGAAATTTCTATGACATGTGTGTCTGTATGTTGAAAGTATCTTCTTTTTTGGGGGAGAGAGGGTTCTGAGACTCGGACCTGAACTTGGCAACTGATGCATTATTTCAGTGGCTAACCTTCTGACAATAGAGTTGTACTTCCAACACCAGTGTGCAGGCATTTTTAATATACTTACTACAATTCTAGAATAAAAAGCTGCAAATAAAACTCATCGGAAAAAGATCGATTGCACAATATGTTTTTATGATTTCCATGGGTTTAGATTGTGACCATTTGCACCAGTGTGCAGACCACCTCAACATTCCATTACTCTATAATTAAATATGAACAGTAAAAAAGTTGGTGAGGATTTAATAGCACAATTTTCCATGATTCCCCATTACCACAGCCATTTAGTTCTATGAAATATTGTCTGTCTGTCTGTCTGCCTTTCTTTCTCTCTCTTTCTTGGAGAACTTTTGTTGTTTCACTTTGACAATTGAACAGCTAATTTGTTTGGGGACTTTGATAATATGCTTTGGGCTTGTCATGTTATATGGTCCGAAGCAGCGGAGCTGAATTTGCAACCTGAGCAAGGATATTTCCGCATATTAGAATGTCATGAGTGGGGCATAGGCTGTGAAGGATAAAATCCAAGTGAGATATAATGACTCTCATAGCCCTAATGGTCTGTATCACTCATTTATAAGTTTGTTAATTTGTTTATTAAAGAGTTACTATAGCCAGACAAATGCACACATCCAGACTCCCCAATTCACCTAAATAAAATGAGTCAGACACTTGTTTTCACTTTCCTTCTCTGCTTAATTTTGATGATACAAAGAAAAACAACATTTCCTAGTGACAAACCTCATCAGAAGATTCCTGGTTTTCTTTGCAACCAGAATGTGCTGGAATTACACCTGCTCTGAGATCAAGGCAGTTAGTAATTAATTACCCACCAACTCTGCCCTGAACACAAGTATCACTTATAACACAGGAGTTAACCACAACATACAGATGTTGACTTGAAAACCTGTAAGACAAGTAAGAACGTCAATGTGTGGATACCACTAGCCATGAAGATGGGCATATTTGCTGTGGAATATGACTTTCCCTAGCCTTATTGTTTTACAGATTTTCTTTAGCTGGTGGGGGGCTCATTTTCAATGAAAATTGGATTCTGTAAGTTGTGTTGGATCACAAAGCTAATCCATAGGGCATAGCACCATAGGGCATGTTTCCATGATCTTGGTCTCTTGGTTAAGGGCTCTGATCAGGGCCAAACTTAGGGCATAATAAAAAGTATGTCTCAAGAAACCATTGTGGTTAGCATCAGGAATAAAATATTTGCCTTCTGTTAAGAATGCATTATGCCACCACCAAAATAACCTAACTAGAAACCTCTTCAAGGATTCTTCTTTTATAAGATGCTGACAAGTTTTTGCAGATTCAACTGAATTCTAAGTGGCTATGTATCTCAAGCTGTGAAGGCAGAAGAATTTTCTTATCTAGTAATAATATTTCTTGGACTGGCTGTATATATCTTATAAATATCAAACTCATCTTTCTATGACGAGAACGGTGTCTGTTAGCTTGATTTTCAGCAAAATTTTTCTCAAGGGCATCCTATTTATCTGTCCAATCCACACCTCGCCTCTTCTGTCAAAGCCATGGACACAAATCACTAATCAGCTTTGGCTCATTTAAAAAAAATTGAATATAGTACGGCATGTCTTAGCAATCTAGTGCTCCAAGAACTCCCTAAAAATGAACCGGAGCTGGCAAATGAAATGAAATCTGTTTAATATTCTTATACTAATCCTTCTGCTTCCATCCTGGAGCTATTATTTTCTCTTTCACACCTCATCTCTATTCAGAAAAGTACTGAAACATTTCTTTTAATAATTTGCTACTTTTTTGCACATAGCATACAATAAAAATTAACTTTTATTTTCAACAGAAAGATATTACAAATGGCCATCATGTTACTGGAAATAAAATCTTGTGGGTTTTTTTTTTTGCTTTCTTTTTTTTCTTCTCTGTTCTTGTTCTTGTTCTTCTTGTTCTTGTTCTTCTTCTTCTTCCTCCTCCTCCTCCTCTTCTTCTTCTTTTTCTTCTTCTTCTTGTTCTTCTTCTTCTTCTTCTTTTTATTGTGAAAATACCGTACAGAGGGGTTACAATTACATGGACAAGATAATGAGTACATTTCTTATCAAGCATTGTTGCCTCCTCCTTTGTTTCCCCTTCCCATTCCTTCCCATCTCCCACCCCCTACCCCCCCACCCCCGCCAAAGTTGTAAAGTTTGTTTTTCAACATAATGACTCGTACATCTCATTGTTGCAATGGGTCTACCTGTATCCCTATTTAAATGATTTGTTTTTGTCCTTCCCTTCCACAAATTTTATCCTCTATACACTATTATCATTTCATTTCTCTTGTTACTGGTGGTCACTGGTGGTCATCGATGGATATTGGTGGTCACTGGTAGATATTGGAGGTCACTGGTGGTCACTGATGGTCTTTGATGGTTGTTGGTGGTCATTAATGGTCATTGGTGGTCACAGATGGTTGCTGATAGTCATTGATGGGTATTGGTGATCACTGGTGGCCACTTGTGGTAATTGGTGATCATTGGTAGTGACTGGCAGTCACTGGTGGTCACTGATGGTCATTGAAGGTCGCTCGTGGTTATTGGTAGTTACTGGTGTTCACTATGGTCTTTGATGGTCATTGGTGGTCACTCGTGGTCATTGGTGGCCACTAGTGATCACTGTTGGCCACCAATGATCACTGGTGGTCACTGGTGGTCACTATGGTCTTTGATGGTCATTGGTGGTCACTGGTGGTCATTGGTGGTTACTGGTGATCCCTGGTGGTCACTATGTTCTTTGGTGGTTATTGGTGGTCACTGGTGGTCATTGGTAGTCATTTGTGATCACTAGTGGTTGCTGGTGGTCATTGGTGGTCACTGATGGTCATTGATGATTATTGGTGGTCACTTGTGGTCATTGATGGTCATTGGTGGTTTAGTATCCAAGTCTCTTTCTTCCTCAGTATCTACCATTATTTGAAAACTCTAGTTTTCAGACTTCATTCCCCTTTTCACAAATTGTGAGCTGAAAAGCAGTGATGTACGTGAAGGATGCATCAGGAGACCATATAGGATTTAGGTGGGAAGATGATCAAATTTTGAGGCTGTAGTGGTCAAACTTATGGTACTTTTTGAAGACCAGGGTGTAAGGTATGGAGGAACATTTGCATAACATCTGAGAAGGTCAAATGCAACCACTCAGCTCTGTTGCTTTTGGCACTGGGTTATATTTCAACGTGATTTTCTTTGGAGCAGACACTAAGACCAGTTCTTATTTGTAACCTCAGGTGAAGGCAGCTTGTATTGCAGTTGCAGCAGATGAGTGGCTTGCCCCCGAAGTGTATATGTGATTCTCCCATGTAGAATCTCCAGTGTGATCATGGACATCCTCTGAGCCCCATGTTTCCATCCTAGATCAAGTTCACAGCTAGTGTGGAATTGATTCCACTGAGATTTTTCCCAGACTCAGAAAAGGAATCCTGGAGATCTAGAATGACATCCTTGTCAGCGGTGTTGGCAGGCTGGGGTCCAGGCTAGCTGCAGCGCCACTCGCTCCCTTGTCCTCATCCATAATGCTGCATAGATCCCTGGTGGCCTGTGTCATGTATACAGTGCTCCCTTGGGGTTATAATGGCAATGAAACATCCCTGTCGCTTAGTGATGATGTAATCACAGCGCCATCAGAGTGTGAGCCAGGCCTGCTGCGTGTGGGATGCTGGTGTCTGAACCAGTGCAGGCAGGTGTATAAAGTACAATGTCACAGTTTCTTACAAGACAGGAGCCTTGGTGATGGTTGTAGTACATGGCTGTGGTATTGGCTTCTGAAGTGGTTATGTCATATTTTGAATCCTCATTTTAGAGTGAAGTCTTTCTGCGTATACAAAGTAGGTCTACTCTATATCCCTCTACCACAGTTTGTGGGTTTAGTCCACCTTTCATCATGCCGAGAGGCCACATTGACTGCCCTCTGCCATCCAGGTGTTTGTAAGTTCACGACAACATCCCCACAATGAGGAAACAACCATTACTTACAACCAATCCCTACGGTCAAGTCACATGTTCCTATAGTACCACATGCCTTGCTGGACTAACACCTCTTCCTGCCCTCTGCACCTACTTGTACACTTCACCAAACCCAAGCAATTGGAGCATTACTTTTCCTTGCTCAATTACATTCCTTGGAAGATGAATTTCCATGTCAAATCCATGAACACATTGAATGGCACAGCCTCTCAGAATATCTCCCCGGAAAGGCATCAGCTCTGACCACAGGGTAATAATGATGCTGTGATCCTGACATCCTTTACCCAATGCGCTGACGCTCATCACACTGCTACTCTTCCTGCTGGAGTTTCACCCAGAGGAGGTGCCAGCTCTCCTCAGAGCATGCTTGCAGTCACTCAGAATTTTTAACCATTTCTTGTAACAGGCATCATTCGAGGTGTCATGCTGTCTCATTTGTGGAAGTGGTGAGCATTCTCTCTGGCTCCTTATCCCTTTGAAAGTTAGTGTGGGTCAGTTTCGTGAAGTACCTACCATGGTTGTGAGCCAGGTCTGGAACTCCTTGAAATACAGCAAACTTCTGAATATTTGCAGGGAATCATTGGTGGTTTACTTCTTCTCTTATTTTATTTTTATTTTTTCTTTTGCTAGTACTTGGGCTTGAATTCTGATCCCGTGCATTGTGCTATAGCTTTTTTTTGCTCAAGGTTGTTGCTCTACGACTTGAGCCACCGCTCTACTTCCTGATTTGAATTGGTATTAGAGACAAGAGTCTCATGGACAATTCTGGCCAGGCTAGCTTTGAACCTCAATCTCTTCGGTAGTTATGAGTACAGATGTGAATCACCAGGCCAGCCTTGCTTTGCTGTTTGAGATATTTTATTGATGGGTGAAGTGTGCAAGCTTACTGTTACCAGAGGACATGAGTAGAGTGACTCTGGAATGTTGGGGCTTGCGTTTGTTCAGTTGCACACCCAGAGGTCTGTTCCATAGAGAGACTGAAATCGGGAATGGTGTAGTGGTGTAATGATGGATATGAGCCGTGGGAATGCTGTGGACTGGATCGTATGAGAAAGGACCGTGTTATGTACTTAGGAACATGATGTACAACACTGGGACGCTCTGCACCACGTTTTAGTACTGCCTGTGCCCAGCATGCCTCCTATCACCACCTCTTTGTCATTGGAGAATGGCAGCTTGTTCCTCCTCTTATAGACTGCCTGCTCCCTCTTCATTTTTCTCATTCCAGTCATAACACAATTGCTTAGACCAAAAGCTTAGGCAATGGGAGATTAGATTAGACGCCTTTATGGTTTACCTAATATGAATGCGAAATTGCGTTTTAAATAACTTATCTTCACTTATACAATGGGTGAATGATATTCCGGTTTAAAAATGAATGAGTCTTAAGAGTACGAACCAAAGTCTGTACTACTCAGTAGTGGCAACGAGATTCTAATTAAATTAGAAACGTTAAAAAATGTAGCTAATTGCTTCTTCCAAATGAGGAACAATGAAGAGGCAAGCACTTTTCTCCCCTTTCTCTTCCATTTTAATCACACACAGTCATTCATTTGTTCCAACTATTTTATGTTTTATTCAGCATACGTCTATTAATAGGGACACACTCTGAAGGTGGAAAGCGAGAATAATTTGCATCCTGTGGTCCACATGATCAGGTTCCAGCTTCTCAAGGCTAGGGAATTCCTTTTAGCTTTTTTTCTCTCAACTCCCAGTGAATTGTCAGATGGTTTAAAAAAAAAAAAGCAGAGAGGGGTCTGTTTAGCTTTTTTGTTTGTTTGTTTGAGGGGAGAGCACTTGAAATAAATGGTACTGCCTTCTGCCAACTCAAATTGGTTCTCATCCTTCGGCTCCCATTACATTTTTACCAAAGAGAAATGGGGAAAATGGATATGTCTATTTGATCCACTGATTGGCTTCTCTATATTGTTCAAAATGTATTTCTTCTTCTCCACAATGATCTAGAATATTCCTCCTAGGGGAAACACCCACTGGTGTTTTAAATTTTATTTTAATTTTATTCCCAGCTGGCCCTTTTGCTTACATTGGCAGCTCCTACCCTCCCTCCCCCGTCCCCTTCCCCTCATAGTTGGGTGACTAAAGACGACATCAAAACTTGTAAGTGACATGCTGGACATGGGCCATTGTTTGGGCTGCTGGTCCTTACAAGGCTCCAGCAAACCACACCAAACCAAAATAGAGTCACAAGTGCCAAATGTGATACACTTAAAGTAAAAAAATCAAGGAAACAGGTCCACCAAAAGACCTTTTTTTTTCTGCAAAAAGGAGGCCACAGGCTATATATGGCAATATCAAAAGGAAGTCTGTTTCAACCCTTACAAAACAAGTAACCCTAAGTGACCCCCATGTTACAAAAAATCAATTTCTTTCCTATTGTTCTGGTTCATTGCTCCCACCAGATAAAACCATTATTCTCCTACTATCTAAGGAAGCTTTATTCTTCCTTCTGGACTTGAGGTCACCTTAATTCATGTATCACAAGTAAAATCTAATTCTTTCCATAACTAAAATGGCTTTAATTTTGTCTCTTAGCAGTTGTTGCATTGCATCTGCAACACAAGTTCCTGACACGCCAGGGTGTTTCTTGATATCCCTAACTTCTCCCTGAATTCCTGCTATGGCACAAGCCATGGTGGATGCCAATTGTTACTTTTTCAGTGCAGTAAGAGAACTGTTCCCAATCCTCCATGCTCCTGGGGCCCTTGGCACATGGCTGAGTGGTGCCAGGGCTGCAATAGCTTCTGCTCCTCTTCCAACTCTGCCCTCTGTCAACTTAAGGAGATCTTAGAGTGGTCACCATGGCATTGAGGAAATGAAGAGGTATGTGAATGGAATTGGAGAACAAACAAAAACCCAACACACTCCAATTCTGGGGGCAAACCCAGACTTGAAGCAAAGTTTGCCTCAGATAAATCTATGAGTAAAAAATAAACAACCACCCCACATATCTGTGTTTAGAGTGGATGGTGGTGAATTAAGCATCGTTATAGTGGTAAAGGAATAAAACTACTCAAATTAAAAACAGAGTAACTGAAAGCTGATAGACTCCTATACTCTATCATCACTTAAAGAAAAATTACTATATTATCCACATCATTTTTTGAATGGTCAAATCTATTTGGAGAAGTGTAACTATTCTGGGGTGTAAGTTGACACCATTTGTTCAGATTCTGTGTCTGTCCATCCTGCAGTCAAGAACTTCTGGGTGTGTGCCGAAGGCATCGTATCCTGGGCCCACAGAAGGTTCCGTGGGGTGTGACCTGAGTGGCCAGGAGGTGGACACATCTGAGTGCCATCAGCTCAGCATGAGGAGATCGAGGGAGTTCAGGTAAACATTAGACAGCTGTGCAGATCAAACAACAAAAGAGACCATGAGGTGTTATTCAAGAAGTTAAAGATCTCCATAAACCACGAATTCATTTATGGAGTCCAACCTATGATCTGACCATTACACCGATCCCAAATTCACCGCTGCTACCACAGGGCAATCACACCAACTTTAAAAATCCACAAACAAAACTTCCAGTGCTCATGTCTGCCCACATCCCACCGTGCAAGATGAGGCAGTCATTTGAAACTTATAACAGCAAACGCTACAACAAGAAGAATGTTCAAACCATACCAAATGAAAAAAATGTACGAAATAGATTGAGTTATAGAATATGACAACATTTATAGAAGTTCAAAGCGTATGCACATGAGTACACATACACAGAACACACCAAAGCTCTTAAACCATACCACAATGGCTGCCTACAATCGGAGCAAAGTGGAGTATGAGGTTTGAACCTTAGGGCAGACAGTAAATAGAATTCACTTTTCTGTGGTCAAAGAGAAGAAGCATTGGCTCCCACATTGCACCTGAATGTCTAAATAAAAAGTTACAGGATTTTGCCTCAAATGCTGCAAACTGTAGATCTCTGAATGCTTTTTTCCCCCAGTAGTTATTAAAGTGATTGATTTTTCCACTTCTTTTTTGACATATTTGTACTTGAGTCTACTAGCTAGTATAAGATTATGATTTAAATTTCTTTTCTTTCCAAATAACTAATTCTCTGAAAATCTTTCATTGAATAATCAGTACTTATTTATTTTTTTACTGCTCATTGGTGCCTCTGATAGAATACACTAAATTATTTTATAGATCCCATGGCCTAGCTGGAGGCTATTTCCTCTTTGAGCTGTTTTTCTGCTAGGATCTCCTTGCTTAAATATGGAGCTTGATGCAGTTGTAGACGTCTTCCACACACATGCTTTGTGGAGTCATCCAATAGAGCAAAATGAGCCTGTGCTGCTAGCAACAGGAAGGACTCATGCAAAAGCCTACTGAGGAGCCCAGTGGCCACACAGATTTCCCGACTTGCTTTTCTTGCAAGTCTTATTTCTCCTCTCCTGTATTCTAGTGCTCTGCTCTTGCCATGGGATGTTGTGACAGGCTGCTAACTTACTGTTCTCCACTGATGTGCTTGATGATTGGGACTTAAGGTTAGAGGTCTGAGCATCTGTCAACCACTGTAAATGAATTAATTGTTCACTGAGGTCTGTTAACTCTTGGCTAACAGGAATGCTGACAGTCTATAGATTTGTGTGACTGTCCATTAAAAGTCAAATCAATAAAGAATTTTGAATGCCCATTAGAAAGGAGAAAAGAATTCTCACCGAGGGGTGAGATTTTGCCTTTCTGTATTTATTTGTTGTTGACACAGAAGGACTGAAGCTGTAGGTATTTTTGCTGCATGAGGAGGTGTTTGTATCTGAGCCTGGACTTCAGCTCATTTGGTGAAGATGTGATATTTGTCCCCCTTGGAGAGTGGAACTGATTTTGATGACAGGCGCACTGGCAGAAGGCATGGCTTGCAGGCCTCTCCACTCAGGGACTCTGCGCAGGAGGAGGAGAGTATTCTGGTCTGTGAATTGCTGGCTCATGATGAAGCTGGCCCTCTTCTGTGAGACTGCAGCATTTGTTCAGGGAAGCTTAGTGGAGACACCAGCATCTTTTGGAAAACATCATATCTGTGTCATAACTATAGGTAGTGATTTCTTGAGTGAATTTCCCATTTATTCCATATTCCATTTCTAACCAGTACCTGTAAAATATATTCTGAGAAAACTCAACAAAGAGCTTCATAAGAAATTGTTAGGAATAGTACAATGCTTACTTGAAAGTATTTTCCAAAGAGAAAGACAGAAAACCATGAAAACTTCAGAATTTGGTTATGTAGGAATGATCTAGGATGCCAGATGTGTGTGTGCAAAGTGTGTGTGCACATGAGTGTATGCACATAACGTGTCACATACTCAGGGGCCACATTTTGCGCACTATCCTTTTTCGGTTGCATTTTTCTTAGAGATTAGAGATGAACAAGGACATGGATATAGCCCAAATAGAAACAAGAAAACATTTAATTTTAGAAATTCCTTTTCTCTTTGCATTTCTCTGAAAAAAAATTGGAAAGAACAAAGGTGGAAATACAAATTCCCGATTGTCTATTAAAAAATCTCCAGTTCTTTTTCCCACAAAAGCACTGAGAATTTCTAAGCCCATCTTGCCCCTAAATTCCCTAATCTCTGCTGTGGAAGAAGCAGCATTTCCTGCATTTCTCCCACCCTCTAGCTGCAAGACAGCTTTGAGAGCCTTTAGTCACACTGGACATGTCCCGTCTCTCAGAACTAAACAGCAAACTGGTGTAAGAAAACTCTCTTGTTATTACATCAATGCAGTCTGATATGTCTCTTTCTGTTTCGCCTTCTTCTTTGCTTCTTTGCTATCCTTCTTTTAATTTTAAAACATTCAGCATGTTTAAACAGCACTTCATACAGTTGGTTAAATTTTATTATGTAAAGTAGTTCGGGCAATATTCCATGTTTTCTGTATTCTTATTTTTTCCTTTTTTGCATTCATCCTATCTTCATTTTACTTTTACATGCTCAGTAGGTTTCAAAAATGTTGTGTATAATCACAATTTCTTTAGAGTTATGTAAATTCTTTTGAATGGTATCTGTATTTTGTGAGCATGTGATTTTCTTCTGGGTGCCGGTGGCTCATACCTGTAATCCTAGCTACTCAGGTAGCTGAGATCTGAAGATAGTGGTTCGAAGCCATTTCAGGCAGGAAAGTCCATGAAACTCATCTTTGATTCACCACTAAGAAGCCAGAAGTAGAGCTGTGGTTCAAGTGGTATGGTGCTAGTTTTGAGTATAAATAAGCTCAGGGACAGTGCCTAGGCTGTGAGTTCAAGTCCCAGGATGGTACCAAAAAAAGAAAAAAAAGATGTGAATTTCATGTACTTATTTTGCCTTTCTCTTTTTTTTGGGGGGGGGGTCCGGTTGTGGGGCCTGAACTCTGGGCCTGGGCGCTGTCCCTCAGCTCTTCAGCTCAAGGCTAGCGCTCTACCACTTGAGCCACAGCGCCATTTCTGGCTTTGTTCTTTTTGCTTATGTGGTGCTGAGGAATCGAACCCAGGACCTCATGCATGCAAGACAAGCGCTCTACCACTGAGACACCTTCCCAGCCCCGTTGCCTTACTTTTTTTAAATACTTAAGTACTAGAGTTTGAGCACCGTTCTTTTTGCTAGGCAAGAACTCTACTAGTCTCTAGGCCCATTTGCTGTAGTTATTTGTCAGATAGTATAAATTGATATGTGGGGCCAGTCCGGTCCTCAATGCTCCTATAAATGCTTTCTGCATAGCTAGGATCAGAGGCAAAAGCCACCACAACCAACCTTTTATTTGGCTGAGATGAGATCTTAAGGACATTTTGCCTAGGCTGGTCTCGAACCACAGTCTTCCTGATGTCTGCCTCTCAAGTTGCTGGGATTGCTGCTGCAGATTTTCTGTCCACAGGTGGTAAACACTAACCCTTCTGCTTTTCATTTTATCGATGGAAAGAAAAGGCAGTGCCATGAGCCAAGGGGTAGGGAAGGCAGGGATTCTGGAACATGTGTTTCATCTTTCCTCTTCCTGTGTTTCCTCAACCGAAAGTTTGATACAATAGTACCTACCTTGAAGATGTAGTGTCTGTTAAACTTGAAGATGTAGTGTCTGTTAAACTTGAAGATGTAGTGTCTGTAAAATTCTTGGAATATGATCTGGAAAATTATAGATGCAGTTATTTTATTATTATTATTATTATCACTACTACTACTACTACTACTACTATTGAAAACTGTAGCTTGGCTGCATTTTAAGAGCCTTTATTTCTGGGCTAAGAGGGGAGGAGATGCTACTTTGCAAATCAGCAGTGAGGGCAGCATGCAAGGAGATTCAAGTCCAGAAATTTTAGACAAGTCAAGATGCCCAATGCTCTCTCCTTGAGGGTCTCAGAACTATCCATGCCAAAGGCGGCAGGATTATATCAAGGACAATGTGTGGCAGCTCAGTTATTTTGGAGTCCAGGATTGAGAACACAACAGTGTGTGACAGCAGCTTCATAACCAGAAGGGCCTATTCCGACGTCAATTATTTAGATCGATGACACAAACATATTCAGAAATCCAAACTGAACAGTATAAATATCAACAAAATCTGAATACTGTGGAAAAGTCTGATAGTTGGATCAACGTATTTTTTAAATCATTTTATTATGCCCTCTCATCAAGTATCTTAAGACGTTTCTTTTCCCTTCACACCAGCTCTTCCACATTCTACTGTTGCATCTGCTATTGGCAACACCAGGCTGTCCTCGTGCAACCGGAAGAATCACAGCAACAGCAAAGTAAGCAGCAGGAAGAGCACAAATGGCAGAGCATGCTGGAACCGCTGAATTTAGAGTCTTCCCACCCTCCACAGATTGTAACATGTTAATATTTAAGAGCTGATTCAAGTCACATATGTGCAAGAGAGTCATTGCTGAATTATATCACATTTGTTACATTCTCATTCACTTGGGATCCTCATCTCATGAGTGTAAAAGTATAAAGCAAATTTAACCTCGGCCTTTAAAACTGCCTTCATCACTGATGGCCAAAATGGGAAGCGCTCAGACTTTACCGGCTCTGAACATAACTCATGTGATTTGGGAATAATTGATTTTTGTACTATCTTGATAGTACGATTTTTTCCTCAGGGGGAAAATTGTCTTGAATAGCATGGCTAGGTAAATAGATGGACCTTAACCACAGATAACTTGCAATTATATTGACTACAGTGGGGGAAAAATGTACCTTAAAAAAATACTAAACTCCTCAGGGGGAGAAATTGAGTGTGTTTTTGATTGGCATTGCAGAAGATTAAAAAAAAAACTTGAAGAGCAAAATCAATGTTAACATTTAGTTTACTAACCAAGGGCTCACTGGTTGATGAGTTCATCTTTTGCACTCTTTTGGGATTTTTTTTTTTTTTTGCCAAAATGAAAGCAGCTGAGGACAAATAACCAAAAGCTGGAAAACATCTGTCGCTTTTGTCAGTTGGTTTGGGAAAACTTTCTAAGAAGGGGGAAAGGACAAGCTGCTAACGGCTGGACAGCCCAAGGTAGGGGAACCTTGGGGTGATCGCATAGGCATAGATGATTTTTGTGCATCTTCAAGGACTAAATGTCGCCCCTCATGGGGTAGAGATTATTCATGGGGGAATTTTAACTTTTGATGTCTGATGGTCCTTGCCTGGGACATGGGCATCTCATGTGGTAGACGGGCGAATCTGACCTTTCTAGGACTTTCTAGTCTTTTTGTTGTTTCCTGATACTTGTATCCCAGAGCAATGACAAAAATGGAAAGCTCTTGACACTGTGGTCCTTCAGCGTATATCCTGAACAAGGATCACGGGCTCCTGAACAGTATAGAAAGTGTCTGTTTGGCTTGAACTCATCCTTTTTCTGTTTTGAGTATTTGGTTTCTCAGTGGCTCTCGGTAGAGGATTACACTTCATAATAGTCCCCTAGGGCCCCAACTCCCCTCAGTTATTTTAAGGTTCGTTCACAGTCACTCATCACACTTCAACCAGCTGATGTGGCACCTGCCATTTCACACCTAGGTCCATCCCAAGTCTAAGTGGCGTCCGATTATGTTGGAGGTGGATTGCAACATCCACATATCAAGACAGACTGGGCCCAATTTATCAAATCTGAAAGGCTGATCAGAAAGGGGAAGTGGTTAAGTTGAACTTGATATGTATACATCCTCATCTGAGTCCTTGTGCTAGTGAACTGCAACCTAACTTACACTTGACTGAAGGCCTAAATTAGTGATAGACTCGTGGAACAGTGGGGTCTCGGTGAAGCATGCCACGTGAGCTACAGGCTACCACAGCCAGCTGGGTGATCCAAATCAGGCAAATGCTCAGGGCCAGTTAGCCTACCTCTCAGCCTCATCCATTTTCTGTCCTTAAATGCTGCCTAACGAAGAGCCAGGGGGCTTCAAACTAGTTCCAAGGGGTTCCTTGTTCATGAATCATTCTTCACTCAATTAATCTCTGGCAAATTTAACCTGTCTTGGGTCTTTAAACACAACAGGCTTTCGTTCTACAGAGGCAGGCCTCGACAATGGGGCAAAGGATCGTTTTGTTGATTCCCTCCACACGGACAGCTCATGACTCATCTGGCGATCACTGTCAGCCCTTCCTCATGGGAAGCTGGGGAGAGACAGCTGCTTCACATTAAGCCTCAGCACTAAATGGTTCTCTTTGAAGAGGACGTGCGGGAGAATGAATCATGGGCTTCAAATGTAGGTAGTTTTTCAGGTTTGGAAGACTAAATTTAGCAAGGACTAGATCTTCCGGACAACCTGCAAGTTACCACCTGTCCTCCCAGCCAGGCAGGGTGGGCCGGTGGCGCGTGAGAGGTGCAGAGCTCTGGCTTTGCTTGGCTTTGTCAACCACTAGCTGGATGTCTCCAGGATTGTTGATTTAACGAAGCACATGTCTGTCATGGTTCTCAAATAACGAAGCCTCT